>NC_030381.2:29904688-31154688 GCF_001625215.2 Daucus carota subsp. sativus
ATAAGTTAGATGGCTAAGTTAGTGCAAATATAAATGATTTTGACTATCGTCAAATATTAATCTCGTGTTCGAGATTATTACGAATCTTTAGTTCGTATATGAAAGAAGATACAAATCGTTGTTCAGTTGTATCTTTATATGAACGAAGAAATATATATATAAAATGATTTTTCAAATGACTTGCTAGAATTAACTTTCCACTTAAGGATAATCATATAAGTTAATGTCATATAGGGAGGATTACTAGGTGATTTAAATTTTACGTTTATTTATAAATACCAAAATAAATCAATATCGAAGATATCCTTTCAATCTTCCCCTTTTTGGTATTTATCAAACAAACCTAAAATTTAAATTTTACAAGTGTGTGCTTCCCCTCAGTGTATGCATGAATTTGAAAAATAATTTTCACGTTACCATATAAAGGGTTTAGAAATATACTTGTAATCCTCACGATTCCGATAGCGATAGCTTGTAATTCTAGCACTTCCGATAAAGATATCCTGAAAGAAATTGGTTAGATAAATAGACAATTTATAAGTTTTGAACCATTTTTCTTTTCTCTATCTTTTGGGAAAATTTTAATTTTTTATCGTGCAATTTGAAAAATTTTAAATTTTGATATATATTGCACATCTCTTCCCCTTTTGGTTGATAAAAACCAAAAAAAAATTCTTTTCCGTTTGGAGATAAGTACTTTGGTTTCATAAAATAATTACTTCCCCTCAAAAAGCACGTCTCTTCTTCATAGAAGCACGTCTTTTCCTTTAAGTAATGTCATGTCTCTTCCTTTTTGTTACATAGAAATCTCTTTCCAAAAAATCTCTTCCCTTTATTGGTAAAAAAAACTTATATCTTCAAAAATTCTCCACAGTTTGTAGTAGGAGAATGAATGATTCGCTGAAAATTTCTTTCCATTTTTCTTGTAGCTTCCCCTTAATGTAGTAATTCTGTTATAGGAGAAATATTCGACTTTCTTTGTAATATTTCCTTGAGTTTGTAATCGAATAAGCTGTGTAAAATGACTTTAAAGATTTCTTTGAATTTTTTTTGACAGAATCATATTAGGCTTATGAATCGATGGTTTCTTTATATTCAAGCCCAAAACATAGTACTATTTATCAAGCTTGCAGAATCACTTTTTTTTTTATTTATACTTGACAAATTTTGCTCTTGTGTATCGATTATTTTCGTGAAATAATTTGAGCTAATAGAATCGACAAAGTTTTTATTTCTTGAATATTTTCGATTCATTTTTATCACCTTTTCGAAGCCATTTTCTTTCTTGAATATATATAAGTGACAATCAGCATATTGCAAGTTCTTGCAAATAAAATTCATGAATTCGTTTTATATGAGATAATGTGCAAACTTTTGCTGAAATATAATATAACGATCCGGATTTTCAGTTAATAATTATTATTTTGTTATTAGATTTCTAAAAATGGTGGAATAAATTTTTTATATTTTATTCCAATTTGATGGTTTTTAAAAAAAATTTAAATTTTATTTAATTATCAGTCCAGTGGGATATCGAGAATTTTATTGTTCGAAAATTTTTGTGGATATTATATTCTGCTTAATTGATTTAAAATTTATGCAATTGTGTGCATGATCAGATTAATTGATAATTTGTGAATAATTACAATTATGTGAATTAATTGTTAAAAGCATATTAATATTTATGTGCATATTTGATTAATAATTATGTGAGCATTATTGTGATTTTATCAAAATCATTTTTTTTTTGTTATTTTGAGATGATTCAAAATTATCTTTTGATACAAAGATTTAATTGGTATTTATTATACCAATTATTTTATTTTAGATTTAAATTCTAAAAATATCCAGTGGTTATATTTTTATGTTTTTGAGTCAGTGAAAAATGTTTTAAGTGTGCAAATGATTATTTTATTATTTGCAAGAAAAATATATTTTTATTTATTATATGCTTTTGTGAATCCAGTTCATTATTTGATTAATTGTGGTATGTGGTACATGTACAATTTTAATTGTTTATTTTTTTTTGAGCGGATAAGATAGAATTTAGATTAGTTTTCTTGTTTTATTTATTCAAATAGTTTTTAGCTTAAAAAAATCAAAATATGTATTTGATTGCACCAAATATTTTACCCAAATGAAAATTTGCCAAAATATTTCAATTTTGGTATTTTTATGTTTTGTCCGATGTGAAAATATTTAAAATTCTCGCGAATAATTATTTTAATTATTTGCTATTTAAAAATCATTTTGGGCAATTAAATATAAAATTTTCAAATGTTTTAAAAACAAATTTTTTTACAGATTTCACCCATTCGGGATTTTTCGAGATTTGTGGTGATTTTATTTTTAATTTTGGGAGATATTTTTGGGCCCCTAAAAATATTTTATTGAGCTTTTTATTAGAAGTGGGGTTGATTTTAGTATTATATAAATAGATTTTATAAAATCAGAAAAACAGTACAACAGGCAACGGTCGGTTCAATTGGGGGCTAGGGTTCCTCTCTTTTCTTTTATCGTTTCAGTCGATTCAAGCAGGGGTTAAGGTGAGATTTATGTTGATTGTGTAATCATATATATGTATATGTATGTATCTGTGTTGGGTTGTTTGATTGAACCGGAGTTGTGATTGTTTTGGTTTCGAATCGGAGTTTGGGGGGTTTAATCGGAGGTTATGACGGCGGTTTGTGTTGCCGCCGGCATGGTTGTGCAGCGGAGATGAGGAGGTAGCAGGCGACGGCAACGCCGTCGACTGTCAGAGAAATAAGGCGGGGAAAAGCTGTTGAGGTTGTGTAGCAGCGGCAAACAGCCGCGATTGTGGTTGAGTTCAGGGCGGCGCGGTCGTGTTGAGCGCGGCGGCGACGCCGCTGTCGGCTCGTGCAGGCGCACGCGAGAAGAGAAGCGGAGAAGAGAGAGAGAGAGAGAGAGAGAGAGAGAGAGAGAGAGAGAGAGAGAGAGGAGATGGAGGCTGTGATTTCTGACAGAGGTTCAGGCGGTGGTGGTGGCTGCCTGGAGCCGCAGTGGCGGTGACGGACAGATATTTTTCGGAGAATAATCGAATAAGTATATTATTTTTATTTTTATTTTTATTATTATTATTAATTAACGATAATAATAATTATAATAATAATTATAAAATTAATATCAGACTTCGAATATTTATATTTTATTTGCAAGTTGTGTTATTAACGTGCGAATTGGGATTCCTGGAATTTTATTATTAGAATGTTGCGACTTGTATAAATTTATTTTATTCCGGAAATTTTTATTTAAATTCGAAAATTATTTTCCATTCCGGATTAGATAATTTGTAATATTGTTGCGACTATTGATATTCAGATTCCGAAATATATGTGATTATAATTGTTGGTTGTTGATTGTTGGATTTGTTGATTTATCGGACTGTTAGAATAGAAACTGATTGATTGTTGGGTTATTGATTTTTGGGCTTGCTCTATTTTAGGGGAAGTGATGTCCGATTTTATAATTATTTTATTATTAAAATTCGGATTTAAGCTGAGAATTGAATCGAGTCTATGATTCAGATTCTGGTTGATATTTGGACTTGGATTGATATTTCTGAATATTTAATTATATTATTTTATAATATTAAAGCATGCCAATTTTGTGAGACATGATTATATGTTTAAATTATGAATATTATGTGTATATAATATTTGGATACATTTTCATTCCACGATGGGTAGAATTAGAATTTGATTCGATTTATTGATTCAGATGACGATTTGGATTTCGTCAACTTAAGTATTATTTTATTGTCGTATTTAGTCGATTGAGACGTCTTTATCAATGACGATCAGAAGTAGTTGATTTATATTTTCGAGTTGTGTTGAGCCAGACGCGAGATGTCAAGGCAATATATTTTATTCTCGAGTTGCGTGACTATGTTTTCACTGTTAATTCTGTCAAAGGCAAGTATACTAATTCTTCTCTTATATTTCAAGAGCAAGTATCCCTATCGATTACTTGTACTTTCGCAAGTTTTCTAATATATATAACTTGTGTTACCGCAAATTTCTTGATTTTATCTTTTGATGCAAGTGACTCTAATTATTTCTTATATTTTAAAAAGAAAATTTTTTTTATCTACAACTTGTATTTATTGCAGGTGACTCTATTTATATATTATTTTAGAAAACAAGGATTTTATTCCTATCTTGTGTCATCTTAGGATTTTTATTCTAAATCTTTTTAATTTAAAATCTTTTATTTTATATTTACTCAAAAATAGTTTGTGCGACTGCACACAATATATATTTGATCTTTTGAAAACAAGATTCTTTATGTTGATTATCAGAATAAGTACATTTCAAATAATTGATTCTATTTCTAGAATCAATTGCGTTATTGCTTTAAAGTGTATTGAGCATGAAATATTGTTTTACTTACCTCGTCATCATTTTGACATGTGTACACTTACACGATAATTTAAATTCTCTTTTTATCAGCAGTGGTTTTATAAAACTGTTTTCCCGTGGAAAGAACTTTTACTTAAATGTTTTAGAAAGGCTGAACCGTTAACCCAACGGTTATTATTCTGGTTTTCATTCAAAACAAGGATGTCGATTATTTCGAGACCTTGCTATTTTGTGATTGGAAAGTATGCGTAAGAGGCCGTGCGCCGGTCCAGCGATTATTAGGCCAATGTGTGCCTTAGGCCAATGTGTGCCTGGAATTCCCTATATTTGGTGACATGCTTCGTGCATGATCCGGTGTTATCTCGCGACTGATCATCGGCTATAACACAGCGTTAAAAATATTCCAATTACATCCTGTAAGTATTATGAAAATATTATAAATTGAATTCGAAGTTCAGATTGTCGTTGAAGCATTGGTTGCTCGGTGACAGTTAGAATTTAGAATGAAATGGGATCTTCTTGATTATTCAACCCGTCATTGTCATGCTGGTTCAGCAGGCTAAGTATATGAAAACTTAGTTGACAGTGTGGATACAGAGTAGTAAGGAATTTCTTGAACTATGGTTTTATATGGATAGCTGGTGCATGTGTTGCTCAATTATCAAAGAGTTATGGAAAGTTATTTTGAGAGTTCTAGAATGATTCAGTTATGGAATCATTAAAAGTATTGTTTTATCTGAGATTTGCTAGTATTGCAGATCTAAATGATATTAAAGTTGTTTTCCTTGAGATTTGCTAGTATTGCAAATCAAAATGGTTTTAAAGATTGTTGGGGGTAAATCCTCTAAATGATTTATACTCTTTCTTCAGTTTTAAAAACTGCATTATCAATGTTTGAAGTGAATCATTTATTTGATTCCAAGATTTCTATCTGTATATTTAAGAGATTGCATTATTAAGGTTTTAAACAGAAATCCTTTTATATTGGATTTGAAAATCCACTTTTATATTGGATTATTTTATTATGCTTTAAATTACTTGTTGAGCATTTCTTTCGCTCATACTTGCTGTTTTAAATCTTACTTTTCAGAGTAAGGTAATTTCCAGAGTTTTATCTGCGCGACTCAGAGGAGGCAAGATGCCATCCTATAGATGATCTATTTTGGTAAGTCATAATACATATTTTGTATTAAATAGTTATGACCCTAGTATGCTTCTCATCGGAGTTATGCTAGTGGTATAAGATTTGCGTTCCAGAGATTATTGTATATTATGTTTTGATTTTGGATTCTTGTTTCTAGCGCTATAGCCTAAAAAGATCTTGGATTTGGGGTCAGATTGTTTTATTTTCTGTTATTTATTGAACAGATTCGATTTTACTTTTACGATTTTTCCGCGTGGCACCAAATCTGTTGACCCAGGATTTCGGTCTGTCACATATAATCTCAAACACGAATTTTATTATATTCTTGAAATAAGTACAAGTACACAGAATTCTAAAGCTTATTTAAAGTACATTGTACATATCATGAATTCCACGTCTAAAACCTGCAGTTTTAATTAGTCCAAATGCAAGATAAAAATACATGATTATTCGAATGAAAATTTGCATACTAAGAATAATCAAAGTATCAGTCCTGCAAACTAATATTAAATAGCATATTACTGAAGCAGTTTTAAACAGATTTTTATCTTGAAAGGTTCAAATATCCAATTAATAAATCCCGTGAATCATGAATTTTGATAATGTTATCACCGTTTTTCAAAATTCTATACTACGGCATGACAGATAACATATAATAGAGCATTTAAAAATTGAAAAACCTGCAATTTAGTTAGTCCAAGAGATGAGATTTCGAATGATTTAGACAAATTTCTTCATTAAAGTTGACTTATCACAGAATCTGCTAATAACATCTATACCAAAACATCCATCACATATGAATTTATAAGCATAGGCAGGGCAATTACCAAAGATATTAACTAGAAGAACTAGAAAATTAAGAGAGGCAATTATTTAGAATGCAGATTTTCTATTTAACAAGCAAAAGAGTTCAACTTAATCAATGTGGTTCATTGATTAAGTGGAACTGTTACCTGCATTTATACAAGCAAAGGCCCAAGGCCTACAGATCATTTTGTCCATAACAGACAACAACAGAGAAACAAAAAAAAAGAGACAAGTACAAGGCTTAACCGTAGAAACACAGCAGCGAACCAGCTTCAAAGTACATCACAGACCTCAACATACCAGCAGAGAAACAACACCTAAGAACCAAGTAACCAGAACCACAGCACTACAGATCAATCACAAACATCAGCAATCACAGGAACATAACTCAAGCCTTTTCAGAATCCTCAACAGCCACAAAACCCAATTCATCAGACAGATCATTCAAACTAGGAAGCACAACTTTTTCAGAATTATCAACCATTTCATTTACCATTTCCTCATTAAAAAGCCTATCCATTTTCTCATCAATACCTTCCACATTACCAACTGTAGAATCATCCTTAGCCTTGTTTTCCAACTGATCTAACCTAGCCATGATGCCTACATTCATTTTTTTAAGTAAATTTATTTCACCCTTTAACTTATCAATTTCAGCATTAGTCCTTTTATTAGCCTGATTTGCAGTTAACATCACAGTAGGAGAAATGCAAATAGGTGTCACAGTCAAGGGTTCACAATCTCTTAAGGGAACTTGGGGCTTAACCAAATTTATAATATCACAAAATTCAATTTTCTCAGATAAAACCCTAGGCATGGCAATATGGTACAACTCAAACAAGGAAGTCAAGAGTAGACCATAAGGCAAATATTCTACTTCAAAAGCCATAATCATGTTGAGAAGAATCACATAATTAATGTTAAACTCTATCTGATTAGTGACCAACTGAAACATGACCTTTAAATCCACAAAATCAAAGAACTGGGCATTCTTAGGCTTAGGTAACAAGTTGGACCTAATGATTATAGCAAGTTGTTGGTAAAGAGGAGTAAAATGGAGATAACTAATAGCACAGTTTTCTTCACACAAATCCACAGGCACATCAGCATCACAGAAATGACCAACAAACAGTTCAAACTCCTTCTTGTTAAAAACAAAGTTCTCATATATATTAATGCAGGGTTGATGAGGGACACTACTACCTAACTTAAGACATCTATTAAAGGTATTAACATCTATAAACATGTTTTATTATGCACCACAATACTTATCTTAAGCACATCATCCATCCCTTTCTGAACAACCATGTTAGCATAAAACTCACCAATCAAGTGCACAAAATAATTCTGTCCCCTATAGAACACCATATTTTCCCATTTAGCAGCTAGAAACAGATTATGCACCAGACCATTTTGAGGAACCACAATCATCATACCAGGTTGCAAGTTAAGAAGCATTCTTTCAAGTTTTGGCAGATTAGTAGCATCAACTAGAAAACTCTTAGGAGAAGTTACAGTAGGCTTAGCAATTTGAGTATGCAAGTGCCTAGATGTATGATTGCTAGGTGCAGGCATGTGATTTTTGTGCATTTGCATTTTGGGATTGAAAATTTGAGAAGTGTTTTGGTGAAGTTGTTTTTGCTTCTTGTGATAAGTCTTAACAGGCTTACATTGACAGTTTGAAAATCATGATTGTGATTGTCAAAGAAGTATTTTCTCTCCATAATTTGTAAAAGAGGTAAAGTTTGAAGAGGTTTTGAGGAGGGATTTGAAGGCAGTTTGTGAAATTCCATGCAGAGAAAGATGCAAGTGAAGTGAGATGTTGTGTGTTTTTGAAAAACCATGCAGGCTATTTATAGAAAAAGTGAGCAATGCATATAACATGTGTGTGTATATGTGAGTGCAGTTATGCATATATGTGAAGACTAGTGTAAGAATATGTGATCTATGCAGTCATGTATACATACAAAACACCTTGAGTATAAACATTTAATGAACTAACACATAACACAAAAAAATCAGATGCATAAGTAAGAGTTTTAACATGCCTGTGTGAGTTTTCTAGCCAAGTTATTACAAAAAAGTTCAATTAAATGATGAAATCTATGTATATAGGCAGACAGATAGCATACACTACATATGACATACTTTATCAAATATCAAGGAGCAATTAATGTATGCAGCCACTTCTCAAGCATATAAGTCTGGTTACACAAGCATCCAAGCAGTTATTTATGTGCAAGCAAACATGTATACATCATTCAAGCAGTCAAGAATTACCTACATACAAAAATATGCAGATATGAGTTATTTAAATGCAGAAAATGTCTCCTAAAGTCTTGTGGCCGGATACATCAGTGATCCAGATACCCAGGGGCTCGAATATCTCTTGGCCAGGTCTTAATGCTCGGGCAAAGTGTGTGCAAGTGATCCATTTTATGAATTTAAACTATATATGTAAGTATATATGCAACATACAGACACCAATAATAATCAATAACAAAGATAGTGGACATATATTAATTCTAATATCAATCAATGTATACATAAATACCAAGTTAAAACATATAAGGTCTATGTATTCTCATATAACATCATATAATCTTAAACAGTTAAATTAAGTTATAATTATAACCTATACTCAATAGAGTTAGACACATCATCACTTAGTATCACATACTTAAGCACCACATGACACCTCATAGACATATCTTACATAATTAAGCATAGGAGGACACCTCATCACTTTGGAACACTTTTAAATAAACAATTAACTAATTTTCACATGATCAAAGCAAGTGGATTTAGTTTCAAATAAGCAGATCATGACACTGTTAGTATTTGTGTCCTAGAGACAATACTATTATGTTTACTGAAAACAATTATGGATTATGTTTTATTGATTTTTTGAATAAATATTAATTGTGTCTTTATTTACTGCGTATAATAATGATAGCATAATTAATGTCCTTGGAATTTTGATACATGTTATATATCTTTAAGTATGTGACTTAAAAATGAGATTATATAAATAGTATCTTATTCCTAAATTCCCTAGTCAAGTATTATTAGGGCTGAGCATTCGGTCGGTTCGGTTCAAAACCGAACCGAACCGAATTAACCGAAAACCGAATTAACGTATTTTTCAAAACTGAACCGAACCAAATTAGTTTATTAACCGAACCGAAACCGAACCGAATTATTTGGTTATTTCGGTTCGGTTTCCACAAAACCGAAATTTTTATAGAAAAGCTTGTTCTACACACAGTTATTACTGATTGGACGGATTTCATTGACTGACTTCTGTATATTACTTAGTGATGCTCATTCTCTGCTGATTAATCCATATATCTGTTCTTAAAAATAGCAATTAGACATAACAATATGAGCTATATATATGCTAAGCAAGCCCTGTCATCTTAATTCCAAAGTAACCGATCTATAATCCATTTTGATGCAACTCACATGTACCAGTTATGTGAAATCATGAAAATAAGAAAGAAAACTAATATTAATATACCTCACACGGTATATTTTATATATAATATAAAATATATAATATATAAACATTATATTTCGGTTATTTCGGTTTGAACCGAAATTTTTACTTCAAAACCGAACCGAACCGAAATAAATTACGGTTTAAACCGAAAAACCGAAAAAACCGAATTTTCAGAAATATTTGAACCGAACTGAACCGAAATTTTACATTTCGGTTCAGTTTTTCGGTTTCGGTTCGGTTTTGCTCACCCCTAAGTATTATTATTCAAAGGACAATAATAATACACAAAGACTAGTATGTTTGTTGACAGATGACCACATCTCATTGGTCATAGGTATTGTGATACTAAAGTCAAGAACATAGGTGCATGTCTCAATGCATGGCACTGGAAAGACCCATTGTGAGATTTTACATGTTTATAAGTGTCATAAGAAATCCTCACTGTGATAATGATGTAATGATCCCCTGACTTGAAATCATTATATTTCGATACGAGAATTAATATACTTTGATTACACTCAAAGTTACCTTTAACCGGGTGATGATAAAGGTGGACATTGGGCATGTTTTGAATCGTATGAGAAATATGAATGATAGATAGAGGATTTAACCCTCCTTTTGTTAGGAGTGATATTATTGGCCCCTTGATTGAGTGAGACTATAAAATGCATGGCCGTGCTCAAATATTGATTTGTTTAATAGTCTACTCATTGATCAAGGAAATTTGGATTAAACGTTTTAAGAGGATGACACAATGCATGCCTCGAGTTTGATCTATGATATAAGGTTAAAGGGATTATATTACATTGTACATTATTCACAAAAAAAAAGGTTTAATTGGATCACCAATTATTATTATTACTTGGGTAGCAATGATGTATTACTAGATGCCGCTCATTGTTTATAATTTTATTATTGGATATTAAAATTATTGCCAACGTAATAATAACCTAAAGGGTTACACATATAGAACGTTTAAAAAGGAGATTTAATTTAAATTTTGAATTTAAATTAAATGATTAAATTTGAAATAAATTGTTTAATTGAGCTGGTCTTAATTAAATAAATAGAATTTCGAATTTAATATTAAAAACCAAAATCAGCTTGGGTTTGAAGAAGCCCAAAACCGATTTAGGGTTTTAAGCCCAAATCTCTCCCCTATATATACATTATGATGTATAACTTTAGGGTTAGGTGTTAAAAATCGTTTTTAGCAAAAAACCTAGCAGCTCTATATCAAGAGAGGCTAGAGAGAGAGAGAGAGAGAGATTTGAGGGCTTGATTATCGGCTAGTACCGGCTCCGGTGATTGTTGGACAATCAAGCGTTCGTGTGGACTAATTAGAGACGCGGATCTTGGATCAAGGACTGCGTGATGATTGCATACAAGGACCTCTATTTTCATATTCGATCAAGCTTTTAAAAGGTTAGATTTCGTTTCTCCATAATCAGCCATGTATTGTACACGGATCCTAGGGTTAGGGTTTCATTTTTTTTTAATTTTTTCGATTATTTTCGCTGCGTTTTTACCTCGAAACCCAACAATGGTATCAGAGCTACGTGTACAAGGGGCTGATTTGGTTACGTGTTTACTGTATTCGATGCATGTATGCATGTTTTATGAATCTGTCTTCATATGCTTAAGAGATATGTTGATCAGTTTATGTTATATCGCTGATACATGATTCTGTTATGCTTAATATTATGATTTGATGACAGTATGCGATTTGTATCTTATTCATGTAGTCTGGTTTATATGGTGATATAAACTGTTGGACTGATCATGTTTTGATGTGATCAGTAAACTGGGATGTGATTCGATTGTATATGATACATGCTTATAAACTGTATATGATGCAGTGGTGACAGAGACTAAAAGATATGATCTATTATTCCGAAATTGATGATTTTTGAATAGCACTAGTCTTCTGGAATCAAAAATTTTCGAGCTGACCTGGCAGCTCGACCCCAGCCCGGGGCTGCCACCCCCGGACCCCGCCCGGGGCTGCCGCCCCGGACCCTTCCCAGGGGCTGCCGCCCCCGGACCCCCGCTGTTTATATTTTTTTTGCTCTTATTTGTTTACTTGAGCATGGTGCTGGTTATGGCCTTATGACCCTTAGAGTAATGGTTTGTTGTTTATGGTTTTGGTTTTGTAAATACGGCTTGCATGTCGTTTTCTTCATTCTTGTAATTATTTGATCTCGAATGTAACTCGAGTTTTATTATGTAAGTATATTAGTATAGGTTGTATTCCATTATTCAATGTAATGTACTTGAAGATTGGAGGACCATCCATGAGGAGGAGCAACCAAGGAGAATGAAGATTTGTTCTGTTTTTCACCATAGATTGACCTTGATCCTTTCATTAGCTTGAAAGGATCATATAGGATAAAGGCCATAACCAAGCACATTTACTACTACTGCACTTTACATATATGATGTATGAGATGATACTATGTATGCGTAGTTATATAGATGCATGCTTAATTAGATTAAGATGTATGTATTAGATACGACACCCATGTCATGCTTGTTTAAACAAGATAAAATCTGTAACGATTCAAGATTTTAAAATTTTAAACAACGATCATGAGATTCTTGTGTTTATGAAACATGGAATTTTTTTATGGATTTTCGATATTTAATGAGAGGAAGATTCCGTCAGATTTGGGGTTTTTAAGTACAGCCGGTGTGTCAACACCTCTGATCGGGTTTTCAACCAATCAAAGAATATTGATTTGAAATAATTAATTCAAGGAAAAATTGAGAATCTCTTTATGATGGGATCATGGTCGTTTTAACTAAATCCCTAAATTAAAAATATTAAGTTATTCAGATGCCTTCCAATGATTAATACTCGTCAAGATCTAGATTGAGAAAGAGTAGGTTTGCCAACGCAAAGTGCTCTCATCAATCATGGGAACACGTGATAAGTATATGTACTTATTGTACTGAATCATTGGGTCTAACTTAACTAAATCATCACAATAGGATTGTGGATTTAGAGGCATACAGTTTGGTGAGATTTATTGGATAAATGTGTACAAAAGGTTGTTCCACCAAAACTATCCAAGAGTTATATTTGATATAATTGACAAATGTTGTCTACCTAAATAGTCATGTTTTGGGAGTATTAGCCTACGCTAACTTAAAACATGGATGAAATATGGATCTTGGCTCACTAGAAAGATTTAGAGAAATGCTTTCCGAATTGATAGTTAGGGCTATTGATTTGAAAAAAAATAGTGGGAGATATATATTATGAATGTATATGACAATCACTTGAACATAATTAAATATCTACAGACTAACTAATTTTATGCATTTTAACATTGTAGATATCTAATGGCAAACAACACAAATAACTTCTCTGTGCGATCAGTCCTTGAGAAGGACAAGCTGACAGGAACCAACTTCCTTGATTGGTTTAGGAATTTGAGGATTGTCCTCAGGCAGGAGCGAAAGCTTCATGTCATTGAAATTTCTGCTCCTGCTGAGAATGCAACTCGTGCTCAGCAAAATGCTTATCAGAAGCATATTGATGATGCGAATGATGTTGCATGTCTCATGCTAGCAACCATGAGTGCTGAGCTTCAAAAACAACATGAGCATATGGATGCTTATGAAATGATTGAACACCTTCAAAGAATGTTTGAGGGACAAGCTCGTCAAGAAAGGTTCGACACGAGCAAAGCACTGTATGCTTGCAAACAGGGAGAGCGTGAACCTGTTCAACCACATGTTCTAAAGATGATAGGTTATCTCGAGTATTTAGATACTTTGGGTTTCCCGATTGGTGCGGAAGCTCAGATTGATTTAATCTTGCAATCTTTGAACAACAACTATGCTCATTTTGTCATGAACTACAATATGAATGAGATAGACAAAACACCCACTGAATTGTTGGCTATGTTACGAACTGCTGAAGCCAACATGAAAAAGGCTGAGCCTGCCTCCATAATGATGGTGGGCAATAAAGGCAAGGCTAAAGGGAAAGGCAAATGGAAGGGAAAGAAGAAGATTGGATCTACTTCTGCTCCCAAGCCAAAGGCTAATCCCAAACAGGCTTTGAAGCTTAAGGGTGCTATTGCAAAGGGTGATTGTCACTTCTGTGGTAAACCAGGTCATTGGAAGAGGAACTGTCATGCTTATTTGGAGGATCTGAAGAAGAAGAAGGCTGCTGCAGCTTCTGATTCAGGTATTTATGTTATAGAGGTCAATTTGTCTACTTCTACATCATGGGTATTAGATACTGGATGTGGTTCTCACATTTGTATAAATGTGCAGGAACTACAAAGGAGTAGGACCTTGGCTAAAGGAGAGGTCGACCTACGAGTTGGCAATGGAGCAAAGGTTGCTGCTTTGGCTGTAGGGACTTATTATTTATCATTGCCCACTGGGCTTATTTTAGAACTTGAGAACTGTTTTTACGTGCCTGCGATTTGCAGAAACATTATTTCTGTTTCTTGTTTGGACAAGAAAGGGTTTTATTTTACTATTCAGAACAGTAGTTGTTCCTTTGGTTTGAATAATGTTACCTATGGGGTTGCACGTTTATTTAATGGTTTATATGTTCTTGATCTTGATAATCCTGTCTATAATGTAAACAACAAACGTATTAAATCTAGTGACTCAAATCAAACATACCTCTGGCATTGTCGTTTAGGTCATATTAATGAGAAACGCATTTCCAAGTTACATAAAGATGGATACTTGGATAAGTTTGATTTTGAATCATACGAAGAATGTGAACCTTGTCTCATTGGCAAAATGACTAAAGCTCCTTTTACTGGAACTGGTGAAAGGGCCACCAAACGATTGGAACTTATACATAGTGATGTGTGTGGTCCAATGCGTGCGATGGCAAGAGGTGGTTTTTACTACTTCATAACATTTATTGATGATTTTAGTAGATATGGATATGTGTATCTTATGAAGAACAAATCCGACTCTTTTGAAAAGTTCAAAGAATACAAAGTTGAAGTAGAGAAACAAACTACTGGAAGTATTAAGGCTCTACGATCTGATCGTGGAGGTGAATACTTAAGCCATGAATTTAAAAGTTTCTTAAAAGAGTGTGGTATTGTATCACAACTCCCTCCTCCCGGAACACCACAATGGAATGGTGTTTCTGAGAGGAGGAATCGTACCTTGTTGGACATGGTGCGATCAGTGATGAGTCATGCAGATCTTCCAATTAGTTTCTGGGGTTATGCCCTAGAGACGGCTGCTTATACACTTAACCGAGTTCCTACTAAAACGGTTCAGAAGACTCCGTATGAGATATGGACTGAAAAACGTCATAGCATGTCATTTATGAAAATTTGGGGATGTGAGGCGTTTGTGAAACGTCTAACTTCTGACAAGCTAGGACCTAAATCAGATAAATGTAATTTTATGGGATACCCGATTGAAACAAGGGGTTATTCTTTCTATAATCCTACTGAGAACAAAGTGTTTGTTGCTCGAACCGCTGTATTCCTTGAAAGGGAGATGCTTTCTAAGAAAACTAGTGGGAGGATAATAGACCTCGATGAAGTTCGAGAACCACAAGATAGCATTGAACCAGAGCAGGAACCTGAGCAGAATGTACAAGAAAACAATACTGCTCAAGAAACACAAGTTTTTCGTAGGTCTAATAGGATTCGCTATGAGCCCGAGAGATATTATGGATTTCTCTTGACTCAAGATGGTGATGTGATGCTTGTGGATCAAGATGAGCCTATCACCTACCAAGACGCTATGAACAATCCAGATTCTGAGAGATGGCTGGAAGCCATGAAATCTGAGATGGAATCCATGTATGAAAACCAAGTATGGACTTTGG
This sequence comes from Daucus carota subsp. sativus, assembly GCF_001625215.2. NCBI lineage: Eukaryota > Viridiplantae > Streptophyta > Magnoliopsida > Apiales > Apiaceae > Daucus > Daucus carota. The sequence goes on from NC_030381.2 coordinate 29,920,348, forward strand.
TTGATTTACCCGAGGGAGTTAAACCCATAGGGTGTAAATGGGTTTTTAAGAAGAAAACCGACATGGATGGAAATGTCCAGACCTATAAGGCACGACTAGTAGCGAAAGGTTTCAAACAAATTCATGGTATTGACTATGATGAAACTTTCTCACCAGTTGCTATGGTCAAATCCATCAGGATTTTGCTTGCAATATCTGCTTACTATGACTATGAAATTTGGCAAATGGATGTCAAAACCGCTTTCTTGAATGGAAGTCTAGAAAAGGATGTGTATATGACACAACCTGAAGGTTTTGTCGATCCGAGATTTCTTAAAATGGTCTGTAAGTTGCATCGATCTATATACGGATTAAAGCAAGCCTCAAGGAGGTGGAATATTCGTTTTGATGAAACAGTCAAAGAGTTTGGCTTTATTCAAAATGAAGATGAACCTTGTGTTTACAAGAAGGTTAGTGGGAGCCATGTGGCATTCCTAGTATTATATGTGGATGACATATTATTGATGGGGAATGACATATCTTCTCTACAGGCTGTTAAGACTTGGTTGGGAAATAGTTTCTCGATGAAAGACTTAGGCGATGCAACCTATATATTAGGGATAAGAATCTATAGAGATAGATCAAGACGATTGATCGGCCTAAGTCAGAGTACATACATTGATAAGGTATTGCATCGATTTGGGATGCAAGAGGCAAAAAAGGGGATACGTCCCAATGTCTCATGGGATATCGATCTCGAAAGAAAACAATCCTAAATCATTGGATGATAAGGACCGTATGAGTAAGGTTCCATATGCCTCGGTAATTGGTTCTATAATGTATGCAATGATATGTACTCGCCCTGATGTCTCGTATGCTTTGAGCATTACGAGTAGATACCAGTTAATCCAGGTGAAGGTCACTGGACAGCAGTCAAGAATATTCTTAAGTACCTGAAGAGGACTAAAGATCAATTCTTGGTATATGGAGGAGAAGAAAAACTAGTTGTAAAAGGTTACACTGATGCTAGTTTCCAGACAGACAAGGATGATTCGATATCTCAGTCTGGGTTTGTGTTTTGTCTAAATGGAGGTGCTATAAGTTGGAAAAGTTCAAAACAAGAGACGATTGCCGATTCTACAATAGAGGTTGAGTATATAGCTGCTTGTGAAGCAGCCAAGGAGGCTGTTTGGGTTCGGAATTTTCTTGCAGGACTTGGTGTGGTTCCTTCGGTCACAGATCCAATAGATTTGTAATGTGACAATAACGGAGCCATTTCGCAGGCTAAGGAACCAAGATCTCATTCCCGATCCAAGCATATACTCAGACGTTATCACCTTCTCCGAGAGATTAATAATCGAGGGGATATACATATATGTAAAGTGCATACAAATGATAACATTGCAGATCCACTGACCAAAGCTTTATCGCAGCAGAAGCATGAAGGTCATACTAGTTCTATGGGTATTAGATACATCAGAGATTGGCTCTAGTACAAGTGGGAGATTGTTAGTATTTGTGTCCTAGAGACAGAGTAAAGTTCTATGGAGTCCTTGTTTTGTCGGAGTCTTGGAGTCCTTTTACAGGATATAGTTTTATATCATTATTTTGCATGATTTCTATCATCAATAATATAATATTCTGTAAATATCATTCTTCATGTAATGTATGAGTTTCATGTCATGTAGAAGAAGAACATATTTTTCTGCAAGAATAACAAATGATTATGCAAGCAAAACAAAATGTTCTGCATGCAAAATAAATTATCCTAAACCTTTATTATATATACGAATAATTATAAAAATAGACGGATAATGACATTTTTTATTATTAAAAATGATTAATAAAGATGCATAATATTTTTTTTATCCATCGAAATCATGCAAAATAATGATATAAAAATATATTCTGCAAAAGGACTCCAAGACTCCGACAAAATAAGGACTCCATAGAACTTTACTCCCTAGAGACAATACTATTATGTTTACTGAAAACAATTATGGATTATGTTCTATTGATTTTTTGAATAAATATTAATTGTGTCTTTATTTATTGTGTAAAATAAGGATAGCATAATTAATGTCCTTGGAATTTTGATACATGTTATATATCTTTAAGTATGTGACTTAAAAATGAGATTATATAAATAGTATCTTATTCCTAAAATTCCCTAGTCAAGTATTATTATTCAAAGGACAATAATAATACACAAAGACTAGTATGTTTGTTGACAGATGACCACATCTCATTGGTCATTGGTATTGTGATACTAAAGTCAAGAACATAGGTGCATGTCTCAATGCATGGCACTGGAAAGACCCATTGTGAGATTTTACATGTTTATAAGTGTCATAAGAAATCCTCACTGTGATAATGATGTAATGATCCCCTGACTTGAAATCATTATATTTCTATACGAGAATTAATATACTTTGATTACACTCAAAGTTACCTTTAACCGGGTGATTATAAAGGTGGACATTGGGCATGTTATGAATCGTATGAGAAATATGAATGATAGATAGAGGATTTAACCCTCCTTTTGTTAGGAGTGATATTATTGGCCCCTTGATTGAGTGAGACTATAATATGCATGGCCGTGCTCAAATATTGATTTGTTTAATAGTCTACTCATTGATCAAGGAAATTTGGATTAAACGTTTTAAGAGGATGACACAATGCATGCCTCGAGTTTGATCTATGATATAAGGTTAAAGGGATTATATTACATTGTACATTATTCACAAATAAAAAGGTTTAATTGGATCACCAATTATTATTATTACTTGGGTAGCAATGATGTATTACTAGATGTCACTCATTGTTTATAATTTTATTATTGGATATTAAAATTATTGCCAACGTAAGAATAACCTAAAGGGTTACACATATAGATCGTTTAAAAAGGAGATTTAATTTAAATTTTGAATTTAAATTAAATGATTAAATTTGAAATAAATTGTTTAATTGAGATGGTCTTAATTAAATAAATAGAATTTCGAATTTAATATTAAAAACCAAAATCAGCTTGGGTTTGAAGAAGCCCAAAACCGATTTAGGGTTTTAAGCCCAAATCTCTCCCCTATATATACATTATGATGTATAACTTTAGGGTTAGGTGTTAAAAATTGTTTTTAGCAAAAAACCTAGCAGCTCTATATCAAGAGAGGCTAGAGAGAGAGAGAGAGAGAGAGAGAGAGAGAGAGAGAGAGAGAGAGAGAGAGAGAGAGAGAGAGAGATTTGAGGGCTTGATTATCGGCTAGTACCGGCTCCAGTGATTGTTGGACAATCAAGCGTTCGTGTGGACTGATTAGAGACGCGGATCTTGGATCAAGGACTGCGTGGTGATTGCATAAAAGGACCTCTATTTTCATATTCGATCAAGTTTTTAAAAGGTTAGATTTCGTTTCTCCATAATCAGCCATGTATTATACACGGATCCTAGGGTTAGGGTTTCGGTTTTTTTTTAATTTTTTCGATTATTTTCGCTGCGTTTTTACCTCGAAACCCAACAGACACATCATCAAGCAATATCACATGGTAAGTCAGATAAGTGGCAGATTATTATTTTAATTTAACAAAGCAAAAGTCAAGTTGAGTTCTGCATAATTATTCACTAAGACACAATCTACAAGAATCAACCAATTCGAACATATATATATATATCCCAATAATTCAATCAATAAAACACAGTTCGAATCAAGAATCACAACAAAAATCCACACATTATTTAAGTCAAAATACGAACTCAAATAAATCAACTTAATTCATCCAATCTCCAACTGACTTAATCAAGTAATCACAGAGAAAATCTAACACCAACCATCCAATATCCAACAATTCCAAATCAAACTCCATCAGTATCAAACCCATCCTCCACAAATATTTCGACTCAAATACAGACAGTTTAGAAGTTACCTAGCCCAAGGTAGTAAAATCTCTTGGGACTTACCTCAACTGCTGATACATATACACAATGGAATATTACAGAACGCTTTCCTCTCTTCTCTCCTTTTTCACTTCGTCTTCATCTTTGTACCTGCAAAAATACTCGACAAGAGATGTCAGGGTTTCAAAAATACGAAGAATAAGAATTAGGGCTTCGAAATACCTGTGCTCAAGGCCTCAAAACTCTCGAGTCTTACCATAATATATAAATCGGAGACTATATGTAATAAATCGAACGATTAAACCACTAAAATCGAACCGACGTCTCGAACCCTAGTTCGATGCGAGTGAAGATTTGAATCAAATTGCCTCGCAACTGCATAGAATCGTTAGAACACCATCAAATCGACCGAATACTCACAGTTCTTGAGCTAGGGTTTTGAAAATCAAGAACTCAAATTAGGACTTTTTGAAAGTAACTCTAGAACTAAGTGTATTACATCGAAATAGATGTTTAAATGTCGATTTCAAGTCTATCTTCAACACCCATTAATTTGAATGTTGAGATTTAGGACCGAAATCAGATTTTTGTATACCAAACCCGACATGCATTCGCGATTTTGCTCAAAACTGAAGAGAAAATCACTGAGTGTTTCATTTAAGAAGAAAAACTAGCAATTTCCGGTGAGAAAACAACGAAAAACGATCGAAAAAAGCTAGGGTTTTGCAGAGAAGGTTCAAGAGAGACGAGAGAAGAAGGGACGAGAGAGAGAGCAGCTGAGAGAAAGTGAATTATAATAATAATATAAGATGTTTATATATGATTTCAACTAACGACTGTAATTAAAAACTGGATAAAACAGACGGCAGAGATGCTAGGGTTAGATCTGGGTCGGGTTTGACCACGGGTTTGACCCGAAAACAAATAATTTTATATGTAAAAACTGTTTTGAAAATACTTTTAATTACATAAGTATTTTTGTAATTTGTAAAATAATTTTGTAAATCAAAATAAATTATCCAATATTCCGAAAAATAATTTTAAAGTCAATATTGGATTATTTTGGATATTTAGAATATATATATATATATGAAATATAATAATATATATAATATTGGAATATGTGCAATAATTTGTTCAAAATTCAAATAAATAATTAAAATAATTTATTTGGGCAATAATTGCACTTATGATAATTCCAAAATAATTTTTCATAGAATTTATAATATTCTCTCATAATTTTGTCCATAAATATAAATAATATCTTTTATAGATTTTATTGGACAAAATATAATATTGATAAATAATAATTATTTTTGGCATATTCTTGAGAATAAATTTCATATAATCATTATCTCAAAAACATATTTGATAAATCAAACATATTTATTCACACAAAGTATTATTATCAATGTGTTTGAATTTCTAAACCTTGACTTAGAAAAAGTCCGATCAATAAATTTCTTTATTGATAAATCTGAACTTTTTAAAGTATATTTAAAATTCAAACTGATAATATTCCTTGTATGTGAGATATCAAAAATATGATAAGTATTCTTAGAATCTATTTATATATATAGCCAAAAATTATTTAGCCGGTTCCAACATTCCTAAATCCAATCGGAGTTTAGTGAATCTTTTGGAACATAACGGCTTAGTGAAAATGTCTACGATATTTGACGTTGTTTCAATATGAGTCATTTTAATGTCGCCTTTATTGACATGATCACGTAGAAAATGATGTCGAATATCTATGTGTTTGGATCTCGAGTGCAATACGGGATTTTTACTTAGATCAATAGCACTCGTATTATCACATATTATTGATATGACATCAAATTTAATATTATAGTCTGCCAATGTTTGTTTCATCCATAAAATTTGAGCACAACATTTTGCGGCAGCTATATATTCAGCTCTGTCATGGAGATAGATACCGAATTTTGTTTCTTAGAAAACCAAGAAACTAGGCATCCTCCGAGAAATTGACACGTACCACTAGTGCTTTTTCTGTCGACTAAATGTCCGGCATAATCCGAATCAGAAAAGCATACTAGATTAAATGGTACACCTTTGGGATACCAAAGGCCAAGATCAACAGTGCCCTTTAAATATCTTAATATCCTTTTTACAGCGGATAACTGAGATTCCTTAGGGGCCACTTGGAATCTTGCACATTTGCAAACACTATATTGAATATCGGGTCGGCTAGCGGTAATATATAATAAGCTTCCGATCATTCCTTGATATTTCTTAGTGTCAACGGGAAATCTTTTAGGATCTTCCGTTAATTTATCCGAAGTAGCATGGGAGTAGAAATGGGTTTAACATTTTCCATTTCAAATTTCTTGAGCATTTCTTTGCAATCCTTTGATTGTGAAATATGAATGCCCTCATTGGATTGCTTAATTTGCAAACCCAAAAAGAAATTTAATTATCCCATTATACTCATTTCAAATTCTTTACTCATATGTTCAGAGAATTCTTTGCAGAGATTATCATTTGTTGATCCAAAAATGATATCATCCACATATATTTGGACAAGTAATATATCATCTTTTTCTTGTCTCGTAAATAAGGTTTTATCCGTAGTTACCATCTTGAATTTATTTTCTAATAGGAACTTGCTTAACCTTTCATACCAAGCTCTAGGAGCTTGTTTTAATCCGTATAGAGCTTTATGTAATTTGTATACATGCTTCGGATATATAGAATCTTCAAAACCGGGAGGTTGTTTTACATATACTTCTTCTTCGAGAATCTCGTTTAAAAAGGCGGATTTAACATCCATTTGATATACTTTGAAACCTTTATGACAAGCAAATGCTAATAGCATTCGAATTAATTCAATTCGTGCCACAGGAGCATAGGTTTCATCGAAGTCTCTTCCTTCCAGTTGTATATATCCTTGAGCAACTAATCTTGCTTTGTTTCGGACAACCGTTCCATTATCATCTAATTTATTTTTAAAAACCCATTTTGTTCCAATGATGGATGTATTTTCGGGTTTTGGAACGAGTTCCCAAACTTTACTTCGAGTGAATTGGTTTAATTCATCTTGCATAGCAGATATCCAATCCTCGTCAAGTAAGGCATCTTTCGCGGTCTTAGGTTCTATTTGTGATAGAAAACTAAGATGGTTCACAACGTTTTGAACTTGTGACCGCGTTTGAACACCTCTACTTAAGTCCCCCAATACATTATCTAAAGGGTGACTCCTTATAGTAGGAACTTCTTTAGGAAGTTCATCTTCCGTTTCTAACAATTCTAATGGATTATTTGGAGGGGAAATCCCAACTTCCATATTTTTCAATTGTCGAATAATATCTTCAATCCCATCTTGTTGTTCATCTTCTTTATCAACAAGATCAATATATTTCGAGGGTGGTTTTGTTTCATCAAAAACAACATTCATAGATTCTTCCACCACAAGAGTTTTGGGATTGAATACTCGGTATGCTTTACTATTCGTGGAATAACCGAGAAATATACCTTCATTTGATTTAGGATCAAATTTCGTAAGGTAATCTTTAGAGTTTAGAATGTAGCATTTGCATCCAAAAACTCTAAAATAACTAAGTTTAGGAGTTTTACCATAATAAAGCTCATATGGAGTCTTTTGAGTAATTGTTCGTAGTAAAATTCTATTTAGTATATGGCAAGCCGTTGACATTGCTTCGGCCCAAAAGTATTTAGGACGACGATACTCATTTAGCATCGTGTTTGCCATTTCTTTTAATGTTCTAGTTTTCCTTTCAACAACTCCATTAGATTGAGGTGTATATGGAGCGGAAAAATTATGAGTAAATCCATTTTCTTTACAAAATTGAGTGAAGTTAGAATTTTCAAAATCTTTACCATGATCCGTTCTTATATAGACAATGGTATTGTTTTGTTGATTTTTAATCTTTTTGCATAACAACGAGAAAGACTCAAAAGCATCACTTTTCGCTTTGAGAAATTCCGTCCACGTATATCGTGAGAAATCATCAACAATAACCAAAGTATAAGAACATCTTCCGAGACTTTGTACGGGCACAGGACCAATTAAGTCCATATGTAATAGCTCGAGAGGTCTAGAGGTAGATACCAAAAATTTTAGCTTTGTGAGATGCTCTTATTTGCTTGCCAATTTCACAAGCCTCACAAGTATGATCTTTTGATAATTTAATTTTGGTATCCCTCAAACATGATCATGGGTGTAACAATCGGAAATTTTGTGAATTATAGAAATATGTGAATAATAATATTTCTGGATATAGTATTTGTTTCGACTACTTTCGAGTTTATTCTGCATAAATGTGATTTTAACTGATTAATTGATTACGTGAATTATAATAGCACCTGAATGATTATATGGAATTAAATGATTCAAGATTTGATAAAATTAGAATTATATGATTCAATTGTCGAGCATGTTGAGATGTGAATTTTTATTGTTTAATTTCTGTCCGAGCGGATAGATTAGAATTTAGATTCATTTTATCGTCTCCATTTAAATCAAACTGTTTTTAGTTTTCATAATCAAAATCTGTATTTAATTGCACCAATATTTTATTCAAATGAAAACTACCGAAATATTTCAATTTTGATATTTTATTATTTTTACTAATTTGAAAATATTTAAAAGTCTCGCGAATAATTATTTTAATTATTTGCAATTTAAAAATTAATTATGGGCAATTAAATATAAAAAATTTCAAATGATTTAAAAATAAAACTTTTTACGTATTTTACACATTCGGGATTTTAGGGAATTGTGGTAATTTTTATTTTATTTTTGGGAGATATTTTTGGGCCCCCAAACCTTATTTTACGAGCTTTTTAATAAATAGGGGATGTGATTTCTAGCAGTATAAATAGCTTTTTATTAAGAATAAAAATCAGAAACATCAGATAAGATTTCAGAGGCGGTTCAATTATTGTGGGTATACTCTCTCTTTCCTTATCTTTTTTCTCTCTCCGTAAACATCCATCCCCTCGTTTATACACATTCGATTGTATAATTATTATCTGTGATTGCTTATGGTTTGAATCGGTTGTTGATTGGGGTTTGAAATCGGGATTTGTGTGGCTGTTGGTGGGCCCGGAGGTTGAGATGGTGGTCGGTGGAGGCGGATATCGCCGGCGAACGGCGGGTTAAGGGAGCCGGCGAATATATGGAGCTATTAGATGTGGCTGATTGTGTGTGGCCGGCCATTGGTGGTTGAACGGCGGCTCGATTCACAGCACCGCGTTGGGCCGATGTTAGCAGCGGTGGCGGCTGTGATCGAGCAGTGAAAGGGAGGAATAAGGAGGCCCCGGTGGCGGCTGGGTGCAACAGATTAGGCGGCAACGCCGCTTGTTTTGTGGCCGGGCGAGGAGGGAGAGAGAGAGAGAGAGAGAGAGCTGGGTAGGAGGCTGCCGGAGAATTTTCCGGCGAGCGCTGACCGAGGCTGGCGGTGGTGGTGACCCGGGGAGCCCGGGAAGATATTTCGGAGAAAATCAAAATTTAATATTAATTTCATTATTATTATTATTATTATTATTATTATTATTATTATTATTATTATTATTATTATTGTTTTAATTAACGATAATAATAATAATACTAATAATTATGAAATTAATATATATATTTTTGGAATGTTTATATTTTAGTGCAATTTATAATATTATTGCCGATAATATTGTATTGAAATTTGTGCAGGTTGGATTCCCGAGATTTAATTATTTAGAAAATTGCGACGATTGTATAATTTTATTTCAATTCCGGAGATTGTTGTATAGTTTCAAAAATCTATTGAATTCCGGATTCAATTACTACAATCTTGTCGTGATTATTAAAATTTAATTTTCGGGAATTATTGTTGCTTATCAATTAATTTGTGAATTGTTGAGCTAGTCAGAATTATTGTATCGCATGTTTATTTGGATTAATATTTTAAATACGATTATTGAGATTATTGATTGTTGGGATTATAAATTGTTGGATTGTTGATTTTGGGATTGCTTTAATTCAAGGGAAATGCTGTCCAAAATTTTATTTTATTATCGAGAGTTGGATTTAAATTGAGAATCGAATTTAGTTTATAATTCAGATTCTGATTAAAATTTGGACGGAGATTCTTGAATTACAGGCTATAATTATTTTATAATAATAAAGCATGTCAATCTCGTGATACGTGACAACATGATTACGTGAATAAATTATGAATAGTATGTGTACATAATACTTGTAAATATTATTGTACCACGAAGGGTAGAATTAGAATTCGATTTTGATTTATTGATTTAGACGACGATTTGGATTCATCAATTGAATTATTGTTTTCTTATAGAAGCAAGTGTTTTAGCTGAAAAGCGAGTAGACCAGTAGATTGTTTGTTTGTGAGTTGAGAATTTCTGTTCAGAGGCAAGTAATTCTATTCCTCTCTTTTAATTGAATGCAAGTGTTCCTATTCCAACTTTACGATTATTGCAAATTATTCTGCGATTATCCTGAATAGTATAAATTTCTGTTACAACTTGTGTACCATTTAAATAGCCTATCCACAATCTTTATTTTTCGCAAGTCATTATTTATTCTCGAACTATCAACCAGAAACAATTGTTCATACCAACAGGCTTGTTCGACATATACTTTGACTTTGACTTTGACTTTGACTAAACAGTAACCATTCTCACACTATTAACCAGAAACAAATATTTCTACCATTATTCTATTGTGACTTCTGAATTTTCTAAACACACATACTTTATCTTATTTTACCAATAATTGTTTCATTCTTCAGAATCAATTATACACTTAAATTACCTATCTCTACTTTGTCGAGTAGCATTATTAAATTTTGTCTGTTACTTGATATCTCCTTCGTAATTGTTTATCTGAATATTATCAATTGTGTTTCAGAATTCTTTTGTCTGAACAACTTTGTGATTAAAAATCTTCAAAACATTGTCGAGAAAAGGTTTACAAATGACAATCACTTTCTGGTGATTGATTTCGACAAACCACTTTCTAGTGGTTGATTTTATTATAGTAGTATGGATTTGAATTGGGTTTTGATTTCTGTCGAAACCAAATTATTTTATTATTAGAATGTATGCGTAAGAGGCCGTGCACCGGTCCAGCTTATTAGGCCAATGTGTGCCTAGAATTCCTTATATTTGGTGACATGCTCTTTTGCGTGATCCGGTACTATCTCGCGACTGATCATCGGCTATAGCACAATGTTAAAAACTATTCCAATTATACTCGAAAAGAGATTTGTGAAAAAGGATTTGAGAAAAGATTTATGAGATGATTTATGAACATCCTTATAAATTGTTGATGAATTATTGCTTTTCCTTTGCAGTAGTAAATTCTTTTGATAAGTTGAATTATTGCTAATTCTTTCAGCAATGATAGTTTTATTTCAAATCAAGGTTAGTCATGCATCGATATTATATTGTTGCTGAGCATGCTTTGCTCATTCTTGGCCAAATTTTTGGCCAAATCTAACTAGGTCAAACACTCAGTCAAAGTCTTGGGTTAACCTACCGAAAACACACCCCGACAAAAGTTCTCGAAAAATTCCAAAACTTTTACCACACATGCATATCATTATAAAAATGATTTCCCCAAAGTTTCAAGTCATTCTAGCAAGTGGAAGTATTTTATTTGGATTTAAAACGAAGAAAACTGACTTTCGGGTTTGAATAAAATACGGAAATTCTTTTGACGATTTGTAAAGAACATTTGGCTAGAGATATGACTTGAATAAATACTACAAATATATTTCCTCAAATATAAAAAGATTTGGAGTGCAAGGAAATATATTTGAGCATTTAAATTAATTTCCTTCGATAAATAAGGAAATTGACATAAACCGAGAAAATTAGTATTTGGTCAAAACGAGCAGACCCTAGACTAATTTTTGATACCAAAATACTTAGAATAATAGGATTCATGATAAATCATGATTTTGAGAATTTTGAAGTGCATTCTAAGTATTAAAATATTTTTCTCCGAAAAATAAGTAATTTGAGAGACCATGGAGAAAATATACAATAATTCCATAAAAACCACTATTAATATTTGAGCATCCAAATATTAATGTTTTGATAGAGTAAATCTTTCTTTTGGATAGAAAAGTGATTTTGGAAGGAAAGATTTAATTTTGAAATATTAAAGATAATTTATTCCGAAAAATAAGAAATTGATTGACCGAGAATAAATCACTTTGAATACGCATTTTGACAATGTTGCATGAACCTTTTAAAGAATATCAAATACTGATAATTCACTTTGGTTATTCATGCTTTTATTGATGTAGCAATAGTAAGAGAGAGGTAATCATGGAATTTGCGATATTCCTCAGCATGCTATTGCACGAAATATATTTCTTTAGAAATAAGTCATTTTTGAAACGAAGGAATATATATAAAATGATTTTTCAAATGACTTGCTAGAATTAACTTTCCACTTAAGGATAATCATATAAGTTAATGTCCTATAGGGAGGATTACTAGGTGATTTAAATTTTACTTTTATTTATAAATACCAAAATAAATCAATATCGAAGATATCCTTTCAAACATGAAGTTATAAAAGTAGTTTGAATTTTCTATCTTGTAATTCCTACCATTTGGAGACTTTATTTCATTAAATATGCTACAACATTGTCTTTACTACTATTTACAACATTGGGTTTTATAAGTTCGAAATTGAAATGATAATTGTGATTTTTTCTAATAAGTTATTAAATTCTTTCCAACAAATTTAAAATAATAAAATAAAGTTTTTATATTTGATATTTAAAATTTAAAAATTTAAAACAAATTAGAAAAATAGGCGAGAGCCATTTACTATCATATTGATATTATTTACAATTTAAATTAAATATTTTTTTTTACAATTTTTCCAACAAAAAATATATTTTAATATTAATTATTTTTTCGATTTGAAACTTATATACGATAAATCTCCTACAATTTGAAAACTTTCTATCATAAAATACTTGACAATTATAAACTTCCTTCCAATAATTTCGAAACAAAAAAATAGTTTTAAAACTTTCTTTCAATATATTCGAAACTAATTAAAACTTTCTTCAAATAATTTCAAAATTGAAAAAGGTAATTTATAAAATTTCTTTCGATATATTCATAACTAAATTAAACTTCTTTCCAATAATTTTGAAATCGAAAAAGTTGGTTTTGAAACTTTCATGCAATATATTCGAAACTAACTAAAACTTCCTTCCAATAATTTCGAAATCAGAAAAAGTAATTTTTAAAATTTTCTCCAAATATATCAAACTAAAAAGGGTAATTTTAATTTTTGACATTTATAATTCAAATTTTTCAGAAAAATATAACGGAGCTCTCTGAGAGGCGCCACCTTAGTAAAAGACAGTTTTTATATTTGATATTTAAAATTCAAAAATTAAAAATAAATTAGAAAATTAGGCGAGATCCATATAATATCATATTGATATTATTTACAATTTAAATAAAATATTTTTTTAAAGTTTTTCCACCAAAAAATATATTTTAATATTAATTTTTTCTCGATTTGAAACTTATATACGATAAATTCCTTACCATTTGGAAACTTTCCATCATAAAATACTAGACAATTAGAAACTTCCTTCCAATAATTTCGAAACAAAAAAAGTAGTTTTAAAACTTTCTTTCAATATATACGAAACTAATTAAACTTTCTTCTAATAATTTCAAAATTGGAAAAGGTAATTTTTATACTTTTTTTTCAATATATTCGTAACTAATTGAAACTTCCTTCCAATAATTTCGAAATCGAAAAAGTTGGTTTTGAAATTTTGATTTAATATATTCGAAACTAACTGAAACTTCCTTCCAATAATTTCGAAATCAGAAAAAGTAATTTTGAAACTTTCTGCCAATATATCAAACTAAAAAAAATAATTTTAATTTTTGAAATTTATAATTCAAAAATTCGAGAAAATTAGAAAAATATAACGGAGCTCTCTGAGAGGCGCCACCTAAACGCGTCTCGCTTCTCTTTTATATAAGAGTACTAGTTTATAAACCGCGCTTCGCAACGGTATCGTAATATTTAATTATTCTATATTATATATAGATTATTTAAATAATATATTAGAATTTTTTAAATCACGTAATTTAATGTATTCATATATTTATAATGATATAATAATATAACACAAAATTTGAGAATATAATCAAATATGAATAAACTAAAAATGTATGCTATATTTTACATCTAAAATTCAAAATAAAACAATATATATATATATATATATATATATATATATATATATATATATATATATATATATATATATATATATATATATACTTTTTAAAATTACTTTAAGGTTTTCTCTTTAGTTTTTAATGTTGGCTTTCATTGACTTATCTATTTCGTAGAAACTTTTTTTGAATATATTCGAAACTTAAAAAATAGTATTGAGTATTCTATATTATCATTCTTACCGTTTATAATTTTTTTTTAAATATATTTCAGTACTATCTTTTAGCTTTATTCGGTTTACATTTTTGATACTGATATGAGTTCGAAATAAACCCTAAAGACAGCATTAATTGCGCATTAATTAAACCTAGTTTGGTCGGAAAATTAGAGTCTGAAACCCTAATAAAATATTAATTTCGTAATTAATATTAAGGATAATTAATGGATCAGCTTAAAGGCTTTAATTATGGACTCTACCTGTCTAAAAGAGGCCCATGGAGTCACAAGACCATGGAGAACAAAATCCAAGCCCAGCAAGTGGATTTCACCTATCCTAGATAAGGTCCAACTCTTAGAAGGTGATGATCAAACCAACTTTGATCTCATCTACAACTCCTACTTCTAGTCTATCTTAATGACTACGAAGGCCTATATAAAGGGTTCTACCCCTCACAATTATAACTACGTTTTTTGGATTTGATCCTTTACTCCGGTAAAGGTACGTAGGCATCTCGTAAGGACCGATCAGTTCCCCTTTCGAGAGCAATCCAAAAGGCACGAATCACGCCCGCTCGTTTTTGATCCACAACATTTGGCGCCGTCTGTGGGAAATAGAACAATAACCATGGCAAGAACACGAAGGAATCAAGATGAAGACGACACTACCACCACCGCTGCCGCTACTGGGCACACCGATGCCTCCACTCAATCACCGCCGATGACAAACGTGACTGCTGCCACCACTGAAGCGACGAACCCTCCTGTTACATCTCAACCAGCGACCACCGCCGTACCTCGTACGTTCATCCCATCCACTATTGTAGGCACGGCTCAGCCCACGTACTCCACCGTAGTTACCACTCGTCCTCAGTTTTCTCAAGGATGGGAGTTCACTCACGAGCATGATGGAACAGGGCGCTATCGTACTGGAGAAAGGTATATAGAAGGGCTAACCGCCAGCGAATCCTCCGATGAATCGGATGATGAAGATCGCCCACCGCGACGCTATAGAGAAACTGAGGGCCGAATTGGCTCGAACCCCCGTGGGACTATGACTGGAGGAGGTCCAGGAGGAAGCTCGGGAAACAACCGAGCATGGAACTCGGAAACCTATCAGGAAGGAAGACGAAGCTTCTTGGAGAGAATTCGCCTACACCAGGAGCGGATTGCACAGTTAGCCGAGGATATGGCCAGGCAAGAGGAAGCCCAACAATACCAGGAAAGGCGTGAGCGCGACTACATCCAGCGAGGGGAACGAAGAAGAGAGCGAGAGCGCTCCCGTCTCGAACGTACTCCATCTCCCCCAAGGATAAGGGATCGAAGAAGTTTCGAGCCAAACCTTGAAAGGCCAAACCCTAGGAGGGCCGGACCAGATTTGATACATCTTTTACCACCTGGTGATCCCAACAATCCAATCCCACCTTTCACAGAAGAAATCATGGCTGCTAGGATTTCTAGAAAATTCAAGTTGCCAACGATCAAACCTTATGATGGAATGGGTGATCCCGCTAATCATGTGCGAACTTTCATGAATGCACTCCTATTACAGCCAGTAACCGAGGCCATCAAGTGTCGTGCGTTCCCTCAAACTTTAAGTGGAATGGCTCAACATTGGTATAGCAGGCTTCCTCCGAATTCAATAGCCTCGTTTGCTGATCTTAGCAAAGCGTTCATTGGCCAATTTATAGGGAGTAAGACCCACGAGAAGAGCTCGGCTTCACTAATGAACCTTCATCAAGGCAGGAACGAAGCACTTAGAGATTACATGAACCGGTTCACAAAGAAGGCACTAAAAGTCCCGGATTTGGACCAGAAAGTAGCCATGATCGCTCTACAGCAAGGAACTACCGATGACAATTTTCGTAGGTCATTAGCCAAGCGAGCCCCAGAAACTATGAGTGAATTACAGGAAAGGGCCGGGAAATATATCAAGGCAGAAGAAAGCCTTAAGAAGGCTCAAACTTATCAAGTGTCCAATTCCAATCCAAAGAAGAGGGGAAACGATGATAACTACGATCGTGATGCGAAACAACCTCGAACGGAGAAGAACGAAGACACGTCTGCCAAGAAGAAGAACGGACCAAGGTTCGCTGAATATAAAAGGCTTAATGCCCCTAGAAGTCAGATCCTGTTGGAGATTGAAAAAGATAGAGAAGTTCGATGGCCGAAGCCTCTACGAACCGATCCGGAAAAGAGAAACAAGGATTTGTATTTGCGAATTTCACAAGGATGTGGGACACAAAACTGACGATTGTCGTCAACTAAAGGATGAGATCGAGTTCTTGATCAGGAAAGGAAAATTGTCCCGGTACACCAGGGATGGAGACAAGAATCAGGGAAATAGGCAAAGGGAAGATAATGACCGTGATCGTCGAACTCAGCCTCGTGGCCCCGTGATAAACATGATCTTTGGAGGACCAACTGCTGCTGGCACTTCAAGTAACTCAAGAAAAGCGTATGCTCGGGAAGTCATGACTATTGTCGGTGAAGCCCCCAAAAGGGCGAGAGTTGAAGCCTCTATCGCGTTCGACGATTCAGATCTTAAGGGTGTGAAGTTTCCCCATGATGACCCGTTGGTCATAACTCCAATCATTGGGAATTCTCCAGTTAAAAGAGTCCTGATTGACAATGGAGCTTCGGTGGACATCCTATTCTATGACGCTTTTGAGAAAATGGGATATGTAGATTCAGAACTGACTTCGTCAAACATGCCAATCTATGGATTCAATGGCGTGGAATCCAATATTGAGGGAATCATTCAACTCCCAGTTACAATAGGAGAAGAGCCTCGACAGGCCACTCAGATGTTGAACTTTTTGGTAATCAAGGCATCGTCAACTTACAACGCGATCATAGGGAGAACAGGCCTGCATGCTTTCAAAGCTATAGCCTCGACTTACCATCTGAAGATCAAGTTCCCCACTCGAAATGGAGTAGGCTTAGAGAAGGGGGGATCAAAAGATGGCGCGAAGTTGTTATGTTGCAGCCTTGAGGCACGGAGGAATCGGGGGGCAAGTCCTTCCCATTGAAGACATGGACGTCCGTGAGAAAGAAGAGCAAAGGGGAAAACCGGCTGAGGACTTAGTCCCAATAAGCTTGTATCCAGAAGAACCTGAGAAGGTGACCTACATAGGGGCGTCTCTCCCGGAAGATTTGAAAGGAGGTCTCACTAAGTTCCTTAGAAACAATTGTGATGTCTTTGCTTGGACGGCTGCTGATATGCCAGGAATTGATCCGGCCTTGATAACGCACAAGTTAAATATAGATCCTCAAAGGAAGGCCGTTAAGCAAAAGAAAAGAAATTTTGCCCCTGAAAGGCGAGAGGCCATTAAACAGGAGGTTGACAAGTTGTTAGATGCCGGATTCATTGAAGAAATCCAGTTCCCGGAATGGCTAGCTAACCCGGTTATGGTCAAGAAAGCGAACGGGAAGTGGAGAATGTGTGTGGACTTCATGGATTTGAATGATGCATGTCCCAAGGATTGTTATCCTCTCCCAAGGATCGATATGCTCATTGACGCGACTGCTGGACATGAACTCTTAAGTTTCATGGACGGATTCAGTGGATACAATCAAATTAGGATGCACAAGGAAGATATCCCAAAAGTATCGTTTATCACCGATTTTGGAGTCTTCTGTTATTTAGTAATGGCTTTTGGTCTCAAGAACGCTGGAGCCACTTATCAACGATTAGTGAATAAGATTTTCAAACATCTTATAGGGAAGACTATGGAAGTCTACGTAGATGATATGTTGGTGAAAAGCTTAGACAAAGCTGATCATCTTAAACACCTTGAAGAAGCATTTGAAGTTCTGAGAACCCATAAGATGATGTTAAATCCAGCCAAGTGTGCATTTGGAGTAGGCTCGGGAAAGTTCTTGGGTCTCATGGTTTCCAAGAGAGGAATCGAAGCCAACCCTGACAAGATCAAAGCTATCCTCGATATGGAACCACCCAAGAGCATAAGGGATGTTCAAAGACTAACTGGAAGGATTGCGGCCCTTGGACGGTTTATCTCGAAGTCAGGGGACAAATGTCTACCATTCTTCAAAGCCTTGAAGAATATAAAGGATTTTGTTTGGACAGAAGAAAGCCAAGAAGCCTTTGAGAACCTTAAGAAATACATGGCGGAGCCACCACTCTTATCAAAACCTGAGGTTGGAGAGACTTTGTTTGTTTACTTAGCGGTTTCTGAAAAGGCCTTAAGCGCGGTCTTAGTAAGAGAAGAAAAGAAGGTTTAGAAACCCGTCTATTACGTAAGCAAGGTTTTACATGGAGCAGAGTTGAACTACTCTGTCATTGAAAAATTTGCCTTAGCCATGATAACGGCCTCAAGAAAGCTCAGGCCTTATTTTCAGGCGCATCAAATTGAAGTCTTGACAGACCAACCACTTCGAAACATTATGCATAGCCCAAAGGCTAGTGGAAGGCTGATCAAATGGGCCGTCGAGTTAGGAAAATTTGATATCAAGTACAAGCCACGAACGGCCATAAAAGCTCAGGCTCTTGCTGACTTCCTCGTTGAATGTACCATTAACAACCAGGAAGTCGGGGGGCAGGAGCAAGAGATGATTGAGGAATCCAAGAAGGACAAGGAGGAGCCGAAAGAATACTGGCTACTATTTTTTGACGGAGCTTCAAAAACAAATGGTAGTGGAGCTGGAATATTACTTCAAAGCCCGGATGGCTCGTTCAAGGTGGAGTATGCAATCAAGTTAGACTTTCCGACCACTAACAATGAAGCTGAATATGAGGCCCTCATAGCCGGACTTGGCCTTGCTCGAACCATGAGGGTCAAGAACTTGAAAGTATATGGAGACTCTAGGTTAGTGGTGCTCCAAGTAAATGGTGAATTCGAAGCCCGTGAAGAGAATATGATGAAATATCTAAGGATAGCCAAGGCACAGATGACTCACTTTGAGGAATGTCAGGTGGAATATGTTCCTAGAGAGGAAAATACGAAGGCTGATGCCTTATCTCAATTTGCTTCCTCAGATACTGAGGTAGGATCGGGAAGTATCTACTATCAAGTCTTGAAGGCTCCAAGCATCGAAGCCAAGCTCTTGGCACCAATCACTACGGGATCAACTTGGATAGACCCAATAAGGATGCATCTGGAAAGTGGGTGGACTCCTAGCAATGAGGAAGAAGCTCGAAAGCTAAGGATGAGGTCCTTGAAATATGCTCTAATTGAAGGCACCTTGTACAAAAAATCTTTTGTTATTCCATACCTTAAGTGCTTAAGGCCTGAAGAAGCTCAGGAAGCATTAAAGGAAGTTCATGAAGGAATTTGTGGACAACACTTGGGGGCAAGGGCCCTGGCACATAAGGTGACTCGTCTTGGGTTTTATTGGCCTGAGATGATCAAGGATGCGAAAGATTATGTTAAGAAGTGTGATCGTTGTCAAAGGTTCGTACCAGTTGTTAGACAACCCCCGGAGATGTTGACATCCATCAATACTCCAATTCCCTTCGCCATGTGGGGAATGTATATATTGGGACCGTTTCCCCTCGCTACCGCTCAGAGGAAGTTCTTGGTAGTTGCCATTGACTATTTCACAAAGTGGATTGAGGCTAAGCCATTGGCCAAGATAACCACCAAGCAAATAGCACAATTCTTCTGGGAAAATGTTATTTGTAGGTACGGGATACCAAGGATCTTAGTTACGGACAATGGAACACAATTCAACAATGAGGAATTCAGGACCTATTGTGCCGAATATGACATAGACCTTAGGTTCACTTCTGTTGCTCATCCACAAGCTAATGGACAAGCTGAGATAGCCAACCGAATCATCCTTGATGGACTCAAGAAGAAAGTTGAAAAGGCTCAAGGAACTTGGGCTGAAGAGATTCTGCCTATACTTTGGGCATATCGAACTACTTGCAGAGTTTCAACAGGTGCAACACCATTTCAACTAGCTTATGGAACTGAAGCTGTTGTACCCCTTGAAATAACTCATACCTCTCCAAGAATTCGAGAATTCCAACCGGAGTCGAATGAGGAAGGGTTAAGAGCAGCAATTGATATGATCGATGAAGTTAGAGATGAAGCGCATGCTAAGATAGTTGAAAATCAGAAGCGCGCTTCCTATTACTACAACCTAAGGGTGAAAGAAAGATTCTTCAAGGAAGGGGACTTGGTCCTGAGAAAAGTTGAAGCTTCAGGAGTTGGTCCACAAGGCAAAATGGCTCCAAATTGGGAAGGACCATACCAAGTCAAGGCTGTGTCAGGAAGAGGAGCTTACAAGCTACAAACTCTTGATGGGGATGAAGTTCCAAGAAGTTGGCATGCAACCAACTTGAAGATATACTATGTTTAATATTATATTCTAAGTAATTTTACTAGCAGAAGTAGTAGTTCATCGAATTAAGGTCCATGTAGACCACTGCCGTTAGTTCCTTCATGTTTCTTTGATTACCAGAAATAATATTGTTATTCATTTAAACGAGTTATCTTTGATTTGAAGATCATACTTGATGAAGAATCTAAGAACAAGAAAAGTTCATATTGGAGACTTGAGTTTATAAAAGCCAAGCAAGACATTAGAAGAAGATTATCCGAATCTTGGAAGATGTCGTAAAGTAAACTAAGTTAAAAAGACTAAGAGTTGAAACTTAACTCAAAACATGAGAATAAAGGTGCATGTTTTCTAAGTCATACACTTAGAGAAATACTAGCATAAGTAAATCTTAAAAGGTTAAATAGAGTCTAAAGCCTTGAAAGGCTCGCAAAATAAGTCATAAATATGCCATGCAGGGCCCGAATAAAAGTTTGTTAGAAAACTAAGTCATAAAAGATTACAAAGCATACAGCCACGCAGGGCTAATCTAATCATGGAGGGAAGAAGAGTGATGGGGAGACCTCTCGACCCTCTCTCCCTCAACGTCTTCAAGTTTCTGAGTAACCTCATCAGGGTTCTCTTCCGTTCGATCTTGAAGAGGTGAATGTACAGGGACGATGATCCTGTTATCACCTCCCACGAAGACCGAAGTAGCAGAAGTAGAACCGCCTCTGATGATGTTCTCAGGAACTTGAAACTCAGAAAGGTCCAGGGCTCCAGGAAACTTCTCCTCAATGGACCTCAGTGCAGCCCTCCATCCATCTACGAAAGGCTTCGGATAAAACATATCATCGTGAGCCCTGATTAACTCCTCATATTCTTCCCCCTCCAGGTAGTTGTCTACAGCAGCGTCTCGGGCGCTCTCAGCCTTCACGAGCTTGGCATAAGAGTCCTCCAGCTCCTTGTTTTTGGCGGCCAAGCTCGTCTCGGCAGCTTCCGCCCTCTGCTTCTCCTCCTGGCACATCTTCTCGAAATTTGCCGAGGAAGTCTTCCAGGCCTTCCCGGCGTGAAGCATGCCCTGAAAGTAGGTATTGGCCTACAAAAAGGAAAATCATGAGTTAGAAACATGACTAAAATAGAAGGAGAAATTGACTAAAGAAAAGTGTTACGAACCGTAGCAATGGCCTGGGCACCCATGAGTTCTGCAGACTCCAACGAAGAAGGAACCACAATGTCTGCATAGTCGTGAGGAGTGACACAGTGCTTGGACCAATCCCGGGAATGCGCCGTGGAACCAACCAAGGTATCCTGTTGGCGAAGTCCCCATCCCGGGACCCAAGCCGCACCTCGAGTTCTAGGATCACCCAACTGGTGGATGACCTCCTCGTCCTCCCCCAAGAAAGCAGGTATCTTGGGGCCGGTTCGGTCATCCTTCCTAGACAACCGAGCTTTCTTCATTTGATGGGTTTCCCCATCACCAACTCCATGCTTCTCATTGATAGCCTCCGCAGCTGTGAAACAAAGAAACAAAAAGAAGTGAATAATAAGTCACTCTAACAATCCAACAAAAAAAGTAAAAGGTAATAATTACCCTTATCTGAAACTCTAGAAAGCTTGAGCTTCTTAAAGTTGAACTCGTCCAAAATCTTTCGATAGTGGGTCGAGCCATTATCTTTCTGAAGCTCAAACAGGGCTATAGTTTCCTCCTCAGTGAGCTCAATATCATCAGGATGCCCGTCTCTGACTGGGCTGAAGCTCTTCCTAAAAAGAGTACCCCAATCTCCATCCCTCCAAGTTAAAGTGAGAAATTGTTCCTTCCATTTGGGCTTACTACTTGGAAGGGAAAGGCCGTTGAAAATATGGGGCATGTTGGGTCTTTGGTTGATCAAAACAAAGCCACAACTAGGGCTCTTCTTAAATTGAAAGATTTTTCGAAAAAGGGCAACCGTTATAGGAAGTTGCTTCTCGGTACAGAGGGCAATAAAAACATTGATACACCTCCACCCATTTGGACTAATTTGACAAGGGTGAATTCTAACATCAGCTAAGAGTTTGATGATGAAGTCATGAAAGGGGAGACGGGTACCAGCATACAAAGTCTCTAAATAAATACACAACACATGTGGATCCCAATGACAAGTGCGGACACTATCCCCAGGATGCCCTATCTCAATATAATCAGGAATGCTATAAAGTTTCTGATATTTCTTAATTTTAGAAAGCTTATGAAATATATTCTTATAATTGTAAGCCTCGAGATGGGTTTGAGTGGGATAATCCTCAGTTCTCTCATTTAGCAATTCTTGAATAGAGGTATAATGAGAGCGAATTGAGATAGTACCTCTTCGAGAAGCTGCATTCATCTTGGCAAGACGCCCAGCCTTTCGATACGCCATTAAAACTCCTCAAGAAAGCTTGAAAAACCCAGAAAATCCACGAGAAAGATGAAGATTCAAGGAAAATCAATTAGTCACCGTTACAAAATATTATATTCGACCCTCCTTACTTTCAGAGCTGAATTCGCCACTGCATGCAAGCATCCCATGAAAAGACCATAGCCAGTGTGTCACAGGCGGATGACAACAAAGAAAGGAAAAAAGGGAAGAGTTGGTCAGGGCAGCAACTTCCAAAAGACCAAGAAATGATGGTCTGAATAAATATATAACCTACTATAATTATATATAGGGCGAAAATGCGTGCCCTAACGTCCCCAAAACGCCGTCAAACGGCTCCCCATCCCATGATCACGGCTGTAGAAACCTATCTTAATATCCGTTTTAGTATACGACGTCGTCTGAGTAACGTGAACAGTGTCATCTTCGCCCACCGGTCAAACACCGTCACGAACACCCCCTTCACCGAATCCCCCAGCTGATTCTCCGGCAGAAACGCAAACGTCAGCTCATCATTCCTCGATCCCCACCGCGGCGATCCGGGGAAAAACGAGTAATGCATCTGCGTCGTGACCCCCGATTTTTTCGGGATCGAAAATTTTGATGTCATTGTAGTTGTATCGTTGACTATATCGGCCACGCCGCACCGTGACTGAAGAATCTGCTTCACCGTCACGTCATCGAGTTTCTCGGTGGAGTAGAGATTGAAATTGAGCTGGTAGGTTTTGATAGTGGCCTCAAGCGCGTTGTCGAAGTCATCTGTGAAACTGGACTTATTCAAGTACCCGAAGTAGTTAAAGTATTGTTTGAGTTTGGCGAGGCCGGGTTTCCTGTCGCCGGCGTGGCAGCCGGTGAGTGCGTGGAACGAGTAGATTCGGGAGGGCGAGAAGTGAGGGGAATGAGAGGGTGATGAGGAGAAGTGATAGGGGATTTAAAATGTTGGTGTCTATGAGAGCTGGGACTTGTGGGAGATTACATAATAGGGTTACGAAAGAGAATTTTAGACGATCCTGATAGGCGGCAGCAAGAGTCACCTTAACGCTTAGGAATAAGTTTTTTTTATACTCCGTCCGTCCCCTCAATAGTTTACGTTGATGGGAACACGGAGACCAAGAAGAGATAAAAATAGAAAAAGTAAGTAAAGTTGTGGGACCGGTTAATAATTAATGTATAAAGTGGATATAAAGTAGAGATAGTGGGTGAAAGTAGATGATGTGATTGAATTTTATATAGTAGAAGATTATTATTTTTGATATGTAAAGAAATGAGAGGGACGACCCAAAAAGGAAATTGTAAAGAAATGAAAGGAACTGAGGGAGTAAATTGGTGTTCGGATCAGCTTGCGTGCACCTCGACTAATTTGGTGGACATACTAGCACACTCATACTTCGAGCACGGTAGCCGGCGAAATAAGTGTTTACGGATCGGGGTTTAACAAAAACAAAAATACCAAGGTTGTTCCACTTGAGCCGACTGGCTGGTCTAGTTTTATTCGTTTTTACTCTCATATTTCAGAATAAGATGTATTCATATGATTCGAGTTAATTACTCCATGCGTCGAAGTAGGTTTTTTTAATTTTTTGACTAGGCCTCACACCATTTTATAAAGTCTTGTTTTATAAATTATTTTTAATATAAATTTTAAAATGATATTTTATATAAATTTTTAAATATTTGTTAAATAAAAAATTGTGTGAGAATCATAGAGGACTGAGCAGTACAAAATTAGGAGCACGAAGGAGGTGGAAAGTATGACTGGATATTTAAAAATATTCAAAATGATATCGTGCGATGGATACATTACTCTGATTCGTGAATATTTCAATTACGAGATTTTAACATTTTTCTCAAAAAAATATTGGATTCATATCACTATCTTGCACCTTTATTTTAAAAACTCATTTTTGACCGGTCAAATTAACTGTAAATTTAGTTTAAATGAACATTTAAATAAAAAATTTGAATTTCTTAAATTTTATAGAAACAGTTATACACTTTTAATTGAAATTTAGTCAATATGACAAGTTAAGATAGTAAAATGAACCAGTAATAAGAAATGGGAAAAAGTATAAAATAGGATTTCATTAAAATTTTTATTAACATTAAATTGTCTTGAATGAAATATAATGCACCAACTTCCAATACAAAATTTGACTAATTAACTCATAAATATTGAAAATAGTCAATCTTAGTATTTAGAATGATCAATTTAGAAAAAAAATAATGAGAGTTTATCATTACAATTGTATTGAAAGTAGAGATGCAAAAGTATTACCGAAAAAAACTCTTCAGAAAGTGATTACTCCCTCCGTCCCTTTTTAGTTGTCCACTTTGCAAAAAAAAATTGTCCCTAAATAGTTGTCCTATTTGGTATTATAATGCATTTTTTCATAAGTTATTCCAAAACATACCCTTGAATTTCAAGTTCCAATGTTTGACTTTATAATTTGCTCTCACCCATCTGTGCAATAAATATGAGCAAGTATGGAAACAAATTTTACAATTTAAT
Organism: Daucus carota subsp. sativus; assembly: GCF_001625215.2. Classification (NCBI taxonomy): domain Eukaryota; kingdom Viridiplantae; phylum Streptophyta; class Magnoliopsida; order Apiales; family Apiaceae; genus Daucus; species Daucus carota. Next base: position 29,945,838 of record NC_030381.2, read on the forward strand.
ACTCCTTAAGATGTGTGTTTTTTGCAAAATGGACAATTAAATAGGGACGGAGGGAGTAGTATTAAGGGATTAATGTCTGAGGAGTGCTAGGTACCCCAAAATTTGTTCATAAATTTTTTTACTACGAGGACATGTGGTTTTTTTTGGTTGGGTGATGAATGTATATGCAGGAGTCCCATTATTATTAAAGTGAATGAAATCAATCAAATAATGCCAACTAGATTTGGGGGTAAAATTTGAAAACACCTTGTGGGATACCTAGCATTTTCCTTAATGTTTATTCCATTATACTCCCTCCATCCCAAATTAAATGAGCTCGTTGACTTTGGACACGTATTTTAAAACTCATTGACCGTATAGCTAGATAATTTATTTTTAAAATTTTATTTTTGTAAATAAAAATTCAAATATGAAAGTTTATTTATAAAAGAAAATTTTTTTAAAAAATTTCTTAAATAAACGGTCAATGCACCTTAATTTACGTGTCCAAAGTCAACTAGTTCATCTAGTTTGGGATGGAGGGACTACTTTTACCAAATGTCATGTTACGTAAACCAGCTGTTTTTAGATGAAACCTAGCTGTTTAATTAAATTGTTGTCAATTGTCGTGTGATGTCTACGAGTACTACTCCATTAGTCTCCAATTAAAATTAGATAAAGTCAAAGTGTAATAAATACAATTTCATCTCTTCCAAATTTAGATAAAATTACATGGTTACCACTAATAACGAGTTCTATGTCAACTAACTCTCCAAGACAATATTACTTGCATTGAAGTGTAAGACCCTATAAATTGGACCATTGTTAATTGTATTGCGACTTCATTATTTTACCAACAAGGTAGACTGATTCAATACTCAATATCATGCACAAATTGTGTAGGAATAGACATGCCCATTTTCAAACCTCAAGCACAATTGATTAAACATACTTTTATTTTCTTAAACATAATTTGGTGCTAATAAGAAAAAAAGGATGCTTCCTGCGATCCTCAGAATTTCTACAAAAACAAGACTTGACAGTTGACAGTATCAACTGGAACAGGGTCATAGACTTGACCATTAGCTGGCCCAATATGTATATTACAGGCCCATCAAGAATTCACTTCCATCTCTTGAATAGATTAGGCCCACACCTAACATAACATACATAACTAGTATAGATGGAATATATATTATCCCCTACGCGTGTTAATATTTTTCATGTTTTGACTTTTAATTTATAAGAATAAATATGGTCATGAGTAATCATGTTAGATTCGTATTTATGAGTACTTTAATACAGTAAAATTTTTATATTAATACTAATACAAAATTAAAAATATTATCAATAAAAACATGTATTGAATAACATGTCCAAACCAAATAAGAAAAGTTTAAAAAGATGGAGAGAGGGTTGGGTAGCTAACCTTGTTTAGAGCAACTCCAATCCATGAAAACCCTTGGATATAATATGAGTTGGCATACCTAAAAAAAAACAAAAAAAAACTCCAACGTTACAAAACTCTTGTCTATAAATTTCGAACTTTCGAACCTTCAGGGATCTGTAGTAAAATGTCACGTCACTTATCACCTTATAAATCCAATACAACCCATTAATATCGACTTCAATTAATAATAACATATCATTTTAAATCAGAGCAAAGAACTACACAATTTCAGTTCAAAATCTTCGCAAACACCTGGGAGCCTAAATATTAAGGAAAGATGTTAATCTAAAAATAGATACATCTCAGGTTTTCACTTTCCGTCATTGGAGGCTTGTAGCTGATCCAAGTGAAAACTATTCAAGTGAATTTAAAAGGAAAACGCTAGAGTTTCCGAATTTATTTCCAAAAATATTCCAAAAATCACGTGTTGTTGTATAATTGGTTATAATAAAATAGACTCCCTGCATTTCCACCAACCACACCAATTAAAATCTCTCTTTTTTGCTAAATCAGAAATGTCATATCATTTGGGAACAATTTTTGTGATCTAATTTGGGATCACTAGTACTACTCATTTAAGGGGTCGTTTGGTTCGCGGAGTGGTATGGGGTTAGAATGAGAAATCGGATTAAGCTGGTATGGGTTTGAGGTATCATATCTGATATCATGTGTTTGGCTGAGTGGGGGAATCTGGTTGAGTGGGGGAATCAGTATATTCAATTTAATAAAAAATTAGGTTATTAATTTATATTAATTAAAAAAAAATGTTAAAATTATTGTTATTATTATATGTTTTTTACATAAATGATTTAATTTTGTATAAAATATTAATGTTTAATTATTTAAATAAAAATAAAAACTCAAAAAAATGAAAATGATCCCCATACCTCCATTTCATACCCACCTCCCCTCCTGGTATCAGAAACCCATACGAATCAAACTGAATTACAAGAGTAGGCATTGCATTGTATCCGATCACTAGTTAAGATAAAGTAATTAGTGACCTAAGAATCAATGAGTATCTTTCTTTTTGAACATAAACAAACTCCTAATCCAAGCTCTGCCCTCCGGCTCACTCGCAACCAGAGGAACATTGTTATTACATGCCACTAAGAATTACACCTCTTTCTAAAAGCAATTCGAATTTCAACAAACACCTACTTCTAACATCATGCCAATTCAATCAAAATTTTCATCAGAGAAATTGTTTATGCAAGAAATTCATACATGAAAATATGAAATCAATACATAACTGACCGAGAAGAGCGTACGGTTTCCTTCTTTATATTAGGATTTCAATCAAAATATTCTATTATTTTTTAACATCGTTAAGTATATTTAATAAATAAGATAATAAACCTTTTTATATTAATATTTTACTAGATTAAATAATCATTTTGACATGAAATTATTATTAATTTATTTTTATAAGTAAAATAATTGTAAATTCGATGTTAAGAAAATTGAATTAATTTTTCTATACGAAAATATTATAATTATTATTTTCTTAAACTTATATTATACCCTATATGAGAAAAAATAATAATATATTTTTAGGAACTAGGATATTGGAAAGGAAATTAGAGATAAATTTGAGATATCCTTTTTTATAAATTCAAAAATCTTTTCTATTTCAATTTTCTATTCTATTTCAGATAAGGTGTTTATTATTCTGTATACATAATCCAAACAATTTCGGATTCTTTCTTTAAAAATCAAGACATCAAAGAAAAATAGAAACAAATTTAAATTCTCCATTTCTGAAAAGTGAATTTTTTATTTTTCCCAAAAAATTAGGTTATAGAAAAATGTATTTGATTTTTCTTTAAGCAACACTATTAATGTCGAAGTTCTTTAAGCAGGGATTTGCCATGTATTGGCTCATGGAACATTCCATCATCGGTGCTCAGGAACTCAAAACTGAGTTTCGTCTCTGCAGTTTAAATTCATGTGAAGTTTCCTTTAGTTATTCAATTCTCCGGGGATTTCTCATTTTTTTCTTTTAAATGTTCTGGAGATTTTTAGCAAATTAGTGTTAAAATATATGGACTATGGTTCTATTCATCAAATTAATGTTAGAACTCTTGTATTGTGAGCCTTCTAAACTTCTGTATATCTGTCGTCGTTTCCTATTACATGTATAATTGACCTTGTCGTTCTTGATGTTGGCAATCGGAAAGTTGAATGCAGCAGCTGTGAAGCGAGACTCTAAAAAACTAAGGGGCCGGTTGACTACACTTATTTTTCAGAAATAAGGGTTTATTTCTGGAAAAAAAATACGTCAAACGCTACTTTTTTTTGAAATAAGCCCTATTTTTCCCCCCACATAACAAATATTTTCTGAAATAAGTCCTTATTTTTCCCCCACATAACAAATATTAAACCTCTTTTTAACGTTTATATCTAACAAAATTATAAAAATAAGTACTTCCAGAAAAGAATAAGTCAAAAATAAGTCCTTAAATTAATTAGTCAAACAGGTGTTAAGACATGCACTGAAGTAATACGAGATTAAGATAAACATAAAAAAAATCATGATGATATTGAAATCGGGACGTGTATTTTGAACAAATAAACTAACCTTGAAAGGTGAACAAAACTCAACCTCCTCTGTAGGGTTTGCGAGTATTCTCCTGCAACGGCCTAGAAGCGAAATTACCTGAACATGCAATTCATATGCAACAGATCGGACTGAATATACCAAGATAATATGTTGCAACCGAATGTACAAAATAATAATAATAAAAAAACTATAGAAGCACATGATATAATGTAACAAACTACCAAAAGATGAAAGCGTGTGTTTCTGAGAGTTGAGTAATTGCTTTATATTGGTGCGACCAGTGACCACTTTTTGTTGATAAATTGATAACATTCCTGAATCCTGAGGAGTGTGATTGCTGTGCTACGGCCCTGGGGCCTGAGATTTTCGAGTTACCTTCACCAGTAAAATAACTAATTGACACAACTCTAGTGGTTTTTTTTTTTTACGAAAAGCTGGAATTTATATTACGGAATCAAATCCAAAGCAATACTCCCTCTGTCCCCCTGGGTTGTATACTAGGGGGACGCAAACTCGGCACGCATTCTAAGACATCCGTAAAACATGTTTCGATAAGTTTTTTTTTGAAATTTTCTTTTTCTGAATAAAAGTTTAAACGTTAAATTTTTATACAGAAAAAGAAAATTTTGAAAAAGGATTATAGAACTATGTTTTGCATGTGTCTTAAAATGCGTGTCGAACAATGAAAAAGAAACGTATAGAATTAAATGGGACGGATGGAGTACAATTTTGAACCAAGATAGGCAAAGAGGTCCTATCCAAACTACGACCTGACAAATAATATGATTCTCGTGCTAAGTGATGGGCTACCATATTAGCAAACCGTTTAACAAAGAACAAACTAGATTTGTTTAGACGTTGAAGGATAGAACGACATCCTTCAACAATTACTCCGAGATATGATCTCATAGGAACACAGCTCCTGACAGCTTGCACAACTACATAGCAGTCAGACTCAAGAGTGGCCTCATTCCATCCTTTTTCCTCCATCCAGCTCAAGGCTTCCTTATAAGCCATTGCCTCAGCTATAACCGGCGATACTAAGTGAGGATGAAACATTGCTTTGGCCTCGATCAGATCCGAACAAAACATCAATTCTTAAACTCATTGCTAACATCTGTCTACAACCAAATATGAATGATTCATTTAGATTATACTGAAGAAAGGTCCGTAAAAGTTGCTATGGTTTTCCGTTGTGGCAGATGTAATCAGCTTCTCTCGTCAAAGATTCTTATATGGAAGAACATTACTAGAAGGAGAAGTCCTAAACTTCTGGCTTAAGAATTGTTGTTTTAATCTGTAGTTTCGTGCTTATAAGTTATAACCTAAGCAACTGGAAACACAAAAACACACAGACCAATCAGGAGGATCTGCCTACACCGGTTTCATATACTATTAGAGTGCTAGCTTGTTTATAATCTTTTTACTTTGCTGTGTGATTTTTAAGCTGTTTTTTGTGATTTGAAGTTTTGAACCCGCTCTTAGCCTTACCCCAGAAAATTTTTCCCTGCAAGAGTATGTGTCAAGCTCTTGAGCCTACTTTGCCTAGATTTCATACTTGCTTTTGCTTGAACCGGACATTTTCAGCATTCTTAATCAATCTTTTGAGCTCATTCTTGTCAACTGTTGAGCCCTTGGCATGTTTATAAATTTGTAATCTTACGAACTTCTGAGCTCATAAGTGTCGTGTTTGAAGAGCTCATTAGCTAGCATTGGTGGTACTTTTGAATATAAGACAAAATAATTCAGAAAAAATAACAGAGATACCATAATAGATGAGCTGAACAAATGAGTGAACTCTAATCTAGAGACATAATATAGCACAAAAAATTGAACATCTCAGCATAAAGGAGTACATAAATTAGTACAAATTCGCACCAATAATTGCCCAACCAATAGATCAAACATGATAAGCATAAGGAGTACATAAATTAGTACAAAATCGGATCCAAGCCCGATTCATGTCATCCTTGGAAGCTTTTGAGAAACAATTACTGATTTGATAAATCTATGATTGAACCGACAATGCATAGGGATTGAGAAGAGAAAAGTCTTTTACACAGAAATCAGCAATTCAACGATAGAATTATACTAATCTAGAATGTAGAAGCAGATTTAAGCTTTCAAAAGGCCAGCAAATCAAAACCATATTTATGTTCTTAAAAAAAAAGCAAATCAAAAACCATATTTGTGTTCTAAAAAAACCAGCAAATCAGAACCTTTCTAAAAAATCGTTTGAACTGGTCAACACAATGCAACCAGAGCTACGGTGCATATCAAACAGAGCTAACAAAAATTGTACCAAAAGCGCATACATACATGCAGTCATATGGTTCCTCTGTTAATCTCTCAAAAGCTAATTCTCAAAAAGATTTTTCCGTCGGCTGAAGTTACCGACTATCCAGCCAAAACTATATGACAACTTAATGAGATTAACTATATGACAACTTAATGAGATTATCATACTTACGTGTTCATAAGACTCACAAGCATAAAATTGCATCAGAGCAAAGTACACAATTTCGATTATCGTCACAAACACATGGGAGCCTAAATATTAAAGAAAGCTGTTAATCGAAAGATAGATACATCTCGGGTTTTCATCATTGTTGGCTTGTAGCTGATCCAAGTGAAAACACAAGCTTCTTCAAATATTTGGGAATTTAAAGGATACGAGTGAAATAGGCAAGTACAAGCCATAGTGAACAAATCCAAAAAACTCTCAATAGCAGCAAAAATCATCAACAAGAAAGAATTAACAAGCAGTAAGCAAACAACTAAACGCGTATCCGATTGAATTACAAAAGTAGGCACTGGACTGTATCTGAAATTAGTAATTACCTAGAAAGCAGGGATTCTTCCCCGGAGGGAAGAACTGTGTATCCCGTACGCACTCAGTGCGTGGGGGTGCGTACGGGATACGCCACGTGGCGTGTCGAAGCACTTCCGGACGGGGGTGCGGGAGTGGCAATTTTTGTAAATATTCAGCCGTATCCGACCAACAAGAAAGTAAGCAAACAACTAAACGCGTATCCGATTAGCAAAAATCATCAACAAGAAAGAATTAACAAGCAGCGTATAGGCACTGGACTGTATCCGAAATTAGTAATTACTGAGCTAAAAATCAATATTCTTCTTTTTGAAGATAAACAACAACCAACAGATCAAACATGATAAGAGTTGTAAGATCAACACCACAAAAGACAGAGTTCTAATAAAAGTAGTTTACTTCCAGCCATGTTCATCTAATAGACATAATTACTCACAACATTGGTGTTTACATAAATATAAATATATAAGCAGATCGTACGAGCAGCATCTATGAATTCTTCTTATTCTTACGGTGCCTCGCAGTTGAAGCGGCAATGGTGACAGCCAAGCCACCCCTCACGACCAAGATATCGAACCAATTGCTCACATAAATCTATGTCACAAACAACAACAACAAATCCATAAAATCATCAGATCAATACAGCACAGATTCATATGCATACAAAGCAATTGACAAGAGCAGCGATTACCTCCTCCGCTTTCTCCATTGATCTGCGAAAAAGTGGCTTCCATTCGTTCAGAGACCCTTTCCTCATCCATCTCCACATCTTTCTCTCTGTGTCTTATCTCTCTGCCTTGTCTCTTTAAACACCAGATTTGTATCAACAGCGGCGTTTTCCCCTTTTGCTAGGATAGGGTTAGTTATTTTCGGATTCTATGTGGACCGGCCCAAACATCACCTTATTTTCAAGCCCATATAACTCCTGTCATATCATAGGCCTTTGTAAAACAAAAAAAATATTCTGGCCGTGCAAATATTTTATTTCTTTTATAAATCCATTCTCGTGGAGATCTTCAATTCCATGCATGTTCTATAACTAAAATATGATAAATAAAAAAATTATAAGAAATGTTATATAAGTGATGTCATTTAACTGAAAATAAAAAACAAAATAAGTTTTTTATTATGTTGCTTGTAAAATATATACTATTATTTTTCAAGATTTCTGACTAAATTTTTTCTTTTGATAAGCAGGGAATAAAAAGAGACTCTGAAAAAATGATAAGGACGAGAGTACAAAATTAGGAGCAGGAAAGAGGGGGAAAGTCGACTGGATATTTGCCAATATTCCAAATGACATCGTACAATAGTTACTCTGCCAATATTCCAAATGACATCGTACAATAGTTACTCTGATTGGTACTGTACATAGTTACTCTGATTCGTGGATATTTCAGTTTTGAGATTTTATCTTTATAAAACATTGATTCATATTACTGTCTCGCACCTCCGTTTTAAAAGTTAATTTTTAATCGGTCAAATTGCTTGTAATTTTAACTTAAATATAGATAACAGTTTATAATTTATTTTGTAAAATGTTCAGATTTCAGAAATTTTACAGAAATAATTAGAAAATTTTAGTTAATATTCAGATTTCAGAAATTTTACAGAAATAATTATAAAATTTTAGTTAATATTTAGTCAATATGACGAGTTAAAATAGATAAAATGGACTAATTTTAAGAAACTGGAAAGAGTATAAAACAATGTACAAAATAAGGTTGGTGCACTATACTTTTAGCAAATGCCATCTTACCTAAGCCAGTTGCTTTTAGATGAAACATAGCTGTTTAATTAAATAGTTGTCAATTGTGGTGTGATGTTTGCTATTCCGTTTTACTCTTGGATATTGATTTGTTACACGTATTTTTATGTGGATTGATTAGATAATAAAATTATATTTTTAATATATTTATTAATTAGAATTTTGATTACAAATTTTTATTTCTAAAAAGAAATTATTAAAAAATAATTGATTAAAATATTTAAAAATGCATATCATAAGTCAATAAAATGTCACAAATCATCAGAGTCTATTAAAAATAAGCGGAGTACAATTTCATCATTTCCAAATTACATAAACCTACATTGATCGCATGTTTACGATTAATTACTAGCTCAATTATTGTTTTTTTTTTTGTCAAATTTAGAGCGGATTTCATTAATACGAAAAAGACTCAATCGGGACAAATCCCCGACTGATCATACAATCAGGTTGAAAAACAAATATACAAGCTAAATAGTTAGCCGTTTTGTTTCCGGATTGCTTAACTAACTAAATACAAATATTCTCAAAATTAAAAATGAAGATAATGGTTTCCTGATCGATCCAGCCTGGATCGCTCCTATAAATAGTAGTTTCACAATTGACCCTCACTTGATTTCATCGATAGTACAATGTTCAGAGGACTCAGTTGCAAAAACTTTTTGTGAGAGATGAGCACAAGTGATTTTCACTACCATTCCAAACACATTCCAATTATCTACCTGCCGGACACCAGTTATAGATCTGTCGAAAGTGTTGTTGACATGAGATTTCCAGATCTCCCGATATACCGTAAAATTCATTTTTAACATAACCAACACATCGCATTAAGCGAGACACATCACACAAGGCGAGACACTCAAACACACAAATAATAACTCAAACAGAAGGAAATGAAAAACTATTGTTAATTGTCTTGCAACTTCATTATTTTACCAACCAACCAGGTAGACTAATTCAATACTCGACTCTCACCCTCTGAATCGGAGAATCATTGCAAAAATATAATCTATTCAATATTATGCACAAATTGTGTAGGAATAGACATGCCCATTTTCAAAACGGGGCTCAAGCACAATTAATTAAACATACTTTTATTTTCCTAAAACATAATTTGGTGCTAATAAGAAAAAAAGGATGCTTCCTGCAGAGGATCTATCAGAATTCAGAAGTTAACACTATCAACTAGAACAAGGTCATAGACTTGACCATTAGCTAGCCCAATATTTATATTACAGGCCCATCAAAAATTCACTTCCTTCTCGTGGATAGATTATTGCAACAACGTAGATATTGACAAAAAAAAAAAAAACAGCAGTATCCTATAGACCAACCAAACAATTTAAGCAACAAATCTCTACAAATACACGGATATTGACACAATGTGTATATATATTTGCAACTCAATCCCAGGGTGTTTGATTGTATTTTTATCTTAGATGCATGAGCCCAGCCCGATTTCTTTTAGTGGCTCAATCTTTTTAAGTGACCTGACTATTGTTTATTTGGACAAATTAATACAAACACAATTATTTTACTACACATATTTTGTCTTAATCTAGTTCCTTAAAAAAAACAGTCTCAATCTAGTCACAGGATATAATTCTATTAGAAAAATCGGATATGATTATTACTTATAAAATATGATTATTATCTATAAATTATAATAAAATATAATTAACTTGTTAGAAATATTATTTACAGCATAAAACTAGATGCAAGGATGGTGTATGTATAGGATTAATAATTTTCGCTCAATTTTATTTTATATAGAAATTCAAGAAATATCAAACCTAATATAATATGCTACATCGAATTTAAATTGAATGATGAAATTTTGGTGCAAGTTCCCTACAATTTTTTTTTTAGTTCTGATCAGATCTTAAAGAGTGAAGAATTGAATTTAGGGGTTTTTTCACAAATATTCAAGATTTTTTAACTTTTTGCAAAAATACTGTAACTTTTTAAAAGAATTTGCAAAAATACCATCCTCTGAAACTTATTTGCAAAAATACTTTGTGTTGCATATGCAACCATATGCAACTTCGAGCAACCACATATGCAACCAAATGCAACCTTGAAAAATCTATCAAAAATTATATTCCACTACATAATTAGTTGCATGTGGTTGCAAATGACAAAAATAGTAACCCTGTGGGGCCAATACTACCAGCAACCATAAAAAACAGCAACTTCCCCAATTTAACTTGTAGGGCTGGAGCACCGCCAGGCATGTCGGATGGAAGCTCAGATCCGACCGTATTTCCCCGTTGTTCAACCAGTATCTGTTACTAGCGACGGGGGATTACAAGAAATCGAAGATTTTCGATCTCGGATCCCTGGACATGGCTAAATATCTAGGGTTTCTCACTCTCCTACTTTCAATTTCATCGATCTGCGTGTCTGCTTCGATCTTCTATCCGATCTCCGATGCTCACCGATCTGCCGCTTCCGAGATCTTCATGTTTTCCGATGCTAGGTCAATTTTAAATCACACTTGAATGTTGATTAATATGATGCAGCTGCTTGTGTGCTTATTATCTGTTCGAAATTGTTAAATTGAGAGTGGGGCTGGAGGCGGTGGTGGATGGCGGCGGCGGCTGAAGGCAGTGGTGGCTGGAGGCGGCGGTGGTGGTGGGTGGTGGTGGTTTGGAGAGAGAGAAGAAGGTAGTATTTTTGCAATATAATTGATTATGTGTTTAAGAAAATAGTAAATTTGTAATTTTTTAGATAAGATAGTATATTTGTAATAAGTTTCCAAAAGTTAGTATGTTTGGCAAATATCCTTGAATTTAAATATAACTTTAAAAATGGAAGACCTATTAAACCGGATTATTTTATTCATGCTTAAACATATCGGTAGTAACTAGGAAATCAGATAAATGTACCATGTATACATGTAAAGCAATTTGAGATTTCTAGCCGCCTGGCCCAAATCCACATACGACGTATCCCCTGATTACTTCTCTTGAGGGACATCTACAATTTTTTAACTAAATTTTAACTAAATTATTTATTTTATCTGTATGTAGTAAAATTTTATGGAAACCGTTTTTTATTGGAAATAGTGGAGACCATGCATGTTCTGCAATCAAAACACTATAAAATTTATCGTTTTACAAAACATGTTATATGAAGAATATGGTGAATTAAATATAAGTCGAAATTGATATATGATAAAAATTTAAATAAACTAAAATTAAAATTATCCATTTTTATCCTTGAGTATGTTGAATTCTGAATTCAAATCTCAATAATCTCAACAGTGTTCAACTTGTTTAAGAAGAAGCCGTGTAACGAAGGAAGGTACTCGATGCTTGTTTTTGTAACTACGAAACACTAATTTTATATCGATGTGAACTAAAAAAATTTTCATGAATTTAATTTATATTTATTTCGACATTCTTATTTTCTTTCGTTTTTATAATTAATATGAACTTTTTGTGTGAGATTGGAAATATTATTTTAAGAATTATATTATAATTGATTTCAAAATTTTTAATAATATATCTAATTTATCGATTATAAAATACAAATGTCTTATAAAAGTATTAAATTTATTTTATATTGTTGATATTTTTATTTTAAGAACATTCATATTATAAAATATTATTATATTACGACTATTAAGATGATATAGTTTGAATTTTTTTTGATCCTCGGTTTGCTTTGTTTTTAGGGTAATGTTACGTACTCCAAAAGATTACACCAAAATTATTTACAGAATGATGTGACAAACATGTGGAAGTTCTTATTGGGTGATTGATGAATCTAAGGGGGTCTCATTATTATTTTGGTATGAATGTAACCAATCAAGATTCGACACATCATTTGTGAAATTTTTTTGGAATAATCTCTTGGGGTATCTAGCTTTTCTTTGTTTTTATATAAATATTTATTAAGAAATATCTATAAATATATTTATATATTTTTAATTTTATAATTCAATGAGACCGTGACTGACCAAATCATACGATATCATATCATTAATTATATACAAGGATAATACCGTACCATACGATATCATATCGTTGATTATATAAAAGGATAATAACATAATGACTAAGGAATTTTTATTTTTTTTGACAGAAAGCACTTGCTCGCATCGATACGTCAATCCTCCAAGCAGCGTCTTTCATTCAAAAAGCTTATTATCTAACTGAAAGACATGAAAATGTCTCTGGAAGTTTAGACAATAAGAACTTAATGTCCGAAAAGAAAACGTTCCAGCTTGTACAACCACGCTACCTGAAACAAATACGATCCATTAATAACAGGTAAAATAGTAATAATAAAATTTAATTATTAAAATAATATAGATTGTCAAAAGAAGATAACAAGAATGAATAATTAAATAGAAAAATAGAAAGAAAATAAGTAGAAAATAGAAAGAAAATAAATATATAACCAACGGGAGATCCTTTGGCTAGATACATAACAAGCTAAATAATTACTAAAATATAATTAATAATATAAATATTAAAAAATTAATGTTAAAACATAAAACTCAAAACCAACAAAATAATAATTAAAATTTAAGAAACAAATTAAATATAATAAATAAGCTAACAAAATGGCACCAATCGCCTCTTACTGGGCCAAAAAGTATATGACATCAATTATGGCCACCCATAAATGGTACAATTAAAGTCATCAATCAATGCCGCAAATAACGTATCGCATTTAAGTCTAATCAATGAGAATTAAAGCAGCATATATCTTTACTCGCAATTAATTGAGAAACGAAATTCAAAATTCAAAACTCAGCTCCAATCAAGCGAGTCAACATACCATTTTAAACTAAAATCTAAATCAACGTTTACTAAACTAATAAAACGGTAGTTAACTGCACTTAATTGCCTTTGATAGGCCAAAATATAACATCAATAATGATGACTCATACATGACAAAATTAGTCACAAAACAAAACCCCACATATAAAATATAAAACAAAATTATGACAAATTCAAATAAAATCCATATCAGACAATCTAATCAATGCCTTTTAAAAACAATTAAAATTAAAAGTCCTCCATTTTTAAGTCAACAATTGCACCACCATATACCACCGCAGAACCACCATCAAACCACCGTTATTTCTCTATCTCGTAACAAGCCTAGTCTCGTAACATACAATTAAAAGACTAAAGAAACAGATCTAATCAAGTACAAAATGAAGATCAAATTTATTCAATTGACGCGAGTAATTTCAACCTAAACAAAGACTAAACTTAAAAACAAACAAATCAACAAATCTCAAAAATTAAACTAAAAAAATATCTCAAGCAAAACAGTGTTGGTTACGGATGTATTTAAAATTGAAAGATGAACATACCGCCCAATAAGGAAGAGGCAGAATGCGTCCACTAATGACAAGCCATTGAGCGCCATACCCAACAAACTCCATAATCGACCTAATGAGAAGCAGCACTAGCGGCGACAGAAGGCATACTTGTTTAGTTGTTCTGTTTTGGTGCTATTTATAGACATAGCCCTGTTTCAATGGTCGGAGATATACTAAATCTCCATCCTCAGAACCAAAACCCTCCCTGGAGCTTGTTCATCCATCCTCGATTAGATTTATCATAATGATATAAGGGTCTTTCAAAAGTGAAACAGATATTAGAAGCGTGTTTGATTGATTTAGTTGATGAATCTGGAAAAAAAGATTGAATATCGAAGAATCTTGGAAAAAAGGTTGAGTTGATTCAATACGATGAGAGTTAAATACTTGGATAAATAGTCAGAAATTAAAAGACTTAAATACTTGGATCATGTCATTTTAACTTAGAATAAGCATTGTTATGGATTATAATCCATGTATTTCTATCCTGAAGCCCACATAAATGATGTTTGATGCCCAATTCGTACTGAGTTTGACAAAGTTCAATCATGTGTTCAAACTCGCACAAGTTTTAGATGAAAAAATTATTCTAGTTAGAGAAGCATGCCATTGATAAAATATTTTGATATGATTTTAAAATATAAGAAAAATATTAGAGACCTAGATACATAATAAGACGCATTCACTTAAAATATTTTAAACACGCCATTTGCAAAAAAAAATTGTGTTGTACCTCCACATCAAACAAAATTACATATTTTCATATGTTTGTGGAAGAATAATTTAATCGTATAAAATATATTATCTAAGAGATATATAGTTTGATTTCAACGAATTATAATATATAATATTAAATGTGCCTCCGCCACCTTCTATTTCTTGTGTATGTACTATTTCTTCTGTATATACTAACTCATCAAAATATGCACTCTCATTCTAAAATTTTAACCTAAAGTGTATGACAAATATATGCCCTTTTGCTTATTCCTCTACTTACCTTAAAAATACAACCACCCCGACCATACAAGAAGTACCCTAAAAAAGTAAGTTGAAAAAATTGATGGACCGGCTTATGGAGCCCCACCTACAATCCACACACTATTATATCAACAATAAACCCAGAACAAGAATGACCTTTGATTCTAGACTCTTCGACAAACTATATATTTCATGAAAATCCAGGACAACCCATATATATGCATGTTTTCGACAAGAATGTCAATTATAAAATTAATCTACAGTTAAGTTTTTCACGGGATTTGTTATCACTTTTGATTAAAAGCAATCGAAATCAATTGACGGGCAAATAAGAGGGTCGTTTTTATTAGTTTTGATAGTTTATATATATAAACTATCACTTTGTTGGTTCCTTTTATATAATTTGAGATTTCTTAATTTACTACATATTTTTGGTGAAATTTTGAATTCCTGTCAAAACTCAATAAATTCTATTAAAATTGGTGCAATTTAATATGCTACCACATAGTAACTTCCCACATCTTTTATCAAAAAAGACCAACAAAATTTTTTGTGCTACCAAGTTCAAAATCCATTCACCTAGGTTATACATACCCAACATTATCATATCAAACGGATCAAACGGAAAGAAATATCGACAAAACTTAAAATAATTAATAAGCTAAAACTGCATAAACCGTTAATATTACACAAGTTCATGTTCAAGCCCAACACCCTTGTTTGATTCAAGCAATATCTACCAAAAGATTACATAAGATTCTTATAATATTATTTTAATTAACTAAATACTTAATTATTGTTATACTAGCCAGACACGTCGAACTTTGATTTCTTCCATCAGCTCCGACAAAGTGGGTTGACCAAGATTTGTGTACTTGTCAACAAAGTAGCAAGAAGAGGCTATAGCACTCACTGCACAAGCATAAACCGCCCAACTCTGCTCGTACCATTTCTGCACCAAATCAAACATAAGGAGAGAGAGAGGGGGAGGGATATATTGTCTCGGATCCGTTCCAATCAAACTTATGGATATTAAATTTTCTGGGTGCAGGTACGGTACATCCATGAAACGGTAAATAATTACATATTATGAATATTAAATTTTATTTTCTGTATTATCATTTTAGCATTGAACATTTTAATCAAGGGGTTAAATATCAAGTAGGTCACTGACTGCGTTCAAAAAACTCAAATAGATCACTCATTACAAATTTGACTCAAAGTGATCATCAATTACCCTGATTTGATCATTATGTTAATGTCGAAATTGAAATCACTCGAAATTGAAAAATTATAACATAGGAGGGTAAAGGTTATTTTGGGTTTTAATATGATTACTTAAAACTTATTATTCGCCTCATGAAATCATGATGAAATCTGGTTTTGATTTGAATTTTTCACCATGATTTCGTGAATCAAATAGCAAGTTTTAGCAACCATATTGAATCCAATAACAAGTTCTACCCTCCTATATTACAATATTTCAATTTCGAGTAATTTCAACTATCAACATTAACGAAATGATCAAATCAAGGTAATTGATGATCAATTTGAGTCAAATTTGCAATGAGTGGCCAACTTGAGTTTTTTAAACGCAGTCAAGGACCTATTTGATATTTAACCCTTTAATCAAGTGGACATAACTTGTTTATGTTGTGAAACGGTAAAACCAGTTTATGTTGTGAACGGTAAAGAGTTAACATAAATCAATTAGTCACCGTTACAAAATATTATATTCGACATTCCTTACTTTCAGAGCTGAATTCGCCACTGCATGCAAGCATCCCATGAGAAGACCATAGCCAGTGTGTCACAGGCGGAGGACAACAAAGAAAGGAAAAAAAGGGAAGAGTTGGTCAGGGCAGCAACTTCCAAAACCAAGAAACGATGGTCTGAATAAATATATAACCTACTATAATTATATATAGGGCGAAAACGCGTGCCCTAACGTCCTCAAACGCCGTCAAACGGCTCCCCATCCCCATGATCACGGCTGTAGAAACCTATCTTAATATCCGTTTTAGTATACGACGTCGTCTGAGTAAACGTGAACAGCGTCATCTTCGCCCACCGATCAAACACCGTCACGAACACCCCCTTCACCGAATCCCCCAGCTGATTCTCCGGCAGAAACGCAAACGTCAGCTCATCATTCCTCGATCCCCACCGCGGCGATCCGGGGAAAAACGAGTAATGCATCTGCGTCGTGACCCCCGATTTTTTCGGGATCGAAAATTTTGATGTCATTGTAGTTGTATCGTTGACTATATCGGCCACGCCGCACCGTGACTGAAGAATCTGCTTCACCGTCACGTCATCGAGCTTCTCGGTGGAGTAGAGATTGAAGTTGAGCTGGTAGGTTTTGATAGCGGCCTCAAGCGCGTTGTCGAAGTCATCTGTGAAACTGGACTTATTCAAGTACCCGAAGTAGTTAAAGTATTGTTTGAGTTTGGCGAGGCCGGGTTTCCTGTCGCCGGCATGGCAGCCGGTGAGTGCATGGAACGAGTAGATTCGGGAGGGCGAGAAGTAAGAGGAATGAGAGGGTGATGAGGAGAAGTGATAGGGGATTTAAAATGTTGGTGTCTATGAGAGCTGGGACTTGTGGGAGATTACATAATAGGGTTACGAAAGAGAAGTTTAGACGATCCTGATAAGCGGCAGCAAGAGTCACCTTAACGCTTAGGAATAAGTTTTTTTTATACTCCGTCCGTCCCCTCAATAGTTTACGTTGATGGGAACACGGAGACCAAGAAGAGATAAAAATAGAAAAAGTAAGTAAAGTTGTGGGACCGGTTAATAATTAATGTATAAAGTGGATATAAAGTAGAGATAGTGGGTGAAAGTAGACGATGTGATTGAATTTTATATAGTAAAAGATTACTATTTTTGATATGTAAAGAAATGAGAGGGACGACCCAAAAAGGAAATTGTAAAGAAATGAAAGGAACTGAGGGAGTAAATTGGTGTTCGGATCAGCTTGCGTGCACCTCGACTAATTTGGTGGACATACTAGCACACTCATACTTCGAGCACGGTAGCCGGCGAAATAAGTGTTTACGGATCGGGGTTTAACAAAAACAAAAATACCAAGGTTGTTCCACTTGAGCCGACTGGCTGGTCTAGTTTTATTCGTTTTTACTCTCATATTTCAGAATAAGATGTATTCATATGATTCGAGTTAATTACTCCATGCGTCGAAGTAGGTTTTTTAATTTTTTGACTAGGCCTCACACCATATTATAAAGTCTTGTTTTATAAATTATTTTTAATATAAATTTTAAAATGATATTTTATATAAATTTTTAAATATTTGTTAAATAAAAAAATTGTGTGAGAATCATAGAGGACTGAGCAGTACAAAATTAGGAGCACGAAGGAGGTGGAAAGTATGACTGGATATTTAAAAATATTCAAAATGATATCGTGCGATGGATACATTACTCTATTCGTGAATATTTCAATTACGAGATTTTAACATTTTTCTCAAAAAAATATTGGATTCATATCACTATCTTGCACCTTTATTTTAAAAGCTCATTTTTGACCGGTCAAATTAACTGTAAATTTAGTTTAAATGAACATTTAAATAAAAAAATTGAATTTCTTAAATTTTATAGAAACAGTTATACACTTTTAATTGAAATTTAGTCAATATGACAAGTTAAGATAGTAAAAATGAACCAGTAATAAGAAATGGGAAAAAGTATAAAATAGGATTTCATTAAAAATTTTATTCACATTAAATTGTCTTGAATGAAATATAATGCACCAACTTCCAATACAAAATTTGACTAATTAACTCATAAATATTGAAAATAGTCAATCTTAGTATTTAGAATGATCAATTTAAAAAAAAAATAATGAGAGTTTATCATTACAATTGTATTGAAAGTAGAGATGCAAAAGTATTACCGAAAAAAACTCTTCAGGAAGTGATTACTCCCTCCGTCCCTTTTTAGTTGTCCACTTTGCAAAAAAAAATTTGTCCCTAAATAGTTGTCCTATTTGGTATTATAATGCATTTTTTCATAAGTTATTCCAAAACATACCCTTGAATTTCAAGTTCCAATGTTTGACTTTATAATTTGCTCTCACCCATCTGTGCAATAAATATGAGCAAGTATGGAAACAAATTTTACAATTTAATACTCCTTAAGATGTGTGTTTTTTGCAAAATGGACAATTAAATAGGGACGGAGGGAGTAGTATTAAGGGATTAATGTCTGAGGAGTGCTAGGTACCCCAAAATTTGTTCCTAAATTTTTTTACTACGAGGACATGTGGTTTTTTTTGGTTGGGTGATGAATGTATATGCAGGAGTCCCATTATTATTAAAGTGAATGAAATCAATCAAATAATGCCAACTAGATTTGGGGGTAAAATTTGAAAACACCTTGTGGG
Organism: Daucus carota subsp. sativus; assembly: GCF_001625215.2. Classification (NCBI taxonomy): domain Eukaryota; kingdom Viridiplantae; phylum Streptophyta; class Magnoliopsida; order Apiales; family Apiaceae; genus Daucus; species Daucus carota. Next base: position 29,965,151 of record NC_030381.2, read on the forward strand.
ATACCTAGCATTTTCCTTAATGTTTATTCCATTATACTCCCTCCATCCCAAATTAGATGAGTTCGTTGACTTTGGACACGTACTTTAAAACTCATTGACCGTATAGTTAGATAATTTATTTTTAAAATTTTATTTTTGTAAATAAAAATTCAAATATGAAAGTTTATTTATAAAAGAAAATTTTTTAAAAAAATTTCTTAAATAAACGGTCAATGCACCTTAATTTACGTGTCCAAAGTCAACTAGTTCATCTAGTTTGGGATGGAGGGACTACTTTTACCAAATGTCATGTTACGTAAACCAGCTGTTTTTAGATGAAACCTAGCTGTTTAATTAAATTGTTGTCAATTGTCGTGTGATGTCTGCGAGTACTACTCCATTAGTCTCCAATTAAAATTAGATAAAGTCAAAGTGTAATAAATACAATTTCATCTCTTCCAAATTTAGATAAAATTACATGGTTACCACTAATAACGAGTTCTATGTCAACTAACTCTCCAAGACAATATTACTTGCATTGAAGTGTAAGACCCTATAAATTGGACCATTGTTAATTGTCTTGCGACTTCATTATTTTACCAACAAGGTAGACTGATTCAATACTCAATATCATGCACAAATTGTGTAGGAATAGACATGCCCATTTTCAAACCTCAAGCACAATTGATTAAACATACTTTTATTTTCTTAAACATAATTTGGTGCTAATAAGAAAAAAAGGATGTTTCCTGCGATCCTCAGAATTTCTACAAAAACAAGACTTGACAGTTGACAGTATCAACTGGAACAGGGTCATAGACTTGACCATTAGCTGGCCCAATATGTATATTACAGGCCCATCAAGAATTCACTTCCATCTCTTGAATAGATTAGGCCCACACTTAACATAACATACTGTTAGACAGCAAAATATAAGGTTAGATTGTAGAAGGGGGGGGGTTGAATACAATCTATAAAATTTATCACAAACTTTTCAACACAGGATTGTATTTTAAGTTATGAATAAAATCAAGAACAAGATAATTTTGCAGATAGAATAATCAAGACAACTATCTTTAAAATTTCAGGTGGATTGTTTTGTTCCACCTGAGAAGTTTTTATATATGGAAGAATTTCCAAGACAAGCTTGGCTGCTTACAAGATTGAAGAGCTAACCTTAACAGATAATTCTCTAAGAGAGTTCTAGGTTGCTCTTTGAAAATGCTTGTACAAATTGATAAGTAAAATTTATCTGCTCAGTTGGTTTATATTCACCAACTGATAGATATTTTTCTACTCTAGTCTACACTAGCTTTCCATACAACTTTTCTGCCTATGCTAAACAAAGAAACTATTGTCCTATGTAACAGTTCTTCATTTTGATGTGCCTCCTTGTTTCATAGCCAGAAAGAGTATGCTGCACATTCTTCCAAATATTTCTAGACATGCTGTCTAGCTTCTTTCATGCTGCAGGACTGTTCAACCCATGTGATTGCTGTACTTGATCTTGACTAAGTGCCACCAACTGATAATATTATATTCATCAACCTATAGTTGTCTGGTTAGCAGTTGATGATTTATACTAGCAGTTGATAGTTCACTTCTTCATAGCAGTTGATATGCTTCTCAAATGACATCAGTTGATGACTCACCAATGTTATCAGTTGTTGGCTCTTCTAGATTAGCAGTTGATGACTCCTCTAGATTAGCAGTTGATGAGCTTGAGCTTAGCAGTTGATGAACTAAACCTTAGCAGTTGATGAGCTAAAGCTTAGCAGTTGATCAGCTCAAATTCACAGCAGTTGATGGTTGAATATGATAGCAGTTGATAGTCTTTTATTATCGGTTGACAGACTGAGTTATCGGTTGATCATCACTTCACTTGTGCAGATTACATGACTTAGAATATTTACAATTTGTCACCCTATCTACACATCAATTGATAACCTCCCAAATTATCAGTTGTCATTTTAACTAAACAACTGCTAATTTGCAATAAAATAAACAGTCCTATTACAGCTCCTCATCATCAGTTGATGGGATAATCTAATCAACTGATACTTCATAAGAATGCTATCAGTTGACTAGCTACATAAGTTCACTTAAGTATTCTGTGTTATCATCAAGATTGACATATTCCTAACAATCTCCCCCTATTTATATCTGTAGAATTTCAGATATAAATCTTGGGCCTTGATGATAACAAAACTCATAATGAACAAAAATTTAAAAATTAAATTGATAACCCACCTTGCAGATAACAAATTTATAGATCACAAACTTGAAGAAAAGAAATTGAGAATTGTAAAGAAAAAGACCTAGGAATTGAAGATGCTCCTCTAGCCTGAGCAGATTAATACTTTCTTCTTCTTTTCCTAGTGAAATTATCTTCATCTTTCTGTTTCTTTTTGTGACCTGCAGCTTCCAGTCTCTCATCAACAAACTTCTGCAGTTGCCTCCTAAATGCATTTTCTTCTGGATCAGATGGATCTAACTTCATTTGCATGAACCTCAAGGTGTCAACATCAGCTTTAGGAGCATGATCAATCATTCTGAAAAATCTCCTAACACCTTGAGAATCCCTAAATTCCATTAGCCAGTCTGGATGTTCATGTACTCTGCAGAGTTGATGTGGCAAATTGATCCTCTTTGGTCTATCACTTGGGGTGTTCCATTCCCTTGTGATTTCTTCCATTTTTAAAGTGATAGCAGTCCTCAGGTTTTGAGTATACCCCTTAGGATTTTTCATCTTCATAAAAATCACCTTGAGGACTGAGTAATCTTGGTCAAGAATCCTTTCAATAGGCCACTGTTGATTGTAACCATTCTTGTAGTGGAAGCTTAGTCTGTCAGGTAGAGTTGCAGTTCCAGCAATGCCTCTCACCTCATCAATTTCATTCAAGAAGAGTTCAATTTTAGGCTGTTGAGTGAGGTGGATTGCATATGCATAGTCAGACTTGGGCACCCTGACTGCATCAGGTACCTGAGAGATTTCTACTTCTGTGCTTAGTGGCTTGATAGGAAGAGGAACTTTCTTCTTCTCATAGGAGAAAGCAACTGGCCTTCTTTTCTTGTGTCTCACTGCTCTCTCCTCTTTCCTTAGATCTTCTTTTGACATGAAGTACTGAGGAAATGGCAGATTTGACATATCAAATTCAATAGGCTCATGCTTGATTGCTTTCATCTCCTCTTCTGTTAAATCTGCAACAGCTTTGTCTTTAATCTCATCATAGGAAATCTTCCTTTTTGCCTCTCTGCTCTCCTTAGGCTGTTCTGCTGCAGACACTACTTGGGTTACAGTTGACTTTCCAGCCCTAGCTTTCTTCACCCTTGTAGATTTTGGCTTATCAGATTTCTCCTTTACTTGCTCACTAGGCTTCTGCAAATTTAGTTGAGCTTGCTCAAGAAGCTGTTTTTGCATCTCCACAGAAGCCTCTTCATCATCAGCTCCCAGCTGTGCAGCAAGCCTCACCAACTCCAAATCATCTACCCCTTCCTCATCCCTAGCTTTTTGATAAAGAGGATGACCTGGAGGAACCACTATGTCAACCCCATTTCTTTTGATCCTAGCTAGAAATGACCTAAAGCCTCTATCATCAGCTGCAAGAACTGGCTTGTATGCAGCTTTCCTTGGCTTCAAATTGCCATTCTCATCATACTCATCTTGCTGTGGTATTGGCTGAGGAAGGTCCAGATTCTTTCCAAACTTGGCTAGATGAAGAGTGTTCCCCATGAGTTTAAATTGATCTGGCTGAGGCATGGGGAAGTCATCCTTTATCTTGTTTTTCCCATTTGGCTTGTTTGGAGAAGATGGCAAATTGCTGTGATGTGGTACCAAGTCATTGTAGAGGGAGTTGTCACCTTGATTGAAAATTTTGGTCTCTACCTTCTTCACAGGCACCTTGACATGCCTATATTTAAATCCTTTAGCAAGTGAAGAAGGCAAAGTCTGGAAAGGAACCAAAACCTGAGATACAGTCACATTGAGTGAACTTGATTTTGAAGTAGATGGCTCCCCCTCAGATGTAGGCTTCTCCCCCTTAGATGATGGCCCTTTAGATGATAGAGCATCCAACCTGGCCAATAAGGCTTCCCTCTCCTTTCTTAATTGTGCTTCTGCAGGAGAATAGTATGGAGGAGGGATCCTTGCTACCAACTCTGCAGGGGAAGGAAGAACTGAAGACTTCTCCCCCTTTTTGTTAGCATCAAGGACAAGAGGCCTAGGCACTTGAACTCCAGAATTGATGAGAAGATGTTGCAGCAAATCAGTCTGCACTCTTTGGTGCTGCACCATCTCTAGCATCCTAGCATCCAAAATATTGACCTTAGACTCCACCTTATCCAGCCTCTCATTGATTTTAGCATTCACTTGGTCCTTGCTGGTAGATGTCATCCTGGTTGGAAGTCTCTCTTCAGATTTGGAGGTAACCACAGACTTGATAGTGGAAATTTCTGATCTTAGTCCCTCAAGCTCCTTGGCTAGAAATACAGATTGGAATTTGTGGAGCTTGAGGCCAGCTAAAGCTTGACTGGCAGGAGCAATTGGAGTTGTTGTTGAGTGGAGAATGGAGGAGACCTGATTGTGAATTTCTTGACTCACAGCAGCCTGATTGATGGCTTGCATATTGAGCCAGTATGGCATGGAGACTGTGGAGGTAGTGGCATCAGCTGCAATAGAAGCAAGAGCAGCTTCTTCTATTTCATCATCATCATCTTCAATATCAGTATCAGCTGTGGATGGAGGAGAAGGAATGCTCTCAGGTGGAGGAAGAGCAGCAATAGCATCCTTAGCTCTCAACATTGATTCTGTGGTGTGAATCAAGTTTAAAGCTCTTTCAGCAGCCTGGTTGTCTTGCCTTGCCAGGGTCTGGTATGCTGAGAATCCATGAGTGAAAGTCTCAGGGTCAAGTGAGATGTTATCTATGACAGATTGATATTCTTGTTCAAAAGTCATCTCACCAGCCCCATCATTGACACCTGCATTTCTCTCAATTTCTCTCTGTTCTTGCATCAAGGGCTCCCCTTGGCTCACACAGACCCTTACCTCTCCCTCACTTGTCCTCTCTAAGGGACCACTTTTATCCTCTCCTTTTTCCAAGCCTGAAGAAATGGCTTGACCCTCCACTATCTCTCCTTTTGCCAGCTCTAAAGGCTGCCTCTCCTCTCTCTCAGCCTCACTTGCACTCAAGCCTAAAAGCACAGCAGCAATAATTTCATCTGGCATAGCAGTTGATGCATCAGAAATTGGCATTGAAAGTGTGCCAACTGCTATGTTTGATGATTCCATCAACTGCTGTGAGATAGCAGTTGATGAAGCAGTGCTAGCTGTCAACTGATAACTGCTGTCAAGCTTATCAGTTGATGGAGCTGTGCTTATCAATTGATGAGTGATATCAATTGATGAAGATAAATTGACAGATGATTGAATGGGAGAGACTATGGTAGAATCTGTGAAGATTGATTTTTCTTGAGATGTCACAGAACTCACCATAGCCTCACAAAATTTAACTGGATGATCCAATAAATCTCTTATGAGCTGATCACCAGTAGAACTGGAAGTTGGCTTCTCCATGAGGGATAAAGATGGAGAATTTGGTTGAGGATTGTTAATTAATCCATAATCCTCATTTGAGATTGGAGAGCTAGGAAGAAGTGTTTCAACTTGAGTTTGGGGCTGTGACTCCACATTTATTGGAGCCACATCAAGCTGACTTTGAGAATCTTGTACTGTCACAAAATCTGTGATTTTGGACTGTACTGTAGTGTGTGTTGTGCTTTCTACTTGCTTCTGCTTCTTCCTAATGTAGGTTCTATCTACATTTGCAATGTCCCTTAACCTTTTCTGTGCTCCTGGTTGGGAGCTCTTTTCAATAGCAACATCCTTTTGGGAGGATGCCACTAGGGATGTGCTTGAATCCTTTTTAATCTCTACACCTTGTTGGGAAGATGTAGAGTGGCTTGGCTGGATCACACTTGCCTCTCCTGCCTTATCCTGGGGGTTTACCTGATGTTCACCCCTCCCCTCACCACTCACAGCCACCTTCACACTCCCCACAGTTGAAGATTTGGTGGTTTTTACAACACCTGTCTTTTGGGAGACAGATGAGGTGGGCTTCTTAGATTTGGATTTAACAATTTTTGGTTTTGCAGCTTGGGTAGCAGACTGGGGGATCACAGCCTGCATTGCTGCAGTTGATTGCAAAGAAATAGTAGAGGTGGAAGGAGGTCTAATAGAATTGAGAAATACCTGTACCACTTGAGGATAATCCAATCTAACATTGCTGTTATGATTTATCCTCAAGAGGTCTCCAATCACCCTCTTGTTTTGCACCCAGCAGTTGAGTTTATTGTCTGCCTGTTCTATGTTAAGATTCTTAACCAAATGATTAGCAATTATCATCAAGAATCTAGCATAGTAAATTTGATTAGGTCTGTTTGCAACAGGACCTAATTTGTTGCCAATCTCAGACAAGATTAACTCACTTAAATTAAAGTAAGAATCATACAAAACCATGTAGCCAATACTAAGCATAGCATGATTGATGGCTACATAGTTTGTGATTTTGCCTGAGAACACCTTAGTTATAGAGTCGAAGAAGAAACTCCACTCTTTTCTAAGGTGGGCTCTAGAAATATTGCCTAAGTTGATTTCTGCACTGTAATGGATTGCTTCAAGCATATCAGTGAGATTCTCATCATTAGGTCTAGCAGCACAGTTATTAACAGGTAAATGTAAGGCATTTCTAACAGTCTCACTATTAATCACATACTCATTGTTCTTAATCTTGAGAGTAATAGTTTTACTACCTTCATTGTAGACCGCTGTAGTCCACATTTCATCCACAATCTCACAGTATATTGTGGGTGCAGCAGTCATGGCATAGCTTAGTCTGCACTGCTTCAGAAACTTCATGATATCGTGAAAATCTGAGTTGCCTGGGGTCGTCTCCAGATAAGCAGTGAAATTGTTCAGTTTGTACTCGAACCCAGCAGCAGATGTTAGCTTCTTAGCGGCAGCCATTGAGAATAGATTAAGAAAACTTGAGAATTTTGATAAGAGAAAAAGGTTTGTGCTTGAGAGTTTTTGCCTTAGAGAGTTTTGAAGAAGATAAAAGAAATGAATATGAGAAGAAAAAGCTTTTATACTTACTCCAAAATAGCAAAAATAAAACGGTTGAAAAATTAAAGTGGTATAAATGTTTAACCACGATTGGTCACCAACTGGTAAAAATAAACTGTTAAAATTCATCAATTGATACCAATATATGTAACAACGGCTAAGATCTGCACACAACAACGGCTAGGATGTTAGATCAATAAAGCAACTGCTAAAGGTAGCAGTTGATGTGATGGACTTGAGCCCACTCATCAACTGCTAGCTTATCAGTTGATAGCATTAGAAGTTAGCCAACTGATAACATATCCATATTTTACATATACCCATCAACCGATAGCAGTATCAGTTGATAAGAACTATCAACTGCTGGGATAGCAGTTGATAGAGCTCATTTTGACTTAGACAAAATTTAAGCTTATGAAAAATTTTGGCTTCTTAACAGAAATAAACAAATATTAATAAAGCAGTATATCTATAAATCATCCATTATAATTAAGCATACCTAGCTCACTTACTAATCTTGAGAATGTAGATTCATCAAGTGGCTTGGTAAAGATATCTGCTAGTTGTTTTTCACTTGGGACAAAATGGAGCTCAATTGTACCATTCATCACATGTTCCCTTATGAAATGATATCTGATGTCTATATGCTTGGTCCTTGAGTGCTGCACAGGATTTTGAGTTATTGCAATGGCACTTGTGTTGTCACAGAAAATTGGGATTTTGTTGATATTTAATCCATAATCAAATAATTGATTTCTCATCCACAAAATCTGTGCACAACAGCTACCAGCAGCAATGTATTCAGCTTCTGCAGTTGAAGTGGAAACTGAGTGCTGCTTTTTACTGAACCAAGAAACTAGCTTATTTCCCAAAAATTGACAGGTGCCTGTAGTACTTTTTCTATCAATTCTGCAACCTGCATAATCTGCATCTGAAAAGCCAGTTAGATCAAATCCAGAATCTTTAGGGTACCAAATACCAAGGTTTGGTGTTCCCTTAAGATATCTGAAAATCCTCTTAATAGCAATTAAGTGAGATTCCCTGGGATCAGCTTGGAATCTAGCACATAGACAAGTAGCAAACATTATATCAGGTCTACTTGCTGTAAGATAGAGCAGAGAACCAACCATACCCCTATACCTTGAAATGTCAACTTGTTTTTCTTTGGTATTCACTTCAAGTTTAGTGGCAGTGGACATGGGAGTTTTTGCAACAGCACAATTCACTAAGTCAAACTTCTTAAGAAGGTCAAAAACATATTTAGTTTGACTTATGAATATACCATCACTAACTTGTTTGACTTGCAAACCAAGAAAGTAGGTAAGCTCTCCCATCATACTCATTTCATACTTACTTTGCATAAGCTTGGCAAACTTTTTACAAAGTTTTTCATCTGTAGACCCAAATATAATATCATCTACATAAATTTGGACAAGTATACTAGAGCCATTAACATTTCTATAGAATAAAGTTTTATCAACAGTACCTCTAGTGAAGTGATTCTCAAGAAGAAACTGAGACAATGTGTCATACCAGGCTCTAGGTGCTTGCTTCAATCCATAAAGTGCCTTGAGTAAAAGATAAACAAATTCTGGAAAATTGGGATCTTCAAATCCAGGTGGTTGACTCACATAGACTTCTTCCTCCAATTCACCATTCAAGAATGCACTTTTTACATCCATCTGATAGACTTTGAAATTGGCATGGGCTGCATAGGCTAAGAAGATTCTTATTGCTTCCAATCTTGCAACTGGAGCAAAAGTTTCATCAAAATCAATTCCTTCTTCTTGACAATAGCCTTTAGCAACCAGTCTAGCTTTGTTCCTTGTGATTGTGCCATTTTCATCCATCTTATTTCTGAACACCCATTTTGTACCTATGACACTTCTGTCTTTAGGTTTGGGTACCAGCTTCCATACTTTATTCCTTTCAAATTGATTTAGCTCTTCTTGCATGGCTAATATCCAATCTGCATCTTGAAGGGCCTCTTCAATTTTCTTAGGCTCTTCTTGTGACAAGAAACTAGCATGTAAACATTCTTCCAAAGTTGCTCTTCTTGTCTTAACACCTGCAGCTGCATCTCCAATAATATTCTCAGATGGATGACTTCTAGTCCACTTGATTTGAGGGGGAAGATTTCTTCTAGATGAGCTTGCTTCATTATTAGAATTATGACCATGATCATATTCTTGAGAAGCTCCCCCTGTCATAGTGAACCTAGAATTTCTTGAAGTATTAGCAGTTGATGAATTATCAGTTGTTTCAGAATTGTTAGCTCCAGCTCTATTGTTGCTGTCAACTGATAGGGAATTATCAGTTGTTTGATTGTTGCCAACTGATAAATTGTGCCCATCAACTGCTGCATTTCTGAGGTTGCTTTCATCATCACTATCATCTTGAATTTCATATTGAACTTCATTTTCAAATTGGAGATTGTCATGGTAGCCTTCATCCTCAAGACCAGTAATTTTCTTATCATCAAACATGACATGGACAGATTCCATAACAATGTTCAATCTGAGGTTGTAAACTCTATAGGCTTTCCCAGCTGCATATCCAACAAAAATACCCTCATCAGCCTTGGATTCAAATTTTCCTAGGTTTTCACCTTGATTTCTGAGAACAAAACATTTGCATCCAAAAACATGAAGAAAGTTTAATGTTGGCTTCCTTTCTTTATACAATTGATATGGTGTTAGACCTTGTGTTTGATTTACCACAGAAATATTCTGAGTGTAACAAGCTGTATTGACAGCTTCAGCCCAAAAGTATGTAGGCAGTCTGGATTCATCAAGCATTGTCCTAGCAGCTTCAATGAGAGTTCTGTTCTTTCTCTCAACTACACCATTTTGCTGAGGGGTCCTTGGTGCAGAAAATTCATGTGAAATTCCATTCTCTTCACAGAAACTCCTCATTGTGGAATTCTTGAACTCAGTCCCATTGTCACTTCTAATCCTTGTTACTTTGTAAACTGGATTGGCATTATTTACTATCTTGATGTGATTGATGATGATCTCACTTGCTTCATCCTTAGAGTGAAGAAAATAAGTCCAAGAAAATCTAGAAAAATCATCAACAATCACAAGACAATATTTCTTCTTGGAGATTGACATTATGTTGACTGGTCCAAATAGATCCATATGCAGAAGCTGTAGGGGTCTATCAATTGAGGAAACAGACTTGGTTTTGAAGGAGGACTTTCTTTACTTTCCAGCTTGGCATGCATCACACAAGCCATCCTTGAAAAACTCCATTTTGGGAAGTCCTCTAACCAGATCTTTCTTTACTAACTCATTCATGGACTTGAAGTTTAAATGAGAAAGCTTCTTGTGCCATAGCCAACTTTCATCTGTACTTGCTTTGCTGAAAAGACAAGTAATTTGATCTGCATTTGGAGAGTTAAAATCAGCTATGTACACATTCCCTTTTCTTTTGCCTTGCAAAACCACATTGTTGTTCTTTTTGTTTGAGACAACACAGGCTTCATCTGAGAACCACACTTGATGTCCTCTATCACAAAGTTGACTAACACTTAAAAGATTGTGCTTTAATCCTTCAACCAGTGATACATTATCTATGATGACATTTTCTTTTGAAATCAAGCCATATCCCTTAGTAAAACCTTTGCTGTCATCTCCAAAAGTGATACTTGGGCCAGCTCTTTCCTCAAACTTGCTTAACAGGGAGATATCTCCAGTCATGTGTCTTGAACAACCACTATCCACATACCAGAGATTTTTCTTTGCTCCCTGTCCACTACTTGGTGTGGGGGAGTCAGTTTCATCTCCAAGTGCCATCAGGGCAAGATTAACCAGCTGTTCATCATCTGAATCATCTCCAGCAGCCCAATCTTTTTCTTCAGAAATGAATGCCCTACCTTTCTGGTTGAGAAGATCAAAATATTTCTTTTTATAGTCAACATTGTCAGATGAAGACTTCTCCTTCTCAGCCCTGGGCTTTCTGCACTCACTTGAGAAATGACCAGCTAGACCACAGTTAAAGCATTTAAACTTGGATCTATCAACCAGATTTGAGGACCTGGATTGATTGCTCCTTCTAAATGGCCTAGCAGATGAGCTATTCTTCTTAAACTTGAGTTTAGAGAATTTTCTTGCCAGAAAAGCAAGATGCTCATCAATGTCATCAATATCTTCATCAGTAGAATCTTCATCATCTACCACCACCATTTTGTTTTTGCCTTTGTGCCCTTCAGCTCTACTTTCACAAGCACTCTTGCTTGGTGTAGTTGTGGCACAGGCAACCTGGACAGGTACATCTTCTTCACTGCTCTTCTCAGCAACAAGAGCTACAGACTTTTCTTTCTTGGAGCTTCTCTCCATCTCTTCATCCTGTTGTATCTCAAGCTCATAGGTCTTAAGAGTACCATAGAGTTTATCTAATGAGTACTCATTAAAGTTATGAGCTTGCCTAAGAGCCACAGTCATTGGCTTCCATTCCTTAGGCAAAGACCTTAAGAACTTAAGATTGGAATCCTTCACCAGATACACTCTACCATAAAGCTTGAGTGCATTTAGCAGTTTTTGAAATCTGCTAAACACATCATTTAAGGATTCACCAGCCTTGTAGTGAAAGTGTTCATATTGTTGCACAAATAGCTGCATCTTATTTTCCCTCACTTGCTCAGTTCCTTCACAGAGAGTTTGAATGGTGTCCCACACTTCTTTAGCAGTTGTGCAGTTGATGACATTATCAAACATGTCTGAGTCAATACCATTGAACAGAATATTCATGGCTTTCTTGTCCTTGTGCACCTCTTTCTGATCTTCTTCAGTAAACTCAGTTGCACTTTTAGGAACAAGGGTATCAACTAGATCTTCCCCTGTGGCTCTCACAGATGTGCTAATCTTCATAGGAACATGAGGGCCTTTTTCAATGCAGTCAATGTAGCTGGTGTCAAGAGACAGAAGATGCATCCTCATCTTAACCTTCCAGTGAAAATAATGCTCTTTGTCTAGCATAGGGATTTTCACTCCTTCATCTTTTCTACCCATGATATTTGCTATTTGAGATCTTTGAACTTCTTGTATGTTAGAAGACCAGCTCTGATACCAATTTGTTAGGAATCAATAATTTTTGATGATAACATAAACATTTTGTAACATGTCTTACTTAGAACCTTTATCAAATTTCAGTTGTAATTGTTATGTTTCTTGTCTTTGGGAATTATCAACGGATGGGTAGAATAGGATGGCTAATTGTAAATATCCAATGCCATGTAATTTTATCTAAGTGAAGGATATTCAACTGATGAGATGTAACTATTCAACTGATGAAGACTGGATGATGTTTCAACTGATGAAAATCAAGCATTCAACTGAAGACAAAGTGTTCAACTGATGATGCTGAGGAATTCAACTGATGAGACTGGAACAGCATTCAACTGATGAAGTTTGTAATTCATTCAACTGATGAGCCGGGCATTCAACTGATAAAGTCAATAGCAGTTGAAAGTAACCAGAACTTTCAACTGATGAAGCAAAGAGCAGTTGAAAGTGACTAGAGCTTAAGTCTGACAAATCACATGGATCGAATTACACTAAAATAGACATGGAAGCCTAATTAGGAAAATAAAGAAGAAGCAGAAACATACTTATCTCATGCAATGCAATCTGGATCAAATCAAGATGATGGTCAAAGATGAAGACATCTCAGAAAGCATGCATAAGACAAAGTTGTGCAGCATTGTTTTTAGATTAGAGTGCATTTTGTAATCTAGCTAAAAGCTTTGTAAAACTTGGAGTATATAACCAAGTTAGTAGCATCAGTTGAACTTGTTCAAATTACTTGAGAGAAAAATCTGAGAGTTAGAACTTGTTGAGTGATGAACCAGCAGCTGTGCGAATTGTAAAACAATCCACAGATTCTTCTATATAAAATCTCACGGGTGGATCATTCAATCCACCCGTATTTTTAATACTTGGTGTTTTTCTGTCTATTGTGTTCTTAGTGTATTATTCTTGAATCTTTTAAATTTGTAAAAGATTGTATTCAACCCCCCCCTTCTACAATCTTTCTCATAGTTGGTGTAAAATAACAATTGGTATCAGAGCGAGGTTCCCAACAAACAGGGAAAAAGATCAACACTGCTAGAGAAAGATGGGAAAGAAGGATGCTGGAGTGAAGATTCCTGTTCTTGACAAAGACAACTATTTTCACTGGAAAGTGAGAATGCATCTGCATCTGTTGTCCATTGATGAAAGCTATGTGAACTGCATTGAAAAAGGACCTCATGTCCCCATGAAGGTCTGCACAAGCATGGGAGCTGATGGTGAAGACATGGTAGGTAAGATGATTCCAAAACCTGTCCATGAATATTCTCAAGAAGATACTGAGGAGGTGCACAAGGACAAGAAAACCATGAACCTTCTGTTCAATGGTTTGGATCAAGAAATGATTGATAGTGTTATTAGCTGCACAAGTGCCAAAGAAGTTTGGGACACCATCAGGACTATCTGTGAAGGGAATGAGCAAGTGAGAGAAAACAAGATGCAGCTTCTGATTCAACAATATGAGTCATTCCATTTCAAGGCTGGTGAAAGTTTGAGTGATACATTTAACAGATTTCAAAAACTGTTAAATGGTCTAAAGCTCTTTGGAAGAGTATATCAAGTTAAGGATTCAAACCTGAAATTCTTAAGAGCTCTTCCTAAAGATTGGAAACCCATGACAGTCTCTCTCAGAAATACACAAGAATTTAAAGACTATACTCTAGAGAGACTGTATGGAACCTTAAAGACTTATGAGCTTGAAATGGAACAAGATGAAGAGATTGAGAAAAGCCAAAAGAAAGGGCATTCATCTGTGGCTCTAGTTGCATCTCTGGAGGATACTGTCAAGGACAAGGGAAAGTCTCAAGTTGAAGAAACTGAGAAGTTGGTCAAAGAGGAGAGCTCAGAGTCAAGCAAAGGAAGAAGAAAGGAGAAAGAAGTAGCTGATTCTGGTGAAGAAAGTGATGGAATTGATGAGCATCTAGCCTTCCTGTCAAGAAGATTCTCCAAACTGAAATTCAAAAAGAATTTTAATTCTGCAAAATCTTTTAAAGGCAATCCCAAGTCTGATAGAAGCATGGTAGACAGATCAAAATTCAAGTGCTTCAACTGTGGGAATGCAGGTCACTTTGCAAATGAGTGCAGAAAGCCTAAAGTTGAGAAGAAGTCAAGTGAAAACATTGACTACAAAAAGAAATATTATGAACTTCTCAAACAAAAGGAAAGAGCATTCATCACAAAGGATGATTGGGCAGCTGGAGATGATTCTGATGAAGAGGAGGAGTTTGTCAATCTAGCTCTAATGGCCAACTCCACAGATCAAGAAGAAAACACTGGAAGCAGTAGTCAGGTATTCACTACAAACCTAGTTGAGTTAACTAAAGATGAATGCAATGCTACCATTAATGAAATGTCTACTGAACTGTATCATTTGCATGTTTCTTTAAAATCTCTTACTAAGGAAAACAGTAGAATTAAGGAAGCTAACACCTTTCTTAGTGATAGAAACAGTGCCTTAGAAGCTCAATTTATTGAATTTGAGAAGCTGAAGATTGAGTGTCAGACAGCCAAGGATGATCTCTTGGTTGTTCTGAAGAGAGAAGAGGTCATAAGAAAGCAGCTTGATAAGGAACAAGAGATCATTGCCAAATGGAAATCTGGTAGAGATGTTTCCACCAATATCATTAACATGCAAGGCAGAGAAACCTTTGTGGAGAATGAATGGAAGAGGAATAAGAAAGTGCTTAAGATATCTGAGAACAGTTCAGGTGATGAGAATACTGATGATGATCATCAGTTGAAGAACAAAGTCTCAACTGATGAGAGTCATCAGTTGAACAAAAACTCATCAGTTGACAAGAATGTTCTCAAGAAGCTTAACAAGAAATATGGTCCTGTTAAAAAGAATTTTGTTAAAGGTGAGAATAGTTCTTCTGAGACCAGTGATAGTGTTAATAACACTCTTCATTCTAGTAACAAGAACAAGAAGAATTTGGATACTAATGAGCATAAATCTGAGGAGACTAAAAGGAAGAAAGGAAATAGAAATGGCAAAATAGGAGTTAACAAGCACACCAATTACACTCCCAATGCTAGTGCTCTTAGGAAAACCTGCAGTAAGTGTGGTAGTGTAAATCATTTATCTGCTAATTGTAAAACTGTGGTTGCTCCTAATTTATCCTTGCCTATTCCTATGACATCTGTTCCTCACATGAATTTATCTGCTATGAATATGATGCCTGGTTTATTGCCTCACAATCTCTATTCTCAGCCTAACATGCCATATATGTTCAATCCTTATTTCAATGCCTTTAACATGCCTCAATTTCATTCAAACTTGCATGGTATGAACAATTTATGCATGACTCAAAGGCCTGTGTTTGAAAACAAAGTTGATATTCCAGTTTCTCAACCAAAACCAAAGATTGAACCTATTCAATCCAAGGAAAAGGTTGAGAAGGTGGAAAAGGCTGCTAAGACTAACAAATCTGGACCCAAAGCAATTTGGGTACCAAAATCAACTTGATCTGTTTGTGAAATGTGTGCAGGGAAACCACAAGAAGAATTTGTGGTACTTGGATAGTGGATGCTCCAGGCACATGACTGGTGATTCCTCCCTGCTCACAAAGTTTGTGGAGAAAGCTGGCCCTAGCATTACCTTTGGAGATGACAGCAAAGGATATACTATGGGATATGGCTTGATTGCAAGAGAGAATGTCATCATTGATGAAGTTGCATTGGTGTCTGGTCTTAAGCACAACTTGCTTAGCATCAGTCAGCTCTGTGACAAAGGTTACAAAGTAAATTTCACTTCTGCAGCCTGTGTTGTCACCAAAGGAGATGACAACAATGTGGTTCTGATTGGACAAAGAAAAGGAAATGTGTATGTAGCTGACTTCAATTCTGTCAAGTCTGAATCTATCACTTGCCTTCTCAGCAAAGCAAGCTCAGATGACAGTTGGCTATGGCATAAGAGATTGTCTCATCTAAATTTCAAAACCTTGAATGAGTTAGTAAAGAAGGACTTGGTAAGAGGTCTACCAAAGCTGGAATTCTCAAAAGATGGACTTTGTGGAGCTTGTCAGCTAGGAAAGCAAAAGAGAAGCTCTTTCAAAAGCAAAACTCTTTCATCAATTGTGAAGCCCCTTCAGCTCTTGCATATGGATTTGTTTGGACCAGTTAACATCATGTCTATTTCAAAGAAGAAATATTGCCTAGTGATTGTTGATGATTTTTCAAAATTCACTTGGACTTTCTTTCTGCATTCTAAGGATGAAGCTGGGAAAATCATCATCAATCATATCAAGGCATTAAACAACAATCCAGATGTCAAAGTTGGAAGGATAAGAAGTGACAATGGGACAGAATTCAAGAACTCTGTGATGAAAGAATTTTGTGAAGAAGAGGGAATTACTCATGAGTTCTCTGCACCAAGAACTCCACAACAAAATGGTGTTGTTGAAAGGAAAAATAGAACTCTTATTGAGGCTGCAAGAACCATGATTAATGAAGCTCAACTTCCAACCTATTTTTGGGCTGAAGCTGTGAACACTGCTTGCTTCACTCAAAACATCTCACTAATTACCAAACCTCATAATCTAACTCCCTTTCAACTCTTCAAAGGAAAGAAGCCAACAATTAGCTTTCTTCATGTATTTGGATGCAAGTGTTATGTTCTAAGAAATCAAGGTGAAAATCTTGGAAAATTTGAGGCCAAGGCAGATGAAGCTATTTTTGTTGGATACTCTGATGGAAAATCATTTAGAGTATATAATCTGAGAACCAACATTGTTATGGAATCAATCCATGTGGTTTTTGATGATAAGAAGATTCAAGGATTCTCAGATGAAGGATTTCATGATAATCTCAGATTTGAAAATGAAGGTGAAGGTGATCTGTATGACAGTGATGATGATGATGACATTATTCAAAATGTTGGAATTAATCCTGGAATTAATATCCCAACTGATGACTCTCTAGTGCAAGGAACAACTGCAACTGGAAATTCAACTGAAGCATCAGTTGAAACTACATTGGAGGGATCAGTTGAAACACCTCAAGGATCATCAGTTGAAAGAATGTCTCAAAGTTTCAATCAGTCTAGAAATAATGAGATGTCAAATTTAGGGGGAGCTTTCCAACATGGAAACCTGAACTTCAACAATGAAGCCACATCATCAAGACAATCACCTCCACCACAAAGAAAGTGGACAAGGGATCATCCTTTTGAACTAATTATTGGAGATGCAAATGCATCTGTACAAACAAGAAGAGCAACTCAAGATGAGTGTTTGTACAGTGCATTCCTTTCACAGGATGAACCTAAAGTCATAGAAGATGCTCTCAAAGATGCTGATTGGGTTCTTGCTATGCAAGAAGAATTAAATCAATTTGAGAGAAACAATGTTTGGAAGCTGGTGCCTAAGCCTAAAAATAAAACAATTGTAGGAGTAAGGTGGGTATTCAGAAACAAGGTGGATGAGAATGGAGTTGTCACCAGGAACAAGGCCAGACTTGTTGCTAAAGGATACTCTCAATCTGAAGGAATTGATTTTGATGAGACCTTTGCACCAGTTGCAAGACTGGAAGCAATAAGAATGTTCCTAGCTTATGCTGCTCATGCCAACTTTAAAGTTTATCAAATGGATGTCAAGAGTGCTTTTCTAAATGGTGAACTGGAAGAGGAGGTATATGTCAGTCAGCCTCCTGGTTTTGAAGATCCAGAATTTCCAGGGTATGTTTACTTTTTATTAAAAGCACTCTATGGACTAAAGCAAGCACCAAGGGCATGGTATGACACTCTGTCTCAATTCTTATTAGATAATCATTTTTCCAGAGGAACTGTGGATAAAACACTATTTTACAGAAATGTAAATGGTGCCTTTATTCTGGTTCAAATTTATGTAGATGATATAATTTTTGGCTCTACAGATGAGAAACTTTGCAAGAAGTTTGCTAATCTTATGAAGAGTCAGTATGAAATGAGCATGATGGGAGAGCTCACCTACTTTCTTGGTTTACAAGTTAAACAAGTAAAGGAAGGTATATTCATAAATCAAACTAAGTACATCTATGATCTACTTAAAAAGTTTGATTTATTGGATTGCAAAGAAGCTAAGACTCCCATGCCAACAGCCACCAAATTAGAGTTAAGTCCTAATGAGAAATCTGTGGACATCTCTAATTATAGAGGCATGGTTGGTTCTCTTTTATATCTGACAGCTAGTAGACCAGATATTATGTTTTCTACATGCCTCTGTGCTAGATTTCAATCTGATCCTAAAGAATCACATCTTATTGCTATAAAAAGAATATTCAGATATCTTAAGGGAACACCAAATCTTGGCATTTGGTACCCTAAAGACTCTGGATTTGATCTAATTGGATATTCAGATGCTGATTTTGCAGGATGCAAAATTGATAGAAAAAGTACAACAGGCACCTGTCAATTTCTTGGTGACAGACTGATTTCTTGGTTTAGCAAAAAGCAAAATTCTGTATCAACCTCTACAGCTGAGGCTGAGTACATTGCAGCTGGAAGCTGTTGTGCACAATTATTGTGGATGAGAAATCAATTACTTGATTATGGATTAAATCTCTCAAAAATCCCAATATTTTGTGACAACACCAGTGCTATTGCTATAACTGAAAATCCAGTACAACACTCAAGAACCAAGCACATTGACATCAAATACCACTTCATAAGGGAACATGTGATGGCTGGTACTGTTGAAATGCATTTTGTTCCAAGTGAAGAACAAATTGCAGATATCTTCACAAAGCCTCTTGATGAATCCACATTCACAAGGTTGGTAAGTAAATTAGGTATGTTAAATTTCTCCTAATTTAGAGTGAATTTTTCTGTAATTTGGCAGCCAGAATTTGATTAATTTTGATTTATCAAAATTGAATTAATTATAATTCTGGATAAAATCTATAATATTTCAACTGATGAACTAGTGAAATTGTTTCAACTGATGTTTGAAACAATATCCTCCTGCGCTGTTTTTCATTCAACTGATGACATCAGTTGAAGACGCCTTCAACTGATCTTCATCAGTTGACTAGGAAGTTTAAAGAGGCGCTTATTTCATCCGTTGAAAGTATTATCAGATCTGAGCCGTTGAAATTTCTTTTGTCTCTCTCTTACTTTATATACACGATCGTGTGTGTAATTTTTGTAGAGATAAATAAGAGTAATTTCTTCTCAACGGTAATTTCTCAGCCAATCACAGCAATTTTCTGAGAAAGTATTTAAGTGTTTTAATCTATTTTCATTTCTTTTCATCTTACTCTTTCGAATTCTCAAAGCTCTCTTCTCTCTCTGTGCAAAACCAAGTTCTAATTTCTCTTCAAGCTTTCTCTGTAACTGCAATGGCACCAATGAAGAAGTACACTGCACCAAGTGGGTTTATCTATGAGAAGAACAACTTTGCGTCATTTGTGGATACTAAAGCTGTGGAGGAGAAAGAGTACCACAGGATGATGGAGTTCATCAAGTCAAGCCAGCTCTCTTATGCTATGACTGAAGCTCCCATCATCTACCATGAAATAGTTGAGGAAATGTGGACCTCTGCAGAGTTTAATAGTGAGCATGAAACTCTAACTTTCTCTGTCAATAATAAAACTTACTCTGTTAATGCTGATGTTATGAAAGCATGCTTTAAGATTCCTGAAAATACTGTTTTATCTTTGCCTAGTGATAATCAGTTGGTTAATTTACTTTATGCCATGAATTATGTTTTGCCAACTGATGCCTTAGGTAAAATAGAAAGAAGGGGTCTTAGGAGAGAATGGAGTTATTTATGTGATGCTTTTATTAAGGCATTTTCTGGTAAGATTAGTAATTTCAATGCTCTTACTTCCCAGATATTACAAATGCTTTACATGTACCTGACTAATGAATATTTCAACTTTGGTGGTTTGATGATCCAAGAAATTGGGGAGAAACTAGGTGATAAAACTGATAGACCTAGGAATATATATTATGTCAGATTTCTTATGATGCTAGCTAATCATCTCAATGATAAGCTAGTTATTACTAACAAGGAAGCCAAGCTTCCCAGTTTTGTGCAGGAAAAGAGAGTCTTTAAAGACCTCTTTAGGATGAATTTATACCCCTCCTTGGAGGTGGTGTACCTGCCAACAATGGAGGCTGGAAAGCACAAAGAGGTACATGGCTTTCCTACTACTCTCTCTCAACCCTCAACTTCTTTGCTTTCTGCTATCAGGGCTGTTGAAGAGGCCCATCAACAGCCTACACAAGTAGCAAAACCCTCTAAAACCAAGTCTTCTAAACCAACCTCAGATGCCTCCCAAAAGGCATCTGTTGTAAAAACTAAGAAACACAAGCCTGAGGGGAGTGTGATTGGAGGAAGTGAGGGGGAGGGAAAGGGTGATCATCAAAGAAACCCTAAGGATAAGGATGGAGAGGTGAGTGCTAACCAGCCTAGCCACTCTGCAGTCTCCCAAAAGACTGTAGATGTTAATATGGATTTAAGCACATCCCTAGCAGCATCCTCCCAAAAGGATGTTGTTATTGAAAACAGTCCTCAGCCAAGGACACAGTCAAAAAGGGGGAGGGACACCACTTCTTCACCAATAAAAGCCTATGGGAGAAAGAAGCCAAGAAGTGACAAACTGAAGCACTCTGCACACACACAGGCATCCATTCTGGACTTCATGCCTTTAACTTCTCAAAGTCAGATTGATGTGACTCCAATAAATGTGGAGTCACAGCCCCCTTCTTCATCTCAACCAATCACCCATATTCATGATCTTACCATCTCTACTGCTCAAACACAATCCCCAACCTCCTCTGTGGATGTGGAATTAATTCACACCACACTTGTAAATTCTCCATCTTTGGATTTCATGGAGAAGCCCCCATCTGAGATTGATCATCATCATTTTGATGATTTGTTGGATCTTTCTCTTCCAATTCCTTCTTTTGTGAAAGTGTGCTCTGTGGATATACCATTAAAATCAATCACCACAGACTCAACTATCACAGCCTCTAAACCTATTTCTTCATTTTCTTCAACTGATCTCCCTCATCAGTTGACAAGTGTTTGTCCTTCAACTGATCTGCTTAACAGCTCTCATCAGTTGAAAGCATTCTCTACTCATGTTTCAACTGATGTCTCTCATCAGTTGACAACTGCTACTACTTCAATTACTTTACCTTCTTCTACAGCAGTTGATCACATGGTAGCACAAACACTTTTAGGATTGAGTGGAGTGAGCTATGGAGTGGAGAGGCAGCCTAGTGAGCTGGCAAAAGGAGAGGGTGTGGAGAGTCTGGCATTTTCTTCTAGCCAGGAAAAAGGAGAGGATATGAGTGACCCTTTAGTAAGGGTAAGTGAGGGAGAGGTGAGTTGTGTGGTGAGCCAAGGGGAGCCCTTGATGCAAGAAAAGAGAGAAATTGAGAGAAATGCAGGTGTCAGTGAAGGGTTTAGTGAACAAGAGTTTCAAGCTGAATACAGATCCATATTGGATGGTGTTTCACTAGACCCTGAGACTTTTACTCATGGAATGTCTTCCATTCAAGATTTTGCCAGATTGGACAATCAAGCAGCTGAGAGGCACCTTAATCTAATTCACACTACATCTTCTATGCTTAGAGCAAAGGAGGCATTTACAGCTCTGCCTGCCAATGCTGGAGATGATTTTCAATATGATGATAGTGATGAAGACCTCAATGATGCTCTTGAGGAATCCCTTGGTGAACAACCTACCACTTCTCTACCTTCATGGCTCTCCATGCAGTCTGCAAATGCAATGGTTGTCAGCATGGAGCTGGAAAGGCAAGCCTCCACCATTCTTCAATCACAACCTGGAAGCTTATCCTCCTCTCAAGCCATCTCTGCCACCATTGCCAGTCAAGCTTTGGAAAACCTCAAGCTTCACAAATATCAATCTCTCCACTTTCAGAAAGAGATAGAGCATCTCAATTGTCTCATTGCCTCTGTTAAGACTGATCTGACCAAACAAATTGATGAAAAGCTTCCAGCTCAGGTCAAATCAGCTATTTCTGGTTCTGAGCAAAAACAACTGCAATTGGAAAAGCAAGTAGAAGCTCTGGAAGGCAATGTCTATATCTTAAACTCTAGGATGGATGAGATGTTGCAGCATCAAAGAATTCAGACTGGACTCCTTCAACATCTTCTTCTTGCCTCTGGTGCTTCTCTTCCCAGTCCATCCCTTACACTTGCTGCTAACAAAAAGGGGGAGAAAGAATTACCAACTCCTGCAGAATTAATCAGTCAAATTCCTCCTCCTTTCCACACTGAAAGGGAAAAGCAAAAGATTGAAAGGATGAAAGAATTGGACTCCATTGCAAAGAGAGTGGCTCAATTGGGCAAGAAATCATCTACATCTTCTACAGCCACCACAGCTCAAATCTCTTTTCCAACCACAACCACAATTCTCAGGGTAATCACACCTGAGATTGTTATTCCCTCCAAGACAGAGAAGGGTGAGCCATCATTTCTGAATGAGTTCAAGCCAACTCTGTTTCCAAACAATTGTGGTTACTCCAGGCCTGGAAAAGACTCAAGCTCAATCTACTTTCCATTAGCCAGGCCTGACAAAAATGAATACAAGCTTTTGGGCCAAGAAATCAAAAGTTATAAAGATTGTGCAGATGTGGCCTTAAAGACTCATTTTGCCATCATCTACAGAGAAGGCCAGAAGTTGTTTATTGGAACTGGCCATCCTCATTACTCATATGCAAAAGCTGAAGAGGTGGCCAGAGAATGTGAAAAAGAGGAGTTTGAATCCCAACTCTCTTTAAACCAAATAGAGGTGGATGAAAGGTTTGCTATTGAGCTGGAAGAGAAGTTGGCAGCTGAGCTTTTAAATGAGGAAAGATTGCCTCTTGAATCATCTCCAAAGAAAAAGAGAGTCAAATCTAAGACTAAGATGCCTGAGGCAGCCAAGAGAAGAGAAGAAGTGCCAGAAAAGCCTATCTCAAAACCTTCTTCTCCAATCAAGGACACCACAGTGGTACATCCAGATGTCAACTTCCATGATGAGCCAATAATGCCAAAAGAGGAGCCAGTTGACTTGGAAGATATCCCAATTCCAGCTTTTCTTGTTCAAGAACCTTCCAAGCCAAAGAAGAAAGTCAAGTCTGTTGCTAAGAAGATGGCTAACCCTCCTAAACCTCCAAAAGAACCTGAAAACCCTGATGACTATCTCATCATTGCTAACATTGAAGAAATTTCTGAGTTGGATCTGGAGCTGGATGATCTTCAAGAAGTAAGAGGAATAGAAGCAACTTCAAAGTTACCTGAAAGATTGGTATTCTCTTACAAAAACAAGGGTGATGTCATCTGGCCTCTTCACAGAGTTCTGAATTCTGAGGGATTCAGTTCTCTAACAAAAATATATGGATCTATGAAGAGGACTGGAGGATTTACACCACCTGCAAAGCAAATGGTACTAAAGAGAATCCTTGAGATCAGGAAGGAATGGAACTCAGATGCTAGTCTACAAAGAAGGCTGAAAATTCCCTACACTGGAAAGAAAATTCATCATGAACCTACTCCAGTTATGGAATTTAGGGACAATCAAGGTGTTAGGAGATTTTTCAGACCTAAAGATCAACTCAAGGTTGCTAGCTTGAATACTCTGAAGACTCTCCAATCCAAGCTCAACAGACAAGATAGTGATGAAGAATGGTTCTACAGGATCTTTCAGAAGCAAATTAATATTCTTGAAGAAAAACTTAAGTCCAGAAGAAGAAGATCTTCTAGGAACAAGTAACTGCTCAGTCTAGAGGAGCATAATCATCTGTAATCTTTTCTAACTCTTGTATTTAAATTCTGCATTTTATTTTATTAATGTTTTTGTTATCATCAAGTGTAGAATTTATGTCTGCATCTTGTCCAGTCATAAATTGGGGGAGATTGTTAGGAATCAATAATTTTTGATGATAACATAAACATTTTGTAACATGTCTTACTTAGAACCTTTATCAAATTTCAGTTGTAATTGTTATGTTTCTTGTCTTTGGGAATTATCAACGGATGGGTAGAATAGGATGGCTAATTGTAAATATCCAATGCCATGTAATTTTATCTAAGTGAAGGATATTCAACTGATGAGATGTAACTATTCAACTGATGAAGACTGGATGATGTTTCAACTGATGAAAATCAAGCATTCAACTGAAGACAAAGTGTTCAACTGATGATGCTGAGGAATTCAACTGATGAGACTGGAACAGCATTCAACTGATGAAGTTTGTAATTCATTCAACTGATGAGCCGGGCATTCAACTGATAAAGTCAATAGCAGTTGAAAGTAACCAGAACTTTCAACTGATGAAGCAAAGAGCAGTTGAAAGTGACTAGAGCTTAAGTCTGACAAATCACATGGATCGAATTACACTAAAATAGACATGGAAGCCTAATTAGGAAAATAAAGAAGAAGCAGAAACATACTTATCTCATGCAATGCAATCTGGATCAAATCAAGATGATGGTCAAAGATGAAGACATCTCAGAAAGCATGCATAAGACAAAGTTGTGCAGCATTGTTTTTAGATTAGAGTGCATTTTGTAATCTAGCTAAAAGCTTTGTAAAACTTGGAGTATATAACCAAGTTAGTAGCATCAGTTGAACTTGTTCAAATTACTTGAGAGAAAAATCTGAGAGTTAGAACTTGTTGAGTG
Organism: Daucus carota subsp. sativus; assembly: GCF_001625215.2. NCBI lineage: Eukaryota > Viridiplantae > Streptophyta > Magnoliopsida > Apiales > Apiaceae > Daucus > Daucus carota. Next base: position 29,989,939 of record NC_030381.2, read on the forward strand.
ATGAACCAGCAGCTGTGCGAATTGTAAAACAATCCACAGATTCTTCTATATAAAATCTCACGGGTGGATCATTCAATCCACCCGTATTTTTAATACTTGGTGTTTTTCTGTCTATTGTGTTCTTAGTGTATTATTCTTGAATCTTTTAAATTTGTAAAAGATTGTATTCAACCCCCCCCTTCTACAATCTTTCTCATAGTTGGTGTAAAATAACACAATTGTTAAACAGCAAAATATAAGGTTAGATTGTAGAAGGGGGGGGTTGAATACAATCTATAAAATTTATCACAAACTTTTCAACACAGGATTGTATTTTAAGTTATGAATAAAATCAAGAACAAGATAATTTTGCAGATAGAATAATCAAGACAACTATCTTTAAAATTTCAGGTGGATTGTTTTATTCCACCTGAGAAGTTTTTATATATGGAAGAATTTCCAAGACAAGCTTGGCTGCTTACAAGATTGAAGAGCTAACCTTAACAGATAATTCTCTAAGAGAGTTCTAGGTTGCTCTTCGAAAATGCTTGTACAAATTGATAAGTAAAATTTATCTGCTCAGTTGGTTTATATTCACCAACTGATAGATATTTTTCTACTCTAGTCTACACTAGCTTTCCATACAATTTTTCTGCCTATGCTAAACAAAGAAACTATTGTCCTATGTAACAGTTCTTCATTTTGATGTGCCTCCTTGTTTCATAGCCAGAAAGAGTATGCTGCACATTCTTCCAAATATTTCTAGACATGCTGTCTAGCTTCTTTCATGCTGCAGGACTGTTCAACCCATGTGATTGCTGTACTTGATCTTGACTAAGTGCCACCAACTGATAATATTATATTCATCAACCGATAGTTGTCTGGTTAGCAGTTGATGATTTATACTAGCAGTTGATAGTTCACTTCTTCATAGCAGTTGATATGCTTCTCAAATGACATCAGTTGATGACTCACCAATGTTATCAGTTGTTGGCTCTTCTAGATTAGCAGTTGATGACTCCTCTAGATTAGCAGTTGATGAGCTTGAGCTTAGCAGTTGATGAACTAAACCTTAGCAGTTGATGAGCTAAAGCTTAGCAGTTGATCAGCTCAAATTCACAGCAGTTGATGGTTGAATATGATAGCAGTTGACAGTCTTTTATTATCGGTTGACAGACTGAGTTATCGGTTGATCATCACTTCACTTGTGCAGATTACATGACTTAGAATATTTACAATTTGTCACCCTATCTACACATCAATTGATAACCTCCCAAATTATCAGTTGTCATTTTAACTAAACAACTGCTAATTTGCAATAAAATAAACAGTCCTATTACAGCTCCTCATCATCAGTTGATGGGATAATCTAATCAACTGATACTTCATAAGAATGCTATCAGTTGACTAGCTACATAAGTTCAGTTAAGTATTCTGTGTTATCATCAAGATTGACATATTCCTAACACATACATAACTAGTATAGATGAAATATATATTCTCCCCTACGCGTGTTAATATTTTTCATGTTTTGACTTTTAATTTATAAGAATAAATATGGTCATGAGTAATCATGTTAGATTCGTATTTATGAGTATTTTAATACAGTAAAATTTTTATATTAATACTAATACAAAATTAAAAATATTATCAATAAAAACATGTATTGAATAACATGTCCAAACCAAATAAGAAAAGTTTAAAAAGACGGAGAGAGGGTTGGGTAGCTAACCTTGTTTAGAGTAACTCCAATCCATGAAAATCCTTGGATATAATATGAGTTGGCATACCTAAAAAAAACAAAAAAAACTCCAACGTTACATAACTCTTGGCTATAAATTTCGAACCTTCGAACCTTCAGGGATCTGTAGTAAAATGTCACGTCACTTATCACCTTATAAATCCAATATAACCCATTAATATCGGCTTCAATTAATAATAACATATCATTTTAAATCAGAGCAAAGAACTACACAATTTCAATTCAAAATCTTCGCAAACACCTGGGAGCCTAAATATTAAGGAAAGATGTTAATCTAAAAATAGATACATCTCAGGTTTTCACTTTCCGTCATTGGAGGCTTGTAGCTGATCCAAGTGAAAACTATTCAAGTGAATTTAAAAGGAAAACGCAAGAGTTTCCGAATTTATTTCCAAAAATATTCCAAAAATCACGTGTTGTTGTATAATTGGTTATAATAAAATAGACCCCCTGCATTTCCACCAACCACACCAATTAAAATCTCTCTTTTTTGCTAAATCGGAAATGTCATATCATTTGGGAACAATTTTTGGGATCTAATTTGTGATCACTAGTACTACTCATTTAAGGGGTCGTTTGGTTCGCGGAGTGGTATGGGGTTAGAATGAGAAATCGGATTAAGCTGGTATGGGTTTGAGGTATCATATCTGATATCATGTGTTTGGCTGAGTGGGGGAATCAGTATATTCAATTTAATAAAAAATTAAGTTATTAATTTATATTAATTAAAAAAAATGTTAAAATTATTATTATTATTATATGTTTTTACATAAATGATTTAATTTTGTATAAAATATTAATGTTTAATTATTTAAATAAAAATAAAAACTCAAAAAAATGAAAATGATCCCCATACCTCCATCTCATACCCACCTCCCCTCCTGGGTATCAGAAACCCATACCTTGAGGGTTTGAGGCACGGGTATGAGCTAGTGTTTTTTGAAACCAAACATCAGGTATGGGTTTGAAATGAAGAAAACTCATACTTGATTACTTATCCATGTGAACCAAACGACTCCAAAAAGGATACGGGTTATCAAACAGGCAAGTACAAGACATAGCGAACAAACAATGCAATAATCAAAAACCCTTAATAGCAGCAAGCATCATCAACAAGAACAGAATTAACAAGCAGTAAGCAAATAACTAAATACGTATCAAACTGAATTACAAGAGTAGGCATTGCATTGTATCCGATCACTAGTTAAGATAAAGTAATTAATGACCTAAGAATCAATGAGTATCTTTCTTTTTGAACATAAACAAACTCCTAATCCAAGCTCTGCCCTCCGGCTCACTCGCAACCAGAGCAACATTGTTATTACATGCCACTAAGAATTACACCTCTTTCTAAAAGCAATTCGAATTTCAACAAACACCTACTTCTAACATCATGCCAATTCAATCAAAATTTTCATCAGAGAAATTGTTTATGCAAGAAATTCATACATGAAAATATGAAATCAATACATAACTGACCGAGAAGAGCGTACGGTTTCCTTCTTTATATTAGGATTTCAATCAAAATATTCTATTATTTTTTAACATCGTTAAGTATATTTAATAAATAAGATAATAAACCTTTTTATATTAATATTTTACTAGATTAAATAATCATTTTGACATGAAATTATTATTAATTTATTTTTATAAGTAAAATAATTGTAAATTCGATGTTAAGAAAATTGAATTAATTTTTCTATACGAAAATATTATAATTATTATTTTCTTAAACTTATATTATACCCTATATGAGAAAAAATAATAATATATTTTTAGGAACTAGGATATTGGAAAGGAAATTAGAGATAAATTTGAGATATCCTTTTTTATAAATTCAAAAATCTTTTCTATTTCAATTTTCTATTCTATTTCAGATAAGGTGTTTATTATTCTGTATACATAATCCAAACAATTTCGGATTCTTTCTTTAAAAATCAAGACATCAAAGAAAAATAGAAACAAATTTAAATTCTCCATTTCTGAAAAGTGAATTTTTTATTTTTCCCAAAAAATTAGGTTATAGAAAAATGTATTTGATTTTTCTTTAAGCAACACTATTAATGTCGAAGTTCTTTAAGCAGGGATTTGCCATGTATTGGCTCATGGAACATTCCATCATCGGTGCTCAGGAACTCAAAACTGAGTTTCGTCTCTGCAGTTTAAATTCATGTGAAGTTTCCTTTAGTTATTCAATTCTCCGGGGATTTCTCATTTTTTTCTTTTAAATGTTCTGGAGATTTTTAGCAAATTAGTGTTAAAATATATGGACTATGGTTCTATTCATCAAATTAATGTTAGAACTCTTGTATTGTGAGCCTTCTAAACTTCTGTATATCTGTCGTCGTTTCCTATTACATGTATAATTGACCTTGTCGTTCTTGATGTTGGCAATCGGAAAGTTGAATGCAGCAGCTGTGAAGCGAGACTCTAAAAAACTAAGGGGCCGGTTGACTACACTTATTTTTCAGAAATAAGGGTTTATTTTTGGAAAAAAATACGTCAAACGCTACTTTTTTTTGAAATAAGCCCTTATTTTTCCCCCACATAACAAATATTTTCTGAAATAAGTCCTTATTTTTCCCCCACATAACAAATATTAAACCTCTTCTTAACGTTTATATCTAACAAAATTATAAAAATAAGTACTTCCAGAAAAGAATAAGTCAAAAATAAGTCCTTAAATTAATTAGCCAAACAGGTGTTAAGACCTGCACTGAAGTAATACGAGATTAAGATAAACATAAAAAAAATCATGATGATATTGAAATCGGGACGTGTATTTTGAACAAATAAACTAACCTTGAAAGGTGAACAAAACTCAACCTCCTCTGTAGGGTTTGCGAGTATTCTCCTGCAACGCCCTAGAAGCGAAATTACCTGAACATGCAATTCATATGCAACAGATCAGACTGAATATACCAAGAATCCAAGATAATATGTTGCAACCGAATGTACAAAATAATAATATAAAAAAAACTATAGAAGCACATGATATAATGTAACAAACTACCAAAAGATGAAAGCGTGTGTTTCTGAGAGTTGAGTAATTGCTTTATATTGGTGCGACCAGTGACCACTTTTTGTTGATAAATTGATAACATTCCTGAATCCTGAGGAGTGTGATTGCTGTGCTACGGCCCTGGGGCCTGAGATTTTCGAGTTACCTTCACCAGTAAAATAACTAATTGACACAACTCTAGTGGTTTTTTTTTTTTACGAAAAGCTGGAATTTATATTACGGAATCAAATCCAAAGCAATACTCCCTCTGTCCCCCTGGGTTGTATACTAGGGGGATGCAAACTCGGCACGCATTCTAAGACATCCGTAAAACATGTTTCGATAAGTTTTTTTTTGAAATTTTCTTTTTCTGAATAAAAGTTTAAACGTTAAATTTTTATACAGAAAAAGAAAATTTTGAAAAAGGATTATAGAACTATGTTTTGCATGTGTCTTAAAATGCGTGTCGAACAATGAAAAAGAAACGTATAGAATTAAATGGGACGGAGGGAGTACAATTTTGAACCAAGATAGGCAAAGAGGTCCTATCCAAACTACGACCTGACAAATAATATGATTCTCGTGCTAAGTGATGGGCTACCATATTAGCAGACCGTTTAACAAAGAACAAACTAGATTTGTTTAGACGTTGAAGGATAGAACGACATCCTTCAACAATTACTCCGAGATATGATCTCATAGGAACACAGCTCCTGACAGCTTGCACAACTACATAGCAGTCAGACTCAAGAGTGGCCTCATTCCATCCTTTTTCCTCCATCCAGCTCAAGGCTTCCTTATAAGCCATTGCCTCAGCTATAACCGGCGATACTAAGTGAGGATGAAACATTGCTTTGGCCTCGATCAGATCCGAACAAAACACAATTCTTAAACTCATTGCTAACATCTGTCTACAACCAAATATGAATGATTCATTTAGATTATACTGAAGAAAGGTCCGTAAAAGTTGCTATGGTTTTCCGTTGTGGCAGATGTAATCAGCTTCTCTCGTCAAAGATTCTTATATGGAAGAACATTACTAGAAGGAGAAGTCCTAAACTTCTGGCTTAAGAATTGTTGTTTTAATCTGTAGTTTCGTGCTTATAAGTTATAACCTAAGCAACTGGAAACACAAAAACACACAGACCAATCAGGAGGATCTGCCTACACCGGTTTCGTATACTATTAGAGTGCTAGCTTGTTTATAATCTTTTTACTTTGCTGTGTGATTTTTAAGCTGTTTTTTGTGATTTGAAGTTTTGAACCCGCTCTTAGCCTTACCCCAGAAAATTTTTCCCTGCAAGAGTATGTGTCAAGCTCTTGAGCCTACTTTGCCTAGATTTCATACTTGCTTTTGCTTGAACCGGACATTTTCAGCATTCTTAATCAATCTTTTGAGCTCATTCTTGTCAACTGTTGAGCCGTTGGCATGTTTATAAATTTGTAATCTTACGAACTTCTGAGCTCATAAGTGTCGTGTTTGAAGAGCTCATTAGCTAGCATTGGTGGTACTTTTGAATATAAGACAAAATAATTCAGAAAAAATAACAGAGATACCATAATAGATGAGCTGAACAAATGATTGAACTCTAATCTAGAGACATAATATAGCACAAAAAATTGAACATCTCAGCATAAAGGAGTACATAAATTAGTACAAATTCGCACCACTAATTGCCGAACCAATAGATCAAACATGATAAGCAAAAGGAGTACATAAATTAGTACAAAATCGGATCCAAGCCCGATTCATGTCATCCTTGGAAGCTTTTGAGAAACAATTACTGATTTGATAAATCTATGATTGAACCGACAATGCATAGGGATTGAGAAGAGAAAAGTCTTTTACACAGAAATCAGCAATTCAACGATAGAATTATACTAATCTAGAATGTAGAAGCAGATTTAAGCTTTCAAAAGGCCAGCAAATCAAAACCATATTTATGTTCTTAAAAAAAAAAAAGCAAATCAAAAACCATATTTGTGTTCTAAAAAAACCAGCAAATCAGAACCTTTCTAAAAAATCGTTTGAACTGGTCAACACAATGCAACCAGAGCTACGGTGCATATCAAACAGAGCTAACAAAAATTGTACCAAAAGCGCATACATACATGCAGTCATATGGTTCCTCTGTTAATCTCTCAAAAGCTAATTCTCAAAAAGATTTTTCCGTCGGCTGAAGTTACCGACTATCCAGCCAAAACTATATGACAACTTAATGAAATTATCATACTTACGTGTTCATAAGACTCACAAGCATAAAATTGCATCAGAGCAAAGTACACAATTTCGATTATCGTCACAAACACATGGGAACACATGGGAGCCTAAATATTAAAGAAAGCTGTTAACCGAAAAATAGATACATCTCGGGTTTTCATCATTGTTGGCTTGTAGCTGATCCAAGTGAAAACACAAGCTTCTTCAAATATTTGGGAATTTAAAGGATATACGAGTGAAATAGGCAAGTACAAGCCATAGTGAACAAACCATGCAATAATCCAAAAAACTCTCAATAGCAGCAAAAATCATCAACAAGAAAGAATTAACAAGCAGTAAGCAAACAACTAAACGCGTATCCGATTGAATTACAAAAGTAGGCACTGGACTGTATCTGAAATTAGTAATTACCTAGAAAGCAGGGATTCTTCCCCGGAGGGAAGAACTGTGTATCCCGTACGCACTCAGTGCGTGGGGGTGCGTACGGGATACGCCACGTGGCGTGTCGAAGCACTTCCGGACGGGGGTGCGGGAGTGGCAATTTTTGTAAATATTCAGCCGTATCCGACCAACAAGAAAGTAAGCAAACAACTAAACGCGTATCCGATTAGCAAAAATCATCAACAAGAAAGAATTAACAAGCAGCGTATAGGCACTGGACTGTATCCGAAATTAGTAATTACTGAGCTAAAAATCAATATTCTTCTTTTTGAAGATAAACAACAACCAACAGATCAAACATGATAAGAGTTGTAAGATCAACACCACAAAAGACAGAGTTCTAATAAAAGTAGTTTACTTCCAGCCATGTTCATCTAATAGACATAATTACTCACAACATTGGTGTTTACATAAATATAAATATATAAGCAGATCGTACGAGCAGCATCTATGAATTCTTCTTATTCTTACGGTGCCTCGCAGTTGAAGCGGCAATGGTGACAGCCAAGCCACCCCTCACGACCAAGATATCGAACCAATTGCTCACATAAATCTATGTCACAAACAACAACAACAAATCCATAAAATCATCAGATCAATACAGCACAGATTCATATGCATACAAAGCAATTGACAAGAGCAGCGATTACCTCCTCCGCTTTCTCCATTGATCTGCGAAAAAGTGGCTTCCATTCGTTCAGAGACCCTTTCCTCATCCATCTCCACATCTTTCTCTCTGTGTCTTATCTCTCTGCCTTGTCTCTTTAAACACCAGATTTGTATCAACAGCGGCGTTTTCCCCTTTTGCTAGGATAGGGTTAGTTATTTTCGGATTCTATGTGGACCGGCCCAAACATCACCTTATTTTCAAGCCCATATAACTCCTGTCATATCATAGGCCTTTGTAAAACAAAAAAAATATTCTGGCCGTGCAAATATTTTATTTCTTTTATAAATCCATTCTCGTGGAGATCTTCAATTCCATGCATGTTCTATAACTAAAATATGATAAATAAAAAAATTATAAGAAATGTTATATAAGTGATGTCATTTAACTGAAAATAAAAAACAAAATAAGTTTTTTATTATGTTGCTTGTAAAATATATACTATTATTATTTTTCAAGATTTCTGATTAAATTTTTTCTTTTGATAAGTAGGAAATAAAAAGAGACTCTGAAAAAATGATAAGGACGAGAGTACAAAATTAGGAGCAGGAAAGAGGGGGAAAGTCGACTGGATATTTGCCAATATTCCAAATGACATCGTACAATAGTTACTCTGATTGGTACTGTACATAGTTACTCTGATTCATGGATATTTCAGTTTTGAGATTTTATCTTTATAAAACGTTGATTCATATTACTGTCTCGCACTTCCGTTTTAAAAGTTAATTTTTAATCGGTCAAATTGCTTGTAATTTTAACTTAAATATAGATAACAGTTTATAATTTATTTTGTAAAATGTTTATATTTCAGAAATTTTACAGAAATAATTAGAAAATTTTAGTTGATATTCAGATTTCAGAAATTTTACAGAAATAATTATAAAATTTTAGTTAATATTTAGTCAATATGACGAGTTAAAATAGATAAAATGGACTAATTTTAAGAAACTGGAAAGAGTATAAAACAATGTACAAAATAAGGTTGGTGCACTATACTTTTAGCAAATGCCATCTTACCTAAGTCAGTTGCTTTTAGATGAAACATAGCTCTTTAATTAAATGGTTGTCAATGTGATGTTTGCTATTCCGTTTTCCTCTTGGATATTGATTTGTTACACGTATTTTTATGTGGATTGATTAGATAATAAAATTATATTTTTAATATATTTATTAATTAAAATTTTGATTACAAATTTTTATTTCTAAAAAGAAATTATTAAAAAATAATTGATTAAAATATTTAAAAATGCATATCATAAGTCAATAAAATGTCACAAATCATCAGAGTCTATTAAAAATAAGCGGAGTACAATTTCATCATTTCCAAATTACATAAACCTACATTGATCGCATGTTTACGATTAATTACTAGCTCAATTATTTTTTTTTTGTCAAATTTAGAGCGAATTTCATTAATACGAAAAAGACTCAATCGGGACAAATCCCCAACTGATCATGCAATCAGGTTGAAAAACAAATATACAAGCTAAATAGTTAGCCGTTTTGTTTCCGGATTGCTTAACTAACTAAATACAAATATTCTCAAAATTAAAAATGAAGATAATGGTTTCCTGATCGATCCAGCCTCGATCCAGCCTGGATCTCTCCTATAAATAGTAGTTTCACAATTGACCCTCACTTGATTTCATCGATAGTACAATGTTCAGAGGACTCAGTTGCAAAAACTTTTTGTGAGAGATGAGCACAAGTGATTTTCACTATCATTCCAAACACATTCCAATTATCTACCTGCCGGACACCAGTTATAGATCTGTCGAAAGTGTTGTTGACATGAGATTTCCATCTCCCGATATACCGTAAAATTCATTTTTAACATAACTAACACATCGCATAAAGCGAGACACATCACACAAGGCGAGACACTCAAACACACAAATAATAACTCAAACAGAAGGAAATGAAAAACTATTGTTAATTGTCTTGCAACTTCATTATTTTACCAACCAATCAGGTAGACTAATTCAATACTCGACTCCCACCCTCTAAATCGGAGAATCATTGCAAAAATATAATCTATTCAATATTATGCACAAATTGTGTAGGAATAGACATGCCCATTTTCAAAACGGGGCTCAAGCACAATTAATTAAACATACTTTTATTTTCCTAAAACATAATTTGGTACTAATAAGAAAAAAAAGGATGCTTCCTGCAGAGGATCTATCAGAATTCAGAAGTTAACACTATCAACTAGAACAAGGTCATAGACTTGACCATTAGCTAGCCCAATATTTATATTACAGGCCCATCAAAAATTCACTTCCTTCTCGTGGATAGATTATTGCAACAATGTAGATATTGACAAAAAAAAAAAAACAGCAGTATCCTATAGACCAACCAAACAATTTAAGCAACAAATCTCTACAAATACACGGATATTGACACAATGTGTATATATATTTGCAACTCAACCCCAGGGTGTTTGATTGTATTTTTATCTTAGATGCATGAGCCCAGCCCGATTTCTTTTAGTGGCCCAATCTTTTTAAGTGACCTGACTATTGTTTATTTGGACAAATTAATACAAACACAATTATTTTACTACACATATTTTGTCTTAATCTAGTTCCTTAAAAAAAACAGTCTCAATCTAGTCACAGGATATAATTCTATTAGAAAAATCGCATATGATTATTACTTATAAAATATGATTATTATCTATAAATTATAATAAAATATAATTAACTTGTTAGAAATATTATTTACAACATAAAACTAGATGCAAGGATGGTGTATGTATAGGATTAATAATTTTCGCTCAATTTTATTTTATATAGAAATTCAAGACATATCAAACCTAATATAATATGCTACATCGAATTTAAATTGAATGATGAAATTTTGGTGCAAGTTCCCTACAATTTTTTTTTAGTTCTGATCAGATCTTAAAGAGTGAAGAATTGAATTTAGGGGTTTTTTCACAAATATTCAAGATTTTTTAACTTTTTGCAAAAATACTGTAACTTTTTAAAAGAATTTGCAAAAATACCATCCTCTGAAACTTATTTGCAAAAATACTGTGTGTTGCATATGCAACCATATGCAACTTCGAGCAACCACATATACAACCAAATGCAACCTTGAAAAATCTATCAAAAATTATATTCCACTACATAATTAGTTGCATGTGGTTGCAAATGACAAAAATAGTAACCCTGTGGGGCCAATACTACCAGCAACCATAAAAAACAGCAACTTCCCCAATTTAACTTGTAGGGCTGGAGCACCGCCAGGCATGTCGGATGGAAGCTCAGATCCGACCGTATTTCCCTGTTGTTCAACCAGTATCTGTTACTAGCGACGGGGGATTACAAGAAATCGGAGATTTTCGATCTCGGATCCCTGGACATGGCTAAATATCTAGGGTTTCTCACTCTCCTACTTTCAATTTCATCGATCTGCGTGTCTGCTTCGATCTTCTATCCGATCTCCGATGCTCACCGATCTGCCGCTTCCGAGATCTTCATGTTTTCCGATGCTAGGTCAATTTTAAATCACACTTGAATGTTGATTAATATGACGCAGCTGCTTGTGTGCTTATTATCTGTTCGAAATTGTTAAATTGAGAGGGGGGCTAGAGGCGGTGGTGGATGTCGGCGGCGGCTGAAGGCAGTGGTGGCTGGAGGCGGCGGTGGTGGTGGGTGGTGGGTGGTGGTGGTTTGTAGAGAGAGGAGAAGGAAATATTTTTGCAATATAATTGATTATGTGTTTAAGAAAATAGTAAATTTGTAATTTTTTAGATAAGATAGTATATTTGTAATAAGTTTCCAAAAGTTAGTATGTTTGGCAAATATCCTTGAATTTAAATATAACTTTAAAAATGGAAGACCTATTAAACCGGATTATTTTATTCATGCTTAAAGATATCGGTAGTAACTAGGAAATCAGATAAATGTACCATGTATACATGTAAAGCAATTTGAGATTTCTAGCCACCTGGCCGAAATCCACATACGACGTATCCCCTGATTACTTCTCTTGAGGGACATCTACAATTTTTTAACTAAATTATTTATTTTATCTGTATGTAGTAAAATTTTATGGAAACCGTTTTTTATTGGAAATAGTGGAGACCATGCATGTTCTGCAATCAAAACACTATAAAATTTATCGTTTTACAAAACATGTTATATGAAGAATATGATGAATTAAATATTAGTCGAAATTGATATATGATAAAAATTTAAATAAATTAAAATTAAAATTATCCATTTTTATCCTTGAGTATGTTGAATTCTGAATTCAAATCTCAATAATCTCAACAGTGTTCAACTTGTTTAAGAAGAAGCCGTGTAACGAAGGAAGGTACTCGATGCTTGTTTTTGTAACTACGAAACACTAATTTTATATCGATGTGAACTAAAAAAAAATTCATCAATTTAATTTATATTTATTTCGACATTCTTGTTTTCTTTCATTTTTATAATTAATATGAACTTTTTGTGTGAGATTGGAAATATTATTTTAAGAATTATATTATAATTGATTTCAAAATTTTTAATAATATATCTAATTTATCGATTATAAAATACAAATGTCTTATAAAAGTATTAAATTTATTTTATACTGTTGATATTTTTATTTTAAGAACATTCATATTATAAAATATTATTATATTACGACTATTAAGATGATATAGTTTGAATTTTTTTTGATCCTCGGTTTGCTTTGTTTTTAGGGTAATGTTACGTACTCCAAGAGATTACACCAAAATTATTTACAGAATGATGTGACAAACATGTGGAAGATTCTTATTGGGTGATTGATGAATCTAAGGGGGTCTCATTATTATTTTGGTATGAATGTAACCTATCAAGATTCGACACATCATTTGTGAAATTTTTTTGGAATAATCTCTTGGGGTATCTAGCTTTTCTTTGTTTTTATATAAATATTTATTAAGAAATATCTATAAATATATTTATATATTTTTAATTTTATAATTCAATGAGACCGTGACTGACCAAATCATACGATATCATATCATTAATTATATACAAGGATAATATCGTACCATACGATATCATATCGTTGATTATATAAAAGGATAATAACATAATGACTAAGGAATTTTTATTTTTTTTGACAGAAAGCACTTGCTCGCATCGATACGTCAATCCTCCAAGTAGCGTCTTTCATTCAAAAAGCTTATTATCTAACTGAAAGACACGAAAATGTCTCTGGAAGTTTAGACAATAAGAACTTAATGTCCGAAAAGAAAACGTTCCAGCTTGTACAACCACGCTACCTGAAACAAATACGATCCATTAATAACAGGTAAAATAGTAATAATAAAATTTAATTATTAAAATAATATAGATTGTCAAAAGAAGATAACAAGAATGAATAATTAAATAGAAAAATAGAAAGAAAATAAGTAGAAAATAGAAAGAAAATAAATATATAACCAACGGGAGATCCTTTGGCTAGATACATAACAAGCTAAATAATTACTAAAATATAATTAATAATATAAATATTAAAAAATTAATGTTAAAACATAAAACTCAAAACCAACAAAATAATAATTAAAATTTAAGAAACAAATTAAATATAATAAATAAGCTAACAAAATGGCACCAATCGCCTCTCACTGGGCCAAAAAGTATATGACATCAATTATGGCCACCCATAAATGGTACAATTAAAGCCATCAATCAATGCCGCAAATAACGTATCGCATTTAAGTCTAATCAATGAGAATTAAAGCAGCATATATCTTTACTCGCAATTAATTGAGAAACGAAATTCAAAATTCAAAACTCAGCTCCAATCAAGCGAGTCAACATACCATTTTAAACTAAAATCTAAATCAACGTTTACTAAACTAATAAAACGGTAGTTAACTACACTTAATTGCCTTTGATAGGCCAAAATATAACATCAATAATGATGACTCATACATGACAAAATTAGTCACAAAACAAAACCCCACATATAAAATATAAAACAAAATTATGACAAATTCAAATAAAATCCATATCAGACAATCTAATCAATGCCTTTTAAAAACAATTAAAATTAAAAGTCCTCCATTTTTAAGTCAACAATTGCACCACCATATACCACCGCCGAACCACTATCAAACCACCGTTATTTCTCTATCTCGTAACAAGCCTAGTCTCGTAACATACAATTAAAAGACTAAAGAAACAGATCTAATCAAGTACAAAATGAAGATCAAATTTATTCAATTGACGCGAGTAATTTCAACCTAAACAAAGACTAAACTTAAAAACAAACAAATCAACAAATCTCAAAAATTAAACTAAAAAAATATCTCAAGCAAAACAGTGTTGGTTACGGATGTATTTAAAATTGAAAGATGAACATACCGCCCAATAAGGAAGAGGCAGAATGCATCCACTAATGACAAGCCATTGAGCGCCATACCCAACAAACTCCATAATCGACCCAATGAGAAGCAGCACTAGCGGCGACAGAAGGCATACTTGTTTAGTTGTTCTGTTTTGGTGCTATTTATAGACATAGCCCTGTTTCAATGGTCGGAGATATACTAAATCTCCATCCTCAGAACCAAAACCCTCCCTGGAGCTTGTTCATCCATCCTCGATTAGATTTATCATAATGATATAAGGGCCTTTCAAAAGTGAAACAGATATTAGAAGCGTGTTTGATTGATTTAGTTGATGAATCTGGAAAAAAAGATTGAATATCGAAGAATCTTGGAAAAAAGGTTGAGTTGATTCAATACGATGAGAGTTAAATACTTGGATAAATAGTCAGAAATTAAAAGACTTAAATACTTGGATCATGTCATTTTAACTTAGAATAAGCATTGTTATGGATTATAATCCATGTATTTCTATCCTGAAGCCCACATAAATGATGTTTGATGCCCAATTCGCACTGAGTTTGACAAAGTTCAATCATGTGTTCAAACTCGCACAAGTTTTAGATGAAAAGATTATTCTAGTTAGAGAAGCATGCCATTGATAAAATATTTTGATATGATTTTAAAATATAAGAAAAATATTAGAGACCTAGATACATAATAAGACGCATTCACTTAAAATATTTTAAACACTCCATTTGCAAAAAAAATTTGTGTTGTACCTCCACATCAAACAAAATTACATATTTTCATATGTTTGTGGAAGAATAATTTAATCGTATAAAATATATTATCAAAGAGATATATAGTTTGATTTCAACGAATTATAATATATAATATTAAATGTGCCTCCGCCACCTTCTATTTCTTGTGTATGTACTATTTCTTCTGTATATACTAACTCATCAAAATATGCACTCTCATTCTAAAATTTTAACCTAAAGTGTATGGCAAATATATGCCCTTTTGCTTATTCCTCTACTTACCTTAAAAATACAAACCACCCCGGCCATACAAGAAGTACCCTAAAAAAGTAAGTTGAAAAAATTGATGGACCGGCTTATGGAGCCCCACCTACAATCCACACACTATTATATCAACAATAAACCCAGAACAAGAATGACCTTTGATTCTAGACTCTTCGACAAACTATATATTTCATGAAAATCCAGGACAACCCATATATATGCATGTTTTCGACAAGAATGCCAATTATAAAATTAATCTACAGTTAAGTTTTTCACGGGATTTGTTATCACTTTTGATTAAAAGCAATCGAAATCAATTGGCGGGCAAATAAGAGGGTCGTTTTTATTAGTTTTGATAGTTTATATATATAAACTATCACTTTGTTGGTTCCTTTTATATAATTTGAGATTTCTTAATTTACTACATATTTTTGGTGAAATTTTGAATTCCTGTCAAAACTCAATAAATTCTATTAAAATTGGTGCAATTTAATATGCTACCACATAGTAACTTCCCACATCTTTTATCAAAAAAGACCAACCAAATTTTTTGTGCTACCAAGTTCAAAATCCATTCACCTAGGTTATACATACCCAACATTCATATCAAACGGAAAGAAATATCGACAAAACTTAAAATAATTAATAAGCTAAAACTGCATAAACCGTTAATGTTACACAAGTTCATGTTCAAGCCCAACACCCTTGTTTGATTCAATCAATATCTACCAAAAGATTACATAAGATTCTTATAATATTATTTTAATTAACTAAATACTTAATTATTGTTATACTAGCCAGACACGTCGAACTTTGATTTCTTCCATCAGCTCCGACAAAATGGGTTGACCAAGATTTGTGTACTTGTCAACAAAGTAGCAAGAAGAGGCTATAGCACTCACTGCACAAGCATAAACCGCCCAACTCTGCTCGTACCATTTCTGCACCAAATCAAACATAAGGAGAGAGAGAGGGGGAGGGATATATTGTATCCGTTCCAATCAAACTTATGGATATTAAATTGTCTGGGTGCAGGTACGGTACATCCATGAAACGGTAAATAATTACATATTATGAATATTAAATTTTATTTTCCGTATTATCATTTTAGCATTGAACATTTTAATCAAGGGGTTAAATATTAAGTAGGTCACTCACTGCGTTCAAAAAACTCAAATAGATCACTCATTACAAATTTGACTCAAAGTGATCATCAATTACCCTGATTTGATCATTATGTTAATGTTGAAATTGAAATCACTCGAAATTGAAAAATTATAACATAGGAGGGTAAAGGTTATTTTGGGTTTCAATATGATTACTTAAAACTTATTATTCGCCTCATGAAATCATGATGAAATCTGGTTTTGATTCTCCCTACTTATGATATTTTGAATTTTTCACCATGATTTCGTGAACCAAATAGCAAGTTTTAGCAACCATATTGAATCCAATAACAAGTTCTACCCTCCTATATTACAATATTTCAATTCCGAGTAATTTCAACTATCAACATTAACGAAATGATCAAATCAAGGTAATTGATGATCAATTTGAGTCAAATTTGCAATGAGTGACCTACTTGAGTTTTTTAAACGCAGTCAGTGACCTATTTGATATTTAACCCTTTAATCAAGTGGACATAACTTGTTTATGTTGTGAAACGGTAAAACCAGTTTATGTTGTGAACGGTAAAGAGTTAACATAAATCAATTAGTCACCGTTACAAAATATTATATTCAACCTTCCTTACTTTCAGAGCTGAATTCGCCACTGCATGCAAGCATCCCATGAGAAGACCATAGCCAGTGTGTCACAGGCGGATGACAACAAAGAAAGGAAAAAAATGGAAGAGTTGGTTAGGGCAGCAACTTCCAAAACCAAGAAACGATGGTCTGAATAAATATATAACCTACTATAATCTATCTATCTATTATATAAAGGAAAATCCCCTGAGGCTCTCAGATCGTCCGAAAAATATTTATCTTTTTTCTAGAGCTCCTCCAATTTAAATATCAAAAATCAAATTTTCTTTTTCTCCTTCCCAAATTTTTAGGCAATATAATAGAAATTCCCTTCGTTTTTAATTTGAATTTTCCCGTCAATCAGTAAACTTTTTTCGAAATCCGAGTTCACAGTATTTTTCTTCATCTCCCAACGATCAATTTTCATACCATATTCGATATATATCGGTGTGATTTAGAAGTTTTTTTTAAAAATAATTTAACTTAGGTTTTTTTAGGATAGGTGTGCAAAGGAGTAATAGAAAACAAATTTGAAATAGAATTAGGTTTTCGAATTTATAAGGATTGAGAATTCGAATTCATCTTTAATTTTCTTTCACCTAACAAATTCTAAATAGAAACAGGTTTTCGAATTTGTAGGAATTGAGAACTCGAATTCATCTTTAATTTTCTTTCACCTAAGAAATTCAAAATAGAAATAGGTCTTCGATTTTGCAGGAATTCAGAATTCGAATTCATCTTTAATTTTCTTTCACCTAAATTCTCGGGAAAGTTAATAATAAAAAACAATTTCGAAATAGAATAAGTTTTCGAATTTGTAGGGAATTTATCTTTTATTTTCTTTCACCTAACTTAGGTTTTTTGAGGATGAGTGTGCAAAGTAGTAATAGAAAATAAATTCGAAACAGAAATAGGTTTTCGAATTTGTAAGGACTGAGAATTCGAATTCATCTTTAATTTTCTTTCACCTAACAAATTCCAAATAGGAATAGGTTTTCAAATTTGTAGGGATTGAGAATTCAAGTTCATCTTTAATTTTCTTTCACCTAACAAATTCAAAATAGAAATAGGAGTTCGATTTTGCAGAGATTCAGAATTCGAATTCATCTTTAATTTTCATTCACATAAATTCTAAGAAAAGTTAATAATAAAAATTAGCTTCGAAATAGAAATAGGTTTTCGAATTTGTAGGGATTGAGAATTCGAATTTATCTATAATTTTCTTTCACCTAACAAAATCCCCTAAGACTCTCAGATCGTCCGGAAATTATTTTTCTTTTCTTCTAGAGCTCCTCCAATTTAAATATAAAAAATTAAATTTCTTTTTTCTCTTGACCTAATTTTTAGGCAATGTAATAAAAATTCCCTTCGTTCTTAATTTGGAATTTTTCCGTCAATCAATAAACGTTTTTCGAAATTCGAGTTTACCGTATTTTTCTTAATCTCCCAACTATCAATTTACATACCGTATTTGATATATATCGGTGTGATTTAGAAGTTTTTTATTATTATTTTAACTTAGATTCTTTGAGGATGGGTATGCAAAGTACTAATAGAAAACAAATTTGAAACATAAATAGGTTTTTGAATTTGTAAGGATTGAGAATTCGAGTTCATTTTTAATTTTCTTTCACCTTACAAATTCCAAATAGAAACAAGTTTTCGAATTTGTATAAATTGAAAATTCGAATTCATCTTTAATTCTCTTTCACCTAACAAATTCAAAATAAAAATAGGTTTTCGAATTTGCAGGGATTCAAAATTCGAATTTATCTTTAATTTTCTTAAATTTTAGGAAAAGGTAATAATAAAAAAACTTCAAAACATAAATTGGTTTTCAAATTTGTAGGGATTGAGAATTTGAATTTATCTTTAATTTTCTTTCACCTAACAAATTCGAAATAGAAATAGGTTTTAAAATTTGTAGGGATTCAGAATTCGAGTTCAGCTTTAATTTTCTTCACCTAAATTTTAGAAAAAGGTAATAATAAAAAACAACTACGAAATAGAAATAGTTTTTCAGATTTGTAGGGATTAAATTTCGGATTCAAATTTTTTTAGATGAGAAAAAAAATTATCTATATTATATTTAAAATATATCATATTTTGAAATTCTTGCCTGTGTGTGTATATATATTACAATGGGTGTCGGCTTTAAGAGGAGTAATACAAATAAAAAAACTAACATTTAATAACCGCCACAACTCGCAAAAAAAATCTCTTAGAGAAATAACTTCAAAAGAAAAATTCAAACTTTAAAATTTTCAACCGTTAATCTTCATTCTTCCTGTTTTCAAAATAACGTGAGTATCTTTAAATAAAAAATTTTAATTAAAATTTAATGGCCGCCGCAACGCGCGGCTTAGTCGACTAGTTATATATAGGGCGAAAACGCGTGCCCTAACGTCCCCAAAACGCCGTCAAACGGCTCCCCATCCCCATGATCACGGCTGTAGAAACCTATCTTAATATCCGTTTTAGTATACGACGTCGTCTGAGTAAACGTGAACGTCATCTTCGCCCACCGATCAAACACCGTCACGAACACCCCCTTCACCGAATCCCCCAGCTGATTCTCCGGCAGAAACGCAAACGTCAGCTCATCATTCCTCGATCCCCACCGCGGCGATCCGGGGAAAAACAAGTAATGCATCTGCGTCGTGACCCCCGATTTTTTCGGGATCGAAAATTTTGATTTCATTGTAGTTGTATCGTTGACTATATCGGTCACGCCGCACCGTGACTGAAGAATCTGCTTCACCGTCACGTCATCGAGCTTCTCGGTGGAGTAGAGATTGAAGTTGAGCTGGTAGGTTTTGATAGCGGCCTCAAGCGCGTGTCGAAGTCATCCGTGAAACTGGACTTATTCAAGTACCCGAAGTAGTTAAAGTATTGTTTGAGTTTGGCGAGGCCGGGTTTCCTGTCGCCGGCGTGGCAACCGGTGAGTGCGTGGAACGAGTAGATTCGGTAGGGCGAGAAGTGAGGGGAATGAGAGGGTGATGAGGAGAAGTGATAGGGGATTTAAAATGTTGGTGTCTATGAGAGCTGGGACTTGTGGGAGATTACATAATAGGGTTACGAAAGAGAATTTTAAACGATCCTGATAGGCGGCAGCAAGAGTCACCTTAACGCTTAGGAATAAGTTTTTTTTATACTCCGTCCGTCCCCTCAATAGTTTACGTTGATGGGAACACGGAGACCAAGAAGAGATAAAAATAGAAAAAGTAAGTAAAGTTGTGGGACCGGTTAATAATTAATGTATAAAGTGGATATAAAGTAGAGATAGTAGGTGAAAGTAGATGATGTGATTGAATTTTATATAGTAAAAGATTACTATTTTTGATATGTAAAGAAATGAGAGGGACGACCCAAAAAGGAAATTGTAAAGAAATGAAAGGAACTGAGGGAGTAAATTGGTGTTCGGATCAGCTTGCGTGCACCTCGACTAATTTGGTGGACATACTAGCACACTCATACTTCGAGCACGGTAGCCGGCGAAATAAGTGTTTACGGATCGGGGTTTAACAAAAACAAAAATACCAAGGTTGTTCCACTTGAGCCGACTGGCTGGTCTAGTTTTATTCGTTTTTACTCTCATATTTCAGAATAAGATGTATTCATATGATTCGAGTTAATTACTCCATGCGTCGAAGTAGGTTTTTTTAATTTTTTGACTAGGCCTCACACCATATTATAAAGTCTTGTTTTATAAATTATTTTTAATATAAATTTTAAAATGATATTTATATAAATTTTTAAATATTTGTTAAATAAAAAAATTGTGTGAGAATCATAGAGGACTGAGCAGTACAAAATTAGGAGCACGAAGAAGGTGGAAAGTTGTTAAACAGCAAAATATAAGGTTAGATTGTAGAAGGGGGGGTTGAATACAATCTATAAAAATTTATCACAAACTTTTCAACACAAGATTGTATTTTAAGTTATGAATAAAATCAAGAACAAGATAATTTTGCAGATAGAAAAATCAAGACAACTATCTTTAAAATTTCAGGTGGATTGTTTTGTTCCACCTGAGAAGTTTTTATATATAGAAGAGTTTCCAAGACAAGCTTGGCTGCTTACAAGATTGAAGAGCTAACCTTAACAGATAATTCTCTAAGAGAGTTCTAGGTTGCTCTTCGAAAATGCTTGTACAAATTGATAAGTAAAAATGATCTGCTCAGTTGGTTTATATTCACCAACTGATAGATATTTTTCTACTCTAGTCTACACTAGCTTTCCATACAACTTTTTTGCCTATACTAAACAAAGAAACTATTGTCCTATGTAACAGTTCTTCATTTTGATGTGCCTCCTTGTTTCATAGCCAGAAAGAGTATGCTGCACATTCTTCCAAATATTTCTAGACATGCTGTCTAGCTTCTTTCATGCTGCAGGACTGTTCAACCCATGTGATTGCTGTACTTGATCTTGACTAAGTGCCACCAACTGTTAATATTATATTCATCAACCGATAGTTGTCTGGTTAGCAGTTGATGATTTATACTAGCAGTTGATAGTTCACTTCTTCATAGCAGTTGATATGCTTCTCAAATGACATCAGTTGATGACTCACCAATGTTATCAGTTGTTGGCTCTTCTAGATTAGCAGTTGACGAGCTTGAGCTTAGCAGTTGATGAGCTTGACCATAGCAGTTGATGAACTAAACCTTAGCAGTTGATGAGCTAAAGCTTAGCAGTTGATCAGCTCAAATTCACAGCAGTTGATGGTTGAATAAGATAGCAGTTGGCAGTCTTTTATTATCGGTTGACAGACTGAGTTATCGGTTGATCATCACTTCACTTGTGCAGATTACATGACTTAGAATATTTACAATTTATCACCCTATCTACACATCAATTGATAACCTCCCAAATTATCAGTTGTCATTTTGACTAAACAACTACTAATTTGCAATATAATAAACAGTCCTATTACAGCTCCTCATCATCAGTTGATGGGATAATCTAATCAACTG
The DNA here is from genome assembly GCF_001625215.2 of Daucus carota subsp. sativus. Taxonomy (NCBI): domain Eukaryota; kingdom Viridiplantae; phylum Streptophyta; class Magnoliopsida; order Apiales; family Apiaceae; genus Daucus; species Daucus carota. Next base: position 30,012,078 of record NC_030381.2, read on the forward strand.
ATACTTCATAAGAATGCTATCAGTTGACTAGCTACATAAGTTCACTTAAGTATTCTGTGTTATCATCAAGATTGACATATTCCTAACAATCTCCCCCTATTTATATCTGTAGAATTTCAGATATAAATCTTGGGCCTTGATGATAACAAAACTCATAATGAACAAAAATTAAAAAAAAATTAAATTGATAAACCACCTTGCAGATAACAATCTTATAGATCACAAACTTGAAGAAAAGAGATTGAGAATTGTAAAGAAAAAGACCTAGGAATTGAAGATGCTCCTCTAGCCTGAGCAAATTAATACTTTCTTCTTCTTTTCCTAGAGAAATTATCTTCATCTTTCTGTTTCTTTTTGTGACCTGCAGCTTCCAGTCTCTCATCAACAAACTTCTGCAGTTGCCTCCTAAATGCATTCTCTTCTGGATCAGATGGATCTAACTTCATTTGCATGAACCTCAAGGTGTCAACATCAGCTTTAGGAGCATGATCAATCATTCTGAAAAATCTCCTAACACCTTGAGAATCCCTAAATTCCATTAGCCAGTCTGGATGTTCATGTACTCTGCAGAGTTGATGTGGCAAATTGATCCTCTTTGGTCTATCACTTGGAGTGTTCCATTCTCTTACAATTTCCTCCATTTTCAGAGTGATAGCAGTCCTTAGGTTTTGAGTATATCCCTTAGGATTTTTCATCTTCATAAAAATCACCTTAAGGACTGAATAATCTTGGTCAAGAATCCTTTCAATAGGCCACTGTTGATTGTAACCATTTTTGTAGTGGAAGCTTAGTCTGTCAGGTAGAGTTGCAGTTCCAGCAATGCCTCTCACCTCATCAATTTCATTCAAGAAGAGTTCAATTTTAGGCTGTTGAGTGAGGTGGATTGCATATGCATAGTCAGACTTGGGCACTCTGGCTGCATCAGGTACCTGAGAGATTTCTACTTCTGTGCTTGGTGGCTTAATAGGAAGAGGAACTTTCTTCTTTTCATAGGAGAAAGCAACTGGCCTTCTTTTCTTGTGTCTTACTGCTCTCTCCTCTTTCCTTAGATCATCTTTTGACATGAAGTACTGAGGAAATGGCAGATTTGACATATCAAACTCAATAGGCTCATGCTTGATTGCTCTCATCTCCTCTTCAGTTAGATCTGCAACAGCTTTGCTTTTAATCTCATCATAGGAAATCTTCCTTTTTGCCTCTCTACTCTCCTTAGGCTGTTCTGCTGCAGACACTACTTGGGTTACAGTTGACTTTCCAGCCCTAGTTTTCTTCACCCTTGTAGATTTTGGTTTCTCAGATTTCTCCTTCACTTGCTCACTAGGCTTCTGCAAATTTAGTTGAGCTTGCTCAAGAAGCTGTTTTTGCATCTCCACAGAAGCCTCTTCATCATCAGCTCCCAGCTGTGCAGCAAGCCTCACCAACTCTAAATCATCTACCCCTTCCTCATCTCTAGCTTTTTGATAAAGAGGATGACCTGGAGGAACCACTATGTCAACCCCATTTCTTTTAATCCTTGCTAGAAATGACCTAAAGCCTCTATCATCAGCTGCAATGACTGGCTTGTATGCAGCTTTCCTTGGCTTCAAATTGCCATACTCATCATACTCATCTTGCTGTGGCATTGGCTGAGGAAGGTCCAGATTCTTTCCAAACTTAGCTAGATGAAGAGTGTTCCCCATGAGTTTAAATTGATCTGGCTGAGGCATGGGAAAGTCATCCTTCATCTTGTTTTTCCCATTTGGCTTGTTTGGAGAAGATGGCAAGTTGCTATGATGTGGTACCAAGTCATTGTAGAGGGAGTTGTCACCTTGATTGAAAATTTTGTTCTCTACCTTCTTCACAGGCACCTTGACATGCCTATATTTAAATCCTTTAGCAAGTGAAGAAGGCAAAGTCTGGAAAGGAACCAAAACCTGAGATACAGTCACATTGAGTGAACTAGATTTTGAAGTAGAAGGCTCCCCCTCAGATGTAGGCTTCTCCCCCTTAGATGATGGCCCTTTAGAAGATAGAGCATCCAACCTGGCCAATAAGGCTTCCCTCTCCTTTCTTAACTGTGCTTCTGCAGGAGAATAGTATGGAGGAGGGATCCTTGCTACCAACTCTGCAGGGGAAGGAAGAACTGAAGACTTCTCCCCCTTTTTGTTAGCATCAAGGACAGGAGGCCTAGGCACTTGAACTCCAGAATTTATAAGAAGATGTTGCAGCAAATCAGTCTGCACTCTTTGGTGCTGCACCATCTCTAGCATCCTAGCATCCAAAATATTGACCTTAGACTCCACCTTATCCAGCCTCTCATTGATTTTAGCATTCACTTGATCTTTGCTGGTAGATGTCATCCTGGTTGGAAGTCTCTCTTCAGGTTTGGAGGTAACCACAGTCTTGAGAGTGGAAATTTCTGATCTTAGCCCCTCAAGCTCCTTGGCTAGAAATACAGACTGGAATTTGTGGAGCTTGAGGCCAGCTAAGGCTTGACTGGCAGGAGCAATTGGAGTTGTAGTGGAGTGAAGAATGGAGGAGACCTGATTGTGAATTTCCTGACTCACAGCAGCCTGATTGATAGCTTACACATTGAGCCAATATGGCATGGAGACTGTGGAGGTAGTGGCATCAGCTGCAATAGAAGCAAGAGCAGCTTCTTCTATTTCATCATCATAATCTTCAATATCAGTATCAGCTGTGGATGAAGGAGAAGGAATGCTCTCAGGTGGAGGAAGAGCAGCAATAGCATCCTTAGCTCTCAACATTGATTCTGTGGTGTGAATCAAGTTTAAAGCTCTTTCAGCAGCCTGGTTGTCTTGCCTTGCCAGGGTCTGGTATGCTGAGAATCCATGAGTGAAAGTCTCAGGGTCAAGTGAGATGTTATCTATGACAGATTGATATTCTTGTTCAAAAGTCATCTCACCAGCCCCATCATTGACACCTGCATTTCTCTCAATTTCTCTCTGTTCTTGCATCAAGGGCTCCCCTTGGCTCACACAGACCCTTACCTCTCCCTCACTTGTCCTCTCTAAGGGACCACTCTTAACCTCTCCTTTTTCCAAGCCTGAAGAAATGGCTTGACCCTCCACTATCTCTCCTTTTGCCAGCTCTAAAGGCTGCCTCTCCTCTCTCTCAGCCTCACTTGCACTCAATCCTAGAAGCACAGCAGCAATAATTTCATCTGGCATAGCAGTTGATGCATCAGAAATTGGCATTGAAAGTGTGCCAACTGCTATGTTTGATGATTCCATCAACTGCTGTGAGATAGCAGTTGATGAAGCAGTGCTAGCTGTCAACTGATAACTGCTGTCAAGCTTATCAGTTGATGGAGCTGTGCTTATCAATTGATGAGTGATATCAATTGATGAAGATAAATTGACAGATGATTGAATGGGAGAGACTATGGTAGAATACTAGAATCTGTGAAGATTGATTTTTCTTGAGATGTCACAGAACTCACCATAGCCTCACAAAATTTAACTGGATGATCCAATAAATCTCTTATGAGCTGATCACCAGTAGAACTGGAAGTTGGCTTCTCCATGAGGGATAAAGATGGAGAATTTGGTTGAGGATTGTTAATTAATCCATAATCCTCATTTGAGATTGGAGAGCTGGGAAGAAGTGTTTCAACTTGAGTTTGGGGCTGTGACTCCACATTTATTGGAGCCACATCAAGCTGACTTTGAGAATCTTGTACTGTCACAAAATCTGTGATTTTGGACTGTACTGTAGTGTGTGTTGTGCTTTCTACTTGCTTCTGCTTCTTCCTAATGTAGGTTCTATCTACATTTGCAATGTCCCTTAACCTTTTCTGTGCTCCTGGTTGGGAGCTCTTTTCAATAGCAACATCCTTTTGGGAGGATGCTACTAGGGATGTGCTTGAATCCTTTTTAATCTCTACACCTTGTTGGGAAGATGTAGAGTGGCTTGGCTGGTGCACACTTGCCTCTCCTGCCTTATCCTGGGGGTTTACTTGATGTTCACCCCTCCCCTCACCACTCACAGCCACCTTCACACTCCCCACAGTTGAAGATTTGGTGGTTTTTACAACACCTGTCTTTTGGGAGACAGATGAGGTTGGCTTCTTAGATTTGGATTTAACAGATTTTGGTTTTGCAGCTTGGGTAGCAGACTGGGGGATCACAGCCTGCATTGCTGCAGTTGATTGCAAAGAAGTAGTAGAGGTGGAAGGAGGTCTAATAGAATTGAGAAATACCTGTACCACTTGAGGATAATCCAATCTAACATTGCTGTTATGGTTTATCCTCAAGAGGTCTCCAATCACCCTCTTGTTTTGCACCCAGCAGTTGAGTTTATTATCAGCCTGTTCTATGACAAGATTCTTAACCAAGTGATTAGCAATTATCATCAAGAATCTAGCATAATAAATTTGAGTAGGTCTGTTTGCAACAGGACCTAATTTGTTGCCAATCTCAGACAAGATTAACTCACTTAAATTAAAGTAAGAATTATACAAAACCATGTAGCCAATACTAAGCATAGCATGATTGATAGCTACATAGTTTGTGATTTTGCCTGAGAACACCTTAGTTATAGAGTCAAAGAAGAAACTCCACTCTTTTCTAAGGTGGGCTCTAGAAATATTACCTAAGTTGATTTCTGCACTGTAATGGATTGCTTCAAGCATATCAGTGAGATTCTCATCATTAGGTCTAGAAGCACAATTATTAACGGGTAATTGTAATGCATTTCTAACAGTCTCACTATTAATCACATACTCATTGTTCTTAATCTTGAGGGTAATAGTTTTACTACCTTCATTGTAGACCGCTGTAGTCCACATTTCATCCACAATCTCACAGTATATTGTGGGTGCAGCAGTCATGGCATAGCTTAGTCTGCACTGCTTCAGAAACTTCATGATATCGTGAAAATCTGAGTTGCCTGGGGTCGTCTCCAGATAGGCAGTGAAATTGTTCAGTTTGTACTCGAACCCAGCAGCAGATGTTAGTTTCTTAGCGGCAGCCATTGAGAATAGATTAAGAAAGCTTGAGAGTTTTGATAGGAGAAAAAGGTTTGTGCTTGAGAGTTTTTGCCTTAGAAAGTTTTGAAGAAGATAAAAGAAATGAATATGAGAAGAAAAAGCTTTTATACTTACTCCAAAATAGCAAAAATAAAACGGTTGAAAAATTAAAGTGGTATAAATGTTTAACCACGATTGGTCACCAACTGGTAAAAATAAACTGTTAAAATTCATCAATTGATACCAATATATGTAACAACGGCTAAGATCTGCACACAACAACGGCTAGGATGTTAGATCAATAAAGCAACTGCTAAAGGTAGCAGTTGATGTGATGGACTTGAGCCCACTCATCAACTGCTAGCTTATCAGTTGATAGCATTAGAAATTAGCCAACTGATAACACATCCATATTTTACATATACCCATCAACCGATAGCAGTATCAGTTGATAAGAACTATCAACTGCTAGAATAGCAGTTGATAGAGCCCATTTTGACTTAGACAAAATTTAAGCTTATGAAAAATTTTGGCTTCTTAACAGAAATAAACAAATATTAATAAAGCAGCATATTTATAATTCATCCATTGTAATTAAGCATACCTAGCTCACTTACTAATCTTGAGAATGTAGATTCATCAAGTGGCTTGGTAAAAATATCTGCTAGTTGTTTTTCACTTGGGACAAAATGGAGCTCAATTGTACCATTCATCACATGTTCCCTTATGAAGTGATATCTGATGTCTATATGCTTGGTCCTTGAGTGCTGCACAGGATTTTGAGTTATTGCAATGGCACTTGTGTTGTCACAGAAAATTGGGATTTTATTGATATTCAATCCATAATCAAATAATTGATTTCTCATCCACAAAATCTGTGCACAACAGCTACCAGCAGCAATGTATTCAGCTTCTGCAGTTGAAGTGGAAACTGAGTGCTGCTTTTTACTGAACCAAGAAACCAGCTTATTTCCCAAAAATTGACAGGTGCCTGTAGTACTTTTTCTATCAATTCTGCAACCTGCATAATCTGCATCTGAAAAGCCAGTTAGATCAAATCCAGAATCTTTAGGGTACCAAATACCAAGGTTTGGTGTTCCCTTAAGATATCTGAAAATCCTCTTAATAGCAATTAGGTGAGATTCCCTGGGATCAGCTTGGAATCTAGCACATAGACAAGTAGCAAACATTATATCAGGTCTACTTGCTGTAAGATAGAGCAGAGAGCCAACCATACCCCTATATCTTGAAATGTCAACTTGTTTTTCTTTGGTATTCACTTCAAGTTTAGTGGCAGTGGACATGGGAGTTTTTGCAACAGCACAATTCACTAAGTCAAACTTCTTAAGAAGATCAAAAACATATTTAGTTTGACTTATGAATATACCATCACTAACTTGTTTGACTTGCAAACCAAGAAAGTAGGTAAGCTCTCCCATCATACTCATTTCATACTTACTTTGCATAAGCTTGGCAAACTTTTTACAAAGTTTTTCATCTGTAGACCCAAATATAATATCATCTACATAAATTTGGACAAGTATATTAGAGCCATTAACATTTCTATAGAATAAGGTTTTATCAACAGTACCTCTAGTGAAGTGATTCTCAAGAAGAAACTGAGACAATGTGTCATACCAGGCTCTAGGTGCTTGCTTCAATCCATAAAGTGCCTTGAGTAGAAGATAAACAAATTCTGGAAAATTGGGATCTTCAAATCCAGGTGGTTGACTCACATAGACTTCTTCTTCCAATTCACCATTCAAGAATGCACTTTTTACATCCATCTGATAGACTTTGAAATTGGCATGGGCTGCATAGGCTAAGAAGATTCTTATTGCTTCCAATCTTGCAACAGGAGCAAAAGTTTCATCAAAATCAATTCCTTCTTCTTGACAATAGCCTTTTGCAACCAGTCTAGCTTTGTTCCTTGTGATTGTACCATTTTCATCCATCTTATTTCTGAACACCCATTTTGTACCTATGACACTTCTGTCTTTAGGTTTGGGTACCAGCTTCCAAACTTTATTCCTTTCAAATTGATTTAGCTCTTCTTGCATAGCTAATATCCAATCTGCATCTTGAAGGGCCTCTTCAATTTTCTTAGGCTCTTCTTGTGACAAGAAACTAGCATGTAAACATTCTTCCAAAGTTGCTCTTCTTGTCTTAACACCTGCAGCTGCATCTCCAATAATATTCTCAGATGGATGACTTCTAGTCCATTTGATTTGAGGGGGGAGATTTCTCCTAGATGAGCTTGCTTCATTATGATCATATTCTTGAGAAGCTCCCCCTGTCATGGTGAACCTAGAATTTCTTGATGTATTAGCAGTTGATGAATTATCAGTTGTTTCAGAATTGTTAGCTCCAGCTCTATTGTTGCTGTCAACTGATAGGGAATTATCAGTTGTTTGATTGTTGCCAACTGATAAATTATGCCCATCAACTGCTACATTTCTGAGGTTGCTTTCATCATCACTATCATCTTGAATTTCATATTGAACTTCATTTTCAAATTGGAGATTGTCATGGTAGCCTTCATCCTCAAGACCAGTAATTTTCTTATCATCAAACATGACATGGACAGATTCCATAACAATGTTCAATCTGAGGTTGTAAACTCTATAGGCTTTCCCAGCTGCATATCCAACAAAAATACCCTCATCAGCCTTGGACTCAAATTTTCCTAGGTTTTCACCTTGATTTCTGAGAACAAAACATTTGCATCCAAAAACATGAAGAAAGTTTAATGTTGGCTTCCTTCCTTTATACAATTGATATGGTGTTAGACCTTGTGCTTGATTTACCACAGAAATATTCTGAGTGTAACAAGCTGTATTAACAGCTTCAGCCCAAAAGTATGTAGGCAGTCTGGATTCATCAAGCATTGTCCTAGCAGCTTCAATGAGAGTTCTGTTCTTTCTCTCAACTACACCATTTTGTTGAGGGGTCCTTGGTGCAGAAAATTCATGTGAAATTCCATTTTCTTCACAGAAACTCCTCATTGTTGAATTCTTGAACTCAGTCCCATTGTCACTTCTAATCCTTGTTACTTTGTAGACTGGATTGGCATTGTTTACTATCTTGATGTGATTGATGATGATCTCACTTGCTTCATCCTTAGAGTGAAGAAAATAAGTCCAAGAAAATCTAGAAAAATCATCAACAATCACAAGACAGTATTTCTTCTTGGAAATTGACATAATGTTGACTGGTCCAAATAGATCCATATGCAGAAGCTGAAGGGGTCTAACAATTGAGGAAACAGACTTGGTTTTGAAGGAGGACTTTCTTTGCTTTCCAGCTTGGCATGCATCACACAAACCATCCTTGAAAAATTCCATTTTGGGAAGTCCTCTAACCAGGTCTTTCTTTACTAACTCATTCATGGACTTAAAGTTTAAATGAGAAAGCTTCTTGTGCCATAGCCAACTTTCATCTGTACTTGCTTTGCTGAAAAGACAAGTAATTTGATCTGCATTTGGAGAGTTAAAATCAGCTATGTACACATTCCCTTTTCTTTTGCCTTGCAGAACCACATTGTTGTTCTTTTTGTTAGAAACAACACAGGCTTCATCTGAGAACCACACCTGATGTCCTCTATCACAGAGTTGACTAACACTTAAAAGATTGTGCTTTAATCCTTCAACTAGTGATACATTATCTATGATGACATTTTCTTTTGAAATCAAGCCATATCCCTTAGTAAAACCTTTGCTGTCATCTCCAAAAGTGATACTTGGGCCAGCTCTTTCCTCAAACTTGCTTAACAGGGAGATATCTCCAGTCATGTGTCTTGAACAACCACTATCCACATACCAGAGATTTTTCTTTGCTCCCTGCAAAACAACCACAATCAACTTAATTTGATTTTGGTACCCAAGCAGTCTTGGGTCCCTTCTTGTTAGTACCTGCCTTAGGCTTAGGTGCAGGTTCCTCTTTTGGTTTAATTGGAATAGATTCCTTTTTCACCTTAGAGGATTGACCTTGATCCTTAGGCATCCCATCATTAGCACAAACAACATTATTGATAGGCATGTTATTCATGTATGCTGCATTCATCATTGGCATTTGGCATGGCATTTGTGGCATACTCATGGGAGGCATGGCAAATGCATTAAAGTATGGATTTGGGATGAATGGCATACTTGCATATTGTGCAGATGGATTCTGAAACATAGGCATAAATGGCATGGGAGCAGTTTGCACAGGAGCAGGCATGGTGGTATTACAAGTAGTAGCATTGCAGTTAACAGCAAGATGATTTACACTACCACATTTAGAACATGTTTTCCTAACAGCATTCTTATTAGGAGTGTAATCATTCTTCTTTCCAATACCTACCTTACCATTTCTAGTGCTTTTCTTTTTAGAGCTCACATTCTCAACTGTGTCTAATTTGTCTTTCAATTGCTTGTTAGACAAATGCCCTATGTTCACATTTTTCACAGGCTTGTTAGAACTAGATCCTTCACTCACAAAGTTTTTACTGGTGGGCCCATATTGCTCATTGAGTGTATCTAGACTAACTTTCTTCTTAGCCACTTTCTGATTCTTCAACTGATAACTCTCATCAGTTGGTGGAATGTCCTCCATCTGATGATCACTATCAATTGATTGATCAGCTACAGTAATAGGTTCTTCCTTAACCTCTAGTTCCTTTTTAATGGAACTCCAATCACTTATGCATCTCTCTTCAATAACCTTAGTAGCATGCATATTGGAGACCACATCTCTAGAGTTCTTCCATCTAGCAACTATTTCTTGCTCTTTCTCTAGTTGCTTCTTAAACAGTTCTTTTTCTTTAAGAACTACCACCAATTCCTCTTTAGCTATCCTAGATTCTTTCTTAAAAGTTTCTAGTTCAAGAAGTTCAGACTCTAGGAAGCTATTTCTCTCAGTTAACAACTCATTAGTCTTTTTGATCCTAAGATTTTCTTTTGTTAAAGACTTAAGAGTTATTCTAAGATTGTAAATCTCATTAGACATTTCATCAATAATCTGATTACATTCAATCTTAGAGAGATCAGAGGTGTTGGTAGTAGATACCTGTCCACTACTTGGTGTGGGGGAGTCAGTTTCATCTCCAAGTGCCATCAAGGCAAGATTGACCAGCTGCTCATCATCTGAATCATCTCCAGCAGCCCAATCCTTATCTTCAGAAATGAATGCCCTTCCTTTCTGGTTGAGAAGATCAAAATATTTCTTTTTATAGTCAACATTGTCAGATGAAGACTTCTCCTTCTCAGCCCTGGGCTTTCTGCACTCACTTGAGAAATGACCAGCTAGACCACAGTTAAAGCATTTAAACTTGGATCTATCAACCAGATTTGAGGACCTGGATTGATTACTTCTTCTAAATGGCCTAGCAGATGAGCTATTCTTCTTAAACTTGAGTTTAGAAAATTTTCTTGCCAGAAAAGCAAGATGCTCATCAATGTCATCAATATCTTCATCAGTAGAATCATCATCATCTACCACCACCATTTTGTTTTTGCCTTTGTGCCCTTCAGCTCTACCTTCACAAGCATTCTTGCTTGGTGTAGTTGTAGCACAGGCAACCTGGACAGGTACATCTTCTTCACTGCTTTTCTCAGCAACAAGAGCTACAGACTTTTCTTTCTTGGAGCTTCTCTCCATCTCTTCATCCTGTTGTATCTCAAGTTCATAGGTCTTAAGAGTACCATAGAGTTTATCTAATGAGTACTCATTAAAGTTATGAGCTTGCCTAAGAGCCACAGTCATTGGCTTCCATTCCTTAGGCAAAGACCTTAAGAACTTAAGATTAGAATCCTTCACCAGATACACTCTACCATAAAGCTTGAGTGCATTTAGCAGTTTTTGAAATCTGCTAAACACATCATTTAAGGATTCACCAGCCTTATAGTGAAAGTGTTCATATTGTTGCACAAATAGCTGCATCTTATTTTCCCTCACTTGCTCAGTTCCTTCACAGAGAGTTTGAATGGTGTCCCACACTTCTTTAGCAGTTGTGCAGTTGATGACATTATCAAACATGTCTGAGTCAATACCATTGAACAGAATATTCATGGCTTTCTTGTCCTTGTGCACCTCTTTCTGATCTTCTTCAGTAAACTCAGTTACACTTTTAGGAACAAGGGTATCACTTAGACCTTCCCCTGTGGCTCTCACAGATGTGCTAATCTTCATAGGAACATGAGGGCCTTTTTCAATGCAGTCAATGTAGCTGGTGTCAAGAGACAGAAGATGCATCCTCATCTTAACCTTCCAGTGAAAATAATGCTCTTTGTCTAGCATAGGGATTTTCACTCCTTCATCTTTTCTACCCATGATATTTGCTATTTGAGATCTTTGAACTTCTTGTATGTTAGAAGACCAGCTCTGATACCAATTGTTAAACAGCAAAATATAAGGTTAGATTGTAGAAGGGGGGGTTGAATACAATCTATAAAAATTTATCACAAACTTTTCAACACAAGATTGTATTTTAAGTTATGAATAAAATCAAGAACAAGATAATTTTGCAGATAGAAAAATCAAGACAACTATCTTTAAAATTTCAGGTGGATTGTTTTGTTCCACCTGAGAAGTTTTTATATATAGAAGAGTTTCCAAGACAAGCTTGGCTGCTTACAAGATTGAAGAGCTAACCTTAACAGATAATTCTCTAAGAGAGTTCTAGGTTGCTCTTCGAAAATGCTTGTACAAATTGATAAGTAAAAATGATCTGCTCAGTTGGTTTATATTCACCAACTGATAGATATTTTTCTACTCTAGTCTACACTAGCTTTCCATACAACTTTTCTGCCTATACTAAACAAAGAAACTATTGTCCTATGTAACAGTTCTTCATTTTGATGTGCCTCCTTGTTTCATAGCCAGAAAGAGTATGCTGCACATTCTTCCAAATATTTCTAGACATGCTGTCTAGCTTCTTTCATGCTGCAGGACTGTTCAACCCATGTGATTGCTGTACTTGATCTTGACTAAGTGCCACCAACTGTTAATATTATATTCATCAACCGATAGTTGTCTGGTTAGCAGTTGATGATTTATACTAGCAGTTGATAGTTCACTTCTTCATAGCAGTTGATATGCTTCTCAAATGACATCAGTTGATGACTCACCAATGTTATCAGTTGTTGGCTCTTCTAGATTAGCAGTTGACGAGCTTGAGCTTAGCAGTTGATGAGCTTGACCATAGCAGTTGATGAACTAAACCTTAGCAGTTGATGAGCTAAAGCTTAGCAGTTGATCAGCTCAAATTCACAGCAGTTGATGGTTGAATAAGATAGCAGTTGGCAGTCTTTTATTATCGGTTGACAGACTGAGTTATCGGTTGATCATCACTTCACTTGTGCAGATTACATGACTTAGAATATTTACAATTTATCACCCTATCTACACATCAATTGATAACCTCCCAAATTATCAGTTGTCATTTTGACTAAACAACTGCTAATTTGCAATATAATAAACAGTCCTATTACAGCTCCTCATCATCAGTTGATGGGATAATCTAATCAACTGATACTTCATAAGAATGCTATCAGTTGACTAGCTACATAAGTTCACTTAAGTATTCTGTGTTATCATCAAGATTGACATATTCCTAACAAAAGTATGACTGGATATTTAAAAATATTCAAAATGATATCGTGCGATGGATACATTACTCTGATTCGTGAATATTTCAATTACGAGATTTTAACATTTTTCTCAAAAAAATATTGGATTCATATCACTATCTTGCACCTTTATTTTAAAAGCTCATTTTTGACCGGTCAAATTAACTGTAAATTTAGTTTAAATGAACATTTAAATAAAAAAATTGAATTTCTTAAATTTTATAGAAACAGTTATACACTTTTAATTGAAATTTAGTCAATATGACAAGTTAAGATAGTAAAATGAACCAGTAATAAGAAATGGGAAAAAGTATAAAATATGATTTCATTAAAATTTTTATTCACATTAAATTGTCTTGAATGAAATATAATGCACCAACTTCTAATACAAAATTTGACTAATTAACTCATAAATATTGAAAATAGTCAATTTTAGTATTTAGAATGATCAATTTAGAAAAAAAATAAGGAGAGTTTATCATTACAATTGTATTGAAAGTAGAGATGCAAAAGTATTACCGAAAAAAACTCTTCAGAAAGTGATTACTCCCTCCGTCCCTTTTTAGTTGTCCACTTTCCAAAAAAAAAAATTGTCCCTAAATAGTTGTCCTATTTGGTATTATAATGCATTTTTTCATAAGTTATTCCAAAACATACCCTTGAATTTCAAGTTCCAATGTTTGACTTTATAATTTGCTCTCACCCATCTGTGCAATAAATATGAGCAAGTATGGAAACAAATTTTACAATTTAATACTCCTTAAGATGTGTGTTTTTTGCAAAATGGACAATTAAATAGGGACGGAGGGAGTAGTATTAAGGGATTAATGTCTGAGGAGTGCTAGGTACCCCAAAATTTGTTCCTAAATTTTTTTACTACGAGGACATGTGGTTTTTTTTGGTTGGGTGATGAATGTATATGCAGGAGTCCCATTATTATTAAAGTGAATGAAATCAATCAAATAATGCCAACTAGATTTGGGGGTAAAATTTGAAAACACCTTGTGGGATACCTAGCATTTTCCTTAATGTTTATTCCATTATACTCCCTCCATCCCAAATTAGATGAGCTCGTTGACTTTGGACACGTACTTTAAAGCTCATTGACCGTATAGCTAGATAATTTATTTTTAAAATTTTATTTTTGTAAATAAAAATTCAAATATGAAAGTTTATTTATAAAAGAAAATTTTTAAAAAAAAATTCTTAAATAAACGGTCAATGCACCTTAATTTACGTGTTCAAAGTCAACTAGTTCATCTAGTTTGGGATGGAGGGACTACTTTTACCAAATGTCATGTTACGTAAACCAGCTGTTTTTAGATGAAACCTAGCTGTTTAATTAAATTGTTGTCAATTGTCGTGTGATGTCTACGAGTACTACTCCATTAGTCTCCAATTAAGATTAGATAAAGTCAAAGTGTAATAAATACAATTTCATCTCTTCCAATTTAGATAAAATTACATGGTTAACACTAATAACGAGTTCTATGTCAACTAACTCTCCAAGACAATATTACTTGCATTGAAGTGTAAGACCCTATAAATTGGACCATTGTTAATTGTCTTGCGACTTCATTATTTTACCAACAAGATAGACTGATTCAATACTCAATATCATGCACAAATTGTGTAGGAATAGATATGCCCATTTTCAAACCTCAAGCACAATTGATTAAACATACTTTTATTTTCTTAAACATAATTTGGTGCTAATAAGAAAAAAAGATGCTTCCTGCGATCCTCAGAATTTCTACAAAAACAAGACTTGACAGTTGACAGTATCAACTGGAACAGGGTCATAGACTTGACCATTAGCTGGCCCAATATGTATATTACTGGCCCATCAAGAATTCACTTCCATCTCTTGAATAGATTAGGCCCACACCTAACATAACATACATAACTAGTATAGATGGAATATATATTCTACCCTACGCGTGTTAATATTTTTCATGTTTTGACTTTTAATTTATAAGAATAAATATGGTCATGAGTAATCATGTTAGATTCGTATTTATGAGTACTTTAATACAGTAAAAATTTTATATTAATACTAATACAAAATTAAAAATATTATCAATAAAAACATGTATTGAATAACATGTCCAAACCAAATAAGAAAAGTTTAAAAAGACGGAGAGAGGGTTGGGTAGCTAACCTTGTTTAGAGCAACTCCAATCCATGAAAACCCTTGGATATAATATGAGTTGGCATACCTAAAAAAAAACAAAAAAAACTCCAACGTTACAAAACTCTTGTCTATAAATTTCGAACCTTCGAACCTTCAGGGATCTGTAGTAAAATGTCACGTCACTTATCATCTTATAAATCCAATATAACCTATTAATATCGGCTTCAATTAATAATAACATATCATTTTAAATCAGAGCAAAGAACTACACAATTTCAATTCAAAATCTTCGCAAACACCTGGGAGCCTAAATATTAAGGAAAGATGTTAATCTAAAAATAGATACATTTCAGGTTTTCACTTTCCGTCATTGGAGGCTTGTAGCTGATCCAAGTGAAAACTATTCAAGTGAATTTAAAAGGATAACGATAGAGTTCTTCCGAATTTATTTCCAAAAATATTCCAAAAATCACATGTTGTTGTATAATTGGTTATAATAAAATAGACCCCCTGTATTTCCACCAACCACACCAATTAAAATCTCTCTTTTTTGCTAAATCAGAAATGTCATATCATTTGGGAACAATTTTTGGGATCTAATTTGGGATCACTCGTACTACTCATTTAAGGGGTCGTTTGGTTCGCGGAGTGGTATGGGGTTAGAATGAGAAATCGGATTAAGCTGGTATGGGTTTGAGGTATCATATCTGATATCATGTGTTTGGCTGAGTGGGGGAATCAGTATATTCAATTTAATAAAAAATTAAGTTATTAATTTATATTAATTAAAAAAAATGTTAAAATTATTATTATTATTATATGTTTTTACATAAATGATTTAATTTTGTATAAAATATTAATGTTTAATTATTTAAATAAAAATAAAAACTCAAAAAAATGAAAATGATCCCCATACCTCCATCTCATACCCACCTCCCCTCCTGGGTATCAGAAACCCATACCTTGAGGGTTTGAGGCACGGGTATGAGCTAGTGTTTTTTGAAACCAAACATCAGGTATGGGTTTGAAATGAAGAAAACTCATACTTGATTACTTATCCATGTGAACCAAACGACTCCAAAAAGGATACGGGTTATCAAACAGGCAAGTACAA
This sequence comes from Daucus carota subsp. sativus, assembly GCF_001625215.2. Classification (NCBI taxonomy): domain Eukaryota; kingdom Viridiplantae; phylum Streptophyta; class Magnoliopsida; order Apiales; family Apiaceae; genus Daucus; species Daucus carota. Next base: position 30,027,905 of record NC_030381.2, read on the forward strand.
GACATAGCGAACAAACAATGCAATAATCAAAAACCCTTAATAGCAGCAAGCATCATCAACAAGAACAGAATTAACAAGCAGTAAGCAAATAACTAAATACGTATCAAACTGAATTACAAGAGTAGGCATTGCATTGTATCCGATCACTAGTTAAGATAAAGTAATTAATGACCTAAGAATCAATGAGTATCTTTCTTTTTGAACATAAACAAACTCCTAATCCAAGCTCTGCCCTCCGGCTCACTCGCAACCAGAGCAACATTGTTATTACATGCCACTAAGAATTACACCTCTTTCTAAAAGCAATTCGAATTTCAACAAACACCTACTTCTAACATCATGCCAATTCAATCAAAATTTTCATCAGAGAAATTGTTTATGCAAGAAATTCATACATGAAAATATGAAATCAATACATAACTGACCGAGAAGAGCGTACGGTTTCCTTCTTTATATTAGGATTTCAATCAAAATATTCTATTATTTTTTAACATCGTTAAGTATATTTAATAAATAAGATAATAAACCTTTTTATATTAATATTTTACTAGATTAAATAATCATTTTGACATGAAATTATTATTAATTTATTTTTATAAGTAAAATAATTGTAAATTCGATGTTAAGAAAATTGAATTAATTTTTCTATACGAAAATATTATAATTATTATTTTCTTAAACTTATATTATACCCTATATGAGAAAAAATAATAATATATTTTTAGGAACTAGGATATTGGAAAGGAAATTAGAGATAAATTTGAGATATCCTTTTTTATAAATTCAAAAATCTTTTCTATTTCAATTTTCTATTCTATTTCAGATAAGGTGTTTATTATTCTGTATACATAATCCAAACAATTTCGGATTCTTTCTTTAAAAATCAAGACATCAAAGAAAAATAGAAACAAACTAGTCGAGAAGCCGCGCGTTGCGGCGGCCTATAAAAATTATATTAATGATTCAATATTAATATTTTTAGAATAAAATAATTTTATGATTGTCTATAAAAAATATATTAATGTTTCAAAATTATTATTTGTCGGAAAAATAAATTTTATATTATAAAAATTTTGATGTAATACCAATACTAATATATAAAATTGCAAAATTAAACTATAATTCATGGTGAAAAAATGAAAATAAATTTATACACGTAATTAACAATTTTTTTTTTGACAAATATGGCTTATAGCCTTACAAATGAGTATCTGTTCTAAGATATTCTCGGGGTGAGCCAGGGTCGAACCCAGGACCTGAGATACAGGTCTATAACTACCCTTTCTTGTAACAACTTTTACTTTTTAATACTGTATAAACAGCCTTCACTTAAAAGTTGCTTGAACGGAACAAACAGATAATGCATGAATAATTTTTTCCTGTATACAAAATAAATCATATAAAAATTAACAACAAACATGTTTGATAAACAAAACAAATATTATAAAAGAATAACCAACAAACATACATCACTGATAGATAATTTATTGATATCATCCATCAATATCATGTCAAGACTATATTCTTTTTCCGTGTTTGGATTTGTCGACTCCCGCATAGCGGTCTATAACTACCTTTGCTTGCAACAACTTTTATTTTTCTAATAATGTATAAACAGCCTTCACTTATCGTTGCAAAAGAACGACACCACCGAGTTAGAAATCGAGCAAGAGAACTATCACCAGAGAGAAAGGTAGGATTGCGGTATTGAGAGAGAGGAGGTTGTGTTTAGATGATCCAAAACCCTGCAATCTATAGGGGTGTTTATAGGTGCAGAGATACTTGTGTGCTACTCTTTCCCATAATTAAATAATCTGAAACAAAATCAGATTAAAACTTTCAAACTACTATATTCCATAAATAATCTGAAACAAAATCAGATTCTGAAACTTACTTCTAATATACCCGAAACTAAAAAAGTCAGTTCTAATTTTTGATATTTTTCATCCAAAAATTTCAAATAATTAGAAAAATATAACGGAGCGATGTGAGAAGCGCCACCTACATGCCCCTCGCTTCTCCTTTATATAAGTATATTGATTTAAATTCTCCATTTCTGAAAAGTGAATTTTTTATTTTTCCCAAAAAATTAGGTTATAGAAAAATGTATTTGATTTTTCTTTAAGCAACACTATTAATGTCGAAGTTCTTTAAGCAGGGATTTGCCATGTATTGGCTCATGGAACATTCCATCATCGGTGCTCAGGAACTCAAAACTGAGTTTCGTCTCTGCAGTTTAAAATCATGTGAAGTTTCCTTTAGTTATTCAATTCTCCGGGGATTTCTCATTTTTTTCTTTTAAATGTTCTGGAGATTTTTAGCAAATTAGTGTTAAAATATATGGACTATGGTTCTATTCATCAAATTAATGTTAGAACTCTTGTATTGTGAGCCTTCTAAACTTCTGTATATCTGTCGTCGTTTCCTATTACATGTATAATTGACCTTGTCGTTCTTGATGTTGGCAATCGGAAAGTTGAATGCAGCAGCTGTGAAGCGAGACTCTAAAAAACTAAGGGGCCGGTTGACTACACTTATTTTTCAGAAATAAGGGTTTATTTCTGGAAAAAAATACGTCAAACGCTACTTTTTTTTGAAATAAGCCCTTATTTTTCCCCCACATAACAAATATTTTCTGAAATAAGTCCTTATTTTTCCCCACATAACAAATATTAAACCTCTTCTTAACGTTTATATCTAACAAAATTATAAAAATAAGTACTTCCAGAAAAGAATAAGTCAAAAATAAGTCCTTAAATTAATTAGCCAAACAGGTGTTAAGACCTGCACTGAAGTAATACGAGATTAAGATAAACATAAAAAAAATCATGATGATATTGAAATCGGGACGTGTATTTTGAACAAATAAACTAACCTTGAAAGGTGAACAAAACTCAACCTCCTCTGTAGGGTTTGCGAGTATTCTCCTGCAACGCCCTAGAAGCGAAATTACCTGAACATGCAATTCATATGCAACAGATCAGACTGAATATACCAAGATAATATGTTGCAACCGAATGTACAAAATAATAATATAAAAAAAACTATAGAAGCACATGATATAATGTAACAAACTACCAAAAGATGAAAGCGTGTGTTTCTGAGAGTTGAGTAATTGCTTTATATTGGTGCGACCAGTGACCACTTTTTGTTGATAAATTGATAACATTCCTGAATCCTGAGGAGTGTGATTGCTGTGCTACGGCCCTGGGGCCTGAGATTTTCGAGTTACCTTCACCAGTAAAATAACTAATTGACACAACTCTAGTGGTTTTTTTTTTTACGAAAAGCTGGAATTTATATTACGGAATCAAATCCAAAGCAATACTCCCTCTGTCCCCCTGGGTTGTATACTAGGGGGATGCAAACTCGGCACGCATTCTAAGACATCCGTAAAACATGTTTCGATAAGTTTTTTTTTGAAATTTTCTTTTTCTGAATAAAAGTTTAAACGTTAAATTTTTATACAGAAAAAGAAAATTTTGAAAAAGGATTATAGAACTATGTTTTGCATGTGCCTTAAAATGCGTGTCGAACAATGAAAAAGAAACGTATAGAATTAAATGGGACGGAGGGAGTACAATTTTGAACCAAGATAGGCAAAGAGGTCCTATCCAAACTACGACCTGACAAATAATATGATTCTCGTGCTAAGTGATGGGCTACCATATTAGCAGACCGTTTAACAAAGAACAAACTAGATTTGTTTAGACGTTGAAGGATAGAACGACATCCTTCAACAATTACTCCGAGATATGATCTCATAGGAACACAGCTCCTGACAGCTTGCACAACTACATAGCAGTCAGACTCAAGAGTGGCCTCATTCCATCCTTTTTCCTCCATCCAGCTCAAGGCTTCCTTATAAGCCATTGCCTCAGCTATAACCGGCGATACTAAGTGAGGATGAAACATTGTTTTGGCCTCGATCAGATCCGAACAAAACATCAATTCTTAAACTCATTGCTAACATCTGTCTACAACCAAATATGAATGATTCATTTAGATTATACTGAAGAAAGGTCCGTAAAAGTTGCTATGGTTTTCCGTTGTGGCAGATGTAATCAGCTTCTCTCGTCAAAGATTCTTATATGGAAGAACATTACTAGAAGGAGAAGTCCTAAACTTCTGGCTTAAGAATTGTTGTTTTAATCTGTAGTTTCGTGCTTATAAGTTATAACCTAAGCAACTGGAAACACAAAAACACACAGACCAATCAGGAGGATCTGCCTACACCGGTTTCGTATACTATTAGAGTGCTAGCTTGTTTATAATCTTTTTACTTTGCTGTGTGATTTTTAAGCTGTTTTTTGTGATTTGAAGTTTTGAACCCGCTCTTAGCCTTACCCCAGAAAATTTTTCCCTGCAAGAGTATGTGTCAAGCTCTTGAGCCTACTTTGCCTAGATTTCATACTTGCTTTTGCTTGAACCGGACATTTTCAGCATTCTTAATCAATCTTTTGAGCTCATTCTTGTCAACTGTTGAGCCCTTGGCATGTTTATAAATTTGTAATCTTACGAACTTCTGAGCTCATAAGTGTCGTGTTTGAAGAGCTCATTAGCTAGCATTGGTGGTACTTTTGAATATAAGACAAAATAATTCAGAAAAAATAACAGAGATACCATAATAGATGAGCTGAACAAATGATTGAACTCTAATCTAGAGACATAATATAGCACAAAAAATTGAACATCTCAGCATAAAGGAGTACATAAATTAGTACAAATTCGCACCAATAATTGCCGAACCAATAGATCAAACATGATAAGCAAAAGGAGTACATAAATTAGTACAAAATCGGATCCAAGCCCGATTCATGTCATCCTTGAAAGCTTTTGAGAAACAATTACTGATTTGATAAATCTATGATTGAACCGACAATGCATAGGGATTGAGAAGAGAAAAGTCTTTTACACAGAAATCAGCAATTCAACGATAGAATTATACTAATCTAGAATGTAGAAGCAGATTTAAGCTTTCAAAAGGCCAGCAAATCAAAACCATATTTATGTTCTTAAAAAAAAAGCAAATCAAAAACCATATTTGTGTTCTAAAAAAACCAGCAAATCAGAACCTTTCTAAAAAATCGTTTGAACTGGTCAACACAATGCAACCAGAGCTACGGTGCATATCAAACAGAGCTAACAAAAATTGTACCAAAAGCGCATACATACATGCAGTCATATGGTTCCTCTGTTAATCTCTCAAAAGCTAATTCTCAAAAAGATTTTTCCGTCGGCTGAAGTTACCGACTATCCAGCCAAAACTATATGACAACTTAATGAGATTATCATACTTACGTGTTCATAAGACTCACAAGCATAAAATTGCATCAGAGCAAAGTACACAATTTCGATTATCGTCACAAACACATGGGAACACATGGGAGCCTAAATATTAAAGAAAGCTGTTAACCGAAAAATAGATACATCTCGGGTTTTCATCATTGTTGGCTTGTAGCTGATCCAAGTGAAAACACAAGCTTCTTCAAATATTTGGGAATTTAAAGGATATACGAGTGAAATAGGCAAGTACAAGCCATAGTGAACAAACCATGCAATAATCCAAAAAACTCTCAATAGCAGCAAAAATCATCAACAAGAAAGAATTAACAAGCAGTAAGCAAACAACTAAACGCGTATCCGATTGAATTACAAAAGTAGGCACTGGACTGTATCTGAAATTAGTAATTACCTAGAAAGCAGGGATTCTTCCCCGGAGGGAAGAACTGTGTATCCCGTACGCACTCAGTGCGTGGGGGTGCGTACGGGATACGCCACGTGGCGTGTCGAAGCACTTCCGGACGGGGGTGCGGGAGTGGCAATTTTTGTAAATATTCAGCCGTATCCGACCAACAAGAAAGTAAGCAAACAACTAAACGCGTATCCGATTAGCAAAAATCATCAACAAGAAAGAATTAACAAGCAGCGTATAGGCACTGGACTGTATCCGAAATTAGTAATTACTGAGCTAAAAATCAATATTCTTCTTTTTGAAGATAAACAACAACCAACAGATCAAACATGATAAGAGTTGTAAGATCAACACCACAAAAGACAGAGTTCTAATAAAAGTAGTTTACTTCCAGCCATGTTCATCTAATAGACATAATTACTCACAACATTGGTGTTTACATAAATATAAATATATAAGCAGATCGTACGAGCAGCATCTATGAATTCTTCTTATTCTTACGGTGCCTCGCAGTTGAAGCGGCAATGGTGACAGCCAAGCCACCCCTCACGACCAAGATATCGAACCAATTGCTCACATAAATCTATGTCACAAACAACAACAACAAATCCATAAAATCATCAGATCAATACAGCACAGATTCATATGCATACAAAGCAATTGACAAGAGCAGCGATTACCTCCTCCGCTTTCTCCATTGATCTGCGAAAAAGTGGCTTCCATTCGTTCAGAGACCCTTTCCTCATCCATCTCCACATCTTTCTCTCTGTGTCTTATCTCTCTGCCTTGTCTCTTTAAACACCAGATTTGTATCAACAGCGGCGTTTTCCCCTTTTGCTAGGATAGGGTTAGTTATTTTCGGATTCTATGTGGACCGGCCCAAACATCACCTTATTTTCAAGCCCATATAACTCCTGTCATATCATAGGCCTTTGTAAAACAAAAAAATATTCCAAGCCTTCTAATTTTTTATTTTTTTTTAAATCCATTCTCGTGGAGATCTTCAATTCCATGCATGTTCTATAACTAAAATATGATAAATAAAAAAATTATAAGAAATGTTATATAAGTGATGTCATTTAACTGAAAATAAAAACAAAATAAGTTTTTTATTATGTTGCTTGTAAAATATATACTATTATTATTTTTCAAGATTTCTGATTAAATTTTTTCTTTTGATAAGCAGGGAATAATACTATTATAAGAAATCTACTTCTATATATTAAAAGACAACAAAGGGCAAAAAGAGCCCTTTTAATACCTGTGAAATTACAATTTTACCCCTATATATTAAAAAATTACAATGATACCACAATTTTGTTATTTATGCTAAAAGAAATGATTGTAGCCAACATGAATCGAACCTCTAACCTTCTAGCATAAATTTCAAGTTCCAACCATTTCAACATGTTCACATTCAAGTTCTTTTTAAATATCTTAATAGATGAGACGCATCTTCTCATTTAAATTTTTTTTCCAGTATTGAGTAAAATAAAAGTGTTGATTTGTATTATTTATAACGACCTCCTAACACAGATTTTATGTTTCAACTGTTGTGCTATGTTCACATTTAAGTTCTATTTAAATATCTTGATATATAAGTCACATCTTCTCATTTAATTTATATTTTTTTGAATATTATTATTGTTGATTTGTATTATTTATAACACATCTCTTTTAATTTACGTAAAATTATATATGTATATATATAACAATAATATTAAACTTGTCTTTTAAGCATTTTTTAATATTATTAGCTTCCTTTAATGGTACAATTGAGCGTATCATGAATGTGAATTTATATTATTAAAAAATTTGTGAGATTTTTTAGTTAGAAAAGAGATAGAGGGAATTAAAAAATTGAAAATAAATATATTAAATTATGTTTTTGTTTTAGGAGAGTAATAATATTTGTACCATTATTAAGTCGAAAGTAATAGACACGTAATCGCAGATAAAAGACGATTTCACATAAATTTCATTAATAATTTCGCTTTATATTTTTGTATAATACTGCGTCTTAGTCATGAACACACAAAATACAATATTAAAATTTGATCTAATATAAATAACATATATTACATGTAGTGTGTTTCAATATTTATTAATTGTATGATTTTAAATTAGCAACACTAATGCTAAAACATTTATTAAATTATATATTAACTATTTTTATACATTTTGTTTGTTCTATATATTTACCAGTTTTTCTAAGAATGTAGAGATGACAGGTGAAATTTAGGTCAGGTTTTGGAGAATAAATCATTCACACTGTATGTAAATTTATTCATATCCTACCATTAGACCAATGGGATTGGCTATAATGGTCGGTTAAATTGGATCTGTCGGAGATTATGTAAAATTTGTGGAACCTGTAACACATTTTGCTCCGATAGTATTGACTATATTGATTGATTATTTTTAAAAATAGTATGTGTTATCATTTCAAGTTGTTATAAATAAAATGTAATGTTTTGATATGGTAATCGATTACATGGCATTTGCTATAGATGTGTAGCCGTTCGACAAATTTAGTCATTCATAGGGGGTTGGCTAAAATATAGACAACATGACTTAATGGTTGGGGTGGGTGATTTTGACAAGATTATCTATCTATCTATCTTTCTATATATATATATATATATATATATATATATATATATATATATATATATATATATATATATATATATATATATATATATATATATATATATATATATATATATATATATATATATATATATATAGGCCTTTGTTCCATGGAGACACCTCTTATATGGAGAACCGTGGAGACACCTCTATTTTTATTGATTTACATAGCACATATGGTATGCAAATCGATCGTTGGGAGATGAAGAAAAATTCAGTGAAGTCGGATTTTAAAAAAACCCCACCGATTGACGGGAAAAATCAAATTTAATTTTACTTTAATTGGCCCCGCCAGGGGCATGCATAATTCTAGCAAATTTTAATTTGATTTTCCCGTCAATCGGTGAGGTTTTTTTAAAATCCGACTTCACTGAATTTTTCTCCATCTCCCAACGATCGATTTGCATACCATATGTGCTATGTAAATCGAAAAAAATAGAGGTGTCTCCACGGTTCTCCATATAAGGGGCGTCTTCATGGATTGGGACTCTATATATATATATATATATATATATATATATATATATATATATATATATATATATATATTGAAAATGTCAATTCATTTTTTAACTAAGGGGTTTAGAGGGCCGGAGTTGCTATTATAATAGGGGGTATGAAATATTATGTCTTTAATAGCTCTGCTTCGGTGTTGGTAGAAGAGGATATTTTCAGTTTTAAATTATCTGTTATTTTTTATTTATAAAAAAATTATATAATTTTTTATATAATAAATAGAAATTTAAATTCTCACTATTATTATATATTTAAAATTTATTTAAATACATATAAAAATAAAAAAAATTATGATAAGATTAGCATGACAACACACACGGACTGGACGTGGGTCCGGTACAAGCAGATGATGCAATATTATTAAATCTAAGGAAGCATTTATGAGATGATAAAACTCGAGGAATAAGACAACTATTAGACTTCATTCTAATTCTAAGTTTTTTGCAAAATGAAATAGTGACTCAAATTGATTGATTCTATATCTTAATATTTATGTTGGTTTTATATTTATACTATTACCAAATGTCTCAATCGTGTCCAGTTAAACTTGACACCTCTTGTGTTGCTTTCTATTTGTCTATTGTGCTATTTCATGACGGTATAGAAATGACGTCATTATTACATCATATTACTTGTATGGTGGTAATTCATCCTCAAGTTAAAAGTGAAAAAAAGAATAAAAACTCCTAACTTTGTGCCTCAACCGTAACTCGATACTCGGTCACAGAAAAAAACTGGACACAATTGATTTCTTTTCGCTTTTCTAGCGAATTAAAAATGGACCTAGTGTAATACGGAAATTAATGACAAATCTCAGTCAACAAATATAAAGTTAAGCAGCAAAGAGATTACCATATAATTATAACGAGTCCAATGACTTAGTAAAGGTGAACCTAGAGTAGACTTGAGATTTGAACCATTAATGAAGCTGAGCCATAGCTTTAAATATTAATGCGATCTCTATAGATCAACTGCAGTGAGAGTAGTGTTCATTGAGAACATTTGTAGTAGACTCATGTCTGCATTATCCGAGACCGAAAGAAAATATGAAAGATTAACATCATTTTGAGACAATATAGAGGATCTGGTAAGTGCAGTAGAATAAGACTACTGATAGGTCATTGTTATATGAACGAAAATTCAAAAAAACAACATAACGAGACTATAACGACATAAAGAGAGATAAAGAAGTACAAAGTAGTAAAAAGTAAAAGACATGAAAAAGAATCCATCGAGTTTTGTGATTCTGATACTATGTCAAAACTAAAGAAATAATTACAAAGATGATAAATTTTGCATGAAGAATAAAATTACCAAACTTCATTCGATTTCTGAGTTTCTTGCAAAACGTAATAATGACTCAAATTGATTATACAACTCATTATTTGTATGGGTTCTATATCTATATTATTACATAATGTGTCTGCTATGTCCGACTAGACTTGAGACACTCTATGTTACTCTATAACACTATTATTACTTGTTCTTTTTGCTATTTGATGTTAGATATAGAAATAATGTGAATGCTGTACTATTAGTAATAATATCATGTTTTTGAAATCTAAAACAACATTTTGTCAATTGACAATAATTTTGTATCTTTTTAACTAATTACAATCACATGATTTTCCCGTATAGATCTTTATCTAGATGTTTTTTGGAATTCATGTTATAATATATTGATTTTAAAAAGATAACATAAATTATTGATTTTATTATATGTTTTGTCTCTAAATTATTTCTGTATATGTAGAGACCCGTGCCTCGCACGGGTTTTTAGGCTAGTTTTTTATTATGTTGGATCATCCTTCCTGCTTTTCCCAGAAACAGATCGTAGAATGTTAAGCTGGTGGATCGGCTGGAAAGCTCTTTTTCCTATGATCTCCTCCTCCTTTTCCTGATTTTTGAAGATCATATAAGCAAGGATGTTGTCTGTTTTTATTATCACTCTAGGAGTTTCCCTCTCAAAGCCCACTCCAAGGCCATATGCATGACCCATAAATGAGCTTGGAGAGTAGAAGCACCCCGAAGGGGACTCATACGCCCATATATATATTCTTCTAAATGATTTCTCACTATCATAGCGATCCCGTTATCATTTCCATTTGGGAGAGGGTAAACTGGAGTCGAGCCATGAACATTGATTTTCAGCGTATCTTTTGCTGGCGTATTTCTGGAACGGATATCCGATCCGAGATCCGTGATCCTAACGGATCCGGATATGGATCGGTATATAAAAAATCCGGTATCGATCCGATAAAATAAATGGATATGAATATGAATTTAGGTCGATCTGATCCAAACCCGATCAATTCACAGCCTACCACCAATGCATGGCTGTTTTTAACGATCATTATTTTATTGGAACTATAAGGTAGAGCATGCTTGACATTTTTCTTGGATTTGTAAAAATATGACATATAAAAGCAAGTCCAAGAGTGTCCTAAACTTGTGTCGAAAATATAATGCTTTTGATGAAAAAATTCAATTCAAGAGTGTCATAGTAGTGCATTCTCTAGGACACACAACATGTGCCTCATTTTTTAGGCACTAGACTTGTCCTAAACCATTTTTATCCATAAAATATTCTCGTCCCTCATTTTTCATTCTTTTTTTCATACTTATCTTATATGTGATTGAATTCAAATATATTAATATTTTAATTATGAGCCATCAAGATAAGGCTTATTGATAGCGCTTCACATTGAAGGCCCAATTTTGCATAATTGTCTGCTTCTGAATTAAAATCTCGGCCCATCCTCATGAAATGCAGCGACTCAGAATATGTATGTAAGCCAAACTTAAGACCCATTTTCCCAAGTCTTTTTTGTTTTTAATTTTCAATTAAGAAGCTGATAACTTCTTCCGAGTCGCTCAAAATGCCAATTTGATCTCCATTATGCCAGCATTTAAACATTTCAGATATCAGATGTTTTACCGCCTCAAGTTCAGCTTCAAAAATTGTTTGGGCTGAGCTAGGACCATAAAAAACATATAAAGGATGATCATTTGAATCTTTAATATAACGTCTAATTCCAGCTTTACCTGGTCTAATAAAGGCCCAATCTGATAACCCAATTTTTGAATATTTCTTGAAGAGCGCAGCCCACTTGCAATCAATATCCATTTTCCAATTTGCGTGTAAAATTAATGTTGGATTTTCGAACCAGACCTCTTGTTGGTATGAACATAACATCTTAGAAGCTTCCAACCATTTAAAGGAATGATTTTTAAAAATGAAAGCAATCCTCGCTTCTGCCACTTTTTTGTTACTCCCTCCGTCCCAAAATACATGTCATTTTGACTTTTTTCACGTATGTGAATAAAAAGAATAGCTCCACAAATCATTTTTCATATTTTCTTTTTCTAAATGAAAGTATAAATATTAAACTTTAATTCAAGAACAAAAAATTTAAAAAATAATATACGGAGCTATGATTTTTATACACCTTAAATTACGTGAAAAAAATCAAAGTAACATGTATTTTGGGACGGAGGGAGTATTGAAGATCAAATCATTTCTTAAGATCTGGACCATAAAACAGCAGAAACCACCGCGTACCACCCCTTGAGGATATCAGCAGACGCTGCAGTGCAAACAAATTTTTGAGAGAGAAAATTGCTGGCGTGAAATAGGACCAACATCATTTACTATTTTTTAAAAATTTAACTTCAACATCATTTAAAAAATCATTTGAAAATTTTAATATTCCCTAAACGCCATTTATTAACCATATCATTTACTGTTCTCCACTTTAGATTCGAAAGCATGTATCACCTCTGAAATGATTTACTTAACGTGTACCCTTTGCTAGGGCAGGGTTAGGAATTTTCGGATTCTTTGTGGACCAGCCCAAATATTACATTATTTTGAAGCCCAACGTTACTAAATAATTTCAATTATTCCCCTCATACCCAGCCCTCAAAAGTCAAACCCAGTCCTTAATATTTTTATGACATTAGTTCCAGCCATTTTGAATTCATAACTCCAAATTTGTGTGTCAATTTTACAAGCCTGCCCACCTATATCGCCTCCGACCTCCTCAATTATTTAGGTCGGGTTCGGTACGAATTTTAATATTTATACTATCATTTTTCAAGATTTTTGATTAAATATGATTTACGTAAATATTATATAATATTACGAATTTTATAATGTTTTAATCGCACAACATCTACCACTCCCGAGAGTTTGCGATGAAAAATAGTTCCCGACTCAACTCTAATTCAACGAGATTTGAGTATTTTGAGCATATAAATTTAACAATTCGTAATATAGATTCACAGATATTAATCAACCATTTTCCTATATATGCAAAATTAATACGTGTATACATATGAAATGAATATTTACTTTTTGTAGATAAATAATGTTAAACACCCATCATGCAGTTTATCAGAAAAAAATAATCCATAAACATGAATATAAACATACATAAAATCCTCGCACGTTATTAACATGAGTGTCATAATATCTTTATTTTAAAGAAAAATCCAAACATAAACATGAAAACAAACACACTTAAGGATTATGCATGGAGTCCTCACTAGTTATTAACATTTGATATTCAAATGTAACTGTGCAATATGAAAAAATGCCAAGCATTTCAGATCATGTTCTTGCATCGAATTCGAACACATCAGGCTTGTTTTAGTGTATACTCAGAGTCATCCACTTCTTTTGGATTCTTGGCGGTGAATTCTTGGATAGCACAAGGATCCGGAATCTCATGACTTGTGTTCTCAAAGTCACAATACCATTTCACCAAACATCCTCAGGTGCCTTTTCCTTTCGAGTTTTGAACACACGGTGAAATGTGCTTCGAAGTTGTTGAAGTATTCCATGAGTTCTCATTTGGCCAGCACTAACGGAGGCTACAAATATGAGGTATGCCTGACCTGAGTGTTTGGCTCGGACTCCCTGATGTTTCTAATCTTCCACGATTGTATAGGATTTAATTATCTACTAAACAATGATAGCATGATTGTATAGGATTTAATTATCTACTAAACAACGATAGCATGAGGTGGTCGATTAAGCTTTCTTTGTTGTAAGTTGTAACACTTGCATTTCCCCTATCTTACTATTTCCAGGGACACTGACTGGTTCCCTTCAATTAACATGCTTCACAATACAAATATACCATATTAGTACAAACTTAAGCCTGTACGGGTTGTTAACAGTACTGGTCTTGCATATCCAAATCTTGAGGCCAACCATTTCATTGTCCCGGTTCCTAATTCCACTAGAACCTTGACATCTCTTTAAGAATTTTATCTCTCAGATAAAAATTTGAATGGTTCATACCACAGTCTACTAGGTCTTCATTTCTCACTTGTCTTGACCTCAGGCCTAATAACTTTGGAGGTTCAATACCTGAATCTATAGGAGCTTTGACATCCCGACAACCTTGATCTCACACAACAAATTACAAGGTCTGATTCTATTGAAAATTTGACATCACTTTTAATGCTTGTTCTTCCATACAATAATGTAAGTGGTTCAATTCCACACAAGTTGGGCAATATCACAGAACTTACATACCTCCATATAGACTCATATTAAACCAATAAATAAGTGCCTGGTACATATAATACATATAAAGTTCAAACTATGAGATTTCATATTTCAGATCAGAAGTATGCTAAACAATCCACCTAATGAGTATGCACAATACTCCAGAGTAAGATAAGTCTAATTCTGCAACTACTTCCTCATTCTACTAATGCAATAATAATACTGATACTATTAAAAAGGCGAAGAGTGTCCTTAAAAACGTGCAACATGTTCAACATTCAATCAGAATTCGTTTGATAATGCAATAATAATACTGATACTATTAAAAAAGCGAAGAGTGTCCTTAAAAACGTGCAACATGTTCAACATTCAATCAGAATTCGTTTGAATAATGTGCATATAATTATCACCCAATGCAGCATTTCTAAAGGAAGACATTATTACAGATAATCCAGAGCATGCAAATCCCGATCAATGCTCCAAAATTTAGTTAATGCAGCAAAAATTATACATGAAAAATAACAGTACTAATAATTTTTCACTTTAAATATGAAGTCATTTGTCTCAAGATAATACTTGTGCCCAGATTAAATTCCTTGATATATACAACCTTAAACTTAAGAATGCATCATCACTTAATACTTATATGTGTCCTAGGAACTATTTATGATCTTTAATCTATGGTTGCATATGGTCATCTCTAGGATACAAAGGTCAATTAACTGATTGCTAACACTGGTACTGAGACATGGACATTTTTTTGAAGTGTACAGGTTGACTGTGAGAAGAAAGATAATTACTGCCTTACTAATTTCGATAGTCCACTATAGGGGCACGTAATTGAGGAGCTCAACATAATGAACCCTCCTCTTTGCAAACCTTAATGTCAAGGAAAGTACATGCATTTGCTACAGGTGACGTGCAAATTTAAGAAACTAAAAAAGGGAAGCTGGAGCGAATTCTAATACAGAGAGGTGAAGCTGTATCAATATGAGTTCCGTGTTTTATGACACAAAGACCCGACACTGTTTCTTTTGAGTTCAAATAGAGGAGAAATCAGTATCTTCAGAGTCCCGAAACCAAGGCAAACACGTAAACCCCCTAAATCTTATAACAGGAGGAGCAAATAAAGTGATAGTTTTAAACATCTAGCTTTCCTATCAATGTCCTATTTCTCTTGAAATTTTATTGGTTTCAGTTGCTCTGCTAATAATTTTTTAATTTAATTTACTATAAAATTCCCACATTTACTATACCCCGGATATGTTGTATGTTGATATGACCAGTAGCTGCATTATCATATCCCGACAAACACGCATATAAATTCTTATATAGTTTAGCAATTGCAAACAAAGAGCGAGTCCTAATCGATCATTAAAAATAATCCGAAAGACCCCAACAGCGGTATTTACTCCTCAAACATACTAATTAAACATACACATTAACACAATCGAAATTCCACGCAAATACCCACAATTGAAATTGAGAACATAGTCTAGTAAATAAATAACAATTGCAATTACTGCAAGCAGTTAGATCTCAACATTCAGTGGACAAAGCTCCATTAAAGAGACGATAAGAGTTGATTAATATATATATATATAACATCGCACCAGAGATGTTAGTAATAACAGTTGGGTGAGTCTAGGAACGAGTTCGGACAGCTTCATCCTTGTCTGGTTTCTTGTCGGGCCCACTGGAAATCCAGAACGCGGATCCGATAGCAACAATAGCCATAAGGCTCAACGTTCGATCCACTGTCCTGTGTGTACGAAGATACTGAAACACCAACAGATCGAGTTAATTAAATAACAAAGTGTGTTCAATTTCTTACAACAACACAAATTACCTGGTTGGCTCGCTTAAAGGGTGTTAGAAACGACATCCTTCTCTCTCGCGCCCTCTCGATCTCAATAATTTCTTGCAGACACAAAGCCTCCCTTATACTAGGGTTAGGAACCAGAAGGTACTTGGGTTTTACCTGCCCCATGTTATCTGGGCCCAAATACCACATTTTTATCTTTGAGCCCAGCAAATGCACGTAGTTACGGTTTATAAAACTTACCGTATCTTTCAACAAATCTTTTTTGAACCCGAGAATGTAGCTTTTCTCTCACCGTTTCTCTTTCTTTTTTCAAACACTTTATTCACTTATTTACTTTTTATTTCTGGCCGGCTCCATAATGCACTTTTATCCTTAAATTATGGAACAGGTCGGGTTATACATCATTTTAGTGACTGAGAACATACTGATTTGCTTAGACTTATTGCATGATTATGCAATCTGGACTGAACAGTTTTTTTTTGTTATATTCATCAATCATTATGTCACTAATTCCATGTTCCTGAGATATGTTTTCAATAACTAACTGATTTAAAATTTTGCATACTACAAGAGAAATTGAAAGAGGTGGAAACCTCTCAAACTCAATGTCATTTGCAGGAGACTTCATCTACAGAGCCGCCACCATCCCCAAAAAATCAAAAAAAAAAAAAAAAAGCACAAAACTAAGGAGTTTATCAAGATATTGCAGGCTAGGCCTGCAAAAAAAAGAAAGACACTTATGTATTCTTGGCATACAGCTGGTGAGTTATTTGGAAGCCATGAGGCAGGACAGTTGATCGGCTCTCAGCCATCACAGAATTCAAATACAGCTGTCCTGGTGCCAGATTCAATTTACTCGATATTTCCCAATGTTCTAAACGAGGTTGGCCAGATGGTGACTAGCCTACCAACACGTGAAGTAAAAAGAGCAAAGTTAAATGAAGAAATTCAGAATTTGACTAATGTTGCGTTCCCAAACAAAAGTGATCCGCTAATTTGACTAATGTTGCGTTCCCAAACAAAAGTGATCCGCTCCAACAGTCAATGTGGTCTCAATATGTACGAGCAGCAACAACTTGCCTTGATCACGATACCAATAACATGGTCATCGTACAGGTACACTCAATATTTGTATTTAATATTATCGCAGTATGCTCCCATTGTTCAGATATTAGTAGCTACAACAAATCATCATTTATACCTTCAATAAATTAATTACTTTTTATCTGAAAAAATTGGTTAGTAACTTAATATTTGGTTGCTGTTGCAACCAAAATTTTGGACGATAATTCTGATCTGCCACGAGTACTAAATACTAAATTCAAGCAGTAAAATGAAGTTGCCATGGAATTATTTTTTCTTTGTTTGATAATATTTTGGTCAATATTTTTTTTGTGGTTTTTGTGGTTTTTTTTTGTGGTTTTTGTTCTAACTTATTTTTTTTATGATTTAGTCTAGATTAGGAATCAATAAGTTGTTTATATTTGTATTTGATCTAAAAAATTCATGTACCTGTCATTTGTCATTTATATTTCTCAAGTTGTGTTTATGTTTCTCAAGCTACAATGTACTTCTAATAGTATGCTTCTATTGTCGATAAATATGATTTACGTATTTCTTCGTCAGATAATATATAAGAAACTTTGTTTGTTCAGGAGGAACCAGAGATCAATCATCAGGAAACAAATCACGGAACCCAGAATCAACGTGACCAGAATCAATGTGAAGACATAGATGAACAGGCGGACGACTATGAGCTGCATATTTAATTAGGCTTTGTTATGGAGAACTTAGTCTAAAACTCCATCTTTTGTCTTTGCCAAGTGTCAAATATTAGCTAGAATCTACCTTTTGTGTCTGTCAAATATTAAGTGCGAATTTATCTCCTGTCAATCAATAGGATGGAAAAAATATTTTGTTTATGACAGAATTTATGTGGATGTTCATGACTTTAATCCTTTCTCTTAATCTAAGATGCTTAAATTATACACTGCTTTTCAGTTTTATAGTTATAAATAGGATTTGGGTTATTTGTGGGTTTGTGGTAATCTTGATGGTTGGATGGTTTATACAGGATTGCTAGGTAGAAGGTATAAACAGGTAAATGGTGGTGTAAAATTATGAACCGGCCACTAATAACTCAATAAGAATAAATTCGACTGACTTTGATAGGATATAAATAATTAAAATACCTATGATATAATATATTCAACCAAAAGAAGTTGAATTTATAGTCCGTTGAAATTATTAATGACAACTGCTTCCAGTTGAATTTATGAATGTTTGAATTTATTAAAAATGACCAAAATCAGTTTTACAGAAAATAATAAAATCGACCATTAGCAGTTTAAATCAAATTTTCACCAAAACTTGAACTAAATTTTGAAAATACGATCATATTTAAAAATGACCGACAACGGTCACATTTAAGCGGTCGGAAATAAGTGTTCGTATTTACTCGATCGAAAATAGCTAAAATCGTCCGATTTCTTATTTTCGACCAAACCAGTTATGACTGAGCTTTTTTTGGTCGCTTTTAGCTAAAAACGACGAATTGCAGTTGAATTTAGCTAAAAACGATCATTTTCGCGAGGTTGAATTTATCCCCATTTCTTGTAGTGCGAGTTTAATCAAGAGGTAAAATCATCGATCCCAAAGCCTCACCTTTTTTCTGAGATTAGACTTTGTATAATGTTTTCCATTGCCAATAGAGATTCTTTAAGGTGAGGTTGGTCAAGACAGACAATAACACAATGATATTTAGTTGAATATATGTATATTACTTTAGCGAAGTTAAATTTAGTTAGTTTTCATGAATATGGATATCTCTTCCTCCAAATGTGATTCCAGATCTAGTATTATCTTGTTCTTTCTTCTAAGCTCATCCTCGTTACTTCTCAGGTTAGTATTTAGTATACTGATCTTGTTTGTGTGTAATATTTATGACGTACGGCAAAATAAACTATGAAACTGGAATCAGCAATAAATGAAACTGATGAAAATTGTAAATAAGCATTTGATGTTACCCATGAATTCAGTTCTCATAGTAAATAAGCATTTGTATTAATGAGTACAAAAAATATATTTTTGATCGATATTTTTTTAATTTTCTTTTTTCGAATAAATATATAAATCATAAGTTTTTGTTAAAAAATAAAACTTCAAAAAATATTAAACGGTGTCTTTTCCATGTATGTTGAATTACGTACAAAAAAATCAAAAGAACATATACTATCCAGTCATTTGCACCACGTCATTTTACACCCTTATTATCTCAGAACAAGGAACTATAATCTCAATTGAAAATCTTCACAAATACATGACAGTCTAAATGTTAAAGACCGATGTTAATCTGAAAATATTCATGCATATCCAAGTGATTTATTTCAGGTGTGGTGGACTTGCATTATGCATGTACCTTTCACATATTATAGGTTTTAAAGTTCACAATCTAATGAACTTCTGAGCTCTCATAATGTGTCGAGTTTTAATTAGAGCTCGTTAGCTGGCATTTGTCGAGCTTTCGAATAAAATTTTGTCAGACTTTTAACTTGCAGCTATTCGGTGAAAATTTAAATTTGTGGTGGCTTGTATTCTCAATTGATTTCTGAAGTGCACATATATTTATTAATATTCCATTTTTGCATAACTCCGTTACCCGAACCAACTCGAGTCGACTTAATATGGCTATCAAGTCTGATTTTATTCTAAATTCTTTAATAATTAATCTAAATACTATGAAATCGAGGTTATTGAACTGAATAAATAAATTATTGATAAATCGACCCACCCCACTTCGATGTACCCCTATTTTTAAGCAATTAACTATATATAGAACTGAACACATGGTAATAGGAGTAGATCTTTAGAAACGGTAAAAGAATATTGTTACTTCAAAAATGGAAGCATTCTTTTAGCGACAAATGTTGGACTTCTTTTTTCATTTTTAATATTTATTAGTGAATTTTTTTGACTCGTGAGTACGTTAATTTAAAAATCGTTACGCACGGAGATAAGATAATATTATTTCTATCGATTACTCCTATTTCTTTTAACTGGACGATATGTTTATTAAAATATTTCTATCAAACCACCGCTTGCATCTTATTGTCGAATACTTTAATCGTACCAAACATATTTATAATTGCGAATTTTTTAAATAGATTTAAAAATATCGAAATAAAACTAAACATCATGTCAGTTTTATGTAAACCATTTACATATTCATATTTCTAGATTGTGTTTTTTGTTACGAAATCAACCCATGTCACCCTTGGACGGGATTTAGTACTAATGACACTGGACTCAACCTATTTGACCCAATTGCTAGCACTATCTCCTCTATATCAAAACCATGCCTAGTCGAAAGATGCACCGGATATTATTTGGGCTACGTCAAATTTAGCCTTGCCGGGCCAAGATTTGACTTTGGACAATTGAAATTTTCTTTCTTATTTTGTTAAATTTTGAATTTTGAGAGTTTTGGATTTTGTTCTATTTTACATGAGAAATCTATGTACATAAACCATTGAGTTCATTTGTTATATGAAAAATTTATAAAATTGTACAAATCGCAAGATAATCTCAATCACAATCACAGATTAGTCTCAGTGGTAGAGTGCATATCTCAAGCATAATATTTAAAATGTTTACGAGATATTCGTGCAACTTGTATCTAAGACATAAAGTACTTATTTCTCAAAAGAATTGAAAATATCCGAAACTAGTTAGAGTAGTAGTCATCATATTAGCGGTTTTAAACTCTCAATTACTTGTTTATCATCCAATAAAAACACGTATAATTATTTTAATTCTCGATTACTTATTCATCCATTAATAAGTACTCGTACAACCATCTTAACTCTTGATTACTAATTATTCATCAACCAATACATACACGTACAACCAAATTATAAAAACTACAAATATCATAATGAAGGGCGGATCCAGCGGGGGACAAAGGGGTTGGAGCATCCCTGACCCGAAAAAATAAAAAAATAATTTTTTTACTAATAAAATTAAATATATCTATATTTAAGCACCCCTTGAAAAAATTAAGCACCCTTTAAAAATGGCAACTCGTAGAATTCAGTTGCCTCCTAGTAGTCATATTTAGTAATATGTTTAATATGTATGACTTTATATGATATTGAGGACTATGGTGTTGGAAATTTTTTTAGTGTAATTTGAATCCCTCTCTTAATTCCTGGATCCGCCCCTGATCATAATAGATATTGAATCCAGTAATTAGAAACATAATAGGTGCGCTTAACTAGTTGATTCAACTGCTAATCTTGACATAATCTAGCACATAAACATAAAATCTCAACATTCCTCGTTTTCATAGGAGGAGTTTGAATCAATAACTTGAACCAAACCCATACAGTTTATTACATTGTCATTTCCTAATCATCACTACCACCATCTGGCAGCCCATTCAGTTTAAATACATGCAAATGGAATACTCAATATTTACACACAATATGCTACAGTATGATACAAAGAGGAAATTGACGGACCATGCTTTGTTTACGTATTTGATTTTCAAATGTAAAGCTGATGACTCTACATGGAAATGTTTATCGATTTAAAATAATTGTCGTATTGAGTAGTATTCTTACATATTTATAAATAAATCTACTCATAAAAATTAAAATTTAGTTTACTGCACTAAGAACAAAATATTTAACATATAATATTTTAGAGCCTGTTTAGTTGTATAGTTTTGTAGAAAAATTTTCTGGAAATTTAGAAACATTTGAAAATATGTTCAATCGCGATATTTTTTTGAAAGAAAACTTGAAAAACAGAAAACACTTTTACAAATGATAACTACACTTCAGAAAAGTATGGAAAAGAGCCAGACTTGTTTTCTAGGAGTAGAAAACACAACTACGAACATGCTCACATTCTAACCCACCTAACTAGCGTATGTCAATTTTGTTTTTATTTTTTATATGTAAGACCTAAAATATACATATTTTATTGTTTTGTTTATTTAACATAAATAATGTAATAAACACAAATATAATATTCATGTTTCTAAAAAATATTAAAAAACAAAATAAAATAGTTGAGTGAATAAAAGAAGAAAAAGAACTAACCTATCTTTTTATTATCATATAATATAATTATGTGTTAATAAAACTTTTTACTTTTAAATATATTATGAAAAATTAATTATATTATTTAACATTGTTAGTACAACATATTTTTTGTTTTACTTTTCTAATCTAATTTGTTAATTATCCCATTTGAGAATTAATAAACATGTGGTTCAAATTTTTTAGTACAACATATTTTTTGTTTTACTTTTCTAATTAAAATTTTACCGTTATATATTATACGTAAAAAATATTAAATTAGATAGATAATGTAAACCAAAATTTTTGATTATTGAAATAGTGCCTTATACTAAATAATAAATATAACTTATTAAATTATAAAATTGAAAAACAAATTTATTCTTTTGAAACATGTTTTCTCAATTTGAAAATGAAAATCTTGAAAATTTTAGAAAATTTTGGAAAAGATAAATGGAAAAATTTTCCGGGAGTAGACAACCCCTTTGATTTGATTATGTTCAGCATAATTTCTCACACAATAATAATTACAATGTTCGTATCTTTTTGGTTTAATTTTCTCTTATTTGACTTTTTATAAAATTAATACTCCCTCCATCCCATTTAATTGTATACGTTTCTTTTTCATTGTTCGATACGTATTTTAAGGCATATGCAAAACATACTTCTATAATCTTTTTTCAAAATTTTCCTTTTCTGTATAAAAATTTAACGTTTAAACTTTTATTCAGAAAAAGAAAATTTCAGAAAAACCTTATCAAAACATGTTTTACGAGCATCTTAGAATGCGTGCGAGTTCACGTCCCCTAGATATACAACCTAGGGGACAGAGGGAATACTCCCTCTGTTTATTTTTATATGACGTTTTAGGTTTTTCATCAAGATTAAGGAGAGTCATTATTATGGCCTGTTATTCTTTACTTTTCTTTTTTTACCCTTGCCCCTGTACACATACACAGTCTCTCTTGATTATCAGTGTACAACTAATATTCGCGTGTATAATTATTAGGGTTAGACTAGTTTCACGTCACTTTTCAAAAATATAACCTCTCATATTTATCTTGTGTTTTCTGCAGCATTCATTTTTATTTATCTCTTGTAATTCTAATTTTGCTCTTAAATTTTCAATCTCCTTCTTGTAAATTCAGTTTCCCTCTAAAAAATTTCAATGTCCCTCCAATAAAATTTCAAAGATTTTAATCTCCCTCCATTACTTCCCAGCATACACGGCTATATATACAAGTACCTCTGATTTACAAAGACACCTGCAAGAGTGGAGAGGTAGAAAAATCATTCAAAAATCATGAGTACTAATTATAATATTGATTTAAATATGCCATTGAGTTCATGGGAAGATTTCTTGATAAGTGAAGAAGATATTCCAACAAACACCCACGAGCCAGAAGGATCTAAATTTACAGGTCCGTGATTTTCTTAGATTTTTATTGCTTATCAGACTTTGTTTTTTTTGTTTCAAGTTTATGGTTTATTGTTATACTTTATTTTATGATTGATTTTTTTTTTCTTATTTTAAATGAACAATATTTTTAACAGGGGGAGAGGTTTATTCAGATGAAGAGGTTAATTCAGATAAAGAACTTTCCTGTCATTCTCAAAATGATTTAAACAGTTCTGATGGTAAGGTTTAATATGAGTATATATTACATTTGTACCTTGTGCATGTGAGTGATTTTGTGGCTTTGTTGTTTATGCATCTTATATTGATTTTGTTGTTTGTCTACTTATTTTATTTTATACATGTTTTATATTTTATTTTTATTTTAAACATGTCCCATATTTTTATTATTGTGAAATAAAAATTAGTAAGTATATTATTATTTATATATGTCTAACTTTTAATTTATGTGAGAACGTTAGATGAATATTCTTAACCCTTTAAATTTTATGGTTTTAGATTTTAAATAAAATATACACATTTTGGTACAAAATTAGATTTTATTAAACATTTTACTTTAAAAATATTTGTAAGAAAAATTGAATTCAAAAAAATTATATCTACATGTTAATTTAATTTTTTTCTTTATCACAGGTGGGAGTGATTTCTTGGATACAGGATCCATGTTTGATGACGACGAAATTGTATTTGATACAATTGAACTTTTATCTTCAGAGAGTAATAACACATATTTTAGTTTCATTTTTTTTATTTTTATTTTTCTTGATTTTGATATTTTAAATTTATTTGGTATTGTTTATGGGGTTGTTTATGCAGGTGAAACAGAAGTTGGTGAGCATGAAATATTACAAGTGAAAAAAAGAAAAGTAATCACAAATGATGAAAGACAAGCCATTTATGCAGCTTTGTTAGAGAAAAGTGTGAATGGAAAACTTAAAAAGAAATCTACAAGAATTGTTGCAGAAAAGTTCTCTGTGCCATTACGTACCGTTCAAAGAATTTGGAAGAGGACAAAAGAGAATGTAGGTGATGGGATGACCAGTGTGTTACACAGGAAGACAAAAAATTGTGGTCGCAAAAGAATACAGATTGATATGGAGCGATTTAGAAACTTACCACTCCAACAAAGAACAACAGTACGTGCTTCAGCAAGTGGTATGAACATTAGTCCATCTCTCTTTTATAACAATTATAAAAAGTATGGTAAAATTAGAAGACATACTAATGCAATCAAACCTCAGTTAACTGATGAGAACAAAAAGGCTAGATTACAGTTTTGTTTATCGATGCTCAAAGAAGACAGTTTGCCACATGATCCTACATTTAACGACATGTTTAATCTTATTCACATCGATGAAAAATGGTTCAACATGTCCAGAAAAAATGAGACATATTATCTTTTACCCGATGAGGAGGATCCCTACCGGACATGCAAGAGCAAAAACTTTGTGGGAAAAGTGATGTTTTTAGCCGCTATAGCTAGGCCGCGATTTGATGCAGAAGGTAAAGTTACATTTTCTGGAAAAATTGGCATATTCCCATTTGTTACTAAAGAGCCGGCAAAAAGAAGTAGCGTCAACCGAGCTGCAGGGACACTTGAGACAAAAGCTATGACTTCTGTAACAAGAGATAAAGTACGATCTATTCTTATTAATGATGTGATGCCGGCTATAATAAAGAAGTGGCCAAGAGAAGATGCAAATCTTCCCATCATTATTCAACAAGACAACGCAAGAACACATATCGATCCAAATGACAGAGAGTTTTGTGAAGCAGTAAGGAAAACTGGTTTTGACATAAGAATAAATTGTCAACCACCAAATTCTCCTGACCTAAATGTGCTAGATCTTGGTTTTTTTAGAGCGATTCAATCTTTGAAGTACAAGGATGCCAGTAAAAATATTGAAGAGTTAACAGCGGGAGTAGAAAGAGCTTTTGAATCATTTTCAAGTAAAATGTTCAATAGAATTTTTTTAACTCTGCAGTCATGTATGGAGTGTATAATGAAGGTGAGAGGGAGCAATAATTATAAAATTCCCCACATGAGAAAAGGTGCTTTGGAGAGAAGAGGAGAGCTGTCATGTCAACTAAAATGTGATGCATAGTTATATAGAGATGTAGTGATGGATTTAATTTTTGAAATATAATCAATGTTTATTTTGACTTATACTTGTTTACTTTATTTTATTAGTTTTGTAGTCTTCATATAAATTCTTGATAATTATTTTATCATATATGTAAGTTAACATAAAATATTGTCATGACTTCTTTTATTTGCATTCCATTTTTTATAATAAAAAAGATCGATCTTGAAATTTTGAAAATTATATATAAAAATGAAAGAAAAAGAAAAAAAAATATTTTATAAAATTCTTTTCTCCAACTTACAAATAAAAACTAAATCCTATTAAATAAAATATTGTCATGACTTTTTTTTTCCCACTCCATTTTTTATGATAAAAAATATATCGATCATTATTTTCAGAATTATATATAAAAAATGGAAGACATATTGTAAAAGAATATTTTATAATATTCTTTGCTCTGAATTAAAAATAAAAACTAATTCTTATCTATGTCAGAATACCTAAATTACACAAGCATAGAATAAAAGAAATTGAAAAAACAAAGTAATTAGAGAACAAGGTAAAAGAACATTCAAAAGGATACATAAATATTAAACAAAAGGAACACAATTAACATTATTTAAAAACTAAAATTAAAATTTATAATCTAAATACAGAAGGAAAAAATATTTCTGACATTTCATGCACAATCTCATACATGCTTTCTTTTTTTGGTATTTTGTTGAGATCAAATGGGTGCATGTTCAGATCCACAGGTTTATATTCTTCTTGAGTATCCTTCGAAGTATCCATAAACTTCCGTTGTTGATCATCATCATCCTCCTGTAGTAAAAAAAAACATACGCTAGGTATGTATATAGATGACATTAGGGTTAGTTCTTCACGAATGGCTTTACCTGTAGACTTTGTCTCTAGTTTTATAGGACACACGTTCTCTTCTTCATTAGGGTTACTCCTGCTTACACTCATGAAGTTTTTGTAAGTAAAGATGTATGTAAATGTATGTATATATTGCTCAGTACAGAATGGATCATATTGGACTCCTGTATAAAGACTACGGGCTAGTATTAATGAGAGAATTATAATCACCGAGTCTTTTCAATTTTCTAGATTTATTGAGAATAGACAAAAATAAGAAGTAAATAAGGGCAGTCGTGGGAAGACCATATACATCAGTTCTTGAAAACTGAGAACGTCATATATTTATAAACAACAAAGAAAATCTAAAACGTCATATAAAAATAAACAGAGGGAGTACAAGACAGGACATAATTTGGACTATGAATTATGTAAAATTATACTATAGAGTGATTTAATGTATTTAAAAAGTATTGACCTTTACGATGTTCACATCTCTCATAGGTTATCGATGATGTTATCTTGGAGCCTTGACGGTTGACACCATATGATGTGACAACCTATCCCTTAGGTTGAAAGTAAAGTAGACTGTGCTCACGATGGTTGTAAAGATTTTTGTTACTTCCTCCGTCCCATTAAATTTATTATGTTTTTATTTTTGGTTGCTTCGTATTAATAATAAATATAAAATTTCATTTTATTAAATTATTTATAAATATGAATTCAAGATCACTCATGATTATATTTATTCTTATAAATTAGACATAAATTAGAATTAAAAGTCAAAACGAGAAAAAGAAAAAGAAACGGAGAGAGGGAGGGAGTACCAACTTAGCATTGTTCTATAATGCAGGATTGCATGTAAGAGCATCTTCAACAGGAGGTGCCAAGAGTGATGCCAACATCTATGTGTGATGTGTCAAGCACTCTTGGGTGCCTCCCTATTGGAGTGGAAATAGTGCTTGAATAGTGCCAAGAGAAGTTGTGAAATTTTGGCACCCTCTTGACACCCCCTTTAAATGGCTAAAGTCCAATTTCTATCCAAAATGTGTATATATTTCATTATTCTTTTATTATATTTACTTTTTTTCAAGTCTCATTAGTATAAGAGAAAGCAAATAATTAATTGATGTGGGGACCATTTAGGCACCCTTAGAGGGGTGCGTGCTATTGGAGTTATAAAGTGGCTAAATTTGACATGGAAGATGAGACAATAGAAAAGTAGTATTATTTTTATGAATTGGCATGTTTTGGCACCTTTTGTTAGAGCAACTCCAACTCAACTCTAAAACTCTATTTTAGTGTCACATATAGTGCAAAATCACTTTAACCCAACTCTATAACAGTGTTGAACTTACGCTAAACTTTTAGAGTGACACCAAATTTAGTGTAAAAAAGTACATTTGGTGTAAGTTTGACACTAAATTTGGTGTCCTTCATATTTACAATAATTCCCTTACTTTTGTTAATAAAATAAAATTTTCTCTTTATGTCATAGCAAGATTCCTTTTAGTTTATATTAAAGTATATAAAAAAAATCCCTCTTATATCATGCAAAGATTCATTTTAGTGTCAATAGGTTGGAATACATTTCATGGACAGTGTGAGTTTGACACTAAAATAGTGTCAAAATTAGGGCTGCACAAAGGTCTAAAACTGGACCGGACCGGACCGAAGACCGGATTTTTTTGAATTCATGGACCGGGGACTGGACCTGTTATATTCGGTCTTCGTACCGGACCGGTTTGGACCGATTACTTTATATTTATATATTTTTTATATTTTTAAAAATTTATTTTCTTATTCTTTTGATTTTAAATTTATAAATTCTTTTTGAGTTAACAAAAGTATAGAGATAACTACAAATCTTATATTATTTCAAATAAAAGTAAGTTATAAGTATACAAGTTTTGACTTATTAATATATGACATACAACATTTATTCATGTAATTTAAAATATCAATCACTATTATGGAGGTATCTTATTTTTCTTTTAACTTTTATTACTTAGATATAGGATTCAATTTTTCATATCCGATATAGGTAAATTAATTAACGAAATAAAAAAAAAAATAAATACTATATATAAGAATGTGGTCCGGTCCTGATTTTTCAGGGTTCGGACCGGACCGGACCGGAGACCAGATCGGATATATTCGGTCCGGTCTGGTCCTGGACCGATAGACCCGGTTCGATCCGGTTTACAGGTCTGGACCGGAAAGTTGTGCATCTCTAGTCAAAATTACACTATTTTAGTGTCATGGATTGTAGATGATCTTAAACAAATCCTTTATTTAAATGGGGTTTGGTCGTTTAAAAACTCGATTTTTATATTAAGGGTTTGAAAGATGAAACTATCTCTTTTAGAGCTCAAAGAGCTTTTTTTACAAGAAAATAAAACACATACTAGCACGTTTTAATATATTTATAAAAGATATTTTTAGAAATGTAATTTATAATTTAATGTGAACAAAATATATTAAAAAGTATGATGATAATAATTTAATAACTAAATTACAAAGAAGAAAATAAAGAGGTGTTTGGTTCGTCACAGTGAATAAAAAAGGGGAAAGTAAACGAATGATCTTGAATTGCTTTACCTATTTGGTTTTCATTCGAAAACGAAATAAAAATTATATGATTATTTTTAATTTCAATATTATATAATTTTACAAAAGCTAAATATATTATGTTTGTACCAATATAATATATTTACATATTTTATAAACTAATATAATTTCTTGATCAAAAATTCATTAAAATTTTACTTTTTTAAGATATAAATTACATCATTTTAGAATTTATATAATTTATTTTTAAATATATATATATATATATAATATTACATTTTATTTTTATTTTATAACATTTTGAGATATAGATTATGAAAGTAAAAAATAAGGAAAGGGAAATCAAAATGACCAGTGTTAGGCTCGGGAACACAGAAAAATGCCTCGAAAATCCAAATGGTGGTTGCCTATTCCTAGAGGGAAAGATGACAAAAAGTTAGGATGAGTAAACGAAACCTATCCCTACATTGGTGTGTAGAGATTGGTGTCATGTGTGTTACCAGAATGCGTCGTACATGTAAAGAGAGAGAAAGAGTTAAAGTACATGTACATGTAAAGGGATAGGTCTGCGAAACCTATCCCTAGGGTTAAAGTAGACGGTGCTCGAGTTCTGCATATTTATCATTGCTGTAAACCTCTGAATTTCGGATGAGCATGTTGGTCATGTATCGCTAAAAAACAAGTAAATTTGTTTATAGATATCGAATTTTGTAAGGCATGCACTAACTAGAGCTAAAAAAAACAAGTAAATTTGTTTATAGATATCGAATTTTGTAAGGCATGCACTAACTACTTTTTTTAGCTATGTGTTGATTTTATTGACCCATAATTCATTAATGTCCGTAACGGTACAAAAATCCTTGTTAATAACAATTTCTCATCAACAAAATTTGTTCATAGCATGTATACCCATGACGTACATTAAAAAGATCCGTTACTTGTTAGTGATATGTTCGTGAATATACTTACATTAGAAAATTTGATAAATATGTACTTTTTTCGTCACAGTGAGTTGTATAAACGAGAAAATGGGTTAAAAAAGAAAAGTAAAGTTATACTCCCTCCGTCTCTTATTATTTTTCCTGTTTGGTTTCGACACGTTTGTCAACACCTAATTTTGATCGATGATATTTTAAATTTCGTATTAGTATTAAATATAAAACTTTATCGTATTAAAGTACTTATAAATACGAATCTAACAAGACCACGCATGAATATATTTATTCTTATAAAATAGACATAAATTAGTAGTCAAACGATTATAATGAATAATGTAAAAAGTCAAAACGAGAAATGTTTTTAGGCAGGGAGGGAGTATATAAAATGAGTAAAATGGTGGAATTTATATTATTATAGAATAAATATAAAGGAAGAAAGTAATGAATGTAATATTATTTTACATAATTAAAAGTTACTATTTGTGAAATGAATGAAATTGACTGAGACGTTCCAAAATAGTTATTGCACAGAAATAAATGGGCCGGAATAACTATAAACAACAAATAAGTTGATTTTTTAAATCATAAATATTATATTTTTGTAAGATGTGCATTCTTTTTCTCATTTTAACAGTCTTATTTACATTTTATAAAAATATGCGGGGTTGGTAAAACTTTTACGTGTAAATATGATTCGTGACATCCTGCATTTTAATCTCAAATGTCAATAATTTAAAGTGACAAGTTCACAAAATAATTTAAATCTAATAATTCTCATTCATAAAACATAATTTCTAATATAATTAGTGATAGTAGTATCACAATCGTAATATTGTAACAATCATTTAGTTACACTTATCCATTCAAATTCATAAATTATGACAATTACACCCACGCCAAAAACCAATATAATCATTTCCGCTAAACTCTCAAACATGGCATCACAGTAAAATAATTTCCTATCAAGTTTATATTAATAATGTTTAGAAATTTAATATATATACAAAATTCTCCTAATTGGATTGAATTAAGTTAGATGAGATTCATGATCAAATTATTGAAATAAATAAATAGAATTGAACTTGCCTAAACGAGTCAAACTCAATTATTATTATGAATGATTCTGTCCGTTTACGTACCAGCGAGATTCATTAACACGTTTGATTAATAACAAAACAAAATACTCAATTTAAGAAAAATGCTTGGAAACATAAAAAAAAAGTTCCTAAAAGTTTCACAAATACACTCATTCAGAATATGAATGATTGTAAATAATGAACTTATATTTTCTAGAAAAAGTTATTTTATATTTAAATTTATTTCATAACTAAGTTCACATATTTCTAGAAATTAAAATAAGTCAAATATAGTCACATAGACCTTGTTTGGGCAAACTATTCCCTCGACTTGTGACACCAGTTAAGCTTGACTTAATTGTAATTTGTATTTGTTAATTGATTTAGTTAATTCACTTTGCATCTTAAAATTTCACTAATTTGCATCTTTTCAGTATCAAACTAGTCATATTTAATGAGAACCTTGTTTATTTTATTTTCATCAAATATTGATCATTATGATGGGTCAGATGAAGTGATTTTGATAATTTTTCAGCGCAAAAATCATTTTTATCCCACTAGCTTTGTTAGGAGTCAATTGGTTCGTGGATTTCTGCTATCAGGTATGTGTTTCATTCATTCCAAACCCATACGTTTGGTTGGATTTTTTATTTTACGAAACTCATACCTCAAATTCACAAGGTATGAGATTTTCATATCCAAGGGGGAAGGTTGTTATGA
Organism: Daucus carota subsp. sativus; assembly: GCF_001625215.2. Taxonomy (NCBI): domain Eukaryota; kingdom Viridiplantae; phylum Streptophyta; class Magnoliopsida; order Apiales; family Apiaceae; genus Daucus; species Daucus carota. Next base: position 30,059,861 of record NC_030381.2, read on the forward strand.
AGTGTGGGTTTGGGAAATTAACTCTTTCGGCATCATTTTCATCTCCATTTATACTATTTTGTTAATGTAAAATGAAATAATGACTCAATAATATAAAAAAATATTAATTAAACTTTTTTAAGATCTGTAATAATTAATTATTCAAAAATATTTTGAATTAATTATATTCATTCCACCACCCAACCAAACACATAAGGAATGATACCTCAACCCCATACCACCTTAACCCGATTCCTGATTTCAACCACATACTTTCTTTCGAACCAAACGACTCCTTAAAATGTTGAGATGCTCAACACCTTTAACACGTCTTAGCCGAATCGATAGCCACCCTGTTCCTTTCCGGGAAGAAAGTCAATTAACTTTGATAATATATGAGAACATCCCCGATTATAAAAGTGAACGAGTAGAATTGTTTAGGTGGCATTTAGATATCACTTATACATATTATTTAAAAAATTTAGAACTTCAATCTTATATCTTTTTAGCAAAAAATATAACTAATCATATATTATTGGTTATATTTGTCGAATCAAGTGAATCTTTAGACATAATCTTACATAATTAATAATAAACGTTATAAATAAACTCATTAAAGTATTTATCTGATCTCTTAACAAAACTTTTATATAACAAATTTAGACAATCAATATAGTCAATTATACTTACATATAATTATTTGGCAGATGCTATAACGAATTGGTATGCTAAGAAACCAAAGTTAAGGACCTTTGTAGTTTTAAATAGGGGCGAGCAAAACCGAACCGGGATGGAAAAACCGAACCGAACCGTGTAAATTCGGTCCGGTTCGGTCCTAGTTTTTGAAAATTTCGGTCCGTTCGGTCCGGACCGAATAGACCGAATTAAAATTCGGTTCGGTCCGGTGCGTAATAACATATTTCGGTCCGGAACCGAATAGACCGAATAGCCCAAACAATATATAATTTATATTTATATTATTTATATTTTTATATATTTATAAGTTATAATTATAATATCTTACTTGTAAATTTAATTATATCCATCTTTGGTGAAGTAGAGGTGATTAATTGATATTATTTTTTTAATAATTTATGAATTTAATTTTATTTATAATATAATTTTTTAATTTTTATACAAAGAATTCGGTTCTTTTGGTCCGGACCGGACCGAACCGAAATAATTCGGTTCGGTCCGGTTCGGTCCATAATAGAATTTCGGTCCGGTTCGGTCCGGGAAAAAATGGAAATTCGGTTCTCGGTCTATTCGGTTCGGTCCGGTTTTGGACCGAACTGACCGAATGCTTAACCCTAGTTTTAAATGTCAGATTTTCCTATAATATTATTTGACAAACACTGAATTTATAGCGAATATGATAAATCTATACCGAATATGATAAACTGAATCTATAAGATTGTCCCCCTCATGTTGCTGCAAAATATACAAGCTCCATTTTTGTTTCATAACCTTGTCAAACTTTGTGCGGTATGTAAATAAATAAACCGAGTTGATAAAGTAACTTTCACAGGTTTGGAAAGTATGTACAGGCTACAGCAGAAGAGGTACAAGAAACAGACATGAGAAATGGAATGGAATGCGTGTAATAAATACATGTCGTACAGTAATAGCAAACGTTAGACAGAGGAGACAATACTCACTGATCATTTCTAGCTGCAGCTATATGAAAGCAGGTACTTGAAGAAAAGACTCTTGTCTCCATTATCCACCAAGACACTTCAAAGCGAGTTCCCGTCCAATCACATTATTGCGTCTTCAAACTATTCTCACATTTTATACATTCTATACATATACTCCCTCTGTTCCCCGGATTTGTATACCTAGGGGGACGCGAACTCGGCACGCATTCTAAGACGTCCGTAAAACATGTTTTGATAAGGTTTTTTTTGAAATTTTTTTTTTCTGAATAAAAGTTTAAATGTTAAATTTTAATACAGAAAAAGAAAATTTTGAAAAAAGATTATAGAATTATGTTTTGCATGCGTCTTAAAATACGTGTCGAACAATGAAAAAAAAACGTATATAATTAAATGGGACGGAGGGAGTACACAACTCTCTTGCATGAAATCTGTTAGGTCCTTCATTTTTACCTGATACTACTGGAGAATGGAGATATCTTTGACCATATGAGAAAATCTTCAGACTTTCACAAAAAAGCAAAGGGCCAGGATATATAGAAAAAGAAACCATGCTTGAAAATAATATTTTTCAGTACTGTATTATTCATAAATGTGTAAACAGATCAGAGCTGAGACTACTTCAGAAGCCTGACCCAAAGTAAATAAAATCACCAAGTAAATCTTTAAGCCTCACAGTTTTTCAAGTTTATGAAGATGGCCTTCAACACATTGATGCATATTCAAGTTTATATAGGAGTATATATACTCCTTCCGTCCCTCTCATTTCTTTACGTTATTTTTCGGCACGTATTTTGAGACTTCTATAAAGTATAGTTCTATCACTTGTTTTTTTTGAAAAAAATTCTAAAGAAAAGTTTGACATTTAAATTTTATTCAGAAAAAAGAAAAATTAAAAAAATGTAATTGAATTATATTTTATAAGAGTCTCAAAATACGTTCAAACAGTGAACGTAAACAACCTAGAGGTACGGAGGGAGTATGTATGTACTCTATGTCAAACTGGGAAGCTATATGTGTCGAATGCAGAGCAGGTACGTTAAGAAAGTAATGATCACAAGTTTTCGAGATTCTAAAAAAAATAATCAAATGGAGTCCGAGTGCCTGACATTAAAAACGAAAGCAATAGGAGTGAAGTGGGGTCACCTGTTGTTGTTGGAGGGCCTCTTGATCACTTGCTACAGCAGTATCTATATATATGAAAAATTAATCGTGGTTTTTCTTCCTGAGTAGTGCAACAAATACATTAATAATAAACGAAAAATTTTAAATTAGTTATAAGCAACAATCGTTATTCCCAATATTCTTGTCAAATTAAGGGACGTTTAGCGGAGTTTAAAATAAGTGACTTCTGATTTAAAATAAAATAACGGATTAAAAGTGATAAGTAGGTTATGTATAAAAGTGTTTGGATAAGTCATTTATAAGTTATCTAAGTGTTCGGATAAGTTAACTTATAAATTTGTATATTTTGTAATTTCATAATTTTATATACTTATTCAAACAAAAAATATAATACTTCTATTCTGTTAAAATGATGATTAACAATTTTGATTTCTTAGTTTAACTAGAAAAAAAAAATATCCTTCTCGTCTCAAAATCCAAGTTTCTTTAACTTTTTACACGTAATTTAACGAGCATGAAAATATATTTTCAACTAATATTTTTTGAATTTTTTTACTTCTAAATACAAATATAAGACATAAATTTTTATTTACAAAAGAACATTTCAAATAATATTAAACCGAAGTATCTTTTTATACATGTTAAATTACGTGTAAAATGTCAAACCAATATCTATATTGAGACAGGAAGAGTATTAAATTTAAATTATCTTAAATTAAATGTACAAAGAATTTTTTAAAAATAAATTATTAAAATGAGTTGCTAAAAAGTTTCTAATATAAAAAATAAGTTTTTAATCATATTATATCAAATTTGTTTGGATAAAATTCATTTTGTGTGTAAAAACTAACCAGCAGAGAACTGTGATAACAAAGGACAAGAAAAAGCTATTGAAAAAAGAAAAAAAAGCAAGGTAACCTAGCTTCTAACTTCTTCATGAAAACACTCAAATAAGTGTTCCGATTTATTTTGCCGAACAGTCCGCGGAGTCAGAACCTTCCGTTCATTGAAGAAAAGAGAAAAGGAATAATGCTTATAATTGAAAAAAAAAACGAAAGTGATGCCACCCAAACACCCACTAAATATTCGATCATTTACGACTTCCACGTGCATGAGAAACCTCCCATACATGCATGATTTGACAATTTAGGATAAGCCTTATTAGGTGCTTATTATTTTTTCTCTTAAAATAATTTATTTTTGTAATTTTATTGGATATAAATATTAAATATTTAACATTCATCATGTGAGAGCAAAACAAGGACTTATTTTAGAAACAAATTGCATTTTATGTATTTTTTTTCAAAAATAAGTTCTTACTTCTGAAAAATAAGTTTAACCAAACGTCACATTATATATAATTATTCTCGGAACCCTGGATTTCCTTATATATGGTTATAAAAGTATTAAATTCACAGGTTAATCACACGGTTATCTCACTTTATACAAGACAAAATTATAAAAACAACTATTTTTAAGAAAAAAACAAGACTTTATAAGGACTTATTTTATTTACCCGAACAAGCTCTAAATCAATCAATAAGTTGAATGGTAATGTTAATGTTAGTGATAATCTTTAATATAATTTTATATAATTCATAGTCCAAATTATGAGCCATCTTATATTAGTTTCATAAAAAGTAAAACTAAGAGAAAAATTAAACTAAAAAGATAAGAACATGGTAACTAGCAGAACATAAACAATCCATCAGATAAAAACAAAATTTAAATAGGAGTACGAATTTACTTCGCCAAAAGTTCGAATATATTTTCATAGATATCATACTAGAAGTACCAAAAGTTCGAATATATTTTCATAAATATCATACTAGAAGTAGAGTTTTAATTAAATATTTAACTAGAGAAGATTATATATATCTACCAAAACCAATATTTTTTGGTTTTGGAAGCTGCCAACTCCTCCCTCTCTTTCTTGTCAGCAGCTAGCATCTCTGAGACACAAGCTACCGTCTTCTGATGAGAGGCTTCCACGGTCTCTTTCATCTCCTGTTAATTAACACACACAAACACAAATATTTGTTTTAGTGCTAACACACACAAACACAAATATTTGTTTTAGTACTAATCGGAAGAAAAAGTAAATACATGTTATTAATTCTTCAAAATATATCAATATTTTTTAAAATATCATGTGATAAATCTTAAAAGATTATTATTTGGATATCAAACTTTATTTCACGTTTATTTATTATTTACTAAATCTTAATTTTCTAAGCGCAATTTTACACACAGTTTTTTTACTAAATTTTTATGTATTGATACATGCGTTAGAAAACTGCTTTACAGTATCCAATTTCCAGAAATTATAGGTTAGCCCGGTGGTCTAGAATGTCTGGATCCGCCCCTCCCAACAAATATACATACACTCCCAAGCATATATATAATAAATTGTAGCAACAATCAAAGCAGTCGGAATTAAATCAGAAAACACAAAAACACAGAATTAGGGTACATTTATTTCTATATAATCATACGTTAGAAAACTGCTTTACAGTATCCAATTTCCAGAAATTATAGGTTAGCCCGGTGGTCTAGAATGTCTGGGTCCACCCCTCCCAACAAATATATTAGAATTTAAATAAATGAGTAGTCCATATTAATATTATAAACTAAATTTATTATTAATATAAATTTAATTCAATCCCGTTTTTTACGAGATGAATATACACAATGAATGGATGGTAACACCACTACGACAAACGTAATTAAACTCTACCGACAAAGAACACATTGTGACTACAATATAAATAATTGCAATACGAAGTTAATGCAAAGAATTTTTTATATAAATAATTTAAATAATATATATTAAAAGATGATATTGTAATTATATAAAAAATATTATACTTCTGATAAATAATAAATTTAATAAATTTATATGAACCGTACTTGACATGGGTCATAAGCTTATACATTATAATAACATATCTAGTTACAATAACATTTTACAGTAAATTAAAAGTTTTTGTGACGACTAAGAGCGTGTTTGTGTGGGCTTAAAGTCCGACTTTAAACTTGAAAATGTCTGTTTGTGTAATAAGCCAGAAGTCGGCTTAAAGTCAGAAATAAGCTAGAAGCTGACTTAAAGGCATAAGTTAGTTTTAGGTACTTTTTTCAGTAAACTTTTTAAAACTTTGTTTTATATAAAATTACCTATAAACCATAAATTACTTTAAATTATTTTTATTTTTATTATTATATTTTTAATAACTCGTAAGTCATTAATAAGTCAAAATTACCCAAACAGACATTTTAAACTACCGACTTATTATATTAAGTCACGTTAAGTCATAAGTTCTTTAAATTAAATTTTTACTATTCTTTATTAGTATTTCTGGGGGAGCTTACTCCCGTGTGTAAGAAAAGAGATGTCAAAGAAAAACTACGAAATGGGGATCAGAATTACATTACAAAGCTTATAATCCACAAGTGACCTGATTGTTAGTAATACTAAAAGAGCATTGATGTAGAAGCTGCACCTGACCCATACGATAACGGGAGAAATGTTGCTCCTTTTCTCAGGGACACTCTCCGCAGAAATGAGTAACATTTACTCTCCATGTATTAGGGTCAAGATGTATATTCGGTAAATATTGAAGGCTGGACCGGACATTATTAAATTTTAAGGGTTGATGTACAGATGAGGACAAATTTAGATGGCAAACATAGATTTAAGCCTATAATAAATTGTAGCAACAATGTCGGAAATTAAATATCAGAAAACATAAAAACACAGTATTAGGGATACTTAGAAACATACCACAACTGCCTTTTCAATCATTTTTTGAACTACTTCTGTGGTCTCTGGACTGGTCACCTTATCGTAGTAGTAGTCCAGACTCACCGCGACGGTGAGGCTGCCCACCACAAGTCTTGCCACTTGCTCAATGAGAGTCTGCAAAAAAAAAAATCAGTATTCATAAAATCACACAAATGAAAATGAAAACGAAAATGAAAACGAAAACGTTACCGGAGGCACGTAGTCGCAAAAACGGTCTCCGCCGCCTCCGCTGCCTCCGCCGCCGCAACCACTACCTGATCCACCTCCCCCACCGGCTGAAACAACAAGCACACCACGAACAGCGCCTCCGCCGCCTCCGCTGCCTCCGCCGCCGCAAACAGCTGGGACACCACCAACAGTTCCTCCACCGCCTCCGCTGCCTCCGCCGCCGCAAACAGTACCACCAACAGTGCCTCCGCCGCCTCCGCTGCCTCCGCCGCCGCAAACAGGAGGCACACCTACAACATCGCCTTTCGTAGACGCGGGGAGTAGAAGCAATTTAGAGAACCTTCTCATCATTGTGGCTGGTTTGAAGAGAGAAGCTAATGGATAAATGCTTAGATAAATGCTTAGGGTTTTTCAGAGTTTGATCCCTTCTTCGAGTTCGCGTTATAGTGGTAATAAAGATAGTGGTAATAAAGATAGAGATAGTGGTAATAAAGTAATAACGGACTGATCAGGAATCCCTTCCCCTTCTACCCCGGTTCTTCGTTGCGTTTCCCAAACTGCCCTACTCTTTATTCAACTTCCTAAACTACCCACATTTCTGTACATCTTCCCTCCCACCCAGCATATTTGATCTATAATAATAAATGTTACATGTTTTTTTAATTATTTGACGATTAATGAAATTGCTTAATTTTTTCAAGTTATTATAAACTAATTAGGAAAATCAAGTGTTGCTTGACAAAAGAAAATCTAGATATTCGTAAGAAAATGACTAATTCTTTATATAAATTTAAAATTACAAAAGTAGTAAGGACATATCTTCTAATAAAAGAAATAGTTAATAAAATAATAATTTATGGACAAACATAATTCAGATATGCTCTTCTTATTACATCTCACTATCTCAGGGGTATAGTGTAGATTTAAATGTATTAATAATAATTTATTAATTTTAATAAATTATATTTGATTTTGATTTAATTTTGATTTTGTATAGGTTTTAGATTAAAAAATCGCATGAACTGAGTCTTTATATTCACAATATTTCGAAATTTCATGAACTATAGTGAAATTTCAAAAAATATAAAATATACTGAATAATTTCACAAAATCAATTATTTTATGAACTTAAAAAAAACAATTAGATATTTATGGATTTTAAATAATCACAATTGAAATTTGAATTATATCTTTTAAAATTTTGATTGAATATATCCCCGTTAATTTAATATTTTCACGATATTTTACATTTTATATCTATCTATTTTACATCTATTTATAAGTAGTATATTTTATGTCGCACGTATAAATTTTAGAATTAAATAGGTTCAGGAGTCAATTTAACCAAAATATATATGCTGGCCTGATGAGAAGAAATGAAAGGTGGGTACTCAGGGAAACTTGGAAGAAAGGTGGGTAACTTGGGAAACTGAACATAAAAGATGGGCAGATCAGGAAGGGATTCACTGATCAGTCGTGTTGTCTTTCTTTTTCTGCCAGCAGCTCATGGTATCATGTTTAGCAGAATATAGAAAACATCACTTTCGCGTGTTAATCGACTGCGTCCATCCAGTTACATGTAAGTTAACAAGGTTGACTGGGGTAAAATTTTACTTTTTCACTTCTCTAGCATTAACCAGCCACATTCAACTCTTCACTTTTTTATTTGCTCCAAAAGCTTACCAACAGTTGTTCATTGCATGGAGTGACAATGTTGAGACAAATCTTGTTGGTTCTTTAATATAAGTAAAATAAAAAAAAATATTGTTTATTTAAAAAGTAAAATACATGTAGTTAAAAAGTAATTTTACTCCAATCGTACTCCCTATAATATTTCATTATAACTGAAAACATAATATTTATTCACATTTTGAATAATATAGGCAAGTTGCGGAAGAGTTGGACTTTCAACTAGACTAGATATATGTTGGACCATAGGAAGCAAATGAGGAAATCGACATACATACTAACAAGCATGTAAAAATCAGAAATTGATACGACTCGTTTTGTTCCTGAGAAAATGAATATTCGAAACTCGAAAGACACTCAAAATGACTACTCGGATATCTTTTTTTATATATACTTTCATATTTTATTTTATATTACTATACTAATAAAACATTAATTTAATCAAAAAATTTAAAACAAATAATAATTAATCACGTCTATTGCCTCAAACTCATTCTAAAACTTTGGGAGAAGCAATTCAATTAGGAATATTTTACTACTATCTAAGTTTCTTTGATGTGTCTACTTGAGAGAACAATAAAATTGCAAACAAATAATATTAATTAGATTTTTTCATGTTTGGACCTCTGCAAATTGGACTAGGTGTATTAAAATTTTAAACCTAAAAGAGTAAATCCGAGTTTGACCCGAGTACTCGAAGTCAAATTGAGTTTTGATCAATTTTCCACAAAATTCATTATGTCCATGATTACTCGAAACTCGAATCGGGTGACAGGGTGAAAACGAGTACTCGAACGAGTCAAAAGATTCAGAACTCTAGAAAGGATTATGCATATCTCGAATTATTTGTCTTGTTTTGACTTGATTGAGTCAAATTGACTAAATTTTGACTAATCATTACACCTATTATATAATTAAAAATACGTTAAAAAATATATCATTAGAAAATATATTTAATCTACTTTAACATGTATATTTAGGTTTTAGAAAATTGTTAAAAAATAATTTTTTTTTACGGTCAGATGTTGATCAATTTGACTATTGAAAAGTCAAACATGACTATTATTTTGAGATGGAGGGAGTAGTATTTATTACATAATTACACCTCTTTCTAAAAGCAACCTATCTTTGTCCTTGTTAACTTCTGCATCCTAAGAAAAATGACCAGGATATCCTATGATTCTAGACTCTTCTAAATGAACATGTGCAAAACCTATGAATCCTAATCAGCACGCATGACCAATGCTACAACATGCACCACCAGAGTTAGTATATGCATCACATGATTTCATTATGGACAGATTTAGAGGAGGCTTAAGCCCTTGATAGGAAGAAAATTAAAATATTGATAATAAAATTTTAAAATTTTATATATAAGTATCATTCTAAAAAATTTCCGAACAGTGTTTAATAATAAATTTAAATTTTTTATAATATTAATTAAGACATTCTTTAATCAAATCCTGAATTTGCCGTTGATCAATCGTGTTAGTCTTTCTTTTCTGCCAGCAACTCATGGTATCGTGTTTAGCAGAATATAGAAAACATCACTTTCGCGTGTTAATCGACTGCGTCCATCCAGTTACATGTAAGTTAACAAGGTTGACTGGGGTAAAATTTTACTTTTTCACTTCTCTAGCATTAACCAGCCACATTCAACTCTTCACTTTTTTATTTGCTCCAAAAGCTTACCAACAGTTGTTCATTGCATGGAGTGACAATGTTGAGACAAATCTTGTTGGTTCTTTAATATAAGTAAAATAAAAAAAATATCGTTTATTTAAAAAGTAAAATACATGTAGTTAAAAAGTAATTTTACTCCAATCGTACTCCCTATAATATTTCATTATAACTGAAAACATAATATTTATTCACATTTTGAATAATATAGGCAAGTTGCGGAAGAGTTGGACTTTCAACTAGACTAGATATATGTTGGACCATAGGAAGCAAATGAGGAAATCGACATACATACTAACAAGCATGTAAAAATCAGAAATTGATACGACTCGTTTTGTTCCTGAGAAAATGAATATTCGAAACTCGAAAGACACTCAAAATGACTACTCGGATATCTTTTTTTATATATACTTTCATATTTTATTTTATATTACTATACTAATTTAATCAAAAAATTTAAAACAAATAATAATTAATCACGTCTATTGCCTCAAACTCATTCTAAAACTTTGGGAGAAGCAATTCAATTAGGAATATTTTACTACTATCTCAGTTTCTTTGATTTGTCTACTTGAGAGAACAATAAAATTGCAAACAAATAATATTAATTAGATTTTTTCATGTTTGGACCTCTGCAAATTGGACTAGGTGTATTAAAATTTTAAACCTCAAAGAGTAAACTCCGAGTTTGACCCGAGTACTCGAAGTCAAATTGAGTTTTGATCAATTTTCCACAAAATTCATTATGTCCATGATTACTCGAAACTCGAATCGGGTGACAGGATGAAAACGAGTACTCGAACGACTCAAAAGATTCAGAACTCTAGAAAGGATTATGCATGACTCACCGATTTGATGTACTTCTTGATTCTAAACATCTAATCTATGATGTTAAAGCCTAGCGAAATAAATTATTATATATATATATATATATATATATATATATATATAGATATATCATAGTTAAAAAATCCATATTTGAATTTTTATTTATGAAATTAATTTTTGTAAAAGTAATTATGTGATTGTGCGATTAATGCACATTAGAATAACATGTTTAACGTAAACTAGCTTATACAATTTAGGTGGAGGGAGCAGTGGATATAATAAAATAAATCTTAGATTTACATTATTGAAAATTATTGAATTTTAGTATTTTTACTCATCCGAAAAGTGTCATTTTATTTTATACACGTGATTTGAGGTGAAAAATATATTTTTATAATTATTTTTTCTTGTGATATTGACTGCACTAACCACTCAGGCACTCTCAATAAAGTTGTACTCTCTCAGTCCTTTTAGTTGTCCAATTCACAAAAAATATTGTCTCCAAATAACTGTCCCTTTGATTTTTGTAAACTATGTCTAGATTCCAAGTTTCATTATTTAACATTACAACTATAATAATGATGTTCAAGTGATTTAGGATATATAAATTCCAACAACATGTATTATAATTGTGTCTTATTATTAAAATAGTAATATATTTGAATGTTATTGGAGGGAAAGGAAAATATAAGAGTAAAGAGATGTATTGAAATGGAGGGAAATCAATATTTTATTGAAAAAAATAGTTTAGGATAAAGATAGCAGTGTCTTAAAAGTAGGACACTTGTTGATTGTCCTAGTGTTTTAAGACACCACTACGACATTGTTAAATCACTATTTTTTTTAAATTTCTTAAATTTGAATTTAGGACAATAATTTAGGACATTATTTGCCTTGAGTTAGTTTCACCAAGCTTCAATACTTTCGAGAGAGCTATTAATGTAATTACAACAACTAGCTTTACACTCCTGCAATGCACGGGATTTTATTTAATTATTCATTTCTTGGTTTTAAAATTTTAGTGATTTTTCAATTTTTTTATCAAAATTAATATTTGCCAACTTTTAAATTAGATTAGTTTAAGATATAATATATTATATTATTTTAAATGTTTTATCTAAATTTAGTTATTATATATATTATTTATAGGATGTATTTAAGATTTTTATATTCTTTCATATAGTTTTAGGTACAAAGCTAAGCTATTATATTTATGTTTAAACTAATATTATATGATTAGTTATGCATGCATTATATTTATTATAAATATAATTATTTATTTTTAGTTTTAATTATCAGTTAGCTTTGTGGGATATGTTTTTTTTCTTATTTTTGTTTATTATAGATCTATCAAATTATTTGATACTAATTTATTTTTACACTAGATTATATTTTCTCATATAATATTTGATTCAGATATTAACTATCATATATTATATTTTAGCTATCATATTTTATGTTCCCTCCGTTCAAAAATAGAAGTCCCTTATTTAATTTTAGTTCGTCGGTATTTTTCACTCGTGAGAATTTATCACCCATTTCATAATATATGTACACTTTTGAAAAAATCACATATATTAAGAAAGCCTAATTTCAAAATGTAATTTACATTTTCAATCATATTTAATATATTGACTAAATAAAACATGTGGATTATAACTAGTTTTGGAAATATAAATTAGAAATCTGTGGTTTAGAGTTCATCTTGAATTATAAATAATTAATTATACTACATAAAAAGTTGAAGTAGACAATTATTTTGAAACAAAATTTCCTTTTAAAAATAGACATGTAATATGAAACGGAGGGAGTAATTTGTACGGCAAGAGAAGTACTCATCTGTCCCAATCGTTTGTATACGTTTGGTTTGGACACGGAGATCAAGAAAAAGTGTAAAAAGTGAGTAAAGTTAGATGAAAAACGGGTAGTCTCGCTTGATATGATCAGATTCTCCTGATGGTTAGTCTCGCCTGAGGATCAGCCTCGCGTGAAGATCAGTCTAGTCTGATATGATCAGCCTCTCCTGAGGATCAGTCTCGCCTGAGGATCAGCCTCGCTTGAAGATCAGTCTAGCCTGATATGATCAGTCTCTCCTGATGATCAGTCTCGCCTGATGATCAGCCTCGCCTTGAAGGTCAGCCTAGTCTGATATGGTCAGCCTCGCCTGAAGGTCAGCCTAGTCTGATATGGTCAGCCTCGCCTGAAGGTCAACCTCGCCTGATGAGGTCAGCCTCGTCTGAAGACATCAACCTCGTCCGAAGACGTCAACCTCGTCCTAAGACATCAGCCTCGCCAGATACACCTGTCTCGCCCAATGCCTGGGCACTATTATTTATATACTCAGCCACGCCCTCAGAGAGGACAGACGACTAGCCCATACAGCTAACTCAAAGGAGGTCCACATGGGCTGGATCGGGTGTCAAAACCGGGATGTCGGGTCAGCCCATCTAGTCTCATGCTCCTTAGAGAAGGCTGGGCCTCAGCGGCCCATATCTGTCTGATATAAGGCTGTGGCCCATCAGCTGGAATTCCGTGATGAGAAACCAACTCGGATTGGGTTTCTAAACCCATTCTGATTAGGTTACTTGTTCTCCAACAACTACGTCTGGCTTGATCCCTATAAATAGGGTACGTATGGCACATTGTTTGGGATAAGCCGCAATGCAAGAATGAATACTTCTTCTTCTTGTGAGAGACCTCTAATTTCCAAACGATTTCAGCCAAAATCATAAACCATCTACCCACTCCGCCGTTCACCGTCATCAACCACCACTATTTTTCAGCAGGCCTTCCCGAATCTTGTTATCACCAGATTCCTCCGTTAACAATTGGCGTTAGAAAGAGGGGGCTCTTGACATCTATTGGAGGAAGGATGTCCCTGAACAAATAATAAATTTCTGAACATGAGGATCGTGTAAATAATATATTGGAGGGAGGATTGGTACGAAGGATTCAAATCTACTCCGACGTCAAAGACTGGCCAATGTCATGACATAGCAAATAAGGCTATAAAACGGATAATACGGATGCGGATATGCCTATATCTTTTTTCGTATCCGAAACTGTCGGATTCAGATACGGATAATATCCGCTTTGTTTCGAATACGGATAATATCCGTTTTTTTCCGGATACGGATGCAGATATTTCGGACGGATATCGGACTTTTAAAGTTTTTGGAAGCGTATTAACCATAATTATTTATTCGTTTCAATATAAACTTATTATTTTTAACATATTAAACTCTAGTAATATTTTCATATATGTCTATAATGATTATACAATCATAAAAAACTGTATATATAGATTATTAACTAATAAACACACAAATACTATATACGAGTAGAAAATATATAATTTAAATACCATATGTATTTATATAATTTAAATATTATATATATTTAATTTCGGATTCGGATACTCCGGATTCAGATACGAATAATATCCGCTTAATTTCGAATACGGATAATATCCGATTTTTTCCGGATACGAATGCAGATATTTCGGACGGATTTTTCGAATTTTTTTTTACACCCCTGATAGCAAAGGAGGCTCGCCTGGTAAAAAGGTGGCGACGCTTAGTATAAATAAACAATAAAGAAGATAAAGCTTCAAGTAGTTGACAACAAAACACGAGAGTGTGGCTCGCTTGAACGAGGAATATGCACGGGACGAGGCTTGTTGCAAACTTGAGTTTATTAAAATTGGTGGGACCCACGCTTGAATAAAGGAATCAAGACCATAGACATACACAGAGTCACAGACACGGGCTCAGAGATAAGTCTTTCTCCTTTTCTTCATTCATATCGTGCATAATTTTCCTTTTCTTGAAACGTCATGCAAAACATATAATCTGTATTTTAGGGATGGCAACGGGTCGGGTTTGGATCGGGTTTAGCTAAATCCAAATCCAAATCCAAATATTTTCGGGTCTAAAAATCAAATCCAAATCCAAATCCATCGGGTTTCGGATCGGATCGGGTATTTTTCGGGTATTTAAAATTGAAGTAATATAATGAAATCTATTATACTTGATACGTGTAAATAATACCCTCCACAATACACGATTAAGATCAATGTGTCCGGTGTAGGAGCTGAAAATCAATATTCTAATGGTAACGAAAATGGAGTTGCCTTTATAGTTAGAGATCATAAAGGAGTTTATCTTTTTGGTAGGATGGGTACCATTAAGGGTTCAACTGCATTGCAAGCTCAACTTTGGGTAATACACATGGCAATGAAATGGGCTTTTGAGAAGCAAATACCAATGGTAGTGGTTGAAACAAGCGACAATGGTGCTTATCAAGTTTTTAGGAACAGGGACGATGAAGAAGAGTTTATCGAGGAGGAGGATCTCGAACTCATCCTAGATCAAATAGATATACTGAGGGCGAGATATAACAAGAGTGATGGTGACGGTTCACAATCACGAAGTTGTACCATTAGCCCTGTAGCTGGTACAAGGAATGAGCCAACTAGGAGGATGGCACTGTTAGGAATGGAGACATGTGAAGGAATTGTGGATATACCTGTTCCACCACCAGAAATAACAGAATTTTTAGATTTGGATAATGGGCTTGGTCCATTGTGGGAGGTTTTTGAAATTCTTCCAAACAGAGGTCTTGGAGAAATTATTACAAGAGACATTGTTGATCCAACTATTCACAATGCGAGAGTTAAAGTTAAGATGGAATCCTTGTTTAAAGAAGAAGAATATAAAGGATTTAGAGTACGTGAAAATAGTTCTCTAAGGAATAATAAGTCATCCGAATTTTTATCTAATATGTCTGGCCGAACAGTTAGAGGAATTGTGATCCGAGAAGCAGTCCAGAATTTAACACATTTAAGTGGCTCAGATTTCCACCGGGATACCAATGATAAAGGTAAACGTAAGATGGTTGAAGAACCGGACATCCCTCCTGGTTTTGAGTATTATCCATCAACTAAGAGAATATCTAACGGAGGAGAAGACACCTCTCAAGAATGGTAATTCGTTTTAATACCTTTTTCCCGTCAAACTTGTTATTTTATGTCAAAATATGTAAATTTCATAGGTTCATATTTATTACATCTTTAATTGGAAATTGTTCTAGCTATAAGATTAATCTAAATCTTAGTGAATTTATATTTTATACTCCATTTTTTTTTGTTACAGATGAAAGGAAGCTATAAGAAGTAGAAAAGAACACTTTATTTGACGAGGTTTCGAAGCAAAAAATGCCTGGATGTAATGGAATTCGTCAACAATAAAAATTACATCAAATGTACATCTCATGTTCTTGGATATTTGTTTATGACATATCCCAATCCTAGACTTATATTTCAACGTTTTATGTTTCGATCTCAGACTAAGTCTACACTTTATTAAATTAACTGTTGATTATGTTGAATGGTGGGATCCATTGTATCTAGGTAAATTTAATTTTGAATATTATAAAATTATTTCCTTTTTATTATAAAATAACTAAATAAGTGTTTTCTTAAACAACAAATCACTTAGAAGATTATGTTCTTAGAGGGTTATATTTTTAGTAATCTTGATACCCAACTTAAATAATATTTATATATAATCGTTTCTTATACTTCGTTGTATAAAGTGTGTAGGTTCACAACGAACAAAGAAAAGAACAGCTTTATAAATGCTATAAGAAATCACAATGAGCAGCGTGAAGAACAGCTGATTAAACTTTGGTACTCTTACACTCAGCATTAGATCATCATCCTAGGAAGATTTACCTATTATATTATAAAATCAACTTAAAAATATTCACTATATATCCGAACAGCTAAGAGAAGTAAAAAATCAGACTAAAAAAATGAAGAAATTTTTGTACTAATTTTTTTTCCAACAGAACGCATTAAAGAATCTCGCATAGTCAAACAAAATTATTAAACTTTAATTAAGTTTATCTAATTCCTTTTAAAATTAGGATTTTACTTATTAATTTTAAGTTAACTTTATTGTTATAATTCACATTAAAGAAATTAAGATCAATACAAACAAATTCTATGGTATGAGTATTATTTATAGAAGAATTCAAATTATCACAAAAGTTCGTCCATTGACGTTTTAATAAGTTGACGAATTATAAAGTTCTGATTAATGAATCTAAATGTTACCTGTTTACTATTAGCATATAGCCAATCAATTTTAAGTTGCCATAATCATCTCGAATGAAGATTATACTTGGAAACAAGTTAAAGAACACCATATTAATAGTATCGGTTTAAACCTCATCATCGTATAGAAATCTATTAAATAAATCAGAAAACAACTTAAAAAATTTAATCTTTTAACAACTGAAAAAAAAAGTGGTTTTAATAATTCTACTGTATTCATAGAATATTATAAATAATCTTGAGACGCAACTTAGAAAATAATTTAATATAAATTCTTTTAAAATTCGCTGTATAAAAAACAGAGTATAATATTGAACAATGTAAACAACAATTATAGAGAATCACAACGAACATCGGAAAGAACATCTGATACAAAGTATTTTATTCTTAAAATCCAAACTTGTTCATAATCTCAATAAAAAATAAAACAACATTAAAAAATTATCTATATTTTCGATCAGCTAAAGGAAATAATGGATCACATAACAAAACAATTAGTAATTTTAAAAATAAACTTTTTATGTATTGGAGTACTTATAAATATCTCTACTAGATCCATAAATTTTAAATTCTAATTCTAGGTATCTAATACGAACATATTAAAATCATAAAAATAATGGATCACATGATGGATCACATAATGGATCACATAACAAAACATGTACTAATTTCTGAAATAAACTTTCTATACATGCAAACACGTTGAAGAATCTCCCCTAGATTAAAAAATAGAACTTATAATAGAAAAACAACATTAAAAAATTATCTATATTTTCGAACGGCTAAAAGAAATAGTGGATCACATAACAAAACAAGTAGTAATTTTAAAAATAAACTTTTTATGTATTGGAATACTTTTAAGAATCCCTACTAGATACTTAAATTTTAAATTCTAACTTTATGTATTTAATACGAACATATTAAAATCATAAAAATAATGGATCACATAATGGATCACATTACAAACATGTACTAATTTTTGAAATAAACTTTCTATATATGAGAACACGTTTAAGAATATCCCCTAGATTTTTAAATTTTAATTTATCATTCTAGGTATTAAATTCATTTTTTTATTGAGGATTTTAATTATAAATTTTAATTTTTTCTATGTTTTTATTAACCACATAACAAAATGTACGATTGATACAATCTATATAATGTCATATTATTATTTATGGAACATATTTATGATTCAGGGGGGAGATTCTTCTACGTGTTCTCGTGTATAGAAAATTTTGATCTGTTTTTATATATATTAAAATATATTAAATAGTTTATTTTATTAAACAATTAGTAATTTTAAAAATAAACTTTTTATGTATTGGAGTACTTTTAAATATCTCTACTAGATCCATAAATTTTAAATTCTAATTCTAGGTATCTAATACGAACATATTAAAATCATAAAAATAATGGATCACATGATGGATCACATAATGGATCACATAACAAAACATGTAGTAATTTCTGAAATAAACTTTCTATACATGCAAACACGTTGAAGAATCTCCCCTAGATTAAAAAATAGAACTTATAATAGAAAAACAACATTAAAAAATAATCTATATTTTCGAACAGCTAAAAGAAATAATGGATCACATAACAAAACAAGTAGTAATTTTAAAAATAAACTTTTTATGTATTGGAATACTTTTAAGAATCCCTACTAGATACTTAAATTTTAAATTCTAACTTTATGTATTTAATACGAACATATTAAAATCATAAAAATAATGGATCACATGATGGATCACATTACAAAACATGTACTAATTTTTGAAATAAACTTTCTATACATGAGAACACGTTTAAGAATATCCCCTAGATTTTTAAATTTTAATTTATCATTCTAGGTATTAAATTCATTTTTTTATTGAGGATTTTAATTATAAATTTTAATTTTTTCTATGCTTTTATTAACCACATAACAAAATGTACGATTGATACAATCTATATAATGTCATATTATTATTTATGGAACAATGCATCGTACCTCAAAAAAAATTCTCCATTTTATGCCCATTGACGTGGTATACACTTAGCCTTTTTCAGAAAATAATTTTTCTGATACATTAGAACACATTAAAGAAACTCATTTAGTTGAAATCAGATTAATCAAAATAATAACATAACATATTTAATTCATTAACCTATATTTTAATATATATAAAAACAGATCAAAATTTTCTATACACGAGAACAAAATTATTGAACTTTAATTCAGTTTATTTAATTCCTTTTAAAATGAGCATTTTACTTATAAATTATCTATATATTCGAACAACTAAAAGAAATAATGGATCACATAACAAAACAAATTCTATGGCATGAGTATTATTTATAGAAGAATTCAAATTATCCCAAAAGTTCGTCCATTGACGTTTTAATAAGTTGACGAATTATAAAGTTCTGAATAATGAATCTAAATGTTACATGTTTACTATTAGCATATAGCCAATCAATTTTAAGTTGCCATAATCATCTCGAATGAAGATTATACATGGAAACAAGTTAGAGAACACCATATTAACAGTATCGGTTTAAACCTCATCATCCTATAGAAATCTATTAAATAAATCAGAAAAACAACTTAAAAAATTTAATCTTTTAACAACTGAGAAAAAAGTGGTTTTAATAATTCTACTGTATTCATAGAATATTATAAATAATCTTGAGACGCAACTTAGAAAATAATTTAATATAAATTCTTTTAAAATTCGCTGTATAAAAAACACAGTATCATATTGAACAATGTAAACAACAATTGTAGAGAATCACAACGAACATCGGAAACAACATCTGATAAAAGTATTTTATTCTTAAAATCCAAACTTGTTCATAATCTCAATAAAAAATATAAAATTTATTAGAAAAATAACATTAAAAATTTAACTATATTTTCGAACAGCTAAAGGAAATAATGGATCACATAACAAAACAATTAGTAATTTTAAAAATAAACTTTTTATGTATTGGAATACTTTTAAATATCTCTACTAGATCCATAAATTTTAAATTCTAATTCTAGGTATTTAATACGAACATATTAAAATTATAAAAATAATTGATCACATGATGGATCACATAATGGATCACATAACAAAACACGTACTAATTTCTGAAATAAACTTTCTATACATGCAAACACGTTGAAGAATCTCCCCTAGATTAAAAAATAAAACTTATAATAGAAAAACAACATTAAAAAATTATCTATATTTTCGAACATCTAAAAGAAATAATGGATCACATAACAAAACAAGTAGTAATTTTAATAATAAACTTTTTATGTATCGGAATACTTTTAAGAATCCCTACTAGATACTTAAATTTTAAATTCTAATTCTATGTATTTAATACGAACCTATTAAAATCATAAAAATAATGGATCACATAATGGATCACATTACAAAACATGTACTAATTTTTGAAATAAACTTTCTATATATGAGAACACGTTTAAGAATCTCCCCTAGTTTTTTAAATTTTAATTTATCAATCTAGGTATTAAATCCGTTTTTTGATTGAGGATTTTAATTATAAATTTTAATTTTTTCTATGTTTTTATTAACCACATAACAAAATGTAAGATTGATACAATCTATATAATGACATATTATTATCTATGGAACAATGCAGGATACCTCAGAAAAAATTATCCGTTTTTATGCCCATTGACGTGGTATGCACTTTGCCTTTTTTAGAAAATAATTTTTCTGATACATTAGAACACATTAAAGAAACTCATTTAGTTGAAGTCAGATTTATCAAAATAATAAAATAACATATTTAATTCATTAACGTATATTTTAATATATATCAAAAAAGATCAAAACTTTGTATACACGAGAACATGTCGAAGAATCTCCTCCCTGAATTTTAAATTCTAATTTATCAAACTAGGTATTAAATATGTTTTTTGATTGAGAATTTAATTATAAATTTTAATTTTTTCTATATTTTTATTTTTCACGTAAAAAAATGTAAGTTTGATACAATCTATATATTGTCATTTTATTATTTATGGATCATTGCAACGCACCTCAAAATATTCTCCATTTTTTTTCTCATTGACATGGTGTACACTTAGCTTTTTTAGAAAATAAATTTTGTGATACATAAGAACACATTAAAGAATCTCACTTAGACGAATTCAAATTTATCAAAATAAAAAAATAATATATCTAATTCATTAACGTGTATTTTAATATATATTTGGTTATGTAATAAATAATGAATCACATAACTAAACAAGTAATATTATATTTAATAAATTTTTAATATAGAAGAAGATGTTAAACAAAACTTCTGTTGCAAGAATGTGTTCTTACTTTTCATTCTTATTTTGATTCGGTCAAAAAATATTACTCCCTCCGTCCCTATTTATCTGTCCACTTTGCAAGTAAAAATTTGTCCCTATTTATCTGTCCATTTATACTTTCAAAACTAATTTAATGATAGTTTTTCAAATATATCTCCATAATTTCAATTTTCAAGGCTTGACTTATTTAAAACTTGGTTGAATTCATGTTTTCAAGACATAAAGTAGGGGTATTCCACCATTTTCAAGATATTAATTAGAGGTATTCAATGAAAAAGTTCATAGCATCAATTATTCATTGGTATGTGTTTTTTTTTTCAAAATGGACAGATAAAAAGGGACGGAGGGAGTATATATTTAACTAATATAGTGCTATTTTCATCAAGAAATTGTCTCGGTTTTTTCACCATTAAATTATAATCCATTGATAAATATAGTTATAAAAAGATTCAACTTGAAAAATCAATGTCGCTTGACAATATTAAATGCAAAAGAAAATTAAATGCTGCAAAAAAATTAAATGGCTGTCTTAATCGCTTTAGACTTAAGCTTACTTACTCTAACATAGCAATTGTTTATTCATACAAATCTCTACTAGAGACAAAACATCCAAGAAACAAGGGCTTCGATAGATCTTTTGTCCCCAATATGAGGAGAACCGTGCGCTTCGCAAGAGCTTTTGAATTAGGTAGATTTCGTCTCTTCCTATCTATGTTATTCCTTAGTAAATTCTTCAAACTGTTATCTCAGAATCAAGTTTGGCTTACTCGATGCAGTAGATCCAGAAAAGTTAAACGATGCTCAAGCTGATCATTACATAAGGTACTCTTGATTTCTGAAATTGATTTTTTTTTGCATGTTTGTAATTTTGAATATTTGACTGAATTGTTATAAATCTTTACATATAGCCGTCTATGAGCAACACCTGATAAGTGGAAAGCAGATTCGTGTCTCTATATTGATCCTTTGTTGATAAAAAGCTACTATGAGAAAAAGGATGGACGGAATAAAGTGTTCAAATGCTTTCAGAAAGGGAATTTTTTTGATAGGAGATATGTTATTTTCCCAATCTGTCTGTGGTTAGTTTCTTATACTATATATCAGATTTAGAATATTTTAATTATACTGAGTAGTACTTATAAGAAAAACCATATAAACTTCTGCTATGTATCTTTACTTCAGGAATCACTGGGTTTTGTTGATATTATGTAACCCAAACCATGAGCTCAAAGGGGGTAAAGAACGTCCTACAATGATACTATTGGATTCTTTAAAGGGTTCAAACACAAACAATGTTGAAGAATTTGTCCGAGGGTAATATATTAAACTAGTAAAATATGAATACAGAGCCTATATAGCTGCTTTTTTTCAATCATTAAAACTATTTATATGGTTTGTAGGATGTTGGTTTCCTTTTACAAGTATTCTAAAAAGGATTGTTCTTTGAAGAATTTTAATGACATTCCATTCTTGATTCCAGAGGTATGTATAGAAAATTAGATTTATAAGAAATATTTGCATTTATAATGCCTTTGAGTTAATTATTACAGCATTCAATAGGTACCAAAACAAATAGACGACAAGAGCTGTGGGTTTTTCATGATATTTTACATCACTCTGTTCTTGAAAATGAGTCCACCGCTTTTTAATCTGGTGGAACACTATCCTGGTTTTGTAAGTTTTAAAACTTTTATACTTCCTCTGCTTTATATCATCTTCATCTGATTTGTCTAAAATGTTATATGTGTTTTTTCATTAACAACTATATTGTATTTGATTTACTCTAAGATGTCAAAAAATTGGTTCACAAATGAACAATTTAACGATTTCAGAACATCACTGTTGGATATTTTCAGCAAGATTATGTAAGCTTCCTTCAGTTACTTAAAACCTTTACAGAAATCTTGCTTCGTTTCACTGTGATAATTTTTGTATGTGTTTCCTAAGCCAACTATGGATTGCCAATGACTGCTGCACCATGTGAAGGAGATACTGATTCAGATTTGATCAAACTGATACATTTCACAAACAATGACTGTAAGTTTGAAACCATATATTTTACTTCAAAGTCCGCCTTTCTTTAAAATATTATATAGATCAATAACATAACTTTTGGATATTTTAATTGTTGAATTGGTTTATTTTCTACCTTTCGTTATTTTATATACATAACCGACGTAAAAAGATTGGTCAAAGCAATTGTTGATTTGCTTTATAAAAATTTTCATTGATTTCACGTGTAACTGTAGGCACCTTTGGTTTAACAACTAGTGACCGTGGAGGACATAAGCAGTTTGAGATAGCTTCAAAATCCACTAAACCGATAACTGTAAGTGTAAACCAATTTTAGGCATATATTTATTATGTTTGTTTTCATAATTATGTAACTATTTATATTATCATGACCATACTAACTATGTATTGAAATACTTTTTATACAGGGTCCTAAGAATAAAAAAAGAAAGTTTAATGATCATGAGGTTACTAAATCTAATGTTGGGGAAACGATAACTGAGGAAATCGTAGACCACAAGATTTCCATGAAATTAAATCCTTCGCTGTTCTGTGAAATGATCCAGGACTTAACCATTCCACAAAAAGAATGGGTTAAAAATTCTGGTTTTGGTAGCATTTTAAATTTCAAACTTCAAGACTATCCAAGGTATCTTGGATATAGTATAGCGAAACAATTTGATCCTGAGAAATGTTCTATAGTGGTTGGTGATAAGACTTTAGAAATAACAGAGGACGATGTTCATCGTGTTCTTGGACTGCCAATGGGCGAGACCAAAATAGCTTTTGTTAGTAGCAAATCTTTGTCAAAGGAATGGAGAAAGCAATTTGGTGATCAGAAAAAATCTTTCAGGGTAGCCGTGAAAGATGTCATCTGTGCAATGAAGGAATCTGGATGTGTAGACATACATTTCAAAAAGAACTTTATTTCCGTTATGATTTGTTTTCTAATCCAAGCACCAACAAACTCTTACATTCGTCAGAAATTGCTAGGATTCTGTTGTGAATTGGATAAATGTTCAAATTATAACTGGTGTGAATTAGTTGTTCGCTGTTTGAAGAAGTGCCCAAAATTTTGGCTGAAGAACACAGATACGTGATACTATACAGGATCCCTCCCTTTCATATTGGTAAATCGTTCGCTGTTGAAAAGTTCCGATCTGTTTTTTTAATTAAAAGATGTTATGATTGGTACACAAATACTAACGATGACTTTTTTGGGCAGTATTTCTTTCTTGACAAATTCATTGGATGGAGGTGTTTTCCAAGCAAAATACAACCAAGATTTGTCCCGTGGAACAATTATTGTTTGCAGAGTCTCGAACAATATATGATCCAGAAAGGTTACATAACTGATGGTGTGGTTCAGAAGCCAAACATAAATTATATAGAACTGCAAATTTGTAGGATAAAGGTAAATATGTAATGAAGACAAAATAATTTAAACATTCTTGTTATATGTTATTAATTATGCTTTTCTATTTCAGGGTACTGAAGTCTTAACTGGACAACCAGAACTTCAGGATCTTCCTAAGATGGAAAACACAAAGACAGTAATATCTCTTGACCAATGAATTTTTTAAATAATATTATAATTGTTTCAGTCATCACCTAGAAGGCAAAAATTTCCTTAGAAACACAGCATAAATTTTACAAAATTTCTTGTGTATCTTTTCAGTGCAGTTATGGAGCAACAACGTTGGGACCGTCAGAAAATGTAACTGGATTGGATTTCGATTGGAATACGCTTCCAAAGGTATTGTTCAGACAACATAATTGTATATTAAAGAAAATCTTGTCTAATTGATGTTATAAATTCGGCAATGATTTGTGGTTTAGGATTCACATAATGGAAAGGAATGGAAGAACTCTATACTGAACAATCACCAGGTATATTTTAAAACTTCTAAACTCATTTTCCTCAGCTAAAAGATTTGGTTACCAATATCAAAAAATAGCTAGTCAACAATAATACAAACCGCTGGGTTAAACAAATAACAAAACTCAGATAAAATTAATAAGCTATAATTAGAAAAGTTCAGTTATATTTTTTGTTAGGGGGATATGTTAGATCAATTATTTGAATCAATCACTTTTCACATAATTGTGTGTCTATTGCAAAATGTTGTTATTTTCTTAACCATTGTATTTCCACAGACAAATCTTGGAACTAATGCAGACGATACGACGCATACCCAAATACCATTTGGTATTAATTTGGAATCGGGACAAAAGGTCTGCACTGTAACTTATACACATTTTATATAATTTATACTACCTGTTCTGACTCATATCTGAATTAATAGTTTCAGAATGATGCGCAGAAAAGGAAAAGTTCTGCTGTTGGCAAAGAGAAGGTATTATTTAAACTTATCCAGGCATCCATGGACTCTTTAAAATCTGATACATTGTTAATGATTATTTGTATAATTAGGAGGAAACCTCAAAGCTGGGGGAGGACAAAACAAAACTTTTTCACCAGTACACCTCCGATGACAAGGGAAAGATGATTATGGTACGATTTTATCTCATCTGTGGTTTTAAAAATATTGTATCACAAGTATCATTATGTGAATTGTTTTACATTTTTAAAACAACTGAATTTATTATAATTTTTGTTATTTTCCTGCAGAATAAACATTCCCTCCTTGAATCTCTTTTTGATTCATACCATTGCATTCAACAAACTTTGATGTCTCATATCATGTCTGCAAAGGCTGAAGACGAAAAAGATGAGGTGGTTGATGATTTAAGATATGCTTTCATTGAACTGAATAACGATGCTAATGACATAATGTTGAAGTGATCCTGGTTTCAAAATTGATGCACTGATGTAAGAATGAAAAAAGTCTAGAAGGACATCGGTTCCTTCTAATCAAGTTGAATTGTTTTCTAGTACTCTCAAAACAATCCACGTCTTACTGTTTGCAGTAAATGGTTGTAAGCATCTATATTCGGATGATAAATGGTTTTTTATTCATGTTAATGAATTTTTAACCCTGGCCAAGTTTTTGAATTCTGCAATCAATCTTATTTACCGAAGAATATATTTACTTTGTAATATAAGCACGCTACACTTGTTGTAGAATACGCACTTTGATCTGGGCGTTGAAAAGCTCACCATAAATTTTGTTTAAAAGTATTGATATGTTACGCACTAAAAAATGCACTTAAAAATGTTTGTCTCATGTTTTGCAATAAGATCATATTTTAAATAGATGAGAGACTAAGTAATTTAACAGGTACACTTGCTAATTAAAAAACTGCCAAATTAAAAAGTTTCAAAATATATCCTTACATTAAAATCCATGGAAAAACAGGACTAATAAACCAGAAACTCAATCATTCTTGCCTCTTTTCAGGGCAAGTTCTCGAGTCATGATATGCAAACTCCTTGCAACAAGCGCATTTCCTCAATGATTTCTTTGTACAAGCAATAGATTTTTCTGCACCAGATAAAATCCTCTTACGACTACCCTTATTGGTGCTCTTATTTGGATTCTGTATTGTGATGTCTTCAACAGCAGACGAATCAATGATTTCTTCTATTTGTTCTGAATTCAGTCTTGTCTTTGATTTCTTCAACGTGCTATTGATATGTTCCCTAATACTGCAGATTTCTCTCTTAATATAATCTAGAATATCAGGATTACCAGAAGCATCACTTAGACAACCTTGGAATTCAAACCAACAGTCTTGTGTTTTAACACGCTTTGAATTAGTTTTTGAACCAGCTTCACATATTTCTCCAAGTTCTAGTGTACTAAAGCGTTCAACTGCGTTCTTCAACCATCTATTGGACACATATTGTCTTGGTATAGATTTGATACCACATATACCGAGACAGAAAAATGCATGAGAACACAAATATCCTACCCTTGTGAAAAGCTTACAAGAACACTCTACAGTGTGTGTGTCCAAATCAACGGAAACCTTCGAACAACACAACATGAAAAAGATCAAAAATATTTCTAAAATCCAGCATGACATACACATAAATATAAAATATTAAAATGTACCTCGAAAGATTTTGCTTTGTTGAATGGATCTTGTATAGTGGTAACTCTTGTTTTATTCAAAGTACTCATATATTCAACAACAATATCTTCACCCCCAGCTTTTATCTGCTCTTGTACTTTATAAAACATGGTTCTAGTATATAAACTTACAGCATCTTTAAGAATTTTTTTCCCAGTGACTATGTTGGGGGTATAGTCATCGTAATGCGTATTCTTCCTGAAGCCGTTCCTCTGCTTTTCAATCGCACTTTGGTAACATAAATAAAACTCAGATAGTGTGTCACCCTTTTGAACATAGTGTCCAAAATAGAAATTAGAACTCTCTGATCTCGATGTTGTTCGCAGAAGACCTACCATGGGCTGATCATTGAAATAAGCAGGGATCCATAATTCTCTCATAGCAAACATATCTTTAAGCCACATATTGTCTTCCAGACCATAATTCTCTAATAGCTTCATACCAACCTTGCTCAAACTCTTCTGGTGTCAGGTGCTCTGTCCAAATAAATTTGTTGATTCTATCCATAAAACCAGACTCAGCACAGAAAACTGTTCCCAACTGTAAAAGATACAAAGTAGCATTAGTACGACATTAAACGGATAGAATTGTATACTATATGATTCCTACCTTTGCTGGGAACTTCTTCATGATGTGCCACATACAAAGGCGATGCTTAACAAGAGGGAAACTAAACTTAAGTGCGGTTTTCATAGCAAGGTCTTGATCCATTATTATACATTTAGGACTACTACCGAAAACCCTTTTGAATGCTTCACATCCCCATATATAGTTTTCATTATCTTCATGCTCAAGTAACATGGCTCCAAAAGTCACGCTTTTCCAATGATTATCAATTCCTATGAGAGGAATAAACACCATTCCATATCTTGTAGAAAACATAAAGTTTGTCAGTGTTTTCAATTTACAAGTATATATTATAGTATCAAAATTAGAACATCATACCTGTTTGTTCGATATGTTGCATCAAATGATACAACATCACCAAATACCTCATAATTCTTCCGTCCTTCACCATCTGCCCAAAATAATTGTGTGAGATGATTCTCTGAGTCTGTCCTATACTCAAATTTGAATCCAGTGTCTGAGGATTCCTGGATATCCTTGAATTTTTGGATTATCATGTCTGCATCATGCTTCCCTATATATTGTTTAATGTCTCTTGAGAAATTTTTGAAATCAACGACTGTTGCTCCAATATCCTCATACGAACCAATCATAGATTTAAGTATAGCGTGCGCTCGTGATGCACCAATGTTAGATTTTGCAGCATCAACTATAAACCTTTTGTGAAACTCTGTCAAAGATCTACTACATCTGAGAAACTGCATTCCTCCTCTTCCTGCAAAAGGATGATTATGATACTCCGTGAACTTCTTTACATAAAATCCACCAGAGTTATGCAAACCGAGAACAAGTTCAGCTGGACATTCACACTTTGCTGATACCGTTCTTATTCGTCTTTGGTTTTCTGTTTCTTCATTTTTACTATCAGGTCTTCCTGACCTAGAGCAAACAAAATATTTTCTGATAGTCCTACCATATTTATCAGACTTCTCAGATGAACGTCGAACATCAAAACCAGATAATCTTCCATATTCTTTGTAAAAATCAAAGCCTTCCTCAATATTTTTGAAAATTTGATCTAGCAATGGTTTGACACCTTGAGGACAATCGGGAATCCAATCTTTACCCAGCTCCTGCAAATCAAACTCATTTTCGTCGAGAGAACAAGAACCGTAAAGTGAACTGTTGCTGTCAACACCTATTAAGTGAAAAACATAACAGTCTATTTAGCTCTTCAATTAGAAACAACTAATTTTGATAAAGAAAAGAACATATGAACGAACCAGAACAAGAATAATCGGAATTCTCCATTATAGCTTCAGATTCTGGAAGACGAAGATGGAAAAAAAAGATGTAACGGATTGTAATGAAAAAGGAATAAATTTACTTACAAACAAAATTAAATCAGTTACCAAGTAATTCTCTCAGAATTTTTTTAAAAAAGGTAATGTTACGTGATTGTATTCTGTGTAGTTTGTATCCATGCGTATAAAAAAAAAATACAAGACTGTGTTCACTATACTGCCCCTGGAAAGAATCTTTAAAAAAATCAGAATTAAATTAAATTAATTATGACCACTAGATCAAAACAGATCCAATGGTTGATTATGTGGTCTCTCGGGTCTCTCGCTAAGCCCCGGTCTCTTTTGAACCTCCCCCTATATATATATATATATATATATAGGCCATTGCTCAAAAAAGAACACTATTAAAAGAAGAACACTTTAGAATCTTTAGAATCATGCCCTAAAGAATGAATTTGACAAGTGAAAACACAATCTGGACCACATATTTTTATCTAATCTAATGGGCCCCGCCAGGGGCACCCTCACATGCATGATTCTAGCAATTTCATCATTCAAAAAGTATATAAGTGATTCTATTCTGGAATCCATTCTGGATTTCTATAATATTTCATATTAATAATTTGAATGAGTTTGGATGTTAGATTTCATTTATTGAGTTTAATTAGAGTTTAACTATGTAATCATAATCTTAACAAATCATTTTTTATGAAAACTGAAGTGTTATTATAGTGTTATGTGTTGTTCTTTTTTTAAGATGTTCTTTCTAGAGTGCAACCCTATATATATATATATATATATATATATATATATATATATATATATATATATATATATATATATATATATATATATATATATTAGTTAATAACTCGTGTCATGCACGGATGATTTATAATATTTGTTATTCTATCGTATATATTTTGGATGTAACTGTTTTTTTTTTTTTTTAAGATTCAATTATGATAGAATCATAGAATAATGTGGCTATATAATTTTTTCATTTAATAGTTGAATAAATTCTAAATAGTGAACCCAATCAAATGGCTAACTAAAAATTAGGTCGAAGATACATGTTTAAATATACTTTTCGTATGTGTTGTATGTTAAAGAGACGTGTAAGCCCAAATATCGACTAACCAATCAAATTTTTAATATTTCATCGTTAATAATATAGTATAAAACATGCTATAAGTTAAAGAGACGCATAGACCCAAATATCGGCAGATCATATTAACCATATTTTAAATATTTTGACTTAATAGATAATAAAAAAAAATCTATTTAAACATGTTATAAACTAAGGACGTCCACGGGGTTCAATACTAAACCTTCCAACCAAACTCGATCAATCGACCAAGCGAATTTGGCTTTAATATATGTAATAATGTATAGTATAGTACATATTTATAATATTATTATAAATCGAGATCATTAGAGAACTTAAAAATAATGTTAATAATTATATATAATAATATTATATTTCTTATATGTATGTTACTCGTGTTATTTTTAAAATATCGATTTTTTAGTTTAGAAAATCTAAAAACGATAGTGTATTTTAGTTAAAAAGGATAATTGGTATGTTGCTCAATATTATTTTTAGAAAAATTGAGTTTTTTTAGTTAGAAAATTTGTAGAAGGTAATATGTTTTAGTTAAAAAGGATAATTGTTTATATAGATAGGCCCATATTCAGCTCAAGTACCGACCGACCAAATTTTTAATATTTCGATTTTAATAGTATAGTATAGATATAACAATTTAAATTATGTAAATATATATTAATTTATAGTTAAAATACATGATTTATTTAAAAAATGAATTGAAGGATGCCTAATTTATTTTGTGAAAGATGCCTAGCAAATCTGAAATATTAAATTGATAAAGAATTAATATAACAAGAACGAAACAGATGCTACCAAAATCAATCACAAATATCATAAACATATCTCACAAACACAAACAAACAAATATCTCACTTTGAAAACATATCTCTCACAAACAACATCAATATCTCTCTCTCTAAACATTTCTCAAACGTAAACAACATTCATCGATCTCTCTCACACACAAACACACAAACGATCGTGTGCTTGATCTGAACAAAGTGGTGGAAGAAATTGATGGAGAACCTTCACCGTCACCTCTACACACACCTCCCGTGCAAGTCTTATCAAGAAACCCTACAATTCCTCAGCCTCATTCATCTTTCAAACATTCTTTACTCATTCACGTTCGTCGCAAACTAACCTTGTGATCTGCCACGAGTTTCAGAAATGCCTTCAGACTCTCAAATTTCTTCTACTCTTTTTGGCCGCCACAATTTAACATATGTCATATTCCTTGCAATTATCAAGAAAATCGTTTTCGAATGATCAAAATATCAACACAATACAGAGAAAATCTTGAATTTTCCTGTAATCGAAACTTGGAGTCCTTTGATAGCTGTCTCTTAAGTGCACCATTATACAAATAGGCATGCAGCAAACAATGCAAGGTGCAATTATTTGATTTCTTGAACTCTAATGAAATTAATAAGGTGTACCTAAGGTGAAGTGCATGAGTTATCGCAAGAATTTCAACATGAAAAATGATTAAAGCATGAAAATATTCTGTTTCAAAAAAATGATTTTGTAGGTATCTCCGCTGTAAACATTTATTGAAAAATTTCTGATTAATCCTTACAAAATATTTACCGATGCACCGACTACACCCTGATTTGACTAAAATCCCTAACCTGACTAAATATCCTCGATAAATTGAAAATATCTTTGATAAATTCCTAATATATCTTGAATCGATTTTTGCAATGATGGTAGTGTTGGGTTTTGAGGCGTAAAATGAAGCGAAAAATAGTGCTAAATAAATAATAATAATAATAATAATAATAATAATAATAATATAATAATAATAATAATAATAATAATAATAATAATAATAATAATAAATCTAAACCCTAACCTAGTATCCTTGGCCGATTATGGAGAAAATAAATCTAACCTTTTAATAGAATTTTAAGTGCAATACCTCTAAATTGCAGTCATTAGAGCTTAGACAAAAACATATGGTGGACTTAAGAAAACATGAGATAAGAGAAACTCAACAATCACATAAATTTGTGCTTTCACAACACATATCCAAGTTTCTTAACATAATTTTTGAAATTGGGCTTGATCATCCAATATAGGTTCTTTGTCATGTCAATATTGTACACTACTATAAATCCACAAAATTATAACACATACATAAGCTACATCGAAAATTATTATGACTGCATTTCAAGGCTCTACCCATATTTCTTTAGTGGAAAAGACTCTTGGTCTGCCACATTTTTTCTGCCTACTATATTCGTTGAACCCGGGATCAACCCACTTACAAACTTACACCTCCTATGCTATTTAAGCCTATGACAGGTCACCAGATCCTGTGATATTCAATAACATCAATATTAACAAAATCCCAACATTAGAATTAAGGCATAGAGGTATGAATGAGTTATAATTATTAGAGAAAGAAAATCCTAATACCTGTAATAAGACAATTACATATACATATATATATATATATATATATATATATATATATATATATATATATATATATATATATATATATATATATATATATATATATATATATATATATATATCGCTACCATTTTTCTCGTAATTTTTTGTGTTTGAACTAGAAAAAGAGGGGAAACAATGAAATGGACTCCATATAGGACCTATTTTTGGAGGGAAATCAGAATTTTTTCAAATACTTCACAGAAGCATCTGCAAGAATTCAATTATTTCTACCGATCATAGAGTTCAATCACAAATAGATCATTCATTTCATCAAGCACAATTTTCAACTACAAACAAAAAATCGGTCAAGAAAATATATAGAAGTGAACACAGAAATCAACACACTATGCCAATATTTTTGACACTCACGGCAATACAAAAATTATATTTAACATAAAGAAATTACATATGGCAGGGTCTTAATGAGCTCGATCATATCATCAAACAAAGGGAGCCCAATAGTAAACAACATACAGAATATAAAAGGCATGCATATATGTGTGTGTATTTCGAAATGACCACAATCCACGAACTTGTAAATCTATAAGAAATTTTCTTCTCACCACAAATACAAGCCTCTACCACCTACTCCAAATCCAAATTCGACACAGATTTCCTCTCTGTCACCCCTTTTAAATCAAAACCAAGAGGATGGAGAATTGACGTCTGTCAAATGAAAACAACTCCCATTTTCAATCAAAATCAAGAAAGAGGAGACCCGTTATAATTAATATTTATCAAACCAAAACCCCGAAAGTTATTTCTCAATCTCGCGAAAAACAATCATGTAACTATTTATCTTCATGGTTTTACGATTGAAGTTAAAATACAGTGGCAAATCTGTTATTTCAAGCTGATTAGGGGCGTTCTGGGTATTTCACATGGATTTTTTATTTTTTTTATCAATTTGCCGTTGGTTGACTTATTATATATAGAAGTAGATAGATAGGCTACAAGTTAATGGGCTTATTAAGAAGAAACCATATAATCTCAATCTATTCACCCTCTAAACTACATGTTACTACTTAATTAAAATAAATGATCATCATTTATTGTGATATATAATGAGACTATTTGGATAAACTTAAAAAAAGGTGAATTCTTACTTAATTGATGAGAAGTGAGAAGCAAGTTAATTTTTCTAAGTTATTAACGTGGTCTGCAAAAAAATAAAAGTTAAAAAAAAAACATAAAAATTCTCAATGACCGTTTTGATAAATTTAGAAAAAGTGACTTCTTGTTTAAACAAAAGAAGTGGATTAAAAGTGAGAAATAACTTAAAACTTATAAGTTATTAAATTGTTTAGAAAACAAGTAGAAGTCCCGAAACAAAAACTAGTATTCTCAACTTCTTATGTATTTCTAGCGTTTTACACAAACATGTCAAGAAAATTAGAAGTCAGCTTCTTATTGAAAAAAGCTGGGAAATCACCTCCAAAACACCCACTCAACTTCCAACTTTTCTCTCAAGAACTTCCTAAAAGTGTTTCTACTTAAACGTATTTTTTTATAATTTATATAACTCTAACAATATAAATGAATAAACATCATATTCAATATATATATATATATATATATATATATATATATATATATCAAAATTGATTATTAAAATGAACGGTAAGAGTATTAAAACAAATATTTATAAGTATGCTTAAGTTTAAGTTGACTAAAAAGAAAAATTATACACACTTAAGCTCAGTTTCAGAGTGCTGTTTAAAATTGCTGTGCGGTTAGAAAAAGTGCTGATAAAAAAATATTGTTGAAATCAGATAATTGTTTGGTAATTTTTTTTTGATATTTGTATATTTTAAATTTTGAGCTATAATATTAAAAAATAATGTTTGGGAAAATTTGATTGTGGAATCTATAACAACTTTTGTGAAAGCTGAAAAGCAGCTTTTTCAAAAGTATGGGGGCCTGTTTTTTCTAAAAGCATCATTTGGGTCAAAAGTTGTTGTCCAGAAAAGTTATTTTCAAATTTATCAAACACTTTTACACCTGTTTTTGAGTAAAAAATTGTTATTACTGTTTTTAATAGTAATACCAAACGGAGCCTTAATTAGAAACTGAACCGTACCTTCTCAAGCATCAAATATACCAGTTGCATGGTATGCGAAGAATTTCATAGTTATACATTGTTTTGTCCTTCTAATTTAAGTCTACATATATAATATTATATTCAAACTTAAAGGTACAACTCTCAAGCATCAAAATTTATTTGATGATTATAAATTGCTTGTCCTTGTTATACCCAAAATTCTATTTGGGCTCCTTTTTAGGCTAGGCTCATAAAAATGTCGAAGAAAGGAGACCATCAATACAGGATTAAAAATTTGGGCCGGTGATATTTGGGCCACGCCCAAAGTATCTGTACCGCGCCCTGGAAGGCCTTAACAGGACGCGTCCTGTCGAGGTGAAAGAATACATTTTATTTTGGTTAATTGGCAAATGACTTATATTGAAGACTTGAAAGTCAATAGAGGTCATCCTACATTCGGGGGGACGCCCTTGAGTGAGGGAGAGCCCTATTGTTAGATAGAGAAGACTAGTAGAAGACCAGGCTCTGTAGTCTAGTGGGCAAACTCACTGGGGAGTCTTGAAATGAAGACAAGGGGCGATGCTCTGTATTCCGGTGGGCAAACCCCACTAGGGAGCACCAAATGTCCTCTTAATATAATCGTCTAGAAGACTCTACCCTGTAGTCTGGTGGGCAAACTCATTGGGGGGTAGAGTTGAGCCCATGCATTTGGGGTAAGGTATAGAGCGGCAGTTAGGCTCGCCCAGGAGACGCGAGGCCCTGGATCGACTGGCACTCTAAGGTAACATATATTAATGTTGCAGTAGTCTTATTTTATGTTACAATAGGGGTCTATGGTATCATAAAACTTCATGTTACCATAGGAGAAAAATATGTTAGCTTAGGTACCCTAAGGTATCATTGAAATTCCTAACATAAATTTTATGTTACCTTAGCCAAAAATTGGGTTTTAGTAACATAAAAGCCGTGCTATTGTAACATATTTTTTTGTTACCGGAGGCTGTTTATGGTGTAGTGTGGCTTGCTTCGCGGTCTATACCTAGGCCTCATCGTATTGGGCCCTTCCAGACAAGCCAAGGCGGTCGAAGGGGAAATCGAATCCTATTCTGTTTTTTAGGAGAACAAAACTACGTCTGCCTTGATCCCCTATAAATATAGGGGTACGTAGGCAAATTAGGGTATGTCGAGTTGATTGCACATGGAGGCAACTCAAAACCCTAATCTCAGCCACCCCAAATTTTATCACCCCCACTCTCCGACGACAAAACCACCGCATCAGATCTTGATTCCGGCCAACAACCTCCAATTTTATTGACTACCAAATTCCTCCGTTAACAGTCCTTTCAAAAGAAGCCTAAATATATAATATCATACTTAAAACTAAGTTACACGAACTGTTAGGAAAATCACGAGATTCAACTTATAACGTAAAGCACACAAACAAAATATATGACGCGGAAAACCACGTCCCAACTTGTATTATTAATCAACAATGTTATCAATAATACAATCAACCAAACTTGGATACTCAAATCTACTACCCAAGCATCCACCCGCAGGTGATACCTGAGTCTAAATCTTGAGCACACCTATCAAACACAATATAACTATGTATATATAGACATCTCAACCTTAGACAAATCAGAATCTAATTCTGAAATACCTAACTCCAATTAGAATCCAATTCTGAAATCTCCAGCTCAAATCAGAATCCAATTCATATCGAACTAAACAATCATCCCCTAACTTTGTGACTAAGACATACCTTTTATAATAATTCTCTAACCATACAATTATTATCCTTATATGTTTTGGATCACCAAAGTCCATACCACCATTGTAGTGGGCTGATACCTAACACGAACATTAGAGTACATATTAAAATCAACCATATTATTTTTTCATCCGGAAAATTAAATCAACCATATTATTTTTTTGTCTGGAAAGTTATACTCCCTTCGTCCTCCTCAATTATTTACATTAAGAGGGGATACGGAGATCAAGGAAAAGTGTAATTTATTAAGTAAAAGTAGGAAAAATAAGTAAGTGGTGGGACCGGTCAATAATTAATGTATAAAATGAGTATAAAGTGGAGATAATGAGTGAAAGTAGATGATGTGATTGAATTTTACATAATAAAAAATTACAGTTTTTGTGGTATGTAAAGAAATTACAGGAACGTCCAAAAAAGAAAGTATAAAAAAATAGGAGCCAGAGAGTATATATTCAAACTAATTACAAGAAACTTACGATCCAGAATACGTGAGAAAGCGCATTGTATGAGAAATGTCTTCTTGTCGTCAACTATTAAAGATATACTGCTCTGTCTTCATAGTTTCTTCACCTTGGTGCGAGTTGTCGACACAAAATTTAAAGTGTTTTATAAATTTTGTTTCGTTATAAGTAGTTTTTCAAATTTTGTTTTGAATAAAAATTAAATATTTGAATTTTTATATAAAAAATAAGAAAATCTTAAAAATATGTTACGAAAATATATTCTATAAGAATCTTAAAATACGTGTCAGAAAAAACCGGTAAAGAAATGAAAGTAACTAAGGCAATGATATTACAAATTTACTTAGAAAAGGATGTGGATATATCCAAATCCATTAGTGAGAGGGCCACTTTGAAAGATGTGAGGAAGCTCATTTTTGTAGTCTGAAACGGTCCTCTGGAGGACCCTTACTCCACCCACACCGAGTCCTACTTTACCATAAAACAGTAATTTAATTTATTCACTAACCTCATTTTCACAATAAGTATTATTCATCCTAATCATCCATTATTATCTAGTCAGATCCCACCTGTATAAATAATGCTGAGAGTTGGTGTTTCCATGCACACTTGAGTAGCTGCCCAACAATTTTCCTATCACGATTGACTTGTGTTCCCTCTGTGGTGGCGCCAACAGATTCATTCACAGACATATATTATACTCCATATGTGACTGAAAATACAAGATGGTGGTCTGAGCCGCCTGATAGCTCCAATGGCCAGGTCCTACTTAATTATAGTGAGATCTTAGTACCGACCATGTATTGCATATTAATGTAACTGTACAGTCGCAGAAATACGATGTAACACTGGGGTAAGTCGTGTCTGTTACGCTCACCAAAGAAACATAAACGTGTATGCTGGATGATCATATGTTGATAACCCGTGTCGGTAAAGCATTCAGTGAGTTGAGATGATTAAATGTTAGAGACGGTTCTCGTATAAAATGGGAGATTGAGAACGGGAAAGAGCAGAAAGAATGTTTTAAGCGAGGTTGTCTGTCCATGGATAATTCAAGACAACAGACTATCATAAAATCATGGGACAAATACAATTTCGCACTCATTCATTTCTGTGCAGAGGCCTACACGGCTGCACCGAGTACCGACAGTTTCCGTCTTCTTTTCCCGATCTCCTCCTACTTTCTTCCTGTTTTTAGCACTAAGCTAAACAATCAATTTACCAACATATATTAAAATTGTGGAGGAAGGAGTGTTACTCATTTTTGTTATTAATTTTATCAAGCAACTGATTCGCCATTTAGATTTATTTTACTGTATCACTATCTATGGTTTTATTTTCTTCTTCAACTAGTATGTATGACATAATAGCACTATATATAATTTATCATTTTATTAGATTAATCAGTTCTATAACCTTTTGATAGGCTAGCTTGTAGTCGCAAGTTGAATCATTAGTTCGAGGGAGAGCCCGTACAAGTTACAAGCTGTATAACTCGTCGTTTTTCAAACAAGATAATCGCGTATCGTCCTACAAAATGTTTCAAAGAAGCATCATTACGGAGAGTTAGGTTACACATTCTTTAAAATTTGAATAAAATATAGTTTAATGATTTTAATTTATTATTTTTCTTATTATGTTATATAGCATAATCAATCGCTCCTATATTCTACACTACTTGAAATCCACAAATAACAACAATAGCAGTGCTGTTATATTCAATAAACAAGAACATTATAACAAAATCAATACAACAAGACCAACGCAAAGATCAAATACTGTACCGACTGAAATAGAAAAGAAAGGGCGCACATTTTACCGTCGCTCGATTTGAATACCAAAAAATTAATTATCAGCTGAGTCATCTAATCCTTCTGTGAAGACTGGACTGTTCTTGAAGTGATAATTACTTCACTACGCTGTGATGGATTGTCGCAATATCGCTCTCAGGATAAAACAACTTCGAGTAATCCGCTCGCAGACACGGCAATATTCAATAACGATCGGACCTAAGATCGTCGGAGAACACAACGTGCGTGTATGTATGAGAATAGAAGAGGCAGAGAGAAGAAAGATGGCTACTAGGGTTTTCTCAGTTGCGTACATCTGTTTCGTAAAATGAATATTTTTATCATACAACAAAACTGTAACCGAAAATAATTACGAATTATTCAGATTTTATTATTTTTAATACAAAATATACAATTACGATTTCTCGCAATGGACATCAATTTTATTTTTTGTATTTAAAATACAAAAAATAAATTAATCAGTATATTCACATTAAAAATAATATTAAATCGATAATTATTTTAATGTAATCTAATAATTAAAATTCCTCGCACCGGTCGCCTCGCATATGCGAGAAGCCGAGACATTCGCCCAAATCTCCTTCGACCCGAGTCAAGTCGTGACGAGGCGAGACGGCGGCGCGCATGTGTGCGCACGCGAGGCACATGATAATACTATGCACACACACACTAACACATGCACCTCCACATGCCTTTGTAGTTGTACACCAC
Organism: Daucus carota subsp. sativus; assembly: GCF_001625215.2. Taxonomy (NCBI): domain Eukaryota; kingdom Viridiplantae; phylum Streptophyta; class Magnoliopsida; order Apiales; family Apiaceae; genus Daucus; species Daucus carota. The sequence continues at coordinate 30,099,520 of NC_030381.2, forward strand.
ACTTGCACATGTTGATATATAAAGTCACCGACCTGAAGGAATTTACGGAAGAGCGGAAGCATGGTATAACAATTTTCTTACCGTAAAACAAGAATCGCGCATATAGAAAGACATATAAATTATACATACGATTCATGAAAAAATTTTAGAATCGAATTCTAACCTTTAAAAGCGATCCAAGGAAGACAAAGAGAGGTCCTAGCAGTTGCTTCTCAATGCGTGAAGCACTCTACCGGTATCCACCAAGATTGATCCTTTGATGAAGCTTTTATAAAGATGGAGCCCTTCTACTTTTGAGAGAGAGAGAGAGATGAAGAAGAAGAGGGAGGCTACTAGGTTTTCACAAAACACAAGTTGTGTCTAAAGCCTTCTCATCTCTTTCTTTATATAGGGCTCTCCTAGGTTTTACCCAATTAATATATCAATATATATTAATATATAAATCCCACACTTTATCTTATAAAATGTTTAAATAATAATTAAAACTATTTTAATTATTATTATTTTCTAAACTCTTTAGAAAATAACTTGCTCTCTCAAAAAATCCCTTCATCAATAAATTAATCTTTTTATGGTGTGACCCTGTAGGTTCAATATTATGCCGGTAGTAGAAATAAATAATAATAAACTTTTTATTAATTATTTATATGAATTCTAAAATTCACTAAATATAATTAACTGATTAATTATATTTATTCTACATCGTGAGTGATGCTTCTCAACATATCGCGACTATCCGGATAATATGAATTCACTGCTTAGAATACCAAGAACCTGTCAGTGACTAGTTACCGTACAATTAATTCCTTCTACCCTTACAATATCCCGATTAAATACAAGGCATGGATCTCGTGTCAAGCCTATCAAATTTAATCATATGATTTCTTATTCATAATGCGAAGTTCATATTAATGCAAATTAGAAACTCCTTTCTAATTTCATACACTCTGGCCAGAGATTCCAGAACTTGCATAGAAAGAATAACATAGGATATTCTCTTCCTATACTGGAAGGGGTAGATCCTCTATTGAACGTTAACTATCTCTATACATAAATCCCTATGCCCAGAATAGTCCTAATGGATGTCCTTGAGACTAAGGACTAAACCAAAACACAGTTCTTTATATATAAGATAACTTTAACGATCTCAAGTCTTAGGACACTTGTACAACTATCACTCAGTGAATAACTATTGACACGTGAGTAAACTCCATTAGTTATTCAACTTATCGAGTCATGTTCAGTGAACTTATTCTCTAATAAGCACCTACATACTGGCTATAGTGTCACCACACAAATGCCTATGAGAACATACATCCTCCTCAAGGAAGCAAGCACAGTATGTACCAATCTTTGCGGATTTACTAACTTCCAATTAGTTATCCTATGATCAGGAACTGTTTAAGTCCGGAGTTATCATCTTCTAGATCTCACTATTATAATCTCATTATAATTCTAGAAGCTTTACTCCAAACTATGGAACATCTTATTTAAAACACTTTAAATTGACAAAGCCCATAATAAAATCACAACAAGTCTTTTATTAATATCAATGAAATCAAATAAGAATACAAGAAAGTTCTTCCTAATTCATCATACATGATTGGATTTAGGACAAACACTTTCAATCTCCCACTTGAACTAAAGCCAATCTCCCTGGTATCTAATACCCATCTTCTCTTTATGACGATCAAAGTGAATCTGAGATAATGACTTTGTGAGTGGGTCTGCTACGTTGTTATGTGTGTCAACTCTCTCAATCTTGACATCTCCTCTTTCAATGATTTCCCTAATCAAATGAAAGCGCCGCAAAACATGTTTGGAATTTTTATGAGACCTAGGTTCCTTAGCTTGTGCTATTGCCGCGTTGTTATCACAATACAACACAATAGGCTCCTCAACGCTAGGAACAACTCCCAATTCAGAAACAAATTTCCTCATCCAAACGGCTTCTTTTGCAGCCTCACTTGCAGCTATATACTCTGCTTCCGCTGTGGAGTCAGCTGTAGTAGACTGTTTGGAACTCTTCCAACTAATCGCACCACCATTCAGAGTAAACACGTACCCTGACATGGATTTGCTATCATCACTTTCTGATTGAAAACTAGAGTCGGTATAACCCTCTATTTTCAACTCAGATTCACCACCAAAAACAAGAAAAATATCCTTAGTCCTTCGCAAGTACTTAAGGATGTTTTTCACTGCTTTCCAGTGGTCTTCACCTGGATTGGACTGATATCTGCTCGTCACACTAATTGAATAAGCAACATCAGGCCTAGTACATAACATCGCGTACATGATAGATCCTATTGCTGAAGCATAAGGAATCTTACTCATACGCTCTCTTTCTTCAGGTGTCTTTGGAGACATCTTTCCAGAAAGGGATACTCCATGGCTCATCGGTATGAGACCTCTTTTGGAGTTTTCCATGCTAAACCTTTTAAGCACCTTTTGGATGTATGTACCCTGGGTAAGACCTATCATTCTTCTAGACCTATCCCTATAGATCTTCATACCGAGAATGTAGGACGCTTCTCCCATGTCTTTCATGGTGAAGTTCTTTGATAGCCACACTTTGACTGATTGCAGCATCGGTATATCATTTCCTATAAGAAGTATGTCATCCACATACAATACAAGAAATGTTACCGCGCTCCCACTAACCTTCTTGTAGACACATGGTTCATCTACGTTTTTGATAAAATCAAACTCTTTGATTGTCTCATCAAAACGGATGTTCCATCTACGAGAAGCCTGCCTCAAACCATATATGGTTCGTAGTAGCTTACACACTAGGTGTTCATTTCCTTTGGAAAGAAAACCCTCTGGCTGTGTCATATACACTTCCTCTTCAAGTTTCCCATTGAGGAAGGCCGTTTTCACGTCCATTTGCCAGATCTCATAGTCGTAGTAAGCAGCAATCGCAAGCAAAATCCGAATTGATTTTAACAGGGCTACAGGCGAAAAAGTTTCATCAAAGTCAATCCCTTGCCTTTGTCTGAATCCTTTCGCCACGAGCCTGGCCTTATAGGTCTCCACCTGGCCATCTGCTCCAATCTTTCTTTTGTATACCCATTTGCACTCAATAGGCTTCACACCCTCAGGTGCTTCAACCAAAGTCCATACTTGGTTGGTATACATAGATTCCATTTCGGATTCCATGGCACTTTGCCATTTCTCTGAGTCAACACTACTCATAGCCTCATTGTAGGTCATAGGGTCGTCATCATCAACGATTGACAACTCATTGTCATTCTCAATGACAAGGCCATAATACCTCTCGGGTTGGCGAGACACTCTCCCTGACCTACGAAGGGGCTGTTCTACAGAAGGTTGTTCAGTCTGAACAGGTGTTTCCTCTTGAACCGTAGTAGTTTGTGTCTCTTGAACTTCATCAAGTTCAATTTTGCTCCCACTGTTTCCTTCAAGGATAAACTGTTTTTCCAAGAAGGTAGCATGTCTGGAGACAAACACCCTATGGTCGGTGTAAAAGTAATACCCTAAAGTCTCTTTAGGATATCCCACAAAGCTACATTTAACGGATCGAGATTCCAGCTTATCAGGGTCAACTTTCTTGACATAAGCTGGACATCCCCAAATCTTAATGTGTTTAAGACTTGGTTTCCTTTGTTTCCATATCTCATATGGAGTTTGAGGAACAGATTTGGAAGGCACCTTATTCAGTAAATATGCTGATGTTTCCAATGCATAACCCCATAGGAATACTGGAAGATTCGCATAGCTCATCATGGATCGAACCATGTCTAACAAAGTTCGATTTCTCCTTTCAGATACCCCATTCAACTGTGGAGTATATGGAGGAGTCCACTGGGAGACTATACCATTTTCTTTGAGATAATCTAGAAACTCACCATTCAAGTATTCGCCACCTCGATCCGATCGAAGAGTTATAATACTACGTTTGGTTTGTTTCTCCACTTCATTCTTATATTCTTTGAACTTTTCAAAGGCTTCAGATTTGTGTTTCATCAAATACACATATCCGAATCTAGATCGATCATCTATGAAAGTAATGAAGTATGAAAATCCACCCATGGCTTGCGTAGACATTGGTCCACATACATCTGTGTGTACCAATCCTAGCAAATCCGCAGCCCTTTCTCCATGTCCACTAAATGGAGATTTGGTCATTTTACCCAATAGACAAGACTCGCATGTAGGATATGATTCAAAATCAAAGGGGTCAAGTAACCCTTCCTTTTGCAATGTTCGAAGTCTATTTTCACTAATATGACCAAGTCTGCAGTGCCACAAAAAAGTGAGGTTTTCATCATCCCTTTTTCTTTTATTAGTACGTTCAATTTGTAGTAAATTATGCTCTACGTCACATATATACAGACCATTATTTAAACTACCACTTCCATAAAGAACGTTATCTCTTTGAATTAAACATTTATTATTCTGAATAACAAACGAAAATCCATCCAAGTCTAACATGGGAATAGAAATAATATTCCTTATAATCGAGGGAACAAAGTAGCAATTATTCAAAACAATAGTCTTGCCCGCAGGCATATATAAATGAAATGATCCTACAGCTTCAGCAGCAACTCTTGCTCCATTTCCCATTCGTAGAATCACTTCCTCTTCTCCAAGAGTTCTACTTCTCCTTAGTCCCTGCAACGAATTGCAAATGTGAGAACCACAGGCGGTATCTAATACCCAAGTAGAAATTTGACTTGTAGACATATTCACTTCAATCATGAACATACCTGAAGCAGAAGCGATAGTCTCACTACCCTTCTTCTTCTTCAATTCTGCAAGGTAAACCTTGCAATTCCTCTTCCAGTGCCCCGACTTGTTACAGTGAAAGCAAACAGCTGTGCTTTTGGGGTCCACCTTGGCCTTCGCTGGATTAGTCTTATTCTCACCACCTTTCTTCTTTTTCTTGGGAGGGGCCCTCTTCCTCTTCTTGGAAGTAGAACCCTCACCAATAAGAAGAACAGAACTCTTCTTGGAAGGGAAGCTCGACTCAGCAGTTTTCAACATGTTATGGAGTTCAGGCAAGCTAACATCCATCTTATTCATGTGAAAGTTCACAACAAACTGCGAGAACGAATCTGGAAGCGATTGCAAGACCAAGTCTTGGCTTAGCTCCCCATCCATGACAAAACCAAGTTGCCCTAAACGTTCAATCAAATTGATCATCTTGAGCACATGGTCATTCACAGATGTCCCCTCTACCATTTTACAACGGAACAACTCTTTCGATATCTCATATCGAGCTGTCCTCCCCTCGACATGATACAACTCTTGTAGATGTACCAGTATAGTGTAAGCATCCATGTGCTCATGTTGCTTCTGAAGCTCAGAGTTCATGGAGGCCAACATAACACACTGGGCAACATTTGCCTCATCCATCCAAGAACGATAAGCTTGATGCTCATCATAAGGTGCATCATCAACAGGGGCCTTAGGCAGTGGTGAGTTAATCACATGATCCAACTTCTCAGACTTGAGAACAATTCTCAAGTTACGAAGCCAATCAGCAAAATTGGGACCAGTCAACTTGTTAGCATCAAGAATGCTACGGAGTGATAGTGCAGAAGACATAACGTATATAGTAAATCTGTAAATGATGAACACATAACAACACTTAGCAAATATTCAATTTCATTTCAAAAAACACTATATGAATTGGGTCTTTATTCATAAGTGGCTCCCACTATTTTATCCAAATTATACAACCCCCTAATTGAAAAATGAAGCATTCATAATGCTAGTGGGAATAGGGATCCTACATTCCATCACACAACCTCGGCTGTAGCACGAAACGTCATGCGATGTTCAATAGGCAGACAACTCTTGTCAATTACATCTCATGTTATTCCCTAATAAAACTTTAGCCTCTTGAATAATTGAGTCACGGCTGTAGCACGACAAACTCAATATTCTAAGTCAAGTTTAACCCAACATCTCGTACAATTAAATCAGTTTCCAACGGCCCACGGCTGTAGCACGTAACGACCATTAGATTCTAATTCAATGTACACATCTCTATGTAATAGACAAGTATTTCTTATTTCGAAATCAAAGCCCTCGGCTGTAGCACGAAACGACAATGATTTAAAATAAGAACCACTTTCTACCATGTTGGAAGGCTATGACCGACACAAGCCCGTTGTGTCATTGGCCAATTACTACTTGATATTATTTAATTTTAGAGGGATTATATTATATTACAATCATAATCATATTATAAAGAGATTCGTCCTTTTAAATTAAATATTTCAAATCAATAATCGATAATTGGATGATTCCCAGATCGGGGGGAGCATTGTCAAGAGGCGTCACTTAATACCCCTTTCTTACAGATCGAAATCCGTTTTTGACAGAATCATCCTTTCTCTCAATATTGAAAATTCATATTTAATTACGTGTTTCATAAACACAAGAATCTCATGATTGTAATCATAATATTATTGTTAAGGCAAGAAACGATTCCTATTCTAGATTTTCTAGAGCACGCCTTATGTTAATTTAAGTTCACCTAAATCTAGCATCGCATGGTAAACATAGGCATATATCTCATATATTAAATTAAATAAACAATTAGGCATGCAAGTAATATCATGTCACGCATGGATATAATGATGTATGGATTTATTATAGCATTTAAAAGCAATTAAAACAATTAAAACATGCTTTAAAACACTTTTAAAAAAATATAAACAGTTCAAAACTTTTATATAAAAAATATTTGACCACTCCATTAGATCCGTCTCGGAAAAACGAATCCAATGATATATTGCACGCCCAAAACGGAGTTACGGAACTCCCAGAAAATCAGATTTAATGGAGACACGCGAAAAGAAGAAAATAATAATAATAATAATAATAATAAATAACTCAGCGCGCACGTGCAGCGCACGCGCCTGCTGTCGCGTGACGCGCGCGTGCAGCGCACGCGCCAGCAGGTCGCGTGGCACGCTGCCGCGCAGGCGCCCCCCCCCCTTTTCTCTTTCTTTCCGCGTCTGCCTCCCAATTAGGGGTGTTAACGAAACGAATTCGAAACGAATACTATAGTTTTTGTATTTGTATTCGGTTTAAATATACATATTCGGATTTGTATTCGTTTATCATCCGAATAGTTATTTGTATTCGTATTCGTATTCGGTTAAGTTCACGAACTATTCATATTCGTTTAAGGCACTCATTTAAAAGAAAATAATTAAACTGCTGACACGTGACAAAAGTTATAAACTCCCATACTTCACCAATTCAAGCAAACTATAAAAAGTACTAATAATACAGACTACAGTCATTCAACTCAAATAATATAAAATTCAAATTACTGATTGAACAAACATGGATAAACCAGAAGGTGTGACATTTTGTTTCTGATTTGTCGGTCTGTGGCTATAACTAGAAGAGCTCCCCTTACCAGTACATAATCTTATTAAATAAAAATATAATATTTTTCTATATAATATAAAATAATATATATATATATATATATAATTTAATTTCCGAATAATTAAACGAATAGCGAATACGAATATTTATCTATTCGAATTTGTATTCGTTAACAAACCGAATATTTTTTAAGATTTGAATTCGTATTTGTATTTGTTAACAAACGAATACGAATAATGTTAAACGAATTCGAATACCGAATATTTCATTAAATATTCGTTTCGTTAACAGCCCTACTCCCAATTACCCAAAAAGAGCCCCCTTTCCATTACTCCCCAATTAATAACTTTTATTAATTCTAATTCTATATTAATTTTATTATTAATAAATTAATTAACAATTAATTAATAAATTAATAAAAAATCAGAATAATAAATTAGGCAGTACCAGAATAACACCAAATCAGCCAGGAGATCTTGTGCAAATTTTAATCATATTTATTCACATGTATGATTATTTAATGAATTTTATTTAAAACAACTTTCAAAAATTCATAGCAAATAATCTATACATCAGAAAATTATGAAAAAAATACCTGGACGATCTACAACACTTGTAGAATTCAGATCAGTGGTCAAAATCTCATGCAAAATTTATTTCGAATTAATTCATAATTAAATCTAAATAAACTTGCAAAAATCATAATAAATCCATACATGCATAAAAAATTCTGAAATTTTTATATGAATCTCTATATGCAAGAACCTAGCTCTGATGCCATTGAAGGAATTTACGGAAGAGCGGAAGCATGGTATAACAATTTTCTTACCGTAAAACAAGAATCGCGCATATAGAAAGACATATAAATTATACATACGATTCATGAAAAAGATTTAGAATCGAATTCTAACCTTTAAAAGCGATCCAAGGAAGACAAAGAGAGGTCCTAGCAGTTGCTTCTCAATGCGTGAAGCACTCTACCGGTATCCACCAAGATTGATCCTTTGATGAAGCTTTTATAAAGATGGAGCTCTTCTACTTTTGAGAGAGAGAGAGATGAAGAAGAAGAGGGAGGCTACTAGGTTTTCACAAAACACAAGTTGTGTCTAAAGCCTTCTCATCTCTTTCTTTATATAGGGCTCTCCTAGGTTTTACCCAATTAATATATCAATATATATTAATATATAAATCCCACACTTTATCTTATAAAATGTTTAAATAATAATTAAAACTATTTTAATTATTATTATTTTCTAAACTCTTTAGAAAATAACTTGCTCTCTCAAAAAATCCCTTCATCAATAAATTAATCTTTTTATGGTGTGACCCTGTAGGTTCAATATTATGCCGGTAGTAGAAATAAATAATAATAAACTTTTTATTAATTATTTATATGAATTCTAAAATTCACTAAATATAATTAACTGATTAATTATATTTATTCTACATCGTGAGTGATGCTTCTCAACATATCGCGACTATCCGGATAATATGAATTCACTGCTTAGAATACCAAGAACCTGTCAGTGACTAGTTACCGTACAATTAATTCCTTCTACCCTTACAATATCCCGATTAAATACAAGGCATGGATCTCGTGTCAAGCCTATCAAATTTAATCATATGATTTCTTATTCATAATGCGAAGTTCATATTAATGCAAATTAGAAACTCCTTTCTAATTTCATACACTCTGGCCAGAGATTCTAGAACTTGCATAGAAAGAATAACATAGGATATTCTCTTCCTATACTGGAAGGGGTAGATCCTCTATTGAACGTTAACTATCTCTATACATAAATCCCTATGCCCAAAATAGTCCTAATGGATGTCCTTGAGACTAAGGACTAAACCAAAACACAGTTCTTTATATATAAGATAACTTTAACGATCTCAAGTCTTAGGACACTTGTACAACTATCACTCAGTGAATAACTATTGACACGTGAGTAAACTCCATTAGTTATTCAACTTATCGAGTCATGTTCAGTGAACTTATTCTCTAATAAGCACCTACATACTGGCTATAGTGTCACCACACAAATGCCTATGAGAACAGACATCCTCCTCAAGGAAGCAAGCACAGTATGTACCAATCTTTGCGGATTTACTAACTTCCAATTAGTTATCCTATGATCAGGAACTGTTTAAGTCCGGAGTTATCATCTTCTAGATCTCACTATTATAATCTCATTATAATTCTAGAAGCTTTACTCCAAACTATGGAACATCTTATTTAAAACACTTTAAATAGACAAAGCCCATAATAAAATCACAACAAGTCTTTTATTAATATCAATGAAATCAAATAAGAATACAAGAAAGTTCTTCCTAATTCATCATACATGATTGGATTTAGGACAAACACTTTCACGACCCACCTTATAAATGCTATGTGGGATACAAGTTTTCTTCAAGAAAACTTACACACACCTATTTCCAAGTAAGTATTTTCAACTCAAATTATTTATGAATTTCACTAAAAAAATATCTTAAATCGAAACATGAAAGTTTAAGTACTCATAGCAGAGAACAACTTCCAACAATTAGTTTTCGAAAATTACATTAAGAACATATTAATAATATGTCTCAAACTTTCCATATTCTAACACGACTAATAACCGGGACAATGATGTTAATGATTCTTAAAGTTGAACGATAATAACATTAATCAATAATAATTTCTAAGATTACTTATAATTGATAAATTATATATAAATTTTAAAATTAAAATATATTTATGATTAAATTAGAAAAAATGTGCAAGTTCACTCTAATACCACAACATAAATGTGGAATTTATATGACTTGACTATTGTCATGAATAATTGAATATATTTGCACCTTAACTTCATTAAAATTTGTTGTTTATATATATACATACATACATATATATAATATATACACATATAATATATATAATATTTGTGATACGTTGATGTTAGAATAGTATATTTAGTAAAATATAATTTTAGAACCACTAAACTACTAATATTTGATTATAATATTTATTAACATGAAGCGAAAACTTAGATATCTAGTTGAGTAATTTCATATATATTGATATATTCATATATTAAAGAATGTATGATAAATTAAAAATAAGTATAGATCCATTAATTTAATTATTTCAATATTAACAATATAATATAAAAAGGTGTGCTCGTAAGTAAATATCCAATACATCCATGCACATATTTTTTTCCGGTATGTAGATGTAATTAGAGATTATTTTAAATTTAATATGAGCCCATTTATGAATAGTATTACACTTGTAAAGAAATCTATTACACTAACTAGCTAGATATAATTAAACATTTTAAAAAAAGAGTCTCAAACAATTATTATTTCGAGAATCATCCTTCTTCAATTTTAATTGGCACCTCCGGATAAAAATGGGGTCGAACTAACAAGTGCAATAGAAAAATAAGGGACAAAATGTTATAAAGATAATTTTCTTACACAAATAGTTTCATGAGAAAAAATAAATGTAATGGATAATCACGGGGAGCCAACGAAAAATGAAGAATGAGCTCATTGCCAGTTGTCTCAACTTGGAGGATAAGTGAACAAACAGTGTGGAACAAGAATCCTCATTTTTAACTTAGCGAAAAAAAAAAATCCTCATTTCCGCACTAGGGCTTGTTTGGTAAATTTCGTAAACAACATTTCCCGAAATCTCTACTATAAATTCAGATCCCTCCACCTCATTCCTTTGTACTTGCACAAACTAAACCCAAACCCACAGTTACATACAGCCTTTCATATCTATACACACATGGGGAGAAGCAACCTAGTTAACGCCACCACTCCGGCATCACCGTCGGCCGGCGGCCACCACGTAAATATGAATTCTCCGATTCCATATTTATTCGGCGGTTTGGGCTTAATGCTGGCGCTAATCGCGATGGCTTTACTGATCTTAGCTTGCTCATACAGAAAATACTCCGACCGGTCTGCTCAAAACACTTCCGACGAGGAAAAACCGGCTAAACCGGTGATTTTATTGCAGCCCGAAATGGAGCCGAAGATTAATCTTGTCATCATGGCCGGAGACGAGAAGCCTCGATACTTAGCCATGCCTGTCTCTTCTACAAACCATTCTCATCAACACCTTCAAGCTTAATACCCACATACATATATATAGAAATGTCTCTCTTTTAGATTTGGGTGTTGGTGTTCTTCTTGGCCCAACAAAATTTTGTACTCCAGGTTTGAATGTGTTACGATCAAACGGCAGAATGTAAATCAATGAGCTTAATTTTCAATATTAATGTTTTACTAGCTAGATATTCAATTATACTACTAGCTTGTTCTCCACGCTTGAAATCTGGTTATTTGCTTGGTATACTGAGTCATTTAAGGTTACGTAGCATATCTATTGTTATTTTATATAGAAGTTTAATTAATTCAACTTCGTTTATAGCTAGACTTATTGCAGTATTACAGCTTGATAAGTAATGATGTGATAAGTAGTTACTTGTAGTGATAAAACCGAGTTAGTTACGATAAGAGCACTAGCCTATAACAGAATGCTGTTGTGTATGGCTCTATATAAACGACTGTACCACCATCCTCTACTCACTTTTGCCATTATGTAAATACACAATTTCTTGTTCTTGTTCAAGCATCAGAGTAATAGCACTTTCTTGCACTGTGTTTTCACCATTTGTATGAATCTTAAGATGGTATCAGAGCTTCCGCAATCTCTACAGATGATGATTTCACGGTGAATTCTCTTCGATCTCTCTCGTTGCTTGATTTCTCTGTCTCGATTACTTGTAAATGTTCTTGATCTCTCTCGATTTTACAGTTCTTGATCTTTTAGTGATTGTCATAACTAGTTTCACAATGATGTTCAATGTCATCTCTTCTTCGATCTCATCTATCTTATGCTAATGCTCTGTGTGCTTCTCCGCATAACACTATGACTCACAACACTCGATCTGCCACTGGTAATACACCTCCTGTTAACACTGATCCTAATTCGATTGAACACAATACACATCCGCTTTTTCTGCACAATAATGATCAACCTGGTATGGTTTTGATCTCTAAGAAGTTAGTTGGATCCGAGAACTATGCGTCTTGGAAACGATCTATGAAAATCGCATTGTCTTGTAAGAATAAACTAGTAATTGTTACTGGTGAATATGTTGCTCCAATTGATACTTCTCCCTTGTATCCACACTGGAAACGTGTTAATGATATGGTTATCACCTGGATCTTGAACACTGTATCTGATGACATCAGCAATAGTATGAACTATATGGATGATGCATTCAGTGTTTGGTATGAATTGAATGAAAGATTCTCTGCTGTTAGTGGTCACAAGATTTATGAAACTCAGAAAGATTTATTCAAATTGGAACAAGGAAATGACTCTGTTGAGTTATACTTTCACAAACTCAAAGGCGGATGGGATGAATTGACTGCTCTTGAACCAGCTATCAAATGCAGTTGTGGTGCTAATAAAGAATGGGAAAATCGGACTGAGAAAAGGAGACTTGTTCAGTTTCTTATGGGACTACATACTAGCTATACTGCTGCAAGAGGCCACATCCTCATGATGACTCCTTGGCCAACTGTTAGTCAGGCTTACATGTTAATCAAACAAGAAGAAAAACAAAGACAACACCAGCCTTCTTCCACAAATTCTATTGCTCTACTGGCAAATGCTCCAAAATATGCTGGAAATTCCAATAAGTCCAGTGACAAAGGATCTTCTGCTGTTGAATGTTCTCATTGTCATATAAAAGGGCATACCAAGGATAAGTGCTACAAACTTGTTGGATATCCTTTGGATCATCCATTTCATCCAAACAACAAAGGGAAAAGAAAGACTTATCCAAACAATAAATCTCAACAATCTGCCAAAGTTGAACAAGCTATGATGGTCAGTAATGATGCTGTTTCAGATCCATTGGTCTTAAACCAGCACCAAATCCAATCTCAAATGGAGGCTCTCCAATCTCAGCTTGCCACCCTGATGCAATGCATGTCTAAGGATAAAGCATCATCTGTTCTACCTTCTCCTATAGCAGGTACAACATTTGCTTTACACTCTGCAATTACCATTCCTCAGCATGTTTGGATTTTAGACACAGGAGCTACCAATCATATGTGCTGCAATATTGATTTCATGCATGATATCACTGCTCTTACACCTTCCTTATCTGTAAATTTTCCAAATGGACAGACCATATCAGTTACTCACATTGGTTCAGTCACTTTACATCCTATCAACATCATTCTTTCTGATGTTCTTTTCATACCATCATTCTCTTTTAACTTGTTATCCATTAGCAAGTTATCATCTCAATTACATGCTCAAGTATATTTTTCTCCTACTACCTGTTATATGCAGGACCAAGCCAAGAAGAAGGCATTGGTTCTTGGTAATATCTCAGGTGGTTTGTATCAACTCATAAACACTCCTCCATCTACTCCAGTCACTCCTTCTGTGTGTCATGCTTCCACTCATTCCTCTCAAACACTATGGCATCAAAGACTAGGACACATCCCTTCTCAAGTGTTGCTCAAGATACCTACATTAGGTCTCACACATTCTTCTGTTGAAAATTGTAATGTTTGTCCTTTGGCAAAACAGTGCAAATTACCATTTTCCTTAAGTCAAAGTCAGGCTGTTAAACCTTTTGACTTAATTCATTGTGATATATGGGGTCCTTATAAGATTCCCACTTGTGAAGGATGTAAATTTTTCCTTACAATTGTTGATGACTTCTCTAGAGCTGTTTGGACTATTTTCATTCCTACAAAACATCATGCTATTCAATCTATTAAAGATTTCTTTGCATATGTTTTCAAGCAATTCAACACATCTGTCAAATGCATTAGGACAGATAATGGTGGTGAATTTTTCAATAATGATTTGAATGAGTTCTTTAGAACTAATGGTACTCTACATCAAAGTTCATGTCCTTATACTCCCCAACAAAATGGGAGAGTTGAAAGGAAACACAGAAACTTGCTAGAAATGACTAGAGCATTGAAATTTCAGTCAAATTTACCTACTTCTCTCTGGGGTGAATGCTTGCTAACCTCCACTTACCTGATTAACAGAATACCTCATTCTGTTTTAAATTTCAAAACACCATATGAAAAATTGTTTGAAACTCCACCTTCTTATGACAACCTTAAAGTTTTTGGTTGTCAAGCTTTTATGTCAGTTCACTCTTCTGACAAACTAGCTCCAAGGGCTATTGCTACTGTTTTTGTTGGATATCCAATGAATACAAAAGGGTACAAATTATATGACCCTGTAACTAAACTTTTTCACACATCTAGACATGTGTCTTTCAAGGAAGATGTATTTCCATTCAAACAATGTATCTCTCCTCATTCTGTTCCTTTTAATCCACATTTTTCTGTTAATGATACATCTGATAGTCCTCTGGACTATTTTCCTCCTTCCACTACTGGTACTAATAGTGAACCAGTTTCTTCTTCACAACAAACACAAACTCCTTCTTCTTCTGAAGCACAAACTTCTTCAGAAACACAGACCTCTTCTGAGGTACAGTCTGATTCATCACATGAACCTACTATTTCTGCACCTTCAAGAATTTCTACCAGATCCAAAATTCAACCACAATGGATGAAAGATTATGTTATTTCTAAATCCAATTCTGCATTACCATCCATATCATCTTCTTCAGATTTTTCACAAGCAAATTCAGTACTACTTGCCAACTGTCCCCTGGATGCAGAAAAATACAAGTTTTCTGCACTTAACTCATCAGTTTTTGCTTGTGCTGTGGATGCTCCTTCTGTTGTCAAGGAACCTTTTAACTATAATCAAGCACTTTCTGATCAGAGATGGATTGATGCCATGGATAAGGAATTACAGGCTTTGGAAACAAATGATACATGGTCTATTGTTCCTCTACCTCCAGGACACAAAAGTGTGGGTTGTAAATGGGTTTACAGAGTTAAATACTTGGCTGATGGTTCAATTGACAAGTTTAAAGCTCGTTTGGTTGCAAAAGGATACACTCAAATTGAAGGGCAGGATTATCACAATACTTTTGCACCTGTTGCAAAAATGCCAACTGTTAAAACCTTATTGGCTTTAGCTTCTGTTCAGAATTGGGACATTCACCAGCTTGATATTAATAATGCATTTTTGCATGGTGACTTACTTGAAGAGGTTTACATGGATATTCCTAAAGGTCATCCCTTACATGGCACACCTGGCTTGGTTTGCAAATTACTTAAGTCCATTTATGGTCTTAAACAGGCCTCAAGACAATGGTTTGAAAAGCTGGTATCTGTCTTGTTGCAGTTTGGATTTCAACAGACTATTGCAGACTATTCTCTGTTTACCTTGTCAAAAGACAATTCTTTCACTGTTGCTTTAGTATATGTGGATGATATACTTCTCACAGGAAATGATTCTGATGTTATCAATGATCTTAAACAAGTTCTGCACTCAGTCTTTACCATAAAGGATCTTGGTTTGGCTAAATACTACTTGGGTTTGGAAATTCACAGAACTGGTGAAGGTATTTTCTTACACCAGCACAAGTTTATTCATGATTTACTGGTAGAGGCAGGCTTGTTGGACTGCAAACCTTTATCTCTTCCTGTTGACACTAATATCAAACTGTCGGAAAAGGAGGGTACTTTGCTTGATAACCCCACTTTGTATAGAAAGTTCGTTGGTAAACTTCTATATCTCACTGTCTCCAGACCTGACATTTCATATGTGGTTCATCTGTTAAGTCAATTTGTCCATGCTCCTAGAATTCCACATTTGACTGCAATTCAAAGGGTTCTCAGATATTTGAAAGGCACTGCATTTCAGGGTATATTTTATCCTGCAAATTCTTCTCTTCAGCTGGAGGCATATTGTGACAGTGATTGGGGATCTTGTTTTGATACTTCTCGAAGCACTACTGGCATGTGCTTGTTATTAGGTTCTTCTTTGGTCAATTGGTTTTCTCGTAAGCAATCTGTGGTCTCAAAATCTACAGCTGAAGCTGAGCTGAGAGCACTTGCTGACACTTCTTGTGAACTTTCCTGGATGACTTTACTCCTGTCAGAACTCCAATGTTCTCAATCTCCACCTATCACTATTCATTGTGACAATCAGGCAGCTCTTGATATTGCTGCGGATCCTGTTTTCCACACCAAAACAAAACACTTTGCTATTGATTGCCATTTTGTTCGAGAACAGGTTCAGGCTAACAAAATCTCTCCAATCTATATTCCCACTGCTCACCAATTGGCTGACATCCTCACTAAAGGCCTTTCTCGACCAGCTCACTGGAGAATTCTTTCCAGATTGAATGTTAAACAAGCACATTCAATCTGAGGGGGGAATATTGCAGTATTACAGCTTGATAAGTAATGATGTGATAAGTAGTTACTTGTAGTGATAAAACCGAGTTAGTTACGATAAGAGCACTAGCCTATAACAGAATGCTGTTGTGTATGGCTCTATATAAACGACTGTACCACCATCCTCTACTCACTTTTGCCATTATGTAAATACACAATTTCTTGTTCTTGTTCAAGCATCAGAGTAATAGCACTTTCTTGCACTGTGTTTTCACCATTTGTATGAATCTTAAGAAGACTCCACTCTTTTGATAAACATGGACACAGATTACGCGTATCGTGTGAAGATACACTTCCATTTTTCCGAAGTATTTCATGTATGAATAGTTGAACACAGCTTTTCCGAATGATTGATATATAAATGACTTTTTTAATTCATATATTGTTTTTACATCATGTTTTCTTAGAAAATTAATGCATGTATAGTTTTTCTCTACACATTGTGCAAAGATTAATTTTTTATATCTGAAAATAATTTTCTATTAGAGGGAAATAAAAGAAGTAATAGATTTTCTTCCTTTTTCTTAGAGTTACATCTTTAAATTCAAAAGTATAAAAACGTGTGCATTGTGTATGTGTTATTTTCCGGTGTCTATGATGAGCTCCGTACGTGACCATTTATCTAAATAAAATGATCGATCTAGCATATCATATGTTATCAACACTTGATAATTAAGGATCACTTAAGCTCACAGAGTTGCAGGGGAAACGTGAGTAGATGATGCAGCTAACAGAGTAATTAATGTGTATATGTATAATTGTAAACTTCCTTTGCGTAGGTAAACTCTTCTTGTGAACTGTGATGAACTCTGATTGCTAAATTGCTTTAACGGGCCGTAATCTGCCCATGACTATTTATACCTGGCAGTGGACTTGCCGTGGAAGCATAGGTCAATCTTCATTCACTAGTACAAACTAGTATAAGAGGAAATGGGGTCCATATGGTAGCAGATGAGGGTAAGAAGAGTTCTCGATACAATTTTGATTGGCAGCCATTTTAGTTTATGTTGGTGTTAAGTCGCTCTATCAGTGTCTTAATTTTAACAAAATAATCAAATTTTATCTATCTATAGATATCTTAAGTCGTTCTATCAATGTCTTAATTTTAACGAAATATCAAATTTTATCTATCTATAGATATTCCTTCCGTCCCTCTCATTTCTTTACGGTTTCCTTTTTAGGCCGTCCCTCTCATTTCTTTACATACCCAAAATAGTAACATTTTACTATATAAAACTCAATCACATCATCTACTTTCACCCACTATCTCCACTTTATACTCACTTTATACATTAATTATTGAATGGTCCCACCACTTTACTTACTTTTTCCACTTTTACCTAATAAATTACAGTTTTCCTTGGTCTCCGTGTCCCCCCTCAATGTAAACAATTGAGGGGGACGGAGGGAGTATGTGTTAATATGCTACACAGAGCATAATGATTGGCTATAATTATTGGTTAAATTGCTTGTATAAGACATTATGTAAAATTTGGTAAACCTGTAACACATTTTATTTCAGTGAGATTGACTATATTACTTGACTATATTTTAAAAATATTATATTATTATGATTTCAAAATAGAATGTATTATTTTAATATGATAATTGATGATGTGGTATTTGCTACAGATCTGTAACGGTTCGACAAAAATAGTCTCCATAGGAGTTTGACTAAAATTATAGACAAGAGATGCTAATGATGGGAGTTCATCACTTTCACGAGATTATCTATATTTTCTTAATTTTGGTAAGCCAACTCACTTTTTACCAAAGGATTTTACGAGGTTGGAGTTGCTCTCAAAGACTTTTTCAATTTGTATTACATGTATTAAAAAGTAAATAAGATTTAAATATAAGTGGAGAAACAATATTTTTTTAAAAATAAAAATCATGTTAAAAAACTGTTTGATAATCCAAAACAATCTTTGGGGTCGTTTGGATGAGTTTAAAATATATTTTTTTTCTTCTTAAAGTAAATAAGTAAAGTAAAAGTTAGAAGTAAGTTAAGACTTATAAGTGATTAAAGTTTTTTGGGAATAAGTAGAAGTCATTAAAAAAAGCTAGTATTGTGAACTTTTTATAAGTACTCTTGACTTTTTACACAAACGGTACGAATAAATGTTTCTAATTTATAAATTCAGAAGCCGTGCTTTTAAGCCGTGCCAAACACCACATTTTTGAACCACATATTTTAAGAAGCTGCTTTTAGAAAAGCATGTCTCTCCATATTTTTCAAAAGAAAATATTGTTTTTTTAGATTTTTCAAAAATTGACACATATTTCGTTATCAAGTCTAGTTAAAAATAAAATTTTATTATTATAATTCAAAACATATAAATATATAAATATTAAGGAATTTGTATTTTTTAAAATTGTTTAAAATTATTTTGAACAATACTCCGAACAGAATGTCTTAATTTATATTATCTTGATTTTGGAATTTTATATCTCATTGGTTAGTTTCCCACTATGGCATTGTGCTAGTTCAAACGTCAAGTTTGTGAGTTGGGACCAGGTCTACTAACCTCATCATTTCCGTTATTGACTTTTGTCAACTTAGCTTGGAAAAAATGACCATACCGTCCCGTATGAGTATTTGAATATGCAAATTCATTTCAAAGAGAGTGTAAGAATTTTACACAATAAAGATTAGGGTGGCGGGTGTGGCGCCTCGAATGTGTGTGGGCTTGTCACTAGGCCTCGCTGAGATCATAATGTTTGAAAGCATCAAGTTTGTATTGTGTGAAACCAGGAAAACAAACAAAAGGTTAGTAAAAAGGTTGTAGTAGTTGCCCTCAAAGTGACGTGGGGTATTATTTTATGTGAACAAACATGAATAAATTGACTCCGGTCGTTTTCTTATTCAGCTGGCTAGATATACCTAGGCTATTAGTGGGGGCAGAGAAAATCATACAAATTATTTTCCACTATGTTTTGTTCTGCATTTTCCCACTATTTCTTTCTTTGTTGAGTAAGATGTTTCTTAAATCAGTTGATTTCTTTCAACGAAATGGCCCACGCACCTCGTAGCTTACCATTAATGGGTCTGGTAATTACACCACCATAGGTCCATAACTATGAACAAGATCGATCAGTACGAGATGAAGGTCGAATGTAATGAGATGAATTGTTTGATGATATAGGAGCAGTTTGAACTAGCTTTTAAAATAAAATTATTACTTAAAGTAAAAAAAAAAAGATATTATTAAAGCGTGTAGAAAAAAAGAATAGAAGTTTTAAAGAAAATTTAACACTCTCAACTTTCAACTATTCTATCCGCGATTTATTAAAAAATACTTCCCATTTTCTTGCACGAACGCATCAAGAAAAGTAAAAATTATTTTTTAAATAAAAAGAACTCATGCCTCTTTTTCTCAAACAGCCACATATAATCATTTAGTCCTAATTATAATAATTTTTATATATGATGGTATAACATTCTTTAGTTATGTCGATTATTCTGGTCGATTTTAGGAAAATCTTAGAATCTTTGTTTCTTATAATCTCATAGCATTACGGAGAAATAGTTTAACAGTCAAGTTTCATGATTATATTTTCTAAATTTTCGACACTCAAGTTGAACATGCATATGACCGATTGGCTACATTCTTTAGGTATGTTTCATGTGTAAATATTTGCTTTTATGAAATGGGTTGGTGGACGTGGTGGCTCGAGTACGCAAGGACCGAAGCCGCCCGCCTATGAAAGAAATCTACCTAAACAGTTCCATCTTATCTGGGTGGAAGAAGCTAAAATATTTAAATAAATACAACAAAGAAAAAAAAATGTCGAATCAAAATAAATTCATTCTCAGGATAAAGTTTATTGTCAACTAAATCGTCCAAACAAATTTAAAGTTCAAAGCGAATCATAATTTATGCACAAATCATTAAAGACATCAAAACAATATTGTCTTTTAAATTTTGTAAAGTTTCAAGAGAATGCATAATAAAATTTATTACATAAAATTTACAGATAAAAATATTAGAACTCATACATGAAAAGTCATGGAATCTAACATATCCTGCTATTTATAATTGCAAAATTAATATATCTGACCATAACTTCAAACGTCCATTAAAATATATTCTCTCTGTCCCATTCATTTCTATACATTTATTATTTTCAGATGTCACATTCATTTCCATACATATACATACCCAAAATAGTAACCTTAATCATACAAAACACAATTAATCATACAAAACACAATGACACCCACTACTTTCTTCCACTATCTCTATTATTTAATAATACTAGCTTATAGCCCGTGCATGCACGGGAGTTTTTTAATTCTTTTAAATATTTGATTTAAAAGTTAAAATTATCATAATAAATATTTATTTTAATATGTTGTTGTTAGAATTTGAACGTTTTAAATTCTCACTTTTATGATATATTTAAAATAAGAGTTTCAATGATTATATCTGTCATTATAAAATAAATATCTACGGACTTAAATATTTGCATTTAATAATTTTGTAATGTTAATTATTTAATTTTATATTGTCCTAATTATATTTTTATTCATTATGTTGTTTAAGAAATTATTAAGCAAAAGTAATTCTAGAATTAATATTTTGAAGTAGAATTCGTTGTGGAATAGAAAAAGGAGTCTTAAATTTTCTTTGAAATAATTTTGTGATGATAATTATTTAATAATTTTAATGCTTTTTATAATTATATTTTTGTTCAGTATGTTGTTTAAGAAATTATTATGTAAAATTAATTTATAACTAATATTTGGAAGCAGAATTTGTAGTGGATTAAGAAAAAGAGTCATGAACATGAAGCAAGTAGAATTGGTAATGGATTAAGAAAAAGAATCATGAATAGTATATGATCCGACGGATGATATCCTTTTCCAATAGAAAAAGGAGTATTAAATTCTCTTTAAATAATTTTATGATGTTAATTAGTTAATAATTTTAATATTATTTATAATTATACTTTTGTTCAGTATGTTGTTAAAAAAATTATTATGTAAAATTAATTTATAATTAATATTTGGAAGCAGAATTCGTAGTTGAATAAGAAAATGAGTCATGAACATGAAGCAAGTAGAATTGGTAATGAATTAAGAAAAGGAATCATGAATAGTATATGATCCGACGGATGATATCCTTTTCCAACACTAAAATTATGCGACCACGCGACCAAACGACCAGACAACCAAATTATTCTCTTTACGTTTTTACGTTTGTTATATATAAGGTAGTAATAAAACACTATTACATCCATTACATTTCTTCACTATCTCAAATTTATTATTAAATATAAATGAATCTCATCACTTTACTCATTTTTAATCTAACTTTACTCTTCTTCTTTTTTTTACATTTTTTTGATCTCCTTTTCCAACCAAACGTATACTACTCATCGGGACGGAGAGAGTAGACAACTATGAAATGTGAGAACCGACAAGATGTTTCTATTTACAAATATTATTTTCTCTAAAAGCCCTGAGTATTAGCTTTTAATCAAATACTCCCTCCGCCCCCCTCAATTATTTATATTGAGGGGGGACACGGAAACCAAGTAAAAATGTAATTTATTAGGTAAAGGTGGAAAAAGTAAATAAAGTGGTGGGACCAGTCAATAATTAATGTATAAAGTGGGTATAAAGTGGAGATAGTGGGTGAAAGTAGATGATGTGATTGAGTATTATATAGTAAAAGGTTACTATTTTTGGTATGTAAAGAAATGAGAGGGACGGCTCAAAAAGGAACCTGTAAAGAAATGAGAGGGACGGAGGGAGTATTGAGTAAAGTTCAGAGTCGTGGTCGAACTTAACACCAAGTTATTGGTCAAGTTTTAAAATTCTTAAAAAATTGAACCAATTTTATTTTCGATTTTTTAAAATATAAAAAATCTGGTTCTGGTTAAATCCACCAACGAGAGTTGGTAAAAGTTGGGCCAATTTTTTGAGAATTTGAAATCAATTTGTATCCGTCTCTGTTACTACTGTCAATGAAATTCGACAAAGAGCCACACTTCTAAAACTTCGATACAAAACTGAGTCAACTTTCTGAAAATTTGAAAACATGACTAAATTTTTATAATTCGGAGTAAATTTTTACCCCAATTTTGAAATTTACTCTTTAATGTTAATAATATTTTTTTTTCCGTCATAAAAGACTATATCCTTGTATATTTTTTTATTTTCTTGGCGCTTCGACTGACTGTGGCTACCTGGTGTAAAGGTGTAAGAGCATCTCCAATGGTGCTCTTAAATGACTCTTTAAAATATAATATAATATGTGACTCTAGTAAGTTAAGACATGAAAAAAATTTCAACTCCAATGCTTTCTCTTTATATTTGCTCCCTATTCATATTTTATTCATATAAATGAGAGAGAAAAATAGAAAGAGAGAAAAGTCTGAGTTAAAGTTGGAGGGAAACTAATATTATTAATTCATAAATAAAAGTGAGCATCTCCATGCTCCTAAGTCCCTCTTTAAACAATAATAAAATATTTGGCTCCTAGTAACTTAATACATTGGATAATGTGACAACTCTAATGCTACTCTTTATATATGCTCTCTATTTATATTTTATTATTATTTGAATGAAAAGTTGAATAGGATATTGAATAGAAATGGAGGGAAATGAATATTATATTCAATAATAATAACTTAAGAGTTCCTACATGCTCTTCAAAAGAGAGGAGAGTGAGGAGGCTCTTAGATTTTTAAAGAGCCACTAAGAGCCCGTTGGAGCAACATTTTCTCTAATCCTCCTCAAATTTAAAGTTAAGAGCTTGTATAAAGAGTCCATTGGAGATGCTCTTAAAAGAGAGGAGAGTTGATGAGCTCTTAAATTTTTAAAGAGTTTCAAGGAGCCCATTGGAGCTCTAATTTTTAACTTGCTCTTCAAATTTGAAATTAAAAACTTGTTCAGATAGCTCTTTAAAGATTTTCTAATCACTGCAGAAAAACATCTCAGGCTAGCTGATCTTTTCCGGTGGAGTACAGTGTATGAATATCTTTATTTTCCCAGATGATATATAAAGGGCTGTAATAAAACAACACGTATGTATCATGCATTCTATATTTCTTCTGCATAATCATGTACTCCAACGTATTACATGTGATTGTTTTCTTTTCGGCTCTTCTAACCCTGGCCGCATGTTAATACAATACAATGGAATTTAAACCACTATCTACCAATGAACTATGAATAATATTTTACATGCGCCAAACTTCATAATGCTTTGCAACGCAACAATCACACCCTATTAGACCCAGGGGCGGATCCAGAGTGGTGGAGGGGGGGCTTAAGCCCCCCTATCGGAGAAAAACCAAATTTTAGTTATAAAATTTTAAAAATTTACATATAAGTCCCCCTCCCGAAATAAATTTTTGTAGTGTTTAGTAATAGATTTGAGTTTTTTTTCCCTTAATGCTAATTAAGCCTCCCCTTCAGTAAAATCCTGGATCTGCCCCTGATTTAGACCTTCGCATTGCGAAACTCGCTTATAGTACAATTCTTTGCTTCTTTGAAATTGCTTGGCTCATATTAGTTACGTAAAGAAGCCGCAGGAGAAGATCCTGGATAAGGCATGTACTTATTATTATATTAATTAATTACTGCATGCTGTCAATTTACACTAATCTACACTAATCTTCAAGAGAGCATTGTTTTGTGGTTCAAGATTAGCCACGTGTGCTCGTGACTCATTATTTTATTGTATTAAATTCGATTTGGAGTCAGTAACACAAATCCATCTAGGTGATCGATCACTCATAATTCATTTCCACCAAGTACTCACTACTATCTACAAAAGCTATAATGATTTCATTTAGAAATGTGATTCTGCTCTTAAGATCTCGTCACGTTTCTACTAACTACCTAGCTAATACATGCACCGTCCAGAAATTACTCTTGGTTTAACTCCAACCACGCATTGTGTAGCGATAATTGATCTGAAAACGAATTTATAAACTTATTTTATATTTTAATATAGTCATATGGATGTAATATGGATTTATTATATAATTTTGCTAGGTCATTTTACTCGGAGAAGATGGATTAACTTATCTTTTTATTTTATTTTTTAATTAATCTTTTTGGTACTGTCAATCCAAGTTCTATTCAAGTAGATCTCAAATAAAATCTCATGAGCTTGTCCACAACTCATAATATCATATTTACGTGAACTTATGATTTTTTTTGACAATTTAATAAATGGATTGGTGTTGTACAACGTGAATATCCCTCGATAGTGAATATAAGAATATATGTAGGGGTTATAGGCTGCAGTTTGTCCGCAGTGAAAGTCCGTGCGTGATTTTTATGAGAAAATACCTAAATAATCATAATATGATTCTGATTGTCCAAAATAACACATATCGTTCCCGGTGTCTTAATTGCCTGTTCACACTCGCACATGTAATATGCGTGTTACAACTTTACTTCTTCATCCCAGTTTAAGGCCCCGCTCCCGAGTTTTTTTAAGCGAGAAAGCAAGTGAATGTAAGTGAAAGCAAGTGAACTTCCAGTTGCATCCCACTTTTGGAGTGAAACTATGTTATAATTGCATCCACTTTCACTTACTTTCGTCCCTTTAAAAAACTCGGGAGCACAAATAATATAAAGTCTACTTCCTCTTCACTTACTTTTCTCTTTTTTTATAACTCGAGAGCATGGCCTAAGTGACTTCTGCGGTCCAAATAATGATTCACATGTCCTCATCAAAGATGATAAGGTACCTTTGATTTTATCATTTTTAAATCCTTTGTTTTGTGCTAAAGAGACAATCACAATAATGTGTAAAGAAAACATAAGAAATATACGATAAGTCAATTGTGTATGACAAAGTTAATAAAATGTACGAGAGATGATGGATATCCTGTGTATGACAAATTTTATAAAGTATAGATATGTAAATGATGGATATCCACATTTATAAAATGCGCATGCGATCTAGTAATAGAGTGAATAAAAAAGTAATATACATGTTTATACATATATTTTACATTACGGAAAAGCGTATTCAATGTGTCATTTTAGACACTCCTGTCAATAACTGATATTTTGGGCGCTAATCCCGAAAAAAGAGATATTATTGGCTTTTACCCGATTTTTCTCTTTTTTTTTTCTTTTCTTTTGAATTATAAATCTTCTAGAGTGATTTGTTGATACAACATCTCGCACAATAATAATAATCATACAAAAACTGCTAAACATTTAATTTGTATATAGTCATTTAATATCTAAATTGATCGTTCGTAGCCAAATAAAAAGATAATGAAAACATATTTCGAAAAAAGAAACATAGATTGAAAAAAAATTCAAATTAAAAATAAAAGAAAAATCAATTTAGAAACAAAATAAACATGTGACATTGTATTTCAATTGTATTGGGACTTCTAGGTTTGCAGATTAGGAGCCTGTTTGTCTGGATTTTTTGTAAGGGTTTTAAATCATTTTCGAATTTAAACCAGAAAATAACTTAGAAATTGGTAGAATATACTTTTTTGATCAAACTTTTTTTTTATGATTCTTTCTGGTAATCGTCAATTTTAACACTAAATTAAACAACTTATCAAATTTATTTTTATTATTATATTTTTGATAACTCATAAGTCACCTATAATATAAAATTACTCAAACAGACCATTCAAACTGATAATTTATCACATTAAATTACTATAAGTCATAAATCATTAATATAAACCCACCCGAACAGCTCTAGATTTTTTTTGTGAGGGTCTACATACTCCTAGATGAATTTTATCAAAAAGTACAATAGCCGCGTCAGGAATTTCTTTCTTTCAAAAAAGTTTATCATCTAACCGAAAGTCATGCAAACACGGCTCAAGACGTTTAGACAATAAATCTTTAATGAATGAGAAAAGAATACCCATAAGGGAAGTCTGAATCTTCTCCAAATCTCCTGAAAATAAAAAATAAACGAAACAAAATATAAGTCAATGTATAAAAGTTTATAAATATTGTTAAAATAATAAATACTAGTATATAATATATAAAAATTTATGTATATATATATATCATTCAAATAGGAAAGAAAAAATAAATTAAAGAACATAAAGTAAAATTCTAACCAAAGGGGATCCCTTTGGTTAGACACGTAAAAATTTAATAATTTATATAAAAGTTAAAGATAAAATAATAGATTTTAACATTAATATAAATTAAAAAAACCAAATATTATATATTTCTACATAATAATTTAAACAAATATAAGACGTAACCAAATATATTTTATATAGTGAAGAAAAAAAAGGTAGTGCAAGTAATTTAAAAATGACAACCAACCGGGTAGTAATTATCATTAAAGGCACATTAAAGTCATCATTACTGACCACCATAAATGGTACTAATCGCTATTAAAGGCACATTATATTTTCATTTATGGCCACCACAAATGATACTAAATATACATAAATGTAATTTATTCTGCATGAAATTTGAAACATCCCAATTAAACGTAAAAATAGCACCATACCAAGTTAAAACAAGAAATTTACTTATGAAAAATAATTGAAGATTTGATTCTTACCTATCTAAAATTGCACATTAACATATACACATAAACAAAACAATACCAAAACTAGAAAATCTATTATTAGTCAAATATACTAACATTTAAAAACATTTTAAAAACTGATTCTTTAATTTAGAAGATCAAAACACACACACTTATATACTCAAACAATCAAGAACACTAAAAACACATATATATCGAAATCAATTACAGACGGTCCACCAAAACAAATCGGATCCAGCGAAAACATGTCAAAAAATATCGAAAAACACATGTTACATAACTCGACATGATCTAAGACCTAATCCAATCAAATACATAACTCGACATGATGTACGATCTAATTCAAACCAATTACAGTTCAATGATTCTAGTCACCGAAAAATATATTGAAATTACACCTAGAGGGGGGGGGTGAATAGGTGTATATGGATAATAATGACAATTTTTAAAGTTTACCAACTTGTTATAGCTGACTGTTATTAAAGCAGTCTGCAGTGCCTCAGAAAATGGCTTACTGTTTTCAATTATCAGAGTAATGTGTCAAGCTATCTAAGCATGCAATCAACAAAATAGTAAAGTGTAGTAAAAGAGGCACAAGAACTTTTAGCCAGGTTCGACCACTATATCTAATGGTCTACGTCCTGGTCCCCTACCAACGTGGTAAGAGAATATATTATTACTGAAAATTCAAACAATTACAGAATAATAATATATCTCCCTGATCCCAATCACTGAAAATAGCTTGCCGTTATCCTGCAACTATGAGCTGACTAAGAAATAGCTCGACACTGTCTTCTCCCAGCACCCTTGTTCCTTGAACCCTGAATTCCTTGAGCTTCCTCTCCTTGAATTCCTCGTTCCTGAACCTTGTGCAAATAAGAAACAATATAGACTATCTTATCTAGCTCCCCCCGGTTCTAAAAACTATAGAACCCCGCTACTTTTCAGTGATTCAATACACTTTTCAATAAGAAAGAAATGTTTACAACTCAATCTAGATTCTCTAAATAATATATGAACACAGTAACAATGTAAGCTCGAGATTAGAGAATGTTATGAGGGCTTTTCAATATCGGAGTTGCAACAGCTTTTTGAAAAACCCGTTCACCGTATATATACTGAAAAATATAACGGCTAAAAAAGCTTGAATCTTCATTAACGTTATTAAGAACGTTGTTCTTAACGTTACTGAGATTTAGTTACATAAAATCAGGAGTGTATGAACTGAAGAGAACGTTTATATAACAACTCCTAAGATTATGGGATAAGGATGAAGTTGTTAGAGTTTAAAAGAAGTTGTATAAAACTCAACTTCTTCCTTTATATATGAAAACGTTTACTGATTTTAAAACGAGCTTATACGTTACTACAAACATATATTAAAAAAGAAAATTCACAAATTAGAAGTCCTAAACCTGATCTGAATCTAAGTCGAAATTCTGGCAGTTTCTGATTTCTGCTCGGACTTCAAAACATCTTGCTGTTATCACATAACAGCTTACTGTTATGCTGATAAATTATCTTCCAGCAAAACTGAGTTAACACATGGAGTACAGCAGGCTATTATCAACATAATGAATATAAGCAAGCTATAATATTAAAGTGGCTTGCCATAATGTGTGATCATCAAAACTTAGGATTTACAATCTCCCCCTTTTTGATGATTACACATAGATTTCAGGAGAACTGAACTCCCCCTGAATCTAATAACCAAAGAGAGTAAAACTCCCCCTGATTTTTATAATCCCTGCATTAAAAGATCAGAAACACTATAGCACAATGCAAAGAATTATAAGTAAACTAAATATGTTAAGCCAACAAATTTAAACCATAATAAACCATCTTAACATAAATATCCAGAATATCCAGCTGTTTAAAAACAGCACAAATTATCCAACCAAATTAAAGTACTAAAACCAACCACATAACCAAACAAGTTCAACATCCAAAATACAACATAAAGTTCACATAAAACCACCAAATTCAGAAATGATTAAAAACAACTAAAATCAAACAACCAAGCCAAGTCTCTGAAATCTCTCTCCCCCTTAGTCATCAAAAAGAGCATCCAGTTCTGCATCATTGTCCTTTGCTCCTTTCTTGGCAGCAGCAGCTCCTGGAGTAATGACTTCATCAACACCAGTG
Organism: Daucus carota subsp. sativus; assembly: GCF_001625215.2. Taxonomy (NCBI): domain Eukaryota; kingdom Viridiplantae; phylum Streptophyta; class Magnoliopsida; order Apiales; family Apiaceae; genus Daucus; species Daucus carota. The sequence goes on from NC_030381.2 coordinate 30,128,922, forward strand.
GAGGAAGAGTAGACAGCTGGAGGAACTCCAAGATCAGTAGACTTGAATACTTGAACCTTGAGAACCTTTGAAACCAAATTCTTGTACATCTGCTTCACTTCCCCATTAGCAGCAGACATCACAGACATCTCCTTACGAACACCAGCTAACTCAGTCTTAAGATCAGAACACATAAGTTTGAGTTCATTAAGCAGAGGCAGAATAGTGGAATCAGTTGCTGAAGGCTCAGGTTGGCTAGATACAGACACAGGAGTCACAGAAGGAGGAGGTGGAATTTTCTCAAGATCACCCAAAGTATTCACCCTCAAGCTTGACTGAGTCAAGCTCACACCATCATAAAACTCAGTAGCCATAACCTTATCACGATCATCCAATTTCACTCCAGAATATTTAAACACAGTGGTTAAAAGTAAACCATAGGGTCATGCAGTCTTCTTCTTCTTAATGCAGTCAATCATATTGTGAAGAATAAGACTACACACATCAAACTTCTTACCCTTAAGAAGTAAAGACACAATGATCAAGTCTTGACAAGTCATTACTGACCTGTTTCCAATCCTAGGGCAGATATTGGTACGACAGATTTTGAACAAGAGATGAGCCATAGGCTCCAGAACAGCTGTTGTGGGTAAAGTGGTGTCTAAATTGAACTCTTCACCCCCTAACCAAGCTATGTTGGTCCAACTCAGTCAGATCCTCAAACAACAAACATACCCCCTTTTTAGTAACTGGACAAATAAGATCATCCCCAAACAACCCCTTGAACTTTAACATATCATTTAACACACTAGAGTTCAAACAAATACCCTGATCACGAACTCTACTGACAAAATCCCCATCTTGATTAACAGATAAATTCCCATAAAATTCTTGAACTAAAGTGGGGTAGCATGCATCAGGTAAGATGATAAGAGGAAGCATACCAACAGACTCAAAAATTCTAACAAGCCCACAACGCTCAAATTCCTCACCAAGAATGGACTTACCGAACACAATGTTGTGATGCCCCAAGTTATACTGAATGTAGCGAGCCTCCAGTTCCTTTGACATAAACTTGAGTGAGAGACGAGGTTTCTTTAGCACTGGAACCGCTGAATCACCACCATCACTAACAACTTCGTCATTGGTGGGGTTGGAGGATTCTTAGTCATCTGCCGGTGGGTCAAGATGGATAGTTTCGGTTGGCATTGGCTTAGAGCGTTTGCGAGAGGATGAGGCTGGTGTCTTTTGGTTTCTTGTGTTTGCCATTGCTAAAACCCTAATTGAAAGATAAATTGCTGAGGTTGAGAGAGAAACGGTAACAAAACCCTTCCAAATAGAGCGCTTGACCCGTGTTTGTTGTGAAGGTAGAAATGTTTTAAGAAGATAAAAGGACTCAACTATAAACCTCTTGAATGACGTGGAAAGAGGATCCCGATAAAAACTCGACTTGGATATAGAAAATAATTTAAAGAAACTAAACATTTAGATCAGATAAGCATCTTAAAACAAATCTAACAGCTTAATATATATTTACTCATCTTAACTCAAAATTTGAATTTCAAACTTAAGCACAGATAATCACAATTAACCAATTAATGAACCATAGAAAACAGTTACATTAATTAATGACGCAACCACTTATCACATAAATCACTCAAAAACAAATAAATATCTAACATATATCCGTTACTCAATCAGTCAGTTAAACAGTAATGATAATGGTAAACTACATACCAATAACAGCTTGCTGTTTTAAACATTGCACATTCCAAGCTCTCTGTGAATGATCGGAAATCTTTCTTCTGGCAAAGGCTTAGTAAAAATATCAGCAAGTTGATAATCAGTAGGCACATGGACAAGTGAAATCTTCCCTTTGGCAACATTATCTCGTAGAAATGATGTCTAACATCTATATGCTTTGTACGAGAGTGAAGAACTGGATTTTCTGAAATATTAATAGCATTAGTATTATCACAATAAATAGGAATTTTACCACATTTAATACCAAAATCCTTGAGTGTTTGTATCATCCACAAAATTTGTGAGCAACAGCTTCCAGCAGCTAAATATTCTCCTTCAGTGGTAGATAATGCCACAGAAGCTTGCTTTTTACTTTGCCAACACACTAAGCTGGATCCAAGAAAATTACAAACACCACTAGTACTCTTTCTATTAGTTTGTGAACCTGCATAGTCTGCATCACTATACCAAACAAGATCAAATGTATTTGTGATAGGATAAAATAACCCTAAATTGATAGTACCACTCAAATATTTGAATATTCTCTTAACAGCATTCAAGTGAGACTCCTTAGGATTAGCTTGAAATCGAGCACAAACACAAACACTATACATGATATCAGGTCTAGAGGCAGTTAAATATAGCAAAGATCCAATCATACCTCTATATTTTGTGATATCCACACTTTTACCTGATTCATCCGAAAACAGCTTGCTGGTTTGAGACATTGGTGTAGATTTTGACTTGACATTTTCAAAACCAAATCTCTTCAGCAGCTCTTTCACATATTTGGATTGATGCACATAGATTCCTTCCTTAGTTTGCTTGATTTGGAGACCCAAGAAATAATTGAGCTCACCCATCATGCTCATGTCAAATTCACTATGCATACACTTAGAAAACCACTCACAAAGTTCATCATTAGTAGATCCAAAAATAATATCATCAACATATATTTGAACTACTAAGATTTCACCATTAAGAGATTTTGTAAATAAAGTAGGATCAATTTTACCTCTTACAAAACCATTCTTAATCAAGAACTTATTGAGCCTTTTGTACCAAGATCTAGGAGCTTGTTTGAGACCATAAAGAGCTTTCTTCAACCGGTAGACATAATCTGGAAATTGTTCATGTTCAAAACCAGGCGGCTGTTTTACATAAACTTCCTCTTCCAGCAGGCCATTTAGGAAAGCGCTCTTCACGTCCATCTAATATAGCTTGATCTTTTTGTAGCATGCATAAGCCAAGAGCATTCTGATAGATTCCAAACGAGCAACTGGAGCATATGTCTGATCAAAATCAATCCCTTCTTGTTGGTTGTAACCTTGAGCCACAAGTCTAGCTTTGTTGCGAGTGACTATGCCTTCTTCATCAAGCTTGTTCTTGAAAACCCATTTTGTACCAATGATTGAAGCTTTAGGAGGAGGCTTTTCTAGTTCCCAAACATCACATCTTTCGAATTGATTGAGTTCTTCTTGCATTGCCATTGTCCAATTTTCATCTTCAAGTGCTTCTTTGACTGACTTTGGTTCTTCTTGAGCTAGAAAGGCAGCATAAGCACATAAATTTGCTTGACCTCTTCGAGTTTTGATTCCAGCAGAGACATCACCAATCACCAATTCTGGAGGATGATCCTTGACAAATCTGACAGACTTTGGTAGATTGTGTTGAGCTATTTCTTCATGTGAGGACTGATGTTGCTGAGTAGTAGGTCTGGATCCACCAAGGTTCAGTTGAGACATTTTTGCAATGAGATCTTCATCTGGAGTTCCCTGATCAGCTTGCTGAGATGGAGTTTCTGCAGATGAAGTTGGCGTTTCAGCTTGCTGAGATGAACTTCCAGTATGCGTAGATGGAGTATCAGCTGGCTGGGATTCACTTCTAGCTTGCCGAGATGATGGAGTAGATGGTTCAATTGATTCTTTCTCCTTAGATGATTGTTGTGGATCTTTATCAGAACCTGCATCATCTTCCTCATCTCTTGGCAGATCATTGTTAGGTTCTTTAAACACAATATCAATAGATTCTTCAACAGTATGTTTAGACAAATTATAATATCTATAAGCACGATTTGTTAAAGAATAACCAAGAAATATAGCTTCAAAAGACTTGGAATCAAACTTGCCATCTCTATCAATCTTTTTATGACAAAACATTTAGAACCAAAAACTTTAAAATACCCGATATTTGGCTTCTTTTTCCTTAGCAGCTCATATGGAGTTTTGTTGAGAATAGGCCTTATGATCACTCTGTTCAAAACATAGCAGGCTGTGTTGACTGCTTCTGTCCAAAAACTTCTTGGCAGCTTGCTTTCTTGCAATAATGTCCTAGCCGTTTCTTGTAGTGACCTGTTCTTCCTTTCAACAACTCCATTTTGTTGAGGAGTCCTAGGAGCTGAGAATTCATGAGTGATTCCTCTTGCTTCACAGTAAGTAATGAAATCCTTTTGGAATTCACCTCCATGATCACTCCTTATACCAATGAGCTTAGTATTCAACTTATTCTCAAGCAATTTAATGAGTTTCTCAAATTCTTCAAAAGCACAATCTTTAGTACGAAGAAATAAAACCCATGTAAAACGAGAATAATCATCAACAATAACAAAACCATATTGCTTACCACCAATACTCTTATAAGATTCAGGACCAAATAAATCTAAGTGCAAGAGTTCTAAAGGTTTAGTAGTTGATACCATATTCTTAGCCTTATGAGTGCTACGAATTTGCTTACCTAGCTGACATGCTGAACAAACCTCAGTCTTGGCATATTTTAGCTTTGGCAATCCTCTCACTAGCTTCTTGCTTGTCAATTTGTTGAGCAAGTCCATGTGAGCATGACCCAATCTTCTATGTCAAATGGTAGGATCAGCATCCACAGCAGCTAAACAGCAGGTTGTTTTCTGCAACTCAAAGTCTAATATATATATATATTTCATTTCCTTCTAGCAACTAGAGGAGTTTGATTAGTACCAACAGTAATAACACATTTATTCCTAGAGAAATCAACCTTATGACCATCATCATGCAATTGACTAACACTAAGAAGATTATAACTCAAACCTTCAACATATCTAACATTAGAAATAGAGGTTGTGCTATTACCTACCGTACCTTTACCTAGAATAGGAAGTGTCTTACTATTGCCAATTGTTACACCTCCACCTCTTTTAAGCTTTAGACTTATGAACTGAGTTTTGTCTCCACACATATGTCTTGTGCATCCACTATCAATGATCCATTGCTTTGATTTGCTTTTAGCGGCAAGACACATCTGCAAAACAAACAAAAACAAAACTCAACCTTTTGGAACCCAGATTGGTTTGGGTCCAGTTTGGTTAGAATCAAGAACATATAAAGCATTCAAATCAGATTTCTTGATCCACTTTTGGACCACAGTAGGATACACATGCTGAGTTCTGCTTCTGCCTTTCCCATTCTGGTAAGCTGTTTGTCTGTTCCAGTAGGCTGTTTTCTTCTCAGACTTCTTCTGGTAGGCTTTCTTTGGAGGAGGCACTCTGCAATTTTGTGATAGATGACCTTTACCACCACACTTTGCACACTTGTTCCAAGGCATAGCATATTTGTATGGTTTCCCTTGCCTTCCATCATATTTGAGTGCATTTACCCTTTTGTTGAAGTGTAGCCCAACTCCTTCTCTGACCAGAGGTACCTTGATGCTTTTCATCATGTATTTGAGACCTTCTTCACCTTGCACAAATGTTCCCATTCCTTTCCTTAGCTTAATCACTTCAGATTCGAGAACTTTTACTCTTTCAGCATGCTGTGATGATGTAGCAGTAGGCTGTGATGAAGTAGCAGCAGGCTGAGATGGATGTTCCTTCGTAGAATCCTTGATTTTGAAAGTTTCTAGACATGCATCCCTGGCTTCAATATCAAGCTTCAGTTGAGAGATTTCATCTTATTGAGCCTTGTTCCTCTTTAACAACACCTTATTGAGATTCTCCAGTTGATCAACCTTGTCCTCAAGTTCCTTGATCTTAGCATCATCTCGAATAATGGTAGGCTCTTTATTCTCTATCAGATTGTGCAAGACCATTCATAATGACCTGAAATCAAGCTTGAGCTTCATGGATAGTTTCATTCTCCTTCAATTTGAATGTACCATAGTCATCAAGCAGCTGGCCAAGTTTAACTTTGCGTAGAGGCTTTGTTCCTTCATGATATCTTTCCAGAATATCCCACATTTCCTTGGCAGAGGTGCAAGATGAAACTTTGTCGCTTTCTGAAGTAGAGAGACCCGTCATGATAGTATTCATAGCCCTGTTGTTGTAGCTCAGCTTAAGAACTTCAGCATCATTGAGATCATCAATATCCATTGGTTTGCCATCATCAGTAGTGAATGTGTAGGGACCTTTAAAGACAACTCTCCATTCCTTTGGTTCATTGGATAGATGCATTTTCATTCTGTTTTTCCACCAATTGTAGTTGTGAGTACCAAGTAGCAATGGAGGACGGTTAGCAGCCGAACCAAGAGGATAGTCATCATTGTATTTATCATCCATATTGATCAATACCTTCCTGTTACAGAAATATTAGTATACCAAGCTCTGATACCAAATGAAATTACACCTAGAGGGGAGTGTTCGCAGAAATCTATACGAATATTACACGCAAGCGCACGTGATCACAAGTAATATATTTGTTCGTTCCCACAGAGACTCGTGAATTAAAGATTACGTACCTATGCAACAATGTATGACTAATTTTCACTGCTAAGACAATTGACAATATGGGTTGTTTTATTTATACTAATAACTAATCTACTAATCAAATTCAGAATAGGAAAACACATAGGATTCTAACTTCATTATCGAATTCATCTAGAATTGAAATTCCTGGTTAACATGTGACTGTTGATCCTAATCAGACAACACGAAAGTAATACATGCCAACTCTCGTTGCACACATATCGTACCAATCAAAATCCACAATTAAGATAGAAATCTCATGGACACCAACAAAGCTCAGACCCTAGATGTCTCTAGCGGTAGTGTAAGCAGAGAGGTTTAAATCACAGGCTGTCTATCGTGATTACACAGGGTGATAAAAATAGTTCAAGTCTATCACAAATTATGCTTCTTTTACATAATCCTATGTTTACATGGCAAAGTTCTAAATTCAATCATCCACTTTCACTTCAGAAAGAATTAACAAACAACTTAGAAGTTAGCTACGCTCCTAAGAAGAATAAGCACGGCTCATGCAAATAATCAACATACGTCACATAATCAACCAAGTACAATCGTTACTAGACTACATCGATAAATCCGTTAAAATCCCATGAAGACGGTTAGCTCATAATCGAACTAATCGAAATCATGGTTTCTAGTGAAAACATGATAAATAAAAAGACAATAATTACTAGAATAAAAATACTTGAATTGATAAATAAGAAAACACAACGTTACAGATTTGATGTTCACGATCTCGCTCGAAACTGTCACTTCCTCGCGAAGAACGATCCAATACAAACTGCTAATGTGCTTGATTACAAGAGAGAACTATGATAAATTATAATACGGCTAATGAGGTTCTAGGGTTTTACACATGAGAAAATAATATATATATTGACCAAGTCAACCGGGCCTCGACCGTTGCTAGAAATCCCGCGAAAAGGCTGCAATTCGGCCCGGAGCTTCAGCAGAGGGCGCGGGCGCGCCAGGGACGGCGCGGGCGCGCCACAGAGCCTCGTGGCAGCGCGGTCGCGCCGCCCTGTAGCGCGGGCGCGCTACCCTCTGTGGGGCGATGGCCAATTTCTTCGTTCTTACTCATTTCTTGCTCATTTCTCGCGTGCATGTCCTTCCTCGCTCTAGTACCACTTCCGTAGGTGATCACGGTTGCATTTAGCATATGCAACAAGCCCTTTAAACCCCTAGATAGCTCTAGTGGACGAGTGAGTTCTCGTGAGGGTTTGTAGAAGATGTACCCACAAAATCTCAAGCTGTGCAATGAATCCGCAATTCTCTATTCTTGCAATAAAGTACTCAAAACAACCTCAAAAAGATAGAAATTCGCTTTCATCACTCCAACTCGTGACCTGGACAGAAAAACAACAAAAACATATCAAAAGACACAAAACACTTAAGTACAACCACCCAATTTAAGTGGAAATGAAGGCCTATAAGTGTGTATAAATACCACTTATCACACCCCCAAACTTAAACGGATGCTTGTCCTCAAGCGTCGACGACTCTACAAAAATACAATGCAATGCATGAATGCAACTACGTGATGAATGATCGAATCATGAAGCCATTGCCTTGCTAATTATAATACCTCAGATTGTGCTAGTGTTCTCAACTTTCACTTCGCTCGCGACTAAATTAAATATTCTTCTATTACAAGTGTGGAGTGCCCGTGTGTGCAAGCATGCTCTTTGATTGAGACAAGATAAAACTACTACTCCCCACAGAATCCCAATCATGAACTGTAAAAGTTTAAAAACTAACACCCCGTCACTTAAGTCCACTAAAAGCCGAGGTCCCAAAGAATGTCCACACCCTTCTATTTTATTCTACATATTAAAATTTTTATATTGGTGATTAATAGCTCGGTCTAAGGTTAGGCGCTTCGCAGTGTAAATGCGTTACGAACACCATAAGACTTCACCCACCAATTATTCACTTTATTCTAGTGGTTTATTTAACCGTGCAATGGTTGAGATCCCTAAAGATTTATGCACTAGTACCCATGTAGCGAGTGTTGGGTCAACAATCCCAAACCACGAAGGGCTTTAGGTTGTTAGGCACAAAGTCCCCTCAGACTTAATTACTCGAGTACTAATGAGCTCAACCTAGTTAATTCTACCACTTATTTTCTAGTGAATTTATTGATACTATTTTTTCTTTTCTTTTTCTTTTTTTTTCTATTTTTTTTCTTTTCTCTTTTATCTCTTTTTTTTTTCTTTTATTTTTCTAGAAAGGTATATCTACTCCTCAGTTCCCCCAAACTTAAGATTTACAGACCTAAGCTGAAGGATGTTCAATTCAATCCTAGAATTCAAGGAAATTCGTCTAAATCCTATCTCAAGAACATATGTGAATTACAATTTCCAACACAAGTAACTTCCAAATATTAACCTAGTATTGCAATTGAAATTACTAATCAAGAACTACGCACTTAACTCATCATAGGTAATTAGCTTGGCTTAACTTCATAATTCATGCAAATGCTCGTGATACTACATTACAAAAACTACAACTAACATGCAAAATAGAATAATAAAACGTGAGAAAAATTAAAAAAAAAAACGTGAGAAATAAAACAAAACAAAATAAAAAAAACGTGAACGATATGAACTAATTAACACATGCAATAATATACAAATGATACAATAACATGCTCTTCCTTAGATTACCACCCCCAAACTTAAAATTTTCAATGCCCTCATTGAAAGTGATAAAAAGGCTAGAGCACCCACGTATCTACTCGGAGTCCGAGTCCTCCTCCTCCTCCGCCGGAGGTGAATCTGGTGGAGGATACTGCATCCCCGCTCCGAATATCGGCCACTGAACCGTGACCCCCTGTGCCTGGAAAGCACTACCAAGAGCAGCTGTCAAGTCGACCGCAAACCGATGATGGATGTCGTGCATGGCATCCATACGCCTCGCTAGCCGGCGATAATGAACCTCCCCCATCGGCTCGGATGTCTCTTCCGCCCGTGAAGTACCAGCTCGTGCAGCTCTAGCACGCTCCCTCATGACAGAAGCAGGACGTCCGCCTGGCATGTCCTCATAGATATAGCCGAGTCCTCGAGGATGAGGAACGACTCCCTCCCACTCCGCCATCCGGCTGATCGCCGAATGATCAATCGGTGCCGCCGGCAACTGTAACTGCTCGCTGGATGGCCAACGAACCTGGCACGCACGACACAGCTTCGTCACTATAGTGCCATATGGTATGGCACCTGTGGTTCCTCCCTGTAGGAACCGAAGCATCCCCTGATAGATCACCTGTCCCAGGTCAATGAACTTGCCCAAGACAATCCCGTAGAGCAAGATAGCTCTATCAACAGTCACCTCATGCCCGTGCGAGGATGGCATGATGTTGGCACATATGAAGGCGTTCCACGCCTTCCCGTACCGGCTCAACGCAGCCGCCGGAAAAGAAACCGGCGCCGGCAGTGGAGGTGCAGTCATCTTCCAGCGAGTACCTGGCACACACAACTCATAGATCAACCGGTCAAAATCAACCGGATCCTCATCAATACGGCGCGTGGCGCGCCCAATCCTCTCCGTCACCCAGTCCTCCTCGTCCGGACGTCTGGCACGCCCTCCAACCACCCGTCGAATAGCATCCACGCTGTAATCCACGCGGGTACCTCGAACCATAGTATAACCATCGCGATTCTCCTTGGCATTCGCATAGAACTCGCGAATGATAGCCAAGGGAACCGCCTCCGGAGCCTCGCAGAAAGACTCCCAGCCCCGCTCCTGAATCATCCTCACCAGATCACCATCCTCCGATGTGGGTAAGAAACCCCTCTCCTTGAGAATCGACTTATTCATAAGTCGTTGAAACTCGGTACGCGCGCCATCGGATGAGAATTCAACCTCGCCCATCGAGGAAGAATCGCTAGATGTGGGGGCTTGTGTGCTTGGATCTTGGGTTCGGCGTTGTCTTTTGGGTGCCATAGTAAGAGATCGAGTATGTGAGAGTGTTTGTGTGTAATGGGTTTGAGAGGTTGTGTAGAGATTGTGTATGGAGGTGTATGTATATATATAGGTTTTGTAGAAGTAGGATAGAATTTGGGGATGAGTTTGTGTTAATTTATATGAGAAATTGAAACTGAATGTAGGGTTAGGGAGGATATATTTTCGGTCTAGGCATGCAATATTAGGGTTGTGGGTATTTAAAAACTGAAAATAAGCTATTTTTGGGGGAAAAATCCGGACTCCCACAGACGGGAGCGCGGCCGCGCCTCCCTGTAGCGCGGGCGCGCTACAGAGCACGGCGCGGGCGCGCTGGCTCTAGCGCGGGCGCGCTAGAGTCTGCCGCCCGGAGCCGTTTTTCTCCGTTTATTGCGTTTTTGTGGTTACAAGTGTACAACATGGTTTCAATGCGTGGGTTGCCTCCCACGAAGCGCTTGTTTAACGTCGTTAGCTCGACGTGAAATCCGGCTTACTCCGATTCCGAAGAAGTATCCTGTGGAGGATACCTCGTACCATAACCAAAAGAATCCCAATCAACATTAACATCAAGCTTCAAGAATGCTTCAGCTAGAGAGTCAGTTAAGATGTCAGCAAAGCGACCGATTCGTTCCTCAACCGCGTCGATACGCCTGATTATCCTTCGGTAATGTACTTCATTCAATGTTACCTTAGCAGGTGGTTGAGCTACCGATTGACTACTAGTATTTGTTGATAGAATAGGACAAGTGTCTCCACATCCATTAGAAGTTGAACCAGAATGAGCTCTGATTTTGTGCCAGTTCGCCAATTGCTCTTCATTAGTGACATTGTCAAGTTCCTCATCTGCGGATTCCTCCTCCTTCGAAAGTTTCCACTTGAGGTCTCTATGCTCGTCGGCTGCTAGTTTCTCTATCAATTCATAAGCATCATCAAAACACTTGCTCCATAGACTTCCTCCGGCTGCCACGTCTAGTACTGCTCTACATTGACTATTAAGACCCCTGTAGAAATAATGAATTGCCATTCCCGGAGGCATGCCATCTTCCGTGAGATTCTCCAAAATCTTCTTGAAACGGTCCCACGCCACACAGAGATATTCTCCGGAAAATTGAAAAAATCTATTTTCAGTGTTCTTGATGTTTAAGATCTTGATCAAAGGATAAAATCTGGAACAAAATACTTTCTCCAATTTCCACCAGCTGTTAATGGTGCTAGCTGAGAGAGAGAAAAACCAAGATCTCGCTACGTCACGCAGCGTAAACGGAAAGAGTCTCAACTTTACCAAATCTTTAGGTCCAAGATTGAAATCTAGTGAAACACAGAATTCCTCGAATTTCCTGAGATGAAGACTTGGGTCTTCATGAACGGACCCTCCAAATTGAATAGTGCCTTGCAGCCTGAAGATGATCGCTGGCTTGACTTGAATTCCACTTGCTGATATAGCCGGCTCTATTGTGTCAGCCTGATTGTTGTTAATGTTTAATCGAGCGAATTCTCTTGACGCCTCATCAACTACAGTTCTTGTATATTCCATTGTTAGCTACCTATACATTAAAGAAGAAAAGTGAAAAGAGAAGAAAATCCTAGTCAGTAAATTTTAATGCACACTGATGACAAGTACATAAACTATATTAATTAACACCGAGTCCCCGGCAGCGGCGCCAAAAACTTGTTCGCAGAAATCTATACGAATATTACACGCAAGCGCACGTGATCACAAGTAATATATTTGTTTGTTCCCACAAAGACTCGTGAATTAAAGATTACTTACCTATGCAACAATGTATGACTAATTTTCACTGCTAAGACAATTGACAATATGGGTTGTTTTATTTATACTAATAACTAATCTACTAATCAAATTCAGAATAGGAAAACACATAGGATTCTAACTTCATTATCGAATTCATCTAGAATTGAAATTCCTGGTTAACATGTGACTGTTGATCCTAATCAGACAACACGAAAGTAATACATGCCAACTCTCGTTGCACACATATCGTACCAATCAAAATCCACAATTAAGATAGAAATCTCATGGACACCAACAAAGCTCAGACCCTAGATGTCTCTAGCGGTAGTGTAAGCAGAGAGGTTTAAATCACAGGCTGTCTATCGTGATTACACAGGGTGATAAAAATAGTTCAAGTCTATCACAAATTATGCTTCTTTTACATAATCCTATGTTTACATGGCAAAGTTCTAAATTCAATCATCCACTTTCACTTCAGAAAGAATTAACAAACAACTTAGAAGTTAGCTACGCTCCTAAGAAGAATAAGCACGGCTCATGCAAATAATCAACATACGTCACATAATCAACCAAGTACAATCGTTACTAGACTACATCGATAAATCCGTTAAAATCCCATGAAGACGGTTAGCTCATAATCGAACTAATCGAAATCATGGTTTCTAGTGAAAACATGATAAATAAAAAGACAATAATTACTAGAATAAAAATACTTGAATTGATAAATAAGAAAACACAACGTTACAGATTTGATGTTCACGATCTCGCTCGAAACTGTCACTTCCTCGCGAAGAACGATCCAATACAAACTGCTAATGTGCTTGATTACAAGAGAGAACTATGATAAATTATAATACGGCTAATGAGGTTCTAGGGTTTTACACATGAGAAAATAATATATATATTGACCAAGTCAACCGGGCCTCGACCGTTGCTAGAAATCCCGCGAAAAGGCTGCAATTCGGCCCGGAGCTTCAGCAGAGGGCGCGGGCGCGCCAGGGACGGCGCGGGCGCGCCACAGAGCCTCGTGGCAGCGCGGTCGCGCCGCCCTGTAGCGCGGGCGCGCTACCCTCTGTGGGGCGATGGCCAATTTCTTCGTTCTTACTCATTTCTTGCTCATTTCTCGCGTGCATGTCCTTCCTCGCTCTAGTACCACTTCCGTAGGTGATCACGGTTGCATTTAGCATATGCAACAAGCCCTTTAAACCCCTAGATAGCTCTAGTGGACGAGTGAGTTCTCGTGAGGGTTTGTAGAAGATGTACCCACAAAATCTCAAGCTGTGCAATGAATCCGCAATTCTCTATTCTTGCAATAAAGTACTCAAAACAACCTCAAAAAGATAGAAATTCGCTTCATCACTCCAACTCGTGACCTGGACAGAAAAACAACAAAAACATATCAAAAGACACAAAACACTTAAGTACAACCACCCAATTTAAGTGGAAATGAAGGCCTATAAGTGTGTATAAATACCACTTATCAGGGAGTGAATAGGTGTATATGGATAATAATGACAATTTTTAAAGTTTACCAACTTGTTATAGCTGACTGTTATTAAAGCAGTCTGCAGTGCCTCAGAAAATGGCTTACTGTTTTCAATTATCAGAGTAATGTGTCAAGCTATCTAAGCATGCAATCAACAAAACAGTAAAGTGGAATGTAAAAGAGGCACAAGAACTTTTAGCCAGGTTCGACCCCTATATCTAATGGTCTACGTCCTGGTCCCCTACCAACGTGGTAAGAGAATATATTATTACTGAAAATTCAAACAATTACAGAATAATAATATATCTCCCTGATCCCAATCACTGAAAATAGCTTGCCGTTATCCTGCAACTATGAGCTGACTAAGAAATAGCTCGACACTGTCTTCTCCCAGCACCCTTGTTCCTTGAACCCTGAATTCCTTGAGCTTCCTCAACTTGAATTCCTCGTTCCTGAACCTTGTGCAAATAAGAAACAATGTAGACTATCTTATCTAGCTCCCCCCGTTCTAAAAACTATAGAACCCCGCTACTTTTCAGTGATTCAATACACTTTTCAATAAGAAAGAAATGTTTACAACTCAATCTAGATTCTCTAAATAATATATGAACACAGTAACAATGTAAGCTCGAGATTAAAGAATGTTATGAGGGCTTTTCAATATCGGAGTTGCAACAGCTTTTTGAAAAACCCGTTCACCGTATATATACTAAAAAATATAACGGCTAAAAAAACTTGATTCTTCATTAACGTTATTAAGAACGTTGTTCTTAACGTTACTGAGATTTAGTTACATAAAATCAGGAGTGTATGAACTGAAGAGAACGTTTATATAACAACTCCTAAGATTATGGGATAAGGATGAAGTTGTTAGAGTTTAAAAGAATTTGTATAAAACTCAACTTCTTCCTTTATATTTGAAAACGTTTACTGATTTTAAAACGAGCTTATACGTTACTACAAACATATATTAAAAAGAAAATTCACAAATTAGAAGTCCTAAACCTGATCTGAATCTAAGTCGAAATTCTGGCAGTTTCTGATTTCTGCTCGGACTTCAAAACAGCTTGCTGTTATCACATAACAGCTTACTGTTATGCTGATAAATTATCTTCCTGCAAAACTGAGTTAACACATGGAGTACAGCAGGCTATTATCAACATAATGAATATAAGCAAGCTATAACATTAAAGTGGCTTGCCATAATGTGTGATCATCAAAACTTAGGATTTACATATATACATCCTCAACATCGGAAGAAAACAAGAAAAATGAATTTTATGATCTGCTATCATAACCAGGGCCGGCTAATCATTCACGGAGGCCTGGTCAAAAAATATAAAATGAGGCCCTTCAAAGTAATTTAAATTATAGTTTTATATATACTTTTTAACACAAATAAAAAATAAGAAAAATTATTGAAAACAAAAATACATATCTATTTTAAACATAAATATTACTTAAAAAATAATATTATATAAAAATAAATTTACATTTAAGAATATGTAAATTTGAATATGTGATTTTGTATATTATTTCAGATTTTTATAAATATGAGAAATTATGGGCTAAAAAGGATTTAAATTTTTAATTTCATTAAATATAATAAATTTTAATTAGATATGAATAAATATTTATTTAGCAGTGAAATAATAAAAAAATATATATAAATATTTTTATAACAAAAATAATATACATACATGTTTAATAATATATATACATGTTTTTTTATTTTTGGGCCCCAAAATATATGAGACCCTGTGCAAGCGACCCACTTGTACACCCTATTAGCCGGCTCTGATCATAACATATTACGAATACAAACAAAAGAAACAGTAAAATACAAAATAAATATTAATTTCTATTCACAACAAGATAATCGACGTACCTTTTCAAAGAGACGGGAATATTTTGATTATAAATTGAATTGAGAGAATAATTATACTAAATCAAAATAAAAATAATAAATTACATCGACGAAATCACTTCAGAGGTGGAGATTAGTCTTGCATGTAAGGCTCAAGATTTGGTGCTCATACTTCTTTGAATTCTAGCAATAGACTGTATGTAGTTTAAATCACCTCTAAATATATTAAACAAGCCCAAGCCCCAACCCAAGCCCAATGTATCACCCTTTGTTACTTGTTCAACTTACAACACGCACTCACTCAGAACTCTTGGTCCACGGCTCCACGCGGCCAGCTTAATTCTCTTTTACATATAAATAAATTTTGAAGAATATTTTTGTCCCAATAATATTTTCTCATCTCTATTTTCAATAATATTGTAAAGATAAATTTTCATTATTTTTTTTTAATTGATCATTTTCAAAAAATAACAGTGATATTTTTTAATATTTTATATGCTAATTAGTCTAAATTTTGTATTGAAGGTTGGTTTATCATTCATTCAAGATAACTAGTGTCAATGAAAATGTGAATGCTAAAATTCCTTAATATCCATAATTTTTTCAAAAATGACTATTATTAAAGAACAGAGAGAATATATCATATACTTTATCGGTCTTTATCGGTACCCTTCAATTTTTTACATTGAGAGGCGGAGGTTCGATATAGATTTTAATACTCCTAGAAAATACAGTTTAAATATTATTTCAATTTTTTCCTAAATAAAAATCAGACTCAAAATTTTATAAGAAGAATAAAATTTTAAATATATATTACAAAATTATATTTTATTTAAGTTTTAAAATATGTGTCGAGTCGTGAGAAAAAGTTGTAAAAAAATGAGAAAGACCGGTTTTGTAACAAACAAGTGGTATGCACCGGCGTTTATTTTGATTACCTGGGTGTTTTAGGTTTTGTTTCTATTTATTCTCACATTTCGACACGTATTTTAATACATACAGAAATATAGTTAAATGATCTATTTTTAATTTTTTTTCCTGTATAAAAATTTAATACTTATACAAAATGGAACAAAGATGCAGTGCAGAAGGGCAGCATGAAACTGAATAGTATTTAAATAAATTGGGAAAGAAAAAAACTCCAGTCTAATATATGTATTTAACTTTCAAAGTTTATAGAAAGAGAGTATATATTTTAATATTTGGATATACTGTTAAATCTCTAAAAATTAATATTGTTGGGACCTGAAAATCTTATTAATTTAGAGAGACATTAGTTAATCGATAAATTAATAACTTCTAATTTATGAAGACTTTTTCGTAAGAAATCGAATTAAACTTTATTTATATAAATTTAAAATGTAATGAGTTGTACTAATTCATGTGTTATATTTTACTACCCCGTCCCAACCATTTCTTTACACTTTCCTTTTTGAGATGTCCCATCCAATTCTTTACATTTCAAAACTTATCAAAAATAGTAAATGGATTCCACCACTTCCCCACTTTTCTTTCCTTTTCATACTATTTTTACTCCACTATCTTCTTTTAATACATTAAAAATCAACGGACCCCATCACTTCACCCACTTTTCTTTCTCTTTTCCACTACTTTATACCTATTTCTTACCTCCGATGCCCAAGCAAACGATAACAATTCGTTGGGACGGAGGGGGAGTAACATATATTACATTTAGATTTAATATATCATATTCATTTTATATGAATTATTGAGATATATCATATTTTTTACATACTATATATTATATTTTTGGAACCCATAAACTATTTATTGTATAAAATGAATTATTCATTGTATAAGTTAAAGTAGATAAGAAAAGTATCATGCAAATATAAAAGAAACAATTCACCACGAAAAATGGAGGATTATAAAATTTGTGAATCATACTCTCTTTTATTTTAGTTATCACAGTATAGACCCCTTTTATTGATTAGTGAAACTAAAAATAATACTTAAATCTTATAATAATAATGATGATAATTAAACATGAAAATCACAATTTAGATTGTAAACTACTCAACCATTAATTAAATATTTATATATGCAATATTGAATACTAAAATTTATAATTTTAAATAATTTACAAGTGTATATATGCATAATCAGAGTCGAAATAGGATTAATATAAGAAAATATAAAATAGCAAAATTAATATATATATATATATATATATATATATATATATATATATATATATATATATATATATATATATATATATATCAGTAAAACTTAGATGTTTATGCGTCATGTCGCGACCCAATTTTTATATATTCTTTCATTACAAGTTTATAAATAAAATTTACTTATATTAGTTATTTACTTATTTCTAAAATATATTGAGGAATGAATATTTTAA
Organism: Daucus carota subsp. sativus; assembly: GCF_001625215.2. Lineage (NCBI taxonomy): Eukaryota > Viridiplantae > Streptophyta > Magnoliopsida > Apiales > Apiaceae > Daucus > Daucus carota. The sequence continues at coordinate 30,146,783 of NC_030381.2, forward strand.
TCGAACATGTTGGTTTAATATATTTTTATTAGTTGTTTAAATATCTTTAGTTATAATAAAAATGAAAATACGCCATAAGATAAAGAAGTTCCTTAATCAGTCAAAATTCAGACCCGTTTGAACAAATCTTTTACAATTTAATATTACAATATAGATTTTGTAATGTTAGTATAACAAAAATAAAAATAAAATTTTATATTTATATTTTTAATTCCTGGTAAAGTAAAATAGAAGAAGAACGGGCAACATGTCTATATATTATAATATGTATTTCTTGTTGCAGGACGTGCCTTTTTCTTCGAAATAAAAATTTTCTTGAAATATATAATATAAAATTTTAAAATATTTGAAATCACATCAAAATATAGTACATATGATATAAGTATGTAAATTGATCGTTAGAAGATGAAAAAATTATAATGAAGTCAAATTTTAAAAAAATATTAAACAATTCACAAAAAAAATCAAAATAACATTGGGAGAGCGTGTAATTGCGTGTGATCACTTATAGTTAAGTCATTAGATTAGATTTTTGAATTGATTTATAATTTATATTTTAATTCCCATTTATATATATTCGAAGTTGCATAGTTTGAAGTGGTCTCCCTTGGCCATTATCAATTGAGTTGCTTTATATGTTATCGGAAATTAATTTTACAAATCAAATATTTTCCTCATCATCTTAGACAATCTTCTCTGATTTGGACGACCAATTCTCCTTTATCCATTCATATTTGCAGCTTTAAGATATGAATATATAAATCAAAATTATATTAATAATTACATCATATATATATATAATATAGGTCATTGTTTCATGGAGACGCCTCTTGTATGGAGAACCGTGGAGACACCTCTATTTTTTTCGATTTACATAGCACATATGGTATGTAAATCGATCGTCGGGAGATGGAGAAAAATTCAGTGAAATCAGATTTCAAAAAAACCTCACCGATTGACGGGAAAAGTCAAATTTAATTTTATTTTAATTGGCCCCGCCAGGGGCATGCATAATTCTAGCAAATTTTAATTTGATTTTCCCGTCAATCGGTGAGGTTTTTTTAAAATCCGACTTCACTTAATTTTTTTCCATCTCCCAACGATCAATTTGCATACCATATGTACTATGTAAATCGAAAAAAATAGAGGTATCTCCACGGTTCTCCATATAAGGGTGTCTCCATTGATTTGGACTCTCTCTCTCTCTCTCTCTCTCTCTCTATATATATATATATATATATATATATATATATATATATATATATGTTATTTAGTTACGAATCTCCTGAAGAAGATTTTTTATTTGAGTTATTATTAAAATTATAAAATATTTTTTGAGTAAATTATAATCTCTCTCACACGCATATATATAGTATTTAATTATTAATTCGTTAAATACTGCTATTTAAATCGGTATCCAAGAAAAGTGGTTTATTTGATTAGATTTGTCTATTTCATTAAATTTCTTTAATACAAATCATGTTTTTTTTGTTATATTTATATTTCAAAGATTTTATTTTGATTGAATTCTTCACATGAATGAAAGTAAATTCATTCACGAATAATATTTATTTTTCGACTTTAATTAGCTGTACTCAAATAAATATAATTATGACTAAAATTATATATAATCATATTATTATAAAGCCATACATGTTCATTTGTATTTATATATGTTATTAATAAATCTATAATAATATAAAACAATAACTTTAAAGACATGCATGACATGATACCAACGTCAGGTGGCAAAAGCAAATCAAGAAAGCCTTTTTATTTGCGAGAACATCTCCTAATTTTTACGCATAGTGCATTAGTGCTCTATTAACTTTAAAAAAATTTGAATTTAAAAAATAATGACAAAAGTACTCCATCCAACCTTGGTCGATTCGCCGCGTCGAATCTGTCATTATTAACAGTCCAAGTGCACGCAGTTCTTTTTTCCATTCGACGTTACCTTTTTCTTAATTAGATAATCGGCGAATATATTTTACTAAAGCACCACTGTCGTATTCTACACATATATTTTTTTTTCTAAAAGCCGTAATTACAAAATTCTAGTAGTATAAATAAAGAGCATATCTCACCATCACATTGAAGAGTAAAACAAAATGGAGAAAGATATGAAACAAGCAGCAGCAAACACTTTCGCAACCACTCCAAAATCAGGTTGGAATTCACCTATTCCTTGGTTATTTGGTGGCTTAGCGCTCATGCTAGGGCTAATCCTCGTGGCACTTCTCATCCTTATTTTTTCGTATCGCCGCCGCAACCCGCCGCCGTCCACAGCAGAGATAAAGATGGTGAAGTCCAGCGCCACCGTGGTGCAACCGGATTTTGTCCCCGTCGTCGTGATTATGGCCGGAGAGGATAAGCCCACGTACGTGGCGACACCTATATCATCAAATGATTGCAACTTATGTAATGAAGTGTGAGTTTTGTGTTGTAGCGAGCTAGCTAGATGGAAGAACATGTATATGTGTGTGCATATATGTGTTCTCCTTATTTTTGTCCTTGCTTAGATTTTCCGGCGATTATGTGTATCATCGATCAATGAGTTTTTAATATATGCTTTTTTGTTATCAGCTTTGTGCGAAAGTCGCAAATGTGTAATTTTTGTCTACAGTATCTGTTTAATGTATAATCTTTATAACACCTCCAAGATATTTTCTGAAAAAAATAAAAAGAAAATCTCTAAGATGAGAGATTTTAGTCCACATTTCGGATGAAATGGTAGTATAAGAACTCTTGAAACGTATACACCATATAAAAATAAACATTAAATTATATATCGGTCAGAAATTTTGCTCCACTCGATCGCCACAAAACATACGATGTATATAATATATATGAACAATTTTTAAAAAGTACAATATATATGAACGATTTTCTTGGATACACAATCATGCATTATGAGGTCGTTTGGGTAAATTTAAAAGAAGTGCTTCTTTTTGTTTAAAGTAAAGAAGTGAATTAGAAGTGAGAAGTAAATAAGTGAATAAAGCGTTTGGAAAAGAAGCAGAAGTTGTGAGAGAGAAGTTAGCATTCTCAGCTTCTTATAAGTACTTATACTTCTTTACACAAACGGGTCAAGAAGCAGAAGTCAGAAGAAGAAGCCCTACTTCTACTAAACAAAGATGCATTATAATTCACAACTCATGGTCCCTCCGTCCAATGCCGATTTGATTTTTATGAATGGATTGGTTATGGAATTTAAGAGATATATATGTATTCTCTCCATTCTATAAGTAAGTTATTTGATTTTATATATATATATATATTTTTTGATCATCTATTTAAAATTAATATTATCAATTTTTTAAAACAAATAAGAACATCTATCTCAAATTTTTATTCAAAAAAATTAATTTAAAGTAAATAGTCAAATCACATACAATTGTATGCATAAACTCAAACGTCTTAGAACGAGCGAGTATGAAGTAGTGAAAAATAAGAAGAAAACGGGATAACATGATGGGACTTATTAATTTTTAATACATAAAATGGACATAGTAGAGGAACTTAATGGATATAGTTGATTTTTATATTATAAAATTATATTTTATTATAAATTTTGAAATATAAATATTTGGATAGAACATTTTCGTCTTGTATAAAGAAACGGTGAAAAAAGTAATTGATTTGGAACTATGTAGTACGGTTTAAGAATGTTTATATATATAAATCTTTAATGGGGTAAAAGAATGAGAGGTGGGGAACAGAAACTGTAATAATGACCTCATAGAGGAGAATGACCTCTTTTCTAAAAGCAGACTCGCCACTGCAAGTGATAGTGATTAACTCACACTAAAGACGCACAGCAATTTTTGTGTTTTTTAAAAATTCAAAGAGAAGTTGTTCGCACATGTCAATCCGAATATCCTGTCTAATCATGGTTCTTTTTTTTTTTTTTTTTTTATTTCCCGACTAACGATGGTTATTTTTTCCTTTTTGAATAGTTTGGTATTTGTATTAAATTAAAATAAGATAGGAACTACAAAACAGTGTTATCTATTTAATTTTATTGAAGCCAAAGTTTATAATTTGAATTTGTATCTAATTTATAAATCTGATGAGTTTGAAGTTGGATTTAAATTTTGTGTATATCAAAAATTCGTTCAAATTTAAAATGCATTGATTGATTTTTGGATATATATTATAATATATATTATTCATATAATATATATTATTCGAATAATATATATTCGTATAATATATATTATTCGAATAATATATATTCATAAATGTTTTGAAAAAATAAGAATGAGGTTAACGATATTGCTTCCCAACATCTGCTCCAATTGGCAAATTTGAGAATGTCTGGATTTGATTGGATTTATGATGGATGTGGATTCAAAAAATTTTATCAAAAAAATGATTTTTAATGTCTTTGGGTACTTTTTTTCTCCTTAATTTAAGTTTTGTTGTCTAAATATATCAAAACAATTTACCATGTTTTTTGTTTATATAACCTTTTTGAAAAATAAAATCTCTTATCGCAATTATTATATGTCAAGACAATTTATTTGTGCGTAGACTAAAGGAAAAAAAAAAAGCATCTTCGACAGAGTATCATTTCTGTTATTAGTATTAAATTGAATTATAAAGTCAAAAACTTTTATATTTGAAATTGCATGTTTATAAATTATGCAAATAAAAGGCGTTTATGCTACTTAAATAGATTAATACCGACAATTGATTTGACAAATGACAGTTAAAACCATGCTATATAATTGATTGGTATTTTGATTTTAATTTTATACTATCATAACAACTTTTTAGTTATATATATATATATATATATATATATATATATATATATATATATATATATATATATATATATATATATATCATTCCTCAAAAAAGAACACTTTTAAAAGAAAAACAAAGAAAAACACTCTAGAAAGTTCAGAATCATAACCTAAATAATGAATTTGACAAGTGGAGATACAATCTAGACCACATACTTTTATCTAATCTAATGGACCCCGTCAGGGGCACCCTCACATGCATGATCACATGCATGATTCTAGCAAATTCATCATTCAAAATGTATATATGTGATTCTATTTTAGAATCCATTCTGAATTCTATAATATTTTATATTATTTTATATTAATAATTTGAATGAGCTTGAATGTTAGATTTCATTTATTAAGTTTAATTAGAGTTTAACTATGTAATTATAATCTTAAAACAAATCATTTTTTATGAAAACTGAAGTGTTATTGTAGTGTTCTGTGTTATACTTTTTCTAAGATGTTCTTTCTAGAGTGCAACCATATATATATATATATATATATATAATATTTTATATATACATTGATATGTATTCAATTAAAATTTTAATAGATTGTATATGATGTAGGTATAGATTTTAATGAATTTTATCTGATTGTGATTTATGCGAATTTTATATAAAATGTCACAGAGTTGTTAGGATTTAAGCACAATACTTCAATATCTCATAGATTATGGAGTCATTTCAAAAGTCATAAAATACATTGTACAATGACATAAAATATATCATTTTAGAAATTCAAAAAAATTCATAAGTATTTGAAAATTCTAATGGATTTAAGACAATCTTAATTAAATATTATCGAATTTTCAAGTATAAAATCTCAATCAAATACCATCAGATTTTGTAGCATAACTTAAAATCATAATCGAATAACTCTAGATTTTGATGCATTTTTCAAATCAGAGTTGAATATCCTCGAATTTCGTGAACGCAAAAAAAATCATTTTAAATCTCAATTGAATACATCCCTAGTTATTTTAATTATATATTCTTATTAAAGCACATATAAAGTATATCTATTTATAGTATTAATTTAGCTTAATTTGGCCACATCCCTAATTTTGTATTAAAAACATATAGAAATAATTTAAATATAATTCAAATAGGATATTTTTATGAAGAGCACCGGCAATAAACTTTAGTTTCAGATTCTTAGTATTGTATATTGAATCGAGAGTGCATAATCCGGACAATCAATCAGTACATTTGAAAGACGAATAGGAGAGTATCAACCGACGACTGTGCAAGATTAATATCGATCTGTCCATCATATATAAATTTCAAATGCTATTGCTTTTGTGCAGAGGTGTATAACTAAGATAGTGACATGGGAAATGATCAGATGCGGCCACTCGAAAACGCCAACTAAACGTTGATTACAGAACTAGCTACCGAATATAGTACTATTAGGCACTAGCTAGCTCGTCTAAGGTCTCAGGTTCATATCATGCAGCATATTTCATGTCAAAAAAAATATATCATGCAGCATATTCTTCTGTCCAGGATAAGTTGCAGTTTAGTGTTCTCAGACGTAATCGAGACACGTATTTCTTTCGCTTTTCTTTATTTGAATTTCTCAAGAGCTATGTTACTGTTACCTTCTCAAACAGTTAATTAATGTAAGTAATATAAGAACGTAAATAAAGTCGTTGTTCATTTTGAACGGGTATTACAATAATTATTTTATTTTAAAAAGTATAATATGACGGTAATATCTATACAGGTGCGTCATTGAAATTTTCCTGGAATACGTGGACAAAAAGTTACCACTTAACTACTCCCTCCTCTTCTATATATAATTTACCGACAAATATTAGTGTTTTGATTATTTATTAAATTTTTTTTATTAAAAAATATATTTCAAATTTTAATTCAGAGATATAAATTTGTTTTAAATTAATTAATAATAAGTGGTCAAAACATATAATAGACAGTCAAACGCTTTATAAAAGGGAAGAGTATCAGTAATTAACATATAGGGTACTTAAACTACCAAATGAATTTAAAATCTGATAAATAAAAAATTGAAACCCCTGCCATCCTTGTAACTCTTATTACAGTTTTGAAGCTTCTAAATTCAAACTCTACCACCGTCCCTGCATATTTACGTTATGTCCACTTCGATTGTAAATGATTTAGAAACCTAAATAATGTTGTGGAGCTGAGTCAGCTTACCCGCCTTGGTTAAAAGTTTTCATGTTATGCCATTGCTAAATTCCCCCGGATATTCCATATCAAATGCTTTGCCTATTAACTAGTCTGTAGTAGCCACCTACATATAATAGTTTCAACTACTTTTTTTTCCCAATAACAAATTATTACAATGTGTGGCTTCGACTCAAATTATTGAACCGGCGTTCTGTTTTTTGTTGTTTTCAAAGGAGGAAGAAAAAGAGTAAGAGCCTCTTTGTCCGGGCTTAAAACCCAGACTTTAAGCCATTCTCAACTTTAAGCTGAGAAATATCTGTTTGTGTAATAAGCCAGAAGCCGGTTTAAAGTCAGAATTAAGCCAGAAGCTGACTTAAAGTCAGAAGTTAGTTTGAGATACACCTTTCAGTAACTTAATTTTCTTGAAAAAAATTTTGATAAAAAATACCCATAAATCATTATTTATCCATAAATCATTTTTATTTTTATTATTATATTTTTAATAACTAATAAGTTATCAATAAGTCGGAATTACCCAAACAGACATTTTAAGCTCCTGGCTAATCACATTAAGTCACGTTAAGCCATAAGTCACGTTAAGCCATAAGTCACGTTAAGTCATAAGTCATAAGTCCAGCCAAACGGCTCTAAATCTCACAATATTGGTTAAAATTTTATAAAATATTGGTTGGAATTCTAAAACACTAAAATGCTGGCTAGACTTTTCCACCGTTTTTACAAAAGGTGATTGACGATATTGCCATTAGAGATTAAAAAATAAAAAAAATCAAGATAGTTGCTAAATTTATTGATAATGACTAATATTTTATGAAAATGTGAAAATTTGAGCAACCATTTTGACATTTATTCTTCAATTTTAATCTTTAATGACGTATTATTAACGATAGTTGAATTATAATCAAATTGTTTTAGGGCGTTTATCAATATCAATAATTAATGACTACACGACTCGAACGAATAGAACTTAAAGAGGATATTTATACTCGTCGTGTCCTTTATATGGATATCAGAGGCTAGGGGACCGTTCCATTGACATCCACTTTTTTAAAAAGCGGATGAAAAATCTGGAAACCATTTTACAATTTTAGAATTTTTATTAATATTTGTACGATTTTGAAAATTTCGACCACCACTCTATTTTTACTCTGAGAAAAATACATCTTCATATCAATGAGACCATAACCTCTCGGGCTCATTCTAATGATATATATTGTATAATAAGATATTGATCAAACTTCATATAATTGAAAAATTAATGTCTACATGATTAATTACGCAGGAGATATCAGGATTTAACTTTATTGCTTAAAAGCTTATATATTACGAACATTATGATACAGTGAAAGTGGGAAGCAACAGAAAAGGTGGATGAAACTATTCTTCTAGGCAGCTAGCTTCACATCAAGTTTTTGATTGATTTGAGTATTCTTTTCTTTAATTTAATCGCTAGATTCTCCTCTATATGAAAGTTAAATAACCCCGTGTATGGCTATTGTATTCTCGAGAAAGGAAAACGAAGTGATATGTTTTTTAACGGCCGTATACATAATGCATGTCATATGCCGCTGAAATCTTGCCTGCATATTAGTGCTCAACTTACAAGAGAATATTCATGGTTATACATTTCCACGAAAGTCAATTTTAAACAATTGCACTAAAGATCAAGTAAGGTGGATTTTACAACAAAAATAAAAATTATGATTATTCTTTTGGGGGATCATTTTAAAGTCTAATTTTATGCCAAGTATAATCACAGCATAAATGAGACAATGTAGGAAGTTATTCTTGCCTTAAAAATATATACTCTTCCATCCTATATTCTAATAGTATTTATTATAAATTTCATATATGTTAAAAATATTAAATATTATGTGTTATCATTGTTATCATCAATAAAATTACATTAATTACACATAAATATAATCAAATTTTCATTTCTTTTATTAAAATTTAATAAGTATATATTTTATAAATTTTAAAAATTTTATGAGTTAATTGGTCATCGACATTGCAAATTGAATTGAATAAAGAAGACAACAAATATAATAGGACAATAAATTATTATAACAGGATAGAGGGAATAGCTTCATGAGAAAAAGACATTAGAAGGATGGAGGGACAATAAATTTTGATTTTTTCACACATAAATTGAGGTGTAGAAAAAATGTACTACGGCAAATTATTTTTAAATTTTTATTTTTCTGAATAAATATGTAGATGATAAATTGTTATTCAAAAATAAGATATGAAAATATATTTTTTGTGTATTTCACATTACGTGTAATTTTGAGACAGGAGGAATATATTTTATTGTTCAATTTTATTTGAAGATATAGTTGAATTAGAATAATATATGTTTTTAATTAAAGTACATATTTAAATAACTAACAAATGTGTTTGGATTAAAATATTTTTATTGGGTATATTGAACAAATATTTAATAGTTAAACCCCTTAAAAATTAACTAAAATTAACCCGCATATATGTATTATCATGACAATGTTTGAATACATTTTCATTCGTAAATCCTAAATTTTGATGATGACACATTATGCCAAGCTGCTTTCTTATTTTAACTTGTTGAATTGTATACTCTGTTTATAATAGCTTACCATGTACTAACTCAATTTTGTAGGAAGTTATTTTATCAACATGACAGTAAGTTGTTATGCAATAACAGCAAGTTGTTACAGAGACCGAACAGAAGTCGAATACTACCCAGATTTTATCTTGATTTTTCTACAAGGGTTAGGACTTCTTATTTGTAAATTATCTGTTTTGATATATGTTTGTAGCGTACGTTTAAGCTCTTTTAAAATCTGTAAAATGTTTTTCTAAAACTTAAGAAGAAATTGTTAAGGATTCAAACTCTTTTATCATTCAACAACTTATATCTTATCCCATATTTATAGGAGCTGTTTATAAACGTTGTTTTCTTTACTAAAACTCCTATACTTAAGCAACTGATCTTCAGTAACGTTAAAAAACAACGTTCATGTTAACGTTAATAGAAGAACTCAGTTTATTGTCGTTATATGATTCCATATATAATCGATTTTAAGATTTTCGAACAGATATGCAACTCTCAATTGAAAAGCAATACAATTCTCTAATCTGAGCTTAAGTGTCTACTCCTTACATATTTTATTTGAGGATATAGTTTGAGTTGTAATCATGCTCTTTTGTATTGATTATTGTGTGTAGTCATTGAAAATTAGCAAGCGTTTCACAGTGTTTAGCATAGCGAGCGCTAGGGTTCAGGAACGAAAGATTTCAAGAAGGGGAAGCTCAAGAAATTCAGAGGTTCAGGGAACAGATTGGTGGGAGAAGTCAGTGTCGAGCTAATTGTAGTCAGCTCATAGTTACAGTGACAAAAACAAGTTATTTCAGTGACTGGGAAAAACAAAGATATACTATTATTCTGTAATTTTTGAATTTTTCAGTAATAATATATATTAACCTACCACGTTGGTGGGGGACCAGGACGTAGACCGTTAGATATAGGGGTCGAGCTTGTCTAAAAGTTTGTGTGTCTATTTTACATTTCTGCACTTTACTGTTTTACTGCTTGCATGCATGCATAATAGCTTAACATATTGATTTATGAATTAAAAACAGTAAGCCATTATCAAAGGCACTGCAGACTGCTTGAATAACAGTCAGATATAACAAGTTGGTAAAAATTAAAAATAGTCATTATTTGTCATATACACCTATTCACCACTTTGGGTGTAATTTCATTATTATAACAAAAAGATATATCACAATTTGTTAAAAATTAGTAGCGCTGCAAACTAAAAAGAGTCGAGCCGAGTTTGACTTTTTTTTGAAACGAACCGAGTCGATTCGAGTTTTCTAATCAAATGAAAGTGATGTTCAAGACTGGCTCGTTTGAACACAAGTTTGATCACGAACAATTCAGGTCGAGCTAAACCCAAGCCGAGTTCGATCCGAGTCGAGTTGTCCACGAATAAATCGTATATATTTTTACTCGATCACTTTTAAAATACACTTTATACTTGCACAAATCATATTTCTACGTGATTTAGAAACTTTTTAATTTTAGTTTCTAGTTTATGTTCTAAAGGTGTTTCTACTGGAGCAGAACCCTATACACACACATACACACAGATGTCTATATTTGAAAGATATGTTATATATAAAATAGTGATATGTGATGTAAATACATTTATTTATATTGAACATATAGTTTATTTGTGGGTTTCTAGTGAAATGGTGATATTTTTTCGACATGGATACATTATATAACTAAAATTAACACTTAGGCAAAAAAAATGTAAGCGTGTAATTTTAAAAAGTTTGTACCGGAACCCTCCCCTATATATAGGATAATGGTCCTGAACAATTGATTTTTAAGCAACCTACTTTCATCAAAAAAACCCGTTGGATGATAAAAATCCTAGAATGAGTGATTTTTTTCGCTGAATTAAAGAACAGTCCCCTTGTAGTTTCATCAAAAATATAGGTTGATATCATCTAGCGGAAAAAAATCGTATGCCGGAGAATACCTATGTCAGGGACCCGGACCCGTATTTATATATATATACATACATACATTTATAGATATATATACACACTTATATATACAACAATAACTCTTTATATTATGAAAATTTGAACTCTTCAAGGAGAGAGTTTTTTCGCTTAGTGACCAATATACATAGTGATCGTTTGTGGTCGTTTTTATAAAAGCGACGATTAATCATGATTCTTTCTTCATAAAAAAAAATTTAATTCACAAAGTAGGGGATATTTCCCACCTACTGACCAATAATAGGTTGCAATAGTAGTAGGTTATTTTCATAAAAACAACTGAATCTGGTCACAAATTTGCGATTTAGATTTAGCTAAACGACCCAATCGGGTCAAAACTTCAATGGGACGGAAGATTACATGTCCCTTAAATATTACTAGCCTTAAACCCGTGCGAAGCACGGACGACTATATATTTCAAAATTTAATATTTATAATTTAATATTTAGTATTACTTTATTATTTAAACTCGTGCGAAGCACGGACGACTATATACTTCAAAATTTATTATTTATTATTTAATATTTAATATTATTTTAGTATTTATTTGATATTACTCGATGCTATAATTTTCATATATTATAAAATGGTAGTATAAACAATAAACACTTTTATAAAATTTTGTTATATTAATATATGATATGTATTTTCTATTAGGAAAAATAGATTATTTATCTTGTATTAGTTTTATTTTTGTGTTTGTCTAAATAATGTTAGAGTTACGTATAAGTATTTTTTTTTGTGTTTGTTTAAATAATGTCAGAGTCGCGTATTTGTATCGAAGTAAAACACGTTAGAGTTAGAGCCAAGAATAGTTTCATAAGAGCAAGTCCAAGAGCTTTCCTAAATGAGTTCCTAAACTCAAATTTAGGGAATACGTCATAAAATCCAACTCCAACAGTGTGCTAGTGATTCCCTAAATCACTAGCACAACCTCAAATTCACTAGCCATCCCTCATTTTTAGGTAACCACTAGCCATCACCTATTTCATTTGTTTTGAATAAAAAATTCATTTCCCTCCCTTTTGATACTCTTGGTCCCCACATTTTGTACTTTCTACATTCTTTGTCCCCATTTACAAGTTTAAATATATTATTATAAAAATAATGAGGAATGAAAATAGGGAATGTTGTTGGAGTAGAAAAACAAAATATGATGCTAGATCACTAGAATCCTCTAAGATCCATTATTTTATAATATTTATAGGGAATGAACTAGGATACCGTTGGACTTGCTCTAATGAGTTTGTGTTTATGTTTTCGTAAAACACATTATAACTAAGATATATATATATTATTTATTTATTTATTTTTAAATAAAAAAGGATAATATAGGAATAATAAAAATATGTGACAAAAAAAAGTGACAAAATTATACCCATGTGTTTTTTAAAGATGGATGTAAAATTTATTAGCTTAGAAGGCGATTTATGTCAAGCAGAAAGAGATTTCTGAGGAGAATTAATTGGGTGGATAATGTTTGTGAGAGTGGTGAATGTATTCCAAGTGATTATGTTGTACTGTTATTCTTTCAGTAGATTGCGCTGTTACTCTTACTCTGTGAAAGAGGCGTCCTGTGATTTGTAATGACTTTGCGTTAAAATAATAGGAAAGTAGTGTTTGCATGTAACGGAAATAAACCAAAACCAAAGTATTATACGACCAATTATACCCCATTCCGGTTATAATAGTATAGTATAGATATGTTGACTGAAGCGGTTATTTTTAATTACCTGAAGTGACCACTTGCCCTCGTTTAAGCGATGATTCCAAATTGCCGGTCACATTGAATATATTTTGACCGGTGGAAGGAAACTTGATAGCAACCATTTCCGGTGGCTAATGATGATCACTTTTTATCCCTAGAAATAATTTCTAGTAGCGGGGGGTCTGGTTTTTTCGAGTTTTTTGGTGTGGTCAGTTTTTTGAGCGGGCTTTAATGTGCAGTGTGCGCAGATAATAATAGTTCAATTATAGAGAAGTATAGGTGACAGATGAAGCGGGACGGCAAAAAGGATTTGTTCCCAAGTTAATTTTAAGGACATGGGGACGGCTATCTAGCTAGCTCACGTTTGCACTGTATCCAGCTAGAGGCATGGGCTATTCTGCACAGCGGAACTTGCTAGAATATTTGTATGATCAGCCAAGCCTCTAAGCAATTCTCAACTTACCATGCAGTTACAAAGTTATATGATCACTCTACAACCAACTTGTAGATTTACTTGTTCTTACGAAGTATCGTGTCGTATCGTGCATTTTCCCATGATATAAGCTGTCTTCTGGTCATAGAGAGTTAGAGATCAGGTATGGCACATATTAAGACGTGCGCATGCAGGGATAAAGTCTAGGTTCTTGGATCATTTAGTTTGAAGGTAGTTTCTGATATGTACATGCAGGGATAGATATTGCAGTATGTGCATACTATGTGTAAATGCCTGAATGCGCGTTTGTTTCAACAGCTCATATAGATAGCACAATTTATGAATGAATGACATAGGTATAAATATGTGTGTAAAGTGATCTAGCAAACCAGATAGATTGTTTCATGATTCACAAGGTTTGCTTTATTTTTAGTTTATATATTAATATAGATAATCCTGTTAGAGTTAATGGATTCTACGCACAACAGCAATACAGAAGAATGTGGAAGCTGCGAGTCAGGATGGACTATGTATATTTTGAGTCTGGATACGAATTATAATGATGGCGATATTAGTGATGACTCTGTTGTTTCGGATGCATCATCTGGTCTGAGTCATGAGGAACAGACTAGCAAGGATCGTAGTGAAGGCAATAAGCTTGATGACAGTGCCAATTTATGCAGCAAACCGAAGATATTAGAGAAAAAAATTAGCCAAGACAGCGACGTGATTGTGAAGGATGAAGGCTTCGTGCAACAATCGGAGTTCGCTGCAGCTCATGTAAAAGAAGGTTTATAAGTTATACTAAAGAGAGATCAGTAGAGATATGCTTTGCGATTCTCTTTGTCTATTCTTCAGACTTCAGCGGTTATGTGGCTATTCTATTATCAAGACTCATCACCAATGCAAGTGTGCTTATTCATCATGTTTATTAACGATTTATAAATTAAAACGTTATAATGTGCATGGTAGATTTCTTTCTTTGTTTGTTTTGCTAAGTAATGGTATATCCGTATATGTATTTCTCCTTGTCACATGTATGAAGATTCTTATAAGATATCGATCTTTAATTCAAGACCCCAAAATGTCGGATACGAGAATCAAACTCATGACCTTGCAGTCAAGAACAAAGTCACAGTGGGGGTAATGGGGGTACTTGAACAATTGTGTTGTTACCCCATGGTGAATGACTAGCAGATTCTCACGAGAGAGCTGGGTTCGACTCAAACACCAATTTCTAGATGTGTCCAGTTATGAATTGGAAATTAAATCACTCGAACACGACACTAATTTAAAGTAATCATTGTAATATTTAATTAATTTCGCTAAGATACCTCTGGAGTCCTGAGTAAAGGATAGCAGGATATGCACAATTTAAGATATGTACATGTACAGTTTTGTGGATTATACAGTCTCTTCATCATGTAGCAGATTTAACTTTCCAGAAACCGCACTACCCTTTATTCGACATTTCTAATGACATACTCGTATATTTCAAGAGAATTATTGTAAAGCAAGAAAATAATTGGTTGTGATGCTGACATCTGGGAGAAGTTATAACAAAACAGCTCTGATACTGCAAATGTAAATCATCTTAATGACAATAAAAGAATTATATTATTTTGTCTCCGCGGAGAAGGATAAGCATGCACAAAGCACACCAGACATGTTTAAATTGAGTGTCTGCCATCAAGTGCATGTTCATATATTTTGAAGATTTTAAAGAATTATGAGGAAATTATCAGAGTTTAAGTGCACGTAACGATAAGGTCAATTGGACATATATATTTGCTGAGGGCTGAGGCCATCACAATACAGTAGTGAACTGTTGCATCCAAATGTGGTGAGCTAGGTGCAATCAATAACACTCTGCTGCACCCTGTTCATCTCCATGTCTATCCCACGAGAGGGTTTAGTGGGCGCCCTGTTGATAATTCTTTGTTGGGTTATCCTATGTTATTTATGGCTATAACCTAATTAAGCTAATAAGCTTGATACCATGGTGGGGAGGTATGTACCGGACATCAGACTTATGAGTCAGTGATGGTGAAAATGTCGTATTGTATGATATTATCTGCGATTATGCAGTGACAATGTATTTTTAGTTTCTTTTGCAGTACTTCTGCAACTGCAAGTCTTATGAATTTTGTTTGTACTTCTGAGAGCCTTTTGTCTAGTGGCGTTTGGTACAGAGAATCATGAAACATGCATCTTCATCTAAGTCAACATGTTCTCATGATACAATTTTTGCATGGTATTGGTTTATTAGCCTTTTTTTTACTCATTTAGTATTAATAATACTATCAAGTTGAAGCAATTAGGCCCAGATATGGAAGAACTAAGTTTGAATAATCTAAAAGTTGGCATAAATTGTGCTTAGATATTTGAGAACATAACACTGACAAACAAAAACATTGGTCTTATTGCAGTACTATAGGATGTCATAAAGCTCAAGTGAAGGAAATCCTGCTCGACTCGACATACATAGGAACTAAACTATCAGAAGGCTCGCAAGTTCAAAGAACTTATGGTAAATTGCCTAATTTGGATATAGTTCAGGTCTCTCAAAGTACGGTAGGAACTATATACTAAAGCTGCATATCGCTAAGCATTTGACGAAGTTGAGATGTCTCATCTTTAAGTTGGGCATTTTCTTGAAGGGCCTGCTCATGTTGCTCAGAAAATTTGTTTAGTTTGTCAATGAGATGTTGGTTCTCATTTCTGAGCCAAACTACCTGTGACCAAAGTTCATCCAGCTGCTTCTGCTTGCGCATTCTTGATCTGCGGGCAGACTCTCTGTTAGATATCATTCTCCTCTGCTTCCTCTCATTGATAAGACACAGCTGTTTTTCATCTGCTTCATCAGAAGTTGAGTTGCTGCTGAAACTTGTCGGTTGTGGATTGAAATTCTGAAGCTGAGGGTTTATTTGAAGATCGTATAACAAAGGGTTGGAAAATCTGCTGAACTGATCAAATGTTGGTGTGTTATTCTGAGAATAAGAAAACTGAGAAGGAAGCACTGTAATTGGATCAGGTGGAACCAGATAATGAAGTTCAGCCATCTCACTGGTCTGCATGGCTTTTACAGTACTAATTTCGTAAGCTGATTTGAGGGGAGCAAGTATTATATAGGATGGAAAAAGCAAATTGGTCCCACTGTTATCAATTTCAGGTCAATATCAGGGGCTCCTGAGAGATGATGATGTATTGCAATATGATCAATTGGAAATTGCATTTACATGTAAATCACATATATGGGGCACAAGGCCACAAGTTTATGTTACAAATTAGTCTATGATTCTATATATGTAGGTGGTCATTGGTGTTCCCTTATTGATCATGTAATGGTTACATGACACTCCATCCCAATAGTAGACTTGCTTTTGTATTAAATATTAAAGAAATTTGGAATTGCATCTCCTGTTACCCTGTTCCCACCAATCAATGCCTCATCATGGTTGAGACTTTAACATATGCAGTATTCCAGCATGAATCATTATCTCATTGTTATGACAATAAACAGATGTTCAGTGCTTCAAAGGAAGCTTAATCGATATGCAGTTATGACAAGGAGCATTGTTGAATCAGAAACGACACTGTCCATGTATAAGTTGGTCATTTCTGGTGTGTTGCTTACTTGCTTGTGATAGAATTAGCTTCAGGCCTTGATGTTTTTGTACTAAATAAACGTCAGTTTGTCAAGAAGCATGTCTCTCAGAACCTTATCAAATGGTCTCAAGGGCAATTGGTGATGGAACAAAATAAGCAGATGTGATCAGAATTAGCAAGCATGTATGATTTGAATAACTTTATATGTTTGTATAGTTATTTAGGGTAGTAGTATAAGTGAAAATATGATAGTATGGTTGTGGAGGTGGAGATATGGTTGTGCTTTGAAATGCAGTCTCCCACTAATAAAAAGAAGTTTGTAATTTAGCCAGAATGAGGACTCAATGGGGCAAATGTACACTACCCTCTTTGTGCTGGTCAAATTGAATGGACTGGACAGACAACAATTTCATTAGACAGAATTTGACTCCTCTTTTCTTTTCTTTTTTATTGTCTGCAAATTGTTTATTTCAGTGTTTTCATTTCTTAATTGGTTTATGTTTCTTTACATCTTGTTATAAAAGTAGTCTGCATTTATGCATGTACGTACTTAAATATGTTGATTGTTCTTCCCTTTCTTGCATAGATGTGAATCCGCCTGTCCAACCGATTTCTTGTATAAGAGACATGACCTTTAGATAACCTTGTATAAGTTGTTTTTCACTCACTTATGAGGCTGTTTGGACGAGAAGTGAGAAGTAGGTTAAGACTTGTAAGTTATTAAAGTGTTTGGAAAAGAAGTAGAAGCTCTCAGAAAGAGCTAGCATTCTCAGCTTCCAACTTCTCTCTTTTAAACTTCTTAAAAGTGCTTCTGACTTTTTATACAAACGAGTCAAGAAAAGCAGAAACCGACTTCTTAGAAAAAGAAGCCGGAAGCTTGGCAGCCAAACATGCACATATATACTGCACAGATATCTGATAAATGTTGTAACAAGTTCAAATTAACCAGCATGAACGAGTTTTGGAAAAAAGATTAAACTGTTTAACATTGTCGATCACACAAACAAGTTGCTCAGGGAAAGAGAAGAGAGAGGGGAGAATAAAGAGAAGTAACGTAGTTGATAATGTAGAAGCAAGTTGCTTAGGTATTAGTGTAGGTAAAACTGCAGCAACCATTGCAATAGTAACAAGATTACCTTTGTTTGCTTAAGCTCCTTATGCTCATTGCCTCACATCACCATATCCATCCGAATAGAGATGCATTCTCACATCTTACTGCCTTTTAACATTGTGCTCATCCGACATATCAACTATTCTGTCCATTATATAATAGGGAGTATTATATACAAGCCCGAGTCCACAGCGCTAACGTTAATTGTGGCTCTTCACTCTTCACTCATTATTACACATGATAGTAGCTTCAAATCCAAAATTAACGTTAATCTTTAGTATTTTGGCCGCTTATAAGAGGTCCACATGCAACGTTATGTATTGTGGATCTTCGTTTTAAACAGTCTTACTCTGTTGCTTTCTTCAGCTACATCTTTAACTTATAAGAGTACTGATAAACTAAGCAAGAAGTAAGTGACCAAAGGATTATCACACAACTCGACCAAATTTCAAGTCCAGAAGGATCACAGCTATCTAACAGAAATGACTAGTTGGTGGCTTTTTATATATCAAACATTTTCTCTTTATGCCAAAATACATTAAAGACTACGATTATGATCATGCACATAGCTTTAGCTTTATTGACTGGGAATCTTAGCAGATAGGGACACCGTCCTAAGCAAACGGAATAGGTCACGCACGGGCAGCTTACTGATAGTCTGATACAACGTCTGTCCCATTGCACTTCATTCACATTTTGTACTACTTAACCAATAATGCTAATCAGTTTGAACCACGAGTCTGGTACGGCTGAAGTTCTACAAATTACTTTGTCTTTTCCCATAATGATGATGTTTTAGTCGAAAGAGTAATGATAGCAGCGTGAGTTACTAATTCTCCTAAAACGTTTAAATTTTGCTGAGCGAGTTTAGCATGAAGAATATTATTGTTATACGTCAATAGGTCTCAAACAAGCACGAAAGGAAAGACACGAAGAAAGACGGGGCAGCAACTGTGGGAAGGCACAAGATACATCGTGTGTTGGGTTGGCGTGGTGGCTGGTTTCACCACAGAAGCAAGGCTACTGCCCCACCCATTAGATCATCCAAACATTTTGACTCTAATGGGGATAAAGAAGAGACCTTTTCTCAGGTGCTCTCTTTTATGATTGCCCCTCTCAATTTTGTGCTAGTTTCATTTCTATCAGTTTGTGTACTCCACTCAAGGAACCTCATACATTCTTCTCCATGGTAAGTAAAGCCGAGTACATTATTTCTATACATCAATCATGTGTTCTTCTTTATCTATCTTTCCATTGGTTTCAACTTTCTTGGCTTGGGATCCACACATTTTCACAAATTAGCAATGCCTTTATTAGTATTTGTTGAGTGAGCGTCAAACCCAAGTCCCACGTCGAAAAGATAAAGAATATTTGTCTTGAATATAAGCAGTCAAAACAACTCCATTAGCATGAGGCCTTTTGGAAGGAACCCAAAAAACAAATCCGTGCCGGTTTCGTCACGGTCCAGAGCGGATAATATCATAATAATGTGGAGTTACTTGTGTGATGTGGGAGAGGCTCTCCAAAACTGCGAATGTGGAGTTAATTGTGTGATGTGGGGGAGGCTCTTCAAAATTGCGATTGGAGGTCTTGGACGACTAGTGTCGAAAGTCTTCCCGACACGTCACGGACCACTTGTGTCGAAAGTCAGACTTGTGTCGAAAGTCTTCCCGACACGTCACGGACCACTTGTGTCGAAAGTCTTCCTGACATGAGGTGGTCGGGCCGACGGAGTTAATTGTGTGATGTGGTGGAGGCTCTCCAAAACTGCGATTGGAGGTCTTGGACAACTTGTGTCGAAAGTCTTCCTGACACGTCACGGATCACTTGTGTCGAAAGTCTTCCTGACACTGAGGTGGTCGGGCGCCGGCCCAGAACGGACAATATAATGAGGAGTTAATTGTGTGATGTGGGGGAGGCTCTCCAAAACTGCGATTGGAGGTCTTGGACGACTTGTGTCGAAAGTCTTCCTGACACTGAGGTGGTCCGGCCGCGTGTTCTGGTAATGTGGAGTTAATGGGTATTGCGCGGCCAATAGTATCACCGTCGCTAATTATATATTTTCAAAAATAAAAATAAAATTGAACAAACAAATCACTCCTGTACTAGGCAGCATTTTGGGCTTTAAAAGCATACTAGCCTTAAACCCGTTCGCACGGGCTATTTATTTATTACACACATATATATGTGTGTGTGTATATATATATATATATATATATATATATATATATATAATTATTATATTAATATGTGATAATATGTTTTCTAATTATTTAAGATCATATTTTCATATTTTATATTTCTTCATTTATTAAATAAAAATATACGTTTATCCTGTATTAGTTTCCTGTTTGTCTCTGTCTAAATAAGAGTTAAAAACAAATACATTGGAATTGAGTAAAACACTATAGAGTTAGAGTCACGAAAAATTACATGATGATTTGTATTTCAATTTATTAAAACACACTAATAATAGATATTGTTTAGATAATTATTTTTATTTATATATTTATAAATAGTAAAGGGTAGTTTAGAGATCACCAAAAATATGTGATCAAAATTTGTGGCGGAATATACCCATATTGACTTATTATAGTATAGTATAGATTTGTATTTCTAAAAATATGCTTTTAAAGATTAAACAATAATTAATCCCGATTCCCGATTTAGGATTTATGCAATTTATTAAGTATGCTTTAAAAGCATATTTGTATTCAAAAATTTGTTCGATTAATTCTAAATCGGCACCTACATCAATTAACCCATACTTCCGATTTTTACAACCATGATCACAAGTGACTTTAGAAGAATTTTTTATAATATTTAAATAAAATTTAGGAACGAAACTAATCAGAATCTATATGATTTGTGACAAGAAATAAAATTATATTAATCAATTAAATAGCATATATTCTTGTGTAAAAATTTATTTGATTGATTTTAGAAAAAAACTATCTATGAGTTTTGTTTATAATAAATAATTATTATTTGAAAATATAGTCATTAAAACTTTAATATAGTAAAATAATAGATTTCAAAATAATATAATAATTTAAATTAATTAGAATAACATATATATTTACATAAAAAAGTTATTTGATTGAATTTAGAAAATATATATTTATGAAATCTATAAACAATAAATAATTATTATTTAAAAATACTAAAATAACAGAATTTTAAATATAACTAACATTATAGCTATAATCATCGAAGAACGTAAATTTAACAGTTCAGCAATTTTTAGTTAATCCATATTCACAATTATAACTATCAATTATAACTATCTTCTATTATTCTTCTTATCTTACTTCTAGTCATTTGTTTTATCACTCGGCCTAATAAAACAAAATGTTGACCGCATTAAGTGTAATGCGCTTACTTCTGCTAGCACAATGAGTACTGTGTTACGAATTTAGGCGTAGTTGAACAGGGAGAGCAAACTATGATTTGATGTGTTTTTACGATAAAACTAGCGCAAAAATCCGTGCGAGGCACGGGTCTGTACGTTAAATGATATTTTATATTTCTTATATGAAATCAACATGTGACAGCATGAATTCAAAATATTTAGAAAAAGATCTAGACGATAAAAATAACGTATTTTTCATTAGGTGACAAAAATTACATAATTATCTTTAGAGCATTTCCGATTGGGTTGTTTATAATGATTGACTAAATTGGATATGTAAGAGATTATGTAAAATTTGTTGAACTTGTAACACATTTTGCTTTGATGGTATTGGTTATATTTTAAAAATAGTCTGTTATTATTATTTGAAATTGTTGTAAATCGAAATAGAATGTAATGCTTTAATATGGTAATCGATGACGTGACATTTGATACAGATGTGTAGCCGTTCGAAAAGTCATCACAAGGGATTGACTAAAATTATAGACAACAAGACTTAATAGTTGGAGTGGGTGATTTTGACAATATTATCTATATTTTTCTATTTTTGGTATGTCAACTCATTTTTTAGCTAAGGAGTTTATAGGGTTGGAGTTGTTCTTGATTGCTAAAATGTAAATTCATATTTTAATAGTAAATTTAACTTTATCGGATTGAAAATTTGGTATAATATAAATTATTATATCAATATAATAATTTGTTTTTAACATGTTTGAATAAATTCATATGCTTTTAATATATAGTCCAATATAAATTAGTATATAGAATATAGTTTCAAAATATTAAAATTTAAGTAAAGGTAGATTGTTATAAAAACAAATATATGGTTATAAATATATAAATTTTTTACTTGTCAAATTAAATAATATGACATTGCACATAAGTTTAATATATTGAGTGGAATTCATTTATGATAATTCTCTTTTTTTTAATAAAATTGTTCAAGTATTTTCTAATATAATTTAAATTTTATTATTAAAACTTGCATTTTCAATCCTATCAAGTTTAAAATTTTTAATTTCATAGTCGACTAATGTTAATGATCATTATAAATAGTAAACACACATTTTTATAATATTTAACATCCAAAAGTCATATCATATTCACTTCTAATGTATCCATCACATTATTTTGGAAGTTTTCTTCTTCCTCAAGTTCTATCATTTGTGTAACTGTTTCTTTAGATTTGGCATGGTATCAGAACCACCAAACTCGACCAATCTTTTTTCCTGTCACCCTTACTTTCGACCGCTTCTGCAGTTCCTTATTTCATTGTTCTCTCATTCTATTATATTCTTGAAGTTTTGCCTGTACGATAATGACGTCTCAATCATCTTATTTCACTACACTTATTGGATCTTCTAAATCATATTTAATTGATGTCAATCATTTATATTTTGTTTAGTCCTTGAATAATCCAAGCATGAGTCTACTACAACTGTTCTCAATGGAAAAAACTACTCTCAAGAGAGTCAATCTATGGACATCCCCTTATTTTTAAAACTAAAACTCGATTTTGTGCTCAAATCTCAAACCTGTTCTAGATTCACCTTAGTTAAGTCATTAAACTTGTTGTAATCATATGATAATCTCTTGGTTGTTTAACTCCGTCTATGTTGACATACATTTTAGCATTGTTGGTCGTCTCATATATCTCACTATCTCTAACCCATATATTTTTTTTATTATGTACATCTCTTGTCACAATTTATGACTATTCCTAAGTAGATTGATATGTATGTTGTATGTATTGCTTCGTTATCTCAAAGGTACATGTGGTCAAGGCCTTTTATTAGCCTCCCAATCTAACCTTACCGTAATTACACATTGTGATAATGAATGGTGTGGTTACAAGTTAACTTGGAAGTCTGTCATTAACTTCTGTATTACCCTAGGTCTATTTTTAATTTGCTGCAAAAGCAAAAACTGACCAACTATATATTAGCCTTCTTATGATACCGAGTATCGAGTTATAGATGACACAACGTGTGAGATTATGCATCTTCTTTCGAATCCTCATGATTTTGTTGTTTGTTAGTCCTCTCCAACTTAACTATTCTATGATAATATTTTTGTATGTACACTGTTGTTAATCCCGTTTATCATGAATGGACGATGCATATTGAGGTTGCTTATCACGCTGCGTGTGAGAAGTTTTAAAAATACAGTATTACTACAACTTTTTTTCTTATTTTTGAACAACCTATTAATTTGTTAACTAAGACTTTAAAGTCTACTCATCTTCAATATCTTCTTCGCAAGTTAGGAGTTCTATTCTTTCTTCCACCCCTAATATGAAAGTGGATGTTATTAATAAACAACGTAATTTGGTTTACTAACCACATCATTTTTATATCTAACGTCCAATAACACAAAGAGAAATATGGTGGTACTACAGAGTAACACAAGAGATCTCAAGTTTAGCTGAACACGAATCGCAACATCCGGTAATATTATAAACTTAAAAACAATATAAATAGTAAGATGTAGAATCAATTTTAGTCAGTATTTCATTTTGTAACAAGCTCAAAAATAGAATGAATTATGCTAGTTGTCTTCTTTCTCAATCTTTAAATTCTATGTATGTGCTTCTTTAGATTTGACAGTATTGCATCTCCATCTTGTCTTGACCCACAACCTATCCATACATATATTTTCTATATATGTATGTATGTTTGTATGTATGTATATACACACATAAAATATATATATATATATATATATATATATATATATATATATATATATAGAGAGAGAGAGAGAGAGAGAGTAACACTCCATGGAGACACTCTTATATGGAGAACCGTGGAGACACCTCTATTTTTATTGATTTACATAGCACATATGGTATGCAAATCGATCGTTGGGAGATCGAGAAAAATTCAGTGAAGTCGGATTTTAAAAAAACCTCACCAATTGACGGGAAAATCAAATTAAAATTTGCTAGAATTATGCATGCCCCTAGCGGGGTCCATTAAAATAAAATTAAATTTGATTTTTCCCGTCAATCGGTGAGGTTTTTTTAAAATCCGACTTCACTGAATTTTTCTCCATCTCCCAACGATCGATTTGCATACGATATGTGCTACGTAAATCAATAAAAAAAGAAGTGTCTCCACGGTTCTCCATATAAGAGGCGTCTCCATGGAACAATGGCCTATATAAATATATATATATATATATATATATATATATATATATATATATAATTTTTTATTTAATTTTGTTGATACATTTTAAAAAATAATAGTAGTAAGAATTTAAATATAGATTTTTATATAGAAATATATTTTTGCTATATTAGAAATAATATATAATTTAAAACTTAAAATTTGGAGGTAGTGGATGATGGGGGTAAGCAAAAAATCAATTTGTAGTCGAACCGAAACCAAATCGAGAAAAATCAGGAAAAACTGAATCGTATATACCGAAACCAAAATTGAAAAAAAAAACTGAACTGTTTAATCATTTGATTTTAGTTATATTTCATAACCGAATTGAATAAAATCGAACTAAACCGATTATAAAAATGAATATAATTTTACAATGATTTGTATGATATATATGTATTTAAAAAATAACAAATATTTTTAAAACAACACGTACATATGAGATGTACATAAGTATTACTCTCTTTGTGCCAACATTTCTTTACACTTTTATTTTTTTCTTTTTAGGTTTTCTCATCCAATTCTTTACATTTCAAAACCTACCAAATATAGCAACATTTTATAATATAAAATCAACTGCATCCACTACTTTCCTCCACTATCTCCCACTATCCGTATTTTATAAATTAAAAATTAATTGGTCCCACCACTTTACCTACTTGCATTCCTCTTTCCCACTACTTTCTGCACATTTCCTAAACTCTGTGACCAATCCATTTTTAAACAAATAGACAGGACAGAAGGAGTAATACATTACATACTCAAGTATGATCACTCGAATGATATTTTCCTATCACTTTGATCTTGTTAACTCTGACAATCTTTTGACCACGCATTTTTAATGTAAGATGAATCTGAAATCATAACAACTACTACAATATTGATATATAATATGCACGCGACAACAACTAAAGTTTAAAAAGAACAAATTTTTCATGTAAAATTTTCAAGATACCACTCATGTGTTTTATTTCATGTGTTGTTCATATCTATGATTCATTTGAATTTTTGCAATGTCACATTATCGCTAGTTCTAGTTTTGTAAATTTGGAGCGTAGAATTCTTTCTAATTAAGTGCATGTTAATTGATTTAAATTATTTTTTTCTTGTTTTTATTTTATCAGATTTTATAACCGAATTCGATGTAAAGTTTTAAAAGCGAAATTGAGACTGATTGTTCAGTTGGTTGGAATGTTTGATTTCTAATATTATTGTTACAGATATATTCTTATAATATGTAGATTAAAAGATAAGAGTCATTGATAATACAAAATCTGAACTTTTATTTTTGTTCAAAATTAAAAGAAATTAAATTTAAATGAGAAGATACGTCTTATTTATTAAGAGTTTTAAAGAAAATTTAATAATGAGTATAGCACAATGGTTATGGTAAGAATTTTGCATTGGGAGATCAAGGTTCGATTCATGCCTTCAACAAAAAATTGTTTATTTTGGCATAAATAATAAGCCTATGGCATTTTGTAATTTTTCAATATATAAGGACAAAATTGTAATTTCACTGGTATTAAAATGGCTCTTTTTGCCCTTGGTTGCCATTTAATATATAGAAGTAGATTAGAATTGCTAAGTTTTGGGTTTTAAAATTGAAAATCGAATTTTAAATCGAACTGTTGGATTGGGTTTGATTTCAAAAACTCGACTTTATTTCAATTGGCTCAGTTGCAATTTTAAAATCACAAGAAAATAAAATAAGAAACATACTTTCGATCAAAATATTCTGAAATTTACACCGATTTAATATATACTTCAAATTTAATGTGGAACCATATAATTTCGTGGGATCAAGATGGAAGCAAATTAACAAGCGATTTAATTCAGTGACACTAAAATAAAGTGCTCGATACAAGATCCCGTTTAGGTAAAACAACTTTAATAAAATAATCTCTCAACATTTCATTCTCATCTCCTAATAACCTTCCTTGTCTCTGCTCTAGTTTGTTCATGTTAAGCTAGAATACATATTAATATAAATAGTTATATAAATTATGTGTAGTATATATATATATATATATATATATATATATATATATATATATATATATATATATATAGGATGAAGATCTTAAGAAAACCTGGCTTATCAAGAAAACCGAGGAAACCCAACATCTGCCGTTGATTACATATCTGAATCAAATGGTAATTTTAAATCATATCTTAATTATATCAATCATATCTAATTTGTATAAGTGTATTTTTGTATTATAAAAGTAAACCAAATAAATGACACCTTATTACTATTTTAATGAGATTTATTAAATGCGGAAAGAATCAATGAGTCTCTTATGCAATAGAGATATCACTATCTATGATCTATTATTATTGGAGTATCTTTTGACTTATATTTAAGCGAACCTGATATCACTATCTATGATCTATTATTATTGGAGTATCTTTTGACTTATATTTAAGCGAACATTCTACGGAATCTTAAATTTAGTTTTTCTAGTAAATTCTCAAACAATCCTATACTTAAACAATACTTTGTGGAATCTCTATTGTTAAATATCTATAAATAAATATTATATAATATATATTTTATATAAATTTTCAAATATTTACACAATATTTTATAGAATCTCTGACTAATTTTTTTTGTATTTTTTATATTTATGCAATATTATTGATGTTAAGATTCTACTAAATGATTTATTATTTTAAATAAATTATTTAACATTGCATTATTAACTCGACAAAAAAATATACAATCATCATATTTTTTGAGACCGAGATTCTACTGAGAGATGCATTATTATACTAAATAATTTATTGAAGATTTCATTATCTACTCGATAAAAAGATATACAATCACTATATTTTCTGAAACCGAGATTCCACTAAGAGATGTATTATTATACTAAATAATTTAGTCAAAAATTTACTCGATAAAATTTTGTTAAATTATATTAAAGAATCTTTTGTAAGAAAGATTCTAATATTTTATTACTAACATTTTTCCATTTTGATAATGTACAATTTTTAAAAAATAATTGGAGAATATTGATGTTTTAAGATTCTACTAAATGATTTATTATTTTAAATAAATTATTTAACATTGCATTATTAACTCGACAAAAAATATACAATCATTATATTTTCTGAGGCCGAGATTCTACTAAGAGATGCATTATTATACTAAATAATTTATTCAAGAATTTACTCGATAAAAATTTGTTAAAATTATATTAAAGAATCTTTCGTAAGAAAAGATTCTAATATTTTATTATTAATATTTTTCCATTTTGAAAATGTAAATTTTTTTAAAAAGAATTGGAGAATTTTGATGTTTTAAGATTCTACTAAATGATTTATTATTTTAAATAAATTATTTAACATTGCATTATTAACTCGACAAAAAGTATACAATCATTATATTTTCTGAGACAAATATTCTACTGAGAGATCCATTATTATACTAAATAATTTATTCAAGAATTTACTCGATAAAATTTTGTTAAAATTATATTAAAGAATCTTTCGTAAGAAAGATTCTAATATTTTATTATTAACATTTTTCCATTTTGAAAATGTAAATTTTTTTAAAAAAGAATTGGAGAATTTTGATGTTTTAAGATTCTACTAAATGATTTATTATTTTAAATAAATTATTTAACATTGCATTATTAACTCGACAAAAAATATACAATCATTATATTTTCTGAGATAAAGATTCTACTGAGAGATGCATTATTATACTAAATAATTCATTCAAGAATTTACTCGATAAAATTTTGTTAAAATTATATTAAAGAATCTTTCATAAGAAAGATTCTAATATTTTATTATTAACATTTTTCCATTTTGAAAATCTTAATATTTTTTTTAAAAAAATTTGGAGAATTTTGATATTTTAAGATTCTACTAAATGATTTATTATTTTAAATAAATTATTTAACATTGCATTATTAACTCGACAAAAAAATATACAATCATTATATTTTCTGAGACAAAGATTCTACTGAAAGATGCATTATTATACTAAATAATTTAGTGAAGATTTCATTATCTACTCGATAAAAAGATATACAATCACTATATTTTATGAAACCGAGATTCTACTCAGAGATGCATTATTATACTAAATAATTTAGTCAAGATTCTATTATGTACTCGATAAAAAGAGATACAATCACAATCATAAAAGTTCCAATGAAGGACCATGCTACCGTCGAGAATTATAATGAATAAAATCTATAAAATATTATTCAGATTTAACAATTTGATGTGTGTGAGGAGCAGATTACAATGTCATAAAATTAGTTTAAATACATAGTTCTTTAGACAACACTATTATAACATCTAAAATTGTTTGCCCTATATAATTTAAAAAGTAAATTCTCAGATCAAAATTACACGATACAATATAAAAACAGAAACTATCTATGTTTTCAAAAAAGTTCATAAATACGGTCAAATTGCAGGGGAGTTTGAATTATATATGAGAAGATTGTGATGCAAAGAATTTGCAACTATAACATTTTTCTGAAAAATGCCTGCACAATGTTGGTCTAATATGAGTCTCTACAAATATCATAAATTCAATAGGATACATATTCATTATTAAAACACATATAATAGAAATTCACCATTTTTACCGCCATAAATTCCAAACAGCTAAGCAAGAAATGATTAGCAAGTTGAAATTCTGAACTCACGCCCCTAAATGTACATAGAATATAAAAATTTAATTAAGACGAACAAAAACAGAATTTAACAAATTATAACTGTATATAAAAAATATAGATTGAAAAATCAATTCTATTTCATGGCTATTGAATTAGTTAACTCATTGATCTGATCAACCGGATACACCCTACAATCTTGCACTATAGCAGCGAAATAGATGCAACTCAAGTCTAATCTCATCCAGAGTTGACTACATAAAAGTTCCAATGAGCAAAGTTCTGGGAAAAATAAAAGAAGTTGATCCCACTAAATACCCAAAATGCTAACCATATACATGCAACTAGGGCTGAGCATTCGGTCGGTTCGGTTCAAAACCGAACCGAACCGAAATAACCGAAAACCGAATTAGACTTTTTTTTGAAACCGAACCGAACCGAATTAGGATTTTGAACCGAACCGAACCAACCGAAATATTTCGGTTCGGTTTCGGTTTCGGTTTGGAAAAACCGAAATTTTTCAACATCCTGTACAGTTTGCAGATTACAGTTTGTAATTAAATGATTTCAATCAACCAAACTTCACTTGATTCATACATCACTAAATATGACAAATTAAAGTCGGAAAATTTAAAGTTTACATCAGAACAAATAGAATCTACCAATTTGCATTACAAAATTAAGAAAAGTATTAGCCGAAATTGTAAGCTAATTAATTGAAGCTCGTCTTACATAGTTAGATTAGAGATGCAGAATACAAACCTGGAGTTTGAGTTGCTGCTTGCTGGAGATGATGATTAAAAGATGAGTTGCTGCTGGAGATGAAGATTCGTGTTACTGTGATTGAGATTCGTGTTACGAATTACGATAGAGACTAGAGTTTGGGTGGGGAGTGGAGACTAGAGCTTGTATCGGAAACTCGGAGTCGGAGTTTGGATGAGAGGAGAGTCGCCGCACGCAGTGGAATTAGGACATTAGATTCTATTTCTAGGGTTATCTTATCTGTATTGTATATGATATATCAGTATGTATGTAATATATTATATATTTATTTTTTATTTAATAAAAACTTCGGTTATTTCGGTTTGAACCGAAATACTATATCAAAAACCGAACCGAACCGAAATTCTTTTCGGTTCAAACCGAAAAACCGAATTAACCGAAATTTCCAGAAAAATAAAACCGAACCGAACCGAAATTATACGGTTCGGTTCGGTTTTTCGGTTTCGGTTCGGTTTTGCTCACCCCTACATGCAACTACAACAGAAGCTTCAATGAAGAATAATTACAAGGCAACAAAAAAATCTGTTTTACTTGTTCCTGTCCTAGATAAATGAGAATTTTCCTGTCATCAGCATTTGTCGTGCCTTCAATTTCATTCTTTGTTCCGAGCTGCACGATCTTTTCTGTGTCCACCAAGGATGCGAGAGATTTGCAAACCTCTGCTGAATGCTTGGTTGAACAGCATTCGAGTTTGAAATTCAGAAACAAATGGAAACCAAGCAAGGAAAGCAATTGGAGTGAAAAGAAGCAAGCCCATTGCAATTTCATAGCCTCGGGCAAGTGTCCGAACTGATCCCCAGAACCCAGCTCGGTGAATAACAGGTTTGCATGCCTGAGCAATCTAAAAAGAAAAGTAACAAATAATTAAAAAATGCTTTATGACTCTAAAACGTATATGGCCCTAAAACTTCAGAATCATCTATATATAAATTTGAAGAAGATTCGGAGCATATATGAAGTAGGGCCCCATCAACCGATTTTGACTAAAACCCCTTGAACTTCAGGGCTGAACCTGTTATAAATTAAGATAACGGCATCTTTATGTGCAGCATTTCAGTTGTTCAAGTTGTGGATTATCATTCGAAAATGAATTGAAATATGCTTTGGATAAACTGAAAACCAAAAGGAATAACATGAGTTGGAAAAAAATTACGAACCAGGAGCAAACCCCAGCCAGTTGGCATGAAGGCAAGAATGCAAACTATAATGTCCTGCACTGTCATATGGGGAAGTGCGATCAGAGTTACCAGAATAGATATAAATGTAAGAAAGATTAATCCTTTGATCAGCCGAAACACGAGCTGAAAGTTTGCGCTGAATTTTCTCCTTCCTACTGAAATAGTCTGGAAAAAAAATGACATGTGTTAAGTCATTATATGAGATTATATTGTATATGCAAGGATTAATTACTTAAATCCAACAAAACATACTGTAGAACAAGACAACTTCAATAGATTAGGCAGGAGTGAGAATTTAATCAATAAACACAGAAATTAGAAAACAAATGCAGGACACCTTTTGAATTGTCATCAACCGTATCAAATAAGTAGATTTGTGGAGTTGAAAGTTTAAAGGAGTCTATAAGACATCTTCAATAAATCAGGCAGGAATGCGAATTTAAGCAATAAAGAAAGAAAATGAGGAAAACAAATGCATGACACCTTTTAACTTGCCATTAATCTTTCTAAACTACTACCAAATAAGAAGATTTATCGAGTTGAAAGTTTGAGGCAGTCAACTTTAGCAAAATGTTTTTAGTGATATCAATTTCTTTGATGTTTCTTCAGTTTATTTACCACTTTAAAGTATATTAGTCTTTAAGAAAATGAAGACAGATGTTTTCAATATATGAGTACAATAAGAAAACAAATGTTCAAAAGAAACACTGACCTTCATCACAAACAACATCAGAACAATCACCAGCCACGATATGCCATACACCTGTTTTTTAGACATGTCGTAAAATTCAGATTAAATTCAAGAGAGAAGCTAGAACAGTGACCTTAGAGAGAAGGATACAACATACCAGAATACTTTTTGTATGCTTTGTAATGTTCAAGTGATAAACAAGCCCGTACTGGTAGATGAAGAATCGTAAAGCCAGCAATATTTCAGCAATAATTCCACGCTTTCCAGAATGATGAAGATGTTCTTGTTCCTCTTCCCACCATGATTCCCAACTTTTCTCAGGTGGCACACCAATACCACCTGTATTGCTTATCCACTTATTCCAATCAGTCCAATCATCAACAATTTTTTGCCACTCAAAACCGGAAGGATTGAAGAGGAAGGGAGCAAAGAGCCAGGTGCAAACCATAAACCATATAGATACAGTGATCAAGATATAGGCAAGTGCTCCTCTATAAGTTTTACCAAAAATTTCATAAACGACAAGTAAAATCATTAGCTCAAGTCCCTTCACAAAATGGCTCCGGGAGTAAAGCCGATAGTTTTCAGCAAACTTTGCATGAAAAACAACAAAGCCACGACCAGTAGGTCTATATTTTGCACCTCCATGAAGTAATGTCCTTCCATAATAGTGAGTCTTAGTTCCAAGTGAGAACGTAAAAAATACAGGTGCTAACTGTAACTGCATGAGAACAAATTCGCTTAATGCAGTACGAAAACCTCTTTCCAGACCAATTTCCATCATCATAGGCAACGCCATTAAGAATCCGATTTGCACAAATGATTGAGAAGCAAGCGCCACTTGAAGAGGCTTGTTATCTCGAATAGCTGGTTGTGTACTAAGACCCTCTTCGAGTCCACTAAGAACAAGATACAGGCGCCCATAGAGAAACACATATACAGTAAGCACGGTAATCTGCCAGAAGAACATAGAGCACAACATATATTTATCAAATATCCCAGAAATGTGTATATGGAACAGGCTTATGTATGAAAACATACCAAGGTACTGAAGTAGAAACCAATGGTGGTGAAGTAACAAGACAACATCCTGAAAAAATCAAATCGATGCCCAAGCCTGTAAAGATCACGACTCAATGTCTGCTCTCCATTCCCATTGGCTATTTTTGCTTCAAACAGTGATATCTGATTGAGGCCCACGTCCCTCCCTTTTCCAACTTGTATGTATTCATGATGTGTAACATTGCCTTCACGAAGTGTAGAATTAAAGCCTGCAATCAATGTCATGTTCAGAAGTAACAAAGCAAAGATGAGTATGGAAGTATGTCATAAATGGCTACAAGCCTACAACTATAGACTAAAGTTACCAGCAAAGATGTCTTCGCTTAAGTTTATAATCTTGGAAGCTTTGCTGACACCACCTCTGGTAAGGTGGAAGAGCCTGTCAAAAACATCTGGATGGCCATAGTGGAACCGAACCCTGAGTAGTGAAATTAAGAAAAACAAAACATATGCTAGGTCAATGACACCATGATCAAGCAAAATAATAAACTATGGTGATGTGGAACCGAACCCTGAGTAGTGAAATTTAAAAAAACATAACATATGCTAGGTCAATGACACCATGATCAAGCAAAATAATAAACTATGGTGGATTTCAACACAAGCACTGGGAAGACAATAATTATGGTGGATTTCATATTTCAAAATGAAAAGTTTGCTGCAGCCGATAATATAGTAAAATAGGCGCTGATATTCTTAGACGTAAAATTTAACTAAAAAGAGTATACACAACCACGAAATAACTCAATATATAAAGCTATGTGTGTGTGTGTATAGGCTAGTGATCAAATACAAACCGACCCTTAAATAAAAACAAAACACCAGTAGAATTTAGTGATATTCACTTTAGAAAATATTGATTTGTGTTGCAAAAATTGGTGAAACCTGCAGAAATTGGTGAAAACTGCTGTTTTACTTGCTTATGTGTGTTTTTGTGAGGGGTTTTGATTGGTTTTGTGATGGTGACAGTGGGAATAGATTAACAGCACAGGTGTGAATGAGAGGTGGGTGTGTATAATAAACGGAGTTGTATGTATGGTGGCCGTAGGAGATGAAGGCTGCCGGAGGTGGAAGGAAGGAGATCGAGGGGGGATTGGTTGATTGTAGCGGAGTGGTCGAGTCTCGGTTGGTGGTAGCAAGCACAGGCAGGAATCTGGGTGGGTGTGGTGGCAGAGGTGGAGGTGGAGAAATTAGTGATATATTCCAGCAGGGTTTTTAGTTTGTAGAACTTAATATATTTTAAGAGACACAATCCAGCTTAGAGAAACTCATGGAACCTTGCCTGTCCTGACAGATCACTCAACAATCTAAATAACCAGCTTATATTTTTCCAATTAGTAATAATTACACACCGACTCATAATAACAAGAAAAATAAGTTCTCGAGCTGATTACATATAAATATTGTATGCACCATCTTTGATTAGACATAGGGTTGAGACGTTTAAATAATAAATCCTGGACTGACCAACATGAGGAAGTTAGCAAGCATGTTGCTTTTTAGTTAGACAAGCACTTGTTACACATATAATTCTAGTAGGAAAGAATCCTCTCTCAAAGTAGCTGTCAATATAGTTTCGATCAGGCTAATATTGAAAATTTACTAGAATTCTATATTCAATCATATCTGAAAATAAGGGGGGAAAAGGCTCTAAACAGATAAACTAAGATAGAGAATGTAGTAGTCTACAAAAAGATGAATAACCACTATTACCTATAGGGTCGCGCTCAAGAGAGAACCAGTCCTTAAAATAGAACCATAGAACCACAAAGGTTCTGCTGCGGAACCCTAAATTTTAAATAGATTTTTAGGATCTAAATCTAAATACATGTTTTTTTTCATATTTTTTCATCGCTGTGTGTGTTCAAAAATAATTTTAAAATCTAATACATAGATATTGACATTTTTTGCATGTGAAGTTCTGCTGCAGAACCCTAACTCATACTTAAGTTCTGCTGCAGAACCCTGCCTTATAAGGTAAGGGTTCTATGGTTCTCTCTCTAATGGTTCTCTCTGGAACATGACCCATTAGCTATAATATCAGCTCAAAAAGAGTCAAGGTGCTATCTCTATCTTCTTGGTATACAAACAAACATATTAACTGCACCTGTCAAAGTATTCTATCTTCACTTCAACTTTTATTCTTCTTTTTTACTGGTACTTAAGAAATAACAATTGGCAACATAAAAGAAAGGCAAAAAGTATATTTTTATTAGCAGATGAATGCTTTAACTTGATAAGATAAAATGATAACATTAATTAAAAAGAAATAAGTTGACCCTTTTGATTAACATGAGTTCTCTAAAAAGCCCTGAGCAGTCCCAAGCAGGTGAAGAGACCGTTAGTGCTCAGGCAGAGCTTTAGTATATATAATTTTCTACAGCATATAATATATGTATCATTTCATAGAATACTAATTCTTGTATGTACAAAATCCAAGAGTTATAAAGTGATAACAGCCTTTACAAAATCATAGACTACTAATTCTTCTATCATTTCATAGAATACTAAAACTTGTATGTGCAAAATCCAAGAGTAATAAAGTGGTAACAGCCTTTACAAAATCATAGAATACTAATTCTTGCATGTACAAAATCCAAGAGTAATAAAGTGATAACAGCCTTGACTTTGTAGATAAAATGTATCATTATTGATTATTTAACAGGCAATCCGCTTAACACTAGTAACCCTAGAGACAGAGAAAGAGAACAGAGCTTACTTCAAGGGATTAGCTAGTAATCTCTGGCCAATGGTCACAAAACTTGTCTCCTGATTCGACATAAACCATGCAAGTGACGACACACTGCATGAATAACAAGCTAATGCTGACTTGTATCGAGAGGATTTTAAATACATAACTACAAAAATATATAAACCTGTTAACAGCACAGAGAAAGAACATACCTTCCAGTAAATATATGTTCCCGAAGACCAAGAATTGTAGGATATCTTACACCATCGTGTTTCTTTAAAAATTCTTCAAGTAAATTCCTCATT
The DNA here is from genome assembly GCF_001625215.2 of Daucus carota subsp. sativus. Classification (NCBI taxonomy): domain Eukaryota; kingdom Viridiplantae; phylum Streptophyta; class Magnoliopsida; order Apiales; family Apiaceae; genus Daucus; species Daucus carota. Next base: position 30,183,107 of record NC_030381.2, read on the forward strand.
TTGAAGGCTTCTTCCATGTAGTTGTCCTATTAGATGAAGATTTTAGTAAGCTGAATGTTGGCAGGGATTTCTGTGTGAACATAAGATAACCATAAGACTATACCTGGTTCATATCTATAGTTTGCAAGCCTTCTCCACGAGTAAAGATAATAGCATGATTCTGATTTTCTGGCTTTCCTTCTCCCAAGATAGCGGGTCCTGGAAGCTTTATGCGATAAACAACCTGCAAACAGAATGAGGCAAACATTTGAAGATGTTTTCAAGATGCGAAACTAATATAGCCATCAGGAGAGAGGTCATACTTATCGACCAAAACTGATTATCTGCACAATTCATTCTCTATTAACTTGAAATATTCTAGCAAGTCATAACATGCCTTGAAAAACCCAAAAAACATGAACAATGCAGAAATTCATTAAAGAAATAAGGATATCATAGAGCGCTGCAAACCTATGTACTCCAGGATGCCAAGGTTCAAAAAATATAAACAAAAATAAGAAAATGGAAATAATAATAATAATAATTATTATTATTATTATTATTATTATTATTATTATTATTATTATTATTATTATTATTATTATAATTGTTTCATTCACACCATATGCAACGTCCTCATTTATGTTATTCTTTTGTTGAAAACTAATGTCCTTATGTTTACTCCAGCAACATACATTTAGTACATAATCGGGAAAGACGGTGCAGCAAATGAACAGCCAGAAGTTGGTTCAGCTTATATAGGTGGCTCGCGAGGCCAAAAAAAAGTAAACACAAACAAGCTACTCTATTAAATTTGAGCCTGACAATAGGATTCCAATTGAGACAAAAAAATATTTCCAAAGAAAAAAATTGTACAGCCTACAAAAACAATAATGCTTAGTATAAGCACAGAGATATTCAATCAGGGACTCTAATATTTAGGAGTAAATTCGTATGAACTTACATAGTAAATAAGAACCTTTCCGCCTTTGGGTTTTCACAAAACATAAAAAAGTGTTCGGCATGACTTAGAGAGTGTATTTATTGTCTCCTATAGGAGGCGAATATGCTAACCCAAATAAACTCCGGATTATATGGATTAGCATTAAGGATTTACCAAAGAATCTGATGCAGACATAAGGTGGATATCTGCTTAACTACCTTCTATTGCAGTGCTGGAATAACTGTGAAAATTCTAATAACAGCTTCTTTTAGGTCAAAATCAATGACGGGTAATATTACAATGACAATTGCTGGGATTATTTACAGGCACAATCACTTACATATAAAAGTAAAGGTTTAAATACATTATCTATTACTCCTAGGCAAAACTGTATAGAGTTGTCAACGTGCATTATATACTTCGACAACCAAATTATGTTATGGAAGAATTTTAACATGACTGCTGTTATAAGTTTCTATTTATGTCGCAGGGGGTAAGTATCACAATCAACCATTGACGAGTTTTCATTGAGTACCTTAATTGTAGCTAACATTTCCGTAATAAAGGCAATGATAAGTTCATAAAAAGATATCCAAATCCCATTAATCTATGTTTGCATCATAGAATTTACCTGGTCCAAGTTTTGACCTGGTTCAGTAGAATTCGACTTGGGCATAGCAGCTTTCACAAGAGCAGAGTAATACACTTTTTGGTTAACTTTTTTGGTTCTATCTTTGCTAGGCTCTTCAACTTCATCAATATAAGCAACACGGAGAGATGGGTACCTGTCGATATCTGGAAACTATAAGAGGACCAAGTCTCAAGAATCAACAAAGAGAATCTGCACTACAAAATTTACACGTACCCTGACATAAGCCTTAAAATATCTTGTGCACGGGGATCGCCAGATCGTTTGTGTATTCCATATTTCTGGCATGAAACCACATATGTAAACTTCATATCAGCAACTGCTTGGCATTGTGTCCATAACGATCTCTCTCCTTTCATATGATCCTCACTCAATTCGATTGCCTTATAGCCTTGCATTAGATCTGATCATTATGCAAGTATCAGTGACTAGAGCAAAAGGTTTTCTGAGGGCAGAAGATGCAGATGATTATTATTAGATAGTAGGATACCTTCATCTTTTGCCATATCAAGGAAGGCTTGGAGTTCCAAGGCTTTGCGGTAGTACATCATACCTCTTACTGAGAGAGTAGCAAAATGAACAAGTAAACATAAATACAAAAAAATGACTTCCAATAATCAGAAGCATGATCTACGCCGAATTAACACCAACCTAGGAGGTGCTCATATATATTCTAAGGGACTTGAAATAAGTTGAATGTATTTTTTGTGCATTTACCGAATTTTAAAAAGACTTTAGTCAAATTATAGTGGGATATATGAGCTTATTTGTGACTTGTTTTGGATCTTGTAATTTGACCCGGCAAAGGGTGATATCCCCTCACTACATGTAACTTCTATTTTTGTTTTTTCTGGTCAGTCTAGTTTTTGTTTAATTAGATGGAAGCTACTATACACTATCAAGTATCAAGTGATATATTTAAACAGATAAAATCTGCAATTTTAAAAAAAAAGTATTTTTTTCCTTATAATTTATAAAATCTTTTAAGTACCAACCACCAAGTAACTTCTTCTATCATAACTCATAAGCCAAACAGGCCCTAAAACTCCCAACAGATGTGCAAAGGCCAACAAGAGACGCGTCACAACAAACATATATAAGAGAAACATTTCATACCAGTTTTAGTCAGAGTCTGGCCCCTGTATGATGCCCATAGTCGTAAATTTTCTTCCAATGCTTCGTCTAATGATCTAAAATCTTCCTCCCTGTCGCACTTCATACGCTCAAGAAAATTGTTCCATTCATCTAAAAGTACATAAATTAGTACAATACCCAGGCCTGAGTTGTCTGAAAACAAAAGGAGAGCAATAAAGAAAGTTCTTTATATGGAACCTGGAAAAATCTTTTGCAAATAAAAGAGAATTGATACTCCATCTTCATTAGGAACTTCCAAATCATGCAAGGAAAAGAGGACCTCCTCCGTATAATAAGGAGTCAAAACACTAGAAAACCAAAACAGAGTGTGTTAGAGAGAGAGAGAGAGAGAGAGAGAGAGATGAGTTATGTTTACCTCTAATGGCAACAAGCTAATGATTGCAACAACATACTTAATGATATCGATTATTATACAATTGCACATGGCTTGCCCCACTTTACTAAAGTATAAACTACTACTGAGCTAAAAGTATTTACAGAAATTGCTAAAAGTATCTACTGAGTGAATGCAGGAAAAACAGTATAAAACAGATTGTTTTCTTCACTAATAAAGTTTAATGATGAAAAACTCACGAGAAAGAAAGCATATTGCGGACTTTGGGTGCTGAAGGCATGTCCATGAACAATGAATTGGAAAAGAAAGATATCCGTCTTCTAGCTTCCAAGTTTGATGGCACATCCATCGCAGATTCTGTCACTGTTAGTAACAGATAGAGCCTTTTGATCTGTAGAAGGAAACAAACAACACCTAAGTAACTGGAACAAAGAAATTTAGCAGAAAAATTTGAAACGACTGATACTTAACAACTGCTCCCGGTTAGAATTATAGCTCACCTTCTCTTTCCAAGCTTCTGATTCCGGAGTTGGGAATCTAATAGCTCCAGCAGATGCAAATAACTGATATTGTTGATCAAGCGGGGTCATGCCCTCATGGCCTGAACCACCATGGATTGAATCTACCAGACTATAGATGAGAACATTAGAATACTGTTTGATGCAGGACAATTTAATTACTGATGCAGTCTTGTGCATGCACAACTAACCTGGATATTTGATCTTCCATCATGATGTCTCTTGTCACCACCTCTAACATATCCTGGAAAAGAATAACAACTTGATCTCTGTCCTCCTTCTTGTTCTCTAGCTGCAGGTATCAGAGTAATGAATTTCTGGTAATCATTAACTCCAATCTCGATATCAACTGATATTACTTTACTAGGTACTAAAAGACTTGAGAACTTACCAGGTATTTGATGAGCTTTACAAAGTGATCATAGAGACTAGGAAGAGCACTCATTTTATACTCAGTTATAAGATTGCCTAATTCAACGTGCTTGTCAACTTCGTTAAATATATATTCAATAACCCTGGTACAAGTAAACAAACAAATTCTAAAATAGGAGAAAGACGAGGAGCACCAGAGAAGAAAAAACAAAATTTAATTTCGTCTAGATTAAAATTATCAGGTTAAAAAAAACATACTTTTTTTCACGGTCACCACCAACCAAAAACTTAATGACATTACGAAATGAAGCATAGCACTCGCGGACAGCACAAGACATGTAATTGTCAGACTCAATCCGCTTCTTTAACTCACGATCTTTCCCGTTGCTGTCCTTAGCCATATCCAAAGCTATTGGGATCTGGTTCACATGTGTGAAATGAATGTGTGCTCAGAAGTACTCTCCAAAACAAAGAAAAAATAAAACCATCTCAATGTTTTAATAACTGCTAAAAGTTTTGTTGGATATAATATGATTTAGTTAAGGCCTCTTTCTAACACCTTAGGGTTATGGGGAGCAGGTTACTGAACATGGTATTGAAGCACAGGTTTATGAAGGGATCTCAGGTTCGACAACTTCCACCCTCAATTGCTTAAATTTGCATGTCCCTGTCTGTTCCCCCATCGTACGATTCAATTGGTAAAATTGCTTAACTTTATATGAACTGATGAATATCATATGATTCAACTCAGGCTCCTTCTATTCTCTAGTTTGTTCATTGTGAGCTAGATAGTACACTAAACAAAATTTAAAGCAACGATCATGGATAAGTTATAGCAGTAGAAATAATAAAATACTTTTATCCTCACAAAACTGGGCATTAGAAAAAAATTATAGTTGAGTGGTAGGTTTCTAAAGACACATAAGTTGGGTGATGAAAAAATCTATTTTCCCTTAAAAGAACTACTAATTTACATAATTAAATGCACACATTATTTCCTTCTTTGCATTAACATTATATCCCACGAAGAAAATTGGTGCATAATTTAGAGGATTAAGGACTGCAAAAGTGCTGGTCACTTCAGATTCTATTGACACCGTTACTCAAATTTTAATCTCATCTAAGACAGGGAAGTAAATACCATACTAATTTCCTTCTATTCTTATCTTGCATAGCCTGAATGTGTATATGTTTATTGTAACAGATTTAACTAAAATTAATTATTCTGTTCTACGGCCCATTTTTGAAGATATTTACGAAATGCTGATCGAACTGAAAACAGTGAACCGGACAAGAGAAAAACCTTGCTAGCTAGCAAAAATGGAGGCCATTGTATGAGGTCCAAGTCACGATCAGCCCAATATGGAACAAGCAAAAGGTCCATTTCCCTGGTAATGAAATTAGCTTGGAAATTATGATAGGCAATATAATAATTTAGGACTTCTAATTCAAGCATTACCAGAAACAACAAAAAAACAGAACAAAATTTCTACAAAAATTTCTGGTGAAACAGCCTCCATGTATTACCTGTTACTAATGAGGTCTTCCTCTCTAAAGCTAGTGATTATTGTGTTCCATAACTGGGCAAACCTTGCAGCTTCCTTTTCTTTATTAGAGGGAATCTGGATTTACACACATAATAATGAAAAAACAGTAAAAACGGAAAATAAAGATTATAATTAAAGAGAAGTATTCAGATTGTAAACAAAACGAAAAATAAGTGAGAGAGGGAGAGGGAGAGAGGGGGGGGGGGGGGAGAGAGACGAACCGCATCAAATTTGCGTGACAAAGTGGCTTTCAGTCCCTTCTTCTTGGCTGCCTCACCTCTTTCCTCTGGGATTAAACAACCATTAAATGCACCAGGCAAAGATTGAAACCGGGACCTCAGCATTCCTAAGGTCCGAATCTGGATGCCAGACATATGTGATTAGTTTTTTGTCAACAAAAGATGAAACAAAAAAGACAACTAACTCATCCTTTTAACTGGAGAACTGCGCTCTTGGGCAATTGTGTTGTGCTTGTGCACAAAGTGTATAACCACCATTACATCAATTTAGTGTTCGACTGGAGTATATTATATGCAAAGATCATGACCGCCCTTAAGTGTTTCTAGTGGTATTGACTTTCTTGCTTTGTAAATAGTGAGCACTGTATTTAAGAATGTATAGGGTTTATGCTTGTTTGATGACTGGGCACATGGGGTACAACCCCCTTTATTAACCCGCTAAAAAGTTCAAGAAAAAAATATAATGTTGGAGAATTCTTATGCCACTATACAGTGTATCTTAAAACTGGCAGTTCAAAGTAATACAATACCATCAAATGGGCATATAATAATTAAATCCATGATAAATTCAGGAGACAAAATATATTAGTTAGGGATATCCGACTTTTGCTAATTTTCTACATCAAAAACATAACCACCTATTAAGTACTTAATTTATATGCATAACCTATCAAGCTTACATGTACCACTTCTTCAATTTAATGATCAGCGTATAGACATCACAGTTTCCAACCAATAATCAAGTTATAACTAAAGGAAGTAGGAACACCAACAAACCTCTCCTAGACGTCGGAATGCGCCATAGATACCTCCGAACAATGTAGAGAATATGGCATACCATATTTGAGTATCCATAAAATAGACCTGAAGAAACAACTTAAGTGTCAATGACTACACTTTATATGGACCAAATGAGATGATTACTTCCAGAGAAAATTAATAAATCTATACTGAGAGGTGATTGGGTAAACCCATACAAGAATAATTGGAGCCCATAGTGCTATTACAACACCGATATTGCTCTTTGCTGCAAGTATAAACATACATGAAAAGTGTTAAATCAGTAATAAAACTTTTTTAAAAAAGAAAGAAGTAGAATTCAAATGTAAAAATTTTTGTTTAAAAAATTGTTCCTTAGACTCTACAATGTACAAATATTTATTACCACGAGGAAAAAATTCATGCCACTGATATGTTGATATGTGTACATTCATAATAGCTTTTGTTGGACCAACAAGAGGCTTTATCTGCAGTATGTAATTCAGCATATTAACGCATATCACTGAATTGACACTAATTTGATTCTTAGAAGAGAAGTTCAGGAGGATAGAAGAATCAGGTTATGCAGTGAAATACCTACCCACCCTCCCCCTGGGGCGCAAAAATAAGTATTCACATGTTCATGGCAATGAATCTTTATTATATACAAAAATAATGGTCAGAAAAAGATTCAGTAAAAAATCTATGCCAAGACTTGAACTGCTTCCACTTTAGAATGGTCAGCCAAACGTGAAGTAAAAAGTGTGTGCGTTTGATTCTCTAATCCTACAAAACTCATAACCTGCTACAAAGAAATACCACTACAGTTCCTACAAACACATCAGAGCTACACATGAAAACCAAAGCCCAATAGTAATATTTATCATTATAGATTCGCATCAGATTTGCTTAAACTCTTGGACAAGAAATGCACCTCGAGGTAATAACTAAATGCCAGCTTTGTCACTATAAGAAGCACCCAAAACATTGTGTACCTGAGAATTTATATCAGCAGTTGTGAGATTTGAGCAATCTGACTTGATGCCAGCAATAATAGTTAAGAAATGTCATACAAAGGGGGTCTTACTTAAAAAGAGAAAATGCACTTTCATGCATGCCCCTTCCAACATAAAGTCGAGGCTGCAAGGTCACCACAAAACTGAGGTTACAAGCTTGATATTGTAATGTTAAAATAAATTATAAGTAAGCTATAATCAGCGCACTAGAAGAGATAAAAAGAAAAACGTCACGCACCTGTGACCACCACATCATGAGCATTACAATTCTGTAGTTTGACCTCTCTAGGTATCGGCGAATAATGGGGAAAAGAAATAGTATTCCCGCAAGCATATTTGGTGACAGGTAGATAACAACAGCCAAAATGAACATTGTAGGTGAGTTTGAGCCACTGCCAAACCAATTTTTAATGGTCTGAGCTAGCCCAGGAGGATTCTCCCATGTATAAGCATAGGTAACTGGTAGTATGATCACCCATGCAGCAGCAGACAAAACCTTTAAAATAAATCTAAGCTTGACATGAAATGACATGCTTTGCCTTGCTTTCCAATTTAGGACCACATCAAGCAGAGCTGCAAATTTAAAGAATTCAGTGTGATTTGGGAGAACTGATCTAGTTTGACCATATAGTGCACAGTTAAATTGCTCAACAAGTTATGCTTCTTGCACTATAAGCATAAGAACACTTATCTTGAAGGAGGAAAAAAGAAAAATTGTCCCTTTTGGTTTATTTATTCAAGCAAAAGGCAAAGTATCAAAGGAGGCTGGGTAGAAATAAGTGTGCTAAATCTCGTTACTTATTGCAAAGATATGCAGGAAAAAAAGATCGCCCTTGACATAATATCCCCTTACACGTGCAAACTACCAAGGAAACACAGTAACTGATTCATTCAATATTTTAATTGCTCCCTAAATATTTGTAAATTGAGATGACATGCATATGGGGTAGAAAATGACTGCGAACTTCTGCAATCATTAACTCTTATAATCCTGTCAAAAAATTATTACATACACTTTACAAAGCCAAAGGATGTTTGGACTGGAGAAAACTCTTGTACCACAAGGATGTCAAAATTAGATCCCTGTGACCGTAGACCCCAATTCAAGCAAAGAGCAAACCCAGGTCAGAAAAAGGGTTTACGTACATATAATCAAAAACTATATAATCAAGCACTCGCACAGAGTAATGTCAGACAGAAGTAGGTTATAGTTCTCATTCTATAAAAAAATTAAGATACAAGAAAATATACAAAACAAAGAGAAATTATTTTGATGAAGCGAAACTTTTTCTGAATGCCAAATGTCAGATTAAAAGGGCAATATAATTTGAGTATTTAGGATGCAAGAAAGTGGAAGAGGAATTATTTAACAATCTAACACAAATTCAAATATGGCAAAAATAATTATAAACAAAAAATAAAGTTACCTTGCCCAAGCTTCAGTATTGCAGCAGTTATAAAGACACTTAGTACTTTCTTGAAGACGCTAGCATTAAAGATTAAGCTTGGTGATCCAGATTTATTCCAGGCAACAATTATCATAGCCTTGATAGACGTAGAATCAAAACATGTTAACACATATATATATTCAAAACAGCAACAGCAAATACAAACTGATTTTTAAAAGAAGATGATCACCTGCAGGCATAGTATAAAGAAACCCCACATCCGATCAAAACTTCTGAAAACATGCCAATACGATCGTATCTCAACAAAATTAACTTTTCCAACCCATCGATCTCTATTAGCTGGCTTGTTATCCTGAATATGGAATTGATATCATGTCATTAGCAAAGCCTGATGCGATAGAGATTGTATTCATCGCAGGAGATAAAAAGGTTAACTAAGCATGAAACATGCTTAAAACTAAATAGGTTCATGTGAAATCCTTGAAGTACTATATGACTTTACAAAACAAAAATGCGAGGTGAACTTAAACTTTCAATCAGAAATATCATCCAATCTTTGATTTCTATCACAAGATGTTGTTGGTTTTATTAACCACAAACATTAAAATTTAAAATACCTTAAAGAGGTAAGAAAGATCAAAGTAAAAACATACAAGGAAATCCCTTGACAAAATAAAAAAAAAAAATCACTGAATTACATATGTTAAGCTGGGCACTAAGGGCCAGACATATTCTGAAAAGTAACTCATATCAAAAGCTTACCAAACTTTTGTCGAAAGGTAACTTTTCTACAGGTGAACAAAAGAAATCAGCATCAGCACGCATCGGCCAGCCCAAACGGAAGCAGTCCACAGACCTAATAAGAAACAGTCAAAAGTACAGACCAGATAATGTAGATAAAGGACCACAAGCTGAACTGGAAATTAAAGTTTGTACCAGAAGTACTCATTTAGATCATCATAGTTCCTCCATTGAGAATGCTTCGATTTCCCTCTTTTGCTCCTAGCAGCTTCCTGCATAGCATGCTCGAAGGAGCAGAAGTAAAGAAGAGTAATACGATAAAAAAAAATAATAATAAGACATGAATTAACTCCGGGGGATACCTTTGCAATCACTTCATAGATTGGAGTGACAACTTTTCTCAAGAATGCTTCTTCCTCGCCTCCATAGGCTGGCTTAACATTCTCCCCCGTCATAGGACTAACATTGCCAGCTAACATACCATATAGCTCAAATGCCATCTGACACGGATGATAACAATAACAAGCAACATTTATTATTGATGTACCAGAACTCAATAAACTGCTCAAAAATTGCATCTCGCTTCTGTAATTAAACATTAAATGAACCAACCCCCAAAGACAAGATTGTGGCAATAGCCTGTGAAATTATCTAAAGATGCTCCAACAACACCACTAACATGATTGGAAAATGTTGAAATGCAAATCAATTATCAAATGCAAATTGTAACAAAGTACTCTTTTTTTATTATTGTGACTTTTAGTCTCCATAGGCAGCTGGTCGGTCAAGTTGAGTAGAGGGGATGGAGGACCAACAGGAGTAATAATAGATTGGGCACCGGATTAGTCTAGTCTACCATAAGCTGATAACTCAACAAGTTAAACATTATGTAGAACTAATAATTCAGTAGTAATTACCGACCAGCTAGTTACTTGAACCAGGCTATTTAGCAATATTAGGCAGGAAAGTTGTAGAACAGCGAATGTTCATTAACATATTTATATATCAATTTCATATAGAAAATAGTATGGGAAAATAACTACATCCAGCTTAGTTTAGCTGTCAAACATTTTTGGCTATATGGTATATTACACACACACACACACACACACACACACACACGGTTTTCGATTCCCTGCTACAATATAGACCTAATTGCACAAGTTAACTGGAAGTAAGGACCTATTGATTTATCCAGAATCTTCTAAATATGTTCCCTCCTGTCTTAAGCAAGACTTCCTTTACATGTGTAAAGAATTTGCCACTATATTAGATGTGGTCTACAATAAGCGAAATCCCTCAGTGTCAAATAAGGTCTGTGCTACATGTTGACTCATTATATCTGTATGATGCCCATGCAAGAACCAAATTAAATTAAGGAAGTAGGATGTCTGTCCTTAAGATGTGCCTTCAAAATTATTAATCATGTTGAAGAACAAATTTGTTACAAATTGGTATTATATAAACATACTCAATACTTCTTCTGAAGTAGTTACTAAGCTTTTTTTACTAATAACTGCTCAATATTGAGTTTAGGGGTCATGTGACTTCATTAAACCACTTGTTAAGCAATAATGACTTAAGGAGGTTAAAAGATGGAAATATGGATGAGCTTTCACGTACTGCTAAAATTTCAGATGATTATTGATTCAGTGTTACATAAATACTCAATAAAATTAAAAATATGAAGAATTCGCTATCATATGTCAATTTTGTCACTCATCTAAGCTTTACATAATAAATAAAGGTATCTGACTTGGATTAAAAGTATTTAACTGGATGCTGTTATCTCACAACAGATAATTGCAGCTAAAAATTCAAAAACGTTATTGTACAGAGTCATACATGATGATAGATATAGCAAAGGCACTCAGGCATGAATCTCAAGTTGGCAGCTTCCCCCCATATCAGTAGATAGAGACCCATGTACAATAATTTCCTTTGCTGGACTTCCTGCTGTATAGTTGGTAACCTAGAGTTTCGAAATATATGGCAAAACTGAGATACCGGTACAAAGAAATTTAAAATCCAAAAACAAACATTCAGGTGAGTCTCAAATTCTTAACTACCACTGCTGAAATTTAAGCAAGATATGTTTCAGGCGCAAGAAAAACTCGTCATAATAACATTATAAATTTTGTCTTGCTCAAGTCATGGTACCTAACAAAATAGGACAGTTTCTGTCTGACAAAAAATGAAAGACAACCCTGTGTTCACTTTGTTGAGTCTACTACAGTTTATGCAAGGAATAGCATAAAAAGAAATGACGGACTATTGTGTGTTGAATTGTTGATACGGAAGAGTTATCTTTACAACTGCACATTTACATGATAAAGTTCTTACCACAAACTACTTTTACGATCCAAAAACTTGCACCACTTTTTGTAGTTTTTGAACAACTTCTTCATCACTTCATTTAGAGCTCGTTCATCCAGCTACACAAGAAACATAGAGATCGAAGAATATGTCACACAACAGAAACAATGGATATTAAAAAGGCATATACTTATCTTTGTATAATAATGTTTAAGATGGTTACAACCTCTAATTTTAAAAAAATGTCTTAATTAACAAGGATATGAGATGATTTGATACATGGAAGAGCGTATCCCAGCCTCACTCAATGAACACAAGAGGCTTCAGAGATTGAGAAACGAGATTCTGACCAGAGCTAGCTTTTTCAGCTCTGAAATAATATGCAAGTCATCATGGAATTAAAAGATCTGAATGTCATACATTCTCTTTCCCATTTTATCTTTTCAAAACCTCGACCAACTATACACACTGTATATATCTAAGTTTCTTTCAGTTTTTACTGTCTTTCTAACTAGAATACACAAACAGATCAGAGTGCTCCATCTCCAGCACGTCTATGCACAAAATACAGCGATTGAATAGTACAAGAAACTTTAAAAGGCCAACACTTCGCCGTCAAAGTCGACAGCCAAAAAGTTACTCGTATAAAGAGAGATGTTGCAATATTATTAAAGGAATACTTATGACTTGGGGATGCTGTTAAAACTTGGTTTTACTTCAGAAACTGGGAGAGTCAGAGGAAATGGCACTTGATGATTGGCAGGCCTGTCCTCGCTATGATGTTCATCTTTACTAAATCATCATGGCTAGTATCGTGCAAAGAGACAAGGTACAACAGTTGTTTTCAAATATAAGTTGCAAAAAGTATGTCTCCTGCTTTCCGAAAACAGATATCATCTGGCTACAGTTCATATACATCTCCTATCATTAAATAAAGTTAAGTCTGCATTCTTTTAATTAAAGTTGATGCAAACTGTATTGACATTATTTATATCAACTATTGCCAAAGAAGAATTTATATAATAATCTTGAATCATATTGAGTATAGAGGACAATGCGCGTTCAATACAGAGTAAATCAGATTAGCTCGTGGAACAAAAGGAATAATAAAGAAAACCTTGGGTTGTTGATCGGGCTTAGGAAATTGTCGAATGTGAACATTTGCAAGCAATAATATAAGGTGCTCCCTTTGATTAGCAACACTATCCTTCTGCAAATAGATTATTTGATCAACCGTCAGTGTTACAATGCAAAGAAATATTCCTCAAATTCAAGAGGAATTTATTATCATGCTACAACTTTAAGAAATGATACTACTTACCTGAAACCCAAACATGGCTTGAAGCCAATCAAGTAAATCTTCATCTTTTTTCTTCTTATAGTCCCTAGGCCATGGAAGACCCCTGGTATTACGAAGGGCGTAAACAGCAGCTTGAATCTGCATTTTAAGTTTTGGTATACATAATTTTTAGTTAATTAGATCATCATATAAAGTTAGAACACAACACAAGCCGAGTCAGAACTTAAACAAACCTCAGGATATCTCATAATAGCTTGATTTGCACTATCTGGGTCGAGTGGGAGAATATTGTATGGGACATAAATCTCTGTTTTTTCTGCTACTTTATCATGTGCCTCCAAAATCTATGTAAATCATCAACATAATAGTAAGTGAGAAATGGAAGTTCTATTCCGTAGAGGCAATATATGGCTACAGTTTTTTTATTATTACACGAAACACAGATTAAAAATATAGAACTTAATAATTTTAAGAAATTGTATCTCTTATTGTGAACCTCGCGATCAACTTCAACAGATTGTGTCTGATTTACAGCTTTCAATACTTCAAAGAGAACATTGGCAGTTTGATATGCTTTTGTAAGCTGCGCCCTACAAAATTTTGAAACTTATAGGTCAACTGATTTGCAACTTAGCAAGAGGACATTGGTGCGGAAAAGGAAGTTTGCTTTCAGAACTCACCTATCAGCTTTATCAGCAGCATTTTGCAATGCTTGGATATACTTTTTGTAGTAATGCTGATAGAAGCTCTGCATCTCCCGTGCATCACTTTTCTTAACTCTCCCCATTAGAGTAGGATCATTTTCCTGGAGAAATTGTTGAATTACAGTAGAACATAAAGTATCAACTTTGTAAATGATGATAAAACCTACAAAAAAGCAAAGTATTCCGACTTCTAGATGTTGTTATTTATTTGCCTATGTATAAGATGGAAAAAGGTACATTCAGAATAATCATTTTATATAATTTATTTAGCCACAAGAAACCTGGGTGTTCGCCCTGTTTAGCGCAACATGTTCTTAAATTGACCAAAGAGCATTATAAAAAGCTGACCCCTTTTAGCAAGCTTAACGCACATAAAACTTGCAGTACAATATACTTCATAAAAAGCATAGTTTATACGTGCTACGAGTTTAATTTGCAATATCAATCAGATGAACTCAGTAAGTTATGGATTAAGTATAACACATAAAGTAACTGTTGTAAAAGCTCTAACACATGCACTAATCATAAAATTCCAGAAATCTCTTTTGTCATCTTGACCCTACATTTCTGTCATCCGCATAGTGTCAATATTGTTTCCTTCTCTCCCGCACACCTCAGAGTTGATTACTCTAATGTAAAGGGTAGACCAACCTAAAATAAATTGGGATCTCATGCATGTATAACATACTTTCATGTGTGCAAAAATGGGCAAGCTATTTAGGATATGCTGCTCTAGCCATTGTTTCTTGTTTTGCGCAATATTGATTATTTCTCGTGAAAACCCGGGGGATATGAGTCTATTGACTAATCATTTGTAATTTGGTATGGCTGTGGAAAATATTTCTGATATATATAGAAGTGAATACCAATACTAATAAATGTTTCTCAGTGCTGCTACCTAACTAAGGTGTTTGTGATAAAATTATCATATTCAACGTTCTATGAAGTGGCATGAAATTTACCCTTTCAAGACGTTGAAGAAGGGCAGTTTTAAATTGGCGAACTCCACGTCCACTCGAAGTGGGATCCAATCTGTGAGCTTTCTCAAAAGCATAGAACCGACCTGAGCATACAAATTCAATAAATTACGAAGCATAAAATAATACATAATAATGTACGGCTGGTTTCTTAAAGATTCTATTGCACTTCATCAGTATCATATGAAATCTCCTTATGCATCACATCACATTATTTAATATCTATAGTGGTTTCAAGCTACACAAAGCAACCAAGAAAAAGGGGAATACAGCAAGACAATAGACTTGGCACAAAAACCAACAGCAGCAAACAACTTAAACCATGAGTACAAGACCCAACAGCAGCAAACAACTTAAACCATGAGTACAAGACGCCCCCCCCCCCCCCCCCCACACACACACACACAATGCAGTCCATGGTATCCTTTGACATTCCTAAACACAGCATTCTGAATGTGTGTCCAGATAATATTAAACTATGTTATTTTATAATAGTTTACAATAATTTTGATTCCCATGATCCAAATATCCCATTAATTTACCTGTCATTCTTATTCATTCAATTAGCACACACACGAGGTTAATTGTATGCACTGTATATACATGAACAATATACTAGAGCACAAATTAAACTAGTGGCATTCTGTCAACAAAAAAGCATCATTCGCATAAAACCATTTTTTATATCCATCTTATCATTTGACAAAATTGAAAAATAATTACCCAAATGTGCAATAATGACTAAAACTTACATAGATAAGCAACTCTTGGATTGCTCGGCTCAACCTCATTGGCCACACGAAGAATAGGAGCAATCTCAACAAGAGACGACGGAACCACCTCACTGTCGAATATCGACTCCCCCAAATTCCCTGCCGTTTGGGTACGCACTAACCGCCTTTGCGGCGGACGATCAGACCCTTCTCCTCTAGATGACATCGTTACAACTCAAAAAAAATCCCTACACAAACAATCACTTGACTTCATTACCAAAATTACAACAAGATAAACACAGAAACAGAATTCTGTAATTGCCAGTATTAGGAACCCTAAGAACAAATGAAATTCCAAATATATTTCGGTCAGCGAAAACCCTACGCATTAAGCAAATTACTCAACTATATAGTGAAAATCAAAACAGAACAAAGACAGACAGAGCAAATTTATATAAAACCTTAACAATAAACATATAAATTTAATTATACACACAGAAACATTCACTCATCCTTATCACCAAAATTACAAGAAAATAAACACAGAAAGAGCATTTGATTCTAGCCGATATGGAAACCCTAGAAACAAAAAATTTTAAATAAAAAATATAAACAAGTGAAGAAAAGCAATATGCATAAGCAATTACTCAACTAAAATACCTAAAATCACAACACAATAAAAACATAAAAAAAATACACACATACATTTTAACAAATACATAAATATATACAAGTCAAGAAAAGCCCTGCATATAAACAATTAGAACATAATAAAAACAGTCAAAGCATATTCACACACACATGTAAACACAAAAATCGAAATAAATAAGTAGAAATACAATGAGGAGGAAAAGAAGCTAATGCTGCTAATTTTATCATCTAATTAAAATATAGAAGTAGATACATTACAACTATGTATGTATAAGTTCTGCATCTCATTACCTCATGCAGCAGCAGCACAACAAGAAATCGAAAAATGGAGGAGTAGATTAAAACCCTAGGGAAGAGAGAGGGGGAGGGGAAGAGAGAGAGAGAGAGAGGAGAGAGAATGGGAGAGGGAGGGAGAGAGAATGGGAGAGGGAGGGAGAGAGAGAGAGAGAGAGAGAGAGAGAGAGAGAGAGAGAGAGAGAGAGAGAGAGAGAGAGAACTTTTCGGAGAGAGAGAGGAGGGAGAAAGGTGGTGGTAGTGGTGGTACTGCAACTTTAAGCTAAGAAGGAACAAAACTAGTGTAGAGTACTTGTCTTTAATTACATAAACAATACTCGTCGTTTATTTAAACTACTGTAATGCCATTCAGTAGCTGTAGGCCCCATCTCCTCAGCTTTAAGTTTCAAATGCTGTACCTGACTCTTATTACTGCTTTCAATTTTTTACCGTTGAGAATCCTCATCTCACTCCGCTGTCACTTATCTTATGTCTAATTTATTATTTATTATTTATTCGAGGTCGATTGGACAGGGAGATAATATTTAAAATTTTCAGGGATTTCATTTTTTCTATTTTAAGATGCTTATACAAAACGATTACTTATATTTTTTTATTTATTTTTTTTGCCAAGAACTTATATTTTTTTTAAATGAAAGTGCGGTATGATTATTCGAAAATGAGATGTTAGACGGATGAAATTACATGTAAGAGTGATAGCTTATTTATGATCATAAAATCGTCGGACCTAACTTATAATTGATATATATACTTTTTTTTAGATATATTAATTTCTTGATTTTTTCACGTATTTTTTAGAATTTGAGTATATATTTAAAATTTTCTTTTTATAAATAAATATATGATAAAAAAAGTTTATGCACAAAAAATTTCAAAAATAATATTGTAAAAACGTGTAGGTCTCGCTGAATATTACTCGTGTATAATGAAATGTGTGATAAAGAAACTTTAACAAATCTAATTTAATTCCTAGCTAAAGAAAAGCAATTTATTGATGTATACCTACACGTATATGTGCGTTCGAATAAGCTTTTTACGCAATATTTAGAAAACAGAGTAGAGTTGGTGAAACTGAATTGTTGTTAATTAAAGCGAAGGGGAGGGTATTTTGGTCTGAAATTCAAAACACACAAAAACTGTTGGTACACCAAAACATGAGAAAACGAGCTTTGGAGCCGTTTCAGTCTCTTTCGCCATTTGTCAATTATACCCTCACCGTAATATGCAATTACAAACAAATATCGCAGATATTGCATTTAATGTAGTGGCATTCTGGTCATTTAGGAGCGGGCGCGATACACGAGGCTTCTGATAACTGGGCCAACACCAGAACTCAGCGAAGGATGTCCAATCTCGGAACTCCATACAATAAATGTACATACACACAATATATGTATTTTTTTTTCGGGTAAAAACATGTTAAAGTATTTTATGCGTGGGGAAGTTTTGTTTGTTTCTGTCGAAAGTATATTTTGTTTAAAATCTTGATTTATAGGAAGTGGGTCCTAGGGATGAGACATGAGTCACCGCACATGATCATGTTCTTACTCCTTTACGTATTACTCCCTCCGTCCCCCTAAGTAGTATACATTGGGGGACGGGGACGCGGCACGGACTTTAATGCTCCTGTAAAGTATAGTTGTGTAATTTATTTTTAAAATTTTTTTTTTCTGAATTAAAGTTTGGATGTTATATTTTTATTCAGAAAAAGAAAATCTCAAAAATAAGTTACGGAATTATATTTTATAAGAGCATTGAAATGCGTATCGAACAGTTGAAAAGAAACGTATACAATTAAATGGGACAGAGGGAGTAGTACTTTTATAAAATTACCTTTGTATCTCTCTCTTTTCCCTTCTCTTTATCAAAGATTGGTACGTAAAATATGGCCATCTCTCAGCTCTTCGAATTATTTATATCCTCTTATAACGCGTGTTGGGCTTGTTTATTTTATATTTATATGAATGTGTATGATTATTATATATTCTTTAATTATTTTTAATATCAATACAATCTTACTTAATTTTACCTGATAATTATTATAATATTACATTCGTCCTACAAATCATCAATATACTTATATAAAGGAGAAGCTAGGGGCGTGTAGGTGGCGCCTCTCACATCGCTCCGTTCTATTTTTCTAATTTTCTGGAATTTTTGGATGGAAAAATATCAAAAATTAGAACTACTTTTTTTAGTTTCGGATATATTAGAAGCAAGTTTCAGAATCTGATTTTGTTTTGGATTATTTATGGAATATAGCAGTTTGAAAGTTTTAATCTGATTTTTTCAGATTATTTAATTATGGTAAATCAACATACTTATATAAAGGAGAAGCGAGGGGCGTGTAGGTGGCGCCTCTCACATCGCTCCGTTCTATTTTTCTAATTTTCTGGAATTTTTGGATGAAAAATATCAAAAAATAGAATCACCTTTTTTAGTTTCGGATATATATAGAATCACCTTTTTTAGTTTCGGATATATTAGAAACAAGTTTCAGAATCTGATTTTGTTTCAGATTATTTATGGAATATAGCAGCTTGAAAGTGTTAATCTGATTTTTTCAGATTATTTAATTATGGTAAAGAGTAGCACATAAGTCTCTCTACACCTATAAATATCCTTATAGGCAGTGTTCTAAAAAGCGCATTAAGCGGCCGTCTAAGCGGGCGCTTAAGCGGAATCGGAGGGTAAAACGCTTCGATTTTACATTAAGCGGGAGATTAAGCGTTTTTTACCATTAAGCGGCCTGTTAAGCGGATTAAGCGGACATTAAGCGGATTAAGCGGTCAGAATGATTTTGACTTGCTAATTTTTTATATTTAAATACAAATATTTTTTTATAAATATTATGAAAATTATAATAAAATATTAAAAATATCTTTTTTATCAAAAACATTTTATGTTTAAATTCTTATTACTTAATTATTTTATAATTTTAATTATATATATAATATTATTATATATAAAATTTTAAATATATATTATTAATCCGCTTAATCACCCGCTTAAAATTCCGCTTAAGCGTCCGCTTATCCGCTTAAGCGCTAGAAGGTCACCTCACCGCTTAGGACCGATTTGCGCTTTTTACAACACTGCTTATAGGTTGTAGGGCTTATAGGTTGTAGGTTTTGGATCATCTAAACACAACCTACTCTATCTCAATACCACAACCCTACCTCTTTATGATGATAGTTTTATTACTCGATTTCTAACTCGGTGGTGCCGTTTTTCTGCAACGATAAATGAAGGCTGTTTATACGGTATTAAAAAATATAAAAGTTGTTGCAAGCAAAGGTAGTTATAGACCGTTAGGTGAGGTGAGAGTCGACAAATCCAAACAGCGGAGAAGAATATAGTCTTGACATGATATTGATGGATGATATCAATAAATTAACTATCAGTGATGTATGTTTGTTGGTTATTATTTTATAATATTTGTTTTGTTCATCGGATATGTTTGTTGTTGTTAATTTTTATATGATTTGCTTTGTATACAGGAAAATATTATTCAAGCATTATCTGTTTGCTCCGTTCAAGCAACTTTTAAGTGAAGGTTGTTTATACAGTATTAAAAAATAAAGGCTATTATACGCGAGGGTAGTTATATAGACCGCTATCTCACGGAATTAATTTAGATATTTTTGTGCAAAATCAATCCGAAAAAATTGGAGGAAGGTGCAATGTAAGAACATGATTACTTTTTAAAAAAAAAACACATATAAAATTAAGATTCGTTGTGCTTTAAATTATTAATTATGTGTAGAAATTTATTTTCATTTTTTTCACCATGAATTATAGTCCAAATTTTGCAATTTTATATATTAGTATTGGTATTACATCAAGATTTTTATAAGGTTCTTTCTAGTGTGTGCCCATGGGCACACACTAACAACTACTTTTTGGTGAGGTGAAAGATTTTTACTGGTTATGCTTTTTGTGCATTTGCAGGGTGCCATGATTATTAATGAGTCTTAGCCAATAAAAATCCTCCACCTGGTCAAAAAGTGGTTGTTAGTGTGTGCTCATGAACACGCACTAAAAAATCCGTTTTTATAATATAAAATTTATTTTATCCTACAAATATTAAATTTTTAATTATTAATGTACTTTTTTATAGACAACCACAAAATTATTATATTCTACAAATATTAATATTGAATCATTAATATAATTTTTATAGGCCGCCGCAACGCGCGGCTTCTCAGCTAATTTATTAGTTTATTAAACGTGTAAATAACTCTACGATCTTATACAAGTTGAAACAATTTATTATAAAAATATTGAGGTTTGTGGACATCAACCATTTATATTACGATTTTTATTTAATTTCGCTAATTAATTTATTGTAATATTACATTTCATCTTACACATATTTTTAAAGTGCAGGTGACTTTGCGATCTAATATGAAGTTGAGATAATGTATTTAGAGCTGAAATTTTTGTGAAATTAAGGGGCTGTTTGGGTGAATTTAAAATAAGTGCTTCTTGCTTAAAATAAATAAGTGGAGTAGAAGTTAGAAACAAGATAAAACTTATAAGTGATTAAAGTGTTTGGGAAATAAGTAGAAACTCTGAAACAAAAGCTAGCATTCCTAGTTTTTTATAAGTACTCCTTGACTTATTACACAAACGGTACGAATAAGTGCTCATAATTTATAATTCAGAAACTGGACTTATAAGTCCTAAACAAACACCCACCAAGTTTCCAACTCCTTAAGGTGTTTGGTTGGGACTTTTAAGCTCAGTTTATGTACTTTTAAGTTAGAAGCACTTATTCCTACCGTTTGTGTAAAAAGTCGAAAAAAAAGTGGAGAATCGTTTATAAAAAGTTAGGATTCCTAGCTTTTATTTCATGATTTCTACTTTTTTCCTAAATATTTTATTCACTTATAAGTCTTAATTAATTTCTAACTTTTTTTTACTTTAAGAAAGAAGCACTTATTTCAATATCACCGAATCGACCCTATATTTTAAGTATTCAATTCCAATAAAAACGAAATTTTAGGATTATAGATGAATAATAGTATTCAATTCCAATGAAAATGAAATTGTAGGAGGATAGATGAATAATAATAACCAAAAAAATATATAATCGAAAAATATAGAATAGTAGGTGTAATACAAGCAAACAGATGCATTGTAATAACTGGGCTTGTGTAGTTTTTTTTTTATATCAAATTTTAGCTAAACTTTTACTCAAAAACGTCTTACATAAAAAATAGGAGTCGTTGAAAGCCGTAACCCAGGCTTTTACATAGCCAAGTTTTTGGGCTTTTTTTAGGACAGGCCCAAGTCAGATGTTGGGATCCATGCTTTGTGGACATCTCTATTCGGAGTCGGATGTCTATTTTATTATTACAAATCCTAAACTGATGAGCGAGTATTATATTGAAAAGGTTTATTATTTATTTGACAAAATTATTTTCACTTAAATAAATTGTATCAAAGTACAATGTCGGGGATTCTTTCATTCAAATAATTTATTATCCAATCGGAGGGTGATGGTCCATACTATCACAATTTCTTAGAAGATGACCCCGAATCTCAATCTTGTAGAAGATGGCCCCTGAATATCACTTAGTGGCGGTAATCGTGTAACGTTTTGCATTTTAGGGCAAACGCTACATGCTGTAGCGTTTTAAAGGTTGAACGCAACTTTGTCTAGCGTTTAACTTCCAAAACGCTACATCATGTGGTGTTTTCTATTCAATTCTAAAATGTTTTTTTTAAGTATAATCAATTATTCTAAACCCCAACAATGAACACTAAAATATTAACAGCCATAAATTACTTTATTAAACTAGTTTCTCGAATTAATTAGGTTTAGGCTCGAGGATTTAGGGCCTCCCAATCCTAAACCCTAACCGTCGGCCAATTTAATTTCAGGTATAAATTAATCATTCTAAAACCCAAATATGAATCCTAAAATATTAATGACTGTTAAATTACGTTCCAATTATTACTTTATTAAACTGGTTCCTCGGCTTTAGGGTCTCGCGGCCCCAAAGTCTCGTATTAATTAGGATTTAGAGTCTTCAACCCTAAACCCTAACCATCAACCGATTTAAATTCAAGTATAAATTAATCATTCTAAAAGACAAATGTGAACCCTAACGTCAGCCAATTTATTTTTTTAAAAGTTAAAAAATGCAACTTAAAGTGGTGTCTTGGGTTCAAAACGCCACTTTAAGTTGTGTTTTGGATGCAAAACGCTACTTTCTCTTGTGTTATCCAAAAAATTTTTAAGTTCAAAACGCTACTTAAAATGATGTTTTGGGCTCAAAACGTAACTCTAAGTTGTGTTTTGGGTGCAAACGCAACTTCACCTAATTACCAAAACTATTTCTATAAAAAAAGAAAAATGAAAAAATAATAAAACTTTCCAACACAACACTATGTTGCATTTGATAACTTCAATTTGAAAACGCAAGACGATATCACGTCTTGTCGTGATATTTGAGGTCATCTTTTTTGGTCATGATATCTAGGATATTTTTACTCTAAATTATGTTGTCGTGGGCCTTTTTTCCTAATCAGATGCATGTAGAGATTTCCTAAAAATTTAGGCAATAAAATCTTTAGTTAGAGATGAACACTCACAAAGAGTTAGATTAAGTCCAAGAGTGTCCTGAGCTAGTGTCCTAAGCTAGAATTTAAAGCATTTTTTATGAATAAGTGCTTCAACAATGTCTTAGTGGTGCCTTAAAACACTAGGACATCCACCAAGTGCCTCATCTTTAATCCATGTCCTATTTCACTTTTATCAATAAAAAATTTATTTCCATCACTTTTTACACATCTCTTCTCTCTCATCTTTTCCCTTCCCACCAATTATAAATCAAATATAATACTATTTTAATCACAAGACACATTTATAAGTAGAGATGACAATTTTTACCGAACCGATGGATACCCGATTCGTATCGACCCGAATGGATTTTACCGAACCCGAATATTTTGGGTTTGGGTTTAATTTTTAAACCCGAACTATTTTCGGGTCGGGTTCGGACTTATGGCATACCGTTTGGTACCCGACCTGAAAACCCAAAACCTGTTTCAAATCGACCCCCGACCCTGACACCCGTATATATATACATATAAATTATAAATATAAATATTAATATTTAATATATTAGTAATAACTATAAGTGTGTACATACATTAATGTGGCAGACCAAATACTAATATTAAGTACTCATCGAAAACTCTGCAAATAGCTTTGTTGCCTTGCTAGTGCTGCTTTAGTACTTTGTTTTTCAGATTAGCAGATTAAATGGACAAATGGACCCTATGGTTTTGTAATGTTTAAATTATAATTTGCTTTCAAATTTTCAGAATTTGTAATATTTTTGTTTTGAACTCCTGAATTTTTGAATTTTCATCTTTGCTAAACAATTATGTATTTCGGGTTAACCTGAACCCGAATAAAACCCGACGGGTTCGGGTTTGGATTTACATAGTATGGGTTCGGGTTTACAGTATAAAATCGCGTTCGGGTAGAGTTTGGTTTTTACTGAACCCGGTTCGACCGACCCGTTTGCAATCTCTGTTTATAAGGCATATTGTTGGAGTGAATGTACAGTATACAAAAATCATGCTTTAAATCATTAGAATACTATATTTTATTACTCCCTCCGTCCCGCTGAGTTCTTTACATTGGAGTTGGGCAGGGAGGTTAAGAAATATGTGTAGAGTAGGGAAAAAGAGAAAGAAAAGTGGGTGAAGTGGTGAGACTCATTAATTTTTAATGTATAAAAGGGAGATAGTGGAGTAAAAGTAGTGTGAAAAGAGAGTAAAAGTAGTGTTAAAAGAGAGGAAAAGTTGGAAAGTGGTGGGACATATTGACTATTTTTGGTAAGTTTCGGAATGTAAAAAAATGGATGGGACATCCCAGAAGAGAAACTGTAAAGAATCTGATGGTACGGAAAAAGTATATTTATAAGGCATCCAGTGGGACATTGTTGTACTTGCTCAGTTGCTCTTACACATGAACACGTTACAAACGGAAGGCATAGAAGCGATAAGGAAGTTCAAATATCTTCCTTATTAATATCAATAATCGGAAATTGTATTCCTTTGATGCATCTTTATCCAGAAAGCCAAAAAAAATTGTCTTGCGGTAAAATATTTGATAAACTTCGATTAATAAAAATCTCATCTATTTCTTGAGATTTAATATTACACCGTTTTAAAAGTATATCGAAGTCATCTCATATATTTCTGACAAAACAAATTCCAAAGATCTTGGGCAGATATAAAGAATGATACTCCCTCCGTTTCAAATTAGATGTCCACTTTAAAAAAATCACACAGTTTAAGAAAGGTGGATGTTTACAAATTAAATGCATTAAATGATCAAAATATGTGGGGTGAGATTGATCTATGAAATATAAATAAAAGATATAATCTATTATTCTTCTTCATCAACCATGTTCGCCTTCTCTCACACGTCTACCGATATACAACAGAATCATGGACGCCTCTCCGATTCCACCCAAAACATCATGTTCAAAATTTTGATTCTTCTAACATCGGATCATTATCTCACTCTCAACAACCATCCCTTATTAATCATTTGTCAACGCACCCAATTTATCAGATTCCAATTTTGAGGTTAGAAATTCAAATTCCGCGTCCACATATATTTATCTTCTTTCTTCTTTTCAAATGATACTGCTCGTCGATATGCTCCGTTCTGACTTGGTCGAGTCCGTTCAGTCCGTGCTTCTCGCGCTCCTCAATCTCGCAGTCAAAGATGAAACGTATGCGTCTTTCGTTCATTTATTTTCCAGTTGAATGAATTTCTTTTTGTTTGATAATATTATGATTAATTGATGTTGATTATAGTGATTTGTTTGATTTTAATTAAACTTTTTGTTTGATTTGTGGCTTGCTGAGTAATCGGTTTTTTGCGATCGTGTGCGAGAGAGATAGCATAGCAGTTGTGGCGGTGACTGAGGGTTGCGGCGTCGGCAGTTCAGGGATCCGCCTTCAGAAAGGAAAGCGTTAATTGTGTCTTAATTGAAGGCGTTATTTGGGCCTCATAATTGAGGGCGTAAACCGTGCCTCATAACTGAATATGTTAATTGTGCCCTATTTAAAGGGGCGTTAATATTTTATTAATTGTGCCTTAATTAAGAGTTAAATTGTCTCAATTATGAGTTATCATAATTGTGTAAATATTTTGATCAGCACATGCATATACACGTGATTTTATTAATAATTAATTATTGGATATATTTTTTATTTTTATAATTTATGTAATATAATATAAATCGTCTTATATTTTTCTTGTTTCCTTTGTTTTATTTTCAGGATTCTTGGAAGAACACCGGTTTTTCTTTTCGGACATTAAAGTTTTACTGTCTAAATTTCCCCGGTCATCTTGCATGTCCGACGGTTAGATAATAAGCTTTCTTGAATGAAAGAATTATCACGGTAAATTGCCGATTCATATTTGTGAGATTTATTCTCATTTTTTAAAAAAAAAATAAAAAATAAGAGATATGTGGAGTGGAAATGATTTTGGAATTATGATTTTACATTGAAAATTGAAGTGAACAAATATTTTGAAACAAAAATTTTCTTGAAAATGGACATGTAAATTGAAACGGTGAGAGCAATTAGAAATGATCCTGGGCTCAATTATTGTTCAGCATCAGTATAAATTACTCCAATAACAAGATCAGCAAAAACTAAAAATAATTTAATAAATTAGCCGGACCGGTTTTGATCGGCCCGGGTTCTAAGAATAAAAAATTAGAAAAACAAATAGCTGAAACCTTGGCGGCAACTGTGAAAGGCCTGCAAATGGAGCTGACATATACATACAAGTCCACCTTATAGATTCCACATTTGTCCTAATCACTTTGTCCATCTGCTTCTTACATCTCATCTGCCTACTCAAATCCCTCTCTTCCTCTTGGATCCTCACTTAAACAATTCACAATAATGCAATTTGTTTACTCCCCAGCTCAAGAATCAGTCTCTTTCAGTCTTTTTCCATTAATCCAAACCTCATTTAATAATCTTCTTGTTTATCTTTCAAACCCCATGTCATTTTTTGCCTGGATTTTTCAATACTTATTGTTGGGTCTTGTGTTGGGTGGAGGTTGATCAAGCTGTATTCACAGCAAAGTTGAAAAAGGGTATTTTCTTTTGGCCTTTGAATCTTCTGGGTTGGTTCTTGATTTTACTTTAAGCTTGTTTTGAATGCTTACTTTTAGTGTTTTTATTTGCATGTTTTGTGAATTTTAAGTTGGGAAGTTTCGATTTTTTTGCTATGTGATATTTGTTATCTGATGCTGGGTTAGGTTCAGTTCCATTCTGCGTCTGAGATGAATGTTTGCAATGTTATATTTAAGTGTTTTTCAACTTTAGATAATAGATTTTGGCAGAAAAGATGATATGATGGAGCTAAATGATTGAGGTTATGTCATTTTGCAAATTCGTTTGGTTGGGAGGAATGGTATGGAAAATTATGCACAAAGTAGGGAAAAGTGATTTTTTTTTTGAAGGAGTTCAAATTTTCTATGGCGAAATTTGTTTTTAAAATTAGTAGGGAGGAAAATGAAGCATATTAGGTCGATGATTTTATTTTCTAATTTGGTTGGAATTAATGGAAGATTGAAATTCATATACCTCTCCACTCATCAGTACCAATTTCAGTTCCATTTAATCTAATTTCATTCTTTCTGTCCAACAGAACGTAGAGTGATTCTGTCAAATGTCTATCCAATGAACCTTTGTATCTTAATTCGGTGTGACAAATTCAGTTTCTAGATCTTGCTTGTATATGTGACAACTTTGTATCGTTCCAAGGACCAGTAAAGTTTGATCAAAATGAGTATGTAAGTGTAATAGTTTTTCTTGGAATTTTTTTAGACAAATCGTTTTTTTGTTGTCTGCATAAAATCGAGCCAGGTCCTGGTTTGTTTCAAACTTTGCCATCTCTAATTCTGATGAGAAGTCATTTGGGATGAGAAAGTGTACATAGTATTATATAACAAATTTCCTTTTAGTTCCAGGCCTAGAGTTTAATCTCTAAGTTACTTTAAGACCGTAATTGACGTGCAATTTGTATTGATACAGCAGAATTTGGTTCTAAAAGTTATTCTGAAGTTAGCCTGAATGGCGATGTCGTTGGAAGATCTTCTTGCAAAGGAAGGCTTTAAAAGTAGGAAACTCAAGTCAATCTCTAGAACTTCTACTTCATCAGAACCGACAAGCAGACCTCTTTACACAAATTATGATAATAATAAAAGTGGTCTTTCACCTGGTGCAACACGTGCAAGGAGAACAGAAAAGACAAAATCCGATATTCCTCGGCTTCAAAGTGATTTAATCAAGGATGTGCGAGCAATACCCAGAGATGATCTTTTTAGAAAGGAGGTTTTAGATGAAAATTTAAAGAAGGAAGCCATGCTGAAACTTAATAGAAAAAATTCTTTGCAGTTCAGGGGCAGTAAGAGCTTTGACATTAGGCGGGCTGCAATTTTTCCAGAGAGTGAGATAGTTGAGGCCGATCTAGATCATCACGAGGTTGATACCGGGTCGCAACATGATGAAAGATATGCAGATATATATTCAAATGAAGTGTTTAGTCCTTCTGGAAGTACAGGTAAGGTTTCAAATGGAAGTGGAGGAATCGTGACAGCGAGGAATATGTCAGGGAAGAATTTACAGGACTACAAAAGGCGTGGTAACAATTCCAACCAAAATCTGCTTGGGCACGTGAGTTCCAGACTTAATAACCATAAAACCATGAAGCAAACTGAGGCTTCTAGCTACACACCAGACGGAGGATCACAGAAAAGCAAAAGCTCCAAAGAAAGTAGGCACCGTAGGCAACCAGAGACTGAAGAGGCTCCAGCAGAACCAGCACTTGATGAAATTGCTGTCCGAGCCATGATTTCTATCTTAACAGGGTATATTAAACGTTTTTTTATCGACGAGGACTTTAAGGCATCACTTCGTCACAATTGTTTTGCTTCCCTTAATTTTGTTGGGCTGGAAGAAGGCATTAATACTGAAAGCAAAGTCATTGACAATCTGGAACAAGCGATAGAAACAGTTGAAAGAGCTGCTGAAGAATCTGCAACTGCAACTGAGCTGAAAAAGGCGTCTTTGCATCTCAGTGTCATTACTGGACTAAATGCAAATGATTTAAAAGATGGATTTACTTCAGGCATTCCCAATTCTAAGTTGTCAGCATGTGCCCATCTTTATTTATCTGTGATTTATAAGCTTCAGAAGAAAGACAGGATTGCAGCAAAGCATCTTCTACAAGTGTTCTGCGATTCGCCATTTCCAGCTCGAATAACTTTATTGCCTGAGTTATGGAATGATATATTTTTTCCTCATCTTTCGCATATAAAGGCATGGTACAATCATGAGGCTGTTTCTCTAGCTGATGCACCAAGCAAGGAAATAAAATTAAAAATTCTTGAAAAAGTTTATAATGAAATAATGGACTCTGGTACTTACCAGTTTGCTGCTTATTACAAGGACTGGCTGACAGAGGGTGTTGAAGCTCCTACTATTCCCTCTATCCGTATTCCTTCCGCATCAATTCAGGGAGTTAATGGGGGAGTTTCAAACAGCAACTACTCGGATCCGGGTAATACTCTTATTCCTTTCTCATCTCAGCCAATGCTCAGTCTAAAACTATATCATTCAGATCTAGGTAGTTTCAAGAAGTCAGGGGCAGATCAAGTGGTAGACTTTGAAGAAGCAGAAAACTTTGATATAAGCAGAAGAAGCTCGACTGCTTCTGTAGTAGAAGATAAGGAAACATTAGCATATTCGTCTAATGCTGCTGATCATAAGGAATTAGTAATCCAACAAAAAATTGCACACCATGTAAGTCTTTCCATGTAAACTTAGCATTTTTATGCCTATACAGACAACACAAGAAAAAGAAAAAGTGAGTGAATGATCAAAGTCTAATGAATGATGCTCTCTATTTATTATCTGATTCATCTCTTCCCACTCTTTACGCTTTTATGATATTCCTAGTGTAGCGAAGATTCTGGTCCTAAGTCGATACTGAAGCAAAAACTTCATTGAAAAGAGAAAAGTGTAAAAAGTAGTCCTTAGTTCTACCCATCAGTCTGCGGAGGCCAGTATAGTCTGTGCTCAGCTTAGATCACAATCAATAACTGCCCTAAAGCTTTTCCAGTTGGGATTAATTTTTTATTTTCAGCATTACTTATCCTTCAAGGACATTAGGGTATGACTATAATCAAGGTGTTTGAACCCTAATCTCTATAGTATATTTAACAAACACATGGGGTGTGTTGTGTAGTATATTGTGCCCTATCAACACATGTTTTTAATGATCTTTATTATTTTGATAATACAGGTTTATTTGGATATTTTTTACATTTTTGCTAGCCAAAGTAAGTTGTTTATTTAGTAGTAAGGCACGACTTGAGCTTGTTGTTTACTTGTTTTAAAGCGACCAAAGCTAATCTGTAAGCGATTGTGAGTCAGAGAGTTGGTTAAACAAGGTTGACTTGGCATTTTTTGGCTGCATAACTAATAGTATGTTGAATTAGATGCATGCTCTTTGGTTCTAGTAATATGTTAGAGTCACATGTGAGTAGGTGTATCGGACGGAGTCATTGGTACACCCATTGGCTAATACCTTATGCTTTAGAGTGATTTACTGGCGATCGTGTATCTTGCATACTACTATTCATCATTCGTATAAAGAAACTATGTACTTTTCATAAGTGTAACCATGGATGCAGTTACGAGTTAAAAAAAAGTTGGTCTTTTGTGCTGTTTAACTTATTTGCTGTGCAACTGTATACCATGTCAGTTGATATGTATTAATGACATTGTGCATGTTATTTGAAGAGGGAGTTGGCATTATGTAATGCTGCATCTGGTCGTATGCAATAAAGAAATTAATAATAAATGTGTCAAGTATGTGCTAATTAGGTTCTCCCTTTATAAAATTGTTGTGTTTATGGAGCTAAGGTAGAGAGTTTGGGCTGCAATTTTTTAGTAACTTGTATACTAAAATATATAGATATTTTATCTAATATATGTATATGAAGTTTTATTTCAAAAACTATAAAGTACAATATTTGATACACATAATTTAATTCTTTTATTTTTAGGAAACCATCAGTTCTATTTCTGTCAAAAGCTTTATCGAAATAATAATCATTAAATATAAACTTATATATCTAGTTTTAGATAGACCAAAATATTAGATATTACAATTTTAAAATAAATATTCTATTATTAAAGAATAATCATGTAAGAGGTCCAAGCTTTGGGGGCGGCGGGCTGTGGCACTGTTGTCAACCATTACCACCTGTAGCTCTGTCTCTGACTGTATTCAACGATCACAAAATAAATTTGTACATCTTTGTATTGTTCTTGTTGCTTATTACTTTCCTTTTCTATTTATTATTAGATTGCTTGTGTTTGCTCAAACAAAAATCTCTTTTCCTTTAAAAGATTATCTTCATGGAGGCATGCTTATCTGTTTAAAGTTGGAGTCTAGTGTTTTATTCTGTAAGGACCAGTCTGAAATTTGCTTCTAAATACTTGGATAATATAACTGATGGTTATGGCTTTACATGCGCTTTAATATTACTTATACATTCACTAGTGTCATTTATATATTGATATGACTTCTGCTCTAGTGCTCTCATACAAATTCTAACAAACTTTAGGAAGATGGACTAACATCATGTACCCGATCTGGTTCTGGTGAGATAAATTATATTGACAAGTTCGATGACGCCTATCAGCTCCAAGTAACAAATAGTATCGATATGCTTCAAGAACTTCCATATACAAAAGTGAACGAGCTTACAATAAAGAAACTTGCGAAAGCTGTCTTCAGTTTGCCACTGACAGAGGAATGTCGAAATGAAATCAATTCTTCTCTTTTGACTAACAAAGATGCACATTGTTATAAGCCCTTGGTAATTCAACTCATTTTTTTTTCCTACCATGGTCATAGTTCAACAAATCGTTAATATCTGCTCTTTCTAATAGTGTGTTTTACGAATCTGAGGTGCAGGCAAATCATCCAATGTTGTTCCATCAAGGTTGGTGGTGCAAAACCCTAAGGAAGTTCTTTTATATTGCATATTTGATTATTTGTGTGATACTCCTGTTAATGTTCTACCCTGCAGGTTGGAGTGAAAACTCGGACTCTTTTGTTCATCGGCCTTCTTTCTTAAGCATCCCTGAGGACTTCATCTGCCCTCTAAGCGGACTATGTTTTGAGGAACCCGTCACTTTAGAGACTGGCCAAACTTTTGAGACTGAAGCTCTTAGACAATGGTTTAATAAAGGACACAAGACATGTCCAATTTCCGGAGTTACTCTAGAGTATCAAGCTGTGCCCCTCACAAACTTCATTTTGAAACGTGTTGTTGATACATGGAAATTTGAGCACTGCAGAACTGTATTGGGTTTTGCTTCCCAGCTAGCAGTGAATATAGAAGATAAGTTCAAGGATGAAGCAGCTGTTTCCATTTTTGAGCATCTTCTTTCTTTTTCTAGTAGAGATGAAAGAATTAAAAATGCCAGGCTCCTTATCTCTCTTGGAGGACTTGAGTTTCTTATACGAAGGTTTGGATCTGGAAACTTGGAAGAAAAAACAATCATTGCGGCATTGTTGTCTCACTGTATTGAAGCAGACTCTGGTTGCAGAAATCATATAGCTAGAAATATAGAAAAAACGTGTTTCGTTGAGCTTCTTCACTGTAAGCAGGCCAAGTCAATAGCAAATGCTGTCTCACTACTAATAGAGCTACTTTTCTTGAACAGGTACTCTCTCTCTCTCTCTCTCCCTCCCTCTCTCTGTGTGTGTGTGTTACTCTGACTCGGGTACGAAGTGTCAGACACGACACGTTCTGAGCGTAGGACTATAAAACTCAGAAAATTTGGGACACAGGGACACGTCATAATATATTGATAAACAAGCATGGTATAGATACCTTAACAGAAATTAACAATTAAACTAAGATTTAACTTGAGATTGTAACTAACTTTGCAAATTAGGGATCTTGTCTACTTGTTTCTTATTTATGCTTCTTTCATTCTTCGCTGTTTTTTGGGTTTGCATTGTAAATTCGGCTCATATGTGGTCTTTATGTTGTTCTTAGAGCAAGTCCAATAGGTTACCTAAATGATGTCCTAAACTCACATTTAGGTAATGTGTCAAAAAAATGCACCCCAACACTATCCTAGTGGTTACCTAAATCACTAGCACAACCTCAAATCTCTTAGCCATTACTTATTTTTAAGTAACCCCTAGCCATTACCTATTTAATATTTATGAATAAAATAATCATCTCTCTCCTTCTTTCTTTGTCATTTTCTCTCCTTTTCCCCTTCTCTCTCTCAAATTTATTATTAAAATAATCTTAGGAGAACAAATATAGGGATTGCTATTGGAGTTGACACTAAAAGTAGATTACCTAAATCACTAAGACTCACTAGGATTCATTATTTTATATTATTAATAACTAATAAGATAAGTAACCTATTGGACTTGCTCTAAGTGTCCACATTTCAGTCAAAGGATCCGACGCAGAATAAGTGTCGTGTCTGAGTGTCCAATTGTCTGACATGGGTACAGAGGTCTAAACAGAAGAGTGGGAGTAGCATAGGGTCTCTCTTGACATGGGTACGGTGGTCTACAGAAGAGTCGGAGTGGCATAGGGTCCCCCCCCCCTTTCTCCCTCCCTCCCCTCTGTGCGTGTGTAACTTTTCTATTATACGCTGTGTGTGTCCGTGTTCAACTTTTCTATTATACTCTGGACACCTCTCCACTTGGTAGTCGGTAGGACGTGCACTCATGTCATGTATGAGTGAGATGCTTCTGTTGGTATTTGAGTTATGCTAATTCCACCAGGTGGTGTTTGAAATTATACATTTCCGTTCTTCCTTTATATACTCCCTATTACTATTATAATCATTTAAGATCATGAGAAAAGAAAAGGAGAATTTGATCATATTCATGCTTCCTTTGCCCATTTTATATCCCCTGGTGATCAGGCCACATGATCAATGAAAACAAAGTGAGGTATAGCCTCAGTTTCTATGCAAAAGCTTTGATAGTCTACTTCTTAGGATGGAATCGTGAGCATGACACATCCTGTCTCTGCACCCCTTTATAAATGCCACTGCATTTGTGTGTGTGTGTGTCTTTATGATGCGTTTATTGACTTAAAAAATTTGGATAATTCAGTAACAATGCTATGATTAAGATCCCATAAACGCAGAAGCAGTATATTATTGCAGGATTTTACAGGCCACATATTGGGCAGAAACCTTTCCAAGTGTCCTTTTTTTTTTTGCCAACAGAATAGATACTAGGAATATATTTTCAATCAGCTCGCTAACATAGGGTCCTAAGGGAGTACATATACTTTGTATAGCTTGCTGTAGTTGAGTGGTATTTATCTGATAAGATTTCCCTCGGGATATAAAGTATTGATAACAAAATTTCAGGAGGATGGATGTTTGCTCTTTCCTAAGCGGCTTAGAAAATAAGGAATTGGTGAACACAATGCATGTAATACTTATTTATCTCCAAAGTTGCCCCTCTGATCGAAGGCCTTTGGTTGCAGTTCTCCTTTTACACTTGGACCTTCTGGTAAGCTCTTCAACAAAATGGATTTTGTTGTATTTTATATATACTTTTACCGAAGATTAGTCCTCTGCCTGTATAGTACATTGTGGATATGCACTTGCAATGCATACTGTTGGTGCATAACATGACTTTTTTGACTTCTCTAAGTGAATGCTTGATGTTTCCTGGTGCTGTATATTTTCTGTAACCGAAGTGCTTTGACCTTGTATACAACTAACTTGTATCTGCTGTTCATGGATTTCTTTAGCGTATATACTATATTTTACATATCCTTACATCCTAAGCAAAGAGCTTATGCAAGAATCGATAGATCCCAAATACAGTTTACCAACATTCCGTGGATCATTCGATTATGACAGTAAATTGTAGGTGTAATATACATATTGTGTTGCATTGTATTATTGTAAAGAATGTACTAATTTCTTGCATACACTTGTATATTCATTTAGATTTTTGCTATTCCTTGTACCCGGCCCATGGAAGCCCTTTGCACCTCACACTCTAATTGAGTTTTGAGAGATGATATCTTAGTCTGATACGTATTATATGTCTTTTTAGATACACCAGTAATCAGTTATTATTATATATTTTGGACAATGTATATTTTTCATGCTTACAGTTTACTGCACTTGGACCCAGTAGAGAAAAATGGTGCAAGTGGGTTGCAAAATTGCATTGGTAAAATTAGTGGCAGCTCACATGAGCACCATTGCTACTTTTTCCCAACATTACTTGTCAAATGTAGATTCGTTCAAGTGCTTGTGGATATTGTTACATGGTTTTTCCAATATTAGATTCCTAAATAAGAAAAAACTGCAGTATCTAACTGGCAAACTACAGATTGTGTAAATTAATTTTGTGCCAATACTTACCCTCTTCCAGCTCACATATCATTTGTATTGATCTGTTGGGGAGCACAATGTGCATCTCAACCTAAATCGCAAATAATGCCTCACAGTTTCATATTTTCAAAAAAACTTTTGCTCTATGATTTATGAAATATAAACCTTGTGTAAGATGTTCCAACTTAATTTACGAAACAGGAACCTTTTTTTTGGTTCCAGGTTACTTTTGTCAGTAAAAGTACCGCTTAAGCTATGCAAAGTTGTTACTTGCACTAAAGCTATCCTATGTTTTTCAACATGTAGATAGCTCCAAAAAAGTACAGTATATATCGGGAAGAAGCTGTAGATGCCATAGTTGTGGCTCTAGAAAGCAGCTTAACCGACGATAAGATTAGAGAAAATTGCTGCCATGCGCTCCTTGTCCTGGGAGGGCGTTTCTCTTTGAGTGGGAAGGTAATGATAGAGGATTGGATCCTAAAGATAGCTGGTTTTATTGATTGTCATGAACCAGAATTACTTGATTCTAATGAAGACCTACGAGCAGCTAACTGCACCCTGCCGGTATGTACTTTCTCTTAGGCAGTGTTTTTACTTCTTTATATGTGGTCTTTAATCCACCTTGTTCTCTTTAAGAACGTCTATTTGTGGATTGAGCTTTATATCTGTATTAATACATCACAAATTTGGGTTTTCTGTGAATAATCCGACATAATTACTTAAGAACCACTACAAAGACCTGATGAAACATACTGGTACTTTTTTTTTAGTATATATCTGATTGAATTTTACCCGTAAGCATTGTCTCTGTGTTATGTATACTTGGTATGAGAACAGATAGATGGTTGCAGGTACAGCTTGACGCGATTATATACATCCATCTTTCCATTCAGCAGGAGCTAGTTGCTAGTAGTCCAAAGAATTACTTGCTGAATTTATATCTTCAGTTTTTAACAAGACCTAAAAAAAGGAACTTCCATCTGCACCATTGCTTCACTATCAATTATCCTCGAGTTCGTGCAAGCTTCTTTTCCTAAACTTACTCTTCAAGTCATCCTCATTTATTTTCAAACACAACCTAAATACCTTTTGTAAGTTTGGACCTATCCTGCCGGGTCCCTTAACCTCCATAAAGGGCGTGCATAACATCATTAAAACATTGAAACATGATAGTTATCACTTCTCTGATATTAACAACCTTCCAGAAGAAATTACTCCACACAGCTGATACCGGCTAAGATTGTTCATTACAGATAATGGCAACAAATTACCATTCCTTTGGAATTCAATTTATATTCCTGTTTTCAGAAAGTATGCTGTAAATTTGGGGTTCAGTGACTTAATGTCGTGAACTGTCAGAAACTCTGATTCGTGTGGCTTTTCATCGGCAATTTGGTGATTACAGAGAATAAATTTGATAAAATGTTGTACCATTGTTCTTTAACTTGTCCGTGTTGATATGTGGTGTGTTTTCTGACTCTCTGCCAGTAGGCATATGGCTCCAACTTCCAATGAGTGTATCATGTATGCGCTAAAACTAATTAAGGACATTATATTGAACAAATATAAACAAAATGTAGTGTGTGGATTCAATTGTCCACCAAAGCTTCAATGCAGAAAAGAATTGGGCATGAAAACAAAAAATAACAAAGCTGCTGTGTCTCATTAAATTAATGTATATTTGTGTGTAAACAATCTTGAAGTGGGTCACTATCTACAGGATACTGATGAAGATCAGGCCAATGAAGAGTGGTTGAGGATCTTATCAGCTTCACTTCTTGATGAGAAGAAATCATTTTTGGAGAAGATATCTATGTGTTTGGGTTCTGGACAGTTAGATCTGGTGAGGACATGTCTGACCACAGTAGCATGGATGAGTTCCTCAATTGCTTCATTGCCGGACTTCAGGAGATCTGCCTTCTCGCCTCTCATATCTCATCTTAAAGGGGTCTTGGAAAACAGTGAGAGGGTTGAACATAAAGTACTCGTATCAATGTCTTTGCTAAATTTTAGCACAATACCAGGTTAGCATGGTTTTTTACATATGTTCTTACTCGAATAGAGAATAGAGTATCTGTTTCTATGTCAAATGATTTACAATTGAACAGTGCATAAGCAATAAACACCACCAAGTTCTATGGGCATGCCAGGTCTCCTGCATCTGTAGGTTTAGTCTCCCTTACACCAAGGGTGTAGATGGAGGTCATAATCCCATCAATTAAATTATTTCTGTATAATTATTGGGTATTATAGTCTAGATATAGTTGACTTTATCCAAAGTACTTGGAACCCTTGGCCAGTTCTTACACCCCCTTGTTATCTGCAGATCCAGGTTTTTCTATATTATCGTTATCTATGTTCAGGAACGCCATTTTCTCAAAAAAGAAGAAAAGGTTCAGAAACACCATGGGAAATATATACACCCATGCTTACAATTTGTTACAACCTAGAAAAGCATTCTTAATGTGATGCGAGTACTACATGTTACTCCTATAAGAGCATGCCAACCCTTGTGCAAAGTTCATATTTAACTTAATGGCATTGCTAATTGAACTGTTTCATTGGCTACAGAATGCAGGATCCAGTTAGCTGCTATTGCACAGGAGTTAGAATCCCCCCTTCGGAGCCTTGCAGAGGTAACATGGACAGCAGAGAAACTTTACATCACACTTTTCGGTGAAAGTCTTTAGTACGACTAGACAAAATAGACTGCTTCACATAGTTTTGGTTGGCTGCATAAACTTCTGGTTTGCGCTTCTACAAATTAGAAAACCTTTTCTATATGTCTTGTACTGTAGATCTACCTGATCATTGTGATACCCAGACCATCTTAAATTCGCCTTGCTACTGTTCCTAGGTTATTGAGAAGAATTTAAGGAATTCAAATTTTGGATTGCAAGCCTGACCGAGAGACTATGAAATTGTGCATACCTGTTATTATTTCTAATGTTCACCTTAAATTTGGTTCAATGCATATATTTTCTTTAAATGCTGTGCCATTTATGAGTTCATCATTATCTTTTCTTATAAACGGTAGCTGAAAAGTGAAGTTATTCTTGAAAGGGGGCTCAGACAACGCGATCTGCTTAGCCATTTTTGTTTCTTTTTGTGCTGAGGCAATGCAAAGATGCCTCTGTTGTTGAAAGGAAGATTTATTTTTTTCCATAGAACCAAGTAACAATACTCGTACCTACTGATACAAATTTCTGCATATTGACTAACCAAATGCTAATACTTGTTCTTGTACCAATACACCCCTTTATCTGGAGTATCTTCGTCTTCTTGCACATAGAGACACTCTTTTCCTTCCCTCCACAGAGCTTTATAGAACGGAAGGCTATCGGACTGGTAATATTCCCCGAGCATGGGTTTTATTGCCTCTGTTGCCTCCGTAGCATGATAATGTGGCATATTGGAGAAGAGATGATGAGCTACATGGGTGTCTGTAATGTGATGGAAAACCTTGTTCAAAACTCCGTAATCTCTGTCAACCGTTGCCAGAGCTCCCTTGAGCCACTCCCATTCTGAAGAATCATAATGTGGGAGTGAAGGATGAGTATGCTGCAGGTACGTGATTGAAACGAGGAATGCATTTGTAACAAGTAAAGGCATCGTAAAATAGCATATGATCCAGGAGAATCCTTCAACCAGAGCAATACGATAGAGCACATACGACATTGCCAGAACTCCTGCATCCGACATGAAGATCTGAAGCCTCTCGCGGTTATTGTATATGGGGCTGTACGGATCAAAGTGGGAGGCATACCGATCATAAGGTCTTCCCGCGACATTGCAAGCCAAGTACAAAGGCCATCCAAGAAGAAGTGTCACCGCAAGTATCATCATTCTTCCTGGTGGATTGTCTATGTAAGTGTAGTACCACGGAATGGTGGTTTTAGGCTTCGGAACAAACACCTCATCCTTCTCGATAGAGTTCGTGTTGGAGTGGTGGCGCCTGTGACTGTACTTCCACGAAAAGTAAGGCACCACAATGGCCGAGTGGAGGATGAAACCAACTGTATCGTCGAGCCACGGGTAGTCACTGAAAGCATGGTGACCACACTCATGAGCAAGAACCCAAATTCCGGTGATCACACATCCTTGGAAATACCAATAGACTGGCCAGGCAAAGTAGGACAAAGGCTTCGGAATAAGGTGAAAGTAAGAGCTGGCAATGTAATAGAACAGAGAGATGAAGAAAATATCAGCAACTACATAAGAGAAGGATCGGACAAGGGATCTCTTGAAGCAGTGTGGAGGTACCACTTTCTTGATCTCACTGAGGGTGAAAGGAGGCTTTGAGTGAGGGGCTCTATCGTGTTTTTTTTCGATGTCACCGTTGGTGGCTGGGACGCTCATTTTTCCTCCGGCACCCATGATTTCTACCTGAAAATGTGAAAAATGATTCATAAACTTTAGGATGACAGCCCAATTTGAAGCATTTCGAGACCAGGAAAACGGTTTCCAGCAAAACTACTACTCCCTCCGTCCCATCCAATTGTTAACAGTCGATAACATAAACTAATAAGCACATGCACATACATATGACAATTGCACAACTCAAAAAGATTGTAAAAAAAGAAACTGAGAAAGAGAGAGTAAAGAAGAGAACCTGTTAGAAGGCAGCTTAGCTTAGGTTTCAACTGAACAGAGCTTCTGTCTCTGTATTTATTCAAATACCACTCCTTTATCTATTATTAATATTATTATTTATATTTCAGCCGCTCAAGCTTGACTCTTTAAACTTAAAATTTCATGGAAAACGACGAAAATCATTTCAGGCTTTGTAATCCTCAAAGTAAATAGAAACTGAAAGACTCCAAAAAAGGTTTCATTTTCATAGTTCTTCACACCATATTCGACTACTAGGAAAATACTAATAATCTTAAGAATAGTACTTGATCAAGGCCGCCTTTTGGGACAAAGAGACATGGCCTCTAAAATATGCACAACAATAATAAAAAAGAAAGTAGGATAATAAAACAAGTTTGTTTTTTAGAAAAAGAAAAAACAGGTTTGTTGAGTGGAGTGTGATAAAGAGCTAGGCCTGTGGTAAATTGATACTCAGATTCGGATAGAATAATGTGATGATATTGGTGGTCAAGTCTGGCGTGCTGTGGCGGGCTGATCATGCCTACCAACTGACCCACAAAGTTTCCTCGTGATCAA
The DNA here is from genome assembly GCF_001625215.2 of Daucus carota subsp. sativus. Lineage (NCBI taxonomy): Eukaryota > Viridiplantae > Streptophyta > Magnoliopsida > Apiales > Apiaceae > Daucus > Daucus carota. The sequence goes on from NC_030381.2 coordinate 30,223,369, forward strand.
TTTAACTGACTCGAATTCTTTTGGTGACTAAAGAGTAAGAATCTCAAGTGCCCACATTTGCACGTCATCAAGATAGTATATCCAGATATTTTTCAAAAATTTGTGTGATGTTCCTGAAGATTTCAATTCTAAATCCGTCATCAAGATATCGTATATCTGTTTGTGAATGTGAAGGTCCAGAACTATTTTTGCTAGATACCCTTTTGAAAGAAAGAAAATACAATGTTGAACAAAGATTTAGCCCGAGCGGCGAAATCCTCCAAGCCAAACGTTGAGAATTTGCAATGAACTTGGTCATTCCCACAAATTTAAAATACACACACTAGAAAATTACCACACCAATAAAAAGCTGTCCAAATTTATTCAAGGAGACGATTAACACGGATTGCCACTTTGTCAGGAAGCACCTTAAAACATAACCAGGTCTAAAGAAAGCAAGACATTCAAATGTTAAATCATGCCAACAAGTAGATCAGAGGTGAGAGGCAGCATCTAAACTGTCAAAAACTACTAAAACTCCATACTTTAATCCCAGTTTCAAATTCCAAGACTCCCGAATATGAAAATTGAAAAAAGAAACTAAAACAAACCAACTAAGATCACATCTGAGATGTAAACAGCCGCAACCAAGCAAGTGGGGTGATTTTTCTGCTCAAATTCCTGACTTGCGCAAATCTTCTGCACCGTGTGCAAAGTGGCACCTGTCCCCAAAAGTGCATGATCCTTTAGCGAAATTCTCACAGAGCTTTGTCTTGAAGTTGTTTGCTGGACCAGTACCAGACATTGCATGGCTTTTTGGTGGCGGTCCAGAGGCTGATCCGATGCTCACAATAAGCTCCTGAACCATCTGACTGGCTTGTTTGATCTGATCGAAAGTACCCTCCAGTTCGATGTTCCTTAGATTTGGATCAGCCTCGTGTTCTCTGATGGAAAGCTTTGCCCCAGTCTGGCGACATATTTGCTTAGAGTTGACGCCATTTTTACCAATTATAGCTCCAGCAAGTGATGCATCAACACTAATCTTTGCTGTGGCATTAGCCCCAAAACTTGTTCCAGTTCCGTAGCTTGGAGGGGTTGGCTCCATGCGACTACCAAACCTGCTACCAGGCATCGGTCCCATGCCACGTGGGTCTTCATGATAAGGAACTGTCGGTCTGCCCAACTCCCATTCACCATGTGCAAAGTGACACTTATCACCAAATTTGCACCCTTCAGCAGAGTTGTATTTGTTGCACAAACGGGATTTGATTGCCGGGGGTGACGAACCGTCGGGAAATGATGGTTGTCCAAATGATGGTTGCCCATGATTTCGGGCAGGGGCTGCTGGATTGTTGCCAGTCATTTGGGCTACAGCTTTGATGCCACCTGGTACGTAATGTAAGAAATGGCATCCCTCTCCAAATGGACACCCTGCAGTGCTGCAGACCAATGGAAAACAGATGAATCAGTTCCAGACGATGTTATAAATAAAGAAGCCAGCACTAACATGAATAATAGCCAAGAAAAAGTAGTGAGGCCTTATGATAAATTAATCGAAATTTCCACTGTCAAAAATGTTTCATGTGATGATATTAATCTTTCATGAATATTAACCTAATTGTGATGTTCTATACTGCAAATACTGTTTTTACTTAGCAGAAGATTGGTCTAGAAAGGAGTTAAAATTATACTCCCTCCGTCCCATTCATTTCTATACAGTTTTCTTTTTGGGATGTCTCATCATTTCTATACATTTCAAAAATAATAGCTTTTAATAATATAAAACACCATTACACTAACTACTTCTTCCACTATCTCCATTCTATAATACTCCCTCCATCCCAAATTAGATGGCCCCGTTGACTTTGGGCACACAATTTAAGGTTCATTGAGCGCATAGATACGTGACTTATTTTTAAAATTTTATTTTTGCAAATAAAAATTAAAATATGAAATTTTCATTTATAAAAGAAAAAATAAAAAAATAAATTTTGGAAGTAGACGGTCAATGCACCTAAAGTTACGTGCCCAAAGTCAACGGGGACATCTAATTTGGGATGGAGGTAGTAATATACACACTATTACACCCAATACTTTCTTCCACTATCTCAAATCTATTATTAAATATAAATGGGTCCCACCACTATACCCACTTTTCACCTAACTTTACTCATTTTTACACTTTTTCATTTTTACACTTTTTCTTGGTCTCCGCATCCCAACCAAATGTACACAACTGGTTGGGACGGAGGGAGTAGCTCATATCGAGAAGGGATTATAAAAACACACATGGAAAGAGCAAATAGTTTTGAAGTCGTAATCTAAATATGTTCAACTATTTGTGCCTGTAAACAATGTTCCATACCATTATAACAGGAAACGATGACTAAATGTCACACAAGATTAAGTGATACTTGTTTGTTTTCAGCATAATCTTCATATTGGTCTACATTACTCCAGCAATGACAAAAATGATATTATCTGACAATAGTCTTCTATATGCTAATCCAAATAGTGGAAACAAAATGTAGGTCTTGTATAACCAAGACACTTAGGTTAATATAACCCTACTTAACTAATTCCAAAAACATATAATTTGGTAGAAGTTATTGCTACACCAAGGGAAGCGGCCAAACAATACCTTCATTTTGAACTTGTTACTTTGAAGATTATAGACCAATTTTCTACGATTAATTGTAATGCTTTAAGAAAAGAGTCCCCATAACAGAATATATAAACCACAATAATATCTTTTCTTATCTTTAGAAGTCATCTATCTGCTGATCTTAGACTTGGAAGAATGTCGCAAGATATATAATTAACTTTATCCCTTATACATATAAACAAAACACCGCTAAAATTGCATTAGATAGAAAAAATATTATGCTAATAGATACTAAACAAAATCATGTACAGAGCAAGTGATGATGACTAATATATATGATCATAAAACTTCCACGACGCACACATGTACACATATTCCTGTGATAAGGACTATGAATGCCCATGCTATTCTTGATATATTCTACCAGTTTGACAGTTTCTGAGCCTGTTAAGGAAAAAAAAATACAGCGACCAGTATACCAATCACCAAAGTGAATCCATGATCAGTGAGATCAACCGATGTTACCTTAAGCAAACACCAAACAATAACCTGTAAAACTTAAGGTGACTATTTCCTAAAAGTATTCTACGACTAATTCTGATGAATACAGGTAATATATAAGCCTTGTCATTATTAACAGCCTCAAATTTTCAACCAAACGAATTGCTTTGAGGTTCAATGGCCTCAAGTGCTTATTTCAACAGCCCGTTCGCAACTCAAGAATCCGTTCAGTAAGCCTTGTTATTTGTGATTAAAAAGGTATTTTACCTGTAACACAACTTTAAATGCCCAATTCATTAGTCCAGATCATCGCTTTTATTAAAAACCACTAAAGAAATAACTTACAGCTTAAAAGTAAAAGATAAAATTACACTTGCATGATTCATTTTACATAGTTTAGAATTAGAACCTGAAAAACTTTGTGCATGGCTTCGATTTGCTTCCTATACCAGTTGTAAAGGACTCCGTTTCTGTTACAGAACATTAATTTTTTATCTGAGTTAAAATTTCAGTGAATTACTTTCTTCAAAGTTTAGCCAAGATTTCATACTCATTCACCAATAAAAGAGCCATTAGATATAAAATATGATATATAATAAGGTAAATACAGTATAGATGATACATTCATTAGAGTAGTTTCAGATACCAATATACTACAGTTTTAGAGTTCCAGGAGAACACCCGGGGAATATATTTTAAAGGTCCTCTTTTAAATATTACTAACTATTTTGACTCTTTTCCACACAATATCCAATTTCATTCATAAAAAACTTCATATTGAAATCAACTTCAGTAGCAAGTCTCCCTGCATAAAGTTTTCCGGAAAGTAGGGTAAAAACAAGATTAAAATGAAAAAAACAAAAGAGCCATATATAAATTAATTTTGGTGATGCCTTCATGTTCAATTGTCTTCAATTTCACATAGTGAAGTACTATCCAGTGTTATTAAACGCGGTATTCTCACTGAAGAGCAAATGCTTCTTGGGGGCATAAGCGGAACGCCCTAGACACAGATTCATCAAAGACAAAGAAATATACTTATATATATGATAAGTAATGCAGAATATTATTAATTTATAGATTAGAAGACACTTAAATAATAAAGCAAATTCATCATCATATAGATTCAAAATAGAACCATTTGAAGTCGGAGTAACAAAGAAATGCAAAGTTAATCCATCAGTTACAGCAATTAAACAAATAGCAACCATAATAAGTATGCATAATCAGTATGCACAATATATAACTGTGAATTTTAATTACTTAATATATAAAGGTCAGCACATATGAAGGAAAGAAATTTAGTAAAAGAATCAGTATATACAAGAATTGTATGTACATACAAAACCGTATATACTATATATGTGTGTGTAAATCTATATGCAAGAATTGGTATACATGAATATGAGTAGATAATTACAAGGAAGAAGATGAGAAGAATGCATATGCAAGAATGAAGAATCTACAAATGTGTGTAATTTAACGGAAGCGTGCATCTCCTGCACTTTTTTATTTGCGCATAAGCGCTTAAGGCACACAAAAGCACACGGACTGGTACTATCTTTCTTCAGAATGAGGAAATAAACATAACATATTAACCTTGCACATTCTCATCCACAGTATGAATGACAAAATTCCTAACACAATATTTACAAAACAAAAGTAAACTTGGGAATTTGATTGTTCTGATTGATCATTATTATATTTACTGCCACTCCAGATTTCTAAGTTTCTAGACATGTAGTAGAAATCCTTCCAATTTTGAGAACATAAGAAAATCCCGGTACCAAGGTAAAACCCAGTCAATAAGAGGTGACAATAGCCTTACTAATCACAGAGACAGAACAATCAATCGATGCAAAATCTTTTACATAAGATTTGGTTTCTCAAAGACCTAATCTTACATAAAGTTGTCAACACCCAAATTCAAGTTTATTTATAAATCTTTACATCACTAAATAGTTTTTATTAACTTCACCCTGCACAAAATCACATACAAAGTGCAAAAACCCAAATACAAGAAACAAACACTACACACCAGTAATAAACAAGAAATCAAGAGTGATAAAAAAACCAAAAAAAATCAATTAACACAATCAAACAAGTTCGATCGAAAAAACAAAGCACGACCCATCAATTGAGTAACCATATTAAGAATTCCCAACTCATCAAACTTGAAAAATACATAAAAAGATGAAAAAAAGTGAAACCTTGCTTGGACTTCTTGAAAGCAGCATTGCCATTCAAGGCAGGAGCTTCAGGTCTTGCCCTCTTTCTAGCACTTCCAAAATCCATATGGGTGTTTCCTTTCGAGATTAGATGATGTGAAAATTAGGTCTAGATGTGCCTCACGATTGTACAGAGATATATTGTTTGATGATTGTTGGATTTCTACAGGCTGAGGTTTCTAGTACTATCCTTTCACGTGCTCTCTGTTTATTCACGTCTTTTGGTCAACGGGGCTTTGGGCCCTTATACTATTGGGCTTATCAAACACAACAAGGCCTCGTTTATGGAATACGATGTCATTATCCGTTTTCAATTGACCCACTTTTGATTGAATATTATAAATATTTATTTATTATTTAAAAAAATAAAAATTATACTTTAGAATAAATTAGATAATTTTTAATAATATAATTTATTTATTAAATTATATAATATATAAATTTCAGTTAATATATAGTCAATTTAACTGCTCAAAGGTTAAAAGAGACATGTATTACGAAACAAAGGAGACATGTATTACGAGACAAACAGAGTTATTATTTCACTTTTATCATTTTAAATATTTTTTTTTGTTGATACAAAATAGGATTTTTGATAAATTTCTTTTTTATTAATGATAAATTATTATCTAATCGACTAAAAGGCCACGTGTTCACGAAAATTTAAATAATAGAATAATATTATTTGAGAAGGGGGCCAAAAAGCACCTAAAAAACACAAAATTATGATAAAGGATAATTATTATAAATACTTGTCATCAAATCTAAGGCGTATATTGAATTGATATTTTAGTAAATTTATTCTCATTTATGAAATCCAAATATATTCAATTTTTAAAAATATATAAAAATCTTATAATATTTAATTAAACTTTAAACTTTCATGTAAAATCCAGTGGTATTCATGATTTTAAATTATATCTAAAATCCATATGGTATTTGATTAAAATTATTTAAAATTTATTAAAATCTGATGTTATTCAAATGTTGATAAATTTTTTAGACTTCATAAAATGATGAATTTTGTGGTGTTGTGCTTAAATCTTAAAGACTCTATAACAATTTTGTGGCATTTTATCAAAAATCAACATAAAATAAGATCCTGGATTCTCCATGTGAAGGTCCTCTTTAAGCAATCTAATAAACTATTCTCAACTATCGTTGTTTTCAGTTTCAACCTGGGCCCAACAAATTGGATACATCCCATCATTCGGGTCTGTACCAACTGCAGTCAGCAAAATTCCTCCTAACGGACCCTTTAAATGGCATCCATCTAATCCAATGATTGGTCTGCAGCCATCTAAGAACACTTCCTTTAGTGGACCTAGACAAACATAGAATCTTTTAAACCTTGTACAGGTTCCACCTTGCTCAGTCATAATCTTCTTTATGGAGGAAGGCATTTGTCTTTTGATTTCATTTGCATATGCAAAGATTTTTGCATACTCCATCTCATGATTCCCAAGGATATTATCCCTAGTCTTCTTCAGTGCTCTGTACACCATGGACAGTGAAACTTGACATTTCAAGTCATTAACAACTCTGGCATGAAATGCTTGTGTTGGCCGTTCTGGGTTCAATCGGATTTCATCCTCATATTCCTTTGCAATCCATGTGCAATTAACACATTTCTGCACCCATGTAGGATTGCAAGTATGTCTGTTAATCAGTGTCTTGATTTGTATGTTCTCTGTCATTTGCTTCTTGATACCATAGCACCTCCACTGACAACCCCCACTATAAAATCATTTTATTTTATTTTTAAAATTCTTCTTCAACCTGATAGGCCTTTGCTGGACTATGGCAAGTTTCCCCGCTGCAGCTCTGAATATTGCTCCATTTGCAAAAAGCATGCATGCCTTGAATTGAGGGTCAGCCATGTCTGTCAGTTCATTAAACTCATGGAAATTGCAATCATCTTCATCACAAGATGAAACTGCCATCCTTTCATTAGTGCTGTGATAGCTGCTCTCAGAGCTGATGTCCAAATCATGATCTTCACATACTTCTCCATCTTCATTAGCCACAAAGTCTTCATTTTTTTCATCACTTTTAGCAGCCACAAAATCATGATCACCCTCATGATCTTCAGTGTTTTCAGCATCTTCATTAGCCAAATGATCTTCAGTGTTTTCAGCATCTTCATTAGTCACATGATCTTCATTTTTTTCAACTATTTCTTCAGTGCTCTGTCGTTTTTCACTGCCTCGCTTAGCTTTTTTTCTTGCCACTGTCTTCCCTTTCATTGACTTTGAATTCTCATGTTTTTCTTCAACCTGACTTGGTTGGCTTTCAAGAGGACCATCCTCATCAGTAATAATGACTAGAGTTTCCTTTGTATTTTTGAACAATCCCTACAAAAAAATGTACACAAGTCATACACTTTTACATATGAAAATTACACTTTACATATGCAAATTTACACTTTTACATACCCTAAACATTGAATATCTTCCTCTTTTCTGGTCCTGTAGGGTGGATTAGGTGGGGGTATTCTCCTCCTTTTTGGTGGGACTTTTTCTACTTCACTGTCACTGGAATCCAGGTTTGAACTGTCACCTTCCCAACTCAGCTGTTCTTCTTCTTTCTTAGATGGATTTACCCCTTCATTGTGACCAGCAGGCTCACCTACATATCCTACCTCCTCTCTCATTTCTTCTATCCTTTCAATCCTTTGATCCTCGGCTAACTGAGTTAATGAAAAGTCATCCCAACCATCACCTACAACTTCATCAAGTGGCTCATCTGTCGTATATATGTTCAAGCATCTAGAATATGCAGTGAAAACACTAATTGATGCACTTCCTCATCACTAACAATTGGCATAATCCCCTTCGACAACTCTGTATCAGGAATACAAAACCAAAGGCAAAATTCTCCTAACACTAACCCCAGTTCTGTCAACATAGACTTTATATCAATTAGACAAAAATCCACAACTTCACACATATCAAAATACCTAATTTTACCTCGAACATAGCTATCAAGTTGTCATCAAACCTCCCACCATAATGCACTTTAATAGTAAAATATCTTGAATTCTCTGTTTATGAACATACATATAGGTAAAAATATGTTAAAATAGGACACTTTAGGATGCACGTGATAACAGATTTAGTAAAAAAATGCTTGCTCCTTCAATTCAGACAATATATAAACATAAAGGGACCACCACATACTATAAAAAACACCACACTATATAAATCCAATTAGATTGAACTATACAATAAACAATTAAAACTCTGAACACATAAATCCTAGAGTAATATATTGTCAATTACTAGCATATCCACATAAATCATACAAGAAAATCACTGAACACATGCATGCATATACAAACGAGGAAAATGGGGGAATTTGGGAGATGATATACCTTCATATTTTGGGGTTTCGTCGCCAGGAGCAAGAGTAGGCTCTGGAATCACCGGCGCATCACTACTGGCCGGCAGTCGTTTACTCTAGTACTCAACAGGAACTTCAAGCCAGCTAGGGTTTTCTCCAAAAACGCGACCATCTATCCTCAATCTACCTCTCATTGTGTTGAATCAAGAGTTGTTTTACTCTCACTAGGATTTCTTGCTTCAATCAGTCGATCGATAAAAAGGGGGGAATTTGGGAGATGATACTGGGCGGAGAGAAATGGTTTGATGCGTGTCTTCTCAAGAGTCTTAAAGGGTATTAAACATAGCGGTCAAACAAGGTTGACCGTTAACTTTTAACGGGAGTTCGAGAGCGGGTTGTAGTTTGTTTAAAATTTATAAGATATGGGTTGCATACTGACAAAATTATAAATAAGTCACCAAATCGAAAAAGGCACTTAAGTTAAGGGTTGCAAACTGTCAATTACTCTTCTATAAATTATTGTTACTTCTCCATCTCACTAAGATGTTATATGTATACGTTCACTATTCGCACAGATTTTGAGAGTCATATAAAGTATAATTTCATAATGTTTTATATTTTTCAAACTAAAAATTTAAACGTCAAACTTTTATTCAGAATTTATAAATTTAAAAAAAAATATTATGAAATTATAATTTAAAAGAGTCTTAGAAAACGTGCCAAAACATAATGTATACAATTGAATGGCAAAAGTAATGTATGTAATTGTATGGGACAGAGAGAGTAATTCATTAAATCTCAATTGAATACACCCCATAACAAATAAATCTTGGCATCAGGGCTGCCAAAATCCGACACGAACCCAACTCGAAAAAATACAAATCAGGATCGAGGATTTTATATTTCAGGTTGGGTAATTTTTTTCCAGAATAACTCGAGTCGGGTTCGGGTTGACCTTGTGTTCCGGAACACGACCTGAAATATTTATATATATAATATATTATGTTAATTATATATATATATATATATATATATATATATATATATATATATATATATTACATATGTTTATGATATGTTTATATATTATTAAAAATATTTTTATTCACATATAATTTCATTAAATTATTATTTATATATTTTTAATATATTATAATAAATATATTTAAAATAATTAATTTTAGTAGATTTCAGGTCAAAACGGGTCATTTTCAGGTTAATCGAGTACTGAACAGCTCGGGTTCGATTTGAAATTTTTAACCCGTTTCATATTTGAGTCGATCCAAAAACTGGACCGTAAAACAACCCGACTTTGAACCCGACCCATTACTCAGAATTGTCACCGCTAGTCGGCATATATCCTTATTCACAACAAAAACTCACCACCCCTGATGATTAATTTGTGGACTCATTCATTCACTCTCCAATAATGTTATCATTTTTATAAAAAGTTCTTTCTAGTATGTAACCATTAATTGGTATAAACTAGTTAGATGGAAGATTTTTATTGGTAAATATTTGTTGTATGTACATGCGAATCGTTATTATTAATGAAACCGGTGCCGATGAAAATCTGTCACATAACTATCAAGTGTTTGTTAGTGTGTGCTTATAAGCACACATCACATGCAGGTATAAACATACATGTGTGTGTATTTATGAATTTGTAAATCTGTTAGAATTCAAAATTGATCATTTTATATTTATGCATTTATAATTATATTTGCTTGAGCAGAGATGAAAATATGTTTTTACATTTGATACGTAAACGGGTGAAAAAATATTGGAAAAGGTGACTACACAAAGACTTGAACCTGTCCGTTAGGGAATTTTACTAATAGCTATTACGTAGCTACAAATTATACAACAAAAACTTCGAAGAAATTTTGGGGCCAGGACATGAGCTGGGCTCGACGCACCACCACCACTATTACGTGCTATGTGTATTGCGTCTTGCAAAAATTGCCATCCCTTCTTGAGATTTCCATTAAACAAGCCAAGCCGAGATCCATGCTTTTACTTGAAGAAGCTCGTCGCACCAGTCAAAAAAGTGTACTAATTAGCAAAAGAAATGCATCATATAATAAGAATAGCTAAGCCTAAGAGCTTTGTCGAGCACTTTCTAAAATTCCTTTGATTTTTGCCCTAGTAAGGTGCCGAGAAGCGGTTAAGAAAGGCAAGAAAGCTAGCAGTCCATTTTCAAAGAAATAGCAAGCGCACATTCATGTCATACATATTTAGCAATAGCAGATACTAGAAAAAAAACAGTGCTTAGTTAGCATTTTGCTGATGCACATATTAATGTTCATACATTCTTATTTTCAATGAACATGATAATCGGGATAGAACTGTCCGTTGAAAAGAACTGCTAATTAAACTAGTTCAATTCTTATCTGCTTCGGAAGTACTTTGTTACACATCGGCAACTGCTCCATCTTCTACTTGTCCATCCTTGGGTACCACACTCTGGCTTCCATCCCAGTCGGTGCTTTTGTACCACTTAGCACAATACACATAGATAGCAAAATCAATGACAACTAATCCAGCAATGAGGAAGTAAAATCTGTCAAGGTGGCCGTTATTTAGATCCTCTGGAATCCATCCAGGGTTATCACCTTTAGCAGTGATCTCCATTACCATAATTACGAGCATACTGCTACCATAGTTTCCTAGAGAAATTGAAGCCATGCAAAGTGAACTTCCAAAGCTCTTTATTCCGTCCGGGGCTTGTTCACTAAAGAACTCCAACTGCCCTACGTACATAAAAACCTCGGATGCACCGACAAGAACGTATTGTGGAATTTGCCAAAATACACTTAGTGTACTTGAGTCTTTTCCCGGAGGTACTCTTTTAAGCCTTTCTAACTCGGTGATTCCAGCTGCAATCATTGCTAGCATCCCAATAACCAGCCCGATTCCCATTCTTTGAAGTTCTGTTAATCCCTTAGGGTTACTGCTCAATCTTCCTGCCAGTGGAACCAAAATCTGGCGGTAAATTCCCGTGCAGACAAGGACGCTGCAGATGTCGAAAGATGATATACTAGCGGCTGGGATGCGGAAATTTCCAAATTCTAATTTCATGACCTCTCCTTGTTCAACAAAGAGAGATGCCATTTGTGTGAATACAACTGAATATATTATAGTGCACAGCCAGATAGGCAACAATCTGATTACACATTTGGCTTCTTCGACTTGAGTGACAGTGCATAGCCTCCATGGATTAACAATCGAACTGTTTTGATCTTCTTCCTCTACTACTGCTGCTTTATCTAAACACCTAAAGGAGTGAAAGGCACAAAAAGACCAAAATCAAAATTGAGTTGAATTAAAATCAGGAAAGAAGACAATGAAGTTTACATGACTACTTCTGAATATTAATTACGAGAAGTTACATCTAAAAGTTTGAGCAAAAATTGTCATCAAATGCAAATGATTATTTGACATATTTCTATTATATATGCACATAGCTAGCTGCACATTTTACCAAATATATATGTTATATTTATATTATAAATGTCCACATACATTTTAAAAAATATAAACGTCATAATATGTCCATGCTATGATACTAGATGACGTTTCTTTACTCTTCAAACTTGATGTGTTGTTTCAGATTAAATTAGTTTGATAAAATACTCTACATTTAATGGGAGGGTAAGTTTTAACTCACTTAAACTCATCAGTATGAAGAATTTTTCGACTTCCTTTGATTGCAGACTCTGATCCCTCAACCTCGTACAGCTCAGCACCATCAGACAATTTAAGTTTCCTTTTCCGAGCAGCAGCAACAAATACTTGAGCAACACGAGGCAAGGGGTTTCCACTCGGTTTAACATATCTATAACACTTGGTCCCCATCAAATATGATACTAATGCTATAACAGCAGAAGCTGTGGAAACCCAAAATCCCATTGTCCACATGCCAAGATCTTCGAAATACACAAGAATTGTGTTTGAGAAAAGTGAGCCGACATTTAGTGCAAAGTAGAAGTAGCAGAAGAAAACTGCTTTAGACTTTTTCTGCTTGGGATTTTTTTCATCAAACTGATCTGCTCCAAAGGTAGCGAGACTAGGCTGATGGCCACCATAGCCAAAGGCCACCAAGTAAATTGCTAGGTAAAATAATCCAATGCCAACTGACGACGTGGGCATACAAGATTTTTTACCATCACCGCAACCACTAGGTTTCACCAAAAATATCCAAGAAGAGAGTGATAACAACACCAGACCCTGACATAAAGAAATTAATAAATTAAAGCAAAGCTATGTAGTCGAGGAAAACTAATGTTATCAGAATTCATAAATTTGATCCATAAGCCTTAATTATACATATATATAGACCATAAAAGTATATAGTAGAAACATCACCAGCACAAATATCAGCTGAAAGATTGCAGAGGTCATATATCGTCCCCAGTATGAGTCGCTAAGAAAGGCTCCGATCAATGAGCACAAATAAACTGTTCCAGTCCATTTGCTAACGTTGTTGGCCGCAGAAGCAGTATCTTGACCAAGAACCCTGGTAAGGAATAAAACCAAGTTCACAGCAACCCCAAAAAAGGCTAGTGTTGCTAGACCTTGATTAGCTGTTCCATGACGTGCATATAAAATATTCAACATCAATTAGACTAGATATGGCTATTAATCTGATTGACAATCTATCTGACCAGTGGATAATATTACAGTAGATACAACCATATGTATTTTGGACATTATGTCGATCAATATTGGTAAGTTCTTGCCGATTACGTACCTAGAAGGAGAAATGCAGGTCCCCAGCCACCAACGCTCTTTTTATCGACTTTTTTGCTTTGGGCATATATAGTATTCTCTTTGTTGTTAATGTTGCAGTTCTCAATAGTAGCCCCTACGCAATTAGTTCCTTCCTTTTCCTGTACATTTGAGTAGTTACATATTTTTAAAAGTATTTATGTAATTGCATTATAACATTTACTATGCAACTTTAAAAAATATAATTACAATTGCAATTATGATAAATACCCTCTCTCCTTTTTTTTTTTCACAAGAAATTTAGCAGAAAATACAAAATACTGAAACAGAAGATCATGCAATGATACATAAATATTAAATGACTAAAGTAGTTATTGCTCACACAAAGAAAGTGTGGAAGGAAAAAATGTCTTGGTGAAAAGATGAAGTTCATTAGGTACTTGCATAAGCTAAGTATACGGCAACAAAAGAAAATGTTCAGAACGTGATGACTGATGTGCATGCCTACCAGTTCAGACAATCTTTCAATTACATTCTAAGGACCTAACTAAACTCTATAATCATGATAATACTTAATTAAACATACATGCAACATTGTTCAATATATTAATAAGGTGCATGCAACATTGTTCTATGCATTAATAAGGTATTTATGGAACTATATAATTTCCTTACATTCAAGGGGATCTCCTTGATGACGTTTCCTGAATCCATTGCACTTGTTCAATGTTTTCTCTGTAAATAAAAAAAGAGTACATAGAGATCAGAATAAGTAACAAGTAGGTCCCTGACACCAGAACTAAATCTGTAACTGATTTCCGAAAGCTGTAAGCACATTCTTACCGAGAGGAAATGTATAGTATATATCCCCACACAAGAACTTGCAGTGTAGAAGAAAAATATATAAAATTCTAGAAAATTTGAGGCTTAGTCTCTAATACACAAATCTTTGGAATGAGAAGAAATGCGCATAAGATGTGTGAATATATAGCATCAGGAATCCTAAAATATTAATTTAATTTACAATTAACTAAGTTGTCTTCAACTTCGAAGGAAAATACAATTTGACACCATTACAGGTATTACACTATTACTTGCAAGGAGGAATGGAACGATAGGTACACTTAAAAGAGTGCAAGCCACATAAATCATAGTATTGCTCTACACATGAAATTTCTTTCAACCTGATAAGCCATTCTCATTATCACCGGCCTACGAATTCAAATTTAAATTATTAGTTCTTATCCTCTGACATCGAGAGCGATATGTTTAATGACAAACAGTACTACTAATGTCGACATCTTGTAATACTCACCGGAAACACTATAGGTGCTACAGATGACAACAATACTAGCAAGGGAGTGGTCAAATGATCTGTCAATTTCTTTGTTAGGTCATACTGTACCGTATGTCATTAAACTTCTCTATCGAGTTATTATCTTCAGATTTTATCGAGATACAGAGCTACAATAGCACAGTCATAGTGTTCCTCAATTGTATCATATATATTCGACCAATATTAGTTTTCTACCACACCTGAAGAAATCAAATGACTTATAAAAAATAAAATCACGCACATACATTTATCATATCATGAATCCTAAATCAAAAATATTCAAACATTTTCGACTTTAAGATAAAATAATCAAAATTAACAAGTCAAATTAGAAAAGAATAGGTAGGAATTAATATAATGTTACCTTTTTCTGAACTTAAAACGGGGAACAACAGCTGTAAATGTCGGTGAAATATATTCCGATTCCGGCGAAGGAGAAGACAGAGTATCAGCAACAATATTTGGCCGGAAAATCACTTGACTCGCCGGAAAAATATCAAAATATTCGAGACCACTTTTTGTCATTTACGGCAAACAAGTATGATTTGTTCCTCGCACAATAAACAAATTGTGCCTAAATCTTCCACGGATTTCTTGTTGATGTATCTTATAACCTTGATCAATAAAACAAAATTTATTCAATTTTATAGCTCAAGAACCCTAATAGTTTTTTAGGAAAAATATGTAGCGATGAGAATGTTTTATATAAATAAAAATATAATAAATAATAATAATGATGCGTAGACAACAAACGGTGAGATTTTTTCTCCAGATTCACTAAACGGAAAGGACTCCCGGAGAGTTTGAAAGTTTCTAGCAAAAACTGGGACCCGCGTTTGCTGAGGTGTTCGCAAGCTGAGCTTACAGGTGGAATGCATGCAGTGCAACTTAGAAATTTTTAGTTCCCAACAAATTAACTTGACTATGTGTCATAAATTATGTGCAAGAAAACTATGTGTAATAAATGATTTGTTCTAAATATAGCTGGCTATCTTTGTGAAAAATTACTCCTTTCGTCCCTTTCGTCCCATTTTAGTTATAACATTTCTATTTTTGTTGGTTAAATTGATTAATTTTTGACTAGAGATTATAAGTCATTCTTTCATTATTTTAAAAAATTGAAAATTTCATTTTAAAGTAGATTAAAAGTTATTTCCGATGACATATATTTTTAAAATTTTCAATTAATAAAATATTAATAAATCTCAGTCAAACTTTGGTCAATTTGAATGTCACAATTGACCAAAGTTGACAACTAAAATGAGACGGAGGGAGTATAAAATTACATACCTGCCATCGGAGTTCTTAAATTAATTTCGCCGTGGTGCTAAATGGTCAAGCTCCCGCTCGTCACTTAGGGGCGTTTGGATAAAATTAAAAAAAATGTTTATCACTTAAAGTAAAGAAAGGGACTAAAATGAGAAATAAATTAAGATTTATAAGTGATTAAACTGTTTGGGAAAGAAATAGAAATTCTAAAACAAAAACTAGCATTCTCAGCTTCTTTATAAATTCTTCTGACTTTTAACACAAACGGATCAAGAAAAGCGGAAATCGGCTTTCTATTTTCCTTTGTTAGTTACCATTAACCAAACGGCTTCTTAATATATTATGAACATAGGGTCTAGTTTTATGGAGTGCACAAAAGATGAGAGTAATAGAATCCAAAATTAGATAAAATACAATATAGTCATTTTAATTTCACTTTTTCTTTCCACAATATATTTAAACATCCGACAACCTGTTGATTATGTTCTGTAACGTAATCGTTGTAATAAAAAAGGAGAAAAATTAATTTTATAAATCACAAAATATTACAATCTACAGTACAGCTCGTAGAACAATGATTTTAGTGATTAGATTAAGAACTTGTGACAGGTGCTCCAATAGCCCAGTTTAAATGCGGACTTTGTTGAACCTAATTTTACGACTAGATATTACTACATATATATCGAGGAGTTTCTTATTTTAAAAAAAAAATTTATGATCCGATCATCAAGTAAACTATAGGATACATTCTGGTAATAAAAAATTTAGTTTTTTTTTTTTGAAAAGCAACGAACTGATATACATTAAATCTCAATCTTACAATGACCCCATGAAGGCCAGAACAAAACAGATTGAAATTAGTAGAACAAGCTACTAACAAAAGAAGTTGCATTACATACAACTTTGAAAGAGGATCCGATACCTAAACCAAAATAACAACTAAAATGATAATAACTAAGCTGCAACACTTCATAACCATGTAGTAGAGATAAAAGACCAGACGGACCCAGCATGCGCACCCCTACGATAATAACTTTGTCAGCCTTACCAAATCCCATGAGCTGAAGGACACTCTCAACATCCAACAGACCATTAGGGGCCCTATTGTCAGCTGATGAAGACAAGAGAAAACCAAGATTGGGGAGGAGTTTTGCAAACGACCCCATTAAGACATTACGCGCCACATCTTTTACATACACACCATTACCCACCAGTGAATCAAGTGGTGCTCCAGAGAAACAGTCGAGGTTGCCACTGTTGGGTTTCGGGGCAACAAACGCAGCGGATAATCGACGTAAAATCAAAAAAAAATCCGAAACCCTAACCCGAGGATCCATCTATAAAGACCGGCTGATCATGGAGATACGAAATAATACCTTAAGAAGCTTTACGTAAACGAAACACGGAGGTCCGGAACAAGCAATCACCACGCAGCCCTCGTCTAAGGATCGCGTCTCTAAGCAGTCCACACGAACGTCTGATCGCCAAAGATCACCGGAGCCGGTACTAGCCGAATGCAGCCTCTCTCTCTCTCTCTAGCCTCTCTTGATGTAGAGCTGCTAGGGTTTTATAATAAAACGAATTTTATGTTGCTTAACCCTAAAACAATACATCATTATGTATTTATAGGGAAGAGAGATAGATGGGCCAAACCCTAATCGGATTTGGGCTTCTCCAAACCTAATCCGATTTTGGTTTTAATATTAAATTCGAAATTCTATTACTTAATTAAGACTGGCTCAATTAATTTATTTCGAACTTAATCATTTAATTTAAATTCAGAATTTAAATTAAAAACTCCTTTAAACGTTCAAAGTGTGTGACCCTTTAGGTTATTATTACGTTGGCAATAATTTTAATATCCAATAATAAAATTATAAACAATGAGCGGCATCTAGTAATACATCATTGCTACCCAAGTAACAATAATAATTGGTGATTCAATTAAACCTTTTGTGAATAATGTACAATGTAATATAATCCCTTTAACCTTATATTATAGATCAGACTCAAGGCATGTATTGTGTCATCCTCTTCATCGTCTAATCCGAATTTCCTTGATCAATGAGTAGACTATTAAACAAATCAATATTTGAGCACGGCCATGCATTTTATAGTCTCACTCAATCAAGAGGCCAATAATATCACTCCTAAAATAGGAGGGTTAAATCCTTTCTAGATCATTCATATTTCTCATACGATTCATAATATACCCAATGTACATTTCATCATTACCCGGTCAAAGGTAACTTTTAGTGCAACCAAAGTATATTAATTCTCATATAGAAATATAATGATATCAAGTCAGAGGATCATTACATCATTATCACAGTGAGAATTTCTAATGACACTTATTAACATGTAAAATCTCACGGTGGGTCATTCCAGTGCCATGTGTCGATACATGCACTTATGTTCTTGACTTTAGCATCACTATACCTATGATCAATGAGATGTGATCATCAGTCAACAAACATACTAGTCTTAATGCATCATTATTGTCCCTTAACAATGATACTCGACTAGGGACATTTAGGAATATTGATATTATTCTCATAATCTCATTTCTAAGTCACGTACTTAGAGATATAGAATTACATATAATATTCCAAGGACATTTATTATACTTTCAATTTATTACGCAGTAAATAAAGACACAATAAATATTTATTCCATAATCAATATAACATAATCCATAAATGTCTACGATAGAACACAATAGTATTGTCTCTAGGACACCAATACTAACAGCCACCATCCAGCAAGTTGAGGGCATCCTGAGAAAGTAGTCCGTCGATGTTGAAACAGGTACGAGCATTGCCTAGGGAGACTTCCCAATGCTGTAGACCACAGCAGAACCCCCAAGTAGCCACTACCCCCTTACAGGATCACTGAGAGTCTTGAGACAGCTGTATAGATATAGAAGAGCTGTCCAGAAGATTTGCCTGACCCTCCTCTATTTCTATCAGATTTGGTCTACTTAAACCCTTCTTGGCTAAGTCATCAGCTTGCTCATTCAAATACTGAGGAACAAACTGAACGAAAATGAATTTATTTACTAGATGCTCAAATTCAAAATCCACCCACTTGAGAGGAAATTTAATAAAAATTCCTTCATTGAAGGCACTGACTACTTCAGACGAATCTGTACAAA
Organism: Daucus carota subsp. sativus; assembly: GCF_001625215.2. NCBI lineage: Eukaryota > Viridiplantae > Streptophyta > Magnoliopsida > Apiales > Apiaceae > Daucus > Daucus carota. The sequence continues at coordinate 30,242,514 of NC_030381.2, forward strand.
CAACAACTCTTTTGTGAGCAATGCCAAGATTTATCACCTACCAAATGACGCGTAGGACACTATCCAGTTCGGTGTCTAATGCATTGACAGAGGGAACTGGGCCTGAGAAGAGAATTATTGTCTTACCATCACGATTTTTTAATATACCTCCAATGCTTCCTCCAAAACTATAATCATCTAATGCTCCCCATGCCCCATCCGTTGCCGCTATAAAATCGTAGTTATCCCTTTTATACTTCCAGAAGGAGTTTGAAAGTTTGAAAAAAGGGACCACGATGGCCCCTTGCGGATTAATACGCCATAATGGGTCCGCTCCGAAATTAATCATTCCCGAAGCAGCCCCCATTTGTCTAATCTCAGAACGATAATTTCCTTCAAACTTTCCTATTTAATTCTCTTTTTAAGAAAGATTAATTCGTTTCGAGCCAACCAAATAGACCAGAGAACAGCCACCACCAGTATTCTCCAAAGGAAGCTTACCACTGCAGAAGGGAAAATAGAGAGCAGTCGTAACAATGAAAAATTCCCACGAAGAGCCAACCCCATTCCGCTAGAGAACACTCCCAAAATAGATGTGATATAGTTTCTTGCGCATTTTCACACCAAGGACACGAGTCCAGAGTGCCTCTAATCCTGGAACTGATGAATTTTCTCGTAGGCACAATGTTCCATTGGATTTTCCATAAAAAACAAGAATTTTCGGCGGGGCTTTGATTTTCCATATCACTCTCCAGATATAACTATTTTGCGGGTCAGGGGTGCTGGACGACATTAATAGATCATGACACAACTTCGATGAGAATTGCTCCTTCCCCAGAAGCCATTGTAGAATGTCAGCACCCTGTGAGAGATTGATCTTATCGACGAGGGAAGCCAGTGATGAAAAGTCTGCCATTGATTCTACCTCGGGAGAATCTAACCAAAGCTTAGGGTCCCTTCTATTTTCATTCCAGATCTTCATAAATACATCCACATGAATATGTTTCACTCGAACCAGTTTGTAAAGAGAAGGGAAGCTTGATTGTAGGGTAGAAGGACCAATCCTCCAATCCTCCCAGAAATAAACCGAGTCTCCACTTTTGACCTTCCATTTGAAATTCTCCCTTCTCAAGAATTTATCGATGACTGGGTCCGAGAGTAATTCTACTATCTTCTTCATAACCGGAGAACACAAATTTTTCTCCACCCGTGATAGATCGTAATGTACATGAGCACCATACCTTTGCAACATAATCTGATTCCAGTAGCTATTCCTCTCACTGTAGGCACGCCAGATCCATTTCGCAAGAATGACCAGATTTTTGTTACGTATCGAGTTTAGGCCTAGGCCACCCCAATTTTTTGGAAGACAGATGTTTTCCCAGTTAAGCAAGTGTAACTTTTGACCTCCATGAACATTGTGCCCGCACATGAAAGCTCTTCTCTGCCGTTCCAAAATATGAACGACCGTTTCCGGCATCCTATACATGGTGAACTAGTATATAGGAATACTATCAATTGCCGCATGTAATAGAACTGTTTTCCATGCTAATGAGATCCTTGACGCATCATACGAGTTGATTTTAACAGAGAACTTGTGTGAATTAAGGGATCCCAGAATCGCACCGCTCTAGGATTTGCACCCAAGACTGCTCCCAAATAGATAATAGGACCTTTGTCTAGCTTGCAGCCAAGAATCGATACACAATCATCAATCCGCTGTTTCGATTGTTTGAAAGCATATAGAGAGCTCTTGTTAAAATTGATCTTGAATCCCGATAAGAGTTGAAAGCATTGAAGCACTTGTTTGATTCCCTACATCGAATTTACATCATCATCAAGGAAAAGAATCACATCGTCAGCAAATTGAAGATGAGTAATGAGACAAGAAATTACACAAACTAAGAAGATCCATAAATAAGCATGAGATAAGTCGTTGCATATAACAAATATATATATATACATACATATATATATATATATACACATACATACATACATATATATATATATATATATATATATATATATATATATATAGGGTTAATAATCAAATGAGTCATCAAAGTGGACTCAATATATCAAGTTGGTCACTGAACTCAAAACCGTCTCAAATTGGTCACTTAAGTCACTTACATGTATCTTTAAATATGAGTTCAAGGAGTAAAAATATTATTTACATAGATTTACACATTATTCTTGAATGTTATCACAACTTAGTACAAGGTTATGACTTCTAGTATTTATGATAATATATTTAGATTTTACTCAATAAAACCTAGAAATTGATGATTCTTATAATTAAATCTTAAGATTTTTTTGGCCATTTTATAATGATAAACACATTAATACACTTGAATATATCATTATCACTATTCTCATTTCAAACATCACTTTATCATGAAATCAATCACATCTGATAACTCTTATTATTGCCCGCATATCCGATTCACTTTCATCCTTTATCCCATTATTTATAACGAATTCGTTTCGTTCCATTTATTATTTATCATTGTTTTCATTTTTAGCTACAAACCACCACCTCCAACTACTTTCAATAAACATCATGCTCCGATTATCCCAGGAAGTCAAATAAAAAGCTCTAATAGTAAACATCTCTATATGCACACAAAATACACATATCAATCGTATTATTTATCAAATATTAAATTAGTAAATCAAAAAAATTTAATTTAATTATTTTTACCAAAAATCGTCAAAAAATAATTACAATATCACAACTGCTTCCATTGTAAAATCATCTTTGTCGAAAGTGATTTTGCACTAGAATCAAATTTCAAAATCAAAATTTGTATTTAAGTTGTAAGTGTTAGATTGTTTGTACATGTTAGATGTAATTAATATTCTGAATTGGAATCAAAATTTATGCATAAGGATGATTAATTTTAAAAAAATATATGAATTTTGAAGTAGAAACAAATGATTCTATACGAGACTCCATATAATACGGTTTCCATGAAATAATGGCCAATATATATATATATATATATAGAGAGAGAGTCCTACTCCAATAGAAACCAAATTAGCCTAAAAACTAAAAACCAGTTTCTGGACAGTTTTTTATCACTATTTTTAACTATAGAAATCACTAATTTGTACATAACATATCACTAATTTATATATAGCATATCTCGCGGATATAAATATATATATACACATATATGCAACGCATATGACCATCATCTTCACCCAAATCATAATAATGGACCTCTTACCATCATTACCAGACGTTTTCATGACTTGCCACCATCGTCTATCATCACCAATAGTCACATACACTTTCCATCATAACTTACAAAACTAACGACTACTTACCATCATCATACAACTTCCCTTGCGGCTTTCTACAGTCAAGAACCTTCCTACGGATGAAATTGATCATCTATAATCGATTATCAATAGTTTTGATAAGTAGATTTTCTCAATTTTGATAATAAAAATCGCTATTTACATACTGTATAAAAACAGTGATTAGTACAGTATAAATTAGTGATACCCGTAATTATAAATAGTGGTAGGAAAACTGGTTTCTAGTTTTTATTTTAAGAGTGATTTCTATTTGATCATGAGTCTATATATATATATATATAGTCTGGCTCCAATACAACTACAAACTTCAAAAATATATCTAAATCCCATCAAAATATAACATAGAAGAGCATCTCAAATAGCCTCTTTATATGAGCTCTTAACTTGAAATTTGAAGAGCAAGTGGAAAAAGGTTGCTCCAAGAGATTTTTAGTGGCTCTTTGAATCAGCAAGAGTCTCTTCTCTCTTAAAGACTCTTAACTAATATTATATGATATATTTTGTTTTTCTGACCACTTTATTCATGTACTCTTATGATTGCATATTATGTTTAAAAATAGAAAAATGGATAAGGAGTGAAATATGAAGAGTATTGTTGAAGATAAACACACATTAACCTACTAGGAGTCAATATTTTGTAATATATTTAAGAGTGAACTAAGAATCTATTGGAGATACTCTAACAGTATGCAAAATTGATCACTGTGAGATGAAGAAAAATATAGTTAAGTCAATTTTTTTTTTTAAAAACTCACTGATTGACGAGAAAAAATCATATTAAAAACAAAAAGATTATGATTATATGAGATCATGTGCGAGATGGTGTATTTTAATTGTGTATAGTGATCGGTCAGTGTCATTAGATTAGATTCATTTGATGAACTGGATCAAGTTTATCCAATTTGTTTTGAACCTGAAAAATTGTCTATATATAAAATTACATCCTTATATATAATAAGTTTAAAGGATAATCTAATTATTTGACACATTATTATCGAATAAATATGGACTGTTAAATATTATTGATCGAAATCAATTATAATGGAATAACTCCTACCTTGTTATAAATATCTTGATAATTTGATAAATCATCGCTATTCGGTTCAATATATACACGATTGTAATCATATGATCATATTTAACTTTTTCTTATAGTAATTCGGTATTTATGTCAAATAATTTGATTAATTGATAACGTCGGACATGGTAGGAGAGTTGCATCTCACTTGGTTGATCGCTCTGATTACTACCCATATGAATATAGTATTCTCCAATATTTCATTACCTTATTATATGTTATAAGGACTAGTTTAAGATGATTGAGATGAGTAAAAGAAATTCAATATCGATATATACAACATGCGACTTTTTGAACTTTAAACAAGAGACTGCCATTATTTTCATTTTATATTATTAAGTTTCTTTATTATAATGTTGGTAAAACTTCCTTATATATACAATTTAGAATCATGTACTTTTGATGTAAAATTAATACAAGTTGCATTGAAATTCAGCTGCGTTTTTTATGTGCGTGGTTAATTCATGAAAAAAATAATATTTCTATGTAGTTGTAAAAAAATAACAATTTGATAATTTTTATTTCTAAAATAAAATTCAGCTATCAAGGGAAAGTAAAAAAAAAAACGGTGAGACGAAGAATCAACAGTGTCTTCTTCTGCGTTCCAAAAGTCGGCCAGATAAGCTTATATATATACAGAAGGTGAGAGGATGTAATCCTGATATTGTTCGTTATAATACACTTGAATTTGGGTTTTGTCGGGAGAACAAGGCAGTTGATGCAATGAAAGTAGGGGTGTTCGCGGTACGGTTTTTACCTAAAATCACAGACCAACCCGCATATGCGGTTTGGTTAAAAACTTAAACCGCGACCGCACCGCGTAAATCAAAAACCACGTAAATCACACCGCATAAATGCGGTGCGGTGGGGTTTGTGCGGTCCAACAATTTTACTTTTAAAATTATAAAATATTCAAAATTAAAAATTACAATAAAATTTAGAAGTCACTAAATAATTCGTCTCTTCATTGAGTGGCCAAATCAACATCCGAGTGTAAAATTACATTACAAATAATCAATTATAAACTCAAAAGCAACTTCATATTTGGCATACTAGACAGTGGCAGGAGCTATTACAATGGTATATAAAAACAAGTACATGTCAAATGAACTGTGAAGAGATGAGAGTCGTAGGGTTAATATTAGATTACACTATTGTTGGGTGGGCTAATCTGAAATATGGGCCAAAATAAATATATGATATAAATATTATATATACATATATTATATTATATAAATATTATAATATATATATATATATATTATATGCTATGCGGTGCGGTGTGGTTTGAACCGCGATACCTAAATCTCAAACCACAACCCGCACCGCACCGCGCGGTTTGTAAAAAATTCAACCCTCGACCGCACCACAAAAATTTAAAACCGCATTTTGTGGTGCGGTTTTGTGCGGTGTGGGCGGTCCGATGAACACCCCTAAATGAAAGTTCTATGAGATAGAAATGTTTGTTTGAGCCAGAGGTAGATTCCCATTATTTATCTTACTGCAGTTTATCCATTTACTTATGGATGAACATCTGTTTTTATCAGGGCCTAATTTGATATGCTGTAACCCAGCACAGTAACCTACACTTCCTTGAAACTTATCTGGGTGACACTGTTTGGCTATATAATTTTTAGTTTAAACTATGTAACCTACAATCCCTAAGAATCTCAAATAACATTAAAATATTACAACTTAGTTACATTGCTCAGACTTTCCTGAGTTACTGCGTCAATGTCCTATTTATAATATATTTTGCAAACTTTTCCTATTTATAATATAATTATGATATATAAAATTAATGTTTGATATAACACTACCTATTTATATACATTGATCTTAATTTACTTTTTACTTAATATTTATATATGTTACAATTACTTCCAATACTAATCGTTATAATAATTTTATGTCACAATAATTTTGTATGTCGATATTTATAAAATCATGTTTATAAAATTTTAATTGATATCTAATTTTATTTATAAGTTATTTTAAATAATATACATAAATAAAAATAAAATTTTAATTGTATGATATTATTAATATAATTATATATATAATTTTATTTTTATATAATTAATTTATTTAATTAAAAATTTTAAAATTTTATAAAATATGTGAATATAATTATAGTTAAATACTCTATACCAAACATGTGTTTTATTGATATATTTATATACGAGCTCATTTTAATAATCTTTTTATCTATTTTATAAATATTAATATATACTTTTTCCTTTTAATATTATATTAAAATTTATATAACTTCATTTAATATTACATATCAAATAATTTTTATTTTTTATATGTTTGTATAAATTTATTAATTTATATTACATAAATAATCAAAATTTCAGTTACATAGTTACATGCATATATAAATTTAACGAGTAAATTTCAAATATGCGGCTATGTTTTACACCAATTTGCAAAAATGTGGCTGAATTTTAAAATTCGCAAAAATGTTGCTGGACTTCACTTCTGTCTTTCAAAAACTACCGTTAAAAACGTTAGTTTTTAGCTGTTAACTCATTTAAAAAACATAAATTTAAGGAGTAGTCACGTAAAATCAGAAAAATAGCAGGGTAGTCCCTTCCTCAACCCTCCTCTCCCTTCTTTGTCTTTCTTTTCCGGTTTAAACACGCGGCGGCCTGTTCATTCCTCCAAAAGCCAGCAATTATTTCTGTCCTCTCTCCTCTCCAAGATATAAACCATTTGCCATAAAACACAAACAATTAGTTCACAAAATATACACATAGAGCAGGTGGGTTCACAAAATATACAGATAGAGCAGGTGGTTTTTCTTGGTACCAGGTTGGCCGGCGAGGAGGACAGCTCGGCCGGCGATCTTTTTGTATTTGACTATCTGAGTGTGATATCCCGTAATTTTTAGAATAATATTAATAGATTAGTATTAATAAATAGGGGATTAAAAATGGATTATAATTAGGATTTAAAATTGAATTAGGATAATGGACTTAGAATTTGGATCAGACTTGTATTCCGATTATGGATAGGTTTAGAATTAGGGTTTCAAGACTCTATATATTGATTGTAATCCTCCATTCTTTTATATACACTTTTGAGAGCCACCCAACCTTCTATTCGTTTTTATTACAAAAATTCGCAGGGCTTTATTCTAATAAATCAGCTGTCTTGTAAAATTCGTAGTAAATTCAATTCTTATCGGATTTCGACGATTCTTGATGTTTCGGAAAGCTCTTTCAATCTCCTACGACTTTCGTTCACAATGTTTTCTCAGATTCGTTTTCGAACTGTTCTCAAAATCCCAAAAACATATTCAGGTCATGTTTTCGCTCTGAATCTGATCAGCAGACGTTTTATTTAATTACCGATTCGTTATAACTCCGATTTTGATGAGCCATACCTTTTCAGAAAGGTCTTTTCGTTCTCTACGACTTTCGTGTTTTGAGTTTTTCCATAAAACATCGTTTAGAGGGTCAAAACAGTAGATTATTGATCTGGGCAGATTGGAACAATGGAGATATTTGGAGTTTAAGATAAAGTCGGGGTTCGGGTGTTTAGATGGTCCGTTGTGAACTTCGTTAGTCTCTGAGTTTGATGTTTTCGAGGTACGGATTTTGTTCTCTTTTATTCCGCTCTAATTCTATTAGTGTTCGGTAAATTTGATTACTCTGTTTTAATCCTTTCTGTTCGGTGTGTTTGTACAGATTTCGTTCTCTTTTTATTCAGCGCTACTCCTTTCGATATTAAATGATTTTGATTTGTCCTCTTTTGATCCGTCCGATTTGATAAGTTTTGTTCTGTGCTATTCATTTGACTGTTTTGGTTTCCGAAAAATATTTTAAATAAATCTGTTTTGAAAGATTGAAATATTTGTTATGCGGTTTTCAAAGATTTTACAAAATTGTGATTTGTTCAGTTTATTTGAAATATCTGTACCATGTGATTTAAGTTGTGAAAACTATTTTGTTTTGAACCCTTAGAGAGATATAGGGTATACCGAGTTTCCCAGCTGTGGGGGTACTACAGCCATGTCTTTGCGGCACCATTGACATGACACTTCCGTGACAGTGTGATTGGTCACGGCGTATCCTTCTGTTAGCTCTTGGGAGGAGCTTTGGCCATTTTAATTATTTGTTCAGGATACGTGGGTGCACCCAGTTCAGTTTTGATATGATATTTGACGGTGACGTTGTATATGCCGTGCACGTTAGCCGGTTTGTTGCACACATTAGGTACCCTATGATGTGTGTATTTGTATATGTTCTGATCTCGGTATGAAATATCCTAACCACTCGTTGTCTCAGCCTATTATTTTAAAATAACTGTTTTATATTATCGTCAAAATATTTTAAATGTTTCTTGTTTTCTAAATAATTCCAATCCGTACTGGGCGTTTGGCTCATGCCGTATTCTTCTTCTGGCAGGTTCTTAGGGGGATCCGGGGCTGTGTGATGGAGAGCTGCCCTAAGTTACAGTGATCGAGATTTATGGACCTATAATGTTGTTAAGATTTTATTGTTTAGTGATTCTATTTACTCATGTTTATCGGATATTAGTGCTCTGTTTGCAGTTTTTGGATTTGTAGGTAACTCCTCGTCTTGATTTAAGATGGGGGTGTTACACTGAGCGATTTGCCGGAGGCTTTATGGGCAGAAGTCTTGTGGGGGAAGAGAGATGCTTTGGGAGAGAGATGGTGAAGAGAGGTGCTGAGAGCCTGAGAGTGGGTGGGCTGTGTTCTTTGTTCGGGTTTAGTATATGACTCGATCGAGTATAATTTGACCCGTTATAATTTCTAAAAGTACAGACATACCCTTGCTCCGTTAACTCCGTTTAGGTAGATTTAACGGGAGCCAACATTTTGAGAGGCGGAGACAAAATCTGGCCACCATTTTGTAAATTTTGAAATTCAACCCCATTTTTACAAATCAGTGTAAAATATAGCCACGACCTTGAAATTTACTCTAAATTTAACACACCAAACACAGTTTTCAAAGTTCCAAGTTAAGTGCACGTTGTAACCTAATTCCATGTAACTTATAGTTACGATGTAACTAAAAGTCCTGAGAAACAAACGAGGCCCTGGTAACAAAACCTCTGCCCGGGACTTCAAGGAAAGGGTATCTTGCAGCAGTATCTGCATCAAGTTTTTCCTATGTCTCCTTGTTAAAGAATTTCATCCCAATAACGAATCCGGGTATGACCTCTGTTCAGTAGTCCAAGCAATGCTTTCCTTACGTATGTATGATCCATTGCAAGGAGTCCTGTTGTTTTGGTCACTGTTTTAAGTTATGTAAAAACAAGAAATTTAACAAAGTCGGAGTCTTTATCACTTTGTACTGGTAGGAAGACCTAATATTGCCTATCATAAACGATACGTTTACATTTTTGAAAGTAAATCCTAATTTCAATTGCATCTCAGGCTTCATCCTTAAGAACTTAAGATTCAGCTCTATATCTTACCATAAACCTGTTATTAAGAACTTAAGAATTTATTCTTAAAATATAACAATACAGTAGAACACCTAAAGTGATATTCCGGTCCCAAAAAAATTTCAATTCACTAATGAAATCAATTATTATAATTAATATATTTCATACTAATACATATATGTACATCATTTTTGAGTGATTAACATTTGTGTATTAATATTTTTGGGTTAAAATAACATATAATTCTAATAACATTTCTTAAATTGATAGAATTTTGTTACAGATACAACATATAAGAATTTAAAAACAACAAAAGTCAGTGTTAATCATTTTGAAGAGTATAGATTTTGAAGAATCTATTGCAAACCTCATACGTTTAGAAGTGCTTGGTCCTCAATCTGTGCTTGGCCAGTAACTGAAATTTTGATTGAATTATCTTTTTTTTTCACTATTTTATATTTTAAAATTTAATAATATATGCTGGTCCTAAATTTGTTGTTGGGCACTCCAATTGAAATTTTAACCAAATAATTCTTATTTTAATTACAATTTCATATTTTAAATTAAGTTTGTATTAAATCACGCTCACTTTCTTTTTGCAAGCTGTACTTCATTTTGTATTTTACTATTTTTGTATTAGTCTTTTGCGATCAGGTCTTTAAACCTATCTTAATCAACACAGAGATATAGTAAATATTAAACAGATATAGAAGACTCGATAAATTACAAAATCTCAACAGAACTGAACTCTAAAGTCTGTTATTGCAAGCTGCGTAACAGAACACTTATATCACCTACATAAATTATACAAAATCATCTTTGCAAAATTTACAAACTAGTATCATATTTTACCAAAAGTAATTCTTCAATAAAACTACATTTGAAACATATACATATAATGTTTAACTAAATCTAGTATATATAATAATCTAATTATTACAACTCCTAAGAATCTTTGTCCGAGTATTGAAGCAATGATGTGTGAAAGTAAAAGAAATAGCAGTTTCTAATAGTTTAAGGGTGGTCGAAGATATTAGCAATTAACAACATTTTAACTTTACAATATATTTGTGTTCTTTTTAAATAATATAATATCAATATGCTTGCTATATAAGTTATACATAGCAATTATCATATTATAGTTTAAATATAAAAAATCAGCTTCTGACATAATTAGAGAACCACAGTCATCCAATTTATTTCTGTATTATACATACTAATAACAGGTACAAAATTATGCTATAAATAAAATATGAATTCACAAAACATTAAAACATATACTCCCTCCGTCCCCTAAGTAGTATACATTGGGGAACGGGGACGCGGCGCAGACTTTAATGCTCCTCTAAAGTGTAGTTGTGTAATTTATTTTTAAAATTTTCTTTTTCTGAATTAAAGTTTGGATGTTATATTTTTATTCAGAAAAAAAACTCTCAAAAATAAGTTACGGAACTATATTTTATAAGAGCATTGAAATGCGTGTCGAGCAGTTGAAAAAAAACGTATACAATTAAATGGGACAGAGAGAGTATCTAATAATCATAACAAAAATTATATATAACCATAACTAAAATGTGCAACCATAGGTTTCACTGTAGTATAATTTAAGAAAGAATCTCTGAAAAACATTGGTGGCCTTTTGTAGTACCAGCATTTCCACGGTGACATAATATGATGCAGAACTGAAGAGGATAAAGTGTAAATGACAAGTGAGAGATGTCACACTTCATTAAATTAAATAAATAGCTTTAGATAACCAAAGTTTATCATTCTTACATAAATTTGCACTAGTTTTCCTGCTAAATGTGATTGGATACAATAGTTGAAAGCGCTAGTGCAAGTGTATCATAGCTAATCATAAATTTGCTAAGGTACATTACATCAAAGCCAAAGTATTGTTCCTTCTAACACCTACAAATATTACATGTCACTTCATCCAACTTGTTGGATGCAATTAGCTTTCTTGTTTATGTGACACCCTGACACCAACTCAAACTTCAGCTATTCTACCTTCTACGCAGCCACCTTCTAAACAGCCGCTTTAATTATAATGTCGTTTCTGTCATCCCCTTTTCTTGATCATTGGAGAAATGAGGCTCTCTCCTATCTGCTCAGTCATTAAAAGGAAATAAATTGAAGGGTATTGTCTACTCATGACAAGTATAAATTAATTTGTCACCAGTTTCAACTTATGTAGTGTTTTTAGTTGCATCACAAGAGAAGGGTGAAGTCCAGAGAGTAGTTCAGTCACGACCGAACCAAACCAGAAGTTTATAAGAGTTACAAGAACAGAAGTTATCCACCTATTTGATAAATGGATGTAACAAGACAAATGGATATGAACTCCAAGCAATAAACTATTACAGAGTTCCTGATGATAGCAAAGGACAATAATACAAGACTGCAAAATTTATTTCCCAAAAATTAAATCCAAAAACTGAAATGAACCAAGTAAAAACCCATTTTGAGCAAAGTTCTACAAATCCAAGAAAAAATCATTTAATATTTACAAGTTTGGGATCACCAAGAAAGAAGGGACAAGTGATACAACTGAATAGTCATGCTGTGCCCCGTTTTTTTAATGTTCTACCTAATCATTGGCTCTTTTGGAAAGAAAAGGACAAAGATGAGCACAATTAAATTTAGTAAACTACTTGTCTTCATTGATTTTATATAATTGTATGACACAGTAATATGTAGTCATTTATTACCACTCTCGCCGTCTGATGCATCTTCCAATCTAGCAATCGCATTAATAAGCGCTTGTTCATGCTCCTGCATTAATAAAACCAAAAGCAAAACTATTAAATCCCACATAGAATAATTTGAATATGGTATGTTTATCCAAGTGACGAAGTATCACTACCTTGAGTACATTCTTTGCTTTCTCAATCTCCATAGAATCTAGATGGCTTGCACCAAATACTTTCTCCACCTGTAACATGTATATTATTACTTTAGGAGCCTCTTGCCACCATTTATATCATTAAAATGCAGAAAAAACAAAATTGCTGTGTACCTCTTTAACCAAAATGTCAGTGTCAAGTATTTCAATGTCACCTAGTGTTTTCTTAATGATACCATTTTGCGGAGGGAAACTTCTCTTGGACTGATTCCTTACCATCCCTCTACCTCTTCCGCCAGCAAAAGAGCCACCACGAGATATAGAGTTTTTAAATCCACGACCTGGTCCAGAACGACCACCTCTATGAGCAATTCCAGGATCTTCCCCTTCCCACCTTAAGTCTTCAGGAGAGATCTAACAATTGCAGATGAAATATAATTATGACAACAAATTATCTTGTAGATTTAATATTTATCAGGCATTTCGGCTTGTCATTTGGCTTGTGCTTTTCAATCACCTTTTGGCTTTTGCACTCGTGGACATCAGCCAGACAATAGAAACACTTGTAAATTCACAAGGTAGCTTTTAAAATAGACTCGCGCAAGTCGCAAACTAACAAGAACTTAATATGTTTCAAATATCCAAAAACATATTGAACACTCCAACTATAGTTTAGCCAAACCAACACACAAAACATCAAAACATCTTACCTACAATTGGAAAGGAATGAGCGGAATATGGCATTTAGTTCTATTTGCACTGGAATTAAACAGTAGTTTCAAAAATCATGAAGCAGGGGCTGTTTGGCAACGGCTTAAAAGACGGCTTCTGGGTTTATAAGTTAGAAGCACTTATTTCGTACCATTTGTGTAAAAAGTCAAGAATTACTTATAAAAAGCTAGGAATGCTAGCTTTTGTTTCAGGGCTTCTACTTATTTACCAAACACTTTAATCACTTATAAGTCTTAACTTGCTTCTAACTTCTACTCCACTTATTTATTTTAAACAAGCACTTATTTTAAGCTCACCCAAACGGCCGCGGCAGTAATACACACAAGAACTAATAATGCAGAGTTAATGTGGCTTGGTTAATCTGACTCTACTTATACTAGAGGCAAAGATTTTGCAATCAATTTAAAATATCTGGCCTGGGAGTTTTACAGGTAAAATTAACACAATACAAATACCAGTATGTCCTTCTACACACTACCCCAACTTAATAAAACATAAATTTGAGTTACCAACCCTTGGAATTTTTCATTGTGCTAGAACCAAGTAGAACACCTGTTATAAACCCCACACAACAGCTGGTAGCTATTGTATGATATTTAATTTGTTACAACCAACAACTTGTTACATTTTCTAGCTGACAAAGAAAAACAATAATAATCCATGTGTTCCCTTAACTTCAGTACTAATTTGGTAAAAAAAAAATAGGGGGGGTATTCAATTGAGATTTTATAAGGTTTTTTTTCATTCATTAAATCCGAAGGTATTCAACTCGGAATTTAAAAAAATTGGGATTTTAAATTATGCTACAAAATTTGGTGGTATTCAATTAGGATTTTAAAATATGATTTAAGATCTGATGGTCTTCAATTGGGATTGTTTAAAATCCACTAACATCTGATGGTGTTCAAATGCTGATGGATTTTTTTTGACTTCATAAAATGATGGATTTTGTAAGATTGTTCACTGTATTTTAAGCTTTTTGAAATCCCACCAAAATCCATGGGATTTTAAAGCATTGTGCTTAAATCTTAAAAAATCTATATCAATTCTGTAATTTTATCAAGAATCCGCACAAAATCAAATCAGATACAATCCATTAAAATCCCTGAACTAAAAATCCATTAAAATCTCAGTTGAATACACCCCCCTAAAAGTTTTCTTAGATATTCATGTTCACTTATATACATCCTCTACACATCTCGATTAGTCAAGCAGTTGAGGTGGTCGAGTAGACTGAAGTTGTCGACTCGAGAAAAACTAAAATTTCAACCGACTTGTCAACTGGGAGACTAGTTGGATTGGTTAGTTGTTTTGGATCATTGATTGGTGAACCCGACCCAAATCCATTATAAAAAATACCTTTCAATGCCTGGCTTTCTTAATCAGTTACCATAGAAGCTTTAATGCTCAGAGAAAAGATAATATCTGTTGTCATTTTTTGTGAAGCCCAGTGTGGCAGTGTCTATTACATCAATTTGACTGTTCCTCATAGCTTCTTTAAACAATGTTAATACATATCTGTATAAATGTGTGTTTTGAGTTCGTGATATTCCACTTCAGCTTTTATATATTACAGATCCACCCCTGCAAGTGTTTACACACAAACAGATGTATCTAAATATTGTACATGTGTGTATCTGTTAGAATTCCTGAACTAATGTGTATTATTTTATATCAAATGAATGTTAATTATTAAGTGCCTGTTTATGTGTTTGCTGGGCAACGTGTTAACCATGTTTATTATATGGGCTATAGTTGTTTTCCAAGCCTTAATTTACTTGCTTCATAATAATATGGATATATGGTCTTACTCCACTCGAAACCTCCTTTATATAAAAAATAGAAACTAAAATAAAAAAATTCTAAATCACGTCGAATGAAGTCAGATTCAAAGAAAAGCTCACCTGTTAATGGGAAAACCAAAACCAAATTGGAAACAGAGGGGATCATGTATGGAAAGGTGTATATAATTGTGTGTGGTGCATTCTAGGGGGCATTAGATTAGTTTGATCTAACGGCTTCAGTTAGTTTTCTGTTTTAATTTTGGTTTCTATTTGATCAACCCCCCCCCCCCCCCCCCTCTCCCCCTCTCCTCTCTGATCACCCCCCCCCCCCCCTCTCTCCACCTACACACACACACAGTGATTCAGGTTAGAACAATTTATATTTATATGTGAGAACCTAGGAAGCACCGACACTCCAAAAAGGCTGCCGTGTCCGACACGGCGACTCGGCACCGACTCGCCATGTGGCGTTTCGGCACGTGACACGCGTCCGACACGCATCCGACACACGACCGACTCGGCCCTTTTAAAAAAAACCCCAGGAAATTGACTGGTACACTAGGAAATGCAAGCTCTGGATCGGAATCAAGAAAAAGGAGGGCTGACGGTGGTGGTTCTGCTTTGGAGAAAGCTTTTAATAATGAAGTTAGAAAAAGGAAGGTGCGGGTGTTTTAGAAATTGCAAATCTCTCCCTTGATGAACCGGAGATGGAGGCTGTTCTTTTTACACAAGATGATCATTCGAATGAAAATGCAGAATATATGTGTGTCTCATTTTGAAAGAAACTCTATTATTATGAATATAATCCAATATTTGACATATATAGATATTATAATTTTTTATGACTCTTTTTTATTTTTTTTGCCGTGTCCCGTATCCAAGACTCTTTGAGAATTGGAGAATCCCCATATCCCGTGTCGCCGTATCCGAGTCGGTGCTTCCTAGGTGAGAACAATTGTTCTGCTCTTCTTTTCATAAAGTGCAGAATAACTGTTTTGCAGATATTTCACATTTTGTATCTGTTCTGCAACAGAACAATTGTATTCTCGATGTTCTCAAAACAATAGTATTCTCAATGTTCTCACGCTAAAACATGTTGTCTATAGAGAACACTATATATACATATTATATTTAATTATTATTAATTTATCGACTGATCGAATAGCTGGACCTCTATCGGCTCGATTAAAGCCGTGAAAACCATGATTGTAATATCAGATTTCCCTTAGCTTTACTATCATGTTCTTTGTTTTACTAAAAAGCTAGAAATAATTGCTATCCGTGCACGAAATGATAAAAAAATATTATACCACTTTTGGTTAGATGCAATAACTTTAAGAAAGCTTGAGAAGGAATTCATAATACAATTGAAATTTAATTTCCCGACATTTAACATAACTGGAGCCCTGGAGTTTAGTATCTCATCACTGTACAGGTAGTTTGTTTTGCAGATCTATGATTAAAAAAAAAAAAAAAAAAAAAAGAAGAAGGATAAAACCATATTCCACCATATAACAAACATTAGAGCCTAATTAGCACCAACCAAGAGGATACAAGTTCAGAAGTAAAATATTGCCATGCTTCATTTTTACTGAATGTCGCAGAAAATTAATCAAATAAGTAACAAATATGATAGTGTAGATCTAATGATAAATGGACATTTAAACGTAAGTTAGGCATATTATGGTTCTACTGATACAGTTTAGAATTAATAAAAGTATAAAGAACTTTTCATACTTAAATATGTCTTTAACATATTCGGGAGTATGCATTTCGGTTTCAGAAATTTGGTTTAATTCTTTGTTTTAAAACTCCTTTTTCTGTATCTTTCATCAATTCTACTCTTATTGCCTTCCTTCTTTGTATAGCCTTTTACTACGTATAATTTTAGTTCCCCATCTTCAATCAATTTTATAAAAGAAAAAAAGTACTGTGCAAGATATATAAGAAGTTGAAAGCACTTACGAACCTATACTCAAACAAAGATGACATGGGCCCCTGAAGGAACCATCAAGACCATAATAGTTTATCCAATAATTGTCTATTAGAAGGGGGAATAAAAAGCATTTCGAACAAACAACGAATATTTAAGACCAAACATACAGCATGATGCTCATAACACAAATATAATGACAATTGAACACAATGTATAGCAAAAATGACAGAATCACAAGAACACACATGACATAGTAGACAAAAAGGCAAAAAGTTACCTCTTTAAGATTAACCCATTCCCAGGTTTCATCTGCCGTGTTGATATCATAAACAAGAGCATGACGACCCTACAGAAGATTGCAGAAGATGAAGATGGTTACATTGTGGTGAACTTAACAAGTGTAATATAATGTGGTAGGCATGTGGGTAATACCTCAACATGATCATACTCGGTTATAACAGCCTCGTAAAAACTGTTGTCTTCAGGCCATCTAGTCCAAACTTTCTTTCCAACTAATGGATCAGGGTTCCCTACCTCAGCAGTTTCAATAGCTCCAAAGGCAGACCCTTGACCAGATACATGAACAGGACCCCTGCCATTAAAACTGGTAGTACTATACTGCATAGACCATAGAGTTTATAGGGAATAAGCTTAAAACTTAATAAAGGGAACACAATGTAAGTGCAGGGAACATTATCAAAATTATCGTCCCAAAAAATTGCTGAAATCTTACTGTTTTGGGTTTCTTTCCCCTCACTCCTGGGACAGGGCCTCGTCTTATAGCGGACGAAGATGGCTGCATTGAAGGATGAAGTGCGGGAGATGGTGCTCCCATTGGTAAGGGAGCAACAGAATGGGATGCTTTCTGTTTCTTACGTGACGCTGAAACGGTAGGACTTGGCAAAGGATCACGAGCAGGTCCACTACTGCGCATGCTACTTTGGAGTCCATTTGCCCTCCACTCCCTGTTCACAATCTTATTATAACACGCAACCAATAGGGAAATAGAGTCTCTGCAAAGAGGAAAAAAGTATATGACCTGACCTTATTCTCCAAATCATGTCATCAGCATTGACCCTTGACAAAAGCTCTCTGTGTTCCTCGTCTGATACTCTCAGCTCTTTTCGGAGTTCTGTAATTAAACTTTCTTTCTCCTACAGTATCACATGAAAATTTTTCAACTGGTAAAACATTAAGTGACAGGCAAAAAACTGCTAAAGAATCTTTTTATTATTAACCAGAAGTCCATTCAACATCGGCATACTAAAAGGATCATATATACAGACCCATGTAATAGCATCTGATTGAGCTTTAAATGCACGAAGAACTGAACTATAGGCTTCTTGCTCAATCTGGTGAATCTGTGCCTCCATATCACTATGAGTAGGAGGAAATGGAGCAGATCCTAATGAAGCAACTCCTACAACTGCTGATCTACCATTAGCAGAAGCTCGACCAACATTTGAATATCTGTTTTGGTGTGAAGGGGGGATGTCATCATCTGTTCCTGCATTATGACAAGAAAAACCATAAATGACAATAAAAGAAATAATTTAACCATGCGTGGATGGTTTTAAATCAAATTACAATTAATGTAAAGCTATCTGGTCACTGCAAGAACCCAAGTAATAATTTCTTAACAATTGCAAGGGCTTATATTATTTAAATTTAACTAGCAAAAACATTAAAAAGGGAGAGAGCTATAATATAACTACTTCAAATATCGAAAACACATTGAAACAAAAATTCAAAGCTTATATCAAGGAAATATTATCTCTATAACCAACTCAAATGCAATCAGAGATGGAAACAACAAGTTCTCAGCTTACATCAAAGCTATGGATTTGATCATATATTATTATCTTATTCTTATCTTATAACATAATAACAACAAGAGCATGCCTAACAAATGGCAAGGAAAATCTTATCTGCCTAGAACTGGCCCCATTCACTCAAGCCTTTAAGTAACTTTCAGCTAATAACAAAAAATCTTTCCTGCTTAAACTCCTATAAACTAATCCGGTCTAGTGTTGGGCCAAATATATATATATATTTCTCACAAGTCATAACCATAAAAAGAGCTACATCCCTTTTTTAAACTTCTAAAATAACTTGAAGCTACTTTTAACTCATGCACTGCTTAAAGCCAAACAAGCTCTGAGGACTAAAAATCAAACTACATTAAGACTAAAGAGAGGTGCATCGAGAAATTTAAATAGTAAAAAACCTTGCACATATTAATCAATGAGATAAATAATGTATATTCTTGTCATAGAATCCTTATAAATTTCAGCTGCCAACTGTTACACGTATAAAAAGAATGTTCAATATTACTAGAATATTTACTAAGATCAAAACCCAACTGCAGGCTATTTTCAATTTGCAATCTACCACATAGTAAAATTAATCTGAAGAATTACAAGACATGATAAGTACAGGTACAGACATTCGATTCCAAGTAATCCATCCACGAAGAAAGGATAACCCATAATGAAATTTCATATTCATAAGAATCAGACATGCAACCAATTTCCCACAACTGATTACCTAAATAAAGCAATACCGTATAGAATTACAGCAGTGTCATGGTATCAATATTAGAGAAGAGTGCAACACACCAATAACATTGTGATGAAAGTTCTACAGATGTTGGATAAAATTACAATTGGCTAAGTAGACAAGAAAAAGATATATAATAATGCTCAAAACAATCAAGAAGCTGCTCAGTGATGCCTAAATTGTCCCGAATAAAGAAACAATTTCATTAAAAGATATACCTAGAGAGGGAAGCAATAAGTGCAAGGATATGAGCCGGGTGCTATCACATGCGAAAATCTGAAATGGAATTCTCTATATTTGCTAGGTGCTACAAGTTAAGGCTCGAAGTAGGCAAGTAAAATATAAAAAGGCAAGCTCAGACACACAAGCCCGACATTTAATATATAAGACTTTAAACACCTGACAAAATGGTGTATTGCAGTTTGTGCTGCACCTTTAGAAGATAAAGAGTAGTGAACAATTATATTCCCGAAGTCATGCACATACTTCCATATCTAAAATACTGCCTGCTATAGGTCTTTATGTAGCCTAAAACTAAAACTCATAAGAATACAGTTCAGATTAGGCTAATATTTACAGTGATGCCACAAATACATAAGTAAAAGCATTAATAAATATAAATCAAGCATATGCTCATTTCTTACTAGTACCTGATTATTGAACTTGACTTACGAATTTTCTGTCAGTCATGTCAATTGAGCTTAAAGACAGAGAGTTGCTCAGTTAACATATAGCAGTAACTCCGTACTTCTGAAGTTCACATTTTAACCGTCCATCCTCAATCAACGATTTTATATCCAGCCAAGCCAGAACTTAAGGGGACAATGTGCAGCAGAAGCCATTTATCCATAACTAAGATAATCCCTTCATTACTATGTACTTGTGTCTTTGATTTATATAGCATACTTCAAGCTTTGTAAAAACGGTTGCAGATAATATATCTAACCAGTGTTAGTTGACATAGGGAATCAAATTCATATTTTCCTACAAATACATTGTTCCTGGTTGGCAATTGTGGTTGTCAGTTAATTGTAAGCGGATTAAATTAGTTGTTTTAACTAGTTGATTGGAGTAGTTTTGAATTTTGGCCAGCGAACTGAATTAGCTATTTTGTACGAAACTCTTTGGTAAATAGTTGTTTGATTAGCTTTTTGTATTTTAAATGCACACATAACAAACCTCTAACGGAAAAAACTCCTCCAAGTAGCTTTTTCAATATTAGCTTTTAAAGTCAAAACCGCTATTTCAATCCGCTAACTATCAAACACCAATATTAGATGATTCAAATGGTCAAACCTCTAATTTTCTCTCAAACATCTAACTTCCAAACAGGGCCAATGTATGCAGCTGCCCTTTTCAAGACCTTTAGATATGTCAAAAAGGTTGGACGGAAGAATAAACAATCAACGAGGTAGCATTTATAAATATATGGAGAAAAACCATTAACATTAAAAAGAGTCAGACAGTAGAAAAACAATTCTTTCTCCAATTTTTTAAACAATGAAAATATATGCAGTAGACAAGACTGTATTTTGATAGTTTCCAAATAAAATATCAACAAACATGGCAGTAGCAGAAACATAATCTAGGAAGTCTAGAAAAGATTTATAATTAAATTCAGATCTATGCAACTCAATGTCTATCCTCTTAACAACAGCACACACAAAAGAGTCACAAATCACTCCAAATGTGACGCGCTTCGTCTGCCTTTAATCTGCACTACTTGTGAATGATAAAGCTAACAACGATTTACGTAATAAAGGCAGCAGACCTGTGTGCAATTCATAATCTCTAATAAAAATGCAAAATATAATCAAATACTACACTGATTACCAAGAAAACCAGACACACTTGACACATGGGAGCTTAAATATTTTGTTCATGTGATGGACAACACAATTGAAAACAAAAGGAAATAGTTATGCATTGTTAGAATAGTCCAAATATATATAGCGTAGACTATAGGGAAATTATCCATTTATTTACAGATATTTTTATGTGCTATCTAGCTATACAAATACTTATACAATATTAATTCATACAATTTTCAATAAGCTGGTCTATTCCAATAGGCTAATTTTACAAGGGTTATTGCACATACACGATTAAGGTTAGTCATTAACAAAGACTTTAATTGATGTTGAAGTAAAGATTCTTCTCTCTTTCTTAGGTGGTGATCGATAACGTTTTCTCCCTCATGCACATTAAAACAATTCATACTTTAGACGGGTCATCCACCCAAGTCCAGCTTTTTTAGTTTCCAATCCACGATTATTTTTCCTGTTTCTTGTCCTACACCCTCTCTAGCAAGTATTATTTTAGTTCATGCTAAAATACAAACCCAAGGATAGTCAACAACCGCCTACAGAAACATATAAACCTTAAGACCAACATCCCATCATACCTTCATAAGACCTTAAAATGTCAAGCTATCATATGAAACAATATCCAGGGAAAAGGGGGTAAAATTCATGCCACAAACAATCAAATAAGTAATATTTACATAAACAAACACACACACAAACCCCTGAGCTCGAGACTTCAATGAAAACCCACAAAACCCCAAAAATTGATTTTATCATATCAAACAATCACAAACGAAGAAAAGGGTACCGAAAGAATGCCCTAAAAGCAATAAAGTTGTGATCTTTACATAAACAGCATACATATATGAAACAGAATTGTATAAAAACATGATCTTTATCACCTACCACTGCTATCGGAATCCGGGTAATTCATAATATTTCAAGCATCAATCAATATATGGAGCTTACACAATTTAGCAATCCTGTAAATTAAATAATCAAAGAATTAGGGTTCAGATAGACTATCAATATATAAACACATAAATTGTGTGTGTGTGTGTGTGTTCGTACCGGAGTATCTGTGACAGCGGACAGCGTTTCACGGTGGCTGAGGAGAGAGATGAGCGGCGAGGATGAGAGAGAATCAAAGAAGTGGACAGATTTCGATTATCGTTCAAACCTAGAAACGACGCCGCTGAAGCTTTGTATTTCTTTCTCCTTTGTCCTTTCTTTGGATTTTCAATATTTCAAAGATATAATAAACATATTATAATTTTCATATTAATTTATTAACATTTTGACTAATACATCTTGATGTGAACCTTTCACTTAAAAAAATTATTTTATTTTAATAATATTATCTATTATTTCGTAAAAATAAAGTTTATTTATTATAATATGTAAGTTTTTTAAAAAATTTAACGACTAAAACTTGAATATAAATTTGATTCTAATGGTAAAATAATTTTTGACAATTTTTATTACATTACGGAATCATGTTATAATCTTTCATTATTTTCAGTAATATTTGAGAATTTTTTTTATATAATTTCATTATAATAATTATAATTTATCAACGAAGAAATATTATATATATGCATGTAGATTTATAATTTTGGAGAATGTTACACACTTTAGACAATAATAATTTAAATTACTGTCAATTATAAAAAGTTAGATTGTCAATTGACAATCCGATAATTACAAGCACTCTCGTTTCAGAAAATAATAATTACAAGCATTCGCTCTTTCAAAAATAATACGATTTCTTTAGTCATTTTCCCGATATATTATATATTTTAATTATCAAGCTTATACTAAAATAAACATTATTCATACTTAATTTTTAAAAGAAAGACATGCATAAGCTTATTGTAACAAAATTTAAATTGCATCCCATAAATGAACATGATTTAAATTACTTAAACAATATATCAAAAATTAAAAAATGTGCGAAAATGGATATTGAAACACTATCTTCACATTAATAAACACTAACATCTTAAATATCGATTCTTTAATATTTGCATTTCAATTACTCTTTCGAAATCGATACTACATGGAGACTTTATAGCCTAAAGATCTGGCGGCAAAAGTATTGAGATATATATTACTAAAGAAGTAAAATCTAAACGCACCTATGGAGATACTTATTCAATACTCCCTCTGTCCCACCCATTTCTTATCGAATGGGTTGGGCACGGAGGTTAAGAAATATGTATAAAGTAGTGGAAAAGAGGAAGAAAAGTGGGTAAAGTGGTGGGACCCATTGATTTTTAATGTATAAAAAGAAGATAGTGGAGTAAAAGTAGTGTGAAAAGGAAAGAAAAGTGGAGAAGTGGTGGGATCCATTGACTATTTTTGGTAAGTTTTGAAATGTAAAGAATTGGGTGGGACACCCCAAAAAAGAAAGTGTAAAAAAATGGATGGGACGGAGGGAGTAGAATTTAGTCAAAAAGTAGTGCAAAACAGGTTTTTTATGTGCAGTGATTTATGGAATATTAATATTTAATGGAAAATGCTAAGTACCCCAAATTTTGTTCCCAAATCTATGTGGCAAGTTGTGATTGGTTATACTCATCTATACTATACTATAATAAGCCAACATAGGTTTAATTTGTAGTCGTACAAAATTTTGGTTTGGTCATCTCCGTTGTAACTACAAGTCTATCACATGTAAACTTCTCTTGCTATTACAACATTAAAGAATTTTATACCATTTAAATTACAAACACTTGAGATGTAGTCGTACAAAATTTTGGTTTGGTCATCTCCGTTGTAACTACAAGTCTATCACATGTAAACTTCTCTTGCTATTACAACATTAAAGAATTTTATACCATTTAAATTACAAACACTTGAGATGTAGTAGAGGATAAAAACACCACTATTATTCTTTAAAATATAATTTATATACTATATTATAATAAACCGACATTGGTATAATTTGTAGTCATCCAAAAAATATAATCAGTTGGTAAATATAATCGGGTTAAAATCCAATTCATCAATTCTAAAATACTATTAAAATGATATTAAAATTTAAATTATAATTAATAAATTATGAATTTTATATCCGCCCGTGCTTCGCACGGGTTAAAGGCTAGTACTAATAAATAATGGGACCCCCTGTATGCACATAAATCACCCAACCAAATTCCGTCATGTGTTTGCCACGTCATTTGTGTTTGCCACGTCATTTGGAAAAATAATTTGGGGACAAATTTTGGGGTCCCTTGCTCATATTTAATAGTGGTTTGAGTTTTGGCATGATGCGAGTACATCTGTATGTTATTATGGCACCACGGTATTATCTATGTTCGATTAGAAGTTTGTTTGAATATATTTTACTTCCTTCTTAGACTTGAAAAATAATATTGATGACTAAGAAAAGATATCGAGAGATCATGTCCTCAAGAGAAAAAAATTCTACAAATAATTTGTATCCGAATACTCTATTTTATCTATTGAGGATCCATTTAGTCGTGAGGACCAGGAGCACAATGATAAAATAATAACTAAATATAAGGGTCGCGTTCAAGGGAGAACCGGTGCTTAAAATAGAACCAGAGAATCACTAAGGTTCTGTTACAAAACCTCAAATTTTAAATAGATTTTTAGGATCTAAATCTAAATTCATGTTTTTTCATCATTGTGTGCGCTCAAAAATAATTTTAAAATAAAATACATAGATATTGAAATTTCTTGCATGTGAAGTTCTGCTGCAGAATCCTAACTAATACTAGAAATAAGGTAAGGGTTCTATGGTTCTCTCTTGAACATTACTTGTGACAGCCCGAGAATCCGGGGGTCTGGATTCTGACGTCACCACACAAAATCATTCTAAAACACTTTTGAAAACCTGTATTTTTGAAAAAGGTAATAAAATCAAAGGATTTAAAACCTGAAAACTTTAGTAAAAGATTTAAAAGAAAACACTTTAACCCCCTAAAAACAGGATCGCATCCAGGTTACAGTATTGAAATTAGAA
Organism: Daucus carota subsp. sativus; assembly: GCF_001625215.2. Classification (NCBI taxonomy): domain Eukaryota; kingdom Viridiplantae; phylum Streptophyta; class Magnoliopsida; order Apiales; family Apiaceae; genus Daucus; species Daucus carota. The sequence goes on from NC_030381.2 coordinate 30,267,974, forward strand.
TCAACCACTATTAATAAACAATGTCTTACAACCTCAGATCATCTTCGATGAGAAGAATCACTGCCAATCTATTTAAATTATGATTACAACTGAATCTCAACAATTCTATCTAGAACCAACCTTGACAATCTCCCTGAACATTTCCACTTGTCCTCTGTATACTCTATACTCTGACTCCTCGCCTAGCCTTAGCCATACTCGCAATCTCAATCATGCAATTCATCTTTCAACTTTTCTGAAATGGTTAGAAAGGAATAGCAAGGGTGAGCAACAATGCTCAGCAAGTGTATATAAGCAAAAATAGTCCTGAATATCTTATCAGGGTTCACAAGATCAAGATATGTAATTGAAAACTTCACAATTCTTATCAGCAATTGAAATCAGAATTCAAACTTACAGAAGAATTGTCGAATTGGATTCATCACATTTTTACTTAAAACCAAAGGTTAGGCTGCTGATCAGTCACGCACTAACCCCGAACATGGCACACAGCCCTGTTCTCTATACTGGATCCAAGGCACACATTGGCCTATAATTGACCACGAATCTGGTCTGACCACGAATCTGGTCCACATATTTTATAAAAACTAATCCAATTCTAACAATTTAAATCAATAGAAAAATCAATCAACAGAACAGAATCATAATCATTATCAACAACAGAAATATTTCAAATCAACTTTTGGGAATCAACATTTCATAAACCACAATCTGTCTTTTGATAAATCATAGTTCAGGAAATTCCTAACTATTCAGTATCCTCCATTATCGGCTAAGCAACTGAATTTAGCCTGCTAAACCAGCATGACAATGGCGGGTTGAATAATCAAGAAGATCCCAATTCATTCTAAGTTCTAACTATCACTGAACAACACATGCTTCAATGACAATCTGAACTTCGAATTACTTTGTAAAGCTGACATTCTTAAAATCTTGAGGATTGGAAAGAATGGATCAAAATAGAAAGTTGAGAGTAATTAGGTGTTTGGCTTTTCAAAACTTGGAAGAAGAAAAACAATCATGGGATTCATTCTCAGAAGTAAGGGTATATTTGAGAAGGGTTTCAGTATAAACAATATCATAATCTTTACTGAATAATCAGAACATGCAATATATATATGAGGAAGGATTTAGGAAAACTTGCCTTAAATCCGATTCCAGTCTCATATCTCAATCTCATCTTTCCACTTTCACACTCTATGCATATCATAGTCTCTAGACCATCTTTGGCTATACTCTATTCGCCACACTGCTTCGTTTACTCGATTCGTTCCTTATTCGCTTTGTAACATCGTTTGACCTTCTGAACGTCTTCGATCGTATCCGTCTCGTCCAAACCCTTTACGAGAATAAGATACTACCATTATCACTAAATAATCTATTGATTCTTATCTCTACTTATCAACTCGGTAGCATAACCTATCGCATACACATATCACGTATATCGATACCCACTTATATAACTCTTTAAACTCATCAAATTTCACTTAACACATAATCATGCTTTAACTCTACCATATAGTCTAATCATATTTCACATAACATATTATCAATTAAATATCATATAAATCTTATCGAAAATCCGACATCGTCTCGTCTATTTATTAGACTATCCACCTGTTATCCTATCTTAATCAACAATCAACCAACCAAATCCAATCACTATAATCCATATGTTTTTATCCGACATCTATCAAGACACGACACTATGTCATTTAACCGTTTATCACATGTATGTAATACTAGAACAACCAGATAGTCCATGCAATCATCAATTAATAGCAATTAGATCACATATATTCATATTCTATACATTTAACAACAATTATTCACATTCTATACTCCACCATATTATTATGTCACATTAAAATAGACTTTATAAGCTTTAATCTCTTTTTCGTTTCACTCGATTCTGAATTACGGATCAAAAGTTATTAACAAAACAGTTTTCTAACTCCCTATCGACATATAACATATCACACAGACAGCAGACAACACATTGCACATAAGTTTTCCCATCCCAATCGATATCCAATCAAGTCTCAGGTTAAAAATGATTTTTCGGGAATTTTCTGGATTTCTAGACATTTTTCGGAATTAAAATAGGTAAAAGAATCCATTTTTGAATAAATAATCAAGTCCGATTGCTCAAGATCGGGTCCGAAATCATTTGAAATCAATTAACGAGCCTTAAACATATTTTAGAAAAATAATCCAAAGCTCGAAACTATTTTTCGGAATTTTAAATCAAAAGGAACAATTAAATCTAATTAATTAATCAATTAAAATCAATTAATAATTAACTAAATTAATTAATCAATTAATATTTAAATTAATTGACCAATTAAAATAATTAATTACTAATTAAAATTAATTAAGAAACTAATTTAGATTTATTTTTGAATAAAGAAATAATTAAAAACTATTTTTGGAATTTAAAATATATAAATAAAACAATTTTAGAAAATTAAATCAAAAGGTTTATTTTGTAAACTTTTGAAAGTTTTTGTCCAGGGTCTAAAGTGTAACTTTCAGAAGTTTCAGGGGGTGTTTTGTAAGATTCAAAACTTGGGTACAACAACTTCACCATCGTCATAACTTCGGTGACCAAACAGCAATAAGCCGCCGGCCACCTTCTACACTTGCCGGAAAACGTTTCCCGGCGTCCTCTACTCACCATAAACTCCAGAATTCATGCCCACACTACAAGCAACACATCTACAAACTCAGAATCACCAAAAGCCATTAGAAATGGCCGCAAAAGCTTCGAAAAGAAGCTCGCCGCCGTTGAGTTTTAAAACTCCGTCGAGCCTCAATTAGACGTCCCACACACAAACTAATCATGTGTACAGACTCTTTGCATCGAGACCAACACACTGGTATCATCCTTTTCAGCCCAGATTTCATAAAATAAAAACCCCCAATTTTCAATTGAAAACATTCAAGAACACCTCAAGAACATCCAAGAACACATCTCAAGAATCAAACCCTTATTTCTATATGTTACGGAAGTCAAAAATCGACATATAATATATGAAAACGAATGGCAGGAGATGCTCTACAACATGGAATCATCAAATCAATCAAAAAATATCATTTACGAAAATTCATCTTTTGAAATAATATAATTCGAATTTAAAAAGCTTATTTAGCAAAAACCTGTCGATTCAGCGCTGATATTGATGACTACAATAGATTCTACGCGTCAAGAGCTTCGTTTTTACTATTTATACGCCTCCATCGGATTCCAATAACGCCTTCAAATCCTCGTTTGAATATGAAGAACACGAAGAACACCCGTTCGTCTTCTCTCGGTATTCGTGCAGAGAAACTGACGAAATGATTGTACGTGCGAAATAAACTGATAAAGGATATTTATAGAGGAAGATAAGAGAATATTCCTTGAATATGCTTTGGAATATTCCTGGAATATGCTTCACGCACTACGAGACAACCAGATAATTATTAACTTTAAAAATATTAATAAAACCATACCGGATCATTTACGGGGCAAACCGTACTCCGGATTGAGAAAGTTAAAACATGAAAAATGCTCAGAATGTCCCAAATAGCTTAATGGCGAAATTTTCCCGAACGCCCGCGGGGTTTAAAATGTTAAATAACTATTTAAATATAATTAGTAATTAAACGAAATTAAATCCATAAATCGATTATAAAATCAAATAGCAATCCAAAAATCGATATGAACATATCTAAATAAACTATATTTTATCCTGATCATAGAGAAATTTGAAATATCTCAAATCCGAAAACATATGAGTAGCCAGTTCAATAAACCAGATAACACAAACCTCACAACAATTCATATAAATATCACATATTATTCATAAATTAACAGGAAAATACCCAAATGTTCCATATTTTATTCTGAGAATATAAACATTAAGAACTCATGATTGCAACATATATAAGCAATCAAAATAGAAAACTAGTAGTCAAACGATTTACCAAATATTCATATAATATTCATAAATAACCATAACTAATTACACGACCAGTACACACATAACACTTAATCAGGTAATACATATATTCCCATATCAACCATCTAACTCTTGCATAACAAATCTCTGTACTCTCGGAAATAATATTCGAAATGAGTTTTGAAAGGATATTTATATATCCATATATAAATCATTTGAAAATATCTAAATAACATATGACTCATTCTGATAATACCAATATCAATAATTAAACTCACAGTTCTGACACATATAAACAACATTTACAGAAAATCAATTTACACCAAAATTCATGCAATATTCACATTTAATTATTATAACTAATTAAACTCGCAATTCACATGTAGCACTTAGCCATGTAACAATTATACTCACATAGCAATCTCTTAAATCCTTAGAATCAATTATATGAAATATAATTTGAAAAGACAGTCCCCGTATCAATAATACAATAACCCGGAATTCAAATATACAATTATGAAAACACATTAAACTGGAATAAAATATTAAACTTTATTCCTCTCTTTCTAAGAAAATAACTTTCATAACAATAAACAATTTTTGAAAAATCCGGGTCGCTAAAATAAACGAAATCACAACAAAAGAATGCATCTTCCGTCTTTAACCTTATAATTCACATCACAATTATACTCATATTACACAGACCGTTCATCTTATCAGAAGAAATCAATTAAAGCCAATAGTAATATTCAAAAATTTATTTCTATATTAATAAACTAATTCTGAAAATCTGGGATGTTACATTACTTCTAAATATAAAGAACACGTCGAAAAGTTCCGCAAAATTAGATGAAAATTTTGATGTCTGAAAAAAAAACACTTAAAGAAAAGCAAAATCCCAGGAACTAAGGGGAAAGGAAAACTTTAATTCAAAAAAGTCTACCGAGTAACCAAAGGTCATCCAGAGATGGCCCCGAAAATTTAGCCAATAAAACTTTAATGACTGAAAAGAAAACCCGGATGAAAGACAAAAGTCCGCGGAAAAGAAGAAACTAAAGAGGGGAAAAAAGGAGGAAAGAAAAAAGAATCAAGTACGAAAGATTATGCCAGGCACCGGAACAAAGCCATCAAAATGACACAATCGTTAATAAACGACAAACAAAATCGCAATACACGATCAAAAAGCCATCAACTATGGTACTCCCTCGAAAGGGGCACAATAAAAAAAATCAAAGAAACAATAAGTCTTATAAATCTAATTATAAAACGAATCATAAAAATCAAAAACTAAATATGTAACCAATTACAAAGGACATATAAGACAAATGTATTTAAAACCACTAAAACAAAAGATTTCGAACTCATACCATTGTCGTGGAGTCGATTCACATGATCCTTACCTTATCGAATATAAATATATGTAATCACTGCTATGGCTAAGATTGAATCGCAATCGCTCTCGTCATTGACTCATCTCAATTGATTTATCACCAAATCAAAATCTTGAAAATCGAGTGTATCTAAATCTTGAAATGGATCCGGTAGGGAGTATTATTAAGAAAACGAGAACAAATCAAGGGAAATAAGCTGATTCAGAGCTTTTCATCGGTGAAAATCGATGAAATCTCCGTCGGCGGCTGGAAAAAGAAGAGAGAGAAGAGGCTAGGATAAGCTGATTAGATGATGAAAAGGCTAGAAATAATAAAATAATAATATTTAAAACCAAACAAATTCATTTCAACACTCAACCGAACACATAATATCAGATATGATATTTTAACCCCATACCACCCCAACCACATTTTTGATTCCAACCTCATACCGCTCTACGAATCAGACGACCCCTAAGTGTATATTTAACATATATGTGAAAGAAACCAAATCCCAATAATTTGTTGCATGGATAAATTTGATTGCATTCCATGTAATGAATACACTGTGGCTAGCTGTTTTAACTCGAGAATACAATGAGTATTGACATCATTTCTCCGCAAATACTTGAGTATCTATGTGGTCTTATTGACTTTGAAATGATAAGCTCAGCTAACAAATTGGGACATGTTCATGAAATTTCATAGGAAATTGGTAACTACAACAGTTCCTCACAGTCATGTTAGGGATAAAAATACGAGATTCAACTTCTAATGCAAAGCACACACACAACAATATATTTGACGCGAAAAACTCACGTCCCAACTTGTATTATTAAACAAAACCATTATCAATAATACAATCAACCAAACTTGGATACTCAAGTCTACTACCCAAGTATCCGCCCGCAAGCGATACCTAAGTCTACATCTTGAGCACACCTATCAAACACAATATAACTATGTATATATAGCCATCTCAAACTAGACAAATCAGAATCTAATTCTAAAACAGCTACACATAGTCCTAATCCAATTCTGATTTCCAACTAAAATCAGAATCCAATTCCAACTAGGTCTTCTATCTTTGTGACCAAAACATATTCTTTAATTATAATAATTGTCTAAACATATAATTATTATCTTTATATATTTTGGATCACCAAAATCCATGTTACCTTGTAATGGGCTGATACCTAACAAGTCACACTCAAATTATTGGTTATGCAACCTTCATGTTGACAATCTTGATTTCAGTTTTATGTCAGAACTTGCATGCTACATATCATTTGGTGTCATGATAAGATAACTTTTATCTATCATAAATGGTCAAAGATTCAGATACTATAATATGCAAGACCTTTTAACTCTTAAATTTTTGGGTGTAGCGACTAGCGCTCAATGTTTTAACTTGGTCGATTTAAATCATAGTTTTCGTTATGTTCCGAGTAACTCTCATATCGCGATAAATGATTGTGAATTATTGAGTTTGCCTTTTCACTATGTGACATTTTTTGACTCCATCCTGATATAAGGACTAATCGAAAAATATCAAATACTTGTAGGCTGAACTGACGGAGTTTATATATTGAGAACATATCGATATACACCCGGAACATTGAGGGTCAAATAGACATTAAATCTTTTTCTATCGATAAAATTAAAATAATTGTTACATCATAAAAATTATTTAACAAGACTGTAATATAATGTGTGTGACTCTCAGACATTGTATTCTTCTAGTTAGAAACGTTTTGTGAATAATTTGAAGCAAACAATCAGAACTCTGGCTCAAATAAAATAATTATATATAAGTAAATTAATGTGCATATAAAAATTATATTCGAAATGATAATCATTTGAATTTTTTATTAAGCGAAAGATGATCTAAAATAATAAGATATGATCTCAAATGATATAAGAGAGTGTTGAAAAAATGAATTTCATTCAAATAATAGAATCCAAATGACAGTATTTAAGTTATCATTTTAAATTATGAGATTTATACTAATATTTTGAATGCTTGAATTTCGAAAGAATATTCAATAATGCAATAATAACAATGATAAGAGTGTTTGTTTAAATAATTTGCTTTGAAAAATTATGCACAAATGTCTATAATGAATATTTATAATTCTTGATTATTAATCTGAGTATAATTAGTATAAACAAATCTAAATAATAATGATCAAGGATACTTATGTTCTAAATATAAAAAAAACTAGGACTGCGCTAATAAATAATATTTACATATAGAAAATAATTATTTAAACAATTAAACGAGCATAATTAATAATTTTATAAAACAAGTAATCATGCATTTAAAATGTTTGACACATGAAAATAATATAATAATACGTTCTTTTAGCATTTCCAAATTTCTATAAAATGTATCTCGATTAATTCTGGTAGTGAAAAATATCGAATTTCTTACTAATAAAACTCGTTGCTGATCTCACTAATTTTTCCGAATGAATGACTTGCATACCATATTACTTTATTGCCTATAAATTATGAAATTGCTTTTATAATATTTTGCTTTTATTTAAATATAAGTATTTTATTTATTGTAAATTAAAGAACATTCTTTTATTTTTAATATATAAAACACAAATACTCTAAAATAACAAATAAATACATCTAAAAAAAAATCATCAATATGAAAACATAGTTGTAGATAATTGAAAGTTCCATAAAACAAATGTAAAAGTCCACAATATTTGGTTGGAACTTGCGTGTGTGTAAATTGGACATACAATACATATACAAAACATGTTTTCTCATTTCCCCTCTTCAGTTTCTCACTCTCTTTCCACCACCACCGCCTTGTCTCTCTCCCACCATCTTCGTCCTCTCTCTCTACCTCCATCTCTCTCTAAACCTCTTTTTCGTATTTTTCATATCACCCCATCAACTTTCTTGAAAAACTCATCTCTCAATTCCTCCAAAATGGACAACCCTGAAGTGGCTATTCAATCTGTAGCTGATGATTTCAATAAGCAAAGCTTGGGTGAAGCTAAGTTAAAGCTTGAAGATCTCAATTGGGACCATTCGTTTGTTCGTGAGCTGCCTGGTGATCCAAGAACTGATATAATTCCCCGTGAGGTATGTTCAGGTTTGTATATATTGTGTGTGTATGTATGTGGATGATTCTATGTTTTTTGTGTTGTTTAGGATCTTTTGTGATGTGGGTTTATGATAATTGAGGGTTGTTTGTTGGAATTGGTCTGTTTTGGATGATTATTTGGTAAATTATTTTGTTGGGTTAGGGTTATAATGGTTCTTGCTTTTTGGGTATTTTTACTTGATGTAATTAGAGGCTACCTGTAAAGATTGCAACTCTTGTTCGGTTGGTGGGAGATTGTGATGTGATGGGACTTCTTGTTATGTGGGAATGTGATATATATAAAGTTTGTGTGGCATTAGATGTAATTATCGTTAATTATGCAGGACTTTGTAAATTCATTTGCCCGAGACATTTGAAGCTTGAAGGGGAAGTGATTTGTTTTATTATGAGAGTGTTGTTAGTTGTTATACTTTAAGGAAACATGGTTGAATTATATAGAAGTTTTTTGCAAGAAATTTGCCGCTTTGGAGTTGGAGAAGATATGTGTTAAGACTAGCTGATCATTTAGCATCAAGTCAAGTGTACATGAAGAAATGAATTATGGTTTCAGCTGTTAGGATAACCCTAAGGAATCACAAGTCTGAACTTCATTACTAGTATTAATGATCAAGTGTTAAGTGAGCGTTATTTATCTGCAGTTAATAAAGAAGTATTTTCAGTTATAAGCTTATGATGCGAGTGTACACTATCAAGATGACAAGATGGCATGCAAAATGTAATACATGTTATGTGATCTATTTTTTTGTTATGAAATGGTGAGATTGGGCTTGAGCTCGTTATTATTTGTTTGTGAACGTGTTTAGTTTCATAGATTGAGTCGTTAGCTGTTTCAAATTCATTTGTAGTGTATATCTTTGAAGAGAACGAAAACCCTACTACCGTCATTTGATAATTACCAGATAAGTTTTGTCCGGAGTGATATTTAAGTGTTCAAGTGGTTTTTGCATTCACATGCACTATAAAGTTTTATGTACATTTGACTAGCTTTTTTTGTATATATAGTATATATTTACCTAAACAAAATTCTAGACAGAATTATCTTTCCCTTACTTAGGTTTCTTGATATAGTTCTGTATAATAAAAGCTTCCGTTTATATATCAAGGAATGTCATGCTATAAGATTTAATAATTGTATGCGAGTACTTTATCTTAAAAGTTTTTGACATATTTTTTCTGTACTTTGTCTTGTCTATTATGTAGGTCCTGCATGCTTGTTATACAAAAGTCTCGCCGTCAGTTGAGGTGGAGAACCCACAACTTGTCGCCTGGTCAGAATCAGTGGCTGATTTACTCGATTTGGATCCTGGGGAGTGAGTTACTTCTCGATAATGCTTTTATTCTATATTTGAGTTATACTATATATAATAATTATAGCAAGACAATCATAATAATGACTGATATGGATAAGGGAGATTGTGTGTTAGTACTAATAAACATGTAAGATGAATTTTGTCAACTGTTTTGAAGTCTCCTATCTAATTGGTCTATGATGAGGAGGAACATGAGGGGGAATTTGGGGTTTGTAAGTATTTTTGGAACCAGTGCATTTATTCCAAATACCTATTATATATTTAGTTACTTAATTTGAACTCATGTGTATTATGAACCTGAACTACTCTCTACATTTAATCAATCTAAAAGATGTTATTTCCCAAATTACAGGGTAACAAATTAAATCCTAAGTATTGGGTTTTCAAATATTTTCAGTTGTTCCCACATTGTTTCTTTTTGCTTTTTGATCAGCCGTCCTGAATCAGTCTAAGAGTGTAGTTCTTACCGGAGATAATTGAAGCCTTTAATTTGAAGCATTTGGTTGGTACAAGGTCATTCAGGATTGTTTCCTAAATTTAGTTTAATTGTTTGTAATTATATATCTCATATATTATGATTGGTTCTTATTAGGGTTGTTATTTTCTAAACGTATATGGTCTTATACGGACTGCAAATACTGTAAAAATTATTTATTTTACTTCCTTTTCTACATCAAATCTATGCACGCTCTTTGTCATGGGTGAGAGTGGCTATGCTGCACCCTCAATTTCTGCTTTAATCTTTTTGGATAAGATTGTGTGTGTGTGTGTGTGTGTGTCTGTATTTGTTAATGTATGTTACTTTACTGTTAATCTATGTAAGTAGGTCCATGTGGAGTTTTCTGATATTGTTATTATTGCTATTGGTATATATATTAACTATTGTTTATCTAGGGCAACTAATTTGTTAGTATTTCAGATTTGAAAGACCTGATATTGCGCACAAATTCTCTGGGGCATCTCCGTTGGCAGGAGGGTAAGCATTATGGTTCTTTTATATCTCCAATTAGGTCTTTATTTACAGCCTCAATTTCTCATTCAGTTTGACTATGTTTACTTTTCAGGATGCCCTATGCTCAATGCTATGGAGGGCATCAGTTTGGGATGTGGGCTGGTCAGTTGGGTGATGGTCGTGCAATAACTCTTGGGGAGGTTTTAAATTCAAAGTCTGAAAGGTGGGAATTGCAACTCAAGGGTGCTGGAAAAACACCATACAGTCGGTTTGCTGATGGTCTTGCAGTTCTGCGTAGTAGCATCCGTGAATTCCTATGCAGCGAAGCAATGAAGAGTTTGGGAATCCCAACAACACGTGCACTTTGTCTTGTGACAACAGGGAAAAATGTTAGCCGTGACATGTTCTACGAGTATGTTTAACACATTATTATTATTACATTAAAATGTTTGATATTGGATGACACACTACATGAGTGTACCGTATAAAGTATGACTATGAACTGTTTAGCTATGTCCTTGTGCAACCCTACCATTCGAAAACATTTTCTCTATATTATATTACTGGAGCCAGGTGACAACTAAGTATTTCGTCTGCAGCTCACTGTTGATGCTTTGGTATTCTTCTGAGAGGGACTTTAAGGCTTTAAATAGGCGTTGACAATTGTTTTGATGCTGTTCCCAGGATACGTTTTAATTTTTCTTAGTGCAGACTAGGTGGAATTAAAGATGTTCGGTGTTTTTGTTATTTCAGGGCCTGTTTGAAGGGTTCTTTATTCAATGGCTAGTTGGGTATTGCCTTAAATGTTGAGGGTTATCTGTTATGTGTCAAATTGTCTATTATGTTAAGGGTAATAAGTTAAAGATTAATATAACGGTAGATGCAAGATAAATTAGTGACACCTTAGCCATGTTATAACAGCATAGAAGCTGAAGGAGCTAGAAGAATAAGAAAGACAGGCTTGGAGACTGCCCTAGGGATTTTTATCATATAGGTCTCGGGCCCTTAAAAGTCTGATATATGAGAATTGGATGCATTTATTCTACAACTAGAATTAGAGTTTGTGTCAGAATATAATGATCCTGGTAAAAAGTCTTCACCTAACACCTTGAGGTTCTCCTCTAGGAGAACTGGTCACTTAACATTAACTGAACTTACTCATTTCCTTGAGGTTCTCCTCTAATGAAGTGGTCACATAATATTAACTAAACTTACTTATTATATTTGCCTTTAGTCTAGTGATATCTATTTAATTGAAGTGAATTAAAACTTATCTATTAATAGTCATTTTATTAAAACCCCAAGAGCTAGTAGAAGTTGTAGAAACTGTGCTAAATATAATTTAGAAACAGATAAGATTGTATCTGTGCAGAATACATACTACTAGGAAAAATTTGAAGTCGGCAAATATTTTGTGAAGAAAGACTATTATTGGACTGAAAAAGTGTTACTAACTTCGATATATCTTATATTTTGATATCAAATTTTTCCTTTCTTGATTAGCCAACCTGAGCAAATGCTGGAAGAATGCAATACTTATATAACCCCAAAGTATCATGCTGTAACAATTAAGGACAACAATCTAGGAATACATATAACCACTGATGCTACTCCTGTTCAAGATAATTGAACTGTAACTGCACAAAAACCAATATTGAAGTAGAGAGCTTCAGAACTACAGGGGTGCTCATTATTATAAGAAGATATCAAATGTGCTTTACATGCCTAGACATTTTCCTTCTATCTCGTGGATGAGAGTAAGGACTTGAATACAATATGGCTATGAAGACATCATGGGTTGTTTGGACTGGGCAACATGGTTCCCGTCTTCCCGAAATGTGGCTTAAAGGCTTTAGTGATACCTTTTTAATCCTACTCCCTTTTGCCTAAGTTTGAATGGAACAGTTTATTACGAAGCTAAATTAGGGGATGCTGGACAAAGATTTATGTTTCCAACTAGTGTTAGGAAATTAATATCCCTTAGCTGGACACATGAGATTATAAGGCCAGGGAGAGTAATTGTGTATCTCATCTTAGTTCATAGAATTCTGAGTTGCATTTCTGTGCTACATGCAAATATAGTGCTTTTCCTTGTAACCGAGTTTATTATCCCCAAGTATAAGGATGTCGGTTTTGTTCTCGATGATGTTCCTTTTTAGGTCCGGGGGGTGGGAGTGGGCCTAATTCTGCCACTGCTATATATGCAGATTAATTTTTCAGTATTATTAATGCCATGAAAGTCTCCTTTCGTGCTTTGATTTGATATTATGGAACTGATGCACTGTAACTTATATTCTTTAATCAAAGCTAGAGTTTTCCCCCAGCTAAAACAGCAAGCCAAGAATTTTTATATTAGTTGGCATAATATAAAAAGAGCGAGACAGTTAATGTCATAGAATAAGAGTTGTGTGGTTTGTTTTCAAATTTGGCATTACTAAACTGCTGCATATATCGCAAGTGTTTTATTAATTACTTTGGGTATCTGCTTTTTGAGACCAAGTATGTGCTTGCAGCGGCAATCCAAAGGATGAACCTGGTGCAGTAGTTTGTAGAGTTGCTCAGTCCTTTTTGCGTTTTGGTTCTTTCCAACTACATGCATCTAGAGGAAAGGAGGACCTAGATATTGTGCGTACTTTGGCAGACTACACCATTAGACATCACTTTCCTCATATAGAGAACATGAGTAAAAGTGAGAGTCTATCGTTCAGTACAGGGGAGGAAGATAATGCAGTCGTAGATCTGACTTCAAACAAGTATGCAGGTGATTATCTGTTCTGAATTGGCTACATTATACCTGATTGAATTCAAAAACCATCATAAATCTTTAGTGTGGTCATTAATTGGCGTCAAACAAGATAATCTTTTGTTGGTAATTTTTTATGGACATAATATGCATGCGACCTCATAAAGTTTAGCGACGCCGTAGCACACAAGAAAACACTTTTCTGTGCATTGTAGCATGCCTCTCATATTACTGACTAATAACTATTTTTATCAGAGTTGTATGGAAAAGATTTTATTTTCCCCCAGATTTTTTGAATCTTGTGATGCTAGTTCTCGCAGTACTTGTTCATCTTTCTCCCCTTGTAATAATCACTGCTGGTGCATCGATTGTGTATGTTTTACTTGTGTGTATCTATAGAATTAGTAGCTTCAAATATATGTTTTTTGTGAAGTGTCAAGTGTTGAAACATTGATTCTTGTGCAATTACATTATGTACCTTAAGCAAGATCTGTGATAATAATAAAATGGATTGCTAAATAAATACTTAAGTAGACATATTTTTTTGATTTTTTAATTCACACATATTTTCCTGTCGTACCCTATCATCTCTCCCTGCTCTTCAGAAAGGTTTCTTTTTTCAGTTCCTTGCCGTCTGTGATGTGGCATTGTGGCCTACTTTAAACGGCATAAACAAATATTCAGGTGTCAAATGTTAGACACTCCACCCCACCTATCTAGTGTTTAAGAGTAGCCTTGGAGTAGTGTGTGTAGACAGATGTATTGGGGTGATTAATTTTTTTCGAGGAATAGCTCACTTGTCCTACGAGCGAACAGCTAGAATCAATCAGTATTTGTAGTTTGATACCAGTTCTGTTGTGAATTCCCGAGTTCAATCTTGTTTATCATTATTTGACAATTGCCCTGCAAAGAATTAATAAGAATTGAATTGGGGATATTGGGAATATAGACCAAAGCCACACTTTCTTGTTTCTTATATACCTTTTGTGTCTTACATTTGTAACAGCTTGGACAGTGGAAGTTGCTGAACGAACCGCTTCTTTGGTTGCAAGCTGGCAGGGTGTTGGGTTCACCCATGGAGTTCTGAACACTGATAATATGAGCGTGTTGGGTCTCACAATTGATTATGGTCCTTTCGGTTTTCTGGATGCTTTTGATCCCAGTTACACTCCAAATACTACAGATCTTCCGGGCAGAAGGTACTGTTTTGCTAATCAACCTGATATTGGATTATGGAATATTGCCCAGTTTGCATCAACAATATCAGCTGCCAAATTGATCAATGACAAAGAAGCAAATTATGCAATGGAAAGGTATTTAGAATTTGTGGATCTCGTTATATAAGCCGACTGTTTTCTGTTTACAGATATATTCATGTGTCCTTTATCTATACAGATACGGAACCAAATTTATGGATGAATACCAGGCCATCATGACCAAGAAACTAGGCCTGCCCAAGTACAATAAACAGTTGATCAGCAAACTCCTAAATAATATGGCTGTTGACAAAGTTGATTACACAAATTTCTTTCGTATACTTTCAAATATCAAAGCTGATGTTAACATTCCAGAGGAGGACTTGTTGGTTCCTCTGAAGGCTGTTCTGTTGGATATTGGCAAGGAGAGGAAGGAGGCTTGGACTAGCTGGGTGCAAACTTACATACAAGAGGTATGAACACTCCCTCTATTTAATTGTTTCTTATAGTGAACATAAAATGATAGGATAGACAATGCTTGCGACTCGAAGGAAAAAGGTACAAGAAATCAGCTGCAAAGTAGGTTTGTGATAAGACATATGAGACTGGTATCTTAGGCATAGTAAGCTAACTTTGAAGGAAAAATTTTCTGCGAGTAAACTAACTTTAAAGGAAAAGTTTTCAATTTCCCTTTAGCAAAAGGAGGAAGTAGTGCTCACTGAATTAGGCATAGTTTAAATCAAGAAATAATAAATGTACCAATATTATTGATTGCTATTGTAGTTTATGTATGCGATTGTGTCAGTGCACTGTGAAAACAGTCAAGGAAGTTGAAATTTTTGGTGTTTGAATTTACTTGACGTGCGAAGCATTTTTTTATATGAGGTGAACCACTTGATCTTAGAATGGAGACTCTTATTTCTCGTTCAGCTATCAGGCATCAGTAGTTCTAGATAGATGGGCAAACAGGTTAATCTGTATCTACTATCTAATTATCTCCAGTCTCAGAGAAGTGAGGTGCATTACAAAAGTTTTTCTCATGTGTCATATCTCCTAATCAATTTTCGTTCCCTCTTCTGGCAATGTTCAGCTTGTTGAAAGTGGTATATCAGACGAGGAGAGAAAAACTTCAATGAATTCTATAAACCCCAAGTATGTCCTAAGGAACTATCTGTGTCAAAGTGCTATTGATGTAGCTGAGTCGGGTGATTTTGGAGAAGTTCGAAGGCTGCTCAAGGTTATGGAAAAGCCGTTTGATGAGCAACCAGGAATGGAAAAATATGCTCGCCTCCCTCCAGCTTGGGCATACCGCCCAGGTGTATGCATGCTCTCCTGTTCATCATAAGTCGGTCTTAATACATATATGGAAATTTTGGAGATTGCAAGTATACTAGTTGTGTATACTAGTGTGTAACTTTTGCCCCTGTTGCCTGCTCATGGCCTTTTTTCTCGTGGTATTCCTTTTCTGTTTCTTGTTCTTAATGGTTAACAGGTGTACTTGATATTATGTAAATTTGATATTTCCTTTGTACAAGTTCTGTTTTGTTATAGTCTTATAGATAGAAATGCCATAGTAGTAGCAATCTTTTTCTGGGATTTATTGGATTATGAATACACATTAATGGATCTTATTTCCTAATTTCGTCGGATATTCAGTTGCTTTTTGTTTGATTGATACCCATAAAGTTATTTTAAATGTAGGAATACTGGAATAGTGTTGACAAACAGCACCATTTTGCAACACAAATTCACCGGAAAAAATATTTCCCCTATGGCGGCAAATCACAATAATGGGGAATTTGTTTAGGAATTTGGTATTTCAAAATTTTATAATCTTCTAAGACGTGCATGGTGATCTTTATTAGGTTTTTTTAATATATACTATATTCTACTTAATAATTTATAAATAGGATATAATGGTGGTTAGGATTTTATATAATCATTTTTACATTTGAACTAATATTATATAAAATTAATGTTAGTATATTCTTGTGAGAATTGAATTTTGAACCTTAGAATGAATTTATTTATCTTAGTATTATATCATCGTTTTATACGGCATTTGGTATTTATGAATTTGAGTTAAATAATTGAATATTTATAACAAAAAAAATAACAAACATAATGATATGTTATAATACGAATATTTATAATTAAAAAGATAACAAACATAATGATTTGTTATAAAGTTAAATATTTATAATTTATAATTAAAGAATGGCTAATAAAGGATTGGTACGGTGGTTGAGTATAATCAGTTAGTAAAGAAAAAAGATAACAAAATGATTCATTCACGC
The DNA here is from genome assembly GCF_001625215.2 of Daucus carota subsp. sativus. Lineage (NCBI taxonomy): Eukaryota > Viridiplantae > Streptophyta > Magnoliopsida > Apiales > Apiaceae > Daucus > Daucus carota. The sequence continues at coordinate 30,284,913 of NC_030381.2, forward strand.
AGTAGTATTATATTTTACTAATGCTTTTACACATAAGTAGGAAGATAAAATAAATATAATATACATATACGGAAATAATAAACAAATATAATATAATTATAATTCGATTAATAACTTAACTATTATTTACAATCGTTAAAATTTCAGTTCAAAATTAAATTTATTTATATGGATTCTCGTTAACAACTTCTTATAAAAATAATTTATACATACTAATTTAAGATTACAACAAATATACAAAATCTTATCAATTCTATTATATTATATTTATAAAATTGCTAAGAAAATATAACAATAGAATAACGAATATTATATCTAAATTATTCCAAAATATGCTTCTTCTATCCCAATGAATTATATACATCGAGATCGGATCCAATGAATTATATAATTGTACACGGAGACCAAGAAAAAGAATAAGAAATGAGTAAAGTTATATATAAGAGTATAATTGTACACGAAAATCAAGAAAAAGAGTAAAAAATGAGTAAAATTAGATGAAAAATGGATAAAGTGTTGGGACTCAAATATTTTTTTGTTTTATATTATACTAAAAAGTTGTTATTTTGGAAATGTATAAAAATAATAAGATATTTTTTTTAAGAAAGTGATGCGATAATAGATGTGAGGCAGAGGCTCATATGATCCGCATTAAAAAAACAAATATAAAAACAGAGATTAAACAGACAGCACTCAACTCCCTCCAGGAAAAAAACAACTCCAGTTGATGCAGCTTTGAGGTCCTCGATTGTTGTTTGCTGTCTGGTTAGTATCTCAATATTCTTCCTATTTCAGTTTTGTTATTTTCGGATCTGCAAATTATTAGTACTGAACATCTTTCTGGTCCTAGTTTTGTAGTCAACATGTTCGATGATATGTGTGAATGAAGAAACAGATGTCAAAAAATCATGATTAATACCATATGTATTATGTACTGTAATGGCGTAATGGTCTTGTGTGTAGTTGAATCTGTGTACGTATGTAATACACAAATGGTTGGATAAGTACACGGGATTGAAACAATTGAAATTCTGTCCTAGACTGGGAAGATTTGATTAGCATACTTGTCCTGGTGTTTTTGTTTGCATCGAGTCTCGGGTACTAATCACTGTGGGAAGCTACGTAAATTGCCCATTCTTCTGTTGATAACATATGGTAAATATAAGTTTGCTTGTGTGTGCCTTTCTTTTATCAGGTATTAGACCTCTCAATTAAAAATGATAGGTTGTAGCCTTGTAGGTCATGTCACTGCTAGCTAAGAGCAAGTCCAATAGATTGCCCATCTCATTACCTATTAATAATATAAAATAATGAATCCTAGTGAGTCTTAGTGATTTAGGTAATGTATTTTAAGTGTCAACTCCAATAGCAATCCCTGTACTTGATCCCCTGTTATTATTTTAATAATAAATTTGAGAGAGAGAAGGGGGAAAAGGAGGGAAAAGGAGGGAAAAGATAAAGAAAGAAGGGAGGAGATGAATTTTTTATTCTTAAATATTACATAAAAAGCTATGTTGCAATAATGGCTTGACTATGTTTGTGCAAAGTTTGGGTCTTATTCGTATGTTTGAGGTTGCTAAATGTCTCTTGAATTGCAAGTTTCTAAGCTGCAAGTTTGTGTTGTTCCATAATCTAATTTGCTCATGATCTTAAATAGACAGAAATAGACAACAATAATATCTAATTAGTTCATAATCTGATTCAATCACTGGACAGGCCCAGGACCTGCAAACATACTCAAATAAAACCATCAGCAAGCAAACCTACCAATGTCTGCAGACTCTATTTATCTATTGTAAGTAGCATAACTCATGAAAAAATCACTGTAAGTGGCATCACAGAAATAGTACTATGCATCACAGAAATTGGTCTGGTAGATCATTCAGAAAATAAGGCAATCATTCACCAGCTTCAATTACAAAAGATTACAAATTAACATCATTCACCAGCACTGCTACCAGGAAGAACTCAACATTCACAAAATAAGGCCATCTGCCAAAGCATCCAAACATTTAATAAAAGGAGGGTGGTTTAGACAAGAAAGTCCAGGAGACTTTTAGTATTTTTTGGTAAAAATAAAAGGAGGGAAGGGAGAAAAGAGAGGGAAAGAAGGGGGAAAAGATAAAGAAAGGAGGGAAATGAATTTTTTATTCATAAATATTAAATAGGTAATGACTAGAGGTTACCTAAAAATAGGTAATGGCTAGGGAATTTGGGAATGTGCTAGTGATTTAGGTAATCACTAGGATAGTGTTGGAGTACCTTTTTTCTGATACATTACCTAAATGTGAGTTTCGGAGCTCATTTAGGTAATCTATTGGACTTGCTCTAAATGACTATATTGGAATTCGTGATTTGCAGGGAATGAGGATTCCACGGAAACTTGAGGTTTGGAGGATGGGCACCATGAATTACTTGCAGGCACTTAAACTGCAGGAGAAGCTGGCGTCTGATAGAAAGGCCTGTAAGATATCTGATACTTTGTTGGCCTTACAACATCCACCTACATATACCCTTGGTAAACGGCGGACTGATCACAACTTACTAGTTTCTGAGGATGAATTAAAGACTATGGGTGCGGAACTTCATTACACCCAAAGGGGAGGGGATATTACCTATCATGGCCCTAGCCAAGCCATCTTGTATCCCATTATTTCTTTGCGGGATATTGGACTTGGTGCTAGAAACTATGTGGAGAAACTTGAGTTAACTATGATTAATTTGGCTTCAATATATGGTGTTCAGGCTCGTCCAGGACGAAAATGTCAGACTGGGGTTTGGGTTGGGGAGGGAAAAATTGGAGCAATCGGTGTTAGAATTTCTTCTGGAATTACCTCTCATGGTTTAGCATTCAACATAAATCCCGATTTAAACTATTTTAAACACATCGTGCCTTGTGGAATTGCAGATAAAGAAGTCACGTCTCTGAAGAGAGAAGCAAAGTCTGAGCTTCCTCCTGAAGAAGTGATCGAGGAGCAACTGATATCTTCTTTCGCACAATTATTTAATTATGACAATGTAGAATGGAAAGACAATGGGTCTGCATTATAAACATTTTATAACCAGTAATTTTAAAACAGCTTTAATTGTTTTACAATTATTCTGATGTCCTGTTCTTACATAACCTCTGTGGCATGTGCAACTCCGTTGGAGTCCTTGTAGGAGAATTTACAAATTCTTTATAATTCATTACAAATTTTAACCTCCAGAAAGTATAAATTTCCTTGTGAAATTCTGTTCATGTCAGACGGTACTAGTGTTTATCAATCTATTGCCGCAAGAGCATGTCACTAGCTTTGGGATTCATTCTTCGTAGAACAATTCACTTGATCTGACATAAGTTGAAGTTTTCCGGATATTCACAATCCTGTTTTTACCACGGAAACCATACTAAGAAGATGAACCAATATGGCCTAACAATGAAATGAGCAATCCAGAAGCTTGAAAGAGTCGATGATCGACCCAGGCCTTCATGTCCTTCTCCTTGATCAGTTAGTTACTGATTTTTTTTTTCTTTGTAATCCATGGATTTCAAGCTTGACATAATGAAACCGTCTTATTATTCTCCAACTGTTCCACAACAGAGAATGTACAACCTAGGCAGAAGATGATGTTTTAATTTTTTTTATATTTCTCTTTTTTGGAGTTTAAAGAGGCTGCTTCTTTCAATGCCACCTGAACACCCTTTTTTTTTTTTTGTTTAACGAATTGCAAGAAGCTCATATTGAAGAGGAGAAGTAGCAAAAACACAAAATCATCTACCATTAAGCTTTCCACCGGAGTTTCTTCCAATATGACCAACAGTCGCAACGCCTCAGTTAAAAGCGCTGTCACAATTCAAATCCCACCAAATTTACACGGGGTGGGGGTTGGGGGATCCACTGCCGGAAGGCTTGATAACAGAGCTACGACACTCCAGGCAGGTAAGAGGACTCTAACAATGACAAATATTAAGATTTTATTCTGTGTCCTTTTTTAGTTAAAATTATACCCTCTTTGTCCCATTTAATTATATACGTTTTTTTCAAATGCTCGACACGCATTTCAATGGTCTTATAGAATATACTTCCATAACTTATTTTTAAGATTTTTTTCTTCCAAATAAAAATATAACATCCAAACTTTGATTCAAAAAAAGAAAATTTTAAAAATATATTACACAACTATACTTTACATGAGCATTAAAGTTCGTGCCGCGTACCCGTCCCCAATGTATACTATCCAGGGGACTGAGGGAGTATTCTTCAAAAGTGCTCATCCTTGAGAAAAGGCCCGGATATCATAAATTGAAGTTAAAATACCCTGAATATCATGTTCTGAATATATGCCAGAATACAACTCTAAGACTTTATCAGGACCATATTTTACCTCTAAATCATCCTGATAAACTTCAATTTATGATATCAGTGGTAACTTCATCATGCGTCCTAAAGTGGTATTTAAGACCACATTTTCAGAACATGATATTTAGGACATTTTAACTTCAATTTATGATATCTGGGGCCTTTTCTTGACCGAAACCCCCATACCTTAAATCTCATGTTTTATTCTGTTAATATGCTTTTCATGTGAAATATTTGACTTTGTGAATACTTCAAACTTATTAGTTATTACCGTGTGTCTACTTGGCTCCATGAAAGTGAAAGTACAATTTCAGTAAACTATACTGATTAGGATGTTTGTTTTTATATATTTTCTTTTCTGGAGTTGAACTGCAGCAGTCTAAAAAAAAAGGTTGCAGGCTGGTTCAGAACTTGAAATTAGATAGCAACTTATAGCTATAATTTGACGTATGAGTTGACTTAATATTTTAAGCTGATGCATCGACCATTATATAAGCATGTGCAGGTTGCTGCTTTTAAGTCATCTCAACAATGGCTTATTCCTCCTCATATATACTATGCATTTTTCTATCTGTCTTACCATTTTTAGCATATGCTCAAGTTAATGGCACCTTATTCGTAGGCTCGTCTCTCACAGCTGCAGACAAAGCCACCTCATGGTATTCGCCTTCTGGTGATTTTGCATTCGGGTTCCAGAAAGCTCAGGAAAATGATCAGTTCTTGTTGTCCATTTGGTATGACAGGATACCTGACAAAACCATGGTGTGGTTTGCAAATGTCAATAGTACAGTCCCTGCTGGATCCACAGTGCAGCTCACTGCTGATCGCGGATTAGTCCTCAGTGATTCTCAAGCCAAAGTCTTATGGTGGTCCGCCTCGTTTTCTGGTACAGCTTCTAATGCTGTTCTGAATGATACTGGAAATTTTGTAATTCTTGGGAGTGATTCAACAAAGGTATGGGATAGTTTCAGCAATCCAAGTGATACCCTTTTGCCCACACAGACTTTGGACAATGGTGGTGTGCTTTATTCAAAACGTAGTGAGTCGAACCTTTCCCCAGGAAGGTTTCAGCTTCGATTGCTTCAAGATGGAAATCTTGTCCTTAATTCAAGAGATATACCTTCAAATTATGCGTATGATGCCTACTATATCAGTGGGACTTATGATCCTTCCGACGCCAGCAATTCCGGAGTCCAGGTGAGGTTTAATCAGACAGGGAACATGTATATTGTGAGGAGAAATGGTGGAATATTTAATCTCAATACGGAAGCAGCTCAGAGTTCAGGGTCCTATTATAGAGCTACTCTAGAATTTGATGGAGTTTTTGTTCTATATTCTCACCCTAAAGTATTTACTGGTAACCCACAATGGACTGCTGTCTGGTCTCTGCCCGAAAATATTTGTATCGACCTTCAAGGAATTCAAGATAGCGGGGCTTGTGGATTCAACAGTGTTTGCAGACTTGACGATTCTGGAAGGCCAACCTGTGAATGCCCGAAGAGTTATTCATTAATTGATCCTACTGACAAGTATGGTAGCTGCAAGCCAAGTTTCATTCAGAGCTGTGCTGATGAGCCAAGTTCGAAAGAAGAATTATATGATTTTTGGGAGCTTACTGATACTGACTGGCCAACATCCGACTATGAGCAGCTAGCAACTGCCACTGCAATAGAATGCAAGAGATATTGCCTAAATGACTGTCTTTGTGCAGTTGCAATTTACAGAGGTGGTGGCTGTTGGAAAAAGAAGCTACCCCTGTCAAATGGGAGGAATAATGGATCCGTGGCACTAGTCGAAGGAGTGGCTTTTATAAAATATAGGAAAGGTGATCTTCCTCAAACTATTCCGAATAATTGCAAAAAGGATCAAGGTACCTTAATCACTGCTGGATCAGTTCTACTAGGCAGTTCAGTGGTTATAAATATTATATTAGTCGCTGCTGCTTGCTTCGGGTACTTGTGCATGTACAGTAGGAAGGCCAAAGGGTTTCAACCAGGTAATAGTAGTATCACAGGCAATATGCGTATTTTCACATATAAAGAGCTAGAAGAAGCCACAAAAGGATTCAAGGACGAACTGGGAAGGGGTGCTTTTGCAATAGTTTATAAAGGAGAATTTCAGTCATCGTCTTCTTCAAATATATCAATTGCAGTAAAAAAATTAGATAGGGCGGTTCAAGAAGTTGACAGGGAATTTCAGACTGAAGTTCATGTGATTGCTCAAACTCATCAAAAGAATTTGGTGCGGTTGCTTGGATATTGTGATGATGTAGAAAATCGTCTACTCGTTTATGAATATATGGTTAATGGAACTTTAGCAAGTTTCATCTTTGGAGATGTGAAGCCTAGTTGGACAAAAAGGAAAAATATAGCCCTGGGGATTGCAAGAGGTCTGGCATATCTCCATGAAGAATGCAGCAAACAGATAATACACTGTGACATAAAGCCTCAGAATATTCTTCTGGACGAATCTTACAATGCTAGAATTTCTGATTTTGGGTTGGCCAAACTGTTGATGATCAATCAGAGTAGAACAAACACTGGAATTAGGGGAACAAAAGGGTATGTGGCACCTGAATGGTTCAGAAACACTCCTGTCACCGTAAAGGTTGATGTATATAGTTTCGGTGTTTTACTGCTAGAGATCATTTGTTGTCGGAGAAGCATTGAGGCTTCAGAAGATGTAGAAGCTGCCATATTAACAGATTGGGTTTGGGATTGTTTCGAGGAAGGAGATTTGTTAAAAATCCTGGAAAATAAGAAGGGCATGCTAGATGACTGGGAGAAAGTAGAGACATGTGTGATGGTTGGGATTTGGTGTATTCAAGAGGATCCATCTCTAAGGCCAAGCATGAAGAAGGTTTTATTGATGCTCGAAGGAGTAGTTGATGTTGCTAAGCCCCCATGCCCATCTCCATTTTCTGTAATTAGAAGCTGATCTGGTGATTTACTTTTCACTTTTTACTCTTTTCTTGATTATAGATATTAATATTAGTTCTTCAGAGTTCTGAAAAATCTGCAGATGCGATCTTGTACTTGTAGATGTTCAATGATAATATCAGTATAATTTTTTTACCTTCCAGTCTTGTGTTCATAATATAAAAATCAATCATGAACAATGTAAGAGTTATATCCTATCATCATCAACACAAAATTGCAGCACAGTTGTGTATAGAGTTAAGTACTTAATAATAGATCAGATTTCTTAAGCAGTCTAGTTTTAGACATGTAAGGTACTTCTGAGGTTTCATTAACAATTATGACATGACTCCTCATTAAATATGGAATCTCAACATGCTATCAGAGTCCGATCCGCGAAAATGACTCACCCTCCCCTTAAATTATTTGAACTTAACTATCTTTCGACGGGCAGTTTCTCTTGATAAAACACGCGAGCGCGTACGTGCGTGCGTTTGCGTCGGTGCGCGGGCGCCTATCAATTTGTGGCGTTTCCGTGTCTAGAAAGGTGTCGTGTATATTAAAGTTTCCTTCATTTTCCCCGAAATGTACACTCAGAATAGTCAGAATATTACTAACGTGTTATACATGGTTCTATGAAAATGAAAGTATACCAACCTTGACATTTGTCAATTTTTTAAATATTTTTAAAGACTCTTAGATTGATTAAATTCAGTAAACAACTCTGTATATAGTGTATAATCTTTCTTATATTTTCCTTTTCTGAGATTAATTGCAGACCGGTTCAAAACTTCACTTTCAAGAGCTTGGTCTTTAGCCCAATTTGAGGCTGAGATCATTATACAGCTCATGGGTTGACGCGTGATTGACTTGAGAAAAATTAGTTTATTATGTCTTGCATTTTACAAGCATATAGTATACAACAGACCTGACCACACATTGCTACTTCTAAACTATCTCAACAATGGCTCATTCCTTCTTACATAAACTCTGCATGATTTTATTTATCTTAAAGTATTCTGCATTTGCTCAAGACAGCGGCATCATATCTGTAGGCTCGTCTCTCACAGCTGGAGACAACGCAAACTCATGGCATTCGCCTTCTGGTGAATTTGCACTCGGGTTTAAGAAAGTTGGAGAAAATGATCAGTTTTTGCTGTCCATTTGGTATGACAAAATTCCTGACAAGACCATGGTCTGGTTTGTAAATGATGGAACTACTGTCCCTGCTGGATCTAAAGTGCAGCTCACTGCTGATCGCGGATTAGTCCTCAGTGATTCTCGAGCCAAAGACTTATGGTCATCCTCTTCAATTTCTGGTACAGCAGCTAATGCTGTTCTGAATGATACTGGGAATTTTGTAATTCTTGGTAGTGATTCAACAAAGGTATGGGATAGTTTTAGCAATCCAAGTGATACCCTTTTGCCTACACAGACTTTGGACAATGGTGGTGTGCTTTATTCAAAACGAAGTGAGTCGAACTTTTCCCGAGGAAGGTTTCAGCTTCGATTGCTTCAAGATGGAAATCTTGTCCTTAATTTAAGAGATATACCTTCAAATAATGCATATGATGCCTACTATACCAGTGGGACTTATGATCGTTCCAACGCCAGCAATTCCGGAGTCCAGGTGAGGTTTAATCAGACAGGGAACATGTATATTGTGCGGAGAAATGGTGGAATATTTAATCTCAATACGGAAGCAGCTCAGAGTTCAGGGTCCTATTATAGAGCTACTCTAGAATTTGATGGAGTTTTTGTTCTATATTCTCACCCTAAAGTATTTACTGGAAGCCCTAACTGGACTGCTGTCTGGTCTCAGCCAGAAAACATTTGTTTTAACCTTCAAACAGAAAAAGGCAGCGGAGCTTGTGGATTCAACAGTATTTGCAGCAGAGTTGACGATTCTGGAAGGCCAACCTGTGAATGCCCAAAGAGCTATTCCTTAATTGATCCAGCTGATAAGTATGGTAGCTGCAAGCCAAGTTTCTTGGAGAGCTGTGAAAATGAAGGGCCAAGTTCGAAAGAAGAGTTATATGATTTTTGGGAGCTTTCGGATACTGATTGGCCAACATCTGATTATGAGCAGCTAACGCCTGCAACTCAACCAGATTGTAGAAAGTATTGCCTAAATGATTGCTTGTGTGCAGTTGCAATTTTTAGAGAAAGTAGTTGTTGGAAAAAGAAACTACCGCTTTCAAATGGGAGGAAGAGTATATCTAAACCAGAAGTTGCTGGAACGGCTTTCATAAAATATAGGAAAGGTGATCTTCCTCCTGCAGCTTGTCCTACTGAACGTAAGAAAGATCAAGGTATGTTAACCACTGCTGGTTCAGTTCTATTAGGCAGTTCAGTATTTTTAAATGTTATACTAGTTGCTGCTGTTTTCTTGGGATACTTCTGCGTATACAGCAAGAAGACTAAAGAGGTCCAATCAGGTGACAATAGTGTCATAAGCAATATGCGCAGTTTCACATATAAAGAGCTTGAACTAGCCACAAATGGATTCAAGGAAGAGCTAGGAAGGGGTGCTTTTGCAATAGTTTACAAAGGGGTAGTTCAGATGTCATCTTCAAATATACTAGTTGCAGTGAAAAAATTAGATAGGGTGGTCCAAGAAGGTGACAAGGAATTCAAAACTGAAGTTAATGTCATTGCTCAAACTCATCAAAAGAATTTAGTGCGGCTGCTTGGATATTGTGATGAAGGAGAAAATCGTCTACTCATTTATGAGTATATGGTAAATGGAACTTTAGCAAGCTTCATTTTCGGAGATGTGAAGCCTAGTTGGAGAGAAAGGAAAATTATAGGCTTGGGAATCGCAAAGGGACTGGCATATCTCCATGACGAATGCAGCAAACAGATAATCCACTGTGACATAAAGCCACAGAACATTCTCTTGGACGAATATTACAATGCTCGGATTTCTGATTTCGGGTTGGCAAAACTCTTGATGATGGACCAGAGTAGAACAAATACTGGAATCAGGGGAACAAAAGGGTATGTTGCCCCTGAATGGTTCAGAAACACCCCTATCACTGTAAAAGTTGATGTATACAGTTTTGGTGTTCTACTGCTGGAGATCATATGTTGTCGAAGAAGCGTTGATGATTCAGAAAATGGAGAAGTAGCTATTTTAACAGATTGGGTTTGGGATTGTTTCGAGGAAGGGAAACTGGAGAAGATAGTAGAAAATAAGGACGACATGTTAGACGACTGGGAGAAGCTAGAGAGGTTTGTGATGGTTGGGATTTGGTGTATTCAAGAGGATCCATCTTTGAGACCAAGCATGAAGCAGGTTATCCTGATGCTAGAAGGAGTTATTGATGTTGCTAAGCCCCCATGTCCTTCTCCATTCTCTGTAGCTACTAGCTAATTGTGTCAGCTACTTTCACTCTTCTAATATATACTCGCGTCTGTCAATTCCTTGTTCTGCATTACAGTCTCGAACTTGTAAATGTTGAATGATAGTATACGAATAATTTGCATTCAGAAAATCTTTCCATTGTAATCTTGAGATCTTCTGATATATCTCTCAGAAACGTAGTTATGAGGGTTGTTTCCATTCCCCTCAGCTGCAATAATCGTGTTACTGCAAATCTTATAATATATCTTTCAGAAAATCTTACCCTGTAATCTTGATCATTGAATATGTAATTAAAATATAAAATATATAAGTAATATTATGGCGATGAAGCATGAGGAATATTTTCTATGCCCAAGTCACAATCCACCAGGGAGTTCTTTACTTTATTTGAAAGCTTACATATACTAAGTTGTTGGGCACAAGAAAACTGTGATTGCAGGAAAAAAGAAACAATAAAGAAGTATTAGCACATTTTGAGTAGTGCAGGAACTCAAAGATAAGTGGTGAAGGAATTAATGAGATCAACTGAAAGATAGATCAATGGAAAAATTAGTACAGGATGATTGGGTGGTGAAAGTAAATGATGAAGTTGATCAGATGAAACATAGATCGATTGAAGAGATTGAGCAGCACTGGAAGAAACGTTCCATCTACCGATTGCCAGCATCCATTACAGAGCTGAACAAACGTGCATACAAGCCTCAGGTGGTCTCCTTCGGGCCTTTTCATCATGGCCAGCCACATTTGCAGTCAATGGAAGCACACAAGCACCGCGCTTTCCTTATATTTCTGAAAAGATCAAATAAACCAGTGGAGTACTTCATGGAGTCTTTAGCCCCTCTGTTTGAGGATTTGAAAAGCTCTTATGATTTCCTTGACAGACAACAAGACACCGACTTGTTTCTGAAGCTATTGATTCTTGATGGCTGTTTCATGCTTGAAATTCTGCGCATGTCAGCCAGTACTGATGGTTTCTATCAACATCACACCTGGAATGCCACCAGCTCTGCTGATTTGTACGACGATGATAATTTTGTTGCTGATTATGCTCCTAATGACCCGATTTTCAGCAATCACGGGAAGCTCTATATCATGCCATACATCAAGCGAGACATGCTTATGCTAGAAAATCAGCTCCCCATGATGCTGCTTCAGAACCTGCTGGCTATTCAAAATGATAGGCCTACGGTAAAACAAACTATATATATAATTTCATTACAATGTGATAGCCTTTTGAGAAATTTATTAAGCCTCAATTATAAATTGTGATTATACTAACTGTGTAATGTGGCAGCATGAGGAGTTCTTAAACTACCACATGGTCAAGTTTTACTCTCCAGATATACCAGTACCGAACCTTGGGGAATGCCTGCACTTGCTGGATGTATACAGGAAGAGCCTACTTTTTGATCACCGCCCTCATAAATTTCGTCGTGCAAGGCCTTACAACAGTAACGAAGAAATCATACGTTCTGCCATGGAGCTCAACGAAGCAGGTATCAGATTCAAAACAAGTAGAACCACTAGCCTCAAAGACATCTCATTCCACAGTGGAGTTCTAAGACTCCCACGTATCGTGGTGGATGACACAACAGAAGCCATGTTTCTCAACCTAATTGCCTTTGAAAGGTTCCATGTTGGCGCAGGGAATGAGGTGACAGCCTATGTTTTCTTCATGGACAACATTATTGACAATGCAAAGGATGTCAATCTTTTGCACTTGCAAGGTATTATTCAAAATGCTGTTGGAAGTGATAAGGCCGTGGCTAAACTATTCAACTCGCTTTCAAAGGATATAACACTTGATCCTGATAGTAGTTTGGATATTGTGCACAAGAGTGTTCACAACTACTGCAAGAAGCCCTGGAATGAATGGCGCGCAAATCTTATACATACTTACTTCAGGAGTCCATGGGCTATTTGTTCAGTCTTCGCAGCATTCTTGCTGTTCGCCCTCACTATTATTCAGACAATCTACACTGTCGTGCCATACTATGAACAAGATCCTCCTCTCCCTACTCCTCCACCGCCACACTTCAGACAGAACTGATTTGAATTTCTTCCTTCTGAAATTTAGTTTGGATTGATTTTTTTTTTTTTTTTTTTTTGTAATGAGTTTGGATTGATTTCAATGTACAAGAGTATAGAGTTTTTGCTTTACTGCGTGTCCTTTGCTGTCACAGACTTCCAGTGTCATGAATTTTGAGTAATGATGATTTAAATGGAACTTGATTATGTTTCTTATGAATTCAATGAGTTTTTATATACGAAGGAGGGTAAGATGTCAGCAGACTATGGAGACTATTTCTATAAGACCCAGCACAAATAATATAAGAAAAAAATACTATACCTATTTAACAGTGGCGTTCTCTGGTGAAACTGTGCTAGATTACACACTTTTAAGAGTAATAACATGACATATTTGATTACTATATGTTGTTTATAAAACGAAGCATGTTAATAGGATTTGAGGGTAAGTTGTCTAGTAATTAAGGTACAAACTTATATGATCAACATTGTCTAAATTACGCAGCTGTAAAGGAAGCAGAAAGTGCGCTTGCTTGCTATAATTTTACAAACACTGAAGTTGCTGGCCAGCCAATATGGGCTGTTGCAGAGAACTGTCGGTTTGAACCTGCTTTCGTTGAGGTATATATCCCTGTAACATTGTCATAAATTCAAGGTAGCTTGTCGAGCTAATACTTATTCATGGTACAGAGCAAAAAGTTGATGGCTGAAATTGGAGATATGATGAGCATCCAAGTCATCACTGAAGGATCAATGAACAGTTCAAACCCATACGTACTTCTCAAGCATATGGAGGTGCAACTTTAATGTATGTTTATCTGGAGTATTTAATGGTTTGTTCTAGATATGAATTCTTGTAACTGATTATAAGATTAATTCATCTTGGTTTTGTTTCATAATATGTTGTTCTTGTTTTGTTTTTGGTTTCTGGTTCATTTGTAATCAGTATTCATTTATTTGTAAATTGTAAATATGTGTTTATTTATTTGTAGGAAACCATCTTTCCAGATGGTTATGCTAAGGACATTACTAGGAAACACTTCAGGAAACTCCTGTGTATTTTCATACAAATCAATTAACAGTTAATGGTGTGGAATTTAATCTGGTGATATAGTCAAGACAAGGTTTGCTCCGTTGCAGCAGGCCTTATTCATTTACGATCAGCTTTTTTTCTCGAAGACCTGTGTGCGGAGATGATAGGTGTCGAAATGGTATTGCTTGCAGGAGGAGGTCTTGTTCATTTAAGATCACCATTTTTTTCAAAGACTGTGTGCCAAGATGATGCACACTGAAGTAGTATTTGAAACGACCCGGGTCAAATCCCGATTCTTTTTCGAAAATCGGGTCAAGTTCCGAACTCCGAATCCGAAAATAAGCCCCAAATATACTGACCCAATTACAACAACTTGGGTAATCCACAAGCCCACACCACAGCCCCAAAAAGATCATGATTTATTGGTGCAATTGATAGTGGTGTTTATGTTTATAAACTAAACAAATATCTCCACTATTCTCGAGGTGTTACAGTATTGCTGCACGTGGCTATGTTATAAGGAGTTTCCGAAATTATTTAGCTTCTGATTTAAAGGTTGGAACTGGTACTTAGACTGACTCTGGTCTCTAAAAAAATAGTCTGCTGTAGTTATGTAGTGATTGTGTTTTATTGATAAGATTTTGACTGGAATACATGAAGTCTTCTATTTTAAGTATTTCAAGTAACACTTTACAGAATCTCATTATTAAAAATTAAAATATAGATTTTGTAAAGAAATTTAATTATTTGAAAAATACTGAAGATTTTCAATATTTTTTTTTGAAAAAAATAGACAAATCAGTAAAAAATCTAAAAAATGATTAATATATTTACGAGTGTAATAAAAAAATCACTTTACTTAAAGCTTACAATAGTGAATTTCATTAATATTTTAAAAAAATTAAAAAGATATTTATAACTATTATTTAAACAACTGATAAAATCATTTTAAAAATATATCAAATTCAAATATCAATATCTTCTTAAACTATAATACCTTGTAGAATTTGGATATTCCATTAAAATACATCTCAACAATTAGTGGAATCTCAATATATTATAGTATATTCAGTTTAAATATATTATAAACTGTTGAGATTCTGATAAATGTTTACTTATACATACTTCTAAATATCTTATATTTTATTATTTTTATCTTCATCCCAATATATGTGTGTGTGATGAGCACACGTTGATTCATATGGAATTAACATGACCGCCGATCAAATTCTTGGTGGGAATCGCCAATTTATAATGTTTTAATAATGGCTCACTCTTTTTTTATGATTATGATTATGCCGGCAGATGATAGATGGAACTATAATTGGTCTGTTCTAATTATTTGCGTTTGACATGACATTTCCGCTATCAAATAATATTTCATTCTGGTTGTTATTATCAAGTCTCTTACTCTTATTAAGCCCGACCTTCGTATAAGTGGGTAGCGGCACTGGATATACGGTCTATCCGTCCTAATGACAAGACTGATCTCACCAAATTTCTTGCTCCCATTAAGCCCAGTCTTAATAGAAGTGGGTACTGACACTTGGTGGACAGTTTTATCCACCCTAATCGCAAGACTGATAGGAAAGGTGTTAAATTCTTCATCTCCAACCCCAATCGATCTGGAGAGCTAAGGGGGCTTAATTCTTACTCTTTATCAGTTTATTCTCGTCTTCGCCCAGGCTAACGAGGCCTTACTTATATTCAGGGGGAGAGTGGAGCTTCGAGAAGCGCCGTTGAGAAGAGGATCCTTAACCCTTATGAAAAGAAGCAAATGAGGAGCCTCGAAAAGCGCCTTTGAGAGGAGGATCCTTAACCCTTATGAAAAGAAGCAAATGAAGAGCGCTTACAGTGGTTGTTTCATGGAGAACCATACATGTATTATAATAAAAAAATATAGCTAAGTAATTATTATCTATCTAAATTTTAGTTAAAATTTTAAAGAACGAAATATAAGTATCAATTAATTTAAACTAAAATAATAAATATTGATTAATCATATAAGAATATATTTTAGATCAAATTATACAAATTTATAATATCGTGAAAAACTCGAAGGTGATTGATGATTCATCGTTATAAAATTTATAATTTCATGAAAAACTCGAAGGTGGTCTTATTGTGAGTGTTTTTCTTTTAAGATGAGTCTTATTATGACGTGTGAGTATTGTATGCGATAATAATTAAATTTTATAAATAAAAATTATATCGGTCAACTAATATTTAACTTATATGATTAATACATGATCGGAATTTAATAAAAAGTTGAAAATCAATGTTATTGGTCTAAAATTAAAATTAAAATTAGTGTTAAGCAAATTTATATCTTAATTTGGTATTCGTAAATACTTTGCACAATATCTACTTCTATATATTAAAAGGCGATGAAGGGCAAAATGAGCCAAAAAAATACCAGTGAAATTACCTGCTTGCCCTCAATATTCTTTGAATTACAAATTACCCTGGGCTCACCGCCGTTAGCTCGATACATATCCCTCTCAATTGATTTAGCAGGTTAGGGCTTATGCATCTATAGTCGTTCTCTCATGGACTAGTGGCGGAATCTTCTTGCGTTGTTTTTCAGCCAAATGTACAATTTGTTCAAGTATATATTATATTCTAATTGCGGTAGCGAGGAAGGTAAATTCCGGTCAACCTCATCTTCCTCCACCACATTCAACCACCGCATAGCCGCCGCAATACTCTTAACATGAAAACCCTAAGTCAAGCCTTTGCCAAGCCAAGACCGCCGCGGAGATCGAGAACACCGTACAGACCACCGTGCAAGACGTCATGGGTCCCAAGCCTCTCCACGACTACGATCTCCTAGACCAGATCGGTTCGGCCGGTAAGGATGCTTCCTGGCCGGTAAGAAGGCTGAGGCATCCTGGCGTGCTTCATGTTGTGGAGGCGTTGGATGATAGTAAGAATGCTTTGGTTATGGTTACAGAACTGTTGTTTGCGTCGGTGGCCAATGTGCTTGGGAATGTCGATAATATTGCTAAGGTTCCTAAGGAGCTTAAAGGAATGGTAATTACTTGAATTTTCAAATGCTAGAAATTTCTAACTGTAGAGTAGAGATCGGACCGATTATTTGTTTTTTTGTTGCGCATTGTTTTCAAATATTCATATTGGGAAAAATAAATTTGCTCCTGTTTGGGCAGTTCGTTCTGGTTATTTTTGTTAACTGTGAGCTATATTGTTGCCAAGCTATCACATTGGCTAAGATTTCGCTCTCTACGGAGATGTCATAACCTCCGTGCTTTGCATCATCAAGGCACATGTGAGGGATTAAAATAGGAACGCCCATTTCCAGGCTAGAGTGTCTTTGATCACTGGTGGAAGGTAAGGGAGTTTGGTAGTAACAGATACAAATTTATGTGAATTGTTATATAAAGTAATATATGAAAGTCTATTCATTAGTACATTAGTACAATAATGCTGAGTTATTATTGATTCAGGATGACTAATACCACTGATGAGTAGGTGTTGCATTATGATTTTTCATGTATACATATTCAAGTGCACTTGTCTTGAGCTTGCTTTATGGTTATACAGCTCTTCTGGTTGATTTGCCTTTTTAGGCAGTTCAGAGTAGAGCAAATGGTTTTATTTTCCTAAACAAAGGGGCTCCAAAGAGTAGTCATACTGTCGCTATTCTAAAAACTTTATTTGATAAATTAAGTCAAATGAGCCCTGAAATAAGCGCAAGAAGAAGATCAAACCTGACCGATTCTATAGCAGTGTCAATATTACATTGCATTTTTCAGTCTCGAGGTTATTAGACTCTTTGTATTGCAATTTTTAAAAATATATGCAAGAAAACAATAATGCACTCTAATATGTTAGATGTTCTGGACGAATGCTTTGTTTAGGACAATGAAATCAGACTCTGGAAAAGAGATGAAGACCAAGACTACTTGTCACTAAAGAGATGGAGGAACGAAAATTGGTGATTCCTACAAAATAAATCTCTCCAGCAATTGTGATGTATATCTTTTGAATATTATGATATATACTTTGAATAGGTTATCTTTGTCTCTTATGTTATTTCATGTCTTCTTAAGAAAATATTCACTACGACAACTCTAATGGAGCGAATTCTTCATCAGCTTGAATATCACAAGCTCACTGCTTGCGCGCTGTGATCTTTCTTCCAATACTTTTTGTGACCTTTTCTCCTGATTTTTTAAAAAATGATCTTCAAGGTTAGGCCTTGCTCAAATAGGTGGCCTGCAAGAAGTGAAGTGTATACTATGAAACATGATCAGGAGATATGATATGGATTCCAATCTTCTTCGTTGTGTTGAATAATACAGGACGATGTTAAGACTTTAATCAGATACCTTAAGATTTTTACACGAGTTGGTTATTTGACACGTTGGATTGATAGAATTGCATTTGCTCATTGTATTCGACTCTCTTAGGTGTTAAATTTGTTCATCTGTGTTTTAAATCTGGAATCTGTTGTTTTTAATAGGATCCCTTCCATTGTGATTCCGCAGCTTACTTGTAACATATAAATGCACCTAACGGTGGGGTCGACAATTTTTGAAAAGTGTATTAAGATGAAAATGTAACAGTTTGGGTTTTACAATGGAGTAATATGGGGTTTAATTAACCAACATTTTGTTTTCCTGTTGATATAAAACCTATATTATTAGGCTGATTTATTATGTAACAATGGAAAATTCTGTATTTAAATTGAAAGCTTGCCAAAGAAATACGCTATTAATATATAGTGACACATGAAATTGCAGCTTCGCGGAGATACAAAGCGGTGGAATCGCTAAGAGAAGTGGAGCAATGTGTGTTGGAGGTGCTTCCAAAAGAGCCTTGGGAAGAGGAATTATGTGTAGCTCTTCGCAATGGTCTCATCCTCTGCAATGTCCTCGAAAAAGATCAATCATGGGGCTGCTCTCAAGGTACTCTACTACCTCATCACTTCATGATTTCATACATATGCTTATGTACATGGACAGACACATATAACTTTTAAATTGTATGTAAATAGGTAGTTGAAACTCCAGTAATCAGTATTGACGCAACAAAGGGTGCGGCACAGTCTGCAATTCAATATTTTGAGAATATGAGGACTGTTTTGGTGGTTGTTGGAGGCATGAAACTAAAAAATTAGAAGCTTCCGATTTAGAGATGATTTTTCTTTTCTATTAATATCTCATGAATTTGCTTCGGTTTCTCTGTGTCAATTTAGAGCTCAAATTAGTTTTGTAGCTTTATTTCACTTGTGATATACTACATATTTGTCATTTGTCAATGAATTGAAAGACTTGTTTATTGCAGAGGCTGGTCGAATAAATTGTTGGATTGCATTTTTTGTTTAGAAGGTTATTATGAGTGGACGTGAGCGGGTGGAATTAGAGTATGGAGGTATGGTGGAACTCAGGGGCGGATCTAGAATCCTTCATATACCCGGGCTAGCCAAATTTTCACTTGGTAAGTAGTTTTAATTTGAAAAATTATATGTTTATATGTAATTAGTTTATAACCAGTATGTGATTTATAATATTATTATTTTATTATATATATTTTAATATTTAACTAATTTCATTATAAAAATAAAATTATGTTAAAATAATAATACACTTTTTGAATAATTAATAAACTAATTTGAGCTAATATATTTTTTATTAGAAGCGTTAAATAATTTTTTTAGCATGTTCTTAATAATGAACTCAGTCAAAAACTAACTAAAAATTATGCTAAAGAGATATGTTTTAAAGAGAATGTTATTATATATTTTAATTGTAATAGAAATGCTCATTAAAATATGTTATAGTTAAATAGGCCTATAGAAGCCTGGCCAAATTTTTAATATTTTCTTTTTAATAATATTGTACAGATATATTATTATAATATACACGTATGAAATACAATAATATATGTATTTATAATAAAATCAGTTTTGATGTTCTCAACTTTTTTATGAATCTCTTACTAGATTTTTTTCTATAATATAATATATAATTTTTCTGTTTCTTTATAATGTAGATTATATACGCGGTTGTTATGTAATATTGTATTTTTTTAGATTTAAATAAAAGTTTTGTTCTAATACAACTCGCAAGTACAACAAAATATTTACATTTTATTATGAATATACATTCTTATTTACATTATTAATATGATTCATAAAAAAATTTGTAATTAAACTATTTATAGTTTATTCATTTCAATCATATACTTTTCTACACAAATACGAATTACTAAAAAATAATAGTTAATTTAATAATAAAATTAAATGCTTGTTATAAATAAAAAAAACCTTGATAAATGGAAGCTATAATAAATACGACAAAAATGAATAAAAATGCACAATTTCATTCACAATGCTCACACATGTACAAGAGTCCTAATGTTTATATTGAAAATAATACAAGAAAAACAAGTTTTACACTCGGGCTATATACTAATAGAGAAATCAAAATTTTGAAACATTTACAGAACAAAATCAGGAGAGGACCCTGGCTTGAGCCAACTCCAGTCCAAGCTTGGGTCTGCCCCTGATGGAGCTATGAGGATCACATCTTTACAAAAGGAGATTCACTTTTGAAGTTTAGTAGTGAGAGTGCTGATGATTCTTCTGATGAATTTGGATCATTACTATGAATATCTATTCTTCTTCAGATATTTGGTGATGTGTCACATGAGAAATCCAAAATGGCCAATGATTTGAGTGTCATTTTTGATCATTTTGCCCTGGCACTTTTACAACAAGCTTGTGTTACAGATAGACGGATTTCAACCTCCATTAAATTTTCAGATTAAATTGTACGAGGTTTAATAGAAGTACAATTTGAAACCTGGATGGTGTGGTTAATATGAGATATCAAGACATTAGCTGAATCCATCAGTCCCTGAGTAAAGCTGTTAAGATTGAATTAGGTAACTACCAGAGCCTCACATATCTTCCGAGAAGCATCTGCAATCTCAGCATAATGGAATGTCTTGAACTTGGTTGTTGTTCAACTCTTGAAGGGCATCTGACACTTAAGAGGAGGGTAGGAGGTGGGGGATTTTAGAAGCCTAACTTATCAGCCATACAGCGCTACATTCAAGTAACATGAACTGGGTTTCCTTAAGAAAATGCCTTTTAGCAGAGGATTAAGATGTGATATGAGGATTGTAGCAATGAACTACAGTACAGAAGCTTTGCTTACAACAGAGGTACTCATATAAGTTGTAGAGTATCCATTAACATCTTTTTATATAGGTTGCACACTTCTGTGTCCTTCCTTCGAGAAACAGACGCATATCATATTGAAATCCCCACATGTGGATAGGAAAACTATTTAGAAAATTTCTATCAGCAATTAATATTTATATCTTCTTTGTATGACGAATATACAATGCGTCTATATATGTACACTTGTCCGAGGCCACTTGAACCGTAAACATGCAAGGTATCATAGAAATCCCCGTTCAATTAGAACATAAGGTGTAGTGTTCATTAGCAACAAATTTTTTTTGATAAAAATTACCTAAAAGTCATAAATTCTTCAAAATTCACTTTAATTTTTAGTATTATACTTTCAATTATTTATAAGTCATTGATAAGTTAAAATTATTCAAACTGACATTTTAAACTCCCATATGATCATGTTTGGAGATTATATTTTTATAATTTATTTTGATATTAATGTTAAAGAGGCGTTTTATATTCGTTTTTTAACAAGAAAATAAGGGTTTATTTCAAACAAAATAAAATTGTACGTAATTTTCTGAAATAACCTCTAAAAAAATAAGTTCAACCAAAATGACTATTGCATTAGTTTAAATTAAGTCACAAATTTAAACACAGCCAAACATACTCAACATACCCTTACTACTAGCTCCCACACATGCAATTCACACTCGAAAAATTTACACAACCCCTTTTTAATAAATTGATAGAGCAGAAAATAACATGAGAATCAACATAAATTTATAACCAAACAAAAATTTGTCTTTATAAAAATGCCCGTGCCTTGCACGGGCTTCTACGCTAGTATATACTTAAATTAGGACAAATAAGAGTTTAAACGGGCCCTGGGTCAGTGAAATCCAGCCCAATGTCATCCCCCAGCCCATAAAATAACCATCGCATTAAACCCTAGAAGAGTTTGTATATTCATATACACCACATCATTGGCCGCATCTTGCTCTCTTCAATCTCATAATCCCCTTGAATTCTTTTCTTTTCATTTCATATCGGAGCACAATGGTTGCCGGAAAGAAGACGGTACTTACATATTCTTTTTTATCTAGATTTGTTCCTCTTGTATAACTGTAATTCGATTCAATTCAATTTGATTTGATTTATATATATGTATGTTTTACAGAAGAAGACTCATGAGAGCATCAACAACAGGCTGGCTCTTGTGATGAAGAGTGGCAAATACACTCTCGGTTACAAGACTGTGCTCGAGTCTCTCAGAAGCTCCAAAGGTTTCATCTTTTTTTTTTTTTTTTTTTACATATGTTTCTATATATTATTATTCGATTTTATTATGGTGGGCGAGTTGCTATGCTTGATCTTTTCTTATGTATATTTAGTGTGGGCTTAATTCATAAACTAAAATGAAACTTGGGTTGTATTGTAGGGAAGTTGATTATAATATCGAACAATTGCCCCCCTTTGAGGAAGTCAGAGATTGAATACTATGCCATGCTTGCAAAGGTTGGGGTGCACCATTACAATGGAAGTAAGTTTAAGCCCTCTTTCGATTTTTTTTTATTTTTTTTTGCTGCATTGTTTCGCTTATCACTTGGAATTGGTTATATAGAAATGGTTTATCATTCGCTGGAATTTTTCGGACTTGTTAGTTGTTACTTGTTTTCACTGCCTTTTCGGATTGTTCGGTAAATGGTCTTTTCTGAAGGTTATATACTAGTGATAGCAATAGTGGTTGCTTGAATTAATTGTTTGTAAGATATGTTGAAATTTGGAAGGTTTAGGAACTCTAGTTGTACTGTGGTTATCATTACTAATTTTCTCAGGGCTGTAACTTGTAAGTTGTAGCATCTCTGAGTTTGTTTTATTATCAGCATTTCCACTGTGCTATTGTTCTGGCTTGAAAACGTCACCTGATATTTTTAGATACTGTATTGTAATCCCATCACATCCAGCAACTATTTTTCATTATATTGTCACTTTTTCACCAATACTTTCTGAAGGAGTTGATACCAAATAGTACAAATTACTTGGAATTATTAATTGTTTGCACAATCTTTTGTTATTTTGATGTGAGAGATTGATGGGATTGATGCTTAGGAACTGACTCAGCTGTATAGACTTTATTGGAGTTATTCACTTGTTCTAACTAATTGTTTGTAGTTTTGGAAGATTTCTTTTTTGTTTTACTTTCAGCATTTCTATTGTGATATTGTTTTGTACAATCATTCCTTCTCAGATTTGGTATCTGATATTCTTAGATACTGCATTGTTATGCAGTGCATGGTGGTTAACTTCATAAACATAATACTTTGTATTTGTGAATAAAAATGCTACTCTTTCTAAATATCGTTTGGTATGCTTTTCATTTGTTTAGACAATGTGGACTTGGGTACAGCATGTGGAAAGTATTTCCGTGTGTCATGCCTTAGCATTGTGGATCCAGGTATGATTTTACACATCCATCCGCATACAACTCTTAAAACATAATGCACATGTTCTTGCATACTAATCCTTGGTAAATATTCAGGTGATTCGGATATCATCAAGACATTGCCTGGGGATCACTGAGAGACCCTCCTTCGACTAGTAAAATGATTTGTCTAATTTAGTAGTACTTCAATTGGGGACTTTTCAGAAATCTTTCTTGTATCTTATACTAAAGTTTTGAGTATCATCTTTATCGTGTGTTCTGGTACTTATTACATACCTCTGAATTCCGAGGTTCTTGATATCTGTGTTTAGTTTTGATCTTCTCTGGCTGGGTATGGTTTTCTCATAGATTTTGGCATAATGATTTACCTAAACTCAGTAGTCTTATTCATATATCATGATCGTGATCGCTGCAAGTGTGTCTGTCATTTGCATAGTTGCATGGGATGGGGAAAGAACGATAGAGACATACTGATTGATCAAATTTGGAAGTGATTTATGGTTTCCAATACAAATGACTCCTAGTCTTCTACAATATCCCTACTAACGAGACCTTTATAGATAAATAAGTTGTATATTTAGATATGGTGCACACATGTTTCAAACATAACAGATTAGGTGCCAAATTATTCACATAGATAGCATAAGGGTCTTCTTGTTTACCAGGCGCTGACACTGGGCACGCTTGAGATACTGTTCTTTTTCCCCAAATTGTTCTTCTTTTCCCCCAAATTTCTTCTGTATTCTCTGCATTGTATTACTATAACACGAATATAAAACTGTTTAGCTAGACAAGGCACATATAGCTCGGGGAGATGTTGGAAAAAACTACCCTGTCAAAATTGAATCCGAATTTGTATCACTAAACAACACCAGTCCAATTCTAAATCAATGGAACAAATGCTCAAATTATAGATCTATGGAACAAATGCTCCTCCATTATTAAAAAATTGGAATCCAAATTTGTTTCACCAAATAACACCAATCTAATTTTAGATCAAAGTGGTTATTGTGTCCAATTATTAATCACAATTTTTTGATTTAATTTACTTGTAGATATTTAATACCATATTAAGAAATTAAATGTACTATCTGGTAAACTATCAAATTATAAACTTAATTAAAGGAATCTCGACATAATTTATTATACAACAATAAAACCTAATTATTTTAGAAATTTATATAAATAAAATATCAAAAATTAATGATGTATCCCACATGATACTTAAATAAATATAAATATTATAATAATAAGTTTTTATCAAATTTTAACTAGAATTTTACTGAAATTATATATTTTGTCTAGAAAGTCTCTAAATATATGATCTTTAAAAGTTGAACAACGATTAGGTGGGGCCACAAATATTATTTTCGAAGAAAAATATAGTATATCTAGTACTATTTTTGAAAAAAATATGTGTTTGAAAATAAAACAGCATAACATATCATATACCGAATCATATTTTTCGACGTCTTTTTTTACGTGTTGAGTCTATCTCTAACAAGACAAGGGAGGGACGTTTATGTTGGTATGGAAATGTTCGGCGTAAATGCAACTCAGCACCGGTTAAGAAAGTCGAACACATATCAGTTCGGGGGCAAGAGAAAAAAGGGTCGGCTTTGTCAGACATAGGCTGATTAATTAAGTTTGGACATGAGAGCCTTAAATCTCACAGGTGATATGATATTAGATAAGAATGATCGGAGACGGCGTATTAGAGTAGTGAGATTAGGTCTTGTGGCTTACAGAGATTATGAGGGTTATGGCGTCATATTTTAAGGGAAGGGTTCAGCTCAGTCATTACCAGATGCATTCGCGCCAATCAAAACTGTTTAGGTAAATCCCATGCGAAGAAGGCCATGTGGTAAGGTATTATATTCTTATTATATCACATACTATTTTATTTACTGCGCACTAAGCTGTGGGTCTTCACGGAAACAGCCTTTCTACTTTAAAGGTAGGGGCATAACCGCATAGCTGCGTAAATCTTACCCAGACCCTGTTTTAAGTAGACCCGGTAAATTTTTACACGACACGAAAATTTAGTGTTTGTGTTTGCATTTTGAGTACACGACACGAAAAGGTACACGACACGAAGTACACGACTGAGATGTCGTGTCGGTTTTGTGTTTACCCTTCGGATACACGACACGACACGAAGTACACGAAATAAATATAATTTAATAGTTAAATATTAATATTTAATTATAAATATGTATATTTATAATAAATATATGTATATTTTCTTTTAAAATAATACATAGTTTATAATATTGTAAGTGTAA
This sequence comes from Daucus carota subsp. sativus, assembly GCF_001625215.2. Taxonomy (NCBI): domain Eukaryota; kingdom Viridiplantae; phylum Streptophyta; class Magnoliopsida; order Apiales; family Apiaceae; genus Daucus; species Daucus carota. The sequence continues at coordinate 30,310,498 of NC_030381.2, forward strand.
ATGATTTAAATATATATATTTCATACTATTTTGTAAATTTTTTGCCTAAAAATCTAATATTTACATTAATTTATATATTTATTTATATTTATATTTAAATTCGATTTTACACGAAACACGACACGAGAACGACACGAAAACGGAGGTACACTACACGAAAATACACGAATGCTAAACGGGTCGGTTTTGTGTTTGGCTTTTGAGTACACGACACGAAAAGGTACATGACACGAAAGTACACGATCTGCACGAATTGCGGGTCTAGACATCGGTACTTCGGTACTTGCTGCTGAGCGTCTTGCTTAGACCCGGCAAATTTTCACACGACACGAATACACGACACGAAAATGACATGAAAATTTAGTGTTTGTGTTTGCATTTGCATTTTGAGTACACGACACGAAAAGGTACACGACACGAAATACACGACTGAGATGTCGTGTCGGTTTTGTGTTTACCCTCCGGGTACACGACACGAGTTACACGAAATAAATATAATTTAATAGTTAAATATTAATATTTAATTATAAATATGTATATTTATAATAAATATATGTATATTTTCTTTTAAAATAATACATAGTTTATAATATTGTAAGTGTAAATGATTTAAATATATATATTTCATATTACTTTGTAAATTTTTTTGCCTAGAAATCTAATATTCACATTAATTTATATATTTATTTATATTTATATTTAAATTCGATTTTACACGAAACCCGACACGAAAACGGAAGTACACGACACGAAAATACACGAACGCTAAACGGGTCGGTTTTGTGTTTGACATTTGAATACACGACACGAAAAGGTACACGACACGAAAGTACACTATCTGCACGAATTGCCATGTCTAGAGTTTTAAGTAGATATGTTTGGTTTGGTTTGTATCATGTGTTTGAAAATAAATGGAGAAAACCACGGTACACTTGCCACTGTTTCTGAAAAAATAAATTTGTAAATACGTGATTTAATACTACTACTTTATTGTATATAGAATAAATTGCACAAAAGACGTTGCATATTCGAATTTTGGGTGTTACACTTACCCACATTTTTAATATCATGGGAATTCTAATTTTATTATAATGTGTATATTTTTGTCTTTAATTTTTTAAAGTGCATTTTCATCTTTTATAATTCATTTATTTCACAAACACATATTTAATATTTTTTAACTTCTAACATATTTAATATTTTTTAACTTCTAACGAATTAAAATGTCAATATCTCACTGACAAACTAGAAAAATACAAGAAATACTTAAACGAATACAAAGTACACATGTTATTTTTATTCATCATAATTTTAGTAATAGTAATAAATTCTCTTATATATATATTTATTTTTTAAATCGAATAATTTCAAATTTCCGACTCTTTATCCAATTAATATATCAAAATATATCATTACTCCTTATGTCTCATCAGGTTTTCTTTATGTTATTTTTTGGCACGCATTTTTGAGGTTCCTTTAAAGTATATTTACATAATATATTTTCTTAAAAAAATTTCTGAAAAAAAAAATTAAATTTTTATTAGAAAAAAAAAATTGAAAAATACGTTATAAAACTATACTCCCTCCGTCCCACCAGATTCTTTACAGTTTCCTTTTTGAGATGTCCCATCCAATTCTTTACATTTCAAAACTTACCAAAAATAGTAAATGGGTCCCACCACTTCCCAACTTTTTCTTCCTTTTCACACTACTTTTACTCCCTTTTCACACTACCTTTACTCCACTATCTCTCTTTTATACATTAAAAAGTGATGGGTCCCGCCACTTCACCCACTTTTCTTTCTATTTTCCACTACTTTATACATATTTCTTAACCTCCGTGCCCAAACCAAACGTAAAGAATTGGCTGGGACGGAGGGAGTATTATATTTTACAAGAGACTCAGAGTCGTACAAACAATGTATGTAAAGACGGAGGGAGTTTTTTTTAGTATGATGGTACAGTTACACAAAATTTGATAATTCCGTCATTTTTGCTTTTTTTATTGCTGCATATACTCATACTGCTCTAACAAAATACATACAGGCGAAACAGTATATATGCACACCATTTATAGACACGGAAACATAACGGAGAGAGTGAGTTCTCAGTTCAGTTGTATATTACAAAAAGGGTTTTAGAGAGAGAGAGAGAGGGAGAGAGAGAGAGAGATGGCTTCTTTGTCTGAGGAACCTCCGCATCCGACTGAGGACAATCGTGATTCTGCTGCCACCGTTCCTTGCCGGACGGAAAATGACGCTAATAAAGTACTTTTATTACTCTCTCTCTCTCTCTCTCTGCATCTTTACATTTCATATAACTTGCCACTCATTTCGAGGTTTTAGGTGTAATTTTGAGCTGATTAATCTCGATGTTTTTTGATCTCGCTCCTAAGTCTATTATTTCACATATTCTCTCTATCTCATTGTCTAAAATGTTTTTGTTTAGCTACATATGATTTGTTATTTTTTGATTTAGTGTCAATTAAATTTATGATATCATCTGATGCTTTGTTTGTTTGTATAAAACTAGCTAGGGTCCTGTTTGAAACTTCATATAAAGGGAAAGTGTGCTATTAAAAGCAGATTATAAGAATAACCCTAGATGTTGATGCATAAACATTTATACATAACTTCCTATATTATTTGATGCTAGAGCCTAGAGTAATTACGAGTTTGAGTTGCTTACAAGTTTTGCATTGCAGTGAATTGTGGCCGTCTGTGTTGTTTGGTTTTCTTTTGCCCGAGCTAGTTTTATTGTTTTTAACCTTGCCGGGATTTTGAGTTTCCTTTTTCAGTCCTCCTTTCATTCTCTGTACTTGAATCTGTTTAGCATTGCTTTGTAATTGTTCATAAGTGATTCTCTCTTGTTTCATATGCAAGCTTTCTGGCATGTGATGCTTGCTTGAGAGGTGTGGTTATCTCATTATTTTTATTCTCAGAGTATTTATGTTAAGACTTTGTTACTTTGCCTCCTTGTTCCTTGACAAACACGGACACAGATCTCTTTTATGTTTTCTGTTTATTTGGGTAGTCTATTCTGTATAAGAATTTTCATGTGCATAACATACATATGTTGTTTCTGTAATACATTCATTCTTTAATCTGTCTTGTTTTACAGGAGATGTCAGCTGCTGTTGTTCAAGGAAATGATCGAGTTGATGGTCACATCATTACGACGACTGTAGGCGGCAGAAATGGTGAACCGAAAAGGGTAAACACCATTAATTTACCTTTGTATTATATGCTAGTTCATAGTACTCTTTTTGTCAAAAGTATGTGATATATAAAGTTCAGTTACTGAGGAAATTAAAAATGCTTAGAATCTAGCTGCTTAAATGCTAATATCAGCCGGGTTTAGTTATGTACTTATGTGTCAATATTTAAGCTTGGTAAGTGAAGAAAATTAATATTGAATAACAAAATTATGAAGTGATGTTCATTTTTTCGAGTTTTATGATTCAGAAAATAAGATACATTTTATTTCCTGTTGCAGACACTTTCTTACATGGCAGAGGACGTTGTTGGCACTGGATCGTTTGGTATCGTTTTTCAGGTTATTTACCTTGCTTTATAACAACTTTTGCGGCTTGTATTTGGCCTTTTCTATGAATAGTGCGATGTCGCTTTTCTCCAGGCAAAGTGCGTGGAAACCGGAGAAACCGTTGCAATAAAGAAGGTTTTACAGGATAGGCGTTACAAAAATCGTGAACTGGAATTAATGCGGTTAATGGATCACCCAAACGTGGTTTGTCTGAAGCATTGCTTTTATTCCACGACAAGTAAAAACGAACTTTATCTCAATCTGGTTATGGAATACGTCCCCGAGACTATGTACCTGGTTCTCAAGCGACACATTAATGCAAATCAGAGGATGCCCCTTATTTATATCAAACTTTATGCGTACCAGGTAATGAACTCCTATGGCCACCCCTATGTTTCCAGATTATGTCCCTGGCAAATTATGCTCACAAAAGCTTGAATGTGTTAGATTTTTAGGGGGCTTGCTTATATTCATACTGTTCATGGTGTTTGCCACAGAGATTTGAAACCTCAGAATCTTCTGGTATGTGATAAAGACGTCATCTTATTTGTAATTTCGTTGACTGTTGACCTTAATTATTACTTTTTAACCATCCAGGTTGATCCCATAACTCACCAAGTTAAACTTTGCGACTTTGGAAGTGCAAAAGCTTTGGTATGCTTGCTTTTTATGCCTTGGTCTTACTTATGCAAAGTCAAAATTGTCATCCGCATTTGGAATATTAATGTTAAGTACATATATTTAGAATGGAATAATATCATTTTGACGATTAAAAGATTTGTTTAGCTAATGGAAAAGAATGGTTCCCTTTTGAATAGTAGTACATTTAAACCTCTTTAAAGTAATAACCTTGGAACCAAGGAAAAAAATTACTTGAATTTAATATGTATCGAGAGTAAACATACACCATCTTCATTATGTCGGGACCAAGAAAAAATATTATTTTGAACGGGGTTATTACTTTGTCCCTTATTACTTAATCGAGGTTTAATTGTATGCTGTTACAACTTACAATTAAACAGGAGTCATAATTTGAATCTTGTCATGGCATTGGTTGTTACTTGTAACTTGTAACTTGTAAGATCTTGGCCAAAATCCGCTTCTGAATTTTCAATAGGTGGAACAACCTCTCTTTTCTATTTAGACAAAAAATTTATATTCATATAGGATAACAAGATACTTAATAATCCTTTATTTTTTCAACCTAATCGCTCTTTTGATTCTGGAATTTTTGTTATCAAGATATTGTTTCTTTCTCATTTGTATTCCATAATAAAAAATGTCAATAGTTAGGATTCAAAAAAAAGAAAAAAAGAATCCGTTCATGGGATAATCTCTTAAATAACCAACTCCGTAAATTTTGACTTTGACACAGCCCCCATTCTTGGGTATTCGACCGGGTATAGGTATACTTGCTGCCCTCATAACCGCTGTGAGTGATGCCACAATCATGAATCATCGCATTCCTTTTTTAAAAAGATAAAAGATATGGAGGTCTGCCTTCTTGTTGCTGGATATCCCTTTCGTAAACATCTTATCTTTGTTTCCCGGGCCTCTAGTGAGTCGCAGATTTTGAAAAGGTCAATTCTTTGATGATTTCATCATACATGATTGAGTTGCGAAAACTTTTGGATAGGTATCCGACATCTGAACAGAATTCTTTCTGCACCCTAGATGGCGAGAGTCCAGTAGCTGAAAGCATCACTAGCTTACGCTTTGACCCGAGTAGCATGGGGGTGGCGTATTCCCTTTGGCTATATAATTGTGCGGTTTGTGGGAATTTAAAACCCGATTTCCTCCATAAATTCTCTGATCCAAATGGCAGAGAAGTTTCCATATTTATACCAAAGTGATACATTCTTGAAGGGTCACATATTCTTCGTGTTGATCAATGATGATTACAATATCTGGTAACCCCGTCATATATTTATTCCCGCCCAAATATGTTTGCGAGTGAGATAATTGTCTGTTCAACACGGTCGTGAAAAACACGATCGCCTGCCAACAGAAGGTTTTCTGCGTTCAGTCAATCTACACAGAGTGAATCGGTCCCTAAGGAAACCCTGAAAGGGCTGCTGTCCGATGGGAGACTTCATTAATGATTAAGAATGGCCACCCAGGATTCTTGTAGCGTGTGATATACGTTGTTGAGAACATTTTTCTGCGTTCAGTCTACACAGAGTGAATCGGTCCCTAAGGAAACCCCGAAGGGGCTGCTGTCCGATCGGAGACTTCATTAAAGATTAAGAATGTCCATCCAGGATTATTGTAGCGTTTGATATACGTTGTTGAGAACATTTGGGCTTTCAGGTTATTAAGTAATTGGTGGTCACATGCTGATTGTACTTGCGATTGAATAAGCCTCACTTATAGTTATTGCACTTTCATCAAATGAATTACCTTAACCAATAAATGCAATGTCATTATTAAGCAACTTCACCTAATTTTCCCGGTAGATCTTCCCTTGTAAAAATTGAATTTTTTGTATTCAGGTCAAGGGCGAGGCTAATATATCATACATATGCTCTCGTTATTACAGAGCGCCGGAACTTATATTTGGCGCTACAGAATACACTTCGTCAGTTGATATCTGGTCTGCTGGTTGTGTCCTCGCAGAGCTTCTCTTGGGACAGGTCCAAAAACTTGTGGCAGTACAGTAGTATACGTGTTTTTTATCATATATTTCTGAGTTATTTTACCTAAATTACTGACTTTATTGTTTCTTATGCTACACACAGCCACTGTTTCCTGGTGAAAATGCAGTTGACCAACTTGTAGAAATTATCAAGGTGTTGCCAGCCTGCCATATATTAGTCTATGTACAGGTTTTTCTTTACTTGATTTCTTACAATCGAGAATCTATGTACAGGTTCTTGGGACCCCAACTCGAGAAGAAATACGATGTATGAATCCAAACTATACTGATTTTAGGTTCCCGCAGATCAAAGCTCACCCTTGGCACAAGGTATGTCTTCCCCTAGTTGTGCCCTCATGAAATAATTTTTGGCAGTTGTTTACCACAAGTTGGGTTAGGTTTAATGGCAGCTGACATGGTTCTCCACGTCAGGTTTTCAACAAAAGGATGCCTCCTGAAGCAATTGATCTTGCTTCAAGACTCCTACAATACTCGCCAAGTCTTCGCTGCACTGCTGTAAGTTTAATTTTCTTCTTCTAAAATGTTAATATTACGTTGCATCATAACCTATTCAATAGTGAAAAAAAAATGAGGCATAACTTAAGTGACCTAATGAAATCATGTGTTGTTTATATTTGTGTGTCCACGATCTGTCTAGGACTGTACTGGCTGTATGATCTCTTCAGCAGAGACCCGTCTTTTGTTTCCTTGATTCTTGCACATATATCTCTACAAAGTAATTTTTCTTTATCTTATGCTGCAGCTTGAAGCTTGTTCCCACTGTTTCTTTGATGACCTACGGGATCCCAGTGCCCGCCTTCCAAATGGCCGCCCTTTACCCCCTCTGTTCAACTTCAAGCAGGAAGTATGCCTCTCAACTGTAACTCTATCAGTAATTCAGTATGCCGTTTGGGAAAATGTGATCTATTAATATTATTCTGAGTTTAATCTGACCTAAGTAACTTTGAGAAGCCTTTGAAACTTCAAGTTGGAATCATAGAAAATTGAACATAATCGACTATTTTATAGTGTGCTACGGTTAAGAGAAGAGAGTGATTCAAAAGGAAACTACTTTAAATAGTGATTTTCTTCAAAATTCATAGCTACTATAGTTTTTGAATATTCTACTTGATTCATAGCTACTGTTGAGCAGAATAAATGTCTTCTTGATTTTGAAATGTGGTCTCATTAATCAGGGCACAGCACACCATGTGATTGATATGCTTGTTATATGTGAATTCACAAAGTTGGAGAGGAAAGATGAGAGGGCAAATAAGTGTATCTTCTACATTATTTATAGAGCTGTGTTCTTTGTTTTTTCCCTGATGATGTTCTATTGCACACTTAAGTACACATGAACCCATACTGTTATTGGGGCTCGAACTGTCCAACTCTTATTAGTTATTACCATAGAGGGAGAGATATCCTCTATTTCTGTTTATCAAAACATGTAGGATATGTTTTGTCTGTGGACTGATACTTAAATGTTGTTCCTTGTGTCAGTATGAAAATATGAATGTTCATATTGTGGTATATTGTATAAGATGTTAGAAGCGCGTGGACCTTGCAGCTCTAGGTTGATTAGTAACTGATGCCAAATTTCATATCATGTGTCACCAGCGTTTCATTCATGTTCTAACTTTCTTGTACTTGTCTCCCATGTCATTGCAGTTAGAAGGGGCTTCACCTGAGCTGATTAACAGGCTTATTCCAGAACACATCCGGAGACAAAGTGGGCTATCTACATGAAAGAACTCCCTGTACATTGTGTTTATGATGAAGCTTTCAGGAATCTAGGAATACCAAATGTGGTAATACTGTTTAAGCTAGGCAGGTACTATATGTATTAAATAGTGAGTGTCTAGAGTGTTTACTTGAGGGGCGTTCGGATGGTGTATGAGTATGAGAATCGAGAATGAGAATGAGGGGCATGGGAATGACTATCCAAGGAGTGTGCAAGGGGGATTGAGGTTCTCATTCTGTCCAACAAAGTTGTTAATCCAAACACGGAACACATGGGTCTGAGGTTCCGTTTCCCGTTCCCGTTGACCAGGACCAAAGGCCCCTTGATGTTATCCTCAGTCTTTGTACTCAAATATATCAGTATTTGCTAAAACTTCTAGCTAATTATGTTGGGAATGTATTCTGGTATTTTGGTTATAATGTATGTAAATATGATAATAGACGTGTTGAGGTCTAGTTACCCCTATGGATATTTATCTTTGTGAATATATTTTTATCTTTGTGACTTGTGAAGTATAAGTGTATACCGAATGTAAGCTTTTGTGTGGTATGAGTATTATAAAAATGTTTAATTTATTTAAAAATTTCCGATTAATTTTTTAAAATATTCTATCGATTATATTCTGATTTGACTTAAAATTCTTGATTTAGCGATAATGTTTTTGATAAATCTTCAATAAATTCTCAATCCATAGATCTAGTCAGTTTTGATTTATGATTTTTTTTTTTGCAACCATGTCCAAGTACTGAAATCGATCTCAAACTTTATGAAAATCATTCAAATATAAATAATTCGAAAGAAGAAACTTGCACATCTTATTACAAATAAATTGTGAAGCAGAAGTATAATAGCCTAACTAGTTTCAAATTATTTTACTATGGAGGTTACAAAATTTTTGACTCGTGTATATTTAACCTCACCAAACGAATAAAAAATTTAAATAATATTTCTTATATAAAAATGTTTTGAAAAGTGAACACTTATTTTGTCACATAAAATAAAGTTACAGGGGTGTTTGCGGTGCGAGTGGTGCGTTTTTTTTCTAAAACCGCGAGACAACCGGCGCATACGATTTGAAAAAGTTCGTAAACCGTAACCGCACCGGGTATAAAAACCGCGTAAACCACACCACAAAATTGTGGTGCGGTGTCGTACGGTTTGTGTGGTTTATACATTCCAAATTTATTTTTACTTTTGAATGACAATATTAATATAATTTTAAACTATATATATTTAAAAATAATTTTTATAATATATATATATATATATATATATATATATATATATATATATATATATATATATATATATAGATATAGATATGTAGAGTTATGTACTCATAAAAAAATATAAACTAAAATATAAGTATAATAATGAAGATGAAAAGATTTCAACATTAGCAATTATTTTATGAAAAACAGTGTTTAATTTGTCGTCTTAGAACTTACCTTAATTTATATTGTAAAATTATAAATTTAGCTGAGTAACTTGAATATATATACACATAGAAGATAATATCATAATAAATAATCTATATATATAATATAAATATTTGTAATTAGAACAAAGTTCCATGTAGTCCACATATTTACTGTAGTACCGTAGACCACGTATGTTCTGCAACTATAGAATGGCATAAAAACATTGCAAAATGTTTATTTTGCAAATCATGTTCTATAAACATCATTATTTTGTTAAAAATTTTGACAATCCTAAACATTCTACAAATTAAATAGTGAAAAACACATTATTCTAGAAAACATGTTAAGTTTGCAGAACATATTTACATATTACAGAACATATGTGTTCTACTTGTCGAACATAAATGATTTTCAATATTTTTCATGAAATAGTGATATTTATAGAATGTATTTCACAAAATAACAAGTTTCATACATTTTGCGATGTTTTTATGTCATTCTATAGTTGCAAAACATACGTGGTCTACGGTACTACTGTAACACCCGTGAAATCTACAAGTATGATTATTTAATTTAATTAGTTATTGTGTAAAAAGACTATTTTATTAGTCTCATTTTTATATTTATAATGTGAGAAGTATTAATTAAAAATATTATAGCTTCGGGAAATGCTAGAAAACACATGGGGTCATATTGTGTGAGCTAGTCATTAGTTTAAATATGTATATACGCGAGAGCTGCGTTTATACGAAACATATAGTAAACGTGAATATTTATTTAACAAGTCGTGAATGAATATTACGTATTAACCGAGACGATTATATTAATTTTAAAATTTGGGGATTGATCTTGAAAATATTAAATATTTTAGTTATTCAATTATTCTGTACGATATTATGTTCGTGATTATTAAAAACCGATACGAGAATAATAGAAATCGAGAGTTTTTAATTATGCGAAGCGTTGCTTGGGATGCAAGCAACATTACTTGGTTGCGAAGTAATGTTAATTGGCGTCCAAGTAATCATATAATTAATAATTAATAATTAATTAAATGGTAATTAAAGAGATAATTGTGATTAGTAAATAGTATAAAAGCCAAAGGAATAAATCAAATATCACCGTTCTTGCACAAAACTAGAAAAGAGGTTCTGAGGAGAAGAGAATCAGCAGGAGAGATTTGGAGTCGCAGAAGGAAAACAAATCAAATACTAAGGTAATTAACTCTTTACCTAGTTTAATCAATAATAAATTGTTTATATGGGCTAAGGACCCACTTTTATATATACTCAATACCTTAATGTATTTGAGTAGTAAAACACAGATGCCATGCCTAGGCACTGTACCGTGACCTAATTGAGCAACACAAACATTTTTATGGCTTTCCTCCAAATTTGTGTAAGCTAAGAGTATATATTTTAAATTAGGGTTCTTGATAATTGGGGTTTTTGATTTATTGTTGTTGATTGAATTAATTGAGGTTGAGATTTGATTTGTTGGGAGAGAGCATTGGCTGGGAAGTATGAAAGGATGAAGGGAGGGCCGGAGCCCGTCGCGGCGCTACCGCCAGCGACGGCTCGCGGCGGCGGCGAGTGCAGGGGAGCGACTGAGGGAGTGAAGACCGGGTGTGTGTGCGTGGCTGTGTAAGGGTTGGGTGTAAGGTGTGTGTGTGACAGTGATGGCTGGAGAGAGAGAGAGAGAAGAAGGGAGGGGGCTGGGTTGGTGGCGGCAGCAAGCTGCCGGAGCGACACTCCGGCCGGCGAGGTCAGTGGAGGTGGAGAGATGAGGGAGATGAGTGTAGGGGCAGTCTGGTAATTTAATTAAAATGATTTCTGATAAATAATTCGCTGGGCACTAATTCGGTCTCGGATTGTAAAATAAAATTCATATTTAGATTCCTTGTGAAAAATTAGATGGAATGGACTCTTGAATCAAATGATTTGGATAAAAAATGACGGAGTTATGAGTGGTCAAAGTTTAGCCATGGGTGTTGACTTCGGGGAGAGAGAAACTAGATGGGTGTGTTGGAGAAGATGATGACGTGGCAGCCTCTGATTGGCTATAATATTGAAAATTGGTATTTATTTATTTTGAGGGATTAAATGATGGAATTATTAAAAGTGTAAAACATGAAAGTTTAAGTAAATAATTTTTCGGATTTAATGGTGAAGCCTAATTTTAGGTTCGAGAGATATTAAATAAATTTATAATTAGGGTGATTTATTAAATAATTAGTTAAATTGGTGGATTTAGTTAATAATTGAATGAAAATGATATTTAGAAAAAAAAATGATGAGATTTTTAGACTAATAACATGAGTTAGTAAGGAATATTTTAATCAATAATAAGAAAAGAATAAATGGGAAATGATCTAAATAAATAAGATGAGGAATTATAAGTAGATTTTACGAGATTATCATTTTAAGATTAGATTCTAAATTATTATTTTGTGACATAGAAAATTGATTAGCTGGAAGGCGTGCTTGTTAGTCAACTTAAATTGGAACGTGGTGCACTGTAAGTATATACTGTACCCTTCACTGTTGATATTTTGTGATGTTTCGGTGAAAAATTTGTTGATGATTTTCTGATGAGAAATGAGTATTCTTGCATTGATACTTGATGAACTGATGATGATGCTTCCTTATTGGAAGTAAAGCTAAACCAATTGTTTAGCTGGCCGGGATCCCAACTTGATGAATTGATGAACTAATCGTGCTTGAATACTCATACTCATACTCATCTTGGTGTGTGAAATTGTTTTGATAACTCTGATGAAATATTGATTTGGTTCACCAAGTTTTGTGAATAAAACTCAGTTGAAATGTACGTATATGCTTACTGAGCTTTATAAGCTCATCCCTTTTTATGTACTAACCTTACAGGGAAGAACTCTGGAGAAGGATATTCATGCAAGGGTAAAAGTGTGATGAACCGAAGTGCTAGACTTGATTGGATTTGCAAGTAGAAGTTTAATAGAAGTATTATGTAATCGAAAGAAATATTTGTGAACTTTTAGAAGAGTGATGTAAGACTCTGATGTAAGGTAAAATAAGCCTTTAAGTTATGTTAAAGTTTGAGATTATGAAGATGTATTTCGGTGTGTTCAGTAGAATGGCACCCCCGGGTCGGGTTGCTGAGGTCATCCCGGGCCGGGGGCGTCACAGGTGGTATCAGAGCTGTAGGTTCGAGAATCGGAGAAAGTAGGATTGAGACTTTAGACTAGTGTGATTTTAAGTTAGAAAAGAGGTCTAGGAGATATATGGGTCTTATTTGTGAATTTGTAGAATAAACTATGTGTTTAGTACTTACTATAACTGGAACTCCTAGAGTCAATGGGACTGTAGATCCCGTTGAGGCCAAGATATGGCTAAGAGAAATAAAGAAGACTTTTGAAATAGTTGGTGCCGAAGAGGATAAGAAAACTATCTTGGATGCTTATATGCTTAATGGAGAAACTAATTATTGGTGGGAAGCTAAGCAAGTTCTAGAAGAGTCTGGTGTGATATCATGGACCAGGGACAAAGTTATTATTAGAAAAGTATCTTCCCAAAAATCTAGAGAATCAAATAAAGCTCAAATTTCTAGAGCTCAAGTAAGAGAATATGTCAGTGGCTGAATACGAAGCCAAGCTAAGTTATCGAACTTTTGAGAATTTTCCGCATTAGGTAAATATGAACGAAAAGAAAGCTGGATGTTTACAGCTGTGCTTAAATCCCTGGATTCAGAATAAGGTTGTTGTTCTCGATATTTCTAGTTATGCGACGTTAGTACACAAAGCTTGTATCCATGAGTCGGGGAGTGAGTTGTTTGACAAAGAGAAAGTCGATAGGAAGCTGAAACCGTCGTAAAATAATTAAAATGTTGAAAAAGACCTTGGAATCATAATGTGAAGAAACCTTTTGTGAAGTAAGAGATGCCGCGAGCAGAAAATATAGAAAATATAGAATGAAATCAAAGGTTCAGGTCTCCAGAAATCGCGAACGTGTTACAAGAGAAACCCATTTGCTTGAGTAAAAGATCTGTGGAAAGAAAAGTTATTATGCCTCGAATTGTAAAGAAAAGTCAATACCCTTAGAAGAAGCGATGAATATAAAAATAGTTGACCGGGAAGTAACTACGGTAGATCAAATTTGTCTAAGTTGTGAGATAACAGTTCAAGAGCAATTCTTTTGAGATAAATCTTATTTTCTTGATATTTTTTTAATTTGATTGGGATGAACAACCCTATTTATAGGGGACGCAAGGTATACCTGTCTGTGTGATAGGAGTTGGATGGGACGCCATCACTTGTGTGTGTTGTGATTACAAGAAGGTTAACAACCTTTAGTAGTGTCTTAATTTGGACACGCAACACTAAGTTCATTTGATCTTATTGGTCTCCCAATCATCCTTTTATTTATGAAAGTTATTTTGAAAACTCATTGATTGGTGATTACCATTATGAAAGACTTTTGTATATCCAAGAAAGTTTTCATAATTCTTATTCCTTTTTTGTTCTTTTCAAAATGCTCGGGTTCCAAATCCTTGGATTTTGTTCTTTTCAAAAATACAGTTTATTTTAGAAAAAGTATTTTAAGAATGTGTTGTATGGTGATGTCAGATCTAGACCCTGGATTCAAAGGATGCCACATCGATTATCGAGAGTTAAATAAGATGACCCTTTAACTAGGGTTGATGATTTGTTTGACCAATTGAAGGAAGCATTTTACTTTTCTAAGATAGACTTGAGATCTAGATACCATCAATTAGATATCAGGTCTGAAAATGTACCTAAGACGACCTTTGGGACCCGACATGAATAGTGTGACTTCTTAAAGAGATGCCTTTCTGATTGAGTAATGCACTTATAGCATTTATGGATATTAAAAATAGGATGTGTTCTTATGCAATATGGAAAACTGATAGCATATGCTTATAGACAACTTAAGACCTACGAATTGAGATATCCTACTCATGACCTAGAAATTAACTGCTGTAGTATTTGCCATAAAGATCGGATAACATTACTTGTATGGTGAGAAATGTGAGATATTTACAGAGTTTAAAATACTTGTTTACTCAAAAAGAGTTAAATATGAGACAAGTGAGATGGTTAGAATTGATAAAAGACTATGACTATAACTAGCACCCAGGGAAAGCAAATGTAGTCGATGATGCATTAAGTTGAAAAGAAAGAATCAATGTTTATGTCTTTATCAAAGCAATTGATTAAGGAAATGGAAAAGTTAGGATTAAAAATTTAGAGTTTAAAGCATAAGGAGGGAAGGATCTATGAGATGTTAGTGCAGCCAGAGTTAATAGAAAAAGAAACTACGTGGGAATTAGAAGATAAAATGAGAAAAAAAAAAAAAAACTACTCAGAGTTGTTCAACACCAATCGGGATTCCGAGGACGGAATCCTATAAGGAGGGAAGAATGTAACACCCGTGAAATCTACAAGTATGATTATTTAATTTAATTAGTTATTGTGTAAAAAGACTATTTTATTAGTCTCATTTTTATATTTATAATGTGAGAAGTATTAATTAAAAATATTATAGCTTCGGGAAATGCTAGAAAACACGTGGGGTCATATTGTGTGAGCTAGTCATTAGTTTAAATATGTATATACGCGAGAGCTGAGTTTATACGAAACATATAGTAAACGTGAATATTTATTTAACAAGTCGTGAATGAATATTACGTATTAACCGAGACGATTATATTAATTTTAAAATTTGGGGATTGATCTTGAAAATATTAAATATTTTAGTTATTCAATTATTCTGTACGATATTATGTTCGTGATTATTAAAAACCGATACGAGAATAATAGAAATCGAGAGTTTTTAATTATGCGAAGCGTTGCTTGGGATGCAAGCAACATTACTTGGTTGCGAAGTAATGTTAATTGGCGTCCAAGTAATCATATAATTAATAATTAATAATTAATTAAATGGTAATTAAAGAGATAATTGTGATTAGTAAATAGTATAAAAGCCAAAGGAATAAATCAAATATCACCGTTCTTGCACAAAACTAGAAAAGAGGTTCTGAGGAGAAGAGAATCAGCAGGAGAGATTTGGAGTCGCAGAAGGAAAACAAATCAAATACTAAGGTAATTAACTCTTTACCTAGTTTAATCAATAATAAATTGTTTATATGGGCTAAGGACCCACTTTTATATATACTCAATACCTTAATGTATTTGAGTAGTAAAACACAGATGCCATGCCTAGGCACTGTACCGTGACCTAATTGAGCAACACAAACATTTTTATGGCTTTCCTCCAAATTTGTGTAAGCTAAGAGTATATATTTTAAATTAGGGTTCTTGATAATTGGGGTTTTTGATTTATTGTTGTTGATTGAATTAATTGAGGTTGAGATTTGATTTGTTGGGAGAGAGCATTGGCTGGGAAGTATGAAAGGATGAAGGGAGGGCCGGAGCCCGTCGCGGCGCTACCGCCAGCGACGGCTCGCGGCGGCGGCGAGTGCAGGGGAGCGACTGAGGGAGTGAAGACCGGGTGTGTGTGCGTGGCTGTGTAAGGGTTGGGTGTAAGGTGTGTGTGTGACAGTGATGGCTGGAGAGAGAGAGAGAGAAGAAGGGAGGGGGCTGGGTTGGTGGCGGCAGCAAGCTGCCGGAGCGACACTCCGGCCGGCGAGGTCAGTGGAGGTGGAGAGATGAGGGAGATGAGTGTAGGGGCAGTCTGGTAATTTAATTAAAATGATTTCTGATAAATAATTCGCTGGGCACTAATTCGGTCTCGGATTGTAAAATAAAATTCATATTTAGATTCCTTGTGAAAAATTAGATGGAATGGACTCTTGAATCAAATGATTTGGATAAAAAATGACGGAGTTATGAGTGGTCAAAGTTTAGCCATGGGTGTTGACTTCGGGGAGAGAGAAACTAGATGGGTGTGTTGGAGAAGATGATGACGTGGCAGCCTCTGATTGGCTATAATATTGAAAATTGGTATTTATTTATTTTGAGGGATTAAATGATGGAATTATTAAAAGTGTAAAACATGAAAGTTTAAGTAAATAATTTTTCGGATTTAATGGTGAAGCCTAATTTTAGGTTCGAGAGATATTAAATAAATTTATAATTAGGGTGATTTATTAAATAATTAGTTAAATTGGTGGATTTAGTTAATAATTGAATGAAAATGATATTTAGAAAAAAAAATGATGAGATTTTTAGACTAATAACATGAGTTAGTAAGGAATATTTTAATCAATAATAAGAAAAGAATAAATGGGAAATGATCTAAATAAATAAGATGAGGAATTATAAGTAGATTTTACGAGATTATCATTTTAAGATTAGATTCTAAATTATTATTTTGTGACATAGAAAATTGATTAGCTGGAAGGCGTGCTTGTTAGTCAACTTAAATTGGAACGTGGTGCACTGTAAGTATATACTGTACCCTTCACTGTTGATATTTTGTGATGTTTCGGTGAAAAATTTGTTGATGATTTTCTGATGAGAAATGAGTATTCTTGCATTGATACTTGATGAACTGATGATGATGCTTCCTTATTGGAAGTAAAGCTAAACCAATTGTTTAGCTGGCCGGGATCCCAACTTGATGAATTGATGAACTAATCGTGCTTGAATACTCATACTCATACTCATCTTGGTGTGTGAAATTGTTTTGATAACTCTGATGAAATATTGATTTGGTTCACCAAGTTTTGTGAATAAAACTCAGTTGAAATGTACGTATATGCTTACTGAGCTTTATAAGCTCATCCCTTTTTATGTACTAACCTTACAGGGAAGAACTCTGGAGAAGGATATTCATGCAAGGGTAAAAGTGTGATGAACCGAAGTGCTAGACTTGATTGGATTTGCAAGTAGAAGTTTAATAGAAGTATTATGTAATCGAAAGAAATATTTGTGAACTTTTAGAAGAGTGATGTAAGACTCTGATGTAAGGTAAAATAAGCCTTTAAGTTATGTTAAAGTTTGAGATTATGAAGATGTATTTCGGTGTGTTCAGTAGAATGGCACCCCCGGGTCGGGTTGCTGAGGTCATCCCGGGCCGGGGGCGTCACAACTACAGTAAATATGTGGATTACATGGAACTTAACTCTTTGTAATTATATGTGATATGTTTTTTATATTAGAAAATAGCAGTGTGGTGCGGTTTGAACTGCACTCGTATATTGTCAACTCGCAACACGCAACCGAATCGCCAAAAATAAAAATCACAGTTTGTGGTGTGATGCGGAGCAATGGGGACGGTTTGTGCGGTTCCTGTGATTTGATGAACACCCCTGTCATAAGAATCTAGGATTTCAGTTGAATTAAGTTTTCATGGATTCGTTAATTTTAAGTTATTTTCTCACATTAAACAAAGCCATAAGAAAATGACAGTATAGAATTAAAACGGTAACGAAGTTATGGAGAGGTAGTAAAATTGTAAACGGGTTAAATGGCATTTTGGTCACTCAACTGACCGGAAACTTACAATTAGGTCATCCAACTCAAAAAGTTGTCAGTCACCTCATTATACTCTTAAAAATTTTCATTCAGGTCATTCGCCGTTACACTCCGTTAAAAATTTGACGGAAAGCTGACTAAGCGCCGTGACTTGGCTTAAATAAATCCATCGTGGCATGTACAGTCAGCTGAAGTGTCATTTTGGTCACTCAACCGATTACAAACTTGCAATTGGGTCATCAATCTCAAAAAACTTTCATTTAGGTCACTTATCATAATATCCGTTAAATATTGAAAAAAAAAAGAATTAAAAGCTATCATGCAGCACTAATATTTTTCTCTCTTAAAAATTTCGAAGTATGAAGTTTTTCCAAAATGACCTTAAGATATATAAAATGATAAGAGATAAACAAAGATTAAGTTTTTGTGGGTGAAACTATTGATTTTATGTGTGTGTATTTGTTTCATCTGTTAACAAGTTTCGAAATTTCTAAGATAGAAAAAAAGGTGCTGCATGATAGTTTTTAATTCTTTCTTTTTTCAATTTTTAACGGATATTATGATAAGTGACCTAAATGAAAGTTTTTTAAGTTTGATGACCCGATTGCAAGTTTGTAGTCAGTTGGGTGGCCAAAATGCCACTTCAGCTGACTGTACATGCCACGCTGGATTTATTTATTCCAAGTCACGACGCTTAGTCAGCTTTCCGTCAAATTTTTAACGGAGTGTAACGGCCAGTGACCTGAATGAAAATTTTTAAGAGTATAACGATGTGACTGACAGCTTTTTGAGTTGGATGACCTAATTGCAAGTTTCCGGTCAGTTGAGTGACCAAAACACCATTTAACCCAATTATAAACTGAAAAAGTAATTTTTTGAAAATTTCTCTTTATAAATTAGTATGGTAACTAATTTATAATATTGTAATTTTTCATAAATTAATGTGATAAAGAATCTCATTTCCTAACTAATATACAAAAAATAAATTACACAAATTTTTATTAATAAGAAATTTAAAATTGTATACTCAATTTTGATTGAAATAAACATAAAGCAAAAGCAGGCATGTCACATGTGTATATATATAGGGGAGGGTTCTGGTACAAACTTACAAACTTACAAACTTTTTTTGTTCAACACATATATAATTTGAGTTCAACATTTTTTTAACATATTTTGTTGAACATCGATTAAAATAGTGGTGGAAAAGTACGTAAACCAATTTTGAAATGTAAGAACTAAGGTAAACATGTTTTATAACTAATATTTATGTTTCTAGACCCTAACCAAACCCTAGAGGTATAGTTTAAACATCTTTTTAGATATATTCAACACAATGATAATTAGTGTTCAACACCCGATGTTGAACCCCAGTTATAAATGTGTTGAAAACGCGATTTATTTATGCGTTATTTTAAAAAATTGTGATGTTTTTTGAAGAATTTTCAACATGGATACTTTATATAACTAAGGATTAACACGATGGAGAGAATAAAAAAAAGTTTGTAAGTTTGTAACTTAAAAAAGTTTTTATTTGATCTTATCCCTATATATATATAGGAAAGTGCTCAAATACAAACTAAGTTAGTGTACAAACTACAAACTCAATATAAGCCCTTGGATGAATCTAATCCAATGGCCCCGCAGGGGCAACCACACACCAGTTAATATACACCCTGTCACACAAGATCTGCAGATTCCCCTCTGTTTTTAATTTGAATTTTCCCGTTAATCGGTGAACTTTTTTTGAAATCCGACTTCACTGTATTTTTGTTCATCTCGCAACGATCAATTTCCATACCATATGTGCTATATTTCGATTTGATTTAGAGACTTTTTAATTTTAGTTTGTAGTTTGTACGCTAAGGTGGTTTGTACCAGAGTAAGACCCTATATATATATACATGCCCAAAACACAAATAGTGTTTGATGAATTTAGAGAATGGCGTGGAGGCAATCTGCAGCTTTAAACACAAAATTAGTGCTTGCCCCCTCTAATTTACCATCTGCCTTTGCAGCATTTTCTTCCAAATCTTCTTCCCCTTATCTAGGTAGAATCACGTTTGTATGTATATGTATGCATAAATTATGTGTGTTGTGTTAATATACAGTAAGATTTTGATGTTCTTGTTGTTGCAGTGAAAGTGGGGATACCTGAATTCCTTAAGGGAGTGGGAAATGGGGTAGAGACCCATGTTCAGAAGCTTGAAACTGAGATTGGTGACTTCCAGAAGCTTCTTGTTACTCGCACTCTTAAGCTCAAGAAACTTGAGATCCCCTGCAAACATGTTATACTCCCTTCCCTTTTGTCTTACTTGATTATTGTTTGTGTTTTTCTGATTTTTGGTTTGATATTGTCTGATGATATGGGGTGATTTTGTTTACTTCAAGGGTGGGAGGGAGGGTTTTGGAGCTATTAGGGTTTATGATTTTTGACCAATTTAATTATAGTGTTCGTATGGTGCTTTGGAATGAAACCATTAATTTGAAAGGGATTTAAGGGGCGGTTGATCGTTCTGGGTAGGTATACTTGAGTTGGGTTAGGTTGCTCCTATCAGTGTAAATACGTCTCTTATTCTCTTATGTTGTGTTTGGTTGAGGTGAATGGAATGAGTGAATGGAATGGAATGGAATGAGTGAAATGAAAGGAAATAATAGTGGGTAGAAGAGAAGGCTTCAAAAAAATGAGTGGATGAAAATTTTGTATGATGAGATTTGGGTAGAAAATAGGTATGATGAGGAATGGAGCATTCTTTCATATAGTGGAGGGCTTGAGCTCTAGTGAGAATGGTATGGTGGAGGAATGAAATTATCAAACATTTAACTATATTATAGTTCAAACTTCATTCCATTCCCTCCATTTTCATTCACCCCAACCAAACACAACATTACATTTTGAGTTTTCTATGATAATATACATTGGGAAAGGTACAATTGTATCGGATGCTTTGGTATACAGAGGCCGCGTTCACTTGGATGAAAAGGAATAGGGAGAATGGAATGAAATCTACTATAAATCGGAGGTGTTCGAAGAAAATGTATATAATTTTCATTTTTTTTCTAACATTCCATTCCAAACTTTTTGAATTAGAAATCTAACACACATGTTTTGGAAGGAATTCTTATTCTACTTATTCATCATGTTTCCTTATAATCTTCACCATGAAAAATTTAAACTCGCTCATATTTTGTCATTATTTTCTCGTACATTCTTCTTTCTCCATAAAACTCATTTATAATTTTTCATTCCATTCTATCCAAGTGGACGCAACCTAAGGCTATGTTACTCCGACTCTTCTATTTAGGTTTCCGTACCCGTGTCGGACACTTGGACACTCGGACACTCGGACACGACACTTATTTCGTGTCGGATCCTTTGACTTCAATATGGACACTTTGACCAATTTAAATATCAAATATGAGTCAAACTTACAATTCAAAAGATATAAGTGAGAAAAAAGAAAGAAGTAGTATAGAAATAGCCTAATTTGCAAAATCACCAACAAAATCATGTTTAATTTGAGTTTTATTGTTACTTTTTGTTAAGATGTCTAACTTACCATATTCGTTTATTAGTATATTACGATGTGTACCCGTACCCGTGTCCAAAAATAGTACGGTGTCCCCGTGTCCCCAATTTTCAAAGTTTCCAAGTCTGACACTCGGATATGTGTCGTGTCCGACACTCCGTACCTGAGTCGGAGTAACATAGGCCTAAGGGTTAAGAAGTTTTCTGTTGCACTGCACTCAAGTCATTCTTTAGAGAATTTGCTACTTCTATTGGCCAATTTAATTTTTCTAACCTTAACAGAGCAATTGAGGTCAGAGGTCTAGTGAATATTGAGTCTCTCCACTTCTCTCACTCTATCTCTATGTGTCCTCCTACCCAATATGTCTGACTTCTTTGACAGGGTGTTTCTTGTCTTTCAAGATTGTTATTTACTCCAAGAAACTCTGAGAAGCTTCTGCTTTATATTGGTCTATTTTATTGCTTTCATGATCCGGCCTATATGAATGGCTCTCTTTGGCTGGGTGTTTTTGTATTACAAGATTGTTATTGTATGTTTATTTTCGTGTCCATCCATTTACAACTTTGGTTGCTATACTGTTGAATGTTAATCTCTCGGTGCCTTGGGTGATTTTTGCTGAGATTTTGTCTTTTGTACCTCATGGGTACTTTTGCTAGATTTTTATTTATAGGCACATAATAGATCTCTTTTGATAGTATATTGGAATCTAGCTGTCCTGCTTGCTAGGGTTCCATATATATTACAAATTCTGCGATCTGTTTTGTTTTTGTTGACTTGCTTGGACTTGTTTGGTTCTTTCTTTCTAGACCAACTACTTCAGGAATAATAGATGTCTTATTTGTAATAGTCCTCTCATCCTGTCCATAGTAGATATGATTTTTTTCCAAATCGCTTGAGCCCAATTGAAATTTGGAAAACAGAAGGAATAGACAATATTTAGAGCCAGATTGATATAATTTCAGAATTTACTATGTAGCGATAGTTTTTTAATATTTTTGTGTGGAGTTATCCTTCCTAATAATTTTATAATTATAATTAGTTAGTCTTCACAAACATAAATGAATTATTTTTTTATGTCAAATTAGAAGGATACCTTAAAAGGAGTTCTAAAATGGCTGACAGAAATATATGAAAAAGTATATTATGATTGATGCTGCTGCATCATGACATAGGTTGTCCTACGTGTGCAATAGTGCCAGACTGGAACGTCTTGATGCAATGTATAAAAGAATTATTAAAAGCTGAAACTAAGAGCTGTTGTTACTAATGAGAGAACCTATCAAAGTATTAGGCTGGTGTTTCAATCATGCTGTGACACCTTAAGTTGTATCAACTCTGTCTAGCACTTGTTACTGATGCAAGGGGATTTGGAAAAACTTGAGAAGTGCCTGGTTTTGACCGTAAAAGATTTATGCAGGTCTTATTGATCTAATCGATCTGTGTAACATTGTTAGCAAGGGAGAAGTAAGGCTTTTGTATTTACTCTTGGAGCCATGAGAACTCCAGGCCTTGGTTGAATTGGACTCTTTTATAAATGTGTTCCTTCTAAAAATGGAGCTGTATTATTATTTAAGACTGGTTTGTAAAATGTGAACTCTACTTCATTTTGCTGGTCTTGCTTTTTTTTTTTTTTACTTCCCCCTGTTTTATTTCTGCCTACCATATTGAATATTCCATTATAGTCATTTAAGAGGTCTTGTATGAAGTCTTGGCATTTCAGCTTTATAATGAAATTGCCCCTTGATAGTTAATAGAATGCTGGTAAAAAAATTATCATGTAATTGGATCTATTGCCTTGTAAATATAAGAGTATTGGAATCGGATGAAAATGAAATGATTCATTTTTGCTATGCAGTTGGCTTTTAAGCAAAATTTCTATCCTCCACTTTCATGTACCTAAATTTAAGCTAAAATGAATTCACTGCATTCCTTTGTACCATGAGTTCTCCTATCCCTTATGAATATTCTCTTCTTCCTCAGACTCCTCCATATTTCCATATATCTCTATCACCAATCCCATCAAGTCCATTCCATCCAGCCAACCAGTGGCGTGCAGATAATTTGTTAGTAGGATTTGCGACAGTTTCTATGGAATTGATACATCTATGGTGTGTATGATATGTTTAGGCTAAACCTGAAAACATGAGAAGGGCATTGGGTTGAACTCACAGGACTTGTTAATCACATCAACAATGTAAACTCCCTTCAGCAATCAGAAGTTTCTTATTAGTTAACACATATAATCTATATATTGAAATCGGAGGGTGTGCCATCGCATACCCTCAGTCTTATGGCCCTCCACCCTGCAACCAACCACACTACTGAATATTATCGGCTACTGAATAGTTCTGTGATTCTTATTCCTTCTTTTGTATTATTTCCTTGAGTGATTTTTCCTTGAATAAATTTTGCTTGTTTGTGTTTTAATTAACATTGTGTTTTTCTGGTCACAGAGGAAGCTGATATTGAAATATGCACACAAATACAGGCTAGGACTTTGGAGGCCTCGAGCTGAGCCAGTTAAAAAAGCTTGAGGAATTTCTGGGTGGTCAGTAATAAAATACTATCGAAGTCTGAGTATTGCTCAATCTTCATTTTGTTATTGTAAAACCTTGACTCTCTTGGAGAAGATCAACTGCTTGATAGAAATATCTGGTGTATGATAATTAAATTTAGTTGGGCAGTATGTTAGCCATTTCAACTAGAAGTTTGAAATTATGCTCATTGTTATTTTGAAACCTCTTTCTGTTAAGGAATCATGGGCCAACAGTCCGCTTTCCAGTAATATCATTCATCTTCTATCGTTTCTTGATTGGTTTGACACTGAGAATTCTAAATACCTGGGTGACAATGATGATATATAAACCAATTATGTGTACCACTGTATGATATCCCCTTTCTTGCAGAAAACAAGATCCTATGTACCAATAACTATAAGTTTGGGAGTGTAGAATGTGTGCTCATCTTCTTCTTCATTTCATAAAATCTTTAATGATAAAATTTATCAGCAGAAGTTTCTGTTCTCACAATACGCTGGGAATGCTTATGATGTTTTCCTTGTAAACAAACTGATTACCACATCGTTTGGGGGAATCTTTGTTAAGTACTCTAATCAACATTACGAATGTCATTAGCAAATGTATTAGACAATTTGGTTTCCATCCTTTTGAACAAGCTTTTATTTAGAGCTTATATCATCACCTGTAGAAAAAATGCACCTATTTACCAAAACAAAGAAGAAAGCATCCTCGCCTCTCCTAGTTGTATCATTTTACAAACGGCACTCAAATGCCAGAGCTAATCCAGTTTCAGAATCTAAATTTGTTTCACTTCGATTGCAGCTCCTTGCTTTATACCAGACTCTAGCATTGCCTCCAGAATAGCGATATCCCTGGCACCTTCAAGGAATGAGCTACGCGGCTCAGCTTCGTAACTTTCTTTCTGCAGTGTAATAGAAAAAGAATTAATAAAATGTTTCAATAATATTAAAGTGTGGGAGTCAATTTTTTCCTCCTTTTCTTCAGAATCACTACGTTATCAAAATTTGGACTATTGTGGAAAGAAGATAATGTTAGCTATCTTACTTAGCCCAGGGCTTTCAGAAACTTATGCACAAAACGATTATATTCAAGTGTTCCAGGCGACTTCAGACAGAATGGAACAGTAACATGGGGTAATAATATTTAGAAGAAGAAAATTCAAACTAGATCTAATGAAAGCCCATGTTATGACAAGCTAAAATTGTGAAATTTTAGAAAATATGCTGTTATAACATAGAAAGATGGGCGAGTTAAGGTGGCAATGCCTTCTTGGACATTCTAGAGATGCTGGAGATCGGCTTTCGGAAGACATCAAACCACTGCCAGTCAACCTGGCTGAACTGGTTGTTTGCAGAACAATAACGCTTAAATCAATTACTGTACTTATAAGCCAGTTGAAGTTGAGAAAGAACACCTAGGCACTTTAGATGCTTCTGTCTATACTACCTTAAGGGTGGCCTGAGACATGTCATGAATAAATGTCTTTAATTCTTCTGTCACCCCACCGAAAGGGTAGAAGGAGATCTTGCTCTGACCATCAGTAGTATAAAGGGACACCTGTGGTAGCATCATATTATTAAACTTTCTTACTCACCACAAACTCAGATTATATGTTTTCTTAGCCTCATCATGCTCTACTACTATGATGACAAAGTATGAAAACTCTGACATAAAATTCACCAGATATCCATGCTTTCCATCTTTATTTCCGCGCTCAACTTGCAGAGTTCCATTCAAGCCAACGATCCTCCATAGTACCTATACAGAACGAGTGTTCGAATAGGGGTGATTTTAGTGAACAGCGGTCTAGGTTAACTAAAGAATCTGATCACTGCACATGCCTTGGGTGATCTTGAGGATACAACCATCACAAAAACTCCCGAGCATCCATTCTCCAGCTGACTATGTGGAAGAAAAAAATGGACTTGAATTTAGTCAGGGAACTGGAAATTAATCTTATAATTAATTACAAGAATGCATGCTCACAACAAAGCGGAGATGCTATCTGGTGGAGGAAGACTCATATCTACATGAGATGTTGTAGCTGACACTGAGGTTATCTCACACCCTACAAGCTGTTAAAACAATTAAAGGGGGAAATCATATAAGAAAAACTGGGGAAGGTAGCTAAACCAGATTTAGTTTCTCAGAGAACGGATAAAATCTCACCATCCTCAAGCCTGCAATGAAATGTACACCCATATCTAGAACAAAACCTCCCTGCCAAAACATATAAAAACGATGTCAGCATCAGCATAATATATGAAGGTCCTTTACATAAACTGTAAGAATATCTTTCAACTTCACGTGTAAATACTCCAAATTAACATACATTAAAGTTGCGCCTCCATATGCTTGAGAAGTATGGGTTTGAACTGTTCATTGATCCTTCGATGATAACTTGGATGCTCATCATATCTCCAATTTCAGCCATTAACTTTTTGCTCTGTACCATGAATAGGTATTAACTCGACAAACTACCTCAGTGAATTTATGACAATGTTCCAGGGAAATATACCTCAACAAAAGCAGGTTCAAACCGATAGTTCTCTGCAACAGCCCATATTGGCTGGCCAGCAACTTCAGTGTTTATAGAATTATAGCAAGCAAGTGCACTTTCTGCTTCCTTTACAGCTGCGTAATTTAGACAATGTTGATCATATAAGTTTGTACCTTATATACAACATTGAAATAGAAAGCTACAGAGTAAGGAAAAAAGTAATTCTGTTGTTGGTAGATTACTTACAAACTGCAGCTGGTTTCTCTGTTGACCCGCAGTTTCCACCAAGCAACAAGCAAGGCATGCACACACAGAGTAGCTTCAGCTCAATGTGCAAGAAGATATGTGCAAATATACTCTTCAATTTATAAATTGTTGCAGTGCCAAGTTACATATGATACAATAGAAAATCCTGTCGCAGATGTTTGAAATTTTTAGCAATGTTTCAGATTCAGCTAATGTAAGTTACCTTGAAGAACATGTTTCCCTGCCTTCAGCAGCTTCAATGACATTTCCACCTGTGTGATTCGGTTCAATTTTATTAGCACGTTTATATTATACTGTTGAAGAAAAGCCATCTGAAATCTCATGCTAAAATAGCCTAAACAAAAATTTTAACTTCAGTTTAATGTGACTACAAATTAAGTCTACTTTCCTAACCACACCTAGTTAAGAACTTCATCAGTAACACAAGCCATGATAATAGTTAAAAATAAATTGATGATAAAGCGGAGATGAATGAAACAGCACCTGAGTTTGTCCAGCAAGAACAACTGCAACACCAAGAATGGAAGAGTCCTTGATAATATCATCAAGTCCGGCATCACCCCACTTGGATTCCACCTCCGGGAAATATTTATCCGCCATTTTAACTGCCTCTTTCGCGGATTCCTGCACGTACATGCATATGCACTAACGCTTACATGCAGACAATACCATTGATGTTGCACATTGTGTATGTAACAAGAATTCTGATGCACTTGAGAAAATAACAAATCATATCGAAGAAGGTCTGTAATAGAAAAAAATTGGAAAAATGGAAGTTACCTCGGAGCGGCTCCAGATGCATTTAACAACAACAAGGTCAGAGATCTCAGATAATCTGGGAATGTATTGTGATCTTACAAAAATTCCAGCGCCAATGATGGCGATTTTAGGCGGAGGTGGTTGATCACCCATGTTGTGAAATTCTGTATATGATCTTGCGCTTAGATTAAATTTGAGTGCATGTGTGTGATGGATTGAATCTAGAAATGCATGTCAGATTTATGTGTTTTGTACGTTTTGATTGTTTAGAGACCATGTGAATCTGTGAAAGAAGAAAACAGGTTATAAACGGGAAACATATTTATTTTATTTTATTTTGTCACATGGAAACATATTTATATATAGGGAAAATGAATTTTTTTGTCACTCAACTATTACTTTTTTTAGAAACCTACCACCCATCTATTATGTTTTTATTATTTGTTACTAACGTTATATGGGCACTAGAAGTTTACCACTCTGTTAAGTTCCGTTAAATTGGGATGCCAGTGTGGTTTTATTTTGCTGATGTGACTCGTTGACATCGCTGATTTATAAATGAGTTAAAATAAAGAAGATGTTGAAGCAAAAAACTACTGCTAAAGAGTGAGATCTGGGGAATTTAAAAAATAGGGTTCTAAAACGATCTACTGTAAATGCACGTAAATCTAATTGGTATACATCCGTTATAGTAATACTCTCTCTATCCCAAATTAGATGAGCTAGTTGACTGGATAGATGAGCTAGTTGATTTTGGGCACGTAACTTAAGGTGCATTGACCGCTAATTCCGAAATTTATTTTTAAAATTTTTCTTTTGTAAATGAAAATTTTATATTTAAATTTTTATTTGCCAAAAAAAATTTCAAAAATAAGTAATATAGCTATGCGGTCAATAGACTTTAAAATGCGTGCCCGAAATCAACGAGCTCATCTAATTTGGGATTGAGGGAGTATGTACATTGTTTCTTCTCAAATTCACCTTCGTGATGATTCTCCCCTCTAATTTCAACCGTTGCACCTTCATGCCAGTGTTCTAAAAATCCCCGATTTGACCGATTAATTCCCTGTAAGGTTGTTGAACGATCCGATTTTTGAAACCCGATTAATTCTTATAATTTTTTTTCAATCGAAGTATATATAATAAATTATTAAAATAAAATACAATATTACTTTAAATATGAATAATCACAGAATTTATGATATAGTAAATATATTTGTTATTAAATAACTAATATAATAATAATTAAATGTTAAATATAATATTTTAATATTAAAAACAACCGATTTTCTCTCCGATTAATCCTTCCGATTAATTCCTGATTTTTGATTTCTATTTTATTTAACATTTTTGATTAATTCCGAGTAAATACTACTGCGTAAATATATTGTCAGCCATATAATTTTTATTTCTTTTTGTCAGCCATGTATACTACTGCGTCTACGCGGACAAAATAGTTAACGTCCGTTTGAAAAATTAACGGAAGGATTAAAATCAAATATTTTAATTAGTTCAGTGTTAATTGTGAGTCAATTAAAAGATAAGTGGTAGATTTCTAAAAGAAGTGATAGTTGAATGACAAAAAAATTCATTTTCCCTTATATATACTCTGTTTCATTATTAATCAAACCAAATAATGTGGGTATTTGTTTACGGCTTTTAAACCCCAACTTCTGGTTTACAAGTTAGAAGCACTTATTTGTACCGTTTGTAAAAAGTCAAGAAACACTTATAAAAATCTAGGGATGCTGAGCATCTCCAAGAGGCTCTTCATTTAGGCTCCAAACTTGAGATTTGAGGAAGGAGAGGAAAAATGTTGCTCCAAGAGACTCTTAAGTGGCTCTTAAATCACTAAGTGCAAGTCCAACAGTGTCCTAGTTGGAACCCTAAATATAATATAAAAAATTATGTCCCAGTAGTTTAGGACATATTCTACCAACTTCAACTCCAACAATGTGCCTTATTTTCACTATATGTTTAGGGGCCGTTTGGCTTAGCTTAAAAGAAGTTACTTATTGCTTTTAAGTGATTTCTTGATTAAAAGTGATAAGTAATTTTGTACTTATAAGCTGTTTAAGTGTTTGGATAAATTCATTAAAATTCACGACTTATTAGGTATAAAAATTGCTAAAATAATAATAAAATATTATAAACTATCTTTTAGAATGATCCTACACATTGTTGTGAAGTTAAATTTCGAAAAAAAAATAAGTCAAGAAAAAAAGCTAGCATTTCTAACTTCCAAAATTCCAGCTTATAAGTCGCCAGAAGTGCTTATAACTTTTTTACCCAAACACTACGAAATAAGTAGAAGTTGACTTATAAGCTAGAAGCTGGGCTTAAAAGCCCAGCCAAACACCCCCTTAATATTTTATTATTAAAAGTTCACTTTCATCATTAAAACATAATATAAAGTAGAGAGAGAAAGAGAGTGTTTGTAGGAATTTATTATAAAATATAAGAAAGGGCAAGGAGAGAGAGCGCCTCAAAAATAGGGCTTAAATGGATTGTCCTAGTGATATAAGGCATCACTAGGACATTGTTGGAGCAATCCTTTTTATCAAATGCCCTAAATCAATATATATATATAAAGGAGGATGCGGGTGTCTCTAGAATTGTTCGATTCAGTCTTCTAATTTTTCTTAAATTTCGGAGAGAAAAAATATAATTATAATTCAAAAAATCAGGTTCAAGAATTCTAAAAGTAATACAATTCTTTTCTTATTGAATTCTAAAGATAATACAATTTTTTTCTTTTTTATTTAGTATTTCTCATTGAATTCTAAAGATGATACAATTCTTTTGTTACTTAGTAATCCTAAAAGAAATAGGATTATATTTAAAAAATCAGGTTCAAGGATTCCAAAAGTTAATACAATTCCTCTTTGGATTCCAAAGGCAATACAATTCTTTTCTTATTTATGAATCCTAAAAGGAGTAGGATTATGTTTATTTAAACTAACAATCATAGATAAAATACAATTTATATTTAGGATTTGTAGGGTAATACGTACAATTTTTATTTTCGATTTAGTCTTATAATTTTTTTAAAATTTTGTATAAAAAATAAAGGATTGTAAAGATATCAATCATTAAAAAAATTAGAACCATAAAAGAATAATAATTTTTAACCAATAAATACGAATCATAAAATAAAAATAATTAACAAAAAAAATAGGATACATAAATTAGGAATCATATATTGATTTTATAATAATGTAAATGATTCTTGATTAGTATTGTGTTTGACGGGCACGGGAGGCGGCCCAAACTAATTTTTATCTAAATAATAATAATTTTTCTATTAGTATTATGTTTGACGGGAAAGTGGCTAATATAATTTTTATCAATGTTATGATATTTTTTTTGTTAAAACAGTACCAGGGTTCAAAATAATTTTTATCCAATTATAATCTTTAATTTTATTATAATTTGAATAATTTTTATTAGTATTGTGTTTGACAGTAAGTCGACTCAAACTAATATCTAAACTATAATATTTTGTTATTAGTATTGTGTTTGACAAGAAAGCGGCTCAAACTAATTTTGATCTAAATTATAATATTTAATTTTATCATAAAAATAATAATTATGGATTAATATTGTCTTTCACGGGAGGCCGGTTCAAACTAATTTTAATATTAGTATTGTGTTTGACAAGATGACCACTTAAACAAATTTCTATACTAATTATAATATTTTTTTATTAGTAATAATATGGTTAACGGGAAGATGACTCAAATTTTTATGTTATTATGATATTAATTCATATCAAAATGTATAACGACGCCGCGAAGCGTGGGTCTCTAAAAACTCTCCGTTTAATTTTTCTATTTTTTTTGAGAGAATATAGGTAAAGTAGCTAAAATACAGTAATCGTAAAAAAGATATAAATCTAAGTAGTTAAGAAATAAGAATTTTAACAAAAATATAATAGCTAAAATCTATGAAATTCTAAGTAGTTAAGAAATAAGAATCTTAAAAGAAAAGAGAGATAATTCTAAACAATTAAGAAATAGAAATTTTAAAAAAAAATATAATAGCTAAAATCTATGAAATTGGATATATTTATCCGAATATAATTATAATTTTATTATAATGTAAATGATTCTTGATTAGTATTGTGTTTGAGGGGAGGGCGGCCCAAATTAATTTTTATCTAAATAATAATAAATTTTCTATTAGTATTATGTTTGACGGGGAAGCGGCTAAAATAATTCTTTTATCTAAGTTATAATATTATTTTTTTATTAAAATAGGACCACAATTGAAAATAATTTTTATCCAATTATAATCTTTAACTTTATCATATCGTAATTATAATAATTTTTATTAGTATTATGTTTGACCGTAGGGGTAGGGCGACTCAAACTAATATATATGCTATAACTTTTTTGTTATTAGTATTGTGTTTGACAAGAGAGCAGCTCAAACTATTTTTATCTATATTATTATATTTAATTTTATCATAATTATAATAATTATTGATTAATATTATCTTTGATGGGAGGGCGGTTCAAACTATTTTTTTTTATTAATATTGTGTTTGACAAGAGGGTCACTTAAACAAATTTTTATAATTATTATAATATTCTCTTTATTAATGATATGTTTAACGGGAACATGACTCAAAATAACTTTTACGCAATTATAATATTAATTCGTATCAAAATTATAAAAAAATCATAACGCCGCCGCGAAGCGCGGCTTTATTCACTAGTTTTGACTAAAGACATGATTTAAGGCTTCTCTTGGACTTGCTCTAAGAGCCTCTTGTTTCTCTCTCCTCTCTCCTCAAAGTTAAGAGTCACCACATTGCTCCTAACTTATTTTTTAACAATAAAAAAATCCTTTCCTCCAATTCACCTCCATCTTTCCATCTCTTTTGTTATAGTGGAGCCCAATATATGAATAAAATATGAAATAGAGAAGAGATGTAAAGAGTATTGTTGGAGTTTACACTCTTAACTTTGTCCTAAATTGCTAAGAGCCACATTTTTTATTATATTTAGGAGCCAACAAGAAGGCTCTTGGATGCTTCTAACTTCTATTCTACTTTTTTATTTTAAGCAAGAGGCACTTATTTTAAACTCACCCAAACGGCTCCAATATAAGAAAAAAATACTATACTTATTTCATTTATAATCCATGTAAATACTTACGTAATTTTCTTACCTCAGATTATTGTAAGTAAAATTTTCATCTTAATAATGAGCCGGGTCTTATAGAAATAGCCTTTGGACTTTCCAAAACCTGCTGACATCTTACCCTCCTTATCTTTGCTAACATCTTACCCTCCTTATCTGAGCTCAAATTAGACCTACCTCTTTAGCTTAGCTCTGATTAGGCCTCGTAATTTGACACACAACACGCTAATACGAAACTAAAGGACATGAAAAAAATGAATATGGATTATGATTTTCAATACATGAAACACAAAAGTACATGAACAGAAAATTACACGATAAATTTCATGTCGGATACGAGTTTTCATTTTGGATACACAAAATACACAAAATATTTGTACATAATTTTTATTTTATATATATGGTACGATATATTAAATATATAATTATGTAAAAAGTATATATTTATATGTACATATGTAGACATATATTTTAGATACACTAACAAATTTACAAAGAGAATTGTATACAAGTATAGATATATCATTCACATTTAATGAAATTAATTATACAAGAAAAAATATATTAATATTTTTATGTATAATATATAATATACACGAAATGTATAAGAAAAATACACGAAATATCATACAAGTTTCAAATTAAGCACACAAAGATCAGATACAGGTTTCAAATTAAATACATGAAATTAATAACGGGAGGTACAAGTTTCGCCTTGGAGTACATGAAACACGAAAAAACACAAAACAGAAACGGAAGTATACTAAACGAAACGATTGCCACCCTAAGCTCAGATATACCAGGTACCTCTCCGTATAATAATAGAAACAGTAATCAAAATCATATCATTTAAACATATGATTCCTCGACAAAAGAAATGATTCTTGCAGCAGCAGCACCATAGTGAACAAAATCCTATGTATAATAACAAAACACTCCTTCGTATATAAAAACTCATTGAATTCATAAGAGACATAATCCATTTAAGACATCATCAATACTCAAAATTCATGACACTAGAAGTCTCTGACAGCAAAGAACACATTCCATAGTGACCTCTGGGCCTCAAAATTAGTATGGGATACAAGATAGATGTCTGAAAAGTCCCCAATTGAAATACTACTGAAATAAACAAATCATTTTACTAGCTGAACGATGGTCTCTCAGTGATCCCCAGGCAATGTCTTGATGATATCAGAATCACCTGAAATATTTATCAAGGATTAGTTTACAAGAACCCATGCATTATGTTTGTAAGAGTTGTATGTGGATTGATGTGTAAAATCATACCTGGATCCACAATGCTAAGGCATGACACTCGGAAATACTTTCCACATGCTGTACCCAAGTCCACATTGTCTAAACAAATGAAAAGCAAACAAAACGATATTTAGAAAAAGTAGCATTTTAATTCACAAATATGTATATGGTTGATCAACAAGCACTGCATAACAATGCAGCATCTAAGAATATCAGATACCAAATCTGTGAAAGAATGATTGCACAAAACAATATCACAATAGAAATGTTGAAAGTAGAACAAAAAAAAAAGGAAATCTTACGAAACTAAAACAATTAGTTAGAATAAGTGAATAACTTAATAACTAAAATAAAGGCTATACAGCCAAGTCAGTTCCTAAGCATCAATTCCCATCAATCACTCACATCAAAATAACAAGAGATTGTACAAACAAACAATAATTCCAAGTAATCTGTACTAATTTTGTATTAACTCCTTCAGAAAGTACTGGTGAAAAGTGATAAGATAATGAATAATAGTTGTTGTATGTAATGGATTACAATACAGTATCTAAATATATCAGGTGACGTTTTCAAGCCGGAACAACATCACAGTGCACAGTGGAAATGTTGATTATAAATCAAAATCAGAGATATTACAACTTACAAGTTACAGCCCTGAGAAAATTAGCAATGATAACCACAGCACAACTAGAGTTCCTGAACCTTTCAAATCTGGACATATCTTACAAATACTAATTCAAGGAAGCATTATTGTTAAACAATCAAAAATCCTAATTCACTAGTGAATGCCCTTCAGAAAAGACTATATACAGAACAACCCAAAAAGACAGTAGAAACAAATAACAAGTCCGAAAACTCCAGGGACTGATAAACCATCTCTAAACAACCAACTAAGAGTGATAAGCAAAACAATGCAGCAAAAAAATCGAACAACAAGTGGCGTAAACTTACTTCCATTGTAATGGTGCACCCCGACCTTTGCAAGCATGGCATAGTATTCGATCTCTGACTTCCTCAAAGGCGGGCAATTGTTCGATATTATAATCAACTTCCCTACAATACAACCCAAATGTTCATTTTAATTTATGAATCAAGCCACACTAAATATACATAAGAAGAGAAATGAAGCATAACAACTCCAATTCACCGGCCCACCACAATTAAATCGAATAAAAACATATAGAAACATATGTAAAAATAAGAAGAAAAGATGAAACCTTTGGAGCTTCTGAGAGACTCGAGCACAGTCTTGTAACCGAGAGTGTATTTACCACTCTTCATCACAAGAGCCAGCCTGTTGTTGATGCTCTCATGAGTCTTCTTCTGTAAAATCAAATCCAATTGAATGGAATCGAATCACATATACTTATACAAAAAGAAAATACATAGAGATATAGAAATATGTATATATTTACCGTCTTCTTTCCGGCAACCATCTTCGCTCCGATGTGAAATGAAAAGAATGCAAAGGGAGTGCGAGTTGGCTGAGCAAGAGGCGGCCAACAATGGTGGTGTATATAAATATATAACACAAGATGTCCTCTTCTGCTAGGGTTTAACGCAATGAATTATTTTATGGGCTTGGGGGATTACATTGGGCTGTATTCCACTTTAACCCAGAACTTCCGGGCCCCTTAAACAGGTTTTTGTTCACTAGAGTCATGACTAATATAAGATATAATTTTTAATTTATTTAATTTGGCCGAATTAATTATTGATTTCGATGACAATGAAATTTACCAAATCTGATATTTGAAATACAGTTAGATTTGAAAAAAAAAATTAAATCTGAAATGGCTTTGGTATTATACATTTCTAACACAAACATGACATTAAATACAAAAAGGGTTAATTATCTAGTTTGTCACTGAGGTGGACTTAATGTATCAAGTTGGTCATTGAAGTGAAAACGGTATCAAAATAGTCACTAAAATCATTTCAATTATCTTCCGTTAGTTGTCCCGTTAGTTGTCCTTGACAGAAAATGCTGATGTGTCAAAAGTGCATGATATATATGTTTAACAAGACTTCATTTCATTGCAAAATAGAGCATAATAACATCCACCGTAAAGACAACTAAAAGAAGCCAACAGAATAACAGAAAATAATATTTGCAACATAAGTCTACTGCTTATATATAATAAAACACGAGGATCCTAAAAGTCTTGAGTAAAATTTTCTGCATTTTCATCCCTGGTAGTACTTTCACTTCCTTTCCCAACATCCATGCTCCGGTTGGTAGTCATACAACTAAACACTGAAGTTTGAGTATGTAATGTAGGCTTTCTCCTGATTTCCAACTTTTTCCTCTGATCTGGAGTTGTTTTCGGTTCAGATTCTCGAGTTAATGTACTTTTAGTCCTCCCAGATGTACAAGCTTTTTTCTTCGATTTGCAGGTCTCGTCACGTGGAGTTGAATTTGGACATTTGTTTTTTCTATGTCTAGTACCACCACAAACACTGCAATGCATGATTTTTGGTGTAGCGTACTTTAGAATTCAGAGCCTTCACGAAGTGGTTGGCTTGCCCTACTCATGTTGCCTCCCTCCCATTCTTCCCTTCGTCAAATTTTTTTTGGCGATTTCTTAATTGTTTCGGAATGTCAGGTGGTAACAATGGATCAGTGGTCTTAAATTCCCAAAACTCCTCTCCTTTTATGGCCTCTAGAGGTTGACCATAAGATTTTAAGTACCTATCTCTTTTAAAGTAATCAGAAACAAAGTTGATTGGTTTGCCTGCTATCATGTATAGCTGCTATCGCATGTGAACATGGTATCCCGGTTAGCTGATATACTCGACAAGCACAAGTTTTGTTAAGCAAATCCACTGTCACAACCCTTACACCTTGTTTAACCTGCACAAAAAAAATTCAAATTTTAATATTTATAAACTTAAAGTAAAAAAAGATACAGAGCATTATTTTACTTACAGCATATGTCCTAACTCCATCCCACATGGCATTCCAATTTCTGGCTTCGGTTACATAAAAGTCAAGTTTCTTTTTAATGTTTGGACAAAGAATTTGATCACTCTTAAGCATTTCTTTTCTTTTCTTTTTAATTCTGGTCATGAGCTTAAATGTAATCTCTTGTATCATTGTCAAAACTGGCATATACCTGCATCCAATTGGCATTTAAAAAAATTACAAATAAACATTGCAATAATTACAAAATGGATTAAAAATGTAAATCATGCATGATTATACCTCTCGTTTATGATCCATGCGTTGAAGCATTCGGACATATTATTTTCCACATTGTCCGCTTTTGATGTTGTTGCAAAGTGAGCTTTAGTCCAAAATTTAGCATCAAGGTTCCTCAGTTGGTCATAAGCAGGTCTTGAATGTCTTGCAATGGCATTCATAACTCTATGATGCTGCACAGGGTGTGTGGCCGTTGCTGCCATCCAAAATGTCTCTCTTAAGAATGCTGATGGATTTTTTTTTTTTCTGAAATTGGAGTATAAATGTCGAGCATAGAATTTATGTTCTGCGCCGGGCATGTAATCTTTTATTGCATTTTCCAGGCCCTACAAGAAGTTATTTAATTTAAGTTATAACTTATTCAACTTAAGTATAATTAATACAATGATTAATGAAAATAATACCATAATTACAATGATAAGAAGATTATACAATTACAACAGATTTATTATTATAAAATTAGTAATTCCAAGGTTTATGTTAAAGGCAAACTTGGGATCTGCGGTAACCATTTTTCGTTTACAAACTCTACTATCACATATATGGTACAACTTGGACTGGTGTTCCAGATAAACTAATTTCCTGATAATTTTCTTTTATAATAGCCAAACAAGAACATTCAATGTACAAATAGTCTCTAACATTCAACGTACAATAAAAAATATCTATTTTATTTTTATAACCAGACATCTTTAGAAGCAATCAAAAAAATGAAAGTAATGTACCTTCTGTTGATCACTTATGACGGTAAAACCATAACCATCACCGATATTCAAATCTTCCACCAGTAGCTCCAAAAACCAACCCTAGGAGTCCGTACTTTCACTCTCCACGACAACAAACGCAATGGGATACATCTGATTATTACCATCTCGTCGCACGACAGATAGTAGCTGCCCTCCACACACCGTTTTCGGAAAACAACCGTCCAACCCTATTATAGGTCTACAACCAAGTTTCCAACCTTCTTTCAAGGCGTGAT
This sequence comes from Daucus carota subsp. sativus, assembly GCF_001625215.2. Lineage (NCBI taxonomy): Eukaryota > Viridiplantae > Streptophyta > Magnoliopsida > Apiales > Apiaceae > Daucus > Daucus carota. The sequence goes on from NC_030381.2 coordinate 30,348,468, forward strand.
AACATATGTACATTCTTTTAAACTTGGCCTGAGAATCCATATCCATCCTGGTGGTACTAATTTTGATTGTATTTTTAGGATTCACCTTTAGAACTTCACTTGCAAAATCTCTCACTCTAGCATAATGTTCTTTAGACTCATATAAACCCCGTCCAATGCATCTTTCCTCACTCTAATACATTTAATTCTTGTAACCTATATCTCCATTTCTTTTTTAATAACCTCGATCATGTCTTTAATTTTCCACCGAGGGTCTTTTCTTATTCGATCACCGTACTTTTTAGTCAAGTACTTAACCGTGGCATGCTTGTTCGTGTAAGGCTTCGTGCAAATATGATCATCCACCAAGGTCTTAATTTGAACATTCTCAGAATTTTTAATTCTAGTACACCATATATAAAATGGGCACCCTTCTTCACATATGACTTGACATCTCTGAGAATCATTCTTTGCAAAGTAGACTGCTCTCCTATCATTTAAACCATATTGTCTAATTGTGGATCTAAAGTCATCCATAGATAGAAATTTCAAGCCTATTGTAAACTTTATAGTTCCCTCTCTCTTTTTCTTCTTTTATTCTTGACCAAATTATCTCCTATAAACACTTTTTTGCTAATTTCATCTTCAGACGAGGAACCAATCAATCTCAGTTCATCACTCTCAAAGCTAGACTCATGGCCGCTAACATCTCTAAATTTGTCGCTAGCTAATTTCTCCGTAAATAACTTTTGTGACTGCCTACATTCATTCAATTCTTCATCACTATCGACATGATCAGAGCAATCATCTTCACTTGATTCAGTTACACTATATTGCACTGGTTCATTATCACCATCACTTCCACCATTGTTAAAGATTTCAATTTTGATAAATGGACAAGCAAAGTCAAAATAGTGATCTATGTAGAGGTCTATCTTACCGTAAGGCATTGACACATTAACAACCTCTCTAACAGACTCGTCATCATACATAATCTTCATACCATCACTAAAATCATGACCATTCGTTTTATAATAAACAAGAGCTATAAGATCATAATCGAATTTCTTACTAAAATCTTCCAAATCACGAAAGGAGAACTCATTTGTGTCAAGATTGATCGTATCCACCTTCCCACCATGATAGCTCGGTTTTGTAATATCCAAATTACCATGATGATGTATATAAACATTAGCTCTTGTTGACATCCTGTAAAATTGAAAAGAGCGATGCATTATATATAAATTACAACCAGTGTATGACATACGATCGTTTTACATTACACGTATACATTACCTTGCTGATTAATACACATTCAAGTCAGGGTTTTAGTTTCTCCCAGTTTACTTGCCTCAATTTATAGGCATCTGTAATAATAATGCATTGAAATAACTAGAGTTCACTTAACCTTTAGTTATCTAACCATGATTATTTTAACAGATGTTATAAAACGTTAACAGACTATACAATTGGCTCAAGTTGGTGACTATTTTGATACCGTTTTCACTTCAGTGACCAACTTGATACATTAAGTTCACTTCAGCGACCAGTTAGATAATTAACCCAATACAAAAACAATCCTTCATGAAAATATATTGAAAACATGCCTCCACAAACTCCTTGCAACTCTATTAGTTTAAGAGCCTCAAATTCTTCCTCGTTATTGAGGAGCAAAATAATCCTTCCTTAATCCTTAGTCATTATTATACATTACTCTTCATCCCCGTACATTCAAGTTGGAGGTATTTAGTTACTTAATTATTAAAAGATGTTAAAAGACGAATAGAAAGTGAGTATAAATATCTTTGTAGTTTCCAACTAATTAAAATAAACTATGCAACAATAGGATCAGGATCCGATAGTCCGCTCAAGATTATGTGATTTGATTTATATAATCAGAATGATAAATTATGAATATTTAAAATTATAAAATCTCGTGAATAAATAAATGATAATCAATAGTTCTAATTATAATATATATATATATATATATTTAAATCATCAAAAAAAAATTAGATAGGTCTTAGTTTTGAAATCAAAATAATTAAAACTGATTTAGGTCTTTTTTGAAAGTAAAAACTCATCAATTTTGAAGTGAATCACTTTAAATATCGATTTCTGCTAAACTGCCGTGTAGACGTTTGATTAATCCGCTTTTTAAATACATCAATTATTAACAAATATTATAAATTAGAAATTTCAATCATTTGATATTTTTAATAAAATTTAAAATCTTATTTTTTATCTTAAATCTGATAAACCTAAAATCACACAACAATTATATCATATCCTTGAATTTGCCAAATATGCATACATAGTGATACTAAGTGCGTGTGTTTTCTAACAAATTGGTGAAAATCATTTCTTAATTTGGATTGAGTTTCATTTATTTATTTTTTTACAAATTTCCACTCTTATAAAACAATAATATAATAGATGGCGAACTTGAATTATACCCGAATTTTAACTACTCATTTTCTCTCAAATATTAATATCTTTTAAAATAAAGAAATTATAATAAAGTGCTTAAAAACTTAATACCTACATCTTGTATAAAAGCTTTTGAAAATCTACATCAATATCAGCAAGATTTATAAATATTTATAATTTAAATTAAAATCAAAAGCAATCGCTACTGAGATCGTTTAAATTTAAATCATCTCCCATATATACATACTTAAGTTGGGATTTCGAAGTCATACTAAATAAAAAAACACAAAAGTTAGACTTCAATAATTACATTGAAATTTTAGAATAAACATCAAAAGGACCATTTGGCTGGGCTTAAAAGAAGTGATTTATTGCTTAAAGTAAAAAAGTTGGTTTGGACTTATAAGTTGTCGTAAGTGTTTGGATACCGTGACTTATAAGCTTTTAAGTGTTTGGATAACTTAACTTATAAGTTTGTATAGTTTCGTAGTTTTGTAATATAATTATTTGATATTTACGAAATAAATTGAGAAAAGTTGACGAAAATATTAATAATTGTGTTTAAAAGTTTTTATAAGTATTAATATTAAAACTTAGTATATTTGAGTATTTCATAAAATTTCTATAAATATTAATATATAAAATTAGTATATTTGAGTATTTCATCAAATTGAAGACAAAAATTTAAATTAAAAAATTTTTATATTCGATCACCTCTCACATTTAGATGGTTATAACATGAAGTCGTCGGAAACAAAAAATAAACAAAGGTAGTAGGAAGTAAAGAGCAGGAAGCTGTAGTTGAAATAAGCTTAAGTTGGATCTTGAAAAAAGTCAGGATCTGTAACTTTTTTCCTGAGTTTTTTTTATCTTTTTTAAGTGTATGAAATCATTTGCCAAACGGTTGGCGAAAAAGAGGAATAAGTAAGCTTATGGGCTTTTAAGCCCAGAAGTTGCACTTCCAAACCCCGGCAAAATCTTATGAGATTCCCTATATTACAAAATTGAACTTAGTAATTTTCATATCGGTTATAATTGATTATTTAAAATTTGTTTACTAAGAATTGCAAATAGTTAATTTTGATGATGAAAATGTGAATAAAAAAGAGTGACTTGAATTGAAAAGTCAGGACAAGTTGTAAAATATGCGCAGCCGCAGGCATATAACCAAACGCATCCTTAATGTTCACCGAGAGTCAAAATTACAATTGAACATCTCCACTCTTTTTATTTTTATTTTGCTTTTTCTCTCACGGAGTATCTTTTATTCTTTTCGGACCCCCAATAGCCCCTCTCTCTCTCTCTCTCTCGTACATCCATTTACAAACCCTGCACTCATATCTATACATATATCTCTATATCATTCATGCTGTCACATATTCCAATATTTCTTACTTTAATCTTTCTATCTTCTTGGTTGCTGTTGAACAAGATAAAGTCATAAAGGGTTCTTTTGATCGATTTCGACATGGATGAAGAGATTGTTGCGGAGATCAGGTCTTAAACCCATCATCTTTTATGCCCTTTTTTCTTTTTGTTCCCAACTTTTTGATTGATTTTTTATGAATTATTCTGTTTTTTCTTTATGGGTTATTCATGAATCATGATTGTTTTACTTATTTGCTGATGTTTCTTGAAAATACTAATGTGTAAGTGATTTTTATGTGTATCTGTGAGTTGGGTTCTCTTTTTCATTGTTTTTTAGTTATTCGGGCTTTCAGGTTTGATGTGTCTGTGTGTTTATAGTATTTTGTGGCTGTTCTCGACTCCCCACGATTGTTCTTTTTAATTGAAAGATGGGTTTTTGATTTGATATGTGTTGAAATAAATTTGAATTGTTTGGGGAGTTTGTAATTTGATTGAAATTTAATGGTTGTTTGATGATTTATGGTGGGTGACAGTTGGGATGTTGAAGGAGATGATTTGAGGGGTGTTGATCTAGCGGATAAAGATGTTAGCGATGAAGATATTGAAGCAGAAGAGTTGGAGAAACGTATGTGGAAAGACCGTATTAAGCTTAATAGGATCAAAGAAAGACAGAGACTTGCAGCTCTACGGGCAGCGGAGCAGCAAAAGACTAGGCAGATTACTGATCAGGCTCGGCGGAAGAAAATGGCAAGAGCTCAAGATGGGATTCTGAAGTATATGTTAAAGCTTATGGAGGTTTGCAAAGCTCGTGGGTTTGTGTATGGGATTATACCTGAGAAGGGTAAAGCTGTCAGTGGAGCTTCAGATAATATTAGGGCTTGGTGGAAAGAAAAGGTCAAGTTCGATAAGAATGGACCTGCTGCTATACTGAAGTATGAAGCAGAGTGTTTTGCAAAAGGTGAGGGTATAGGCTATTTAAATGGAAACAACCAGAGTTCTCTGAAAGACTTGCAAGATGCAACTTTGGGCTCTCTTTTGTCTTCTTTGATGCAGCATTGTGATCCACCTCAGAGAAAATATCCACTAGAGAAGGGCATTCCACCACCATGGTGGCCATCTGGAAATGAAGACTGGTGGCTAAGATTAGGACTATCGAAGGGTCAGGGTCCCCCCTATAAGAAGCCTCATGATCTGAAAAAGATGTGGAAAGTGGCAGTGCTCACTTCTGTGATAAAGCACATGTCACCTAATTTTGCCAAGATCAAGAGGCTGATTAGGCAGTCAAAATGTTTGCAGGATAAGATGACTGCTAAGGAGAGCTCAATTTGGTTGGGGGTGTTGGGCAGAGAGGAAGCCCTTGTGCACCAGCTTACTAGTGAGAATGGGGGATCTGGTATCACCGACTCTGTGTCCGGAGGTCGTAATCAGAAGGACAGATTGTCCGACAGTAGTGACAGTGAATATGATGTTGATGGTGTTCAAGATCGTGTACGGTCTGTTTCTTCTAAGGATGGATGTAGAGTTAAAGAGATGACTGTGGAACCATCTGTTCCTTCTAATAAAATAGGTCCACAGCTTCAGAATAAAGAGAAAGGAAAGAAAGCAAACAAAGCAGAGGTGCAGCAGCATAAGAGACAGAAGCAGTGTGTTGAGACTAATGTTGTTGAACAACAGGCTGCGAGAGTTGTCACTGAGCATCGTGATGAGATCCGGAGCACTATACATGATATAAACCGATCTGATGCACAGTTATATGCATATAACATGCCTGCTGGTCAACGGGAAAGTGATGCATTATTGTCGGTTAATGATAAAGATGCACACAGACATTTTGAGATGCCAGCGCCGGGGTTGAATACTAACAATTATTTTGTTAATGTTTCTGCCAATGTAATTTCACCAAGCTCCTTTTCAGGCGAGAGGTCTTTTCTGTACCCGGTGATGGGCAATATGCTCTATGATCATAGGTTCACTCAAGGACCTCAAGAGTCTGGATTGGCTGTAGTACATCAGTCTAGCTTGCCTCATGGGTCTGGGAATTATGGTTTGCATTTTGGCTCTCATGATCCTGGTTTGCATCATGTACCTGATAATGGTTTATTACATCAAGATCGTCCTTATGATTTTCAAAATACGTCAGTACAATTTGCTGCTAGACATGATGAACAGCGATCTCAGGTGACTAACAATGATATCCGGATGAAACCAAATAGTTCTGCACTCCATTTACCAGTTTCTCATGAATATGGAGGTGCATCAGATGGACATCATAGTGGCAATCATGTTCCAGATAAGTTTCACAATGAGCAAGCTCCTACTGTCCCGAGCGATTTTGAGTTTCACAATGAGCAAGCTCCTACCGTCCCGAGCGATTTTGAACCTCCACTCGGTGATATACCAATGGATGATTTGCCAGAGTTGGACAGTCCGTTTAATCTTGAATTTGGAGACCTGAGTTCACTAGACCAGGACTTTTGGCAAGAAGGTGGTCAAATGCAATACTTTGGGTCCTAACTGCTGGAGCTGCTACAAAAAATAATCAGATTCTGTATGATTTTCCGAAAGCCTTTAAACAATCCCCCTCCCACCTCCCTCCCTCAGATTTGAGTACAAATTATTTACTTTAGTTATTACTTAATATGCATGCTTCAGGGAGTTGAAAGAATGATGGGATCATTTGACAAGAATTATCTTTCTTTGTAGTTTTGTTAATCTGGCGCCGTCATTGTCATCCGTGGACGGATAGACTGTAAAATTATTATGGTTTATGCTACTCTTGAGATGGTGGGAGCTGATAATGTAGGCAATTTGTTTTCCTAGACATTGAAATAATGGAGGAACATTTTACATTTCTCAGTAGCAAATTCATGGCTTTGTGTGTGTTCTTTTTCCCTAGAAGTCCCTCGAGTAATGAACTTTGTTATACATCTCGGTTCCTAATCTGTTAAGGTAAAATAAAGAATAGTGATGCGTGGGCAAATTAGGCAAGTGAGGGATATAAAACAAAACTCGATTGTAATTATGTGAAGTGCTGGTAGCAAAGTTTAGCATTCTACATTAGAAGCCAAAAATTTGTGATAGTATACTAGTGTTAGCAAAACGTTGCACGAGTGTCTGTTTATAATTATTGTCCGGAAGTATATTATCAGTAATGTTCAGATATCACCAACATTGTTTGTTTCTCTTGCAACTTGTGTTGATCCAGAATCCCACTTAGATATGACCGAAGCAACGCATTTTCTCGTTGGGTAATATATTTGATAATGATCGAATAAATTTCAGTTAATGAAAGAAACAGGATTAGACTGGATACAGCATAAAGGACTCATTCTCGCAGACGCAGAGTGTATATACTTGAATGCATTATCGAACAGCAAGACAACACTGCAGGTAGGAACTATGTGTTGCGAAAAAGTCTCCAGGTGCTTACTACCAGATTCTTCTTTCTTATAAGCCCATTGTTTAAATAAGTCGAAGAAATTTCATGGTTACATCAAGGTTTTAGTTACGGTGCCGGCACTATTTCTTCTTCTGCCGCTGACTTTGCATATTTCTCCAGAAATTGGGCGTTGTATGAACCAGGAACAACGGAAATAATACTCTAAATTGTCGTATATGAGTCTACTAGGATTTGTTCCTCTTTAAATCATGAGCATGGAGTTTTTTGCATATTAGGAAGAGGTTTACATTTACTTAATTTATTCTATATTCGTCCATCTTCTGCTAGTAGTTTATGAACAATCAAATATTAGTATAATCACACATCTTATATGTAAACAATACTTGATAGTTGATACTATATATCCTTAGGGCGACCAATGCAAACGCCAGGGGCACCACACCACTATCTCAGGTGCACCAAAAAATCTATTCATATGTAGTATATTAACGATAAATTCATGTATTTATATATTTACATGCATCTGATTGATTGTGTTATTAATCTTAATACAATGTTTTTGATCATGTCAGTGTATAGTTTGAATGTATGTAAATTTTTCCTTTACAAAATTGAAACATAGGGCACCATTTTCAAAATTCGTTTAGGGTACCCAAATCTCTAGGGCCGGTCCTGACTATACAGTAGTGAATTAGTTAAAGATCGTGTCAAAAAATTTTCTCAGGTTTGAGATCTATAAAAAGATTTTACACCAGAAGCACTCTATATTATCAGTAATGTTCAAATATTCACCAGCATTTTTTGCTTCTCTTGGTTGATCCAGAACTCCACTAGATCTGCCTGAAGCAATGTATTTTCTCGTTGCTTAATATATTTAACAAAACGTTTAACGTGACAAAAACGGGATTAGATGAAGTACAACATAACAGACTCGGTCTCACGAAGAGTGTCTATATATAATATATTTACATGCACTATGCATTAATGTTTAGCAAGACAACACGCTGCAGGTAGGAACTATGTCTTGCGAAAAAATCTCTATTTGCTTAGTTCTCATATTTCTCCTCCTCCGATCTTGCACTTCCACCAGCATCATCACCCCTGATAAGCCTCTGAGAGACGGCCAGGTTTTAGTTTCTGCTGGAGAACATTTTAAACTTGGTTTCTTTAGCCCTCATAATACTACCAGGAGATATGTAGGCATTTGGTACAATAAAGTCTCTGTACAGACAGTAGTCTGGGTTGCCAACAGAGATCATCCAATCAACCACACATTCGGTGTTCTATCGCTCAATACAAGTGGAACTATCGGTCTGTTTGATAGCCGAAAGCCAGATGCTGCTGCCATATGGTGTACTAATATTTCCAACTTGTCATCTGTTGTTAAATCAAGCTACTCAGCGGAGCTCCTGGATACAGGAAACTTGGTTGTGCATGATAATGATAGCAAGAAAGGTTTTATATGGCAGAGCTTCGACTATCCGACAGATACACTACTTTCCAACATGAAGATTGGAGTGGACCTTAGGTCTGGTCTCAACAGAGTCCTCACATCCTGGAAGTCCGAGGACGATCCAGGCACAGGGTCATATTCACTGATGATTGACCTTAATGGAACTCTGCCTCAGTTATTCTTGTACAAAAATTGGGATCCATTGTGGCGCGGAGGACCTTGGAATGGACTCGGATGGAGTGGTGTACCTGGAATGGGATCACCTGATTACGTGTTGAGTGCAAGTTATGTTGAAAATTCTGAGGAGGTATACTTAGTTGATTATATTCGTAACCCCTCATTTATCTCTAGAATGACTGTTAATGAGTCGACTGGCACGCTTCAGAGATTAACGTGGCAAGAGGATGCCAGGAAATGGATTAATTTCTATTCAGCACCGAAGGATCAGTGTGACCGTTTTAGTCATTGTGGTGCTTACGGTGATTGTAGTTTTAACATGTATAGCGTGGGGGAGTATGAGTGCAAGTGTGCTCCAGGATTCGAGCCAAAGTCATCGTATGACTGGTACTTGAGGGATGGTTCACAAGGTTGTTCTCCAAAGCGACAAGGCCAATTGTGTGGAAAGGGTGAAGGATTTATAAAGCTGGCTAGGATGAAGCTACCCGACACTACTAAAACAAGGCGAGACAAGAACTTGAGTCTGGATGAATGCACTGAACTGTGCTTGAAAAATTGCTCGTGTACCGGATACTCTGCTGCTGATGTGCGTGGAGGAGGTTTCAATGGTTGCATTACATGGTACAGTAAACTAGTGGACTTGAGAGAGTTTCCAAGTGGTGGCCAGGATTTCTACCTGCGTGTGGACGCCGTTGAACTAGGTATCATTTATTGTCTTGTTACTGGTTTATTAATCACTTATAGTAGTTCAGGTGTCTATTAAAACCTGGTTGTTCTCTTTTAAATATCCCCGATTTATTGAATGATTCCTGATTATTCTTAAAATATATTTTACTGTTTTACTGAGTACCCTCCGATTTGACTAAAAGTTCCCGATTTATTGAAAAAATCTCTCATAAATCCTAAATTAGCAGGTCAACTCATTAGTTCCGATTCCCAATTTTTACAATCATGTCCGAGTCAGGTGTTTTAAAAACTGAACTCTGCTTATATCTGTTTAGATATCACATAGCATTACTGGGATTGAAGGCAAAATTTTGAATCTTTCTTCTGTTTTATCTAAATCTAATAAAAAATGATAACAATAATTTCCCATAATTTTCTGAATTTGAAAATTCTGCGCATATAGTTAAAGGCTGAGAGACATGGCTCCTACCCAAGTCACTTCATGGCTCCATTTCTCTCAAAGACTTGAAAGATAGATAGAGATGGTGAGGAAGAAAAATCGTCAACTGTCAAGTCTTGTTTACTAGTATAAAGACCCTGGATTAGTGGTTATTGTAGTATCCTGTGCCCTATGGCACAAGTCAAGTGATATTAATAATATTATTCTATATTTGATCTGTTTTTAAGTTATTACATCACTAGTTCTCAGTTTTCACTTCTTGCTTTTCTTTTAAAATTTAAATTCAGTAGTTGCATTAAATTGTTTTAATATCGGATTTTTCTTCCTTATAATGCAGCCAATTCTTTAAATAAGTCGAAGAAATTCCATGACTACATCAAGGTTTTAGTTCCAGTGTCACTGAGTGCAGCACTTCTTCTTCTGTTAACAACTGCATATTGCTTACGAAGAAAAAAGAAGATAGGTAAATGCAATATTAGTATAAATTATGTTTTACGCTTGTTAATTACCCACTTTTCACTAATAAACATGTCGCAAATCAAATTTAGACAAAGCTCGAAGAAGGCAGGAGGGTTTAAGGTTGTCTAGAAGTAGCAGGAACCGTAAAATGCCTGTCCCAGACACTTCCGTGGGAGAGGAATCCAGTGACATAGAAACAACTACAGTTGATGTTAAATTATTTCCATTAAGCACTATTATTTTTGCAACTGAAAATTTCTCTCTTGATCATAAAATTGGACAAGGTGGTTTCGGCTCCGTGTACAAGGTATTTAGCAGTTTAGTTAGTGCACCTAGTTGTTAATTCGCGGTTAATATCAGTACATGAACAATTCTTCTGAAATATTGTAGGGTAAACTGCGTAGTGGACAAGAAATTGCAGTGAAAAGATTATCAAACACGTCTGGCCAAGGGATTGAGGAATTTAGGAATGAAGTTACATTGATCGCCAGGCTTCAGCACCGGAATCTTGTCAGACTCTTTGGATATTGCGTGCAGAAAGAAGAGAAAATGCTGATATATGAGTACTTGCCAAACAAGGGCCTGGATGAGTTTCTTTTCGGTATGGTTCACTAATTAGAGTTGTTTATCATAATAACATATATTGCATGTTATGTTTTGGTAACTATGATATACTAATACTTGGATGATTCAATTCAGATAATGAAAGAAGAAACATATTAGATTGGAAGAAACGGTTTGATATAGCTTTGGGCATAGCTCGGGGGATGGTATATCTTCATCATGATTCGAGATTGAAAATCATTCACAGGGATTTGAAAGCAAGTAATGTTTTACTAGATTCAGAACTAAATCCAAAAATATCAGATTTTGGGATGGCTAGAATATTCAAAGACAATAAAATTCAAGAAGCAACAACCAGAGTAGTGGGGACATAGTACGTTTTACTTTTGCTTCTTATGTATAGATACATAAGCACCTTTTTTAGTAGGCCAAAACATATAACATGGCACTACTGTGATTGCAGTGGTTATATGTCACCGGAGTATGCAATGGATGGACTTTTTTCAAGAAAATCCGATGTTTTTAGTTTTGGCGTTCTACTCTTGGAGATCATAACAGGAAGAAAGAACAGCAGTTATCATTCTGAAAACTGCCTCAATATTATTGGACATGTGAGTAACTAACAATTTTGTGTTCAAATTATTTGACAAAAAGTTTATATTAATTTGATGATATCATTATTTTGTAACTCTCAGTAGAGCCTATAAACGTTATGTGATAGCAATAGCAAGTATTAGAGAAATAAAAATTAATTTTTGAAAAATTGGCAATTGTTTGAATCAGGAGCAACAGAACTTATATACTAGATTTGTCGCAAATAAGTCTCCATGCAATTGTTCTCCTTAAATTAAGAGTAGGTTTACAATTGCTTAAATGATTATCAGGTTTGGGATCTATGGAACGAATCAAGAGTTTTGGAAATAGTAGACGAGTCGCTTGGTGAATCAAGTGATCATGATCATGAGATGTTCAGATGTATCCATATTGGATTACTATGCGTGCAAGAATCTGCCACTGCAAGACCAAGCATGTCGGAAGTATTGTCTATGTTAAGCAATCAGATAAGTCTTCCAGCTCCAGGGCAGGTTGCATTTATCTTGAGAACATCAGACGATAGTCCTGCAAACATGGGTTCTAGGAGTGTTGGAGTCATTTCTATCAATGATGTGACAATTAGCACAGTTGAAGGGCGCTGAATGAGGCTCAGGACATCAAGCTGAGTGTTCTCTTTATAGTAGTTTCGGGCTAAGAATTCTGTGTACCGAAAGACATAGTTTATTTTGTGAGAAAAGCAAGTGCGTTATATTGTTGTAGCAGAATTCTAATATCGTTTTCAAGACATCTGCATTGTCCTTTGTGTGTTTCGTAAGTGTGCTTTAGGTTCTGGTTTCCCAGAGTGCATTATGTTGAGTTTATTATGCTAGTGTGCTTTATGAGATTGTTTATCTAAAGCATCTCCAACCGTGTTTGTTAGCAATAGTCGGTTAAATTGGACATATAAAATATTGGGTATTGCTAAACATGTAATAGATTTGGCTAACTATATTATAAAAATAATATGCTATCATTATTTCAAATTGTTAAGAAATGACCAAATGTTGGCTAAAATTACATATGTAGGAGTTCTATTTGTTTGTATAACTTTTGTTTGTATAACTTATAAAGTTTATTTGTAGTATCTATTAATTCGTTTTAACTCAGGATTGCAGAGGATTGGACATGTCAAAAAACTTCTTACTTTTATACAAATTCAAATGAGTCCATATAATAGAATACTAGCAAGCATACATACTTGTGAGGCATGAGCAGAGCCGTGCCTGAGATTTTATGTGCCCTGTACAAAATTTTAGAATGATGCCCTATAATTAAAATATAATAAAATAATAAAGTAAATAAAATTCAAAAATTAATTAAATATTTTCTTTTATAATATAATTTAAATACAACGAAAATTAAGAGATAAATTACAAGTACATGATTAATAAGATGTAATCATTATAAACAAAAAAAACAATGACATAAACCTAATTTATATGTAAACCTATTTAAAATTTTATATAAATATATAATTTAATTAATGTAATTTTATAAGTTAATATTTTTCATTTAATATGTAAACATTGCATGTAGTTATAAAATAAAATAAATTAATCACCTAAGAATTGAATTACTAAAAAAATGATAAAATTAGAAGTTGTCTACAAAATCTTAGTGTTCACGGTTGTATTATATTTTAATGAAATAAGTAAGACCAGTAGTCTATATTAAATTATTAGGATTAATTTTAATTTTAAGATCAATATAACATGTTTTAAGTTTACTTATAATTATAATTGATAATTAGTTAGCATGTATTATTTTTTAAACTTTATCTATCTGCACTTTTTTTGGAAATAAAATTATAATTACTTTTTTTCCAACAGTATATATTATGTGTATAAGGCGCTAAAAAATGGGCCCTCCAAATTTTTGGGCCCTGTTCCGTTGAACACTTGGAACACCCTCAGGCACGGCTCTGGGCATGAGCCTTTGTACTAATTGCAATTGGACACAATTTTTGGTGTTTTTCTTGAAACAACTTCGCTATCATCATATAAAGTTCTTAAGTTTTTTTTATGGCATCTTCAAAACTCATTTTTTTTAAAAAAAATCAGAATATGTTATCTCAACCCATACGTTTTTATAAACACGTGTCTCAATTTTTTCAAAAAAATTGTAAGGAGATGTTTAAAAATTTGGATTTATTTTGAAATTCTAGATTTAAGAAAATGACATGTTTCAATAAAAAAATGAATTATTTCATTTGAAATTCATGATATTTTAATATTATTATAAAATTAATAATTTTCTATTATATATCTAATAGAGCAACTTTGCTCAATTTAATTCAAAATGACCAATTTACCCTTTGCTCATAATACATGTTTTTATAGAGAGAGGTCATTATTGACTTTTAACACTAATGTATTTGTTAGACATTAATGTCTAATCATTAATATACATTAATTATTTTATAATTAAAACTCCAATACATATGTATATTATACATATATAATTATGATTTAATAATAATAAATAAATAAATATCCAGTGTTGTAAAAAGAGGGAATCAGAAAATCAGCGGTTAATCAAAATGATTAACAGGATCATTATTCAGAATTAATTTAATATCATATATGTATAAATAATATATATAATCATTTTTAAAATTTTAATTTTTTCCCAAAAATTTTGTAAATTTTAATATTCTGCCTCATTTTCGACTCATTAATCCAATTTTCGACCAATTAGTCATCGATTTAACCGAATTTTAATATATTTTTTGTATTTATATTTTACTCCCTCTGTTCCCCTCATTTTGTTTACATTGGGGGACGGAGGCTCGACACACATTCTAATGCTCTTGTAAAACGTAGTTCGATAAATTATTTTGAACTTTTTTTCTCCTGAATGAAAATTTGATGTTTAAATTTTTATACAAAAAAGAAAATTTTTAAAAAGTAATTTATAGAATTATTTTTTATATGCGCCTTAAAATGCGTGTCGAACAATATGAAAAAACTGTGAAGAAATAATAGGGACAGAGGGAGTAACAAATATTATAATAGTGAGGATATGTGTATATATGTATAGACATCAACATAATATGACTTAAAATACAAATAAATATAGAAATTTAATATGAAAAAGATGAATAACGATATATAACATATATTAAAGAAAATAATTTAAAGCAACCCGTGCTTTGCACGGGTTAAGAAGCTATTTAAAATAACACCTCAAATAATTTCATTTAAAACAAACTCGAAATGAAATATAAATTTTCAAATGACGTTTTATGTAAATGGGTGTTGGCCCTCATTATCACAAAAATCCGTCATTAATGTCCAAAATATTACGATTTGGAAAAAATGGTCCTAAATATCATTTATTAACGTCACATCATGCAGCGTTTTGAATTATTATCAAAAACGCTATATCGTCTAGCATTCTGTTAGGGTTAAAAGAATATAACGCTATTTCATGTAACGTTTTGTTAGGGTGAAAAAAACAAAACATTATATGATGTAGTATTTTGTTGGAGCTATGAAAACAGAACGCTATTTCGTAACATTTTGTTGAGATTAATCAAGTAAAATGTTGCACTAGTGTTTTCCCAAAATTTGAAAACACTAACCGGTATTTGGACAATTTTTTCGAACTAAATGCGTTTTGTGAGATTTGGATTATTTTTTTTCGTTTTATGTAAACGATATGTATATGAGTATTTCAAATACATAAAGATGATAGACCAAATTTTATCTGAAGCTTTGTGAACTAGATATTTTCTTGTGATCATCCCACTAACATAGCCTCTTCAAACGCGAAAAGAATAAATTATAATGTAGTGATAATATAGCAGGCCACGTAGATATAATAAAATCGCCTCATCAAAAAATATCTCCTCCAACCCCACCATCTGCCACATCAGCAATAAAGCGAAAAAATATCTCTCTCCCTATACACACAACTCTGTATCTATATATTCCACACAGAGCACAACACAACACTTCTGTCACTCTACTCTTCACTCATCTCTCCGTCGTCGCCGATGGCCGCCGAAATTCCCGGCGAAACTTTCGAATCCCCTCTCTTAGCCTCCCACTCACCCTCCCTCCTCCACCAGATCTCCGAGCACGGCGGCTACGCTTACGTCAGCATGTACACGCTCGGCGCCGGCGGCGATCACCGGGCGGCGGAGGCGGCGCGTGAGATGGCGTGGGAGCAGCTGCACTCGGGGCCGTGGAACTCGGTGCTGCCGGTGTGGAGAGACGCCTACTCGATGGCGTGTTTGTTGGTGGCAAAGCATTGCTGTGCCGTAGGGGAGTATAAGGAGGCGCTTAGGGTTTTGGATTTGGGGGTTATCATGGGAGGCCTTACGTTGCGGAAGGATTTGGATGATGCGATTGCGATTACGAAAGCGAAAGAGAGTGGAGCTTGTAGCATTTCCGAGGGGAATGAGGGCAAGAGAGTGCTTGTGGATGCTGAATTTAATCTCAAGGAGGTTAGTTTTCTTTTTATTGTGTATATTAATCAATTTGTTTTCCGCGATTATTTTTAATAGTTTGGATATTTGTTGCTACTAAAAATTAGGTCAGGTTAGTTGGATTAAAAATGGAAAGGCTGTAAATTGTCTCTTAAAGTTTGAGGGTGCAAGTTGGAAAATTTAGAAATATGAAAAATTTTAGTATGGCTTTTTACGAATACTTTGGGTTATAATAGTTGAAACTGTGAATCATATAGGTTTTGCGGAAAGGATTAATATAAAAGTGATTTGGTGTTATTGAAAGCTTTTCTGGACTTAAACAATGGGAAAGTGCTTTTGTGGATTGGTAAAGCAATGTCAAGTAGATGAGTTTGAAACGAAGTATATATTTTTGATTGGTTTATTAGAAATGATTTGGTCAAGATAGGAAGTAGACTTGATCTTGTATGTAGGTCGAGTTAAAGTATGTGTTTAGTTTTAGATTAGCATTCAGTTATTTTTTAAGTGGAATTATCATGAAAAACTAGGAAGTTTCTTGAAGTTTTGACTTTTGTTGTGCAAAGAGGAAGATTTTGATCCTTAAAAACAATCAATCTCGACTTGACTTATGTTTTGATTATTTTACATCTTCAAATTCGGTGAATAATTTTGCGAAGCTCATTATTTTTATGCACAGCCTCTTGGGGATCACTTTAAGCCAGGGAATTTTTTGAACAACTTGTCAAATTATATATTTTTTTTACATTTTAATAAATCATAAGTTACCCATAGTATAAAACTACCCAAACAGAAACTAGTAGGTTAAAACTTTTACTTCCGACTTATCACTTTGAGTCGGAAGTAATTATTTTAAGCCCATCCAAATGGGCTCGATCTTGTCAATTACATAGTAAATAACTTGTCAATTACATAGTAATTGACTTATTAGCGTGCTGGCTCACTGTACTATGTATTTCGAACTAACAAATGTTGTTTGGCTTTTAACATAGTCGGTACCCATGAAAAAATGAATATTAGTAACATACAGATTGGGAAACAGCTCTTTTTAAGGACAATATCCCTTCCACTTCTCTGCTAACCATGGGTAGTGCATTCACCTAAATTTCTGTACAAGAAGCAAGTTGTGTTCTCACCTCAACCTTGTTTCAAAATTAACTGTGGTTATGAAATTTGACTCATGCATTGTCTTAATTTCACCATGAAGGAATAGTCATTTGTTGTCTGTAACCAACAGCTAGCTATATTTGACTCTGCTCCAACGTGGTATGCATCAAAATCATATTTATATATAAAATGGATGGAAGTTCTCTGCTCTTTGTTTTATCACCATGTCCTCTTTGGTGGAGAATCAGTGATTTTGTTCTCATTGTCTCTAGATGGCTGAAAACACGTCATCCCGTGGCCTATTCCTAATGCGAAGTATGATCTAATATGCATAGAGCTTATGGTATTAGTGTTGCACAGTTAATTTTGATATTACTGATTAATGATTGAATACATCTGCCATTATTCTCCTTGACACTAATTAGAAAATCTAGGTAATTTAGACAATTGCTACTCATTTGGTCTATTAGCTGATCTTTTTTCTTCTTCAACATATTCCTTGTATTTGATATCTCCTTATTTTATTTTGCAGTTGCAACTCAGTACAGCCTCCAAATCAATGTGTTTGTACATGTTAATCATTTTTGAATAATGTTGTGTTGATATATCTGTATTCCACATTTAAATATGTCGGTGCAATAAGAGATGATATATTAATATGAATTTGTAGATGCTTCAGCTTTTACCCAAGCAATCCTTGTCTTGCAAACTCGTCGGAAAAAGGCCAGCTTTGTCCTTGGAGGCATTTTTGCGTGACTATTTCCTGTCCGCCTCTCCAGTTATTTTGAGTGATTGCATGGTGCATTGGCCAGCAAGAGTCAAATGGAATGACATTAATTACCTTAAAAAGGTTGCTGGCTCTCGCACAGTTCCCGTTGAGGTAATGAAATTTATTTTGCAAGAGATGCTGGCATACATTGATGCGCATTTACTTAAAAGAACAAACAATCGCGCAACCAAATTTAGAAGAGGGAAGGAAAAATATGAAGCTGTTAAGATGCGGTTGTAATTCAAAGGAGGTAAACAACATTAGGGATAGGATCAGCA
This sequence comes from Daucus carota subsp. sativus, assembly GCF_001625215.2. NCBI lineage: Eukaryota > Viridiplantae > Streptophyta > Magnoliopsida > Apiales > Apiaceae > Daucus > Daucus carota. The sequence continues at coordinate 30,366,601 of NC_030381.2, forward strand.
AAAAGAGGAAAAGAAAATTTTCTCTTAACCCCAACTTCTCTATATATTATAACTATAAAGAGGGTATATCCTTTCCAATAAAAACATTTATGTTGCATTTTTCTGTTAGTATCTCCTACTTAATATTGTGATTTGACCTAAAGTATATACTTTATAGTTGCACAATTTCGAATATATCTTTAAGACTTTAAGACTATATGTGATAATGACATCAATTATATAATTTGTACTCATTAAAAAGTATTCTTGCATCTTCTTTGTTTGGGTTTGTGGACTCTGTTACATTTAGATGATATTCTTTATTGTGAGATAGGATCCTTTCAATAATTTTATTGAGATTAGTAATGTGAGTACATGGTAATCTGTCCCTTAAAATAGATATTCAAGAGTGCTAATAGATTCTTTTTATTTCAAACTGTTTATTTATACAGAGTGGTCTACTCTGGAAGCGTACAGTAGCTTTGTTTTACTTGAAATTAATGGTATATTTATAAAGTTCTTTTATCATGCCTAAATCGGTAACATATTGGTAAGAATTGAAGTAGCACAGGACACTGCTGCATTAAATATGCCCAGACCATATTTAATTCACTTTTTCAAACTGTGTTAGTTGGATAATACACTCTCGCATCCAGGAATGGTGTCAGTTCCTGTTCTGGAATTTTGAGTTTGGATATGCTTTATTATTCAAGGAACTATGCACAAAAAGGAAAGAAAACTGGCAATAAGTAAATTGTGACTTAACTATTAGTTTATAATCGTTTGCATCAAGTTGTATATACGTATTTCGGTATTTGTCTCTTTTTAAACTTTTCACTTTGCATTTGGAAAAAAATAATGCTTTATGTCCCAACAGGTTGGAAAAAACTACTTATGCACAGAATGGAAGCAAGAACTAATCACATTTTCTGAGTTTCTCGAGAGGATTCAGACCAATGACAGTACTTCTTCTGTCCCTACTTATTTAGCTCAGCATCCATTGTTTGATCAGGCATGCATATCCTCTGATGTGTATAAGCTGTTGTATAGAATTCTTGCAGTACCTGTAACTTAGGTACTTCAGTCTGCAGTCTCACTTTTTTTATAATCATTAATGCAGATACCTGAGCTACGGAAGGACATTGTTGTCCCAGACTACTGTTATACTGGTGGAGGGGAGCTTAGGCCGATTAATGCTTGGTTTGGTCCTGCTGGGACGGTGACACCATTGCACCATGATCCACACCATAATATACTGGCTCAGGTGAGGATGGAATTGTCTGCAAAGTGCTGTAATACTTCTGCAGTAAAAAGTTAACCATAGTAATAAAACATGTGGATTCTAGCAAATTTTACTTAATAACTAACATGGAACCTACTGGAAACCTATAATTTTGTGCTATCTGTATTTGCCTGGAGTTATAAATTCGCAGGATCTGCACAAATAATTTTTCATGGTATATATTGGTTTGTTAGATGTGTTATTCTGTATGAACTAATGGGAAGAATAGGCTGAATTGCTTTCCCTATGTTTTTCTTTAGTATTGGTCAAAGTAATTGTTAAACACGCTTCTTATAGGGATGAACTTAATTCTTATGCCCAGATACAAATTTTGATCCCGTCTGCCGTCTGGTATTACAGTAAAGTGGTACATTTCTGTGTTTGTGGTCTTTATGCACTTCTTGGTTTTCAGATTGTTGGGAAGAAATATGTAAGACTCTATCCTGCTTCGTTGTCAGAGGAACTCTGCCCACATTCTGAATCAATGCTATGCAATTCCAGCCAGGTATGCCTTCCTTAGAGTCTGTGTAGAACCATATAACAAACGAAGACCCAAACTGTGGACCTTCGAATTTATTTTTGGATTAATTTTGTGAGGGTAGGATATTTAGGTTTTTATTTAAGTTTGATTCCGTACAAACATATAAATCAGATATCTTAATTCAAGCAAGGGAAGTGGGCAAGAGATGGACAAATTCGAAGCTCGTTTGTTATAAGGATAAAACTAAATGTTGTACAAGTAACAAAATTTGTGTCTGACACAATTAGTAAACGCAGATATGTAACATGAAACAAACTGAAAATGATTCATTCTCATATGTATTTAGCATCCTCCCAAACCTGGCAGGATCTCTCATCTCCTAATTTGTTTTTCAAACTGTATAAAATATAAATGTAGGTGGAACAGCTTCTGGGATAAGTGGGTTTACCAGTGTGCAGTTAAAAAAAACTTTAACAGACTTCAAAGTTAGTCAGTGATGGGACTTTTTATAAGTTAATCAATATATAATAGTAATAATGCATTGCTAGAAAAAATCATGTTTCTCAGTTATCCAACTTCAGGATTGATGAGAGTAAATTGTTTATGAAGGTTGATTTGGACAACATAGACGAGAAGCAGTTTCCAAATATCCAGAACCTGGAATTTATGGACTGCATCTTGGAAGAAGGCGAAATGCTATATATCCCCCCAAAATGGTGGCACTATGTTAGATCTCTCACCACAAGTTTTTCAGTGAGCTTTTGGTGGAGCGAATTGGAGAATTCAACACCCTGATTTCTGCAATGTCTTGCCACAATATTACGCCAAGATTTTGGCCCAACGATTGGAAGTTCCTGACTGGTTGCTGTATCTTTATTCTCCATCTCCTTCCCCTTATATATCTCCATGTGAGCGTTTCTTAGAACAATTATAGCTGGGTAATTCTATAGGGATTCCCTCCCAACATTTTAGGCAAATGTAACAATGTACTTCTTTTAATATACCCAGATTTTAATTTAATCTTAATATATTAGCCTTTCTCTTTCTACTCCTTTAGTGAGAGTATATCTACTCTCTAACTGCTATTCATTTTGACACAGTCTATGCACTACATGCTACTTTTTTGTGGAGTTAATTTAGCCGCCAAGCAGCCTCCCTTTGTTTGGGAAAAAAAATCATTTTGAATATTTTAGGTAAATATTTTCCTTGCCTTTGTCTATTGCTTTGGCTTGCACAATGGAGTATTTTCCTTTGACCAACTTTTCTGAGCAAAAATCACAAGACTAGGAAAATAACAAATGGAGTTTATGTGTCACCACTTTTGCTTGTCAGTATATTGTCTTTAATTTCCATTTGCAAAATTTTTTTATGTAATACCTGGTGATTATGTATATTTATATCTATATTAGTTATTTATTATTATTATTGTTGGGCTATTTTTTATGTATCAGCCCTATAACCCGATAATATTTTTTTATGTAATGCCTTGTTTTATTTTCATTGTCTTGTCCATGCTTGAGGAAGAAAAGGGGAATGCTAAGGATAGGAATCACATCACATCCTGGCAGAGGGGATTAAGGATTTGGATATTATCTTTTGAGTAAGTTCTTGTTACGCAAAGGTACCGATATTGCCTCCTTTTCTTTCAATTCTCAATTTCCTCCGTAAGGTGTATTTAGTTTAGGTTCATAAGTAACACATAGATGTTCATATGCCTGTGATACGTAGATGTAGTTGTAATATTTTCAGTTTCGGGGATAGGTCTTGTTTTAGTCAAATTTCTTTATAAGTCGGAAATTGAGTATAATCGGTTATTACAAAAAGCTTATGAAACTTCTTAATATTGTATAGTGAGTCGGGCCGTGTTTAGATTGGTGGCATAGTGTAAAAGCCATTTTGTGAATTTTGCACACATTCGTTGACTTGTTTCATATGGTAAATCTTACACTATGCTGCTAGTTAAACATGTCACTAAATTCACAAAATTGAATTGGTAATTTATACTACACAAATCACAAGTGATTTTTACTCTATGCCGCCAACCTGAAGAAGTAAATTTCATAAGCTCTCTATAATGATTGAATTCCACTTATAACGATCGATCTGCGTCTAATATAAGGCATTTCCAAAACGCTGAGTTTTACTGCTGCATGACAATCCATATGTCGTATATGAACAACAATTTAAATACACCTTCCGGAGGAATTGAAAATTGAAAGCGGAAGGAAAAATCCGTTCCTTTGCGTAAAGATAATAGCCAAAGCCTTGAAATGATTCAATATCGTCGTGCTCGTTTCCCTCTCCTCCCCAACCTTCGATTTTTGATGATAAAAAGTTCCCTCTCTTTCCCAAGCTTCATTGATAGGATTGATGGAGTAAGTGACGAAAATAAAGTAATGTATGTTTGAGCCTTATTAATGTTATAAGGGTTTGGCTAGTGTGTGCCCATGGGCACATGTTAAGCTAAATTTGATGTATTGAGCTTGTTTTGATTGGTGGAGCTTTTGTATATGTAGGGTGGTCCACCATTATTAATAAATAGTAGCTAATCAGAATGAGTTAAATACATAAAATTTGGTGCTTCGTATACGCTATGTGTTGAAATACCTATGGACTATTTTTCTTAAAAGAAGAAAGTTTAGGAGGCCAGGCGAAATCATCGTCCAGTGTAATGATGTCTAAGCTTTCCTTGGCTTCGTCCAGTGTAATGATTTCTAAGCTTTCCTTGGCTCCCTCTGTGCTTTAAATTCCCATGAAAAGTCCAATATCAGCTTGTTTCAAGGCTAGTGCATCATTTGTTCCATCTCCCATGACAGAAACCACGCGACCTTTTGGTTTCAAGCACTTTACCATCAGAAGCCTGTTTAAGAGAGACGACCTTGGTGTGACACGTATAAATTCAACCTTTTTCCATTCCATTCTCTCTTCTTCCAGAAAAAAGCATTGGAATGTTCCCACCCGTGGTACTATGTTGCATAATCTACCCTAGTGAAATTTGTTGTTTCAACACCGAAAGTATTCCTTTAAAATATCTTCCTTTCGTGTTTCTGAGAGTCTGCCTAGCGGCCTGAGGCCATGGTCTTCCAACGTATACTAAGACCGCTTTTGAAGCCTCTGTTTCCAAACTCCATTTTATAGACCTCCGGTAGCACTCACCACTTTCGAGAGCACATTTCAAGACTCTATTTCCATACTCCAGTTCTGAAACCTGCCCTGCTCTTAGCACTCTGCTCTTGTGGTGCATAATTTCCTTAATGCTTCGTCATGCTATCTTTCGCTTTGATCTCTTTGCTTGTTAATATTTGATTTCACTGAAGACTGATTCGATGACAGCAGTCAGTCATGCTATCTTAACAATTGGATTTCAGGTGATTATATTAGTACCAGGGGCGGATCCAGACATTCACTAAGAGAAGGCTTCTTTTAGAAATTGGAACCCATAACGTTGCAAGTCATGAAACTTGTCAATCGCAACAAATTTAGACAACACTATAGATACGGATTTGTATAAAACTATATGTATAAGACAGTTAAGGGTTTACTTGCATGCTGCTAAGAAATGTTGCCACGATTACTAAACTTTGTAACAAATAAATACTCCTATACAATCTCCCACAAACAAGAAAACAAAATATTAAGCCACAGGTTTATACCTGCAAACAACCTTGCACTTGAGCACTTTATCTTGCACATAAAATCCTGGCATTACCATTATCTTTACCTGGCTACCCCCTTGTGATCTTTGCCTGTCGATTAAAACATCTTCCATGTAATGTTGATCAAAGCTTCGGCTCTCCTCAACTCGTAGAATTCCTAAAGGCGGACTGAACGAAAATGCTAGTAAATGAAGCAACCAGATGCATTTTGCAGCAACGAAAAATGCTTGGAGGAGCTGCTCAGGCCATGGCCTTGTCCAATTCAGATTTGTGATTATGCAGCTCATCTTTTGATCGCAGAACTTGCTAAATTCTTCGCTGTAGTATTTTGTTCCTTTTCGTAAGACCTCGTTCCAACTCAAATTCCTCAGGGCCACAAATGACGAAAACTGTGCTTGGCGATGTTGCTTGAGGTCTAAGAGCTTTGGTGAGCCATTTTTCTGGAACACACAGTTTTCAAAGTCTTGATAAAGCGATTGATTTATGATAGCTTCCAAATGATATAGCACAGCCTTTGAATACTTGGAAGTTAGAGACAGTTTATATGGTTGAAGAAGCGTGTTCAAGTTATCCTTTAAAGTCTTGTCAGTCTCCTCTATCTGCCCGACAAGAGTCTTGCAGAACTGCTTCACTGATAATCTTGCTTCTGAAACTATTTGCACAAAACCCTCCACCATCACTTCATCGCTGACAGCCATCGAGTTTTCTAGACTGGCGTCAACTGATATTCCTTTTCCAGGCACATTTCCAAGTTTTTCAAACCCTTGGTAATTCTTTCCTTGTGCTGCTTGCCTTAAAGCCTTTTTCAAATCCTCACAATAAGTTTCTAAGTGCTGCAACTTCTGTTTTAGCTCGCCAAACGATGATCTCATTTCAGAAACTTCTGTTAATGCTGCATCTCTAGTATCATGTGCTTGCATTAGCTCTTTCTTCAGCATTTCCATTGACAATATCCCTAAATCCTTGAAAATTTGTGGGACTTCCTCAGGTTCTGTTCTACTTGGTGAATTCTCACTCTTGTGCTTTCTCTTCAACTTTGGAAACAACCACGAAAAACCTAAGCCTCGAGTCCTGGGCTGCTGAGAATGTATGGATATGTGGGTATCTGTGAGAGGCAATGTCAAATTAGAGTTTCTGCCATTTCTCATACTGTTATCAGTATCACTACTAATAATTGCAGGTTTGCATTTGTTGCAAGACGACACTGATCTATTGTCACCAAGACTATTTCTTCTTGACCTACAGAAATCAGGTCCAGGGGATGCACGCAGAGCAGAAGGTCCTGAACACATATGAGGTTCCGAGTTCCTTAACTCAAAGGGTAATAGACCCTTTCTTGAAGAAGTGTTCTCCATTCTGTAGTCCGACAGGATTGTTTTGTCTTCATCGCCTCCACCTTCTAGAACATATTCATCCCAACTCTCTGGTAAGTTTCGACTCTCTAACTGAATCTGTTGATACCCTGGTAAGGGGTCATCTTCATAAGTCTGTCAAAACCGAGTGTCACTAAACATTTCCACATTCAAGATTTTTCACAAGTTTTATGTACCAGATAAACATAGAAATGTGATACCACAGACATACACATGCTTTTTGAAGGGCTCCAACGCTCTTTTTTTTATTATCAAAGATAAGAAAGATGTCATCATGCAACAATGCCAGGAGATTACCAAGTTCAAACTTAAATTTCTTTTAAACAACTGTTAGAAGGGTCCATTCCTGCCATATGAATGTTATAACATATTATCGGCATTTTTTTTCAGCGGAAAGACCTTCACCCTAAGTTTTGATGTGAATTTGGTAGATATATTGTCATCCGGCAGAAAATGACTCATTTTAGGATTTCTATCTGACGGTCTTTTGCCCCCCCCCCCCCCCCCCCCCCCCCCCCCCCCGGTATCGGCCATCTTAGAAATGCCTTAAATTTTGAGATCACGCCTACTTCAAAAGGCAATGTATTATAATGCCAACCAACTGAATAGCAAGTTGTTTAGACCTCCTTTATAGTTGTCCAAATCTCAGATATATTTTGGGCTTTATAAAAGTTACTTCTCCACTTAATAATATACTACAAGTGTTCACAAGTTTTAAAGACTTTACAACTAGAACCTTCATCTGTAAGTAACATATGGCAACAAGAGTACAAAGAGGGTAAGAATCTGCTTAGTTAAGAGTATTAACAAGGCTCAGGTTTCAACACCAAAAGTCAAAAGTTTTTTGGGAAGATAGTACAGTGATACCTAATACACGTCAAGATAAAAACAGAAAAAATGATCAACACATTAGAAATGAGAACATTATGTCAAGAAAAATTAGCAGAAGCCCATCTCATCTGCTACAAACACAACATAACTTTTTACTTGATATCTCAAAATCATGTGAAATTCAAGTCTCAAATTTTATGAAAAAGTGAATTCAAAACAGATAATCCATGATTCATTTATAATGCTCCAACTGCATTCCACAAGATTTCACATGAAGAATCCAAAAAAGATGAATAGTAACAGTTTGACTCCGATAAAAAGGCCAGTGGCTCATCTTGTTGATCATCACAACCATATAAAACAAAGGGTATAACAAAAAAACAATCACTTAATTAAATGAAGAAGAAGAAGAATACTTACAGGGGTGAAAACAGGGTAATCTTGAGCAGAAAGGTGAGAGACATGGTGGTGTGAAGCAGGGGAAGCGGCTGAGAATTTGAGGCTTGCAGGGCTGCTCCCTTGCAAAAGAGCCGCATGAAGAGCTCTCAGCTCCACAGCTTTAGCTATGGCAGCTTGGATTTCATGTCTACTCACTTCACCATCATTCTTGTTATTACTACCCTGAAAGATTTCAGAAGCTCTGGTTGTTGCAGCAGCAGCCATGATAAATAAAACAATAAAATTATGATACACTAGGTGTGCATAAAATGATAAAAATAGTTGTGAATTATTGGGTAGGAGGAAAAAACAAAGAATGAGGAATATAATCTAAGGGGTGGATTTGGAGCATTAGGTCTGCAGTACAGATGAGTAGATGAGGATGAAATGATGATTGTGTAGAGGAAGGAATATGCAGAAGCAGAAGATTTAAAGAGAGGAAAGAGAGTTATGTGAAGATATTTGAGGTTTTGTCTAGTTGGTAGAGTGAACAGAGGAGCATGTGAAGATGTTAGAAATGGCAAGGGGGGACATTAGTCTGTGTAGTGTGTTGTAGTTTTCACTCCACTCTGCAACTTTTGTGTTTCTGGAATTTACTAAAACATCCATGATCCCTTGCTCATGCTTTCGAATATTATATAATAAACTTTGTTGAACGAGAAAAATTCGACATATAAAGATACAGGTCCGACATAAGTTTAACTATAAAAAAATTGTTGGCAACTTAATCAATCATTCTAGATTTTTCGTATCGAACGTTTTTTTCCGCTAAATATACGCTGCTATCATTCATATATATTGGACCTACCGTCTAAAAATACAACTAGAAAAAAAAAATTGCTATAAATTTTTTATACTCAGGATGGCTTTAGAGACATTCTTCTCATATATCAACGTGGGAAAATTTTAACAAAATTTCATACATGCTCAACTAGATAAGATTCAGCCTTTTATTTATGGTTGTCCCTTGAAGCATATGAGCGTCAGTTAGAGATAGGAATGTTACTTCAACCCGAAAGCAACCTCAGATTCAAGTATTCAACTTAGTTACATTACAAATATAACGAAATAAAATTTAGATTTGAGACTTGAAATAGATGAAGTTACAAAATTTTACCAGCAATGTACAGATTTATGCAATATACAAAGCATAGCCAGATTTGAGTAAATCATGGGCTAGTCTATTAATATATAATTTAGTATAATTAAGAAATTATTCATAATAATTAAATTATCATATATTATAAACGGTTTTTCTATGGTGTGCCCAAGGGCACACACTAAGCACTAAAACTTATAAATTTGGGAGATTTTGATTGGCTTACACTCTTTAATAATGATGGCCCCCCTTGCATTTACAACAACCACACCAATCAAATCCCTCCAATTTTATAAATGTTAGTGCTTAGCATGTGCCCTTGGGCACACACTAGACAAACCCTATTATAAATATCTTTTTGATAAGTAGCTGTAAATAAATTTCTTAAAATTTGACAAACTGTTGATGACTATTTTAAATTTGCTTTAAATAAAGAAACACAATGTTTGTTTGTCCAGAAACATGCATGAAGCTGCACGGGACACTAATTAGATTTTCACAGTGTGTAGTTTTTGTTACATCAGCACCAAACAACCTCCTACTCCACTTTACTGATTACACGTATAAAGCTAATTCCCTCACGACTTTCACTTCATATCTTGATTTTTATTCAATTTTTTCCCTTCTCACACTATCACACACACACACAGTGAGCATAGGTCCTGGAAAAAATGTGAGGTGGTGACACATTTATCTATTTATCCAACCAAAATGAGTCGAGAGCTAGAAAACTCCAAGTCCTTATCATACACAGAGTGTCACGCCTCTGCCTGTTTTGTCTCATCCCATTTCATTACACCACACAAGAACTAAAGCCTCACTGCTTCTCATATCGTAAAGCATGGATCTTAAACTACCACAAGGAACAGCTCAATTGAATAGAGCCTCGTAATTTTTAAAACCTCAAATATTTCTGATTTATTTTAAATATATAGAATATATCTAGGAAAATTAGAAGTAGAGTTCATATCAAAACTCTTATAATCAAAATTTACCCCTTTTTATGAAAAATACTACTATCATCTTCCTGTATATTATTATTATTATAAAGGAAATTTGAGTTTTCGATACTATTGTGGTGTTTGGCAAAAGAAGCACGAGTGCTTCTTTTGAGTTTTTTAAGCTGGAAGTTAGAAAGTTTAATTTTTTTGAGCTTTTTTTAGGTATTTGTATTTTATTTGAAGTTTTTAAAATTTCAATATGTAATAAACTTTATTTATTAATAAAGTCTCTTTTATTTTAATAATTTAAATTTTTTATAAATTTATAAATTTAAATTACGAAACACTCAATTAACTTATAAATAAAAATTACCCAAACACTTTTAATAACTTATAACTGAACTTCACTTATCACTTATAATACACTTCTTTATTTTAAGTAATAAGTCACTTCTTTTAAATTAAGCCAAACGGCTCCTATATCATGAACCCAATTTTTATGTAGCATAAGGCCCCTAAAATATTTAAGACCGGCCTGCAAACTACTCTGTGATTTTATATTCAAAAAAATTACCAGATGATTTTCGATATATTTCATTTGTATAGTATGATTCGAGATATTCACATATCTTACTTGTACGAGAGTAAAAATGTTGTTGCCGCATAGAACGTACAACAACATATTTGTGGTAATATGCGTACTCTTTTGAAGTGGAATTGATGTAAGATTATAAGAATGTTTGAATACCAGAATTGTGTTAAACAATTCCCCTGCAATTGTGGAGTGCATCATAGCAGTATATAAAAGATGTTTAATTAGGTGGTGTAGTGGAAAAAGGAAGTTTGATGATCAACCACTCCAATTGGGAAGCAAGTGAGATTGTCAACTTCCACGTGCATAAAGTGGTATTTGTTCATTTATTTTATTGCAAATCACGGTGTGCTATTTCTGATTCGCCCTTTTCTTTTATGCAATAGCTAATATTGTTATATTTATATGTTAGGTTAGGTGGCGCACATAATCAATCACACCGGAAACTATGGAACAAGGCTATCTCTTCTGGTTAGGGTTTTAACTACATAATACGTTTAACGTTTAGGTAGTCTGCCCAACTCTTTAGGCTAGATAGGAGGGGACACGGATTTCTTTTTGCAAACGGCGTCGTCCTAATGAAAGCTTTTTTTTGCACCGGAAGGTGTGTAAATTTACTGATGGATAAATATGTCTCTTATATGCACATAAAAAATAAATATTATATCTTACGGTGAGGAAACATCATAAAAAAATTATCTTAAAGTGATTTTCAAGACCCGTTTTAATGTTATACAATTATCTATCCTAGTAACAAGTCCTCTACAACCATCTTTATTATAGGGTGTCGTTTTTATGAATTTATTTTTCAAAAATAAAAATTTATATTTATATAATTCTATATTTCTTTGAAAAAATCATTTTTTTTATCAAATAACAAATATGAAATTTCTTTTTAACATTTATTAAAAAAATTATAAAAAGTATTTAATTTTAGAATATAGAGGTTGCCAAACAGATCCTATATTTCTCTATTTTGTTACTCTTGAATAAGACTATAAGAGGATGCTTGTCCTTATCCTTCTTTGACATTGTTCATTCGGAAATAAGTCCGCACCTTTCAGACTATTATATTAAAAATATTAGGATATAATATATTTAATTAATTTAAATATCTGTTGTAAATTTATTCATTATAATTTATTATCTAAAATCATAACAAAATGCGGCTGATATCTATGGTTCATGTCTCAAGATAGTCCACTCTTCAAATTCTCATGGATCAATTGATGTTATCCATTTCAGGAATATAATTTGAAAAAATGATGCAGACGACTACGAGAGTAGTCCTCATATCCGAACCAGTTGTCTAGGTTTAAAAAAGGGACAAAAATAAGTAAAAAAACAAAACAAATATGTATGATAAGCGTTTGCGGTACAAAATTATAAAATGAGCCTGCTATATCTTAATGTCCTCAGATTATAATATATCATGAAAATAAAATTTGCGGGTACAAAATTATAAAATGAGGTTGTTATGTCTCCACCTCCTCAGATTATATCATGAAATTAAAGTAATTATGATTATTAAATTAATGTTTGGTGGATGCAGAAGATGTACTTATATTTTGTCACAAACTATTTGTAAGAAATTACTACTCGTTATTATTGCATTATGGGCCTGACCTGGAGTTGCCCTTGTTTACTGAGAAAAGTAGATTCCCTTTTTAATTGTTTCGGTTGATGAATCAGAGGCAGCAGAAAAGCTCTTGTCTCGGACGTCTGCCAGGTATACATTTTCCGGGACACACCGAGGCATGTATCATTACTTCCCATGGTTTTTCTGCTTTTAAGTGGAAACTAGTGAGCTTTTTATGAGTTTGTGGAGAAGAGAATGGGGAAGGAATCTTTAATAGATTTTTTAAAGAAGTTTTTAATTTTAAATTCAAAATGTATGTAAAAAGTTAAACTTTCAATGTGCTCCTGTTAGCTCTCTAAAAATTTGAGAATTTTATCTCTCTTTAACTCTTTTAAAAAGCATTTAGGTGGTTTCTTTTTTTTACAGAAAGTACGCTTGCTCGTATCGATATACGTCAAATACTCCGAGGAGTTTTTTTCATTCAAAAAAGCTTATCATCTAACCGAAAGACATGAAAATGTCTCCGGAAGTTTAGACAATAAGACTTTAATGTCTGAAAAGAAAACATCCCAACTTGTAAGACCCCGCTACCTGAAACAAATACGATTAATTAATAACAAGAAAATATAATAAATTTAATAATTAAATCAGTATAGTTTATCAAAAGATGGTAAAAGTGAATAAAATAATAAATATAAAAATAATTTGAAAAAAAAAAGATAATATAAGAAAGAAAACAGAAATATATATATATATATCTAACCAAAGGGAGACCTATTGGCTAGATATATAAAAAGATAAATAATTACTAAGAATAATTAATGATAAAAGTATTAAAACATAAAACTGTAATCTTCAAAAAATATCTAAAATTTTAAAGAACTAATAAAATAAAATGTAATAAACAAGCCAACAAAATGGCACTGAATTGCCGTTTACTAGGCCAAGAATATACGCCATCAATCATGGTCACCCATAAATGGTACAAATAAAAGCCATAAATCAAGGCTGCAATTCAATATACACCGGTTAAGATATTGTGTTAAATTCTAATTAATGAGAATTACAACATTTAGAGCATATATAAACAAGCAATTATTCGAGAAAATTACATTCAAAGATTAACACCAATCAAGTGAATCAACTTACCATTTAAAATAGCTAAAATTTAAAACTGCAATAACTACTATATTAATCAATTCAATATAATAAAAAATGGCAAGAAGCTTACCAATTTTACAAAGCAAAGCCTTTAATCATGCAAGAAAATTAATGAATAATATTTTTCAAAATCACACTAATTGATACTACCATCTTATCATCACCAACAATCACCATATCTCGTCATGTCACTAACAACAACGATGAACAAATTCTAACCTTAGAAGATCATAAAACACAATCGCAAATAAAATTTGTGGCTCAAAAATTGATAAAAAAAACAACATATTAAGCACATAATATACAGAATAATTTTGACTACACTTCACCAACATTCTCATCTATCAGATAAATCAAGAAAAGACAAAATTATGACATAACACAACACCTACAACAAATGATAATCGCGCACAAATACAAACTTAAAGAGAAAATCCGAATTTTACATCAACACTTTTAAAACATAAATATTGAATATACTAAGAAAACGAATAATCACATAAATATGTAAATTAAGAATCGGAAAAAGTACACCTTTATTTTTGAATGTCGAAATCTTGACATGTAGATCCGTAGATGAGCCCTGACGCGACGATTAGAATACGTGTGTATGATGTTTGTTGGGAAAGAATCACCAGCACTCCTTTTCCCGTTCCATTATCGTGAGGCACGATCGGATCCGATTAGTACGCTGGTTGACAAATACTCAAATAGCACCATAAACTTTCCGCCCGAAGATAGAACCACGAACACAAAGATTGATATACAATCGTTGACGAGAGATACCAAGAGACGAGAGAGAAGGGAATAACATTTAGGTGTTCTTGATTTATTATCATTAAATAGAATATTTGCTTCCTTCTATTTATATCATTTTTCTCTCATTCTCTCTCCAAATTGTCTATTAAATAATAATAATATACGAGATGATAGCCCGGGAAGCCGAAGGCCTCTGCAGACCCGAACAGATCAGGTTGCAGTCTACGGCCATCTCCGGACGAGCCGTAAACCTTGGGTAGCATGTGACAAGGCGCCTCGTGGTTTTTTCATTTATCTCCCTCAAGCAGCTGAACACGCGTCAATCACTCTTATATCATGTCATCCTAAAAAATCTGGACTAATTCCCACGTGTCCTAGATAACTTGTCCCTCTCGCCCATCTAAGGACTAGACTAGCCACCTATAAATCATAAAAATCCAAGCATGAAGAACGAGAGCAGAAGTTTTTTAAGCCCAAAAAATAAGTAAAAAAGGACTATGATCATCATGATAGTTACAGATCATAACTAAAATCTCGAGTTGGCGCCGTTTTCAGGGAAAATTTCTCATTATACTACAATGACGTGGTTATAATCTCCTATGAAAAAGAACCTTATCATTAAGTAAAAGACCTTTTCGTTAATTACTGAACGGAACTGACATAAAGTGATGCTTTTGAAAGTTTTTAATTACTTGGTGATGCGTTTGAAATTTTTTTCAACAATATGACTCAATTGCAAGTTTTGAGCGAGATTAGTGATTAATTAGTTATTTAACCTATTTGTTTAATATATCGAGTGATCACCAAATTATGAAAAATTAAAAATGTTATATCGAACATATAACAGAAAATTAATGCATTACCGTCGGAGCCGGTGAAGAAAATAATTCCCAGCTCAAAACTAATCCAAAACCGTTAACAGACCTCATCATCCAACAGTGTAAGGTACTTTCAGGCGGATCCATCATACCAAATACCCCGCTGTCATTGGTCACACAAACAACGCACGGATCACACCTCTCAATCAATCCCAACCCTCCATTATTCACCAATTCAACGGATCACAATCACCTCCCCCCAAAAATGAAATCAAACTCAAATTTGCCGCTCTTTACACCCCCAAACATTCACCTATAAATCCCCACACCCCTCAGCTCAACTCATCTCATCCAATTCACAACAACCTATACACACAAACGAATATATATCTGTATCTTAGTTGTATTGTAATGGCACGAACAAAGCAAACAGCGAGAAAATCGACGGGAGGAAAGGCCCCGAGGAAGCAGCTGGCGACAAAAGCGGCGAGAAAGTCGGCACCGGCAACCGGAGGAGTGAAGAAGCCCCACAGATTCAGGCCAGGGACGGTGGCGTTGCGAGAGATCAGGAAGTACCAGAAGAGCACTGAGCTTTTGATCCGGAAGCTCCCGTTCCAGAGGCTTGTGAGGGAAATTGCTCAGGATTTCAAGACGGATTTGAGGTTCCAGAGCTCTGCTGTGGCGGCGCTTCAGGAAGCGGCGGAGGCGTATTTGGTGGGGTTGTTTGAGGATACTAATCTGTGCGCTATTCATGCGAAGAGGGTGACTATTATGCCCAAAGATATTCAGCTTGCTAGGAGGATTCGTGGAGAGAGGGCTTAGAAGATTGTTGTTTGGGGAATTTAGCTTATGGTTTATGTTTTTCAGTTGGAGTTTAGTCTCATGTATATCTTGATGATGTTTTAACCATGAATCAGAAATTATGTTTTGCCTAATTTTAGTTGTTTTGCTATGTATAATTGCCATCTTCGTTTTCTTGAGATCTTTGTTGGTTGTTTTTGATATCTGAAAAAAATGAATAATTTTATATAATCAAATGGTGTACATGGTGTTTGATAGAATGCTACACTGAATGGTCTTTGAGATACCAAATAGAAATGTTTAAGATAGGCATTAGTATTTTTCCGTATGACCACATAGGTTTTGATGGTGGATTCATTGTTTAATAATTGGCTGAATATATGGCAAAACAGGGGAGGATGATCGTGATCCTTCAGCTTGCTGAATATGATCTAGATATTCTAGTCTCAACAGCTGTTTGATACAAAGTCAAAAGAAAGATTAGGTTGTCTACTCTGTTTTCTTATGTTAAGTTTTTGTTTTAAAATAGGATGGCGTTCAAGTTAGTGTTCCTCGTGGCTATTGTGCATTATGATTGCAGCTTGCAGGTGGAGTTGAGAGCCAGATGGTATTGCTATGCTGATAATTCACTCAGCAAGCTTTTACATATTGCTTGTACTGATCAAGTAAATCAGGGATTTGTTGCTGCAAGAAAACTTTTACACAGATTACTGAATTTTATTTCATTGGAATTTTAATTGAATGGTGAACAGGGTTTCATGAAAGACTGGATCATGTAACACTTACAACCTATATCTGAACCATTGAAGCGAAGCAGCTTTACGTCTATTATCAAATGTTTTCCCATACAAATACAAGTTTAGAACTCAAGGGCCTATGTGATTAATAAACAGACTCACATTTCTATGGACTACAGAGTTACTACAGATACAATCAGGGCAAAAGCTCCGGACTAAACTACAACTGATGTATCTCTATGTACAAATCAATACGAAGCATACAAGAAACGACTCAAACAATAACTTATATCTTAGCCCCTGTTGTGTGGAACTGCAAAATCTTAGAACCGAAAGGAGGTATCTCCTAACGTGTTTCTCTCGGGTTGGAGTCGTGGTCCATCCTCGCTACGTACACTGCTCTGAGTGCTCTCATTTGATTCGTCATATGTGAAGGATGATAACCGGTTATCATTTGCAAGTTGTGCTGTTTGTGTTTCTGGCGGCAAGGATAATGCAGCTGGAGCCATGGCACCAAATCCCTTTATAAGAGAAGAAACACTTGAATCCCACAAGAAGGTGTGAAGGAGTATAGAAACCTTTGCATGCCGGTGCAATGAGAGCTTCTGGCTGAGGGAAACAGTATCGTAACATCGTATTTGTCCTGCTGGAGAAACAATCCAGGGAAGGACTTTCTGGTTAGATACTCTTGAAATCACTAGGAGTTTACCTGCTCGGTTTGCTTCTTTATACATGTTGCAGAGGCCTGAACGTGTTGAAGATGCATCATCATCACCTTCAGCTACGGAAGATATGTATATAAAACCCTGCAAAGCAGACCAAAGTAGAGAATCAATCTTTAAAGCAAAATATCAAGTCAACCGCGAGTAATGGACACATTATTTAATATGTTATTCTAAGAGTTGCCATGATGATGATCCTTATCATTACTAATGTTAAAACAATCAACTTTTTATTGGGAACAAAAAATATTCTTGACACCGGATTAATCTGTTCTTGCTTCTACCAATTTAATATGTATATATCAGCTCAGGTCAAATAGTACAACTGTTTTAAGTGATATAAGGAAAGTCCATATTGAAAATCAGAACCAACTTTATCAGTTGCAGTCTTGTATGATGTCTAATGCATCTTTTCTGAGCTTTGTTATCTCATTTATGTAATGACGATGAGAGATGGATAATCAATTAAGAACCTCTTCAGTGCGGCTAATGGCAAAGCCAAGCTTTGTGTCAGTTTCTTTTATTTTGATTTCAACAGGAATTTCTCCTTCTAGAGGAGAATACCACAGTCGAACTGCTCTAACAACACCAATGTCCACCCCATGGTAATCCTCGAAGCCATACAAACTTGCATTAGCCAAATTTGACAAATCCGACAATGACCCAGCATTTACAGTTGAAGATGCAGTCTCTCCTGATATCTGGTTCAAAAAAAGGAAATTAAAAAAAAATGCTGTCTGAAGAAAATAAATGTAACACTCTCCAGCTAAGAACTTCGTTTGAAACTGACATTTAGTGAAGATACCGTTTCCTTTCATATTATCTCTGTAAAACATATTGTTAATGAAAATTCTATTTAGAATTGTTTTTTTTAAAGATTTTACCTTGGTAAGTAGGGATTCAGTCTGGATGTTCATGAATACAATAGGGACCCCTGATGCCTGAGAGGCAGTCAGCCATGCATTAGATCTAGCAAGAGTGTCCTCCAGATCATTGTAGCGGGAAGGGTTTTTGTCTGAGGTTCTAGGAAGGAAGAGTATTGAAAGAAAAAAGCTTGAGTTAGGAACTGATAGTTGCTCCTGCATTCTCTTCTCCCATGGATAAGATACCTGTCCATCTTTAAGTGGAGTCTTAGCTAATGCATCCACCATCCTAGAGTTTCTTGAAGCTGCACAGCATTTGCAATGTAAAATTGTAATGCATAACAAGGAGGAATTAACTAGAACTAAAATATTGCAAGTTTAGACAAACCTGGCAATATATAAAATATAAACCAAGCATATTTAACATTAAAGTGAATTTTATGTAGCCAACACTGTACAGAAAGATGCATAATAATCAAACAAAGATCACTTAATATCCTTCAGGACAAACCATTAAGCTGGAAAGTTAGTAACCATGAATCCTCCGTTACTAATAACAAATGTCTGTAATTTTAACCAGTTAAAACATGAAAACCGCACTTGATTAATTTTTTGGCTATCTTGAATCTTAAATGTCCTTGTGCTCATACGATTTACCCTCAAAAGAAATTATAAAACCGTAGATTATTATGACAACCTCTGAACTGATCTTAGAGGCTTGTCACCTATTTCTTTACACAAAAGCATCAAGTCCTGAAGTGTTATTACACTGTTTGTGATTAATATGAGGTAGCATGTTCTGAGCTATTCTTTACAGGGTAAATAATATTTAAGTGATTCAGAACTTATTCTACATGTTAAACATTCAATTGTGCTTTCCAAACCAGATATTGAACATGTATACATTTGAACCATTAATTACACAGCTAACTGGGAAGTGTCACCTACATATGCGCAGTTTCACACTCTTAGTTTCTTAAGCATTATGAACCTTTCCTCCAGAAAAAATTAAAATAAATAACAAGAAATGCATTTTGGTGTAGTTATTGATCCTTTTCAGGAGAAAATAGTGTCGGTCATATACACAACACACCCATATATTCTCACTAAAATTAGAGTGTGCAGGTCGTAGATGCGTTTCCTACAGGCTGATGCTTATTTTCATACAATCTTGGATTAATTTGCATCTTATTCTCCTTTTTAGTGAATGATAGACTCGCTAAAAAAAATGATGTAAAGATACATGAAGTGGTAATGGTAAAACGATTCTTATGATCCTACATCCACTTGATGAGACAATATTTGCATTTCAAATGTTCTTACACACTAGACATTTAGCATTTAATATTATATTAATATCTGACAAACAATTTTGCTTATTTAGCTAGTAAATTACAAGAAAATTCCAGAGTTATGCATCTTCTCCTTGATTAGCTTAGAAATATATACGTAGTTCCAGTTAAAATTTTGTACTGTAAGCCTAATAAATTCCTAATAGCCTCTTGCTGTTTATCCTTGGAATTTAAAGATAAATATTGTGTCACTTCATCTTTTCTATAATTAAATTTTAATACTTGTGGTTAATATAGGGATCCTTAATGAAGCAGAGATTTCAATCCCCACACGCCAAGCCGACTTTGAATATATTGGAACCTATACAAATTTTAGTAATCATGATATAAGTGTTATATATTTTACTGTTGGGTCATGGGTGTGTTTTCTACGAAGTGATTGGATAAGCCAACCTCGCCACAAATGAAGTATATATTATGTCTTACGCCCTTATTCCATCCCAATTCCCACCTTCGTATTAACGAGGCACAGGTGCTCATTCAGAGGACTGGAGCCTTAAGAGAGTCCCCTACATGCTCTGCCACAGTACTACATAAGAACACGTTTGATATCAGTTGTTTTTGTTGAAGTAGGAAGAAAGGGGTAGCATGTACATGGAATTTTATGAATAGACAGCCAAAATCGTATCAAAGAGTGGCGAGTGGGTTGGTGGAGAAAATAAGAAATGTGATCATAGCTTTTGACTAATCATTTTGATAAGTCAACGTAAGAGTCTGGTTAACCATCACCAGAAAGTATCAGGCTGCAAAATGTAGGCAGATTGGGCAAGTGGGTGGGTGGAGGATTATGCTAGGTACCAAAAATGATCACAATTCACAGATCGAAGAAAATTTTGACAAGGTCAAACCAAATTTCACCGTCGGCAATGGTTTACTAGCAAGCTAATGCTGCTAAACCCATGTTACCCGGACTAGATAAAAGTGTCCAAACTGGATACGTGTCTGAGTGTGTTGAAAATTTAATATGATTTTGGCCTAAAATAAGTGTTGGACTGTCCATACTCATGTCCGAGTGCCGAGTGTCTGACACGGGTACTCGAGGCAAGATAAGAGTCGAGGTAACGTAGCTACTAAACTATACAAGACCCGTTTATACCTGTATCATTTGATTAGCAGGCATGCTTAACACCTGTAAATATGTTTCTGCCTTAACTATCAACCACCAAAAGTGACTCAATTAATGCGGCCAACAACTCTCTGATTCCAGAACCCATCTAGAACATACAGATAAGCAACCAAACAGTAGTACGATAGTCGTAGTCGTTGTGTTCACAAGTATGCCTAAAGTCAACTATATTTCACAAGAATAGTCAACAAAGCATCTATGAGTTCAGACTCCCAGCTAACCTTGATGGGTCAGTTGTGACAAACAATTTCTGTTCATTACAAGCAATTTAATCTAGTTCAATTAGCAAATAGTTCATAAAATTATTGCACGACATGATATCGGACTTGATACCTTGTATATTTTTGTAAATAATAAACGCAAATACGACATGATATCAGACATGATACCTTGCAAATTGAAGCACTCGGCCTCGGTCCGATCAACAAACCCAACAGCATAATTAGGATCACCAATCGACCTCAACATATACTGTTTCCTGCCACCGGACTCATTAGGCACAATACACGCCATGAGCTCCGCAAACTGGTCAGCTCCCCTCCTAACACTCACCCGAATCGACGTATCTTTCGACTTATAACACTCATGAAGTATCTTCTGCACACCAGACTTTCCGTTTTTAAACGGAGATCGGACAGTGAGATTTCCAATAGTAATGATTTCCACAATGTCTCCTGTCTGAAGGGTGTCAGGTGTCCATTCTTCAGACTTGGAGCTGGACTTCAAGCACTGGATTGAGACGACGGGGGTGTTTTTGGGTGAGTTGAGCGGCGTGGATCGACGAGAAGAGGCTGGTGATGATGAGGAGGATGAGAATGAAGCGCTGATCGATGAGGTTGAATGATCCATTATCATTTGTGGACTTGTTTTTACAAGCTTAGTTGGATCATGGCTAGAAAAACAGAGGGGTTTATAATAAGCTTTATATAGAGACAGAAGTGTTGGCGAGATACACGCGTGTACAGGATTACTTTCTCGGTCCCGCCCGAAAGTTTACTTGTGCACAGTTTGCACGTATTTTGAGATTCTCGTAAATTATACTCCCTCTGTCCCTCTCATTTCTTTACAGTTACTATTTTGGGATGTCCCTCTCATTTCTTTACATTACCATAAATAGTAAGTTTTTTCAATCATTACACCCACTATCTTCCCCCACTATCTCATATTTAACAATAAAAACTACTATTACACCCACTACTTTCCTCCACTATCTCAAATCTATTATTAAATATTGATGGGTCCCACCACTTTACCCACTTTTCATCTAACTTTACTCATTTTTCATACATTGTCTTGGTCTCCGTGTCCCCCTCCAATGTAAACAATTGAGGGGGACGGAGGGAGTAATGTATTTTTAATTTTTTTAATAAAAGTTTAAATTTCAAATTTTTTTTAAGATTTTTTAAAAAATCAAATATATATAAGTATAGTTTATAAGAGTTTTAAAATACGTAAAGAACCTGGTGGGACGGAAAAAGTATACACAGAGGTGGTAAAAGTTTGCGACGGAAACAATTAAGAGTGGTAAAATAAAACATGGAATGATAATTGTTAAATTAATATTTGGAAACTTACTAACGATATTATTTAATTGGAGGAGTTGTTGCTCGGTCTTTTTGACCACTGCTCCAATCAACAACTCTTGACATTTTTAATTCGCTTTAAATTTTTATACTAGTGAAGGAGAATTGAATAAAGCATCTTGCTTATTGTCTAGTTACTCCCCAAGTCCTAACCCAACAATATAAGACACATTGTCACTGACTTGTCCTGTTAAGCACGTATGACGCCTCTCTCTAATAATTACTTGATCCATTTCAAAATATTAATCTTATTTAATACAAAAACTTTATATTATTTGTCGTCTTCACAAATTAATATCAATTCATATATATAATTTTATTATTCTTAAAGCATATTTCAGCCTTACAAAGAGGTTTGGCCGTTGGCTTGGTGGTAAAAGTTGACAATTCAAGGAAGAATTATACTAAATAGTTTTAATACCTCTTCCTTCGGCCCCTTGATTCACAATCCTCTAGCCTTTTAATGCGGGACAGACCTTCTTCCGTAGCTTAATAAACAAAGTAGAACTGCTATAAAGTTTTAATTTTTCAACTTTGCACATGATATATTTATTAATTACTTTTCATATTGAGTTAAGTTCCATATAATCCACATATTTAGTGTAGCACCGTAGACCACATATGTTCCGCAACTATAGAATGACATAAAAACACTATAAAATGTATGAAACTTGTTATTTTGTGAAATACATTCTATAAATATTATTATTTCATGAAAAATATTGAAAATTATTTATGTTCGACAAGTAGAACACATATGTTCTGTAATATGTAAATATGTTCTGCAAACTTAACATGTTTTGCAGAATAATGTGTTTTTCACTATTTAACTTGTCGAATGTTTAGAATTGTCAAAATTTTTAACAAAATAATGATGTTTACAGAACATGATTTGAAAAATAACACATTTTGCAATGTTTTTATGCCATTTTATAGTTGCAGAACATACGTGGTCTACGGTACTACAGTAAATATGTGGACTACATGGAACTTTGTTCTATAATTATAATATGATATATAAAATATAAAATATGTAGTTTAGTTTAGTTTATTTAAATTTTCTGGATCTAATTTTAATTATTATATACTATTTAACATAGAATTTAAAGGATGATATTATGATTAATATTATTTAGCAAAAATTAAATTATTTATTTTTCAAACTTTTAGTTACATCTATCTTCACTCTGTCACACAAATCTACCCTTAACAGAAATTACACATATAATAACTTTCTATAAAGCGATCTATAAGTATGCTATAAGACTGGGATATTGTTAGACCAGCTTATGTGAAAAGATAGGAAACATATCGCATATCCAGAAGAAAGAAGTTATCAACTGAGAGTTGATTCAGCTAATATTAAGTCAGGTTGTTGCGAGATATATCAACAGATTTTATACAAGTATAAAAAGCCCCCCTGCCGGTTTATTTTTTTTTCACTGAAGGAGTGGTTAATCATGAAGAGGGTAAATAGTTTTTACTGTTTCTCAATATTCTTGGTAATCTTGTTAGTCAACCAGAGTGTAGCAAATGTGGTTCAAAATGAGGCAGTCTCGGGATCAGATGATCATGCTTCTAAAGAAACAAAGGCTACAATAGATGGAATTGAAGATTCTAAAGTAGCAGGCTGGCGCCCCGGAGTCCATGGATTTCCGTGGTCTGGTCGAGGAGGTTTTCATGGCCCTGGAGAAGCCTTTCCTTGGGCTGGTGCAGGAGGTCATCATGGCCATGGGGAGGCCTTTCCTTGGGCAGGTGCAAGAGGTCATCATGGCCATGGGGAGGCCTTTCCTTGGGCAGGTGCAGGAGGTCATCATGGCCCTGGGGAGGCCTTTCCTTGGGCTGGTGCAGGAGGTCATCATCATGGCCCTGTTCCTGGTGGTTGGTTTCATTGGGGTCGGTTGCCTTGGGCAGGTGGGGGCGGTCACGGTGGTGCAGGTGGTTATGGTGGAGGAGCAGGAGGTAATGGTGGTGCAGGAGGAACACCAGGTACACCAGGAACACCAGGTGGTAATTGGCTTCCGTGGGGAGGTAGAGGTGTTCCCGGCGGAGGTGAAGGTGGCCAAGGTGGAATACCTTGGTTCCCTTGGGGAGGTCAAGGCGCCCATGGTGGAATACCTGGGACACCAGGTGGTATTTGGTTCCCCTGGGGAGGTAGAGGTGGCCATGGTGGATTTCCTGGAGGAACACCCGGAACACCTGGAACACCCGGAACACCAGGAAGGGGAGGCCATGGTGGATTTCCTGGAGGAACACCTGGAACACCGGGAGGCAGGGGTGGTAATGGAGGCGCTGGAGGGGGTGGTAGGGGTGGCAATGGAGGCAATGGAGGTGGTGGTGGTGGTGGTGGAGGTCCAGGTGGCTCACCTGGTTCACCAGGCGGTCCTAATTGCGGTGGAAATGGTGGAGGCCCTGGTGGCAGTGCTGGTGGTTGCGGTGGCCGAGGTGGTGCTGGTGGTGGAAGCGGGGGAGGTAGAGGTGGAGGATGGGGGGTGCGACCTCAGCCAGGAATACCACACCCTGGCAATGCAGCATGCGGAAATATGCAAATAGTGCCTGGTACCCATGGATATACCATCACTTATGACTGCGGTAACTGCAAGTACCAGTACACCGTCGATAACAATGGCATGGCGACCGGCGGCAGTGGTAATTGCTCTTAGGTGATCAGTAGTAGTGATTGTTTCTAGTAGTGGAATAGATTGGTAGCTCTTCATGATCTCCAGGAGTTTTCTGTTGAGTATGCATAAATAAGATGTAGCAGTAGTCTTTCTTTTTGCTATTCCTTTTTTCATTCTAATGATAGTTTTCTTTTTCAAGTATCTTAAAAGCCTATTCAAAATACTAGTTAGCCTTTGCTAGTAATTAAACTAAACACTTATGTGATATGTTTCTCACTTATGTGCTAGTAATTAACCCATTCTGATATACACCATTATCATCCCTACTTCATTACTATCATATCCATGTTCTGAAGCACAAGATTTAGACACAGAAAGCTTCTTGATTCACAACCCAAGAAAATCAGCTTATTAAGGAAAAAGAAACTTCTGCTAGCTCCACTACCTTAAAAAACCAAAACAAACCAAATCCATATTGCTTCCTCATCTAAAAACCAAATCAAGCTCATCAAGAAAACCTCAAATCCTGCAATTACTTCAACCAGTGCTTCCTTCATCTTCAACCAAAAACCAAACTAAGATTCTCAAGCCCACTACTTCAACTTCAGATTCTTCACTCAAAAACAAAACTCATCAAACCCAGATCAACTTCCAACTCACCCACCATCAAAACCCAACTAAAGAAGCTCAATTCTACCACACCAAAGCCATTATTCACAGCTAAGAAATCTTCAGATCTTACTACAAAGCCCAAACAGACAAAAACAGAAAAGCCCAAGCTACAAAAAAAGAAAAAGAAAAAAAGAAAGCAGCCCGTTTGGATAGATGAAGATGAGGAGGATTTAGTTTCAGATTTCAGAGTTCTACCATCAAGATTCCAAGAAACATTAATTCCAGATTTGGAAAGATTCTCCACATCTTCCAAAGTTTATCTCACTAGAGCCAATAAAGAAAATATGCACCTGCCAATCGTTACACATGTACACTGTACACATGTATGGCGGCCGACTCATTATTCTGCCTATAATTATCATGTTCATATATGATTAACTGAAAATTGTTGTTTAACCAATCTTCTGGAAGATTGTGTGCAGCATGCATATGTGTATCAGGTTATAGTGTAGTCAAGCTTCAAACAGGACAGAGATTACCAATCTATATTAAGTAATCATTCACATTCACTCATCTACATCTTTAACACCTTTCTTGTTTTGACAATCATTTAGCTCCTATAACATTTCTTGTTAATTATTCCACTTGTACCTTGGATAGGTCCTCACTGTGATAGAAAATGAAAGACTCCATCCCATCTCACCGTACAGACTTCCTACTGAACAAAAAAAGAAGAATGTGTGCCAGACGTTGGCGATAATGCAATCAACGCATGCAACTACCTTAAGTTAGCAATTCCATTGAAACATAGTTTGCTAGAACTTTGGAGCTTTAAATACCCCAGAAAGTCTAAAATTTTGAAATTCAAAGCATTAAACTGTTAAAAGAGTTATAAACACTTCATCGATCCTAATAATATGCTTTTTACCGGTTAGTTTATGGTCTTCTGAGATGACCATAAAGGACATACAACCGTCGGCCCCTGCAATATTTCTTAATAAGCTATACATAACCTGTAGACTAGCTCTGAAGGAAGAAGCAGTCATACAAGTCAATCGAAATTTTACCATATACCAGCCATACCAAGAGATTTGACATCAGAGACATCACAGGAGACCTGTATATGGAAACAGTTTAAAAGGTGTCAACAGAACCCAAACCAGTCAATTGAAATGGTGCCATACCATCTTTACTTTTTAAAAAACACAAGTATATCATATTTGTCAAAGAGGGGAGTGCAATAGGCCCTCATTAGAATAAGTGGTTGATGTAAACATAATTTAGAATATTTGTAAGATACTTACCAAATTCATCTCATCCTTGGAACTGCATTGTTAGATTTAGTTGGCGGCCGTCTTTGGGATTTCAAATGCTCACCAGATACCACTGCCTTTGATCTTGTAATAGGTGCCGGATCAAGATTCTGATTTAATGATTTTTCTTTTAGAGGGCTGCCTAGTTGATGTCGGCCGGTTGATCTTCTTAACAGAGTGGAAGTTTTAGCTTGTCTGGCTTTCTGGTCTCCCATTGATGAGCAGCTGCTTTTCTTAACTAAAATTTCCTGACTAGCTGATTGAGGACTTCGATGTTTATCAGCTGATTTCAGTGATATGTTCGGACTGCAGACTTTACCTGAATTCTGGTCTCCGATCGAAGAGTAATAGCTACTCTGAGCTTTGCTGATTTGACTTCTTGGATCACATGCTTGAAGCTTGACTCTAGAAGGAGAATCTGAATCCGAAGATGATGGGCTAGTTGTATTTGCCATATCATATAACAAGTTATCATTCAGGAGCGGTAGCTGTCTTGCCCTTCTACTTGAGGTTAACATTGTGAGACGCAGCACCTGTATCCAAATATGATTGTCAAAATTAATTGGTCCAACAAAAGGAAACAATAATAGGCCAGAACTCTGTAAAAAACTATTATCCAATGGCATGTCTAAGATAAATGCATACATGTCAGATTATGTCAGACTTGTATAGACAATCGGGTGTTCATCTAAAGCAGGAAAAGATATTATACAAGAAAATAAGTCTAGAGAAAGAGCAGGTCTACATGTAGTCCTTTCTCTGTAACTTTACCAAACAAATAGGTAACATATTAAAAACCATAAAATAACATTATTTTACTCCAAAAGATGGTATCAGAATTATTATTACAAACGATACAACCCAGAAATGTAAGCGTGTATCTTCTCACTTGATTAAGCTTCCACCTTAGTCTGAGAGTTAAATTAAATTTGCTTATAAAAAGAACAAATTAGAACAAAGAAAACCTTTACGCTTTAATACAAATAAACTTCCTTCCACTAAATTTGAGTATAACGTAACACATTTAATAAGTTCAAGTACATAATGCCTTTAATTCTCTTCAACTTAAAAATATTCTCCAACATATTTTAAAGATCTAAGTGCAAGTACACATTCAGACATTATGTCTATACAATTCAAAAAAAAAACCAGTAAAATAAAGAAAGAATAAGATAATTGGAGATTTTGGTTGAAAAGAAAAGACAGTTTGTTGAAACATAAATCTAAGCTGAAAAGTGAAAACAAATAAATAACACTCATATGAAAGCACACTCACTTTCTGTTCAAGGATCGTCTTGTCTTTCTTTAGCTTTGTAATCAGCATGTTCTTCCTACGGATGATGTCTTCCAGCTCTGAAATTCTCTGTACAGTAAAGAAGGGAAGCCAACGGAATATTTAAGCCAAGTCCAAGAGCTTTAACACATGTATGAATAATCTGGTAATATTTAAATTGATCTATACCTTCGAACTTAAAAGTTTGGATGAGTCAAGAGACAATGAAAGCTCTTTTATGGCAGTATCCTTCTCTTCACATTCTTTGCGAAGATTGTAGATGTCTTGCTCATTATCCAATTGTAACTGTTGAAATACAGAATATTAGTTTTGCATATCGTATACGTCAAGAGATGTTCATTTGCTTATCCGCTAATTGATGGAACACCAGCAAAGAGAATTTAATTTAAAGCAGGCCAATATATCTACAACAGAAATTGTCTCTTACTGAATAACACATATCACTTCATCGGTGGAAAATCAATCAAGTGTACAGTTCATGGCATGTTAAAATTCTTTCTTTTGGTTGATTGGAATGGAGAAGACTGACTGGGTTTCTTGAGCTAAAATTTGAAACAGAATGCAAGATTCCATGCATTCAAAACAATTTGCTAATTTGTCGAAGGCAGGGTTTTCAAGGCGAGAGGTGCAAGGGAAAGTCCCTTGCACCTCTCGCAAGGGTGGAGGTAAGCGATGATATAAATACATGCGTACACATACATTTACACTCTTATAGATGGTATATTACTTTTTAATGTCTAAATGCAACCTGAGGGGAATATTGTATAAATTTTTAACAAATAAACTTTAAAAAAATTGGCAATGACTTGCCTTAATTGGAAATGTCAGCAAGATCAAACAAATAATATGGTTCAACTAATTGATTGATATACTTAAACTAATCTATCATTTCATTAAAACAAATATAATTATTTATCAAATGAAAAGAAGTAAGTTTAAGAATATGACATTCTGCAAACTTCAATCTAAGAATCAACGGATTGCTATAGTTGAAGTAAATTAAGATATAAAGAAATAATCAAAAAATGGTTACAGATTAAAGAAAAACATATCTATTGCAGAATTTCGTCACTAATATTAAATGAAATATGCTATACAATTTTAAGTTCCCAGTACTGGTAGAATCAAGAAAGCAAATTGAAACTAAAAAATTAGTTTCCCAAATTAAACTGCCTATAGTAAGAAAATGGTATTTGACTAATAATAAACTCTTCAAAAGAAGCTTTTAACATAATATTGCTTTCATAATAAAATATCTTTTAATTTGTGCTTGTGCCTCAACATTTTAGCTGTGCGCCTCACTAAAGCAGCTGCACCTCGGCCTTGGCAAAACTCTAACACGGCTAGTTTTAGACTAACAATACGTTGTGGACGGAATCTTGTGCTCATAAAACAACTCTTATTCACAAAATGATTGTCGAGATGCACATGCTTCTGTGGATGTGTGGTAATATGGAGAGGGAGGGAGGAAGGGGGAGAGAGAGAGAGCAAAAAATCAAGACAATAGGGTTATGGTGTTGGTAGCTCTGGCTAATGTGTGTTAGCTCAGAGTTTTCACTGAAGAAACGATGCAAGATTATAGTTTTGGTAGTTTTGTCATGTACAGCAAAGACTGAGTAAACTGGTCTGGCAAATGTCATATATAATCTAGAGCCTAGGCATATAGAAATGCGCAAAGGGGTGACCAAAAAATTACTTAGAAGTTGCTGGCATGATTTGGCTAGTATATCTTCCTAACACTGTATAAAAAAAACTTAAAGATTGTTGGCAAGATTTGGCTAGTCTTTCATCCTAACATCATATAAAATACTTCAGAACATGCCATTCCACATGATGTCTTTGAAGCAGGACAAGGGACTGATCCCTATCAACATTGGTTCAAAAGATTGTAAAGGGATAAAACATCCAACATCAACATCATTTACAAATAGCAAATTGTATCGGAAACATGTATCACAAGCAAAAGATGACTGAGATTGCAAAACAGCCAACTCCAGTGACCATCACTATTACTTGCATCATCATAGCAATGAAAAGAAAAGGAGTTTTAAAATCTAAGGAACATAACCTGGATATCTATTGTAGAATTAACACTTGGAGCCCAGTCTGACAAATTAGACATACGGCGCTCCTCTTGCTGACAAGGCTGATATTTAAAAGTATCTTCCCATTTAGAGAATTCACCAATTGCACTACCCTGATAACACAGTAAAATACATTGATACGCACTTATATTCATATCTTCAATTTTTACAAGTATGAAACAAATTGTCAGGTGCTTAATTAGCATAAATTGTTACCATCATGTCATCACAAGGAAGCTGATGAAAATTACAAGGTTGACAACCACAACCACCATACTTGATACTCCCAGAAAAGGGTTCACAAGAAGATTGCTGGCACATATCATCAGACTTATCTTTAAAATAATTAACTTGCTCACATAAACTGTCAAGTTCCTCCTGCATTGCTGAAAGCACTTGATCCTGGAATGTAACAGCAAACGAGACCCTGTCATCTATATGGTTGTGGAGCCTTGTACGAATACAGCTAATAAATTTTTTTTATCAAAACAACACAAAATCATATTACAACATTGAGCAATGAGCATCCCATAAGATGATTTGATTGATTACAGGATTACAATGAATAAAATTATATTACAACATTGAGCATCCCATAAGATTGTTCGATTAATTACAGGATTACGTTGAATTCATAAAAGAAACTATGTGAACATTTAGACAATTCTATTTTCTCAATGACTATGAACAGAAAATATTAACAAACTGAAATTATAGAATTGCATAACAAAAATACCACAAAACCTACTCAATGGTTGTTATTAAGGAGAAAGAGTCTCATAGACATTCAAATGAAGAATTCCATCATCTGTAGTAAAGTGAACTGAATTATAAAATGGCATGGAAGACAAAGACATGATATAAAGTTATAACAAATCCTTATCATTAACCAAACATCAAAACTGAAGCCCCATTATCCAGCTCTAAGAAAAAACAATACAATACTATTTCAAACCTGAAACTATAACTTACAAGTCATTATAACACATAATCAGTACAGAAATCTCATTAAAACTGAATGTATATAATGTATCAAGTCATGTTCAGTTTTATAAATTTAATCATCTTCTAAATGTATATAGACCAACCAAGGATCAACAATAAATAGCCAAATCACAGGTACCAAAAATTAGACAATATTATTTCAAAACCAGCCCCACAACTTACAATCACTAACAAGTCATTACTGCAGATAATAAATACAAAACAAATCTAACCTTCGAAATTCAAATTTGAAAAATGCTTATTAATAACAAAAGACACCCAAAGTACTGAAACATGATGATGCTAAGAAAGTATAGAATAGTAAAAAAATTACACTAAAAGTACATAAAGTATTAACAAAACTATTCAAAAAATCCATATACCCATATATATAAAATGAAATTCAAATCCAAGAATTCTATCATCTTTAATATACACATATATATTAAATGTTCACATGCAGTCAATAATCAATCCCTCATTTCCAACTAGAGCCGGCCAAACGGGCGGTTTGGCTCGGCCCGAACCGGCTCGAACCGACATTTAGCCCGTATTTTCATGTGCCGGTTCGAACCGGCACGAACCGGCCCGAACCGAGGTTTAACGACGAGCCGGTTACGGTTCACATATCTTCGATTCGCGAACCGTCACAAACCGGCCCGCCAAAACCGGTAAAACCCGCCCGAACCGTCTGGAACCGTGACCCGTGAAAGCCCGCTCGAACCGTTTGGAACCCGCGTGAACCGCGGTTCACGAACCGTGTAAACCTGTGATATTTAAACACATATTTTAATCAAATATTTAAACATGCTAATCTAGTGTCATTATGAATAAATTATTAACTTGATATATTTATTTTAAAAAAATATCATAACTAAATATCTAAATATATATATTTTTTTCGAAACTGATCTAAATATACTTTTTTAATCCACTTAAGAATCTAAATTTATAACATTTTAATATTTTCTTTTAACTTTTTAATATGCTTATAGTTATATTATAAAAGTGAAAATATTTTAAAATTAAAAATTTAGCAACTCGACATCATTTAACTGCTTAATTTTTTTTTAAAACATAAACATATACTAATTTGTAAGGCATATAAGTCTGCATCATAAAAAATATTGTTTTTAAATATAAAATTGGGTACTATCAAATAAATTAATATTATATCACAAAAAGGATAAAAACCACATAAGAGAATAGAGAATAATGAAAATAAAAAGGGGATATAGAAAAAGAAGAAGGAATGACTCAATGGGAATGCATGCCACCTGTAAGGGCTAGTGCCAACCCGCGTGAACCGCGGTTCACGAACCGTGTAAACCTTGGACTGTTTTTAAATATAAAATTGGGGACTATCTCTCTTGCTTTATCACACTCTTGGACTGTCCAGATGTCCAGTGTCCAGTGTCCACTGAACCGTTCGAACCGCAAACCGTTGAACCGCAAACCGTCCGGAACCGTGTGACCGCATAACCCGTCAAATCCGCCAAACCGTATAACACGGTTCCGGTTACCTTCTACACCAGCCCGGCCCGGCCCGGACCGGACCGCCAGTCTTGTCGTGCCGGTTACGGTTCCAACGGAGACGGTTCGAAACCCGTTTGAACCGGCACGAACCGGCACGGCCCGCCCGTTTGGCCGGGTCTATTTCCAACTAAACATCAACAATTAAGCCCCAAATCCAAGCTCCGGAAAATTAAACACCACATAATTTCAGAACCCATAACTCACAATCACCAACAAATCATTACTACCCATAAACCAAACAAGCAATAAAAACCCCTTATTAATAACCAAAGATCAACAATTAAGCCCAAAATAATCACACACAAAATCCAACAATCAAAATCAAAATTGAAAAAAACACCCATTAAAAACGCCACGAAATTATAAATAATCAAACCAAAAACAAACCCTGAGTTGAACAGAATTCTTCAGCCTCAAAATCTCCCTATCTTTCTTGGCATTCTTAACCGCAACAGCAATAACAGCAACAACCAAAACCCTCTGCACTGGACTAAACATTTCCCAAGCCATGGCTTCTTCTACCCCCAAGCCGCCACCAATGGCTTTAGCCGACGTGGCTTCCTCGGCTCCGACGAGCCGACCCTGCAGAGACAACCATGATAGCTGCTTAGCGGCTCGTACTGGCTCACTGGGAGGAATGAAGCTGCTAGATAGCCGGCGCGGAGCCGGAGAAGAACAGGGAGGGAATGGGGTTAGAGATATTGAAAATGGCGGCTTGAAATCGGCTGCGCTGAAGCCGAAATCATCGGCTTCGGCTTCCATCTGGGAAGATATACAGACAGGGGAAGCGAGAAGATAGTTGAGGTTGTCAGAATTATAAATGTGTGTGTATATGTAAGTATATGTTTTAAATTCTTTTACGAGAGGGAAGGGGAAATAAAAATTATTATATCTATTTTTGGATATGTGTTAATTTAAAGATTGTGACAGTTGTAATAATAAGCTGTGTTTTTTTTTGTTTTTGGATTTTTGTAAAGGGATTTCAAAATTTGAATTTAGGTAGTTTTGCATTTGTATTTTGTGTCATGGAATCTTGTTAGTAACAACCTACCTAGCCTATTGTAGTTTGAATTTTGGCTTTCATAATTTTACTACTGTATCGTTATACATTTTTTTAATTTTGATCAAATTATTTTAACACGTTTATTGATTTTCACTCTACGGCATGACAATAACAAAGTAACAATTCCAAGACGGCCAGTACAGTTGATTGTGAAATACGCCGGTAAGTTGAATTAATCAAAATTTATTAAACCCGTTGTATAACCATCATGATGATGATCCACAAATCTGCACGACAGTCTCTGTCGAAAATTGTTGCTGCTGTCAGAAAAATTGCTGATAAAAATCAGATAACTATTTGATCATATTTTTTAATATTTATTTATTTTGAATTATGATATAAAAAAAATAAGAGAAATGTTATATCCATATCAACTTTTTAATATGCAAAGCAATTTACAGAAGTTTGTATTAAAAATGTATGATTAATATAGATGCAAGGGGAGGGAGAATTCTATGTTGCTCTAGAAATATCATTTTTCAAAAAATAAATTTTTGATGAGATTTGATAGTGAAATTTATAATAGCTTCCAGCAAAAAGCTGAAAACAATTATTTACAAAAATATGATAGAACTAGCTTTTTTTTTCAAAATAATTTTTCAGCTAAAAACTGTTTATAAAAACTGCTCTTCGATTTATGATTTATCAAATAAATTTTCACATGTATTTGATCGAAAAACTATTATTGCTGTTTTTAACAGCAACGTCAAATTATTATTAAGATTATTTGCTGATTTGATAATAAGTTTAGAGCTCTTTCCCTTTCTTTAAATTTTAGTATGATGCTGTCTTTATATCCGTCAAATCTCCAAATACCACCGGATTGTTCAACTATCATTTATTAATATAAAAAAGAGAAAAAGAAAAATTATAAAAACAGCACTTTCTCCGTCCTTCTCATTTATTTACGTATTTTTTCATTACTCGACACGTATTTTAAAATGCATATAAAACATATTTCATAACTTTTTTTCTAAATTTTTCCTTTTTTTAATAAAAATTTGGATAAAAAATTATTGTATAATTTATTAATATATAAAAAGACAAAACGAAAAATTATAAAAACACCACTTTCTCTGTCCTTCTCATTTCTTTACCTTTTTTTTTCATTACTCGACACGTATTTTAAGACGCATATAAAACATAATTTCGTAACTTTTTTTAAAAAAAAATTCTTTTTTATATAAAAATTTAGATAGTAAATATTTATTTATAAGAAAAAAAGTTCAAAATAATTTGTCAGACTATATTTTATGAGAGTATTAGAATGCGTGACGAGCCATGTGCCCCAATATAAACAATAGAGGGACGGAGGAAGTAAATTTTAGGGGGGTTTTCACATATGCCCGTGTCTAAAAGCTTTTTTGCAAAAATATTATCATTTTATTAAACAAATTGTAAAAATACCATCTTTCAAAAAAAAATTGTAAAAATACGGTGGTTGCATATGCAACTATATCTGCAACTACTAGCGGCCTTATATACAACCACAAATGCAACTTTAAAAAAATCTATTGAAAATTATATAATTTATATTTAGTTACAAAATAAGTTGCAAGTGGTTGCAAATAAAGTGCCCCTGCGAGATCAATATTAAAATAACAAAAGCAACTACAAAATCAACTCAGAACAACCATTACCCCTAATTTTTAACAAAATCAACTCAAAACAACCATTACCTCTAATTTTTACATACCACTCAGCCTCCACCCAAACACAAACTTTACACACCCACCCCTACTCACCATCGTCACCACAATCGCACCCACACAATTCTTCTCACATCCTCATAAATCAGTTCTTTTAAAATCATCCTTGGCGGTGTTGCCGCCACTTTTTGCCTGGAATCCAACACAACTTATGTAATATGATGTTTTTGAATGTAGGAACGTGATTTGCATCGCGATCGAAAGAATAAGTGTTGACATCATGGAGATGAGAGAGAGAGTGCGAGAAGAGAGGAGAGAGAGGATAGTGAGAGGAAAGTTGAGAGAAAGACGATCTTGATGAAAACAAAAGAATAATGTGCAAGAGAGAAGATGAAGATGTGCAAGATGGAACAAGTCCCGTGCGTATGCAAAGTTGTTAGTTAAAATTATAAACGAAAAGTATTTTTGCAATACTTTTAAGCAGGTAGTAGTTTTACAAATAATTTGATAAAATGAGGCATTTTTGTCGAATTCCCTATATTTTAGTATGATGTTCTGGTTTCGATCATGATTGTGTCCAAGAATAATGGTAGTGCTTTCATTCTCAAAATTAATCTCAAATATCATGTATCATTATGTAATTGAATAATTATAACTTATCTCTAAATATATGATGATTTTATCAAATAAAAACATTCCAAAACAGCCTTTCTCCTCTCTCCCTCTGTCTCTCCTTCTCCTGTCTCTCCCTCTTCCTGTATCGAAGCCCGAGTCTGATTTTTTAGTCGTTTTAAGCCCCCCTTCTATGTCCAATCTCCATGATCATGATAAAGCTAACCCCACAAACCAATCATCTGGGGTTGCTCAAAAATCACTGAATCAAAATGGGTAATCGTCTGATTCGAATGACAAAGAGAGATCACAGAGAAAATAACAATGGGTCAAAAAGCAAGAGAATGGGTCGATCTCAAAGAAAAATGGTGGCAGAAGAAGAGATATTGCATAAACAAGCTCTGGCTATGGCTATTCACCAACACCAACTGTCTCAAAGATTTGAGGAGCATGTCCAGGCGAATTGGATCTCGCTGCCGTAATCAGACAGAGGCTAACAACGTTAATAGTGGACCTAAAATGGTACTCCCTCCGTCTCTAAATACTTTTCCTGTTTGTACTTTTCACGTTTGCCAACACACACTTTTGATCGTTAATATCTTTCATTTCGTGGTAGCATTAAATATAAAAACTTCACCGTATTAAAGTACTCGTGAATACGAATCTAACAAGATCACTCATGACTATATTTAGTTTTATAGATTAGATGTAAATTAGTAATTTATCTCATGTTATGAACAGTACCGACATCACAAACCAGAAAAGAAAAAAGAAACGGATGGAGTAGGACTTTAGTTGTTTTGTTTAGTTATGACTTTTGTTTCGTATTTTCTTTGGAATTAATCGGCCAAAATACACACTGACTTTGAGAACAAATCTTTTACTAATGTTTTGGCTTTTATACTTTAGTACGGATGTGTGTAGGATTTGTGGAGTGTTTTTTTAGGTTTGTGTAGGATTTGTCGCGGACGTGGCGAATAGCGGAGCTGCTTGGAATGATATGGAGATGGACATATTTCGCGTGGTCATCGTTCTCTTGGCGGTCGTGTGCGGAAGAGATAGCGTGACGGTGGTAGCGGTGGTGGCTGAGGGTTGCAGTACGGTCAGTATGGATTCGGTTTCGGAAAGGAAGACGTTAATTGGGGCGTTAATTGTGCCTCATAATGAGGGCGTTATTTGTGCCTCATAATTGAGGGCGTTTATGGTGCCTCATAATTGAGTGCGTAAATTGTGCCTCATAATTGAGGGCGTAAATTGTGCCTTATTTGAGGGCGTTAATTGTGTCTTAATTAAGTGCGTTAATTTTTATTAATTGTGCCTTAATTAAGAGTTTAATTGTCTCAATTATGAGTTATCATAATTGTGTGAATATTTTAAACACCACATGCATATACACGTGATTTTATTAATAGTTAATCATTGGATATATTTTTTATTTTTATAATATATATAATTTGTTATATATTGACTTATATTCTTCTTGTTTCCTTTGTTTTATTTTTCAGGACTCTAAGAAGAAGACCGGTTTTTCTTTTCGGACTTTAAAGTTTTATTGTCTAAATTTCCCCGGTCATCTTGCATGTCCGACGCTTAGATAATAAACTTTTTTGAATGAAAGAATTATCACGGTGAACTAGCGATTCATATTTGTGAGATTTATTCTCATTTTCCAAAAAAAAGAAAAAACATTCCAAAACACGTCACCTGTATCAACAGAAATTTTTTGAATACCCAGTCTAGTCCTCTCGCGTTATGGCAACTTTCATTGCTTCTGTCTAATGTCTATCCTACAACTACAAGTTTAACTTTTGATACTTGGCAAAAAAAAAAAGAAGGTTTCACTTTTGATACCAGTGCTAAATCAGCAACAAGATTGAAGCTGTTGAATGTAAAACTCATCCAACATGTTCCAATGATTAAAGGGCTTTTGAAGATCTGAATCAAAATGGTCAAATTAGGACCGACACCTCTTTTGATTGGAGAACAGATCAAACACCAGGTGATTACTAGAGAGAGTTAGAATATGGTACAACGGGGAAAAACACACAAAGGTGTCATCTTCCAGCCCAAGATTTTTGCATTAACGGTGTAATTTGCACTCTTTTTGAGGACTACTAAATCAATTTGTGGTTGCGTTTAATTATGGAAACAAGCGAGGATGTCAGCACAAATTACTACCATGTCAAAAAAAAACGCAAAATTACTAACAAGTAACATCCTCAAGAGTCGTGGCAAAAAAAAAAAAAAAAAACATCCTCAAGAGCATGTAATATAGGAAAGGTTTTCGTAAAAATAAATTGGGAAAAAAATTCAAGAATTTTCTGGGAAAAAGTTGGTGACTAAATTTCTCATGAAAATTTTTCCCAAGAAGCTTCTTATAAAAATTTCTTGAGAAATTTTTTTATTGAAGTTCTTTCCCAAAAGAATGATTGATTCATATTTAGAACCAAAATGGGGAACGCACCAAATCCAATATCATAATCGATGAAATACATTTAAATTGTTATGGTTTTATAGCTAAACCAAAATCAAATTATTAGAATCAAAACCCACATCCACCTGATCACATATTTTGCTAGGTCTGTGTATGGTCTAAAGAACTCTTTTGACGTAGAGAAGCATACAATTGAGCAACAAATACATCACATTGTACAAGAGCATCTACAAAAAGAGTATACTAAATACGGTCTTTCTAAGGGCACACAATAAGCACGTATTTTCATGAAAAAAGTTTGTTTTGATTGGTGAAATTTGTGTGAATGCAGAGGGGCCATTAACATTTATTACTCATCCACCAATCAGAAGCTAGTATTTTCATAAGAGTTAGTTTCTATTGTGTGCCCATGGGCACACCATAGAAAATTCGTACTAAATAATACTTCATCTGTTTTTTAATATATGTCGTTTGGCACACATTTTTAAGTGCTTTGATCGGGCAATTAAAAATATTGTTTTTGAATTTTTCTTTTTCTGAATAAAAATATTTAATCAAAATTTTAATTCACAAAAAAAAAATCAATCAAAAATAATAATTTTTACTATCCGGTCAACTCACCTAAATATACGTGCCCAAGTCAAAAGTGACATATAAAGAAAAATGGAGTAATAAAAAGTTCAAATCCTACAACTACGATCCCCGATGTGTTTTTTATTATAATACTCCTAAATTGAAAATTTTACTAATAAGGAAGTAATGTGAAAATTATGAGAAAGAGTGAAAAAGGTGCGAAATAAATATTTCCCTCCGTCTCGATACACATGTTTCTTTTGATTTTTGACTAGTCAAATTGACTAAATTTTGACTAATATTTTTATATGTTATATAATTGAAAAAAAATCATAATAAATATGATCGAAAAGAAAATCTAAGTCTATTTTAATATGTAACTTTCTATTTTCTAAGATAATCTAAGATAATAAGTAAATATTTGTTAATTGTCGGTCAAAAATTAGTCAATTTGACTTCTCGAAAAGTAAAATAGACTTGTAAATTGAGACGGAAGGAGTAATTATAAAAACAATACCAGAAATGTTTAAGCAATACCTACGAATAAGGAACGAGAGAAGGATCCTACCATTTTTAGAGAATGGTTAGGACTCTGTACGATATTGATAGCTAGGCTCTTCTGGATGCTCTAAGATCTTCTCAGTGGTTGACTAACAATATTGCTCAAGATTCTTTAATCTATTAATTCAAAAGATAAAGTTAAATAAACTTGCATCTGCTATGCACCAAGTAAATTAACAAAAGGGTTCTATTTGTGGTGTCAATGAGGATGTTTTCCCCTCAGACAAATACACACATATCTGCTTTCTATCCTCCTATTTAAATCACCCACCTTCTTTATTTTATCTGTACAGAAGCAGTTCATACATACATATTCCTGGATTATCACTTCTGGTTACTTGAATGATGTAGCGCTATGTCTTCTGCTTACTTGAACATGTGCAGTTTGCACGAACATCGGATAGGGTCTATAAAGTTCAACCGAATAAATTTTGTTAGTTAAAGATTAATGGAGACAGCATCACATAGGTTTTCAGAAAGAAGCTCCATAGTTGATTACCTTGACTTGTTTCTGAAGATCTTTAATGTAGTCCACAGCCAAATCCAACATGTCTGCTGTGTTTGTTTGCTGCACATTGGAACAAAAGTAAATGCTTCTGCGGCAAAAGATTTTAATGGTTTGTCTGTAAAAAATATACACAACTGATTATCCGACCTTGTCCATATTTGGCACAAGCTCTTGTAGCTTCCTCATTCTTTCACTAATTTTGGTTCTTCTAACCTGAAGTCGAGTCTTATTGACATGATTATTCGAGACACCCCAAGAATAAGGTAAAAAACAAGTGTTTTGTATATGTTAACACAAATAGTACGAGTTGTGCCTTGAGCTAGAATTAAAAGGAAAAGAATGATACTCAGAAGTTACCCTTTCAGCAATACTACGCGGATGTGTTGCACACCCTCTCTTGGCTCTGATTTTTAAGGGTACTGAATCTGGAAATTGCAATAGATGTTCCATAGCAGACAATTCCGCGGAACTTGTTGGCAAACTTAAGTGATGAGCCAATGCACTAGAAGGGCGACTTCCACCTTCACTAGTCTGCTTAAAAGATTGATATTTAGTTAGTAACATGATAAATGCTAGACATAATATATTTTTGTCTTAGACAAGGGAGGAATTTTAAGATTAGCTATTTTACTTGATTCCGGGATGAATTTATATTAGAAAAGGCATTTCTATCGTTTCCTGCAAGTCCTGCAAGGAAATCATCGGACAAGAGTGCTGAATCATCCCACGAAGTATCTCGGGAACCACCTGTCAGATATCCTCCATCATTAATCCGGCCTTCACCATAGTTCCCAACCTCAGGCCTACCTGTGCCAAAGCTTTTGCCCTCAACCTTAAAGGCATGAGGAATTACGCTAGAAGATGAAGGTGTGCTTGGTGGAAAGTCCATCTGATTGTTCAACCGGCTCCCCGAGGAGAATGAGGAATCTGCATGAGTACTACTAGCAGGTCCTGAATTCCCCATTCCTCTCATTACAGCATAACCAGCTGCCAAAAATTAGGCACTCGGTTTAATTTGTAATCACTGGTAAAAAGAAAATTCATACTCCTACTATGAAAGAACACTAAGACATTAAACAAATTCAAATTGATGAACCACTTGCCTTTAATAGCATTAGGAAACTCTAATCCAATCACAAATGAAACAAAATCAAATCACTAATCTATGCCTGTTGTGTGCCAAAACTTATAATGAACCACATGTTTCGTAACATTGCATATAATACTCGTAAAAGAGCAACAAAACTAATTTTAACAAAATCAAACCAACTGCATCACATGGATTTAGATATGAGCATACTTACAAAATACCACTTTCTTTCATCTGGTATAATCAAATTGCACAAAATTGATCTTAAAATGTTTTGTTAGTAACCTCGTCTCATCGGACTCCTCTCTTCTTCAACTGAACATGAAATTCACTTTACAAAATCCAAATTTTTGTTTCATTTTATTGCTACCTGTTCTAAATACTTCCCCAACATCTTACTATTGCTAACTCTAGTCAAGACCTTGAAGCTTAACATCCGTTAGAATACTATATGATCCTGATAAACCCTCCTCCTAACACCTTAAGATTTCTTAACAACATCAAAAACTAAACTCTACCATCTTCTACAAACAATTCAAGCATACTAAACCAAAAACAAATTTTCGAAGAATAATACCATTATCGATATTGACTTGGGCAAATAATCCAGCCGGAGAACTACTCTGTCGAATAAGATTCAAATTGCTTCCACCAGCCATCTTCATCTGATTCAAACTATTCACCCCCATGGACCCCATCTGCTGAGGATGAGCATGAGCCACATCCGGTTCACACTTCATTGGCGCCATAAACTGAGCCTGGACCGGCTCATTCACAAAACCACCCACCCTCTCATCACAAACACTCACTAAATTCGAATCCTCACCACCACAACTCGACATAAATCTCGAAAAAAATCTATCAGAATCCGGGCTCCCAGCCCTCGGATTCAAAAACTGGTCAGCAACTTCTTCACCACCAAACAACCCACCATTCATCATATCTGCAAAATAAGAACTCGGCGCAGATCGGTACCGAGTCAATCCCGAGTTATTCTGCTGCTCCATAAAGTGTTTTTTATTATAGCAAATAAAAAAATTCCAAGAACCCGTGTGTTTGCAGCAGAGCAGTCACATGCAAATCCCCACAAATCTTTCTTCACAATTCCCAAAGCACTCAATCCACAAAGCTCACTTTACTGAATCAGATCTTGCACCAATTCATCAAACTTACTTATATAAGTAACAGTCCATCATTTCAACAAAATACTTATTTATACATAACTACAGCTGTACTATAGAAAGTAGCATCACCAAATGAAAAATAACCACAAAAGAACAAACAATAATCCTTACTCAACTGTTCATCACTAAGCTTTCTATGTTATAATACTCAGCTTGCCTCTCACCAATAAAAAGTGTACACCTTATTTCTTATTCGAATATTTTATTGTAAAAGATATTAGGTACGGATTCTTGACAAATTATTAATCTCGAAAATATACTCTCTTATAATTATTTGTCCGATGATCCTATTATTTGGGATAACATAATAAAATAAGCACTAAAACATAGAATATATCTAAATATATAGAGACCCTATAAAGAGGTTACTTGTATGTGTCACCGTTAGAACAAGATATATTTTATAGCAGAAATACACACACTCAATCTCCACTTTTTATCTAAATGTTGGTGTATTCAACTACTTCGTATTTATTTTTCCCTGCAGAAAATAATTTAGAGAGAGAGAGAGTGCAGGTGGGAAATAGAGAGGACGAGAAGTGGGAAATTATTTAGAACAAAATTTCCTGTTATGTCAGAGCAGCCAATCAGAAGCTATGATGTTTTAGATTCTTGGCTGTCTTCGATTGGACATTATTATGGATCGCTTTTTAAGTTTAGATTTACAGTTCTGCCCTGCATTTATTAGATAAATGAGTTAACATGACTGCTGATTGCAGTGCCATTGTTTAGCTGCCAATGTTACGTGCTCATGTTTTAGTAGATGCAAACGGAAGGGCAATGGCGGAATTAGGATTAAGTGTTAGGGGGTTGAACTCAACCAGAAGATGAATTAAAGAATAAGTAGTGTGTCTGCGTGTTTTAATAATCATGATAGAGAAAATATTATCTTTTCTCTCCTAAGTGAGAGGTTTGTTTTTCTCTCCACTCAGTGAGTTGTGGGAGTCTTTCTTTCTTGTCTTCTATGGCAAAGGTCGAGGAGATCAATGATCGTATGGCAACAATGGGCATAGAGGATGAGGAAAATGAAGAGCTATTCTTTGGGGATGAGGTAGAGGAGGCAGCGAACAAGTATGATTTGTGTTTGGTGGGTCGATTCTTGACAGAGAAGACTCTCAACACCAGGGCAATGAAGTCTAAAATGGCTGATATATGGCGTCCAGTTCGGGGAATAAACATCAAAGAATTGAAAACAGGTATTTTCCTCTTTCAGTTCTATCATGTTGACGACATGCAGTGGGTGATGGCAGGTGGCCCATGGTCTTTCGATGGAGCGATGCTTGTCATTAACACGGTGGAGAGAGGTATGGATCCGTTGGAAATTCCTCTGGTAGAATTACCCTTCTGGATCCAACTACATGGATTGCCAAATGGGTTCATGACTGAAGCAGCGGGGGTTCAACTGGGTAACTTTTTCGGGTCGTTCCTGATGTATGATCCGAATAACAACTCCAGTATCTGGCGTGAATGTATGAGGATAAGGATCAAAATTGACGTCAGGAAACCTCTGAAGAGAAAGAAGAAGATTTGCAGGAAGAATGGAACTGAATGTATTGTGCAATGCAAGTATGAACGCTTGGGAGATTTCTGTTTTACGTGTGGTATGGTGACCCACACTGAGAGGTTCTGCAATGTAAGGTTGAGCACGAGTCTAAATGATTCGCTAAGGGAATGGGGAGTATGGCTGAGAGCACCGTCGCGGCGGCTGGCGGGGCAGGAGCGGAGCAGATGGCTTCGTGATGAGAAGGACGAGGATTGGGGCGTGAATCACGGGGTTGCCAGTAATCCGCATGGTTATCCTAGCGGAAATTCAGATGGAGATAATAACAGAGATCAAGTTAGGAGCGAAATAAGGAAACAGAATATTTCAACTCCTGTTTTGTCGGGATCGAATGACCAGTTGGAAAATTCAAATGTGTTGGAGGGAAACCGTTTGTTGAAGCTGGGTAATGGGCCCTCGACCCAGGAGCTGGTTGGGCTGAACATAGATGAAAGGAAAAGAAGGCGTGGGCCTGACATACAAGAGTTCATGGACATGGAAGGTGGTGCTAACATGGCCATAACTGAATCTGCTCTTTCTCACAGGGATTTGGCAGTTTCTTCACCAGAATTATTGGCTAAGCTTGCTCAGCAAGCTAGCCAGTCAAAATGAATGTCCTAAGCTGGAACTGTCAAGGGTTGGGGAACTCTTGCACAGTTCGTGTTCTTGGTGATTTAATCAAATCACACAAACCCGACGTTCTCTTTCTTTCAGAAACTCTTTCGAAAGCGAATAGAATAGAACAGTTGCGTATTAAGTTTGGTTTTTCTCAATGTTTTGCAGTAGATTGTAATGGTCGTAGTGGTGGTCTTGGTGTGTTTTGGCGTCATAACGCTTCGTGTGAAATAACTGGGTACTCCCAGAATCATGTAGACATTCA
The DNA here is from genome assembly GCF_001625215.2 of Daucus carota subsp. sativus. Classification (NCBI taxonomy): domain Eukaryota; kingdom Viridiplantae; phylum Streptophyta; class Magnoliopsida; order Apiales; family Apiaceae; genus Daucus; species Daucus carota. The sequence continues at coordinate 30,411,312 of NC_030381.2, forward strand.
TTTTATGCATAATAATACAGCCGTATGGCGGCTTTCTTGTTTTTATGGTCTTCCTGAGCGATCAAGACGACAACATTCTTGGAATCTTATTCGTACTTTAGCTTCTAGATCAGATATTCCGTGGTGCATAATTGGAGACTTTAATGATCTTTTGTATGACACAGACAAATGGGGCAATAACCCCCACCCTCGGCATTTGTTGGAAGGTTTTCGGAAGGCTATTGATGACAGTATGTTGGCTGAGCTCGATCTGCACGGGGGCAAATATACGTGGGAAAGATGGCGGGGAAAACCTGAATGGGTGAAGGAGAGGCTTGACAGGTGTTTTGCTACCCAAGGGTGGTGGGATAAATTTCCGATCAGTAAGCTTTCTGTGATTCATTCTTCCACCTCTGATCATGATCCTATTTTCTTAGACCTGGTTAACACCTCTTTCTCGAAGAAGGTTTTCCGTTTCAGGTTCGAGAACACTTGGTTAAAGGAGCCTACTTTTCGCAAAGATGTTTCGGAGTTCTGGACAGATATGCCAGCCATTCATCTTTTGCCCAAGCTCATCTCAGTCTCGAGTTTTATGGCCAGATGGGGTCGAAACTTTTTTCATAAGTTCCGTGATAAAGTGAAGACGCAGAAGGAAATTGTTAGTAGCTTATCTGATCGGGTTGATTCTGTGGGAGTGGAACAGTACTTTGCTGAGAAAGAGGAGCTCAATAAACTATTACTTCATGAGGAACTGTACTGGAAGCAAAGAGCAAAAAATTTTTGGCTGGCTGAAGGTGATGCTAACACAAAGTTCTTCCATGCTTCTGCTACAGCAAGGAGAAAGACAAATCATATTACGTTTCTGGAGGATGAGAATGGGGAACATACATACGATCATGAGGCTATGTGTCGGATAGTGAAAGACTATTTTACTGACATTTTCAGTGCTCACCAAGCTCCCAGTGCTACTCCGGACTTGCCAGTGGAGAGTTGTATCACAGCACAGCAGAACGAAGATCTGATTGCCGAGCTGACGTTTGAAGAGTTCTCCTTAGCAGTTAAACAGATGCATCCTGATAAAGCTTCTGGTCCGGACGGGTTAAACCCAGCTTTTTTCCAGCAGTTTTGGTCTTTGATTGGGCATGAAGTTTTTTTATGCTGTAAAGAATGGTTAACCTCTTGTTCTCTCCCAGCGAATATCAATGATACGAATGTAGTACTTATTCCTAAGAAGGACAATGCAAGTCGGATGCAAGATTTGAGACCAATCGCCTTATGTAATGTCTTATACAAGATTTTATCGAAAGTTCTGGCCAATCGGCTGAAAGTTATTCTCCCCACTATAATCTCTGAACATCAGTCAGCGTTTGTACCCGGCAGGAGCATCACTGACAATGTGTTAGTGGCTTTTGAGGTTATTCATCATATGCAAAGGAAGAAAGCTAGCGAGACAGGTGAAGTTGCCCTCAAATTGGATATCAGTAAGGCCTATGACAGAGTTGATTGGGGATACTTGAAGGAACGGATGAGGAGTATGGGTTTCAATCAAAAGTGGATAAATTGGGTGATGATGTGTGTCAATACGGTTTCTTACGAGTTTTGTTTCAACGGGTCAACAGTAGGCCCAATTCTCCCTACGCGAGGACTCCGTCAAGGAGACCCATTATCCCCTTATCTCTTTCTTCTATGTGTGGAAGGGCTGTCCCAAAGTTTGAGTCGAGCAGCAAATGAGGGTCTAATACATGGTTCCCAGATCTGTCAGTCAGCCCCGACGATTACTCATTTATTGTTTGCGGATGACAGTTTTCTGTTTTTTCATGCTACCAGAGGAGAAACTGAAATTATTAAGGGACTCCTTAATACGTATGAGAGGCTATCAGGGCAATCAGTGAACTTTCAAAAGTCTGGTATCCACTTTAGCTCGAATGTAAAGCAGGCAGTGAGGTCTGAACTATCATCCATTCTGGGTGTTACCAATAACCTACAGGACAGCAAATATTTGGGCCTACCTTCACTCATTGGGAGGTCTAAAAAGAGAGTTTTCAGTTTTATTAAGGACAAGGTCTGGAAACGAGTCCAAGGGTGGAAATCAAAGCACATATCTCAAGCGGGAAAGTCTGTTTTAATAAAGAATGGTGCCCAGTCCATTCCTTCCTATTGTATGTCGTGTTTTTTGATCCCCAAGTCTCTCTGTCTTGAGATTGAAAGAATTATGAATAACTACTGGTGGAACTCGAACCCTCGTCAGAATAAAGGAATCAACTGGATTGGGTGGCAAGGTATGAGTATCTCTAAACAGAAAGGTGGGTTAGGATTTCGAAGCCTCTACGGTTTTAACATTGCTTTAATAGGCAAACAGTGTTGGAAATTCATCAAAGAACCCCAGTCGTTGGTGGCACGTCTGTATAAAGCTCGATATTTCCCTGATTGTCACCTATTGCAGGCTACTATGCAGCGTGGAGCAAGTTTCATATGGGCTGGCTTGATGACAGCCAAAGCATCGCTTCGTGATGGTTATCGTTGGGTTCTGGGAGATGGTAAAGATATTAATGCTGTGGCAGACCCGTGGCCGAGACGGAAGGAAGGCTACTGTGTTGATCAGGATGTGAATTATGGGGTTAGCACTATCCCTGTGGCAGATTTTATTCTAAACAACCCCAAACGCTGGGATGAAGCAAAGGTGGAGGAGACTTTCTCAGAGAGGGATGCGCAGTTGATCTTGGAAACTACTCTGCCTCAAGCCACTGTTAAGGATCGTCTCGCGTGGCCTAGGGCTATGGATGGACAGTACAATGTCAAGTCAGGATATCAGCATTGGTGTGACGTAAACCTGGGCAATACTGGCGTTATGCAAAGTAAGGGTTGGAGCAAATTGTGGAAGACAGATCTCCCACACAAAATCCAAACGTTTATGTGGAGATTTAGTCGCAATACTGTGCCAGTGCGGAACAGGCTCCGGGGTAAAGGTGTGGATCTCCCAATCATTTGTCCAATGTGTGATATGGATGTCGAGCATCTGTTGCATTTGTTCTTTGACTGTCCCTTTGCTCAAAATTGCTGGCAGTATGTGGGGAGAACGTTTGACATGGATTCTGTGGAAGATGCTCCCCAGTGGCTTCTGCAGAAACTAAAAGAAGCTGACCCGGAAGAAGTCATGCTCATCGCTAGGGTGTTGTGGGGTATATGGTTTTTCCGAAACAGGAGGGTGTGGGAGAATAAGGTTGTGAGTGCGATGGTTGCAATGGAGTGGAGCGCAAAGTATATTGCAGACTGGCGGAAGGCAAAAGAATCCAGAATAGTGGTTTCTAGGTCCAATTCGCCAAGTAGTCCAGCTGACGCTCAGAGGTGGAAAACTCCAGCAGAGGGTTACTTAAAGCTAAATACGGATGCATCAATAAAGCTAGGTGAGGAAACATTCTCAGTAGGCCTTATTTTGCGAGATCATAAAGGTGCTTTTGTTGGTGGAAAAACCCAAAGGATGCAGGCGGCTATGTCAGTGTTCGAAGCGGAGGTATTAGCTATCAGAGAAGGCCTGCGTTGGATGGTTTCTCTCCCTCACCAACTAGTAGTGCTCGAGACAGACTCCCTCCTTGCAGTTCGGGCCCTTACTCAGCCTCATAACATTGCTCTGGAGGTGGGTTTGATTCTAGACGAATGTCGTGAGATCATTCATGCTAATCCAGGTTTCTCTATTACGTTTGCTAAAAGGCAAGCAAATAAGGCAGCCCATTTGATGGCCAGATTACCTTGTTTGCTAGATTGCCCAAGCATTTTTATGTCTCCTCCTAGCATGCTATTGGAGACTCTTTTGTATGATTCTTCGATTTAATGGAATCATTTTTCTTCAAAAAAAAAAAATAATCATGATAGAAAAATTTTCAATACTTTGAAATTCAAATTAATCTTTATCCGCTCTCACATCATAGATAAAATTGTCTAACTGATTTGATAACAACTCCAGGCCTAGTAAAGAGAAATCCATCGGATGAAATTGTGCAAAGGCAGACCAGTTTTTAGTTATTGGAATTTGAAAATTAATTCCTAGGATCCAAAGAGTCAATACAAAGTAGTAGCTCTGTGTTTATTTCTGTACAAAAATTATCCATCTCTTAGGAAACAGTTACCATAACTCCATGGTTCCTTCTATATGTTTCCTCTGTAAAACGGTTTCCTTCAATAAGTTAATGTGTGCGTATGACTTATGAAAGCATGTCCAAAAACTTCTTCATATGGCCTCTTTAGCCAAATTTGGAAGAATATGGAGATGAAATGAACTCCAACAAGCTCAGCACCTCTTCAAAAACTTAAGAGTTTTGTTTGCTTCCTCAACAATGAGGAGCACACTCTCCCTCTTAACTATATTTTATATTATTTTTCTTATATACAAAGTACATAGCATGCATGATACAGTTTAGACTAAGTGCCTTCTGTTTTCTTTTTTTACATAAATCCCTCTCTATGATATTTATAATTTAGCGAGGGCTAAAAAATTATATTGACATCACTAATTCAGCAGGAGTTGAAAAAAAAATATCCACCGTTTTTTCGAGGTTAGGGGGGGCTCTAGCATCCCCTAGCTAGCCCCCTCTGGTTCCGCCACCGCGGAGGGGTACATTACAATACCATCTTTCATGCAGGGTGTTGGTCCTCCTTATAACTGTATTCATCGTTAACGTCCTAAATATCAGGATCGAAAAAATAATCTCAAATATTATTTATTAACGCTACATCGTATAAATTCATTCAAAACGCAACATCATCTGACGTTCTCTTAGGTTAACCTTAACAGAATGCTACAATAATGTTTTCTTGTGTTAAGACCAACAAAGCGCTACATGATATAGCGTTTTCTTCTCAAATTAAAAATACTAGATTATCATGTATCAATAATTGATATTTGGGATATTTTTTCCAACTCTGGACATCCCTTCCGAATGTTATGGGATACCATTGATTATAATTTATGCACTTCGACATAAACGTAAATTTCATATAACTTTTATATCTATATCTATATATATATTTTTAAATAACTAGGGTTAAAATGGGGCGGGTTCGGGGCGGGGACTTCATTTCCCAGCCCCGCCCCGTATATATTTTTCCTGTCCCCGTGGGGATTTATTTTTAATCCCCATCCCCGTCCTACCGGGGATTTAATATAATTTCGCCCTGTCCCGCCCCGCCGCTATAATATTACACTTTAAATAATTACTTTAACATTTAGTAACTTTTTCTTCAGAATTTAATAAAAATATACGAGACATGTATATTAAAAGCAGAAAACTAAATATAATAGAAATCAAAGAGACATGTTATACATTGTAAAATTATAGTTTTGTGTATTATAAAATAATAATATTAAATATAATAAATATATTATATAAAATATAATTATTTATTTATATTAAATATATGCGGGGCGGGGCGGGGAATCCCCGTGGGGATTCAACATATACCATACTTGCCCCATATTATGGTGGGGTAGAAAATCATTTCTCGTCACTACCCCATTCCCCATATTAGCGGGGCGAATCTGCCCCATCCGGGACGGGTTCCCCATTTTTCCCACCCCATTTTTAACCCTATAAATAACTAATGAAGTATTTGGGGTGATATATTTTTATTTGGTGTGTCAACTTCTTAATAGTTAAACCTGCAGAATAACTAATTAAATATCATGCATCTGCTAAGATATTCTCGTGTATAAATATGTGAAACAAATTTTGAACATGGGATTTTGGCATTTTCTTTATACAAAATAGTGTTTTTGGAGTCTGTCCACTTATTTTTCAATTCCAATCACATTGATCTAACCATTTCATTATCCCAAACATAGCAATAAACTTTCATGAAACATAGCTCGAATTACCCAAATCCGGGGGAATCATATTGACCAATAAGCATAAACTTCTTTGTTAAAATTAAAAGCACAAAATTGGGAAAAATATAGAACTGTGAGGACCATTCTTCCATTAGAGTAAGAAGAAGATAGGCATATAGGGTGCTATGCTTCCTGGGTTCTTGAGTTGAGTAATGGTCCCAGCCTTTTGATGAAATGGGGCACCATGGGGATCCTTCTCTTTAACTTTAATTCACAGCGTGACGTTCTCCACCCGTCAACCTAACGTCCACTTCACTTTTAATTTCCTCCTTTCCAGGACTTTGCTTACTTGCATTAACTTACATTTTTCCAACACACAGGAACACAGTATGTACATTTTTAGTTTTATCTAAATTAAGAATCTGCACTCCTGCTTTTGTTGATATATACATTAAATTTGTCCTCAAAAAATATAGTAGTGACTATAATTTAAAGTATAGGACACGTAAAGATAATATGAAAAACATATTCCCCTCCCTCCCCCACATTTATTTACAATTTTTTTTCTTTACTTGACATATAACTTGTTTGTGTAGGATTTAAGTCCGAATTTTAAGTTATTTTCGACTTTAAACTGGAAAATATTTGTTTGTCTAATAAATCAAAAACCAGTTTAAAATTAAAAATAAGCCAAAAACTAACTTAAAGTTATAAGTTGGTTTGAAGTACTTTTTATGGCGACTTAATTCACTAAAACTTATTTTTTAATAAAAATTACTCATAAGTCATAAGTTACCCACAAATCACTTTTTATTATTTTTACATTTTTATTAATCTATAAATCACTAATAAGTAAAAATTACTTAAATAAACATTTTAAACTCTCAACTTATCACATTAAGAGCTTGTTTGACTGAGATTAAAATTTTGACTTGTGACTTAACGTGATAAGATGATAGTTTAAAATATTTGTTTAGCTAATTTTGACTTATTAATGACTTATAGATTATTAAAAATAATATAATAATAATAATAATAATAATAATAAAAAGGGTTTTATATCAAACTGCCCACTCATTTCGTTAAAAAATCTCATCTGACCCACCCAAAAAATTTCGGACTCATGTAAGTCACTATAAACAAAATATATATCATCACTATTCATAGCTCTTTACTTAAACATTTATAAAAAATCAACCGTTCGTTCTTTTACTACAAAACCACTTCGAGTACTTTGATAATAGTTACTAGTATTTATCAAAATAATTTAGAAATTCTTAAAGCAACATAGCTAGGATGATCATATAACTATATCTATAACTATATATTTTTTTTAACTACATGGCTATGTTGCTTTAAAAATTCCCAAATTATTTTAATAAATATCAGAGACTATTATGGAAGTACTCGAAGTGGTTTTGTTGTAAAAAATTAAACGGTTAATTTTTTATAAATAATTAAGTAAAAAGGTATGAATAATGAAGTGGGTAAAATGATATATATTTGGTTTATAGTGGCTTAAATGAGTCTGAAATTTTTTGGGTGGGTTAAGTGAGATTTTTTGACGAAATAGGTGGCCAGTTTGATATAAAACCCATAATAAAAATTGAATTATGGGTAAGTCGTGATCTATGAGTAACTTTTATTAAAAAAGGGTTTAAAAATTTTAAGTCGATGAAAAAAGTAAATCAAACTAACTTCAGACTTATTTCTTACTTTAAGTCTGTTTTTATCTTATTACACAAACATGAATTTTTAAATTTAAAGTCAGAAACCGTTTTGAACCCTCACTTAAAAATTAATATACATAAATTCTAAATCACCTTAAATTATAAATTATATTTTAAAAATGACAAAGACATGTATATATACTAGACAGAGAACTAGAGGCGGCCATTCGGGCGGGCCGGGGCGGTTCGGGCCGGTTTAGGCGGTTTCCGAACCGTCGCCGGTGAAACCGTAACCGGCACGTCAAGACTGGCGGTCCGGTCCGTGCCGGGCCGGGCTGGAGAAAACGAAATTCGTAACCGTGTTATACGGTTTACACGGGTTAAACGGTTCGACGGTTCGGGCCGGTTAATACGGGTTCGCGGTTCGCGGTTCATAATTCGACGGTTCATCACTCATCAATTGTGTCTGTATCACAATCACTTACTATCACTGTGTGCTGCTTTTTGTTTTTTTTTTTAATTTTAATTTTATTTTGTTTTATAATAACAAGTAAATTTTAATAATTCTTTAATTTTATAATTTGATAATAAAGTTTTATATAATATTAATTTTGGAAATTATTCTTGTTAAGTATTATTATGTAATTAATTATCAATAAATTGTAAACTAATAAATAATTACCTAAATTTAAAAACTTAACCGAAATAAAATTAACTAAATTATTTTTTTAAAAATAAAATTCCTAAATTTAAAAATCTAACCGAATTAAAATTAACTAAATTATATTTTTAAAGAAAATTACCTAAATTTAAAAACTAAAACAAAATAAAATTAAGTAAATTATTTTTATAGTTAACGAAATAAATTAATATTTGTTTCCCAGAATTAATATACCATGTACCTTTTATATATACTAAGTGAAGTAAGAAAACAGTAGCACCTTTAATATAATTATGTGCAGCAGGTAGGTGACCGTGGTTCTGCGGTTCCACGGTTCAAACCGCGGTTCCGCGGTTCCACGGTTTCAACCTGGCCGGTTTCGCGGTTCCAGCGGTTTCGGGCCGGTTACGGTTCGGTTCTTCATTTCTCAACCCGTATTCGGCACGTGCTTAGTATCGGTTCGTGCCGGTTTCGAACCGGCCCGTGTTTAGACGGTTCCGGGCGGTTAAAAACCCGGTTCGGGGCGTGCCGGTTCAGTCGGTTCGGCCCGTTTGGCCACCTCTACAGAGAACACAGTCTACAGACTGCATGGCAAATATATGGCAAGTGTCTCCGTAATTATTGATTGTTTGTTTTGGGCTTCACCTGGGTTTGCAGAATTAATATCAGCCCATGACACTATAATCCTCGCCTTTCCTATTACCACCCACGGCCCATTTCCTCGTTTTTATTTGTTTGGACAATCGGTAGTAGGGATGGCAACGGGTTGGATCGGTTCGGATATTTAAGAAATCCAAATCCAAATCCAAAATATTTTTAAAATTCAAATCCAAATCCAATCGGGTTTCACATATCAAATCCAAATCCAAATCCACGGGTTTCGGATCGGGTTCGGGTTTGTTCGGGTTTATCCAAAACCTGAATTCCGAAATTTATATAGTATTGTAAAAATATTATTTTTGATTTTTTCGCCCTTAAATTTCATTATATTTAAAACTAAACTACTTTAATAATAAAGTATTACACATTAATAAAATCTTGAACCGTATTTAATAATTTCTAAACACAAATCTTCATTATATGGAGTATGAAATTTTAAAGTAACTAATTAGTTAAACAAAATAAGTCACTATAACCCAAGAATATACACATTCACACTCTACCTATATATATATATATATATATATATATATATATATATATATATATATATATATATATATATATATATAGGGAACAGGTCCACAGCCACCGGTGGATAAAGACCGGTTTCCAGCCACCAAATCATAACCACTCGTTGCTGTGATCCTACGGTTGAAAAAGAGACTCCCCGCAATGAAACATTGCAACCCCGCAATGTTTCATTGCTGGGAGTCTCCTTTTTTTCCTTGGACCCTTTTACCCCTCCTTTCACATATCATACGCCTTGTAGAGTTTATTTAACATTTGAAATTATATTAAAAATATTGTTAATATTAGAAGTAATGAGAAAATTTTAATTTTTCTTAGTACAATATATGAATAATTTTCTATCTAATTTCTATATATTTTTATCTTATTAAATATTTTATGTCTTTTTGCTATACGAATAATTTTACTTATTTGAATACTACTGCTTGTTTCTTAAATATATCGAACATATGTTTGAACTACATAGTTCACATGCTCTTTTAAGGTTGATTTACTTTTTGCAGCTAAAGTTGAATTATTTTATTACAAATTATTCATTTTTTCCAATTCTCTTTTGTACTGGTAGTATTTTCAAATATACTCGAAATTATTAAAATCAAAGATGAATATCGAAATTATGAATTAACATCACTTAAATTGGTCGAATATTATTAAGAACATATAAGAAGAGTTTTTTTGACAAATTATTAACTTTTTCCAGTTCTCGTATGTAAAAGTAGTGTTCTGAATATATATTCGAACAAATGCAAATCAATAATACTCAAACAAAAACAAATCAAAGAAAAATATCTAAATTGTTAATAAATGTTACTTAAATTAGTGAAATATTAGTAAGAACACATATATTAATATTTTTTAGCTAAAGTAGTATAAATTCTTACAATTTATTGAACTTTTTAAAATATTTTAAACAAAACAAGTAATATTTTCATCCCCGCAATGTTTCATTGTGGGGATAGTTTACATAATTTTCATCCCCGCAATGATTCATTGCGGGGTGTTAAATTTGATTAACAAGGTGGTTGGATGAGGTGGATAGTTTTTGTTGAAAAAGATACCCGCCATGAGTCATTGTGGGTATGTTTTTTCTAAAATAGACCCCGCATTGATTCATTGCGGGGTGTTTTTTTTTTTAAAAGATACCCGCAATGATTCATTGCGGGGTTTATTTTTTTTACTCCAAAACAACCAAATAAAGATTCGAACCTTGTACCTTGCGTTTTCAAGACAAGTAAAGAAACCAATTTGACAATGGATGTTTCACTGATAGTTGTCCACTAGGATTGGGATATATAACTTTTGAAATAAAATTCAATAATAAATAAATTCAATAAATATATTGAATTTGATAATGTAACTTAATTATTAATTTAATTAAATTAATAATTTAATTAAATTATTTTTATATTCAGGCGTTTTAATTAATTTTATACTCTATAAAAATCAATTTTATATTAAAATAATTTAATTTAATTAATAATAAATAATAAAATGACATGGGTGAGGTAGATAGAGTAATTTTGTTGTTACGGGTGGGTAAAAACATTAATTACGCTCCCTGCAATAGTTCATTGCGGGTATTAAAAGTACCCAGCAATGTTTCATTGCGGGGTGTATTAGTACCCGCAATGTTTCATTGCGGGGACCGTAATTAATGTTTTTTACCTACCAGTTACAACAAAATTACTCTATCTCCTTCACCCATTTCATTCTTTGATTTTGAACGTTTTGAAGATAAAAAAAGGTACTTCTCCTTAACTTATGGCATATTTATTTGATAATGATTCTAGTTCTTCTAGTGATCATGATAATTTCGATTATGCTTCCGTTGCAAATCCTTTTATGCGTAGGAAAAAAGCTAATGTTGTAAATGAGGTAATTTATGTTGAAGAAGATGATTATGTTGATAAAGGAAAAAAAAGGTTATTTTTGTCGATGATGAAGATGATTGTCATGATAATAGTGGGAAAAAGGATGATAATACAAGTTTTGGAAGAAGTGAACGGAAAAATGATTATGATAATGTTGATGTTGGGGAAAAAATACATGATTTTACTTTTTCCAATATGAATGATGTTGTTCCTTGTAGTGGCATGTTGTTTGATAATTTAGATGAGGTGGAAAGATTTTATCGGGATTACGGGCGTAGGGTTGGATTCGAGGTTATCATTAGAAATACTCATAGGCATTCTAGAAGCAATGAAGCTTGTTCACGTATGTATATTTGCCGGCTAAGTGGGAGAGTATGTTCAAGTTCGGCTAATGTTGATGAGGAATTGAATTTAAAAAGGACTCGTGATACAATTGATCGGACAAAATGTAAGGCTCGAATTTCGGTTGTTCATAGAGTGAAGACGGATAAATGGGAAATAACCACAGTAGAGTTAGAACACAATCATCCAATGGTTACCCCAGACAAAGTACAATTCATGCAAAGATCGCGTAATATAGGTCCGGTTGCCCGATCTTTAATTGAGACGTTGAACAAATCGGGAATAGGACCCTCAAAAGTGTTGAAAGTGATGGTGGAAGCTCTCGGTGGATTAGAGAATGTTGGTTTTACTAATCAAGACATACTCTAGTCAGACTTCTTCTTCTTGTCAGACTTCTTCTTTCGGACAGGCCCCTTCTCCAACCTCAAATCCTCCCACTGAGTAAGCCAATACTGCTGTGGAGTAGCAAGATCTGTGAAAGTAAGAGCACGACCGCTGATCGGCAGACCCATAAGCATGTAGACATCCTCTAGTGTGATGGTCATCTCACCGAATGGGAAGTGAAAGGTGTTTGTCTCCGGCCTCCATCTCTCAACAAGGGCTCTTATCAGGGCAATGTCGTTCTGTCGAACAACCTGAGGGTGAGCAAATACCCCAAAACCCCAAGAATCAAGAAGATGCCTCTGTTCATCATCCAAAACCCACTTATCCATACATGTGGTATACTGTCTGACATCAAACCTGAGCCTATCATCGCCCTCCCAGATGGAGGTGCTAATATGATCCTCCTGCATGAACAACAGTGATCGATCTATAGGGCCGCAAGCTGAATCCTTAGATTTCTCCATAAAAATCTGTAGATATTCAAATCAAAAAACCAATCAATATAATGAACAAGTGATTCAATTTTAATTCATAAAAGAAATGACTAATTTTACAGCATTACAAATTAGGCTACCACAAAAGAATACCATGTCAGTATTACATCCAAAGTCATGCCAACAAAGGATATAAAGAATTTGTGCAAGCTAAGTCGACTAATTAGCAGATAATGCAAATAAATATTTAACATTAAAAGTCAAAAAAATTGAACATAAATTTTAATACATGAAGCTAGAATACAATTCAATTTTTTTTTCATTTTATGGGCATATAGCAAAAGAATTTAAAATTAATTTTTTTACTCTTTATGAATATAAATAAGAAAATTATCATTAAAGTTTACTTTTCCATAAATTCAATATACTAAATAACTTTTATTAGTTTGTAATAAGACACACTCAAATAAATTAGTCTGCATTTCAATAGATGTTAGAATACAGTAGGTAGGTGGTATTTGGGTTGAACAGAATGTGCCATATTCAGCAGTTGCCTAGTACCAATTAGAATACACACTTGTTATGTTATTGTTAAATTTATGCATCTTACATTTCTTATCCACTATATATTATAACCAAACAAAGTTGAAAGCTATAATTAAATCAAATTCAGTCTGATGCATAAGGAACCAGATCACTAAAAAGTAAAAACAAATCTGATCAGAAAATATTACCGATAACTAAACCTATGTTTAAATTTCCCAAGTCCAGATGAGTCTGCTCTCCCTATCTGAAAGTAATTAGTAATATCAACACTCACCAGTGGAGACTACTCTGCAAAGCAAAAAAATCGATACAATCGAGTAACGACTAAACTCGAAACCAGAATATCCTCAACCACACCATAGGTTCCAGTACCGTATCAAAATTAAAATGAGCTCCACAAACAAACAACGATGAGGCTCAAAATCATTATAAAAATATTATAAAATATTTATTTTTCTTCCAGTTTATCATTTTGTCTACTATTTCTGCAGGGCACATATCATAAACTAATCATTTATTCTATTCAGGAAGACATTGAAACAAACATTTGGTGGCCTCTCTAATAAAGAGGAAATTATTTGAAATATATGAAGAACTTGTCCCTACTTTTATCATAACAAGTTCCTACAGAGTAAACTTAAAGGACTACAAGAATTCTGAAAGAGCTATTTTGATTATATACTCTTATCCATGCTTACAAAATTCTGAAAATTAAGCCACATGTAAAGAGTTAAATCCACGTAAATAGTTCTACTTCTAACAAGTTGAAGTAATGCGGTAAATGCTATAGACAGAGCCAATACAGTTCCTAGTCCAATTGTTCATACCATCTTTAGTTACCATACTGTCACCAGCACTATAAGTTCTTATTGATTATTCTCTTCTCCCTGCATTAGTTTGTTTATTTTCCCTACATTAGGTAATTTTTATTATTGGTATCCCACATTACAAACGGATATATAACCTCAGGATTAAATCACCCCACAAATATATAATACATATTAATTTACTTTCACTTGCATAAATTTACTAACACCAAAATTTTATGCTTTAAGAGTGGGGCTAGAGAATCCCTCTTATAACTTGTGCCTAAATCAAAATCGTAAAGACTCCCAACTCAAATCAGAAAATAAGCCAAACATAAAATAGGTCATAAACTAAAAACCCACCAAATAAGTTCTTCAAAATAGGCTATAAACACAAAATCAAGTAAATATATAATAATCCCCAATTAAAACACGAATATCAGAAAGAATACATTCAAAAAATGTTTAAAGTAAACTTTCTTAAGAATTCAATCAATTTTGAAAGAACCCTAAACTTAAATACTAACAAATTGATATGGAATTATTCGATTAGAAGGCAAGTGCAGAACCAAACTTGTTAATTTGCTCGATAAAGATAAAACTATTCTGTTGTAGTGAATTCTCTACTACGGCGAATCTCTGATGTAATGAATTGGTTGTAAGAAATCTCTCGTAGTAATCTCGTAAAATTTAAACCCCTTTACGAGACAAACTTTAGATGTATTATAGTCTCAGCTACATGACTGGTTAGAAGGAGAGAGTGCGAGAGGGAGGGAGGGAGAGATGGAGAGAGAGAGAGACATTACCGTGGGGAAGTTGAGAAAGCTGCCTGAGAGAGGAAGAGCCAAGAACCGAGCTAATCGCCGCTTGCAATTGTGTTGCCTGAGAGAGAAGGAGAGTCGAGAACCGAGTTAAAACCTAATGAGGGAAACGGCACAATTGAAAGAGAAAAAGAAAACGGGTTTAAACAAAAAGACCGGTTACAACTCCCCGCAATATCTCATTGCGGGCTGTTTTAAAAACTTTTAGTTCATTCAACCAGTTTATATTATTAAAGTTTAAATGAAATTATTTATCTTAATTTAAATAATATAATAAATAAATAGTTTAATTATTTAAAATTTAAACAAAAATATTTTTAATACAAATATTATAATAAATAAATTCACTTCAGTTACAAAGTATTGTAAGATGTTAAAAATATTTATTTTATATAAATAGTTTATAATATTAAAAGTTTAAATGAAACTATTTATTTTAATATAAATAATATAATAAATAAGTAATTTATATTATTTAAAATTTAAAAGAAAATACACATATTAATATAAACAATATAATAAATAAATAAGTAGTTAATATTATTTAAATAAAATATAAATGCATGTGGCAGAATGGTATTGAGGGAATGAGTTTTTCACTAAGCTCCCCGCAATGATACATTGCGGGTAGCCAACACCCAGCAATGAAACATTGCGGGTATTGACAACCCAGCAATGTGTCATTGCGGGTATTAACTACCCCGCAATGAAACATTGCGGGGTTGCAATGTTTCATTGCGGGTAGTCCTTCTCATCCAACGGACAGGATCTGGTGGTTTGCTATCCAACGGTGGCTGTATAACAGCCCCCATATATATATATATATATATATATATATATATATATATATATATATAAACAAAATTTAGTAGATTTAAAATTGAAAAAAAAGTATATTAGTATACATATACATATACATATACATATATATTTGGATTTTTTTCGGGTTTCGGGTTTGGATCGGATTTGGATTTCGGGTCGGGTTTCGATACGGAATACCTAGTATCCAAATCCAAATCCAAACTCGTTCGGGTCTAAAAATCAAATCCAAATCCAAATCCAAAATATCGGGTTCGGTAAGATCCATTCGGGTCGAAACGGTTGGGTATCCATTCAGATCGGTTTTTTCTGCCAACCCTAATCGGTAGTCACTTCATTCTTCATTATGGGTGTTCGCTTGTTGGTTTTAGTAAGTACATTAAAAATATTATTAATTCATTAAATTTGTAATTTATTAAATTTCAACTGGAATTTCCTTCGTTTCATTTGATAGTAAAAATGGCAAATAAAATTGCTTTTCAAAGAGCAAGTCAATATTGTACCTTGAGAACTTTAAGGGGTCGTTTGGTTCACGCTTTTCTGGTATTAGGTATGGGTTTTGTTCATTCCGAACACATACCTGGTGTTTAGTTGAAAAATTTCTTCCATCAAACCCATTCCTCAAACCTACAAGGTATGAGATTTTCATACCCAGGGGGAGGTGGGTATGAAACATGGGTTTCAGGTAGGCCTGGCAATTTGACACGTAACACGATAACACGAAACGAAACGAAACGAAAAAAATGGAAATGGGTTTTGATTTTCGATACACGAAACACGAAAGTACACGAACACGAAATTACACGATAAATTTCGTGTCGGGTATGGGTTTTCATTTGGGGTACACGAAATACACGAAAGTACACGAAATATTTGTAGATAATATTTATTATATATATGTTATGATATATTAAATATATAATTGAGTAAAAAGTATATATTTATATGTATGTGTTGATATATATTGTAGATACATAAACAAATTTATAGAGAATTGTATATAAGTATAAATATATCATTCACATTTAATAAATTTATAAAGGAAAATATATATTAAATCCATTTTTTGATTAAGAAATATATTAATATTTTTATATATAATATACACGAAAAGTACACGAAATATACACGAAACGTTTCGGATCGGATACGGGTTTCAAATTAGTGTAAGTCTAAATGTAAAGACAACCCTATCTGTTACATAGGGATGATAACTCAACAATAGAACAGGACAAGTAAATAACACTACGCCTGCACCGGAATCGGAAGAAACGAAGACAAAGGTTGAAGAAGCCATCTACAGTCTTGAAGGAATAAGTTCACTGGAAGAAGTTCATTAATATGTTCATGCCTCAGTGAAGAATAAAGATTGAAGTATTCAAGATTGTGGAAGCAATGAAGATGTTGTCCAAGTACTCGAAAGATTTCAGTGCAACTCATGAAGCAAGATATTTCTATATATCTTGGTTGGTTATTTATAATCAACAAACTGAAGCATAAACTAACCCGGAACCGACTGATCAATGTTTGCTGACAAAGACGGTACAATGTTTAACTTCAGTGTTAGTCGCTTGTGAACCAGACCAGTGCACTAAGCGTCAGCATGTACGGAGCTTTGCAAAGTATTTATCGATCGAAGAATTGATCCAGTCATATCAAGTCATTTGTTCCAAAGCCAAGCCAAGCCAAGCCAAATGCCAGCTATGCCAATGCTTACTGCTCAAATGCCATATGTCAAAGCTTCCACAGAAAGCCATATCAGGAAGTGACATTTTATATATGTGTGCACTTATATATTTGTATATGTACAAATATAATTATATATGTATATATGTATATTTAATTAAATATATAATATATAATATATATGTATATATGTTTTTAAACATATGTATATGTATATTTATATGTATATATATTTAAATAAATATATATGTATATAGTATATGTATTTATATTTTACATAAACATTTATATATTTAAGTGTATATATATATATTATATTATGTGCATAAATATGTGTATATTTATATCTATAGATAATTATATATATATCCCTATATATATTTATATTTATATTTACATATAATTTTATGTATATTATATATATTTAAATATATGAGAATATATTTAAATATATGTATATATATATATATTACTATATGTTTATATAAATATTATTTATATACATTTATATATATATCTTTATTTATACACATATTTATATAATATTATGAATATAATATAATATAAATATATGGATGGAGCATACTCAAGTCAATCTCAGTCAAAGGAGTGATAACAAGGGAAGCATTACAATGGTGGAGCAAGTTCATATTTGCCTTAGAATTTCTCTAAGTCACCAAGTACCTCTTGTACACTCTGTGGCGCAACATTTGACCAAGGCGCAAGGTTTGACCCGGGCGCAACATTTGACCCGGGCGCAACATTTGACCAAGGCGCAAGGTTTGACCCGGGCGCAACGTTTGACCCGGGCGCAACATTTGACCGGTCAAATGTTGCTCCTCTACCAACAACTCTTGGCACAAACTCCTTGTAACTTAGAATATTTTCTAAGTCACATACATACAACACCATGGGAGCAACTTCACTTGGAGAGCAAACTTTGACCAAGTCAAAGTTTGCGCCTCCAAGCCATTCCTTCAGTGGTACACCTTGCTCCAACCTGAAAATACTCTAAGTACTCACACTGGAATGCACTGAGGAGGCCCAACCTTTGACCGTGAGTCAAAGCGCAATGTTTGACTTCTCCACTGGACAATATTGGCGCAAGTTTCTTTTGGTGAAAATATTCTAAGTGACATACATTCAGTAAAGCTCACTACAGGCGCAACTTTGCTTATGAGCGCAAGTTTTGACCAAAGCGCCACCTTTGACTTTCAAGTGGCGCAAGCTTACATCTTTGGAGTTAGTTTTTATTTGGACGATTCAATTTAACTACAGTTAAATTGAATCCGTCCAGGACGAACTCAAGTCGTCCAGGACGAACTCGTTAACCATGGTTAGTTTATGAAAGCCTATAAATATGTGATTGTGGTTCTCACAATTCACATCATCCTTCGGGATGGATGGCCAAGTGCTATGCACAAACTCTCTCAAATATACACACACCCTAGCCTAGTTTTGTACCATAAATATTTGTAGTGGATAGGGCTTGTAATATTTAGAGGAGTGGTCATTGTAGCCAACCTTCGGGTTTGGATTTGTAGCACCTTCGAGGTATTTATCAATATACAGATATACCTTGGAAAATATTGTGTATTGGTTTAATATTTTCATATCCTCAGAAACCGACCCAATAAATATCCGGAACACGAAACCCATTACAGAACTGCAATTTGTTTATCCGCAAGATTCGAAAGAATTTTAAATTGTAGTGAGTATCGTATTCAACCCCCCTTCTACGATACTTTGGACCTAACAATTGGTATCAGAGCGAGGTTGATTGATATACAAATCAGGATCCTTATCGTACGGAAAATCAAGAACCTAGCTTTTGATATTTGATTAGGGGAAATGTTCTTCCGGTTTGTGTTGCTGAATTTGTCCGTAGGCCTAAGCAAGGATTATCTGTTGGATACTGAACTTTGGACCAGGACTTATAAATTTATATTTTTAAATTTTAATAAGTTTATTTTATAAATTTGATTTAATTTATTTTAAACTTATTAATTGAGTTTATTATGAATTAATTAAATTTATTTTATGAACTTAATTAAATTTATTTTATAAACTTTATGAAATTCATTTAATAAATTTGTTCAAATTTATTTTAGACTTGTAAAGTTCACTCTTAGACTTTATCAAGCTTATCATAAATTTTTATAAATTTATTATTTAAATTTGTATAGTTTATGATTTAAATTTAAGTTAAAATCTAGAATATAAATTTAAGAGGATTTTAATGATTATGGATATAAGTTCAGTTCAAGGGTTCAATTTAGTTTGTTTTGGAAGCTATGATTTAATTGGAGACGAGACACTTGAATATTTTCAAAATTTAAATTTATTTAATAAATTTTAATATATTTACTAAATGGATTTAAAATAAATTTATTCTAAACTTATTCAGTTTATTATGAATTTATTTGGATTTATTTTTTAAATATAATTAAATTTACTTTATAGATTTAACTAAGTTTATTTTATACTTTATTTTCTTTCATCTTTTAAAACTTATTTTTAAATTTATTTTCTTTATAATTTAAACTTAGTTTAAATAATCAAGTGTCCCGTAACCTTTTTAATTATTCTACTCCAAGACAAATCAGATTGACATTTAGTTGAGACAGATCAGGCTGACAGATTACAAGACAAACACCAGGCTTTCAAATACCAGATTCTCAGAACCGGTAATGGAAGTACATTGATGACCCAATCCAATTGATTACTCGAAGGATTATTAGAAGCAGTTTTCTATGTTCGACAAAGCTGATTGTGATTCGAAGAAGATTCTATTGAAGACTGATTGGACACTATTGACAGTGAATTTTGAAGAAGGTACTTCAGGCCTTGATCTGAGTAATTACTCTGACTTGATTATCAGATCACCAGATCAGGATGGGAATTTACTACATATGCAGTGAAGCATCTTTCCAGGGCTCGGAATGTCAACTTTGAATGGCACCACTGGTAGTAGGAAAAGAGAAGTTTTTACGGATGAATCTTCAAGGGATTTCAATCTAACTCAGTGATTCAGGGATATACAATTACACGGTGAATTGTATCAATGCTAAATCCATCCAGAATCAACTGAACTAAAGACAGAGAACTGTGGAGGTTTAAGGATATAATTATCGAGTTACTACCGCACCAAATCAGTTTCGTGCATTTATGTCAGAACCTTAGGATTGAACAGAAGAGTTTGTAACTGCTGAATTTGAGGAAGCTCAAGTCGACGAAAGTTAACACTTTTGAAGAATGTGAGGACAGAACTTCAAGGATTAGTATAACACTGTCTGAGAGGTTTAGTCATGTCAGATTCAGATAGAATCCATTGGTTTCAAGTGGAGACTCTTCGGGGTTCAGTTCGACAGGTTGTTTGAAAACTGAATTGGTTAGTACACACAATATTGATTGGTATCTTTAGCAAAGAAGGGTTGCTATATATATTGAAGCCTCGACAAACAAGGATGATAGGGCTTGTCTGAATTTCAAGTGGATGTTTTGAAAGAAGCATCACAAGAAGTTCTTATGCGATTTTAGGAAAGGTGTGAGATGGATCAGTTGCTGAAGAGAAGGATGATTATGGTTATCTGGCGATCCTAGCATTCTCTGAAGATGACTCAATTCGCACATCTCAGGTATGAATTCTTTCTATCTATGCAATACACATTTCTTTATATTCAAAGCATGTTATAAATCTCTGAGTAGAATTGTTTAACACACAAGCACAAGCATGATAGCATCATAATAGATAATGTTAAACTAGTATGCTAGATGACCTCTCTAGTAACTAGGTTTGATGATAATATTGTGCATGTGTCTTTAGCAGATTCTTAACATGTGTATGAATAGTTATGATTTGATTATTTGCAATGGTGAGATTAGAAGCTTTCCTTTGGAACACGACTCTTAGTTTTAGGGGTTATGATCCTAGCATGTATAACTTTGTTAAAACACTTACTTTCAGATTCCCTAGTACAATTAGATTTGCTTATCTAATCTGAATTGTTTGTTAAGGAATTTATTTGTTCTATGATGGAATGTCTACCTTGTGTCAGTAGAACTTTTAGAACTTCATGTTAGATCTAAAACTGACTTAAGTAATAGAGATAGTATAATGCCATATAACAATAGAGTGGGATTAGTATGAATCGATAATGTGATTATTAATTTCTTGTGTCTAATCCATATGCTTTTCGAAGATTATTGAATATATGTAATTCTACTTGATACCTATTGCACTTGTGTTAATTGGTTTAAGTAGAGAATACCGAATCTTCTGAATTGCATAACTGCCTGTCTTGCTCTTGTCTTATCTCTGATTGTTTGCCATGTGTATTCAACATCATGTCTGCTTATTTTCATGTCATGAATGCATGTCTTTGTACTTGCATTGATTTTAGAAAAGCATGTTTGAGAATCACATTAGGGCAATGTCTAAATAAGAATTAGCATGTTAAGGTTGATTCTGTTGTTACCACTGTTAAAGAAAAATCTCTAATCCATCCGGACCCAGTTATGATTGGGGACCATAGAACTCTTTCCATTTGTGATTGCAGGTTACATATATTCCATATGATTTTTGGTGCACTCTGTTTGCTGAGTAGCTGAAATCATATGAATCACAAAAAGTACCCTGTTAGCAAATGTGATCATGTGAGCAGTTTCGTCAATAATCTTTGGAAGATGACAACAAAGATTCTCTTATGGAACATGCTCCTTTTATGAAATGTCATCATGGAAGTATATCTTTCTTGGAAGAGTCAAAGCACACAAATTCCAAGTATCAGACTGTTCTCTAACAAATGACAGTATGTCGGCTCATGGAATAGTGTTTTATCTCAAATCAGGATGGATGTGAATTTTGCTCTTAGCTAATATGGAAATTCAATTGAAGATGGAGTGAGCTATTTCGATAGTAAAGCTTCATGAGATAAGTGTTAGCTATGGCATATGAAGCTCTCACACTTGTATGTCAAAACAAGGAGCTCTTTTTATTCGTAAGAAGAGAATTAGTGAGAGGACTACCTCATCTGGGATTCTATATGGATGAAGCTTATGAGGTATGTCAATAGGGAAGTCGAAGGAGCATCGCACAGAAGCAAAGATATGATCAACATTACTGAGCCGCTTCAGATGATACATATGGATTTCTACGGATCAGTTAATGTTATATCTAAAACAAAGCCAGATATCTTTTTGCGATGATCATTGACTACTCTAGACTCTTTTGTGTTGTTCATATGTGTTCGAAGGACAAGACGTCACAAATAGAGGTTGATCAAGATGAACCCTGATCGTTGATAAATCCAAAAAGGCACCATTCTTGTTAGTGGCCAATTAGAAGCAAACACTATTTTTTGGTATGTGTTTGGAGGAAAATTCCTCTTTGCAAGTCTTGCATTTGAAGATCAAAGAATACTTTCCTCGGCTACTCAATGGAGTCTACAGTCTACAGGGTGATTGTGATTGATCAATAGAAGGTGATTGTAAGTCTAGACGGGACATTGAACGACACTTTGCTCCAAGCTGTTAAAGGTGATAGTATTGGTTTAATAATGATTCAGATCCAAGCAGAATCTCTTTGCAAGGATAAGGATTATTAAGGAGATCCCAGCAACAGCTTAGGGGGAGCATTTGGTGGATCCACTAGTCAAACTCAACACCAAATTGAAGATGAACAGGACATATCAAGAACGTATCTGCTTAGACAAAGGGTTTGAAATCAATATCATTCTCGGGTTCTAGTTCTTAAATGTTCCTAATGGTGAAGTGAAGACTAGGAGAGCTATGGTGAAAGGATGTTATTTCTTTGGGTTTCAATCTGAAGTGAAACTTGGGGAAGATTCAAAAGCTCTTAATGGGATCCAGATTGAGTGATTGCACAGCAAGATGATCTCAGTCAGTTTGAAAGCAGATTATGCGGAGTCTGATACCCTGACCTAATGACAATTCAGTACTTAGTATTTGTCGGGTATTTAGATTCCAACTGGATGTTTTTGGCTATGTTACGAGGGACAAGCCAATTTGGTTGCTTAGAGTTACTTCAAAAGAGAAGGTTATGAAGATGACGGAAATAGAATCTTCAAGTTCAGGACTCTACATCTTAGAGGACTTAACGACCTTCAAAATTGAACTAAAGCGCCATTGACGAGACTTGGGTTCAGGATATTACAGTGATCTAGAGGATGAAGATTCATACAACATTTCAAGGACTTTGCAGTTGCAGATCCAACGGAATTTTTATGCTCTTTCTTCACCAGCTCTCTATGAGTTGCTATCCAACACCTGATGATCGTCACAGACATGGTATGATTTCTGACTAGCATATTATTTTAATATCTGTTTGCTAAAGTCATATTTGGTATCCAAATTATTACCTCTCATGATACAAGGCACACACAATATAATTATATGTGCTGTGATACTATGTGGACTAACGTCACTTGTGCAAGATAATTGCTAAGTGAATGCAGATTAGTGATATGATGAATTTGTTGGAAAGTTGCAATTCTTTATGGTCTACTAGTTAGCCTAAAGAATGATGGCAATAAAAGGAAGTCAAGGATCTTTTGGATATGCGCAATTTGGAAGATTTTTAGACCTGCCAAGACTTATGCCAACAACCACTGGACTTGATCAGTACAAGAAAGGTACATCAACTGAAATATCAAGTCTCAGAGACATTCAACTCATCACTTTACTCAACTACAAGTGGATCACATACTATATTTTTCATAAGGTATTACTTCTTTCATGAGCATGTCTATCGTATTTCTTGAATGAATTCATGAGTATTAAATTGTCTATATACATAGGACTTGTGAATTTATTTAAAATCCAGTACCTCGTGCTTTTTGCTATTCTATGTGATTGCCATGTTTATTGCTTTGCATGCTTAGATGGTGATTATATGTTTTAGCATGAGCGTTTGTTATTTCAATTATTTAAATTGTGTTGCATGACAATTAAGTGACTTATTTGTTCATGATTTAAATGATTAGAGATGACATGAAGCATGACTTAATTATGTTATTTTTCTTGATCTATACCTCTTCAACAATTGGTATCTAGTAGAGAACTTTGTCATAATCCAGTCGTGATATATCTGTATTTGTGAACATACTTAGGATTATTTTCTAGGTTGAATTCATTTTTATAGGTATAAAATCTGAAGCATGACTTATTTGTTTCTAGACTTGTGACTTGTATCAGTAATTGGTATGTGGTTAGAATCTAGTTAGAATTTAGTCATGATATACTAGTATTTGTGGAGTTACTTAGATTCTCACTAGGCTGAATCCATTTATATTAGTGTATATACTTGAAGCATAACTTTTGTGTTGGATATTTGATGATTTATTAATTGATATTTTGTTTCATGTCTAACTGCATTAGTTGTGATACTTATAGTGTTAGTGATATTTTTGCATGCTTATATATAGATCACTAATATTAAGTATTAATATTTTCTGCGAGGAGTTGTGTGCGTTCACGTGTGTTTAGTGATTATTTGTATAGGACTCGTGAACTTTTCCTCAACATTCCCTCGGGCTTGCGAATATCTTTGTATGATTGTCATGATTTTAGTTGTTATATGCTGATGTGATGATTATATGATATTGCGTAGGTAATTATTATTTTATCTTAGTTAGATTGTGATCCATGACAATTATATGCTTATTTGTTTCATGATTGACTTTGATAGAATAATAGAAGCATGATTAATTTATTTTTGAAATATTTAATTGGTATCTACTTTTGATGCTTTATTGATGTTTTATTTGTGAATTGATTGTGATGTATTGGCACTGGTGAAATATTGTTGCATATTTCTTAAAACCACTGGTGCTAATATATTTTAGGTGTTTAATATTCTGAGTACAAGGGAGACAACATAATCTTTATTCTGTCTCGTATTTATGTTCTGGAGTGGTGAGTTTCTGTCAAGAAATTTCCTTATCAATTGATTTCAACAATTGGTATCCACTACTCTATATCATAAAATTTTCTTAGAATATTTTGCATCTATACATGTAGCGTCATAGGACGAGACATTGATTATCTTGTATTTGTGTACTTGGTGATCTTTGTCACTTGTAGCGTCTGTTTTGACGATGTGCTAGTATGAGGCCTTTTCACTAATTATTGTGGTGAGTGCTTTATACACTGCAGCGCATAAATTTTCTTTTTCCCTTTTTAAATTGTAGTGAGAAACAGGAGTCTGTGTCTTTTTCAAAGACAAGTTCATTTAAACCTTTTATGCATAGATTCAGACTCTTGTACTCAAACCAGTTTTTAATGGAAAACTTCGATTCTTTCATAGATTGTGATTGTCATTCTTTATGAAAATCATTTTACAGTCACAACTAATTCATTTTTCTCAAAGATTAAATGCAATTGCTTTCATTCAAAATCATAGATTTTCTAAAGTGCATTTATATCTCATTCTGTTCTTTGGAACTTAATCAGCCTCTTGGCTTTCCTAGATAGTCATAAGGTTGAAAACCAACAATCTTTATCCCAGACTATAAAACCAAATTCAGAACACATCCCAACTTTCCCCCTGGAGTAATAAGGAACTTTTCAAACAAAAAGTCAATGAGGGAGAAACTGTACTCGTTGCAGCAAATAAGGATGTGAGGGATAGTGTACCCACAGCTCTACCTCTCAAGGAGAAAAGGTGTTTTCAAAATTGAGGTAACTGTTGCTCATCTGTATTCTCCCAAAAGAATATAGAGTTGAAAAGGCAATTAAACAGTCTCTGGAATCATTCTCTCAAAAGGATGAGTCTATTGAAATTCGCTCGTCAGCCAGAGCATCTTGTATTGAGTCAAGCACATCATCAGTAATCACTCTGATGAAGAGCCTAAACAAAAAATCTTATGGACACAATACAAGAGAGTGCACAGTGAGGTTAAAGGTTTTGTTCCAGAAGCAACTTCTTCATTTACCATTTTACGGTAAATAAGATGGTTGATGCCTTTACAGGTGTAAGGAGGAAACGAGGATCTCAATTGCCAAATCTTCAGGATTCTCGTCTCCCTCCCCAGATAAGAACAAATCTGGATCCAATCGGAATGGATTTCCTATTTATAGGAGATCGGCAACTCTCTGACTATGAGTCAATTTATTGATGAGTCAGTTGAGGATCGGGGATTTACGAAACCCCATTGCACCGCCAGTGACCTCTCTTGAAGGGGCTATGGTGATTTTCTCATGCAGGTACAGAAGACCATACTTTGAGTGCTGAGAGAAACACTGTGAGCCAAACATTGAGAGTTAAACACTTGGTGAGATTCTGAGAAGAACCAGTGAGATATCAGAATGAAAAATATGTGAGCATGAGTGAGTGCAAACACATAGGATATTGAGAAGAGTGAAACACTTGTGAGGTACATATAATAATAATTGGTATTGAAAGCTCACAAGTTGTTGAAAGAATTGACGGAAGCAACTACGGTTCATTCCATTTCACGATGTGAACTTATGGTTGATGATTCTCTTGAATCAAGTGTCTTCACAGACATTGAGGAAGACTTAGGCCTTTGCCATAATTAAGCCTTTGTCTAACCTCCCAGAGCAAACAACTTTGGATCCTTAATTGGATAAGCCACTTAGTGGTTGGCAACTTGTGGACCATGATTCAGATTTATCTGATGAGTCTGTAGGGACTGGGAATTACGAACTCCCATTGCACCACCGGTGACCCCCTTTAAGGGTGGCTAAGGTGATTTTCTTGCAGGTACTCAGCATTTTGGAAGCTCAGTATTTGTGTGGTGGGATACACTTACAGAACTCGTGAGTGACACCCTTACCCAAAAACCGAGAGAAAATTGAGTGTTGAGTGATACACCTGCAGAACATTTTCGTGAGACACCCACTAATTACCAAATTTATACCTAAAGACAAAGTGGATGTTGTTACTGGGATGTTAGTTTTTACTCATTACTTTTCCATTTGGAACCTATTCTTTCAGCATAGGGACCAACCCAATCAAAGTAAACCCTTCTTCTGAACTCTTTCTTCGACCCCATCTTTAGCGTTGTTTAATTCTCTATGGGGAGATTATCTTTTGGTACAGGAAGTATTGTACACGTTCCTTGACCTATTTGATACCACATATCCTCGGAGGATTCCACAACTAAGGGGGAGAATATATTTAGGGGGAGAATATATGAAAGAGGGAAGAAAAAGTAAGTTAGCTTTCTTCTATTGTCTACAACTAAGGGGGATTAAACTACTCTTTAGCTGTGTACTACTGAGGGGGAGATTCTTCTTCAACTAAGGAGGAGGATTGATCTTTCATCTAAGGGGAGATAGCTACTTATCACCAAGGGGAACCTGATCAAGGTAACGGGAGGAGAAGTATAAAGTGATACATCTATTCTTCAGTAAGTGGTAGACAGGAACTTATTCATTACCACTGGAGAATTCAATGAAGCTGCTGATTATTCTTTGCATAATGGAATGTTTTGAATTCTCTTCAAGACAGACTATGAGGATTATCTGGCAGGAAAGCAAGAACCAGAGAAATAAAGGTGATATGCACATTTGTTATTTCTATTCATGAAATCTGGAAATGTATTATATGATCCAGAAACTTTGTAGCATTATTTACTAGTCCAGGACTTTACTTTTTCTAGTGTTAGTTGAGTTATCCTCCAGAGGATTTGCTTGTTATGATTAACAAACAAATAGGGGGAGATTGTAAGTCTAAATGTAAAGACAACCCTATCTGTTACATAGGGATGATAACTCAACAATAGAACAGGACAAGTAAATAACACTACGCCTGCACCGGAATCGGAAGAAACGAAGACAAAGGTTGAAGAAGCCATCTACAGTCTTGAAGGAATAAGTTCACTGGAAGAAGTTCATTAATATGTTCATGCCTCAGTGAAGAATAAAGATTGAAGTATTCAAGATTGTGGAAGCAATGAAGATGTTGTCCAAGTACTCGAAAGATTTCAGTGCAACTCATGAAGCAAGATATTTCTATATATCTTGGTTGGTTATTTATAATCAACAAACTGAAGCATAAACTAACCCGGAACCGACTGATCAATGTTTGCTGACAAAGACGGTACAATGTTTAACTTCAGTGTTAGTCGCTTGTGAACCAGACCAGTGCACTAAGCGTCAGCATGTACGGAGCTTTGCAAAGTATTTATCGATCGAAGAATTGATCCAGTCATATCAAGTCATTTGTTCCAAAGCCAAGCCAAGCCAAGCCAAATGCCAGCTATGCCAATGCTTACTGCTCAAATGCCATATGTCAAAGCTTCCACAGAAAGCCATATCAGGAAGTGACATTTTATATATGTGTGCACTTATATATTTGTATATGTACAAATATAATTATATATGTATATATGTATATTTAATTAAATATATAATATATAATATATATGTATATATGTTTTTAAACATATGTATATGTATATTTATATGTATATATATTTAAATAAATATATATGTATATAGTATATGTATTTATATTTTACATAAACATTTATATATTTAAGTGTATATATATATATTATATTATGTGCATAAATATGTGTATATTTATATCTATAGATAATTATATATATATCCCTATATATATTTATATTTATATTTACATATAATTTTATGTATATTATATATATTTAAATATATGAGAATATATTTAAATATATGTATATATATATATTACTATATGTTTATATAAATATTATTTATATACATTTATATATATATCTTTATTTATACACATATTTATATAATATTATGAATATAATATAATATAAATATATGGATGGAGCATACTCAAGTCAATCTCAGTCAAAGGAGTGATAACAAGGGAAGCATTACAATGGTGGAGCAAGTTCATATTTGCCTTAGAATTTCTCTAAGTCACCAAGTACCTCTTGTACACTCTGTGGCGCAACATTTGACCAAGGCGCAAGGTTTGACCCGGGCGCAACATTTGACCCGGGCGCAACATTTGACCAAGGCGCAAGGTTTGACCCGGGCGCAACGTTTGACCCGGGCGCAACATTTGACCGGTCAAATGTTGCTCCTCTACCAACAACTCTTGGCACAAACTCCTTGTAACTTAGAATATTTTCTAAGTCACATACATACAACACCATGGGAGCAACTTCACTTGGAGAGCAAACTTTGACCAAGTCAAAGTTTGCGCCTCCAAGCCATTCCTTCAGTGGTACACCTTGCTCCAACCTGAAAATACTCTAAGTACTCACACTGGAATGCACTGAGGAGGCCCAACCTTTGACCGTGAGTCAAAGCGCAATGTTTGACTTCTCCACTGGACAATATTGGCGCAAGTTTCTTTTGGTGAAAATATTCTAAGTGACATACATTCAGTAAAGCTCACTACAGGCGCAACTTTGCTTATGAGCGCAAGTTTTGACCAAAGCGCCACCTTTGACTTTCAAGTGGCGCAAGCTTACATCTTTGGAGTTAGTTTTTATTTGGACGATTCAATTTAACTACAGTTAAATTGAATCCGTCCAGGACGAACTCAAGTCGTCCAGGACGAACTCGTTAACCATGGTTAGTTTATGAAAGCCTATAAATATGTGATTGTGGTTCTCACAATTCACATCATCCTTCGGGATGGATGGCCAAGTGCTATGCACAAACTCTCTCAAATATACACACACCCTAGCCTAGTTTTGTACCATAAATATTTGTAGTGGATAGGGCTTGTAATATTTAGAGGAGTGGTCATTGTAGCCAACCTTCGGGTTTGGATTTGTAGCACCTTCGAGGTATTTATCAATATACAGATATACCTTGGAAAATATTGTGTATTGGTTTAATATTTTCATATCCTCAGAAACCGACCCAATAAATATCCGGAACACGAAACCCATTACAGAACTGCAATTTGTTTATCCGCAAGATTCGAAAGAATTTTAAATTGTAGTGAGTATCGTATTCAACCCCCCTTCTACGATACTTTGGACCTAACAATTAGGTACACGAAATTAATAACGGGTGGATACGGGTTTCACCTTCGAGTACACGAAACACGAAAATACACGAAACGAAAGTATACGAAACGAAACGATTGCCACCCCTAGTTTCAGGAATCAAACTTTTTTTTTTATTTTCATTACTATTTTCATTATTTCATGTAGATTATTAATACAAAATGAAATTAATGACTCAAAAATATATATATATATATATATATATATTAATTTAATAATATTTTAAATTAATTACAATGAATAACTCATAAATACTATAATTCAACCATATTCATTCCACCACTCAACCAAACACCTGATATCAGAAATGATACTTCAAACCCATACCAGCTTAACCCGATTACTCATTCCAACCCCATACCCCTTTCCAACCAAACGACCCCTAACTAGGGTTGGAACTATGTAAACAACCCGATCCAAGTCAGATTTCTTAACCTGGTTATACATCGATATCACATGATTTTCTTTTTCTGATAAATGAATTAATTTAATGATAAAAAATTATACGACATCTACATAAACAATCGCGTCGAACAAATAAAACACGAAAACAATCACTGATTAATTTATTTTTTAAAAAAATAAAATCACGTGATTTGATGAAGATGATATATACACATGTTTAGCCAATAGATTAAGCTGTAATACTGCATTCGTTCGGGAACAATATAGTAAAGGAAAAACGTGAAGAGCGAAGAATCTCTAAAAGTAAATGACTGAGTCTAAATTTTTATTTATCAAATTTTTAAAAATAAATAAATCTTATACTATAAACGGTCGATTTCTTAGTTTTAAAGATGATTTATAATCAAAATATTTTTTGATATATATAATAAATTTTTAAAAATAAATGATATTTAAACAAATGGGTTATAAAATATTACTACAATTATAATATTAGATTTTGTGAGGCGAATATCTCATTATTATTCATTAGAACGAAAACAATTAAAATTTATCCAAAAACCTGATTTTTTTTTCTAAGAGCAACTCCAAGGGAACACCTCCCTTACCTATAATGAGCCTACGTGGACAAAAATAGGGGTTGAAGTAAAAATTCTTCACTCCAACCATCCTCTCCTTACCTAAAATTTTTAGGTGAGAGAAAACAAAACCCCTTCTTTTGGGGATAAAAAAGTGAGCCCCTATTTCTTCCAACTCATCTCTTTCTCTCTCATTTTCTTTCATTTTTTATTTTCCCTCCTTTTTTTATCTACCCCACCATAGTAAAAGTTTTAATAAAATATTTTTTTTTCAAATATAGGGATGATTATAGGAAATACCATTGGAGTAAAATAAGTTTTTGCTTACTTATATTTTAGGTAATCATTATTTTATTATATTTTAGGGGTCGAAGATAAGTAACACCATTGGGGTTGCTCTAACTTTGTTGTAATTTCTAGTACTTTCGAATTTATTAGAGAAAAAATTTAAAAAAATCTGAACTCTGGTAACATAATTTATTTATTTTTAAAAGTTGCAGTTAGTTGAATTTCGACTGGCGCTGAGGCCTAATAATAGCAAGGAGTATCGCATAAGTTAAACCGTTGCTGAAAATATTTGTGTGCCACCAATTTCAGGAGACAAAATTAAAGAAAACAGAAAAAGGCGTAAAAGCTGCATGAAATTGTTCCACGAATTCTTACATGGCCGTTATAGAAGACCATAAATATATTTATATCATGCGCCTGTTTGTCACGACTTAAATTGGCAGTTTAAAGCTTTACGTTGTGTTTGGTCGGGGAGTATGGAATAGAATGGAATGAAATAAGTAAAATTACTTGGAACTAATAGAGATAGGAGGTAAGTTTTGAAATAAATGTGAGTGAGAGCAAAATTGCTATGATGAGATTTGAGAAGAAATTGGGGGTAGAAGAGAATGGAGCATTCCATCTCAAATTGAAGATATGATCTCTAGTACATAATGTAAGGAATGGAATGGAGGAAGGAATGAAATTTGTTAACAATTGCTCATAATATAATTCATTTTTCATTCCATTCCTTCCGGAATCATTCACCCCAACCAAACACAACATTATATGAAACTTTATAAGACGTTTATTGGAGGTAATATTTTCTATTTCTCTCGAAAATTATCTGAATATAAGTAATATTAATGAGTTTTTATTTTCCAAAGAAAGAAAATCATTTTGACTGGAAGCTGCCGGCTCGCCTATATTGGGGCTGTTTGTTTCGTAGAAGCAGAAGCTGCTTCTGGCTTCTACTTCTCTTGACTTGTTTGTATAAATAATTAGGAACACTTTTTAAAAGTTGAAAATGATAGCTTCGCTTCTACTTTTTTCTCAAACACTTTATTAACTTATTTACTTTTCACTTTTACTACATTTATTTAGTTTAAACAAAAAATCATTTTTTTTAAGTTAATCTAAACGGTCTTACCGTGTGTGCGTGGAGTATATGCTGCTATACATTTGTCAGTAGCTAAATACGTGTGCGTGGAGTATCAGCGTAATTACATTAAATGTGGGTGATGTCCCAGGAGTATAGGTACCTACTGCACCAGATACAACCTCAGATTAGGCATTAATTAATTAAGGAAATACTCACAATTATGTTTAGGGTAATTTAGCTGTTAAGTGTCCCTCACATGCGTGATACATTGATTAATTATCACAATCCGGACAAGAACATGAGATAAAATGTAATGAGACGCAGAGAGCCCAGAGCGTGAATGAAGGAATCCTCGCATATATCTGTCAAGTCATGTTTGGCACATGGAATTGTGTTCTTTGTTTAAAACAAATCCACGTATAGCCTTTGTGCATCCTGTTCATTAATATAAGAGGTAATTGCATATCGCACCCCCTAAGTATAGTTAAAAATATCGCACCTCCTAAGTATCGTTAAAAAACAATTTATATTTTAGAAAACTCAACTCGCACCCCCTTATCTTTACTTCTCAAAACCGAGATGCACCCCCTGCCGTTAACTTCCGTTAACTCAGTGCATTTCGTTAAGTCACTATATATATAATTGAAATTCGAACCCCCTAACTTACGTTCAAAAGCGATATTGTACCCATACTTTTGAAAACTCGAATCGCACCACCTATTTTTACATCTCAGGAACGATACGCACCCCTTCCGTTGAATTCCGTTACCTTCCGTTAATATACTCCTCCGTCTCAATTTACATGTCCCTTTTGCTTTTTGAGCAGTTAAATTGACTAATTTTTGACCAACTATTTGAAAATATGTATTTATTAAAATAGATTAGATTTAATTTTTGATGATATTTTTTTAAAAAAATTTTGATCAATTTTTCAAAACAAAATAATTAAAGTTTATATATTTTAATCAATAGTTAAATTTATGTATTATTTATAATAAATATCACATAATATTTATTTTTTATATTTAAAATAGTGTATATTTTAAATACCTAATACATATGTCACCAAAAATTTAAAATCATTCAATATGTAAAATCATTTTGACTTGGGCATAACTTAATTAAACAAAAATTTTAAAAAAAATATCATCAAAAAGTAAATCTAGTCTATTTGTTTTCGCAAATAATAGAGGGTCCGAATTTCGCAAATAATAAAAGTATCGTTCTTGAAATGTAAAGATAGGTGGTGCGATTTGGGTTTCCAAGAGTACGGGTACAATATCATTTTTGAACGTAAGTTAGGGGGTTCGAATTGCAATTATATATATAGTGACTTAACGAGTGCACTGAGTTAACGGAAGTTAACGGCAGGGGGTGCATCTTGATTTTGAGAAGTAAAGATAAGAGGTGCGAGTTGAGTTTTTTAAAGTATAAGTACTTTATTATTTTTGAATGATATTTAAGGGGTGCGATATGCAATTACTTCTTAATATAATAATGTTCGTCTCTTTACTCTATATATTCATGTTTTATCATTGTCGAGTGATCGCAGGGGTAATTTAACGGCATTATTCAGAGCAATCATTAGATTCTGTCATTTATTAATTGTCATACAACTTTCAAAAATGATACTCCCTCCGTCTCAATTTATAGATCCATTTTGGAAAAAAAATTTGTCCCAAAACACTTGTCCCTCTCTTCTTTCAATACAAATTTATCTACATATTAATTGTGATTTTTTTGAAACTCAACATTATTTTCATTTCTCAATGCACTAAATCCCTATATTTATTGTGATTTTTTTGAAACTCAACTATATTCTCACTTATCAATGCACTAATTAATGATACATGAGATAAGATTTTATCTAACCAACTTTTTTCTTAATATGCGTGTTTATTCCAAAATAGACCTATAAATTGAGATGGAGGGAGTAATTGTAAAATAATTTATATATATAATTTTTTTTCAAAGAAAACTTAATATTGTGAGGCGGAGGGAGTAGAACCATACCGATCACCAGTAACCACACCGATATCATAATCGTTCTCATAAAACCTCGAAACATTAACCTTTACCAATCCCTTATTTCGATAGTCCATGATTTTCTTTATTGATCCACTCTTGTTTTCTCTCTTTTGATTCTCTAGTCTATTTGTTATTTTGCTGTAAAAATGATAGAGATTGCTGAGACAAGATATCATTAGAACTAAACTTTAGGGAGACCCCAATTTCGATTTCTTTACTGCCCAATTCACCCATCAATTGCTTCAACTTCTCACACTTGCTATTCCTGGTGTATTTTCAATTTTCGAAAAATCCCTCCACATCTTTTAATTATCTGCCCACTTACAAAATTCATATTAATCTCCACATATCGGCCGAGTTCAACTTAACTAAAGCTCAGTGCCTGTTTGGCCACCAGAGCTTCTGGCTTTTTCTGTTAAAAAGATGGCTTCTAGTTTTTTTTTATCCGTTTGTGTAAAAAATCAAAAGTATTTATAATAAGATGAGGATGCTAACTTTTGTTTGAGGACTTCTGCTTCTTTTTCAAACAGTTTAATCACTTATAAATCCTAATTCACTTCCCACTTCTAGTTCATTTCTCTGTCTTTTACCATAAGCACTTTTATTAAGTTACCCAAAAGATCCCTCGGTGTTCATTTATCAAAGCTCATTTCCTTCTTTCTTAAACCACTTTAAAGAGCCCATAACAATCCAAATCCCGGAACTTGTGTGCTTGTCACTGTATCCATAAAATTAGTAGCAAAACGCTGTGTTGACCAAAGGACTAAACCGGGGATTTGAATGCATCATACTTACGCATAAACTCCAAAATAGGTGCATCCACATCCATGAGCAACCAGCAACAAGATAAGAACCCCTTTATAATTTCTGCCCCACGATTTTCTTTCTGACACAGACAAGCCTCCTCTGTATTTTTCGAACGTCGGTGCAAATCTAAACAATAAGCTCACACCATAAACCAAACGACTCCTAAATGATTCGGACACGAATTTTAACAACTAAACATGAATTCGGGATAGGTTTTTTATAGCTAATTCCAGGACACCGTAAACCAAGCGACTCCTAAATGATTCGGGCACCTCTTACTAGATTCACGACTCCACAAGCTACATACTGTAGGTCGGCAAACATGCAATCAATTCGCAATCTTTCATACAGAAAAAGGATATTATTCCCTTTCGAATATTAATTCACATTGCGGAATTTAATGCAAAAATACAGAAATAATAAATTTGATGGGGTAGGCACCTCTGTGTATGCACAAATTACATGAAGAGACTAAATGACACATGCTCCAGCACCTCACATTTCCTTGCACCTTCATCGCAATAATTCCCAGTCTCCATCTTATCCCTTACCCATGTTTACCTGTACACTCACCTCTCTACACCACACGTGAAGGCTAAA
The DNA here is from genome assembly GCF_001625215.2 of Daucus carota subsp. sativus. NCBI lineage: Eukaryota > Viridiplantae > Streptophyta > Magnoliopsida > Apiales > Apiaceae > Daucus > Daucus carota. The sequence continues at coordinate 30,447,137 of NC_030381.2, forward strand.
ACCGTCATTCAATTTTTTCACTATATAACTCTCTTATCTTGCTCACACTTCAATGTGCATGACATTAGTCACTCAACTTAAAATGACTTCTTTTTTGTTCATCACAGCTATAGTAGCATTAGCCACGGTTTCGGCAGTTACTGGCTGCCCGCCTTCGGACAGGGAAGCTTTGCTCGCGTTCAAAGCTTCCCTGCACGAACCGTACTTGGGAATTTTCAAGTCGTGGACGGGCAGCGATTGTTGCCATAATTGGTACGGAGTTAGTTGCGACTCGACTAATGGTCGAGTCGCGGATATTATTCTCCGTGGCGAATCGGAGGATCCGTTATTCCAGAAGGCTCGTCGTACCGGTTATATGACCGGTACGATTTCGCCAGCTATTTGCAAGTTAACGTGGCTGTCAAGTATCATTATAGCAGATTGGAAAGGCATTACTGGACCGATTCCAGATTGCGTTTCGTATCTTCCGTATCTCCGAATGCTTGATTTAATCGGAAACAAGCTTACAGGCCAGCTCCCGAAAGATATCGGCCGATTGAAACGACTCACGGTGCTAAACGTTGCCGACAACAACATTTCGGGCTGGATACCTCGGTCTATATCCGGTTTAACAGCTCTAATGCATTTAGATCTCCGTAACAACCAAATCTCGGGGCCACTTCCCCGAGACATTGGAAAGCTCCGCATGATGAGCCGAGCTTTATTGAGTCGGAATCGGATCACTGGTCCGATTCCGAACTCAATATCATACATATACCGACTTTCTGATTTAGACCTCTCGTTAAATCAGATTTCGGGTGCAATTCCAGCATCCCTGGGCAAAATGGGAGTCCTCGCAACACTAAATCTCGACGGTAACAAATTATCAGGCAGCATACCCACAACATTAATCAACTCTGGAGTGAGTATACTAAATCTGAGCAGGAACTCGCTTGAAGGTAACATCCCCGATGTTTTCGGGCCACGATCATATTTCACAGCCCTGGATTTATCTTATAATCAGCTCAAGGGTCCTATTCCAAAGTCCATATCAGCTGCAAGTTACGTGGGTCATCTTGATCTGAGTCACAATCATCTATGTGGTCGGATTCCAGTTGGTTCACCGTTTGATCATCTTGAAGCGGCGTCGTTTCTCAACAATGATTGTCTCTGTGGGAAGCCCCTTAGATCTTGTTAGAGATTGACTAGTACCGAGCTTCAAGACTTGCGGTTTTTTTATGAATATATATGCTAAACATATACATAAATATGTGTTTTCTCATGTAATAGAGAGTGTGTATCTATCTAATCTTGTAAAAGGTAAAAAAAAAGTGCTTTGATTAATTATAGTTAAGTGCTGCAATTTGAATAATTTGTTTTGTGAGGTTCTTTTATCAATGTAACTCTGGGAATAAATTAAATTTTGCACCGCGTTTTAAGTATTCCACAAAAAGGTTCTTAGTTTTTCCCCATCTGGCAGAAACGAAGCAGTACAATACTATTTTCAAGTCAATCTTGGACAGTTCTTGAAACAGAAAAGAAGAAAACGAAACAGTCCAAATTATCAACTGTTGCTTTCTTTTGTATAAAGATTGTTCATCTGAAAGCAAGTAACTGTTCATTTGGGGTTCTAGCATGTGTAAATATATATGAAATTTGATTCATGATTAATGAGTCTAGTTATTTAAATGATGACGCTTCAGACTCATGTATTGGTATTTGGATTATCAACCTTTTTTTCACCTCTGGGATGTCCATTTGGACCATTTCCATAAACCGCGTTCTCATGCTATTTATTATCATTTCTCGATTCTCATTCACACTCATCATCCAAATACCCTAGATACCAATTGATGTAAATGTTATAATAGTAACAATATTTTTAAAGGGATAACAAGAATCTGAGTTGTAAACCTAATCCTCAGAACACAAGATGACAAAATGAAGATTAAGAATGAGTATAATCAGGAACCAAAACTGAGGAGCAATCTTTGATTAAAGTTGTTAGAATCTTGGGGCAGTAGATCTGGGGGCAGAATTAAGAAAAGGACAGAGATTGGCAGCTGCAATACATCTAGCAATAGTAAATGAATCCCCCACCACGTGATCGGCCCTCCTGTTTTTATGAATAATGCCTCCTGGCTGGCTGCTCCTGCTCTCTCTTACAATTACACTCAACTCAACATGCATCTATCTCAATCTCACCTTCCCCACATATGCTTTGCTTTCGCAAATAATACAGCTTTGTTCGTGTATCCTTTGCTTCCGCAAACAACATTTTTGCCTTTACTCATGTTTGTAATTTTTTTATGATTCGGATTATATGCCTTGCTTTAGGGGACCGCGAGCTATCTATCACAATTTATTCTTATATTATTAGTATTATATAATTATATATAGGATCGAGTCACTGTTGCAGCAAACTATCAGTCACTAAATTTTTTACTTATATAGTGGGTGTTTGGCAACCCCGACTTATGGCTTATTTATAAAAAAAGAGGGCTTGAGCTTTTTTCATAGTGTTTGGGTAACTTATAGAAGCACTTAAAATGGTGCTTGAAAAGCCAAGAAAAAAAGCTAGGAAACGTACGGGGCCGTTTGGCTGGGCTTAAAGGAAGTGACTTATTGTTTAAAGTAAAGAAGTGGATTAAAACTTTTAAAGTGAGAAGTTGATTTAGACTTATAAGCTATTAGAAGTGTTTGGATACCGCGACTTATAAGTTTTTTAAGTGTTTGGATCACTTAACTTATAAGTTGGTATAGTTTTGTAATTTTGTAATATAATTATTTGATATTTACGAAATTAATTGAGAAAAGTTGAATATGAGATTAGTGTTATATTTATATTATATAAAAAAATGGTTTTCGGTTTGCTTTATCTCACATTTAAGCGACCTATAAGTGTGTTTAAAAATATATGTATATATATATATTAATATATTTGAGTATTTCATAAAATTGGAGACAAAAATTTAAATTAAAAAAATTCTTATATTAAATCACCTCAAATGGAGATAACATGATATAGAGAGCAGGAATAAAAAATAAACAAAACAAAAGCAGCTTGAAGAGAAGGAAGTGATAGGCTGATAGCTAAAAGAAGTTTAAGCAGAGTTAAAAAAAAAAGCATCATTTCGTAGCTTTTTTTATGAACTTTTTTTGCGTTTTTTAAGCACTTCACATCACTTAGCCAAACGGTCAGGAAAAAGAGGAAGGGGACTTTTGGACTTTTAAGCCCAGAAGTTCCTTTCCCAAACACCCACGTAGTTTTTTTTTCTAATTTGAAGCTTTTTTGTGACTTATAAGTCATGGGTATCCAAACACTTTAATAACTTATAAGTTTAAGCCAATTTTTCACTTATAATTCACTTTTTTACTTTAAACAATAAGTCACTTCTTTTAAGCCCAGCCAAACGGCCGGCTCATCAGCGATTTAGTCTTTCATTTTTCTATTTTCATGTGATGTAAAAAAAATCGTATAAATTATTGTTAACTATAGTCTCCCCCTGTTTGTCATAAAAGAAAGGTTGGCCAGGGCTGATAGTTCAATGAATGTTTTTCTGGGCTAGAGCTTGGGCTCTGCTAGGCCCTGTGAGGTTGAACCCAGGTCTTAGTAAAAACATAAGCGGGTTTCTTCATCACATAGCTCAGTTCGATAATGTCTGAGCAAACTCATGAAATTAAAGACCTTTCTTTCCTCTTTTTACCGGCAATAAAATAAACGAAAAGATACTGTTAGATTGATAAAATATACTTCCATGAAACAAATCGACAATAATCTGATTTTAAAGGCATCAAATCCCTGGCAACACACAATAATATGAATACTGTACTGACGGCATGTGCGCATAATAATCTTCAAAAACAAAGAATAATATTTTCTATAATCTTGTCTGGCCATGTGAGTTTTAATACTCTAAAGCGGTGTTTGTAAAAAGAGAAGAATCAGACTTAATCGATAATGTCAAAAGAATAAAGATTATTAAATTGATCGGAAATTAATCAGATAATTAATTAAATAATTAATAATTTAATTAGTTCATGAGTTGTGAAACAAGAATTAATCGTCGAATTTCATAATTCTAAAAATTGAAATTTTACTAAACAACCCTGTTCTGCTCTTCATCTCAAGAACACTAAGCTCTCGCTACTAGTATATTGCTGGTCTCCGGATGCACTATTATAATCGTTAACAATTTTTTCAAGCAGATGATAATGTTACTACATTATCATTTTAAGACGAACTATTAAAATACACAACATAGTTCTCATCTCTAATGTTGTGCAGTGGTTGCAAAACAAAGTTTCTGGACTTCCCTTTGGCAACAAAGCTAATAGGATCATACTTGCTGATTTCATCTCTTAACGTAAAGCTGGCTCCTTGTTCAAATGCAGAACCTGATGATTCCGAAATGCAACTAAGCTTCACATCTGCATGCAATTTCAGATCACTGTACACATAACAATTCTCCTTGTTTTCAGACTCCAAGGACACTGATGTTTTCTTCATATCAAGTCCAGCAACCAATTACGGAAACCTGATGCATTGCTGTCTGATGAATGTGATATCCCAAGGCGCGCGTCGTTTCCATGCACTAGAACCATGCCAGGAAGATCAAAAGGCTCTAGCATGACTGATTTCCCAATATAATCTCTTACTTTTTGATATTTTTGAGGTCTTGGAGTCTTTTGGAATGAGCCTGAATGTTGCGTGGACGGAATACTTTGAGCCTGGTTCAGGTAATGTCTCCATTCTATAAGAGTTGTTGTTTGATTTAGTAATGTCTCCATTCTGATAGAGTTCTGGTTCAGGTAATGGAAGAAGATATGGACCATACAGTATTGCATGATCGGAAGCATATTCAGGCCTATCATCTGAATTGTTATGATAAGTACCCCAAAAGGAAAGAATAAATTGATGTTATTGAGTGAAAGAACATAATAACATATATAAAAAGAAAAATTACCTTTGATTGGTTCTGTTCTGATACTAATAGGTAGCTCAAGTGCTCAACAACAATTTTGTCATCGTTGTTCCACTTTCGTGATATTTTTAACAGATTGCCTACACCAAGAAATACTGTGTTCAATTTTCAGCGGACTTGGACTTCATGAGATGAATGAACGAGTAAAAACAACTCATGATGGAGACGAGTTTATCACGTTTCTGTAAACAAATGAAAGACAGATGTACATATACGATAGGAGATAAGATGTATGGATGAGATTGACCTGGATTTGGTAGAGACAGTCCCTGGCCATTCAGGGCCGCCTTCATACCATTTGAATGTGTCCAGGATGGAATTCTCAAATTTATTGTACTTCTTTGGCCTAAACCCTGCTGAAACCATTAGCAGAAAAGAAAATCCAGTTTCAGAATCCGTACTTCACTAGTAAGAGTTTTTTGGCAAGGATGGATCAGCGAGCCTAAGAGAATATCAAATTTTATATGAAATAGAGTAGAATGAAGAAAGCACACAAAATTATGGTATGTCAGAGACTTAGAATCAATATTTTGCTGCTGCAATGTAGCTTTGAAGATATAGTGAGGGTCACATGTAGGTGATTCCTCCATGAAACGACAGGCTCTGCTTTCTGAGCAAGAGAAATCTTCCTGGAGTTCCAATTGACTGAGCTTGAAATGTATTGAATGATGTATATCAGAGTTCTATTTTACCAAATCAGAACTTTATTTTTTTTCTCACTCTGCTCTAATTCGGTCTAGGCCATCTTAATCCACTGCTATAGAAACCAATGCGATGTCATCGAGTAAAAAACTTCACTCTTTACCTTATAAAGTGGATCACCAGTAACTTCATATCTCCTTTGAGAACCAACAACTATTGGAATATGTGTATTAGCGTGAAAACCAGATAGATCATCAGCCTACAGGTAAATGAACAAGATTAACAAAGCCAGCAGTAAAACTAAGCGAATAATCTGAATAAAGTGCCAACTGTGTATGGACGACAATTTTCAAGAGCTACAACATTGAAGTCCTTGACATTTATGTGTACGTGCTCTCCTGTGCGTGTCTTGTGAGAGAGGTGCATGACTAGCGTGCTTATGAACTATATTTCGCTCATGTACTTAAGCTATAAACAAGAAGAGCGGGGAAATGAACATTGAAGATAAACAGTACAGAGCTTAGATTACAAATATCCTAGCAACTTCTGATATCCTACATACCTGCACTGCCAGAAGTCCTAAAAAGCAGGGTTTGTCGAAAAGGTGAGCCAACAAATGTTTGGGATCATTCTGCAAAAATTGGAGATGTAGCACATTATCTTTCCCTATTCCAAACAATTTCTAAACTCAATAAAAAAGTAGAAGAGTTACTTACTGTTATGCTGTACAGGTTATAGAGAACATCATTCATGCCGCCTGTTGCTTCATACAATGATCTATAATGTTGTTCAATGCTGTACTTTAACATCACATTTTGCACACGGTTGTAGAAGTATTGAGTCATCCATTTTACCATTTTCAAAGCTCGACTACTCTTAGCATACAAATATTGATCCAACAATCCTGCCATTATCTGTTGCAAAGCAAGTGAAGTGTGACGAAAAAACTGTAGCTAGCAAGACAAACAAATTTTTGTAAGTTTACAGAAGAACAAATGCCTTTATTTACCTTGTGAATGGTGTAGTATGGCGCCCACACAGGTTCTACAGCTTCAAAACAGTAAAATCCATGCAAGGCCATGCATGCACATCATCTCTGTTACTCTGTATTCAACTGAAAAAACCATGAATCAAGTAGAGAATATAGATTTCAGAAGCAGACTAACCAACAAAATGCCCTCGAAGCTCACAATCCGGGCCTTCCCAACCTCCATAAGCCTCACCTAGCGTCTGCGAGGCTGCGGTTTTCCTGAAGCTCCAGACAAGGCTATCAACATCCAGCAACAACAAATACTCTAAATTCGTCTGCTGAGCTATCCCCTGTCTTGACTTGGGGTCCAGCCTTACATCATCTAGAGGCAACTCCTTTAAGAATCTAGCAGCAACATCTGCATTATCGCGATTCTTGATCTTTTTCTATTACATCATCCAACTAGCTTCATCTTCCTGTTTGGAAACCTTTCTTGGAAGTAAACTAGCCCAAGTGGAAGTGTCAGTTGGAGTCGAATGATATTGCGAAAACATTTCATTTTTCAAAGTCTCGTTGTTGGACACTTGAAGTTCATATCCAAGACATACACAGACATTATACATAAAAGATGATTTAGAGGCTTAAAATTAAATTGTTGTTTATAGAAGAATAATAAAATCAATAAAATAATATTTGCGTCGGCAAAAGATTGCACTCCCTCCGTTTCGTTACAGTAGTCATTTTGGGTTGGGGGGGGGGGGGGGGGGGGGGGGGGGTGGTTATTTTTCATATTACTTGTCCATATCTACTTTCAATACAGTAGACCAGTCTTGTTTGCAGCGATTGCAGAATACAGAGCCATTACCTCACTGGGAATACCTTCTGCCAATTAGCAAAGTTGGTATAGCCCACTATACCAAATTGCAGGAGAAGTATTAGAAAAAATTTGGGTAAATGCATACATGATTTAGCTTCTAGAACAAAGTCTATGCGTTACACATCAAACTCATAATTTCACATTCCCAACTATTTCATCACCAATGCTTAGTAACAATACATAACATTACAATCTCCAACCTTACCACTACATTCTTGTATTATATATTGAAGTACACAGTGTAGTTTTCATCTCTAATGCTATATATTGGTTGCATCAGAAAATTCCTTGTCCGCCCTCTTGCAACAAAACTGATGGGATCATACTTGCTAATTCCATCCCTCAGTCTGAAGCTGGCTGCTTCTTTAAACTCATTATGGGGTGATTCTGCTTCGCACTTGAGCTTCACAACTGCACCTAATCTATGCTCACTATGAATGAAACAACCTTTCCGGCTTTCGGATTCTAATGAAACAGAATATTTCTTCTTGTCTAGGCCCTTAACTAAGCGAAAAAAGGAACTACTTTGATAAGAAGCAGCTTTCACCTCCAGGATCTCGTTATCACCATGGTGGGTCACAACCATACCTGGATGATCAAATGATTCCAACATAACTGATTCCCCGATAAAGTCTTTCGCCACTAATGTTTTTGAGGATTTTGAATTTTTAGGAATGAGTCTAAAAGTGGCGTAGATGGAGTAGTTTGTCCCTGGTTTAGGTAAGTTATCAAGTAGAATAACTGTTTTAAATTTGGCAAAAACAAGTTTTAAGTTTTTGGATTCTTTTGAAAGTGAAATTAGATGAGAATTGTATTCAGCTGGAATTGGAGTCATCCATTCTGAAGGAGAATCTGCTGCTTCTGGACTGATATCCCTATCACCACTGCTCAAACCAACCAGAAGGTATGGGCCGTATAATACTGCTCTTAGCGAGGCATATTCAGGTCGATCATCTGAGGATCATGGGAATAGCAAGTCATTATTTTTCCTATGCTTCATTTAGTTTTCTATGAATTGTCTATATTAATCATTGAGCGTGAAATTTTGCCTAATCTTTGATGCTAATTAACCCACATTTATACATACAAAAAAAATTCATAAAATTACCTTTGATAGCCTCAGTCCGGATACTGATTGGTAGCATTAGAGAGATAACATCCTTACTGCTCCATCTTCGAGTAATTGATAGGAAGTTTCCTGTAACAAGTTAAAACATTAATCTCTGAATTCCGGTATGCACCATAAAATTTTGATTTTGTAATTGTTTTAAGTGAACTGGAAAACTATTGTTTTTATATTACTAACCACAATCTGCAAAAATGCAAAAGCAGAATAGAGAAGAAAATTTAACACACCAGGACTTGGAAGAGACAACGGCTTGTCATTTAATGCAGCCATGGCACCATCTGAACGTGACCATATAGGTATTCTCAAGTTCAATGTCGATGAAATGGCATTTGTCTTCTGAAATTATAAAAATAATTGCCGAAGAAAGTTAAGGAAGCAGCTAATAGAAAGTACATTAGAGACCTCTTTCTGAGTCCATGTAATCTTATAAGATTTATAAGAACAGCAGAAAGAATTTGTCCCAAGAGTTTGAGTCTTTGAGTCTTGGTAATGAAACTGTATGCATGAGTATTTAAGTTCTTGTAACTGACCTTACAGAAAAAGAAAATATCATAAGACTGATAATTATGTACTTAATACGCATCTTTAAAATCTGAGAATATGGTTAAAACAAAAATCATTGATCCTATAGTGTCCTTGTCCACATTCAAAGGTATTACGCAGCTTTCTTTACGCTATAATAATTATTTCCTACTAATATATACCTTTTTGGTGGAAACGGTTAAGGCAATTGCAAGGTGATTGTCCCATGAAACAATAGGCTTTACTTGCTGAATTAGTGATAAATGTCCAGATTCCCATTCAACTGAGCTTGTTATGTACTGGATAATGTAAATTCCTGGAACTTTTCCCTCTTCCTCGAAATATATCGAGTCTCCTAATTTGGAGAATGACTCAATTCCTGATCAACGAAGAATATATGAGTAAATACAGATGAAAGAAAGCTACAGGTGTGGTGTTTCTGTGTGGATGAATGTTAGAAGTGACAACTAAAAGAACAAGGAAAGGTAAACAAGGGGTCTTCTGCATTTCGCCCCGTCACAACATGATATTTAAAAGGCTATCTACATATCTCTTAATCAGAGTATCAGACTTGCATCAAGCGGGGAAGAAGGGCTACTAAGAATTTAAAAGGAAATATTCTGATCAGAAGTCAAAATTATTGAACATTGATGTCAAACCTGTTCCATAGCAGCACCAGAAGCTATTATTCAGTGTACCCCATCCATGATAACTCATGGCCTTGGATTGACCATGGCCTAGTGGTAACATGTAAATCATCACTCCAGGTTCCATCCCTCTTTGAATGCTGAGCACACCATTTGTCAGAGCCCGTTCATAGTAATCAGCGTATGCCATTTCTTTAGTCCACCTAAAAAGGTGTCTGGCAACCTGCTAAACTTAACATGTCAATGTTTGCGGGAAAATCAAAATACCAAAATTTAGTATGCAATAAATTATAAGAAATTACAAAAAAATGCTGCTCTGCATAAACATTGATTGAAGTGAATTGATCTAAGAAATGGATTTGACATGCATTGTTCTAATGATTTACTTAATTGGATGAGAAACGAACCAAAAAAGCATGAAATCGTACCTTTAGCATATTATAGGTTGTGCAAGATTCTTCAGTCTCTGTTCGTAGATTGCTTGCTTGGCGATTTGGTTCACTCCTGTTTAAAGTTGAGAAAAACAATCAGTGCAGATATGCAGAATTTCAATCAAAAAGTGATCGTAATTGCTCCCAAACTACGACAAAAATAACTGCAAATAATTAGAGGGATAACAATTGACATATATATATTACGAGAAACACAGTGCTCAAACAAAGTTTGCCACCAAAACTCAGCAAACAAAGTTTTCTACCAAAATTCAGATACTGATGTCCCTCCAGTGGCATAGGCATGAGAGGAATTCACAATATCCATAAAGAACATCCCTATTTCCTGAAAAACATAAACATGTTTCATTTGAAAGCACTCTACCACCCGAAAGTACTTCTTAGAGTTAACCGCAAACAAAAGAAAAAAATGCAAAGGTCTAATCAACTCCCTGTAAAGTACTTAAAGGCTAAAGAAAAAACTTACCCTGTAAAGTGGCTCGCCGGTAATTTCATATCGCTGTTGAGAACCAATGACAATTGGGATATGCGTATTGGCATGAAAGCCCGATATATCATCAGCCTTTAAGATACATAGCACAGATATAATAAACAGTCGGCACCAATAATAAACCAAGCCACACTTTCTCAGTATGTCACACTCGAGAAATCAGCAACAAATAATAATGCAAAGTTTCTAACAAGACAACAAAGTCAACAACAGTTATTGACAAGCAATAGAAAGATATAAGTTATGAAATTATGTCAGTGTTAATTATGTGCCACTATGATAACATTCGTAAGGTGGAAACAATCATCAATCGCGAAGAATGTATACTAAATATGTGAATATAGTTACTTCTACCTTTAGAGCAAGTATCCCTAAAAAGCATGGTTTGTCAAAGAGGTGAGCCAACATTAAGTGTGACGAGTTTTTCTGCATACCAAAGGATGAGAAAGCAGTTTAGAACTCCTGTTATGATCCTTTCCATATAGAAGTGCATCACATATTCAAATTGTATATCAACATGCTGCAATATTTGCTCCTTGCAGCAGCCAAAAAGTATGAAATTCAAGGGCAGATTGCTATAATTTCTCTTGAAACTCAAACTACTTACTACAACTACGATAAAAAGAAAACAATTAAAGGTAACATGTGTGGAACAATACATACCGTTACATAGTACAATCTATACAAAACATCATTCATTCCACCTGTTTCTTCATTCAGTGACTGCCAATGCCTCTCAATAGTGTACTTCAGTATCACTGTTTTTACCTGTTTGTAAAAATAATCAGCCATCCATTTTACCATTCTCAAGGCTCGAGTATCATTTGCAAATAAATACTGATCCAAAAGGCCTGCCATTATCTGTTAATTTCACAAATGAGAATGGGGATACAACAAGTTCGACTTCCCATAACGGTTACAAGTATTAATTGAAGCATCTACCTTGTGAATAGTGTAATATGGCGCCCACACAGGTTTCAGAGCCTCAACACGTTCAAAAAAATCCGAAGGGAAAGCAGAAAGGTACCCAGTTCCGATTATGACTTGACAGTCAGATAGAACAGAAACCACTGCAGACATTTTCTTTCTAAGCGTCTCATTGCGAGTGCTAGCCCACATTTGTGCTGAAGCACTCAAGTAATGACCTGCATCATATCAAAACCTCTCAAGTTCAAAGCTTTTAGTATTATCATTGCCACTACAAAGATAGCTTTGTAAATATATAAATTGTGATTGAAGTATGGATGAAACTATATCCATATTCTACGATACCAGATCAAATCAGCAGTAACACTGCAAGGTTATCACGGAAAAACTAACCTACAAAGTGCCCTCGAAGCTCGACATTTGGAGCCTCCCAACCTCCATAAGGACAGCCTGGAGTTGGCACACTAGCAGTCTTCCTGAAGCTCCAAACTAATCTATCAACATCCAACATCAGTAAATATTCCAAATTTGTCTGCTGAGCCCGGCCATAAATTGAATTCGAACCCAACCTTACATTTCTTAAAGGCAACTCCTTGAGAAGACCTTTGGGGACTTTGAATCCACTAGCATCTATCACATTCTTGTGCATAATATTCCCATCAAATCCATCATCCTCCCTCAAAACTTTCCTAGGAATCCCATTAGTCCAAGTAGAGCTATCGGTTGGATTGAGATAGTAAAGCGGGAAAATTTCATTTATCCGTGTTTGATTGTTAGTCGATTGTAATTGGTACCGAACAGTGTGTGATGAAAGCTCAGGAAAAACATTTGTACACTCCTTACTCCAAGCAAAATCACAAAACAATAACATAACAACTACTAAATCTAACATATTACAGAACATCAAACTCATCTTCCTGAAAGGACTTCTAGAAGTTATACCCAAGAAACCCATGACTCAAAATTGAAGATTCAACAAAAAACAAAGATAAACACCCTTTCAAGATGTATCAAGAAGTTGATCAATAATACAAGACATGTGGTATATGTAATACATACCAAACCTAAGATTACACATAAGAGAAAACCAAATCATAACCACTAAAAAGCAAAGATTTAACAGCACAAATATATAGAAAACCTGGAAGTAGTTGAAGATCAGAATCACCAACTTAAAGAAGCTGAAAAAGTCAAAAGATTACAAAAATTAGTAACATCACTTCTTGATCAATTTTTATTTTTTTTCAAAAGATAATGAATAGGGTCAGAATTATAGTAAAAAGACATAAAAGCTCTAACTGAAAGTAAAAGTGTAGCTGAAAATAAGATATTATTGTAAGAAGTTATTAGCTCATCATTTTATCCCTTTGAGTTCGCATGCAACAGAACAAATATACTAGACTATATAGTAGAATCGTTCTTCCTGGGATTTTGCAGGATCAGTAAACTAACAGGTCACTGGGTCAGTACTCACTAACACATGCGTGACAATTAGGTCCACTTAACACAAGTATTCCCGCTATTTTGAAATATAAGTCGTTATTATCTTTAATCATCCTGGTTCTTCCTTCCTGTTCTATCAAGGTTAATTTTGTAGCGATTTAGCATCGGCTCGAGCTTATTCAACAAATTAAATTGTAGTTGCACTTACTTATTCCAATCAACTAGCTTTTTAACCCGTGCAAAGCACGGGTTGTTTTAAATTATTTTTTCAATATATTTATAGCTTTTTATTCATTTTTTTAAATTGTTTATATTACATAAATAGAAAAAAGTTATTTGGAGTCTTTTGGAGTCCCAATCCAGGCCGTCCATTTGATTTAGATCCAATGGCTGATAACATATTGAGTTTAAAACGTGACAGTTACGTTTACGCTCATAACTCGATAACTCTACTTTTCCGTTTATTTTTTTATCCCATATCTCTTCATTTTCGTGTCCCGCAATATTTTAAGGAGATTTCCATTCGTGTATTTGTCCTGTGTTCTCATCTGTTTTGAATAGTTTCTTTTTTTCTTAAAATGGCTATTCACAACCTACAATTTTAAATGATATTTGTTCTATGACATATGTTGTGTTCTTTTTTGTCAGTATTGTTTTATAAGTTATAGAGCTCTATCATGCGGAACATCAAAAATACCATTAAAATATTATGATGTTATGCACTCAATGTATTGGCTAAATTATGTTGTTCTGCACATCTTTAAAAGATTATATATATTGTTCTGCACTTACTGTATTGGTTGAATTAAGTTGTTATGCACTCTCTGTATTGTTAAAATTGGTCTCAGTTAGAAAAGAGTTTTGACTATAACCGCCAATCATGAAGGATATACTGCCAAAGTTAGAGGCCTCTAATTTAAAACACAATAAGAGGAATGTTTGTATATATGATAATATTTTTTATTCTTAAAATTCTATTTTTTTATTTTGAGCAATCATAGCCATTAATTATATTTATAATCTAAGGGTGGTTGTCATGGTCTCCAAAAACTTCAAAAATTGTGTACTCCACAAAACCCAACTTTATAGAGATAATTTAAATTATAAAAAATGTGATTCTTTCCGAATCAGAGTCTTTATCATATAGTTATGTATTAAATTTATAATTATTCTAATATATATATATATATATATATATATATATATAAAGTTATTTATTATTCTAAAAATCGGCCGACTAACCGATTAATCGATAATCGGACGGATTTTTAATCTGATTTGACAAAATTCGGTTAAATCGATGATTAATTGGTAAAAAATTGGATTAATCAGGAGAATATTAAAATTTACAAAATGTGTGGGGAAAATTTTAAATTTTTAAAATGATGATACATACATACATACATACATACATACATACATACATACATACATACATACATACATACATACATACATACATATAGGAGGAAGATCCTAAGAAAACCCAGCCTATCAAGAAAACCGAGGAACCCACTTAATCACCGTTCATTTTAAAATCATGTTTTTAATTGTGATTTATTAAAAAGGCAATCAAATCTAATTTATAGAGGGCAGTTTAGTAATATACATATCCACATATTAAATCAATAATACATTCCATGTTTAGATAGATTTTTAATTTTGATAATTTATTTTGTCTTCGTGCATACATATGGAAAGAACCTGAACGTCCATTTTCACCGAGTTACAAGCTTCAGTTACAAGCTTAAAATCCATGGCAGATGAGGAACTCAAGTTCACCGAAAAAGGTTAGTCAGAGAATTATAGTAGCAGAATAGTATAAGACATAGAATTATAGAAGCAGAATACTATATTTCGCCTGATACGAGTTCTTCTCATCACTATATCTTTTTAATTCTATACAATCATGGATAGTAGAGAATCCGAATTGCTACATATATATATATATATATATTATTTCTACATATAAAGTATTAAATTAATTCTGAATAATGATCCTATTAATCATTCCGATAAATCGCTGATTTTTTGATTACCGCTTTTTACAATACAGGATATTTATTTATTTATTAAATAATAACTATAAATATAATATAAATATATGTATTGGATTTTTAATTATAAGTAGTTAATGTATATTAATGAATAGGCATTAATGCCTAATAAATAGGTTATTAGTAAAAGTCAATAATAACCTTTGTATAAAGTATAACTATACGTATAGTGTGCAAGGGTATATTAGTCTTTTTGAATTAAATTACTCATAGTTGGTCTATTAGATATGTTGGCTGATAACATATTGAGTTTAAAACGTGACAGTTACGTTTACGCTCATAACTCGATAACTCTACTTTTCCGTTTATTTTTTTATCCCATATCTCTTCATTTTCGTGTCCCGCAATATTTTAAGGAGATTTCCATTCGTGTATTTGTCCTGTGTTCTCATCTGTTTTGAATAGTTTCTTTTTTTCTTAAAATGGCTATTCACAACCTACAATTTTAAATGATATTTGTTCTATGACATATGTTGTGTTCTTTTTTGTCAGTATTGTTTTATAAGTTATAGAGCTCTATCATGCGGAACATCAAAAATACCATTAAAATATTATGATGTTATGCACTCAATGTATTGGCTAAATTATGTTGTTCTGCACATCTTTAAAAGATTATATATATTGTTCTGCACTTACTGTATTGGTTAAATTAAGTTGTTATGCACTCTCTGTATTGTTAAAATTGGTCTCAGTTAGAAAAGAGTTTTGACTATAACCGCCAATCATGAAGGATATACTGCCAAAGTTAGAGGCCTCTAATTTAAAACACAATAAGAGGAATGTTTGTATATATGATAATATTTTTTATTCTTAAAATTCTATTTTTTTATTTTGAGCAATCATAGCCATTAATTATATTTATAATCTAAGGGTGGTTGTCATGGTCTCCAAAAATTTCAAAAATTGTGTACTCCACAAAACCCAACTTTATAGAGATAATTTAAATTATAAAAAATGTGATTCTTTCCGAATCAGAGTCTTTATCATATAGTTATGTATTAAATTTATAATTATTCTAATATATATATATATATATATATATATATATATATATATATATATATATATATATATATAAAGTTATTTATTATTCTAAAAATCGGCCGACTAACCGATTAATCGATAATCGGACGGATTTTTAATCTGATTTGACAAAATTCGGTTAAATCGATGATTAATTGGTAAAAAATTGGATTAATCAGGAGAATATTAAAATTTACAAAATGTGTGGGGAAAATTTTAAATTTTTAAAATGATGATACATACATACATACATACATACATACATACATACATACATACATACATATAGGAGGAAGATCCTAAGAAAACCCAGCCTATCAAGAAAACCGAGGAACCCACTTAATCACCGTTCATTTTAAAATCATGTTTTTAATTGTGATTTATTAAAAAGGCAATCAAATCTAATTTATAGAGGGCAGTTTAGTAATATACATATCCACATATTAAATCAATAATACATTCCATGTTTAGATAGATTTTTAATTTTGATAATTTATTTTGTCTTCGTGCATACATATGGAAAGAACCTGAACGTCCATTTTCACCGAGTTACAAGCTTCAGTTACAAGCTTAAAATCCATGGCAGATGAGGAACTCAAGTTCACCGAAAAAGGTTAGTCAGAGAATTATAGTAGCAGAATAGTATAAGACATAGAATTATAGAAGCAGAATACTATATTTCGCCTGATACGAGTTCTTCTCATCACTATATCTTTTTAATTCTATACAATCATGGATAGTAGAGAATCCGAATTGCTACATATATATATATATATATATATATATATATATATATATATATATATATATATATATTATTTCTACATATAAAGTATTAAATTAATTCTGAATAATGATCCTATTAATCATTCCAATAAATCGCTGATTTTTTGATTACCGCTTTTTACAATACAGGATATTTATTTATTTATTAAATAATAACTATAAATATAATATAAATATATGTATTGGATTTTTAATTATAAGTAGTTAATGTATATTAATGAATAGGCATTAATGCCTAATAAATAGGTTATTAGTAAAAGTCAATAATAACCTTTGTATAAAGTATAACTATACGTATAGTGTGCAAGGGTATATTAGTCTTTTTGAATTAAATTACTCATAGTTGGTCTATTAGATATATAATAGATTGTCACTAGTCTCTTATTATTTTAAAGATTACTTGGAGTCTTGGAACTTGGAGTCTTGGACACTCTTGGCATTATTTTGGGGCTAGATAATTTTATTGAAAATACATATCTAATTTTAATTTCTCGAGCGATAATGAGAAAAATATAAATTAGAAAACTCACATTTCGATATGTGGTGTGTGCAAAAAAGCATCCTAATTCGAAAAAATATTTGATATTTGTTGATTTTTTTTTTTTTTTTTTTGAATATGAGAATAAATCTCAACGAGGGGCTCCGGCAAGATCTTGACCGAGGAGTTCCTTTCATTCAAGAAAGTTTATCATCTAACCTTCGGACATGCAAGATGACCGAGGACACTTAGATAATATAACTTAATTGTCTGATAAGAAAACACCTTTCTTCTGGACAACCTGAAATAAAACACAAGGTATCATATCTGAGTAACAAGAAATAACAAGTTTTAGCTAAAATTCTTTATTATCACCATCAAGCAACACATTTTGAAACCATAGATAAAACGATATTTACTCAGCAAAATAAGGTTAAAGTGAAACATCGTGTAATCAAATCAAGAACAGAGGTCCAAACCAAAGGAAATCCTTTGGTTTAAACCTCTAACAAGTAAATTCTAACTTTTATCTGCTCAATCTAACTATGTCCATTCATTCAAAGTAAACCAAGAGTAGATAGATTTATGATGAAAGAAATTGAAGCTGATCCGAAATAATCAATTCATTTAGAATCTTGTCAAAACAAATACATTAAAGAGCTTAGGAAATTTCAGCATCAGTTTTGGTTTTAGAGTAAAATTGAACAAAATAAACCAAGTATTATACAAATTAATTATATTATAATCATATTATTATAATTATATATTCATTACAAAACTAAATGAGTAATTATTTAAAGTTTAATTCAATTATGATTATTATACTGTTAAACAATCAAAAGTGAGAGTTACAAATGGCCAGATAGAGTGCAAGAATACGCCTTTTAACAAGAAGATTATCACCACGATTTTGATAAAATTTGATAAGATCAAAACAAAGTATCAATCCAAAGTGAACTACTCCATTATAAATTGAAAGAACAATGTAATGCTTTAACTAAATAAAGATTCTATGTTACCCTCTATCTTATGAAAAGCACACTTAATTGGGATGTACTATACAGTTAAACAACATGAACTGATGCAGTATGTAACCAAGAGTTATGCACAGTATATCTTAAGTTTTGTATGCTTAAAACACTGCAAGACACATAAAAGTTTGGAGAGTGCATAGCGTATCTAAATGACACTACTTAGCTTGAAAGGCAAATTATAATTTTCAAAACCCTGATCGTATTCAAATTGCGTCAACGACGAGGGTGAAAATTTAGAGTGTTTCTGACAATCATCGCAAGTCTTTGATGAAATCAAGGTATTAATGTGTCTCTTACTATTAGGAACTGACCAAGAACTGAACAAGCATAAATCCTGAAGGCATTATCCCTTTCTCTACTTCCGAGGGGAGTTTCTTCCCACCTCTAACTGCTTGTACAATTATCAAAGCCAAAGAGCCCCCATCTAAAGCTGGCAGAGGTAGAAGATTTATAATCGCAAGATTAAGATTTAAAATAGCCGCAAATTGGTAAAGCACATTTGAGCTTGACTTTGCAAGATTTGAAGTTTGGTTTACCATTAAGCAACGGTTTTTAGGCTGGTCAATATATACAAGACTCTCGACAAAACTGGAACACTATTCAACAATTATCAAAGAGTGTCATACAAGAAAATAAGATCTTGCCGAGGAACAAAAGTGATTTCTTAAGCTAGTAGTTTCATGGATATATTAATATTAGGAGTACTAAACTCAGTCTACAAATAATACTGGATGGGAGCTAAACTCGATATAATATCAGCTACAAGGAAGTAAGGCATCAATACAAGCTAACTGAAATCCAAAGTGACTAGCGCTTAACAGCAAATTAAAAGAACCTGTCTTCTTCATTGATTAATGGTCAGTTTTTTTCTTGTAATGAACAATTCAGCACTAATTTAACTGAAGTATAGTATACTCTACCTTTAGCCAATCAGCTGAACCTCATGTTGAAGATGAATGATACACAGGCGGCAAACACAGATTTAATTCTTTATACATCTGGCTGATTTTATTATGCAATCTCTGCATTATGAAAGGAAAATTTTCCTTTTGTAACTATGGTCATAGATAAAACTCCAGGAGCATATAACTGAAGACTCATATGTACCTACGACAAAGAGTCACAATTATAACGAAAATTTCATAATTATACCTTATTCCACTGCGTATTTGCTTTTCTATATTTGAGTCTCTACTCATTTTCCTATACAGCTTCCCTGAAAGACATAATTTAGAAGAAGCTTGCTTTAATTGTACTGTGTAATTCTTCTAATATATAGGACCTGATTACATAAATATCAGGGAGTTGGAGTTGAGAACATAAAAATTAACTTCAGTATTACACCTCTTAAATAATTTGCTTTTATGAGTGGTCGATAATGTATTAGCTGCTGGCAAGTTGACAATAGGTAACTGGTGGGACTACAAATACACAATGGACTAAAGATTAAATGTGAGCATTAAGTTTAATTCATGTTCCCTATCATATATTCTTTCCCACCTTATCCTCTGCACCAAAATTTTCATCAATGTGTATTTTCCTTACTTGATAGTACAAGACAATAGATAATGGCCAGATCTTAAATAATTTCAAGAGATAAATTAAAAGGTATAGTCTTTGCACATAGCCAAATTTGTTTGGGGGGGGGGGGGGTAATAATACCCAAGCAGCAAAGTTTTTTCTGAGCAAAACAATGCTATTAAAACTAAAAAGAAAATAACCATAGTCAAAAGAAAATATTTACCAACTTGTTGAGTCCACTGGCTTATGTTGTCGATGAGTGACACAAAGGCAACATTGCAGACTTAGTCCTTTGTGCATCTGAATCACTTTCTTATGCAAACTATACATTAGAACAAGAAAACACTTCGTTTGTAACTTTGCTCTTGGATAAACTTTCAGGAACAGGTATCTAGAGGCGCATAAGTACATTCAAAACAGAAGCAAGAGTATTAAGTAAATATCAAGATTAAACCTTATTCAATTGTGTGTTTGCTATTCAGCACTTTAATTCACTACTAGGTTGTACTCAGTAAATACCTTAAGAGCCAACATACCTCAGAATGTTTAGATGCAGTGTAAACAGTTAATATGTAAAAAAGTATAGCATGTGGACACTCAAGTAATTCTAGTGCCGAGAAGGACAAGTGTATTTCTGTAATGCCACCAGCAGCTTTTCCTTTTCAAACACAACAATTAACCTATAGCTAACAACAGAAACATAACTAAAGATGCTCTCAAAAGAACAGGCACCTACCTGACCCAATTAATAAATTGAATTTTAAGCACCTTGAAGAGAGTAAGTTACAAAAATTAATCTATTACCAATCACTATATAATCACTGGAAAAAAAGCAGAGAGGTTGCTGAGACTGCCTCCTCTAAAATAAATTAAGTAACTCAGTCTATAAAAGTCCTAACTTATCAAATATTAAAAGTTGACTTCTAAATTGATAAAGAATTTGCAGAATTATTGCCAAAACAAACAAGTCAATACACATTAAATCAAGTTATCCTAGACTACCATACAATATAGTAATCACTTTAACCCCAGATAAGAATACATTACCATCGAAATCTACCAGCTCTTTATTAAAACATTGATAATAAGTTTATGCTCAAAAATAGTTGAAAAGCCAAGTCTATTTGGCGACCTTACTACATTTAATAACCACAAAGTGACTAACTTTATTTACTCCGATGATCCATCTTCCAACCATGAAATTTCGTCCTCTAGTTGGAGTGCTTGCCTTGCCAAAATATGGGCATGGACATTCAAATTTCGACTAACATGAGACCAGGATATCCCAGGAAAGAATAGCATAAGCTCTCTTGCATCGTCAATAAGTAAACCCAACTCATTATGATATTCAGTTGCACTATTTAAAACTTGGACCAAGGACTGGGAATCCGTTAGGACCTTTCTAAGTGTTAAACCAGTAGTTTGTGCCCATTGTAGTCCTGCCACAAGTGCTAATGTTTCTGCGTGTAAAACAGATAACATACCTTCCAAAGGTTTTGACAGAGTCGCTTGGGTTCTGTTGTCCGATGAGATAATTGCAGCCCCCAAGCCTATCCTTTCTGTGGTTTCTGATAAAGCTGCATCGACAAAAAGAGTAGAACCACAAGAAACTACTTCCACTTGGTGTTCATGTATAGGATTCCCCTTACTGGTTGCTGCCTTCTCAACTACAAATGCATTCCTAATCTCCTCAAAATAAGCAGATAACCATGCTTTTATTTGAAGTGGCGTTCTCCGTTTTTGTTGATGGGTTAATTTATTTCTTTCTGTCCAAATTCCCCATGTTGCTATAAACACCATCACAATATCTTCCTTCTCTAAGAGCTCTGTTAAATATAACAACACATCTTTAAAGGAGATCTCCTCTTTTCGTCCCACAAGAAAGGGGTATTCCATTAGCTCCCATACCTCTTGCGCAAAGACGCACCAGAACACCGCATGTGCATTGGAATCATCAGCATAACCACATAATGGACATTTGCTATGGGGAGATATATTTCTGCGATATAATCCCTTAAATGTAGGCAAAATTTCATGATATCCTCGCCACGCAAATATTAAGAGTTTTCTTGGAATTTTAATTGCCCAGAAATCTTTCCACCACATAGCCATCACCTGCTCCGATGAAGAAGAACCATCTTTATTTAGGTTTGTAGCCAGCTTATATCCACTTTTTACTGTGTAATTCCCTTGTTTATTGTAATGCCAGAACCAAGAGTCTTCACGATCAAAACGGCTGAGGGGAATTTGTAGAATAAGTTGGATATCTGGACTAAGGAAAGTTTGCTGAATGAGTTCCCTAGTCCATACTCCTCCTGTGAAAAACTCAGAGACTTTCACCTCCTCAGTTCCTTTTGTTATTGGCAAGAAGGATGGTGGCCTTGGCAACCATGGGTCTTTGAAAGCCCTCGTAGATTGTCCGTTCCCAATCCTCCTTCGTAACCCCTCAGTTAATAATGTTTTCCCCCAAACAATGCTTCTCCATGTTAAAGATGGAGAGCTGCCTTCTTTTGATTCTAAGAAACTTGAATTTGCAAAGTATCTGGCTTGTAGGACTTGTGAAAGAAGAGATGTTGGGTAGATCAAAATTCTCCAAGCTTGTTTGGCTAGTAGAGCTTGATTGTATTGGATGAAATTTCTAAAACCTAAGCCACCTTCATTTTTAGGTGTACTTATCTTTGTCCAAGCTCTCCAATGAATTTTGCGTTTTGAAAGAACAGATCCCCACCAATAACGGGCTAACAGTTTTTCAATTTCTTGACATTGTCCTTCCGGAATTTTAAAACAAGACATGAAATACGTTGGCATCGCCTGGATAACGGCTTTTAAGAGGATTTCTTTTCCTCCCTGTGAAAAAACATCCGGTCTCCAAGAGTGTAATCTTGCCCACACTCTCTCCTTTATTGATCTGAACAAAACTTTCTTGTTCTTACTCCCCAGCATTGGTAGTCCGAGATAGGTTTCAATTGCCTCTGTTGTTTGCATGTTCAGGGAAGCCACAAAGGTTGAGCGAATCTCATTTGTTGTGTTTGGGGAAAAGAACAATAGTGATTTGTTAAAATTGATCATCTGCATTAAAATACGAATAACCAAACCTGGTAAGTGCTAACAATTATTTTTATTATACTACATAGGAAGTTTTAAATTTAATTCAAGTATAATAATATTCACATGTAATCAGCAATTATTGAAAATTTGTTATTTCAATTCTGACCTGCCCTGAACATTCCGAGTAGAGAGAAAAGATATTTTTGACTGAATTTAAGGATCTTGTTGAAGCCCTGAGAAATAGTAGACTATCATCTGCAAAAAATAGATGGCTTATTGATGGTGCATTCCTTGCTATTTTGAGCCCCAAAATATCAGTTCTAGACTCTGCTTGTCGCAATAAAGCTGAAAGACCTTCAGCACAAATAAGGAACAAGTATGGTGAGAGGGGGTCTCCTTGGCGCAACCCTCTTGTTGGAACAACTTTCCCATAAATTTGTCTGTTAACCTGGAAAGAGTAGCTTACGGAGGTGACACATTTCATTATCTTCTTTACCCACTGTTGTGAGAATCCAAGTCTTGTCAACATTTTTTCTATGAAAATCCACTCAACTCTGTCATATGCTTTGCTCATGTCTAGCTTCATAGCCGCAAAACATCTAATTCCTGATCTCATTTGTCGTAAATGATGTAGGCACTCATACGCTATTAGCGCATTATCAGTGATGAGTCTCCCGGGGACAAAAGCACTCTGAGTCCCATAGATAATTCGTGGCAAGATTGGTTTGAGTCGATTTATTAAAACCTTCGCAATTGCTTTATAGATCACGTTACACAAGCTTATCGGTCGGAAGTCTCCTACATTCTTTGGTTCTTTTACTTTTGGAACTAGAGTGACCAAGGTTGAATTTATCATCTCCAGCTCTGCCTCTCCGTTTAGACAATCTAGAATTGCTTTGGAAACAATGGGGCCAACAATCTCCCAATGTTGTTGATAGAACATGGCATTCATTCCATCTGGTCCGGGGCTTTTCTCAGGTGACATTGCGAACACTGCTTTTTTAACCTCTTCCATAGTAAAGTCTCTTTCTAGCGTTCTACTCATCTCTTCTGTTACTAAAGGTTGTACAGCTGTCAGCAACTCATCAATTTTATCAGCCGATGGTAACGATGAGGTAAAAAGATTCTCATAGAATCTTTGGATTATTGCACTAAATTCCATCTCATCTGAGCACCATTCATTTTCTTCATTAAACAAGCCTGCAAGATAATAGAGTTTGTTATTCAGATTTTTTGTTTGCTTATTCAGCAAAAGAAAACATGTTGCAGAGATTGCCTAGTTATCCATTAGTACACTTATTTTTCTGTACTTATAATCCCAAGTATGTGTAGCTTACTTCCCGACTTATAACCGGGCCTTTCATGGTCTATGTATAAATCTGACAGCTACTGTAATTCATCATAATGTTTATGCTTAACAAATACATTCTATGATTGGAAATCTGATGGATTGAGAATTTTTAATAAACTAGTTTAAATGATCCCATATCAAGATATTAACCACCAGTGTCTATCAAGTTACAATATATTAAATTAACTTTTCCACTAGACTATAATACCAGTAGTTTATAGTAAAGTAACTTGACTATATACTTTATCCTTATATCCTAGGATGTAACTTAAAAGGAGATAAGAGAATAAATAGACTTTCTACCAACCTTTTACGTACCTTTTATGAGATTTGTTTTGTTCCTTACATTAGCTCTCTGGTGGAAAAATTTTGTGTTCTGGTCCCCTTCTTTTAGCCATAAGATCCTTGATCTTTGTTTCCAATAAATCTCTTCTTTGAGCAATAATTCATTTAACTTCATCTCCGTTGCTTTTAGTTCCTCGGTTGTGTCTAATCTTTGTCGACCATCATGCAATTGTGCAAGTTGACGATGTGTATTCTTAATCTCTTTTGCCAGAGATCCAAACTTGGCCTGATTCCAAAGTATCAGCTGCTTGGAGCATTGCTCAATGTTATTTATAGTAGACATCAGGGATTGTTGATTCATTGTCTCCCAGTTTGATTTAATAATCTCTTTACATTCCGGTTCTCTAATCCACATGTTCTCAAACCTGAACCTTGACCTTTTCCTCTTGTTGGGTGTGATCAAATCCACTTTTTGAAGAGAAAGATATAGGACTCTATGATCTGAGTGATAATAATCAAGATGTCTTAAAGAATTGTTCGGGTAATAGTCCAACCATTCCTCATTTGCCATTGCCCAGTCCAGCCTTTCTTTTAAGTATCCATCACCATTAGTTCTAAACCATGTAAAGTGCTCACCTATATAATCCAGAGGGTGTAGATTACATACTTCCAAGGAGATACGAAATGCTTCAATCTGTGTTTCATTCCTTGGCTCCCCTCCTTCTTTATCTGCCTGACTTAGAATTATATACTCCCTCCGTCCCCCTGAACAGTACTCCCTCCGTCCCTTTTTACATGTCCCCATTTGACTCTTGACCAGTCAAATTGACCAAATTTTGACTAAACATTACAAATTATCTATTCATTATTTTCGAAATCAGAATTATCACAAAGACACAAACAACTAAATCGTCGTTATACCCAACGATCAGAAACCTGGATTTCTTGGAGATGTGGAGGCCTTTCTAAGCTGCAAGCCTGTGAGTATACGATTAGAATATTATTAATTCCAGTGGAATAAGGTAACATATCAAACTCTTAGATCTCCTCCATCTTTGTCGTGATGTCTCATGTATGTATATTTATTTAATTCGTTCTCGTCCTAATATTATTGTTTTGATTTAATTAATTCATTGAATCTCTTGCGATCGAATTGAATTTGATATGTTTATGTTTGATTTAGTATGAGATAGATGTGCCTAATCTGAATGTTGTATGTATAACTGACTAATTGTATGTAGTATTGCTCGACGAGGGTGTTTATAGTTGATTGTGTATATTTTGATAGTTGGATACTTGATCTTAGGGTGTATAATTTTGATTTTCTGCAAAGAGATGCTGGATTCTACTTGATTTTGAATGTGCTTTTATGGTTGATTGTGTTCGATTGTGTTATCCAGTTCTCTATTTGTAGGGCTGGTCATTGAAAGACCCTATTGAGATTAGTGGTGACTTTTTTCGTAACAGATAATGTTTGTGTATGAGCTTTTGGTTTTTAAGTGTTATGGTGAATTAAGATTAAGATTGCTCTTTTGTTTGATCTCCCCTTCTACCTATGTCCAGATTTTGTTATAATGGGTAGAACATTGTGGTTGATCTTATCCTGAATGTTTTTCACCCTATCAACCAGCGCAATATCATTTCTCATTGAGCTTTTAGATGGTTTTGATGTACTTCGGGGCTTCTATATTTATATTTTCTGGTACCTTTACCTGATAATGCCAACTTTTATGCAAGTATATTGCTGATGCCCTTATTTGCCACCAAAAAAGGACATTCTTTATAATTACAAGCCTGCTCGTTTGGTTTATGCCCCTTAAACGGAACTGTGTATTAGGATTTAGCCAGATAGGTGCTATGCATCGCTTTTAGAATGATAGCGTGGATTCAATTCTGGTCCTGATTTTGTCTGTTTGTAGATTTCAAGATTGAATATGATGTTTATGTCTAACTCGGATTGTACTTGTCATTAAGAATGTCTGGTTATACTCCATACGTTTAGGTCTCTTGTTGATTAGTACAGAATATCTCAGAGTTGTGTTTTGTAAACCTCTATCAGTCTAAGGATGAGTAATACAATTCTGTCGATTGGGATTCAGAAGTGTTTTCAATTTAGTTAGTCTGGTTCCAATTAATTAGGTTTCTATTCGATATATTGAATAATAGTTCTTTTGGTGGGTTTTTAACAATATGACAGTCAAAGTACCATGATATATTAAATTCATGGGGGCCATATCGAATGGATTTGTTTTGTACCCTTAAGGGTTTCCTGGCACCTCTGGTGGCTTATGTATGGTGGATACCATTTAACTTGTCCTGTCTTTGGACAGAGGTGCGATAGAACTTCTAAAGGATTGGACATCTCATACATTATCTTAAAAGAATGGAAGTAAATTGAGAACTATAAAGTGCCTTAAGGAAGATTGGTAATACAAAATCGACTAAATCTTGGGCTCCAACCTGTAAACAAATAAAATATAAAAAATGAAGTGGTTTAGAATCTTGCAAAAGGATATAGAAGGAAAGCCTATACAAAAGTTTGAAATTTAATATTCTGGCATATTAGGTGTTAAGACCTCTTTTAATCAGGGTGATTAGAGATGCTCAAATTTATATTAAGCTAAAATCGGGGACTAAGTGGTAGAGAGATAGTCAAAATAACAAGAAGTATAGATTAAGAAGGTTTTAAGGACTAGAATTATGGAGTTTCCTAGATGGAATATAGAATTAAGTATTGACTAAGGATATTTAAATACCATATGTGTACCAAAATTTTTGAATAAACCTAACTACAAAAAGGGTTAGGCGGAAATTAAGGAACTGTTGGGGGATCTTTTAAGGAATAGTTTACTGTAACTTAATTTTATTAAAGTGCAGTAAGCTAACTCATGATAAGGTAAGAGGGAATGTGTGACTAAGGTTTAAAATTTAACAAATGTCATAGGTTATATTTACTAGTAGTTTAATGGTTAGAACCTTATCTAAAAAACATGAAATGATAAACAGAGTTTACTACACCTATTAACACAATAAAGGTTATCTATGATGGACTCTTTATCTCATAAGCAAATTGAAGTTATTTAAGTTCAGAGAGTTTAATTTAAATCATGGAATATTACATACTCCCATTTATTAATAATAGGGTTCTAAAACAAATTAGAAACGTGATACAGAAGGTAATTTAAAATGTCGGCTCTAAATTTATCGCCTAAAAAGCAGAACACAAATCTTTAAAGTTGGATCCCTAATTATCCGTAATGGATGTTTGATACTTATTATGAATATCTGATTTTAAGCAGACTGAGTATGTTAAGGAAGGTAATAATTAACGCAAATTCTTTATAATCATAATCTGATTCTCAAAGCCGAAATTTAGGATTAATTTTAGGAATGCACGAATATAAATAAACTATAAGCTTAACATTTTACTTACAACCACCTCTCTCCACCAACACTTTATACAAAAGTATAAGCCTTTCTCATGGATAAAGAAACAATCCCATTAACTGAGGGTGATGCTTTGAAGCTACAGCTAAAGTCCAATGAGCTTGAAGTTATCACCAATCCATCTAATGTTTTGGAGTACAGTGATTCAGAGCTCCCAAAAGTCATCTATGCAAGAATGCTATCAGGAAGAGCTATCAACAAGATTGGGCTGAAGAACATGTTCGAGTCTATATGGCAGAGAAAAGCAGGGGTGACGATAGAGGACTATACTGATGGTATTATTATTCTGAAATTTGAGTCAGAAGCGGTTAAAAATAGAATAATTAGAGGGCAACCATGGGCCTTCGGAGGAAGTTATCTAATCTTGATTGAGGCTGATGCTATGACTCAAATAACTGCAGAATCCTTCCAGAAGATCCCCTTCTGGGTACAAGTACATGGGATCCCTCCAGGTCTCCTTGCAAAGCCTTATGGCGAAAAGTTGGGTAAAGAAATAGCCAATTCAATGGGCGAATTTATGGAGTTTGACCCCACACACCAAAGCAGCTTCATGCGGTTTAGAGTAGGCTTGGACTCCACAAAAGCTCTACTTAGGGGAAAATTTCTGAATCTAGACAAGAACAAGGACAACATATGGGTCTCATTCCGTTATGAGAGGCTATCTAAGTTCTGCTCCTTTTGTGGTCACATAAATCATATCCAGAAAGATTGTGCAGCGTTACTTGAAGAGCTGGAAAGGGGACATAACCCAACACTTCAGTATACTGCTTCACTAAAAGCTACTGGGTTAAACTACAGTCCCTATCAGGTGGTAAGACAAGAGCAGGAGGTAAACACTAAGCAGACACCAGTGGTTGACGACTCTTCTCAAATGGCTCTAAAAACACAAATAGTGGACTCTAATGCCAAGCGGCTGAAAACTGGAATTACAAGTTATGGTAATTAATGTGGTTAATAGATAATCATAATAGGTTTCAGGAAAATTTGGAAAAGCAGTAACTGGTTTTTATATTGATGTCACAGGTGAAAGTGTAGGTGTTGCAGCAAACATAAAAAACAAAAAGGAAGCGGTGGATGAGGCGGGCAGTGGTCGCCAGAGTCTACCAAAAAGGGTGCAAAAGGAAGGGCAGGAAGATAACACACCACAATTTAAGAAGAAATGATCAGAAATTGAGGTGTAAGAGGATTGGTTTATCTTTGATCAGCAGGAAAATAAAGAGAAAACTAAATAAAAGCAGTCTAGATTAGTAGTTGGACTCCTCAGCAGTTTCTTAAATAATAGTTTGTAAATAAGGCCGGTAAAGGCCTGAAATTAAGTTTTAAGGTGTGGAACTTGCCTAGTATTGTCGAGAGAATAAAATATGATTTGGTTTCAATATTATGATTATTTTGAAGTTCTGTACTAGGTATAGTCTGGGTGAAAAAATGTCAAAGAACACGTTTCAACAGTTAGTAATGGAATAGTATAGTCAAAATATGATGTTATAGTAGCGATAATACAAAAATTATTGAACACCTGGGAAGATATATTACATAAGAATTTTCTATCTGCATTATTTGAACTAAAAATACACAGAAATCCAACACAAACTACGGATAAAGTCAATTTTGAATATAAATTATATAAAGGTAATTAATCCTATTGTCAACTATACTCTATAAAAAATCTATGCTTAATGACGGATAACAACATATGGGGACTTGCACATGTTATAATACTGGAGAAGATATTAAAATTAATCAACACACATTTTCTTGATGAAGGGGTTTTAAAAAGTTTTATCAGGAAAGTGTTTGCCAAACATGGAGTAAATGTAGGGCTCTGATGAAGCAAAAAATTTAGCAGCAACAAAGGAGAAATGATAAATGATCATTGACTCTGAAGCAATCCTGGTTGAATGCTTGGAATAAAACAATATTAAGGGACTTTAAAATAGAGAGGGGATCATGGAAAATGATTTAGTAATGACTTAAAGTTCTGTCTGTGGAGCCTCTAGGAATGATAGAGTGAGATATAAATTTATTAAAAGGATCCTTGATGGAAGCTAATAGAAATAAGATACCACTTATGAAAAGAAATTATTAAGAATAACAAACTTATAGCAAAGTAAAACAATAACAACTATGTCCATCTCTTGATATTATAATGCAATTAAGAGATAAAACCAAAATAAAATATGAGAGGAGTGTGAATAGGAATTAGAGCACATAAATGAGTTAGTAAAAAGGCAAGAGAGATCAGAAGGACAAAGAAGGAGTTTTTTGCTCATCATGGCCATTGCAAGTTGGAATGTACGAGGCCTAAACAAGGAGATAGCACTAAGACAAGGGAGGCTCTTTACCAAAAACTACAAACCAGATTTCTTGTTTCTAATGGAAACGAAACTGTCAGAAGGAAAAGTCAATGAAATGTGCAACAAACTGGGTTTTGACAAGGGTATTGAAGTTCCAAGGATAGGAATTGGTGGGGGCTTAATGACTCTATGGAGAGATTCAGTAGAGGTGATCTACTTAACATCTTCTCCTAATCATATCAGTTGCCTATTAAGGTGGGAAAACCAACCACGGTTCTGGCATTTCTGTGGATTCTATGGAGACCCCAAAACGTCCAACAGACATCATACATGGGAATTATTACAAAAACTGAGAATAATACATAGTGGACCTTGGTTAGTTATGGTTGTACAGCTGTCAGCAACTCATCAATTTTATCAGCCGATGGTAACGATGAGGTAAAAAGATTCTCATAGAATCTTTGGATTATTGCACTAAATTCCATCTCATCTGAGCACCATTCATTTTCTTCATTAAACAAGCCTGCAAGATAATAGAGTTTGTTATTCAGATTTTTTGTTTGCTTATTCAGCAAAAGAAAACATGTTGCAGAGATTGCCTAGTTATCCATTAGTACACTTATTTTTCTGTACTTATAATCCCAAGTATGTGTAGCTTACTTCCCGACTTATAACCGGGCCTTTCATGGTCTATGTATAAATCTGACAGCTACTGTAATTCATCATAATGTTTATGCTTAACAAATACATTCTATGATTGGAAATCTGATGGATTGAGAATTTTTAATAAACTAGTTTAAATGATCCCATATCAAGATATTAACCACCAGTGTCTATCAAGTTACAATATATTAAATTAACTTTTCCACTAGACTATAATACCAGTAGTTTATAGTAAAGTAACTTGACTATATACTTTATCCTTATATCCTAGGATGTAACTTAAAAGGAGATAAGAGAATAAATAGACTTTCTACCAACCTTTTACGTACCTTTTATGAGATTTGTTTTGTTCCTTACATTAGCTCTCTGGTGGAAAAATTTTGTGTTCTGGTCCCCTTCTTTTAGCCATAAGATCCTTGATCTTTGTTTCCAATAAATCTCTTCTTTGAGCAATAATTCATTTAACTTCATCTCCGTTGCTTTTAGTTCCTCGGTTGTGTCTAATCTTTGTCGACCATCATGCAATTGTGCAAGTTGACGATGTGTATTCTTAATCTCTTTTGCCAGAGATCCAAACTTGGCCTGATTCCAAAGTATCAGCTGCTTGGAGCATTGCTCAATGTTATTTATAGTAGACATCAGGGATTGTTGATTCATTGTCTCCCAGTTTGATTTAATAATCTCTTTACATTCCGGTTCTCTAATCCACATGTTCTCAAACCTGAACCTTGACCTTTTCCTCTTGTTGGGTGTGATCAAATCCACTTTTTGAAGAGAAAGATATAGGACTCTATGATCTGAGTGATAATAATCAAGATGTCTTAAAGAATTGTTCGGGTAATAGTCCAACCATTCCTCATTTGCCATTGCCCAGTCCAGCCTTTCTTTTAAGTATCCATCACCATTAGTTCTAAACCATGTAAAGTGCTCACCTATATAATCCAGAGGGTGTAGATTACATACTTCCAAGGAGATACGAAATGCTTCAATCTGTGTTTCATTCCTTGGCTCCCCTCCTTCTTTATCTGCCTGACTTAGAATTATATTTGTTGATTTTGTTTTAGTTAATTAGATCAAATTTACTTTTCTTTGTCTACTTGTAGTATTATATTATACTAGCCTTTAACCCGTGCGAAGCA
This sequence comes from Daucus carota subsp. sativus, assembly GCF_001625215.2. Taxonomy (NCBI): domain Eukaryota; kingdom Viridiplantae; phylum Streptophyta; class Magnoliopsida; order Apiales; family Apiaceae; genus Daucus; species Daucus carota. The sequence continues at coordinate 30,479,326 of NC_030381.2, forward strand.
CGGGCGGGTATAAATATCGTAATTTATTAATTATAATTTAAATTTTAACATCATCTTATTAGTATTTTAGAATTCATGAATTGGATTTTAACCAAATTGCATTTACCATCTGATTATATCTTTTGGACGACTACAAATTATACCAATGTTAAGTTATTATAATATAGTATATAAATTATATTTAATAAAATAATTGTGAAGTTTTTATCTTGTACTACATCTCAAGTGTTTGTAATTTAAACGGTATAAAATTCTTTATAGAATTCGTAATTTATTAATTATAATTTAAATTTTAACATCATCTTATTAGTATTTTAGAATTGATGAATTGGATTTTAACCATATTATATTTACCAAATGATTATAATTTTTGGACTGCTACAGATTATATCAATATCGTTTTATTATAATATAGTATATAAATTATATTTAAAAGAATAATGGTAGAGTTTTTATCTTGTACTACATCTCAATTTAAACGATATAAAACTCTTTAATATTGTAAGAATCTCATAACTCTTTAATATTGTAAGAATCTCAAGTGTTTGTAATTTAAACGGTATAAAACTCCTTAATATTGTAAGAGTAAGAGAAGTTTACATGTGACAGACTTGTAGTTAAAAAAAATGACCAAACCAAAATTTTGTACGACTACAGATTATACCTATATTGCCTTATTATATTATAGTATAGTATAGTATAGTATAGATTAATATACAAGTTTAGACTGAATTTTGGATCAAATAATTATAATAAAAATATGTTCCGGTCTAAATTTAAATCAAAATCTCAACCAAAATCATATTTCAAATATGGCCTTGGTGCCCTGACTTTGATATAGTATTGATTATAATATTCAATGTTACTCTGATCTTTATAAAATGTAGCTTTCGGGGCTCAATCCAGTATACATTCATCAAGGAGGCCCATAAGTCATGATATGATACGAGGCCTCTATCATGTTCCAAATATCGACTTTTTGGTTGGGAGCGGTTTCTGTGTGTTCATCTCCGGTTTTTCCTCTTTTCGGACCGTATATATTTCTCAGAATATGGAGTGTGAATCAAATCCATGTTTGTGCTATATTTGAGGGATTACTTTCTTTTTTTTTATAAACCTAAGGAGAGTTAGGTTTTTTGAAGACTTATTTCTTTGGAGTGCTTCAAAACTAAATTTAACATCATAAGATTAAAATTAAATTGACGGTTGATCTACAAAGCACATGACATTTGTTTTTTTTAATTGAAAAAACTACTAGATATCTACAAAGTATGGGTTACTATATACGTATAAGATCATAATCTAATTGTTCTTCTAAACTTTCTTACTCTTAATTAATTTCATATTTTTAGAGATAAACACGAGATTGATGAACAACTCCAAGACAATTGTAAAAGTAGCCTAAAAAATGACAACATCTCATTAATTTTCAAAACAATCGGAATCTCACGTATTTGCAAAACAACCAGATTAATGTTCTTCTTAAACTATCATTCCGTGACAATAGTCAGAAATGAAGAGAACAATATTTTGCAGAACAGGAAGACAATTTATTTGATTAGTTAGAGTTCCCATAGATCTGATAGTGATAGTTATTTCAATAATTATTTGATTTAAAATTAATTTAAAATTAATTTGTTATCAAAACTTTTTGATGACGCCTTGTATTTTAGTCATTTTATGATATACTGCAACATGGATAATTATTCTAACGATAGTAGTACTAGTGACATCGTTATCGCAGAGTTTGGCTTTTCACATCGTTATCCAAAGATTTTGCATTTGTCACCGGAATATTACCACCACCTTCTTATTTGTTGTTATCGCAATTTTGCGAAGTGATGAATTTAAATTAAATTTGTATTAGATTAATAATGTTAATATGCAGTTCTTATTTACTTAAATTCTGAATATGTTAGGAATTCGATCTGTAAAGTTGTTTAACGACTTAAATTGTTTGAATTTTCAAAATTAAAATGAATATTATTGTTAGCGACATAATTCTGTTGATGGGATAGTTGTTATATTACAAAATCTTAATCAACATGGAAGTCTTTCTATAATATAATAATAATAATAATAATTATTAAATATAAAGAAATTATATAATAATAACCAAATTTTGATATTTTAATGAAAAGGGGTTTTGCTTATTAACAATGAGATAATTTTCACCTACCAAAAACAAAACAGTACTCAGAGTAAGTCTAAGAGCAAGTCCAATAGATTACTTATATGAGTTCCTAAACTCACATTTAGGTAATGAACTAAAAAAACCCACTCCAACACTCTCCTAGTGAGCTCCTAAGAGCAACTCCAGCAGCTTCCCTATTTCATGTCCTAAGTCCAATTATAAGGAATGTGAAATAAATTAGTGTTGCAGCTAGAGATGCACAAAAGATCTGTTCGGGCCAGATCCAGACCGGGCCAAAAAAATCCGGATTTTTTTCAAACCAGATCGGGCCGGGCTTTTTTAAAAATCGGGCCGGGCCGGGCCGGGCTTTTCCAAAAATACTAGGCCCGGTTTAGTTATAAAAAGCCCGGATTTTTCAAAAATCCGGATTTTATCCGGGTTTTTTTGAAAATATTAGGCCTGTTTTAGGCCCTCGGGCCGGGCCGGGCCAGACCGGGTTTTTTTCGGATCGGATTTTTCAGATTTTTTTCCAGATCGGATCAGATCGGATTTCAGATTTCGGATTTTTTGAACATCTCTAGTTGCAGCAGTGTCTCAGAGGTGCCTTAAATCACTAGGATCCTCCTTCCATGCCTTATTAATAAGGCACCACTAGCCATACCTTATTTGATTTCTTTAATAAAAAAATCATTTCTCTCTCTTATTGTAACTTATTTTCTCTCTCTTCCTTCCATCTTTTATCAATCTCTTTCCAAATTTATTATTATAATAATAATAAGGAATGAATTATAAGGATCATTGTTGGAGTTGAAATACAAAATCTTGTCCTAAATCACTAGGATTCAATATTTTATAATATTTATAAGGAAAACACTAAGACACTGCTGCAGATGCTCTAAATCACTAGCACATGCTCCAATATGCTAGCCATTACCTATTTTTAAGTAACCCCTGGCCATTACCTATATATTATTTATGAATAAAAAAATCATCTCTCTGCTTCTTTCTTTGTCTTTTCCTTCCCTTTCTCATTATCTCTCCCAAATTTATTATTAAAATAATCTTAGGAGAACAAATATAGGGATTGCTATTGGAGTTAACACTAAAAGTAGATTACCTAAATCACTAAGACTCACTAGGATTCATTATTTTATATTATTAATAAGTAACGAGATAGGTAACCTATTGGACTTGCTCGAGTGCCATAAATTGATATCCTAAATCAAATTTTAAGGCATTAAAGTGAAATCATTCATCAAGTTTAACATTATACATCAAACTAAATATCATGATAATAAAATTTTAAAATTATACGTTAAATTGAACAAATAAGTCTGAATGACTATATTTTATTTATGCATAATGATAGATATATAGACTCGTACACTTAGACTCGTACATTATATTTTTAAGAAACTTGCTAATAGGGGTGAGCAAAAAAAACCGAAAAACCGAAACCGAGCCGAAAAACCGAAAAACCAAACCGAAAAAAACCGTAACCGACAAAAACCGGAAAAAACCGTAACCGAACCGAACCGATATAACGGTTTGGTAACGGTTACGGTTTTACCCCTAAAACCGAACCGAAAAACCGAACCGTTTATATAATATATAATAAAAATATAACATTTATTATATATTATTATATATAACATATTATATATATATATATATGTGCTACAATATATTAATTATATATTTTAGTAAGAGAAATAGATATAATAAGTATATAAATATTTTTCTAAAATTAATAAAAGTATTAAATATGTATAGTAGTTTCTAATCATATAAAAACCGGGAAAAAACCGAAACCGACCCACGGTTAACCGAACCAAAAAAAACCGTTTGAAACGGTTCGGTTACGGTTTCTACCTAAAAACCGAACCGAACCGAAATATACGGTTCGGTAACAGTTTTAGGTAGAAACCGAGCCGAACCGACCCGTGCACACCCCTACTTGCTAATACCAAAACAAGACAATATAACTCTTCTAACATGAATAAAAGACTGACTTTATTATATTTATTAAAAAAGATAAAATGTTAAGTATTTCTCTATCAATCACAGCTCATATATTGAAATAAAAAATATATAATATGAAATTTGAGGAGGAGACATGAGACATCTACATGTTTTACTGTCACTCTCTCCAGCCCATTAGCATGTAACAGGCAGAAATAGATGAGAAGAATCCCAGTTAAATGATATACATAGGGCCAAAGTCAATAAAAGGCTATGTTCCAAGTTCCAACTATCAATTCACGAGAAGCTTCAACACTTTGGCCCAACCTAATTTAGCAACACAATATATATCTATTCTTTTCTTCCCATATATTTCAGGACCAGAGCGTTTTGATATTTATAAAATTAATATCAAAGCCTAAGGATCGCATATTAGAGATTTTTTTAGTAAGATGTCACGAGGAGAAATGACCGTAACTAGTCCGTTCTCAGCTGCATCGGATACCTATCATTTTGGGACCTCTATGTAAATTTATAAAAATGTTGCCATTTATTAAAAGCTTTGATGAGTTTGTGGTTTAAAAATATTTCCGATTTTAAAGTGAAAAATATATGTGTTTGTGTCGTTGTGTGTTTGTATAATAAGTCATAAAATAAGTCATAAACTTATTTAAAATCAGAAATAATTCATAAATTATTTTTATTAATTATATTTTTAATAACCCAATGAGTCATTATAAATCAAAATTATCCAAACAGACATTTTAAATTCCCATCTTGTCACATTAAGGTACTGTTTGACATTGTTGTTGTAGACAACAACAATAGTTTTTTCCTAAAAAGCATATGGAAAACCATTTTGTAAATTTAAAAATAGCTTTTCTAAACAACAATTTTTATTTCAAAACCTGTTTTTAGGTAAAGCATGTACTCCCATATTTTTTTTAAAGAATTGTTTTTAAATTTTTGCGGGAAGATTTCATTATCAAACCTTATCAAAAATCTTATTTTTATATTAAAATTCATAATATATAAATACCATAAAAAATATCAATCAGTTATCTGATTTTATAATAATACGTTTTTTATCAGTATTTTGCTTAACATTGCAGCAAAATTTAACAGAATTTCTAAAGAGAATCTAATCTAATATTTAACCATACATCAAAATCTCAATCGAATACAATTCTGAGCCCCCCTCTAAAGCTCCCTCCGCCCTATGCGTAATATTTTTAACAGTTAAATTAGAGACTTGGGTTAAAGATACGACTGAAATGTGTGTAGAAAACAGTGTTGTAAAAAACGAAAATCGGACTTAATCGGTGAAGTCACGGAATAATGATTAATTGGGGATTAATCGGATTGATCAGAGATTAATCGGATTGATCGGTGATTAATCGGAGAATTAATCAGTTCAGTGAGCTATGAAATAAAGATTAATCGGTGATTAATCGTGATTAATGACAGTAGAAAACATAAGTGCACAGCTCCAAACAATGAAAGTTTGTCAGGCTTCGGGACACATTTAAAGGACCACAAAACTGAGCATAGTGCATGTGCACAAAGGTGTTCACTAACAATTCCTTCGCATATCTTATTCTATTTTTTACTACGCGAATAACTGTACAAGATAACAAGATATAATTAATTAACGCCAAATAAATAAATAACAAAGTGTTTGGTGATTCGGCTCAAACAAGATAAAATATGAGTGAGTTCAATTTTAAGAAATACTCCCTCCGTCCCAGCCATTTGTATACAAATGGTTGGGACACGGAGACCAAAAAATTGGGTAAAAAATGAGTAAAGTTAGATGAAAAATAGGTATAGTGGTGAGACCCATTTATATTTAATAATAGATTTGAGATAGTGGAGAAAAGTAGTGGGTGTAATAGTGTTTATATTATTATTGAATGGAGATAATGGAAGAAAGTAGTTGGTGAAATGATATTTTATATAATAAAAATTTATTATGGAATGTATACAATTGATGGGACGTCCCAAAAAGGAAACTGTATACAATTCATTGGGACGGAGGAAGTACAACATTTTAAGCACGATGGAATAGAGTGTATGATATATGTATTCATTCTGGTAGAGGGGTGAGATATTGTGGAAGATGATGAGTAAAAAAAGAAAGAAGAGGACAATAGTTGCTGCACAGACGCACAGTTGGCCCAAACGTGCGGAAAGACTCGGTTAAAGTTTAACCTTTTCCGCATTAAAGTTTCACTGTCACTTCTTTGCCTTTTTCTTTTTGTTGTACTGTAATTTTTGTTAGACGATTAATTTTGATTTCAATGTTTTTAAACATACTGTACAAATTTGTGAGGCTGAATTTCTTATTGTTGCTTCACGATAAATATATGTTCTTGTTTAATTTAAAATAAATTATCAGAATACACGGATATTATTCTAATAATACCTCCACTTAATATGTGAAATTTTTAACAGAATTGATTTATATAACATTGTGATATCATATTTCAAGTTCATGATTCATATTTTAATATCTAAACTCTTTATTCATCATTTCATTTACGTCCCTGACATGTGATTGTCAGGGAGGGGTTAAGTAACATAAAGTTTTCCGAGCGTTAGATGAATATCCAGAAGTCAGGATTATAATATTTTTCTAAACACGTCTAACGTTTTTTAACCGCTAGACGGGAAAAATCCGTCTAGCACTAGACGGATTTTCCCCGTCTAACGGTTAAAAAGCGCTAAACGTGTTAAAATTTTATTATTTAACATGCCTTTGGGACAGGGTGGTAGTTTCAGGTAACGGGTCGTGTTCGTGTTAGCAATCGGGTCAATTTCGAGTCGATTTCGGGTCAAGCTAAAATCACTTAAAATTGAATAAAACTGAAAATTGAAGTTATTAGAAATGAAATTAGAATTTCGGGTCATGTCGGGTCCATTTTTTGTCAAAACGAGTGATTTTCGGGTCATTTTCGGATTTTGTCTCAGTAAATCGGGTTACGGATTTGGGTCGGGTTCGGGTCGTGTATGATATTGCCAGCCCTCCCTTTGGCGATCATATGCCAGGACCTTCACTTGTACAATCTTTTTTCATTTCAATCTTTTCTCGTTCAAACTCTTCCACGATGAACAAGGACGGGTGTTCCTCAGCTCTCTTTCTCATCACATATCATATAAAAGGAGCCTGCATTTCAATTTTCAAACTTTCCTCCAAAATATCGACGACCAGTATCTAAAACAAGTGTAATCACTATCATACCAAGTGACTGTACACTACAACTTTTTGCTTTCTTCTGAGCTATGATGATTACCATATTAACCACAAACTAATTATCAAGTCCAAGCCAAACACCCTCCCTAATGAGCTGCCTATTAGTGATTATTATACATCTAATGCAATATGAAATACACATGTACTCCTCTTCCTCAACGCAATGCCATTTTTAGGGATCATCGCGGTGCGGACAGTTTACGCGGTTTGGGCGGTTTCTTCATCAGCCCTGATCACTTTATATATACATAGGAGCCTTTATAGCACGATATCCACTTGGCTCATTAGCTAAACATATTCCTGCCTAATATGCATGCACTAATTTATACCTATTCTTTAACAGTTTGCAGTGAAATCCAGAAAGATCAGTGCAATAAAAAAAACTAATTATTTAATAGTGGAGACAAGTCCGTAGAATAATAATGCAACAGTGGGCTAGCTAGATTGCAGGATTTATTATACTATACACAATAGTATATTGTAGACATGTAGGATATATAATAAGTCTGATAAAATCAAGGACCGTTCTTGTGAGCTTAAAGAGAGGAAAAGGTTGGGCAATAAAACACAAAATTCAGTCCCGTAAATTCAGAACATTTTGTCTGCTAATCATAACAAGAATACAAACCTTTTAAGCAATCAAACCATTTTTAATACGACTAGTAGTTTACACAAGTAATGCACTACTTTTCACATTTTTTGACCGGATATATTAATTTGTCAACCTCCTCATAAAGACCCTCTTTCTTTCGGCTTATGTTGATTTAATAGGATTATATAAATGGGAATCGAAATGACAGCATAAATCAAATATTTCATAGTCAAGAAAGTGCATGTACCAAAGATCATTAACCCATCTAAGTTTCTCATTATTGTTTCCAGGATATGCATGTGTATTATATACGTTTTGTATGTATATTTCATATTTATCAAAAAGAATATGTATAATTTGGATATAAATTTTTCAACAGAAAACGGGTATTATAAAGGCACAACAGTTAATGAAGAACATAAAATTTAAGACCAAAATCACCCAATTGCAATTTCTTTTTCACAATAAAAATAGAATACTAGCTATATGGGAAAAGAAGTTTCATTGATATTTGAAAAAGTTTCGGCAAAAATAATTATAATTTATATAAAAAAAGTTAGCAAGCATGAAACGCTCCGGAGTCTGATTGATCAATGAAGAAATTTAATATTGTAATTTTTATAGTAATTTGTTTTCCTTTACAGAAATTTTAGGAGTGTAAGCCTTAAATTTTACCGAATAAAAATATTCATATTACCTTATCATTATTCTAATCAATTCTACAACTCCCCATTAATAACACTTTACACTGAGTGCCGGCACGCTTAGAAATAAATTACAATTTTAGTAATCCAAACTTAATTATTACTTATAATTCAAAATTTTTAATTTAAAATAATAAAATATTATTTTAATTTCAAAGTCATGTAAACACAATACCACCATTTTTAGCATCTCCTTGTTAAGGATGGACGAAATTCTAACCTTAACAGCAAAATAAATAATAGTGTTGAGCACGCAATTAACAAAGTAATTTTACTATTCCAGTCTCAATTTGCACAGCCTTCTTTCCAATTTAAACCAATAGCTTCAAAACAAAAAAGCAAGGCAAGAAAAAATATTGGATTGATCATCATGAATCTCATTAAAATATTGATAATCCTGTCGATCTAAACAACAATTTTAATCACCAAAGCCCAAATTTCATCCCTCAATCCAAGCATCCCTTTATTAATTTCCCATCACGACCATGCATCTTTACACCACGCGCCGCCCGGCGAGTACATTATTTTTGTTAATCACAACAAACCCCTGTTCTTAACTAACAACATCTTTCACCGTTCTACAGTTATTCTATACATACACGACAAAACTTTATCTATTCTTACACGTGAGTCAGAACTCCGTTAACGAAACGTTATACAAACATTCTTCCCTAGCCGGAGAATCTAACGATAACGGCGGCATCCTCAGTTTCTCAAAATACTCCCTTATATCTACACTCTTGCTTTGCTTCATCTCATGCAACTCCCTTGACGGAAGAAACGGCGGCCGTGAAAGTTCTGTTAATAAATCCCACCGTAAGCCGTGAAAAAACGGGTGCTCCTTGATCTCACACGCGCCTCTCCTGTACCCTAGCCGGCGCGTGGGGTCTTTCTCGAGCAACTTCCCGATCAAGTCCGTCAATGTAGATGGTCTTCCAATGAATTCCGGTGGCATCATCACGATTCTCCTGAACGTATCCTTCTTATTTTTCCCGCGAAACGGCGTCGTTCCGTGCAGCATTTCGAAAGCGAGAATTCCCAGCGCCCACCAGTCCACCGCGAATTCGTGACCCTCTCCACGCACCACCTCCGGCGAAATATACTCCTCCGTTCCGACGAACGAGTTGGCGCGTTCACCGTTAGATGTTACACTAGACTTCCGTCTACTATCGGGTGCAACTCGCGCATTCTTCGTCTTCTTCGATGTCTTTTGCTTCAACGGCTCGGGCTCGTAAACCACGTCGTGGTGGCGCGTGGGCTTGACGAGCGTACGCGAGAGGTCGAAGTCAGTTAGGGTTAAGTGACCGGATTGTTGGATGAGGATATTCTCCGGCTTTAAGTCACGGTACACAATGCCTAATGCATGGAGCTTTTCTAGGGCACAAATTATCTCCGCCACGTAGAATCTGATCACCGCGGGAGAGAAAATATGGTCGCTTTGGTTGTAGCGAAGTACATTTAGGTCGCCGCCGGGACAAAACGGGATGGCCCACCCAATGAGGTCGTTCGTTTCAAAGGAGCCGAGGAGGGTGGGGAGGAAAGGGTGAGATGTGGTGGCGGGAGAGTTGTTGAGGCGGCGGAGCAGGGAGAGCTCCCACCGCGCACGGCGGTCAGTGTCGACTTTGGCGTCGAGGAGAGGGGATTTTTCAACGACTTTGAGAGCGAAGGGAGAGGCGGCGGAGGGGTCGGAGATGCGGTGGTGGACGAGGAAGACGGTCCCCGTGGCGCCTTTTCCGAGGACTTTGATGGCGCGGAGGTGGTTTATGTCTAGGTCAGGGGAGACTTGGGTGTCCATTTTGGTGTGTGTTGTGAGAGTGAAGAATGAGAGGAGATGGAGCTGATGGGGAGAATTGTGGGTTTACATGGACAAGTGTGTTTGTATTATAGGTACATGGAAATATGGAATGGGTGAGCTCAGTATATTTTTGTACTGTTCATCCGTGTAATATTTTATTATTTGTATTTGTTGGTGCATGTTGCACCAGAAAAGTGGAATAGTTTTGTATCGACTATTCTCTATATTCGATACTTATAGCAGAGTAATCACATGCAAATAGTATAACTGGACGAGCACCGGTGTCAGTGGTAGGCTACGGGTATTTGTTCCCAGAAACTGCTCCCGCTTGACTCACTTCTCTGATTTAATTAAGAAACCACTTATTTTAAGTTAATCCAAACAGCTCCTATATATTCCGAAAATATCCATTTGATTTTTCCTCAATATGAAAATACATAAATAAAATGTGGTTGGATGGTCTAGGTGACATTTATTTATGTTGGTTGATTACCCGTCTCGATAAATATCAGAACAAATATTAATTTATACGGTCTATAAGTCTAAATTATTAGTGAAAAAAAGTAAAAATAAAAATATGTAATCATTAAATGAGCATTTAAAACGATGACAGTGGCGCATACGGATTCACAGTTTCATTCTATTTTGTTTGTTTGCTAGTCCTTAACACGATTCGGCCACATATTAGGCTGGCCACTGTCGCCGTTTATCGTTACCTTGTGTGCAGCACTGCAATGGAATGTACAAAGGCGAAAAAAAGGAAAAAGCAAGTGTACTATGGTACAATTTTCTGTAACATAGCCTATTAATTTTAACACATTCCATGCGTATTCTACTGCCGCTACAACACCGCACGAGTTTCTTGCTTTACACTTTTTTTTCTTTCTATTTTTGAACTTTCGAACATAGGTTCTATCTCCCGTTTTACTTGATTTTTAGATCTGAATACAAAACTCGTCATATTAATCGATTAAAAAAAAACGGCCATATGTATAAAACTCTATGATGCGTTCCGACCCCTTGACAGACATCATGTAAGTAGTTGTTGCTAAGATAAGTTTTATCCTATTGGACTTTAATTCAGTGACTTGCAACTACAGAAACTAGCTATTCATCTTCCTGTGAGGAACGTATCGGAGTATCTTCACTCCAATTAAGTATGCGCAATAATTCAACAAAATCTAATAGACCTCCATTATTTTTCCAAATGCAGATTTTCTAAATGTCATGCATCTTATTTTAATCTCATTTTAGTTAATAATATAATTCAAAATTTTATTATTTTAATTTAATTTTGAACATCACGTTATTAATACCTTAATATAGTTGTATGTCCATATATTTCTGCACAAGGAATTTGTTTGATAATGTATTGAAGTTTGATTAAATATTATTAAATAAAAATTATATTTTCTCTTAAAATTTTATTTTTAATAATATTTTTTATATCGTAAATGAGTAGTAGAAACAATAAATTTTTATCATTTATCTATTAATATTTTCCTAATATTAATATATGTTTTGGATTTTTTAAATTGAAGTTCATATTTTTTATATTTCTTGTTTCTTCATTTTTGAAGAAACAAAATATTATTTTTCTTGCATTGATTTTGTGTTAGAATCAAGAAAAGATTTATTGGTCTGTTTCTCTCGTTGTTAATATATATAATTCTTTTATTTTCCAGAGAAAACAAAAAATATCTAACTGAACTCCTGCTAATTATCCTATATATTTGATTATTACAATTTGAATACAGATAAATAATAAATTAGATGGGTCTTTCCTTTATTCACGTCATCTGTATTAGTTGAATTCTTGTATTTTGTCACATTAATTTAGATTTTTTTTTTGCACATTCAATTCTGCATTCAAAGCCCTACTAGAATAATACACCCACAAATAGTTTGTGAAAGATAAGCGTCATTCTCCGGCACGAGTAAAGTAACTTTGAGTTCAATGAACCAGCTGACTTGCCGGGATTTAAGCTGAAATAGCGATATTTACAGATCAGATTGCTGTTTAACATTCAAGGTCAGCTCTCAGCAATGTCACAATCTCATTGTATGTTACCATTAATGATAAATATTCAAGACTACTTTGTCTGCCTTATATTTTTATCACTTTATTAAACTTTTAGTGCTTCCATTAATTTTTAACTTTATTTACCGGGTGGTTGATGGAGATTGGATACAAGGATTACTATCCACTCGTACTAGCTCAGTGACGCATCCATGTAGTAATAAAATTTATCAAGGAGGTCATTTGAGTTAACTTAAAATAAGTAATTTTTTGCTTAAATTAAAAAATGGAATATAAGTAAGAAGTAATTAAATTAATAAAGTAAAAGGATCTAACTTTCTCAGTTTTTTAAAAATCTTTCTATTTATTTATATAGGTAAAAAAAACAGAAGTCAGAAGCATAAGTAACTTCCCCTAAACAAACAGGCTCATAATATCCTGCTTATACCGTCGGTAACAATTTCAGAATATGCTTTTCACAAGTCATCCAGTTTCGTCGACAATTCATTGAGGGGTGGTATTAACGAATTTTCTTGTCCCTCTCGAAAATTTTACTAAATTTTGTACAATCATCGAATGATTATTCAACCAAATCTAACTATATTTAGAATTATGACAAAAACCAAGAAAAGGAATAATGGGGCGCACGTACGATCTAAGAGATAGATGATAGAAGAGGTGTACGGGCTCGCACATGGCCTCCCATAATATTAAGAACATGATTATTATTAAATCATAACTTTACTTTTAATATTTTTAATATTAGTATAATCTAAGGTGCACTGCATTGCTTGTCTTTTTTTTGATGAATTTAGGGAGACTTGTTGGAACGTTGTTGGCTTGTCATTTAGTTATATACCTCGTAATAGGCGAATAATAAACTACTGCAGTTTAATCTGTCTTGTAAAGAAAAATGTATTCTATTTTATTTACGAATTATTGCTTTTGTTTGTGTATACTGAAAACCTGCACTTCTAATGATTTAAAGTTATTTCACTTGTATACGACGTAGCTGATTGCTTTTACTCTATCGCGGCTCATTACACGTTGAAAGTATGTATATGCACATCCATACCTGAGGTTTGAAAGTTTGTTTGTTAGAAGCAGCTTTTGCTTACTGATAGGGTATAACCCGGACTTCCTTGATCCGGACCCTGGACCCTGAAGATGATCCCGACCCAGGAGATGGTCCTGGTCCCCTGAAGATGACCCCGGACCCTGGAGATGGTCCTGGACCCCTGAAGATGATCCCGGACCCTGGAGATGATCCCGGACCCAGACGCAACCTATCCACCCTTCCTCCGGACCGGGACATAAGAGTCCACGCCAACACCTGAACAAGCTGCAGTCTGACATGACAAGGACAGTACCTAACGGTCAACTACTGATCAGAAGGGACAATTGTGGAAACATTTCAAAATACTATTCCACAGCTGACACCTGGGCAGGTGTCAAGCATCCAGCCCCTACAGGTGGACGATCAGGATCCAAGGTACATATCCTTAAACCCTAATCCTTGACCTATAAATAGGCCAAGGATCAAAGGTTTAAGGGTTACATTCTTCCACACACTCATATTACACACACATGCACTCAGCTAAAAACAAACACTAAAGCCACCAAGCCACCACACAGCCACCATATATTCACCCTCCACACACATAGATAACCTAATTTACTGTTCGTTAATCCCGAAGCCGTTACTGATTCTCACGCCGGAAGCGTCGCGTGGCCAAAACCCCCCTCCGGTGTTGTTTTGCAGAATTGCAGGTGCCCATCCAACAGCAACACCTCAGAACAACCGTTCATGGCGGAGGGAGCTCCCGAACGGACTTTAACGTTATCACTTACTGCTTCTGTTTTTCTTGATCAGTTTGTATAAAGAAGTAGAAGCATTTTTAAGAAGTCGAGTATGCTAGCTTCTCTCACAGCTTCTGCTTCCTTTTCAAACACTTTATTAACTCATTTATTTCTCACTTCTGCTCCACTTCTCTAGTTTAAGGAAGAAATCACCTATTTTAAATTTGCCCAAACAACCTCTATAACTTGCAATTACATTGAAATATCCTATGTTGTGACTGTTGTCACCGACTCGCAAGTCGCTACAGAAGAAGTCAATGCTGCTGTATTACGTTTAACACCCATAAAAAAGGTATAGGTGCACCTAATTTTTGCTAGAATTATACAGCAAGTGCGCACACAATTTCACGCACTCTCAAAAGCTTACAATTATTTGGACGTATTATAAACACACCCTTCTAAATCTTAATTTTAAGTTTTCTGTGTCGTTAGGATGTGTGATTATATTAGTCCGTTACGTTACCAGACTTCCAGATAATGGGGCCGTTTGGGTTAGCTTAAAATAAGTGCTTCTTGTTTAAAATAAAAAAGTGAAGTAGAAATTAAAAGGTAGTTAAGACTTATAAGTGATTAAAGTGTTTAGAAAAAAAGCAGAAGTCATGAAACAAAAGTTAGGAATCGTAGCTTTTTATAAGTGCTTCTCGACTTTTTACACAAACGGTACGACATAAGTGCTTCTAACTTAAAAGTTCAGAAGCGGGGCTTTAAAGCCCCGCCAAACAGCCACAATATTCAAAGTAAAATTGTGGTTACCCCAATATCTACACCGCATTACACCGTTTGTCGTGTTTACGCACGAGTTGGTGCTCTAGTATTTTCCGAATTTTGAAATTATTTTAGCATAAAAAGCTTTTAATCTCTAACTGAGATATATTGTTACTATAGAGAAATTGAAAATTAAAACTAATCAATAAATATTCATCATAGACTTGTAAAGAAATTTCAATGAATTTGAGATTTTATCAAATTAAAATATAATCAATAAATAATTAAAATATTTTTAAATGTTAATCGAATGTTAGTAAATCGGAGCATTGGTCAAGACATCGAGTGTACTACACTAGTAGCGTGTTAGTGACTTGTGGGCGAGATTAATGACTTTTGAAGATGTCAAAATTTATCTCCTTTGGAAAAGAATCCCCTACCTATAACCTATATTATCCAACTTTAGGCAACATAAAATCCAAATCATTTTCATTTTGGCAAGGTTAAGCTAGACATGATTGACCCACAAGGGAAATTTAAAAACCCTAAATATATCCCACAATTGTGTTGTTGTCGACCATCATCTGGTGGGGCGGTAATGCGCCCGAGCTCAAAGTAAAAGGCAAGAAACATCTCTACTGGTGTAATTATTTTTATTCCACCATCTATCACAAAGTTAAACAACCTAAAAGAAAAAGTCCATCTGTTTTCTTCATTATGATGTTTTCAGCCTTTGGGCCGATCATGATTTGGAAATGCTTTCATATTCGTTTTATGATTTCAGGATTGTACACGGATGCTACATATATATTGTGTACATGTGCGGGTGAGCGTGTGATGAAATGATTTGGAATGAGTTAATAATTTGATTTTATTGTGCATGTATTCATACGTAATTTATAATATAATATATTCATGTGTAATTAATATAAATTTAGTGACGACAATAATAATAAGACATCACATTTTACTTTTTTTTAATATATATGAAATTTGTATGAAAAACTATTAAAATGGATATATAGAAGTAATTAAGTGTATTTGGCTGGGTTATAAGCCTTATAAGTCAAAATATTTATTTATATTATTTGTATAATAACGAATTTATAAGTCAACTACCAATTTATAGGTTAGAATTTGAGAAGTTGAAACTCCTAGTTTTCTTAATGATTTATTTTTATGTTTAAAATTTGGTTTTACAAACATGTAGCGGTTCACTTTAAAAATTAATATATAACAATTTACAATTTTATTAGTAATTGCTATATTAAATAAGTTGTAAACATTAAAAAACTTATCCAAATTCATGAAATAAAAATTATTTTTCATTTATAATTATCTTTTTATTTATAAATAATAAACACTTTTTTAATTTACTCCACTGTACTCCATGGTTTACTTGACAAGTTAGCAAGTTCCACCCCACTAATCATACAAGTGTAGAGAAGACGAGAGTTAAGTATAGAATATATGTATCTCATACAAAAGTTTTTTTCTTTACTTTCACTCCGAGTGCATGTTGTTCAGTTTGTGGTTCAAGACGATGACACAATAACATTAACCAAGAACTTATTCCTCTACAAATGGGTTTATATCTTTATACTCTTGTGATAATTTATTCTATTCTTCACCAGGCTAAGAATAAAGAAAATCCCAGTTACGAATTCAAACATGTTTTAATCAAATCAAAAAATGATAAAGAAAAGATAAACTAAAACTAGTGAAGGAGTCAAACTAATTGGAGCTAAATGACCACAAAAATTTAGTGTTAGGCCACTAGATATCAGTGATTAACGGTAGTGGAGGTACTAAGGAAAGCATTATTCTTTGTTACGTTGCGAGAATATAAAGCTTTAACATGCTTTTCAGGAAAATGACAATGAAATGCGAATAAATACATGATACATTGTCGAATATAGATATCGTAATATCAAGTCTTTGGCTTATTTGAAGGTTACTCTTTAATAATTCTTCAAGTGGGTAGCATGTGTACATACACTTGCATCACTTCGATCCTATTCTGAGGTCTGCTTAGCTTTATAATACTCTCTCCATCTCAAATTAGATGGCCCCGTTGACTTTGGGCACACAATTTAAGGTTCATTGATCGCATAGATACGTGACTTATTTTTAAAATTTTATTTTTGCAAATAAAAATTAAAATATGAAATTTTCATTTATAAAAGAAAAAATAAAAAAATAAATTTCGGAAGTAGACGGTCAATGCATCTAAAGTTACGTACCCAAAGTCAACGGGGACATCTAATTTGGGATGGAGGTAGTAATAAAAAATGTACGTGTTAAGTTTAAGTATAGTTTTAATTAATGACAAATCATGTTTTACTTTTTAATTTCAAAAAACAATGTTTTACTTTTATGTTCATATAATTTGTGTAATTGGGTAAAACTAGACCTAAAATTAAAGTTATATATTCGTATTAGACGGTTTTCCTTGAGTTTTTTTAAGACCGTTATAAAAATATATATATTTGTGTGTATCACTTGTTTTTAATATAATAGATAAAAAGTAACTATATAAGCAACTGATATATTAAATTAAATTCTCTAAATTACAAAATGGATAATTATTTCACTTAAAAATTCCATATTCAATTCTTTTGTTTAGCAAAAACTAAATAATTTCCTCTTCAAAGTTTGAAGTACGGCATTTTATCAGAAAAATATATATATAATCATCACTTTTCGATTCTACATCGTGCTTTTTGAGAATGCCCCTCTCAAATCTCAATTCAATGCCTCGTCCGAGATAAATAATACCTACATATGGACTAGGATGGATTAAGTAGGGCTAATTATTTTAATTCTTAATATTTTACTACTAAAATGAAACTGTATATTGGATTTATTCTGAGTAAAAATGTCTTCCAGCCTTTTATTATTATAATTTTTCTCTAATTTTAAGACCTAAAAGTATGTGAAATATTTATCATTAAACATAAACATAAATATGATAATTTTTAGATTCAAAGTCAATAATATATATGTAAAATTTATATATTTTTATCTAAAAATAAAATAAACAGAATATTATTGAGCGTTTTCGTATGCATGGTGACCAAATTTGTGGTACATGTCCACAAGACATGCACAGTACTGGGCCGAATTAAAACAAAAGTTTTCAGTTGTCACTCGTAAGTCGTGAATTAGAGTTGCAGAACCTGCATGAGTAAGCATCTCTTCTTAAATATTTTTCTGTTAATTTATTTTTCAAATATTACTTTTTCGAGATTCACATTATATTCTGATAAAGGAATAAAGCCTAATTCAACTTAAACAGATCTGTCATGTTCTAATAATCAAATTTAATTGTTATGCAAAGTAGGAGATCAAATTTCGTTTGCTAGATTTTGAAATGAATCGAAAGAAATGCATGCCAACTGCTCATACAACCCAATAGGCAATAGCTAGCTTTGTATTTTGAGCAATTGTGCCGATCTAAGAGCAAGTCCAACAGCGGCCTATTTAATGTCCTATTTAGTGTCCTGAGTCACAATATAAGACATTTGATGGGAAAATTTGATTCAACAATGTTCTAGTGATGCTTTATATCACTATGAGAGCATCTCCAACGGCATTGGCTATAATCGTTGGCTAAATTGTACCTGTAAGACATTATGTAAAATTTGCTGAACCTGTAAGACATTATGCTACAATGGTACTGGCTATATTGATTGGCTATAATTAAAAATAGTATGTTATTAATATTTTAAATTGTTAAAATAGAATATATCAGTTCAATATGGTAATAAATGATGTACAATCTTCCTACAGATTTTCTTACAGACCTGTAGAGGTTCGACAAATTTAGCCATCCATAGGAGGTTGGCTAAATTTATAGACAACAGCTCATCATGGTTGGAGTTGAGTTTTTGGAGCTGTTGGCTAAATCTTTTTATTTTAAGTATGCCAACTCATCTTTTAGCCAAGGGTTTTAGATGGTTGGAGATGCTCTGACAACCCATTTAAACCCTATTTTTAAAGCGCTCTCTCCTTGCCATATCCTATATTTTATAATAAATTCTTACCAACACCCTCTTTCTCTCTCTATTTTATACTCCCTCCGTCCCGGTAGATTATATACGTTTGGTTTGGACACGGAGACAAAAAAAAATGTAAAAAGTGAGTAAATTGAGATGAAAAGTGGGTAAAGTGATGTGACCCATTTATATTTAATGATAGATTTGAGATAGTGGGGGAAAATAGTGTTTATATTATTATAGAACGGAGATAGTGGAAAAATTTAGTGGGTATAATAGTGTTTTATATTATAAAAAGTTATTATATTTGGAATGTATAGAAATGATGGGACGTCAAAAAAAAACTGTATAGAAATGAGTGGGACGGAGGGAGTATTATGTTTTAATGATGAAAGTGAACTTTTAATAATAAAATATTAAACATATAGTGAAAATAAAGCACATTGTTGGAGTTGAAGTTAGTAGAATATGTCCTAAACTACTAGGACATAATTTTTTATATTATATTTAGAGCTCCAACTAGAACACTGTGGACTTGCTCTAATATTTTATATTTGCATGGTAACCGATATCTATGAAGTCCGCACTGCATGGAAACTTCCACATTAAGAGGGGTGTATTCGATTGGGATTTTAATGGATTGTTTTTAGTCTATGGATTTTAATGGATTGTGTCTGATTTTGATTTTGTGCGGATTCTTGATAAAATGTCGCAGAGTTGATAGGATTTAAGCACAATACTTCAAAATCCCATTGATTTTGATGGGATTTCAAAAAACTTAAAATACACTGAAGAATGCCACAAAATCCATCATTTTATGAAATGCAAAAAAATCCATCAGCATTTGAATACCATCAGATTTTAATGGATTTTAAACAATCCCAATTGAATACCATCGGATTTTAAAGCATAATTTAAAATCCCAATTGAATACCACCAGATTTTGTAGCATAATTTGAAATCCCAATTGAATACCTCAAGATTTTAATGGATTTCAAACAATCCCAATCGAATACCCTCGGAATTCATGAATGCAAAAAAATGCTTTAAAATCCCAATCCAATACACCCCTCTAAAAGTCAAAACATTGTCTCTTTATTTTTTTTTCATTCGATGTTTTGATTTTTGACATAGATCTTTAAAGAAAAAACAATATATTTAATCACCCGATACAAACATTTAAAATTTTGTGTTAAAATTTAAAACATCAAATAAAAAACTTAAAAATCATAAAAGGAATAGAAAAAATAATTTCCACAAATTTTGAACCAAAAAAGGAGTCGGTAGATCTCAAAATCACGGGAAACTCTATTAAGGGTTGGTTTGGTTCGAGAGTGGTATCGGGTTGGAATGAGGAATCGGGTTAAGCTGGTATGGGTTTGAGGTATCAAATTTGATATCATGTGTTTGGTTGAGTGCTGGAATCAATATATACAATTTTTATAAAAAAATAAGTTATTAATATATATTAATTAAAAATATTAATAAAATTATTATTGTCATATATTTTTGCATCATTGATTTAATTTTGTATCAAACATTAATATTTTATTACTTTAAGAAAGACAAAAAAAATAAAAAATGAATATAGCTCATACCTCCTCTCATACCCACCTCCCCACTTGGGTATAAAAACCCGAGTTTAAAGTATGGGTTTGAGATTTTTTTTTTTCAACCAAACACCAGATATGGATTTGGAATGAACAAACCCCATACCTGATTCCAGAAACCCACGAACCAAACCACCCCTTAGAGCAAGTCCAAGAGTGCCCTATATTGATGTCCTAAATCAAAATTTAAGGCATGTGAAGCAAATCAATGCTCCAACAATGTCCTAGTGGTGCCTTAAAACACTAGGACATGTAACAAATGCCTTATTTTTGAGGCACCACTATGCATGCCCT
Source organism: Daucus carota subsp. sativus (assembly GCF_001625215.2). NCBI lineage: Eukaryota > Viridiplantae > Streptophyta > Magnoliopsida > Apiales > Apiaceae > Daucus > Daucus carota. The sequence goes on from NC_030381.2 coordinate 30,500,253, forward strand.
ATTCAATAAAAAAATAATTTCCTACCATTCCACTACATCTCTCTTCTCTCTCCTTTTTATTTCCCTCCAATAACAATTCAAATATATTAATATTTTAATAATAAGGCACAATAATGAGGCATATTGTTGGAGTTGATATATTAAGATGACGTCCTAAATCACTAGGACACATTATTTTATTATATTTATAAGGCATTTGCTAGGACATTGTTGGACTTGCTCTTAGTCAGAATATTACAATATACACAAGATTTAGAATATCTTGAAAAAAGAAAAGAAAAAAAAAGAAAGAACAACATATACAAATCAACTCGTGTACAAACCCTTTCCTAACAAACCTTTCCAACTATATACAGTTACGCCTCCGTTGTCATTATTAAGAATTCCATATTATTTTCGTTGTCCCTTAGTTTCCCCCGCCCGGAAATGTCGTTCGAAAGTTCTTAGGTTCCACGTCATTCAATGTCTTCGGAAAGTCCTTGAAAGCTGAGGTGACTGCGTCAGCTGTGCTGGCCTCTATGCCAATTTGTATAAAAGTAACCACTGTAAAAATTAGAATAACAATGACAATAATAACTACAAGAATAAAAAATTTAGGATTCTGAATCATCCAATCCTTCATCCATGATCGGAATGTCATGTCTCCGTAACTGTTTTTCATGGGGTTCGCATTGCCTTTGGTAACTTCAACTGATCCTTCTTCGATATCGAAACGATAAGATTCCGTTAATGGCATAACTTGGGAACAGTTCTGCTGTGAAGTCTGGCCTCTTGGGTAGTGCTCTGAGTATTTTTGCATGAAGGATGTAACGATGTCTTCGATGATCTTGCTCTCTGTACGCGAACTGTAAATTTACGGTGTAGAATTAGTGGTATTATCATTGACAAGAGCTTATAAATATTTACAAATAGGATTTTCACGAAAAATGTGATGGGAAATTATTAAGACTTTGTGATCTAGAGACCGGACTAAACTGGATTTTGGTAAAAAGCTACGACCGTGCCAGGTTACTGTAATTTGAGGTGTTGGAGATATATAGGAACTGACGTCTAGGACGTTTTCGTAAACTTAAAAAAAGTAACTTATTTATTTCTTGTTTAAAATAAAATAATGGATTAGAAGTGAGAAGTAAATTAGTTAATAAAGTGTTTTGAAAAGAAGTAGAAGTTCTCAAAAAAAAGCTAGCATTCTCAACTTCTTAAAAGTGCTTCTATTTATTTATACAAACGATTAAGCAGAAATCAGATTCAGCTTCTGCTACGCATAGTCACTTAACATATGATATCGAACTGGATTAGATGGTTGGTCCTCTTGTGATCAGAATTTAGACTCAAGTGACACTCTGGTTCAATTCTTTATAATATTCTCATATTTAATTATAGACACGGAAACAAAATTCTAGAGTAGGGATAAGCGTCAGTGATCCACTTTCAATCAAAAAGTAACTGGTTTTAAAGCAAAGATCACATAACGATGGCCCTGTTTGGGGTAGCTTCTTTTCGAAAATTTAAGGACTTTTTTTTAAAAAATATATATTTTATAATTATTTTAGATATGAATGTTGAGGAAGCATTTTATATTTGTTATTCAACAAAAACCAAGGACTTATTTAAAAAAAAAATAGAACTATATATATTTTTCCAAAAATAAATTCTTATTCTCAAAAAAAAGTTTAGGTCGTACACATAATAATTTTTATTATAGTGTAGAGATGAGGAAACACACTCTTTTTCGTTAATTTCTTGCTGCACTCCATTGCTCCATTTTTTCTCCATACCGCTTCTTGACGTGCTCAAACGCGTCGCCAAATTTTCCCCTCCGATACTTGACATCAGCAGCTTCAACATAATAAAATACCGGAATGATGAAATACTTGGATGTCCGGTTCCTTTCAAGAATATGCACCAGTTCATCCAAACAATGTTTTGAAGATGGATAATTTTCTGATAAGACTATGATAGCGCTTTTCGAGTATTTGATAGCTTTCTTGATTCTCCCATCAATTTCGTCTCCAAGGTCGATGTTTTCTCTGTCCATGAATGGCTGGAAGCCTTGAAGCTTCAGCTTTTCGTACAAGTATCTAGTGAAATTGTTGCGAGTTTCGCCTCCGAAGCTCAGAAATACGTCGCAATTCTCGACTGCCATTTCTGAAAATAAAGTTTCATAAGCAACCATGCATCATAATAATAATAAAGATACAACAATTTCTCTCAAATTCTCATACCTTAGATTGAGCTGCGAAGACAAAAGGCTTGAATCAAAAAACCCGTTCAACAAAATTCTTGTTTTTCCAAGACTTTATAGAATAGTAAAATACCAGCAAAGGCCAATAGATATAAAAGAATATATATATGAAATAGTCAAGTCTCAATATATTATTTGTTGTATACTAATATCATATGTTTCACGCAGATGAAATAATTATCACTTAAAATTTGCCAGGAGATTTCCTTCTGCATTGCGGATGAAACAATTAAACAAATGGCAAAATTGAATGCTAGAATTATAAAAGTCTTCCTGAATGAGACATGAGAACTAGCAAGGTAATTTACTAATTCATCCAGATTCCGACTTTATTTATCGTCATCTATTTTATTATATACTTATATATAATAAAGGGAGATAATTTGATCGCATGGTCGTCTTCCCGTCAAAAGTTTGTCATTTGTTCGATCGTACACTAAACAAATAAGCACCGTTAGATTTGAACAAAATTATGTCCTATTCTATAAAGCAACTGATATCTACTTGCATATTTATGATTCTTTTTTTTTTTTTTTGCCACATGATTCTTTTTTTAATTTAAAACAAATTCTATAAGACTATGATAGCGCTTTTCGAATATTTGATAGCTTTCTTAGTTCTCCCATTAATTTCGTCTCCAAGGAGGATGCTTTCTCTGTCCATGAATGGCTGGAAGCCTTGAAGCTTCAGCTTTTCGTACAAGTAGCAAGTGAAGTTGTTGCGAGTTTCGCCTCTGAAGCTCAGAAATACGTCGCAATTTTCTACTGTCATTTCTGAAAATAAAGTTGGTGATGCTAGGTTCATAAGCAACCATGCATCATAATAACAAAGATATATAACAATTTCTCTCAAATTGAGCTAGGAGATTTCCTTTGCATTGCTGAGGAAACAAATGGCAAAATTGAATGCTAGAATTATTAAAGTCTTCGTGATGAGACATGAGACTAGCAAGGCAATTTACTAATTCATTTCGATTACGGCTTTACTTATTGTCATAGAATATAACACATAAAGTCAGTTGACTATATTACATTTTAAAACTGACTATTTCATCCCAAGTCTTCAAATAATTCCCTCAGTATACATCTACATGATGTAATCCTTCAACTGTTGTTTTGAGCAATCAATCGTAAATATATCATCATAAAAATCGTTATTATTGAGTCAATATCATAAAAATCTCGTAGATTTATAATCCCGGACATAATGAACAACGAAAACACCAAAATAAAAACCAAACTCATACGGAGAGACTAAACAAAATCCATAAAAAATTGGAAACTTATTAATGAAAAATAAGAGATGAATTGTGATAAAAGGAAGAAAAGATCGAGACTTTCCACACGTGAAAGCTGATGGAAACCTTCAAATAAGCGGGACCGCTTTCAAGAATAGAGAGAGTTTTGAGTTTTTTTTAGGTCAAGTGGATTGATTAATATTTTTCTAAATCACTAAAAATCCGATTAGTTGTTGGACTCAACAACACTGATCAATTCTTTGCATGACTACACAACTCGAATAATATTATGATCACGTAATTGCCTCGTTATAACTACTCCTGTTACTATCAAACCAATTAGTATATTACAAATTTAGGGAGAAAAGAGTTACAGTACTAAAAATTAAATTTGCTTTGATCAATGTCATAACTAGTAATCATTAATTAACCAGTAAAGAATCAGACAGGACGTGTTCTTGGAAATTTCTTAGGATTTTTCTATATTGATTCCGTTGTCCCAGAATCCAAGTCCTTCAATGCTGTCAGAATTTTCTCAGAATCCAAGTCCTTAAATGCTGTCAGAATGTTCTCAGAATCCAAGTCCTTGAATGCTGTCAGAATGATCTTAGCCCAGGGCTCCGCATCCTTTAATGTCACCGGGAAGTTCTTAGGATCCCATGTCGTCTCTGCATCCAGGTCCTTTAATGTTGTCGAGAGGTCCTTATAAATTGTACTTACTGTATCAACTGCACTTGACTCAATGTGGATATATATAGAAGTAACAACCGTAGATATGATAATAAAAATGACAACGATAACTATAACAATAAAGAATTTGGGATTGTGGATTATCCAGTCCTTCATCCATGATCTGAACGTCATGTTTTCGTACTTGTTTGTTCTGAATTGTGCATTGTCTTTGGTAACCTGTAGTAATCCTTCTTCGATATCAAAACAATATTCTGTTGGCACATTTTGTCCTTTATTTTGCGGTGAAATAATGCTGGCACTGGATGCTTTGGATTCTGGCCATTTCAGGTAATGCTCTGAGTATTTCTGCGCAAACGAGGCAACTATATCTGCGATGATCTTGCTCTCTGTACGTGGACTGTAAATATAAAATGTTCAGTAGCTGGAAATTAAAGTTATGCTGCTATATTAGTTATTTTTGTTTTTGTAGTAAGTTATGCACTTATGCCTTAAGTGAGATGTAACGAAACAAGAAAGTGATGTGAGATTAGTGTTGTAGCCTGATCTTAGAAGTCAGCTTGTTATGTAACTAGCTGAACCGAGAGAACTAAACAGTTTTGCCAAGCACAAAGGCCAGCACAAACGAAGTGTTAAAATATAATTTTCATATTTCAAGAATTTTATGAGGATAATTTGTAAATTCGATTCATAATTTGAGTGTTTGGCCTACACTGTCACTGTATCCATGATTAATGCTCTAAATTTCAGGATCCGGAAAAATGACCCCAAATACCATTTATTAACGCTACATCGTGTAGCGTTTTGTATAACGTTTTAAAATTAAAAGAACAGAACGCTAGCTAACGTTCTATTACGCTACACGAAGTAGCATTTTGCTGAAGTTAAAACGCTAAAATGCTACACGAAGTAGCATTTTGCATGTAGCTGGGGTTAAAACACCAAAACATTACACGATTTTGCGTTTTCTTTCCAAATTGAAAACGCTAGATTATCAGGTGTCACTAACTGATATTGGGGGCATTTTTTCCAACTCCGTTATTCTGGACATTAAGTCCAGAATTTATGAGATCTGAGCCATTTTTCTCAAAATTTCACAAATTTGACCCGTTAAAATTCAAAAACAGACAATTAAGAAAGTAATTAGGAGACGAGAGAGGACGCACTCTTTTTCGTTAATTTCTTCAGCTAATATATCTCCGACTTCTGCAAGCGCTGCTCTCCATTCTTTCACCTTTTCATTGCTCTCTCGCTTTTTAACATGCTCAAAAGCAGCACCGAACTTGCCCAACTGATACTTCACATTTCTAGCTTCGACGTAATAGAATATCGGAATGATAAAATACTTGGACGTTCGGTTTCTTTCAAGTACATGCACTAGCTCATTCAAGCAGTGGCTAGAAGATGGATAATTATCTGATATAACAACAATTGCACTTTTGGAGTATTTGATTGCTTTCTTGATGATCCCATGAATATCATCTCCAATGCCTATGTTTGCTCTGTCCATGAATGGCTGAAATCCTTGGCGTTTCAACTCCTCGTACAAGTAGCAAGTAAAATTGTTGCGTGTATCCCCTCTGAAGCTCAGAAAAACATCACAATCTTCGATGGCCATTTTAGAAAATGCAGGTGATTATGATAAACTTATAAATATTACTTAGACAAGGAAGAATAGTTAGCCACCACATATTTACATGAGCTAGGAACAAAGAAAGGATTATTAAATAATCCGATCGTTATTTTCAAGGACAAGTGAACAAGGTTAACCAAAACTCTAAAGCACATTTTTGGAATATAATTTGTACAGTCCTAAATACTAAGAGCTTCTCCACCGGCAATATATGGTTGGCTATGTGAATTATGTAAATATTTTGCTAAGGGACATACATGTCTGAGGGAATTATCTATAATTTTACTTGTGTAAAATCATACCAAGGGTTCGAGTTGTATAAATTTTAGATAATCTCTGTAAGTGCCATCTAGATGCCACTAGATGTCACATATACAATTTTAGCTGATGGTTTTTGAGATTAGAGATGCTTAACACAGGTCCATATTATTATTTGATGTGATCAAGAAAAGTCAAGAAATTGAAGATATTATATTGATTTTTGATAAATGCGTGGATTTGCATGTCTCGGAACATAAATTTAATTAGAATCCTGAATTTAATTCGATCATATGTTCAAATACATAAAATAAAAATTAGGTTGGAATTTCAATTGAAATCTAAAAAATTCAAACGCGACTATAAAAATAAGATTTTGAAAGGATGCATTAATTAATGTAATTTGAAATAAATTATATGTTCTCAGAGTATTTCCAATGCTCTTAGTAGTGTAACATAGTATCTCCTACAATACTCATCATATTTACTTCTTATTCATATTTTTATTATTAAATATACTGCTCAATCATAAAACTACAAAAATAAAGTTGTAAGAGAAAGAGAATATGTTATATAAGAGCATCCGGCTTCCAAGTAATATTCGACTTTAAACCGTAAAATATCAGTTTATATAATAAGTCGTTTAAAATAAGAAATAAGTCTGGAATTAACTTAAATACGAAAGTTAGTTTGAGTCACTTTTTTCATTGAATTAACTTTTTTTTAAATTTTCTTTTTGATGAAGATTATCCTTATTGTAAGTTACCCATAAATCACTTTTATTTTTATTATTATATTTTTAGTGACTCGTAATTTATTAACAAGCCAAAATTATTCAAAGAGACATTTAAACTCCTAACTTATCATATTAATTAATAGACTAATTAAAAAATGGGTGATATTATATTTTTAAAATATTTATAAAATATTTTAAATTGGTTATCGCGAACCCCCAATTGATTGACCGGTGTAATATAAACTAGTAATTATTATATATGGTGACTAAGATATTATAAAATTTATAGATATAAATTTATTTCAAATTATCTAATCATTTTTTGTTATAATTTTTTTAAAATTTTTATGAGTACAATATGGGTTTTAATTTAAAATAATCAATAAACATGTTTTCTCTAACTTTTACTCCGTATGTTGAATAATTAATTTTATTGAGCACATTAAAAAGAATTTAGAACAAATCTAATTGTGATCCAAAAATTTAAATTTTGGACTGATTGACTAAAATTCCCTCATAGAAATGATCCGAAATTAGTTTATCTAAATTCTGATCACCACGTGAAAACTTGGATCATTTGGGTGAATATTTAAATAATAATTTTATCATTTCAAATAATAATAATAATAATTTTATTATTTTTAATTTATAAGATTTAAATTTAGTCTAATGATTGTTTAATTATTATTATTATATTAATAACATTATACCAATGATATTCAGTATGTTAATTAGTGAAATCAAAATTTGAATCACGCTATTTGAATTGGTTAAAAATTTGGATCAATTAATAATATAAATTTGAAATTTCGGATTACCAACGACCCAAGATAACCTAAACTCGTCAAAAGTCATAAACGGATAGATTGAAAAAATATATTTTAGTGAATATATTTAAGCATATTTTAATTATAATTTTGAAAAACCTGTAAATAAACTAATTTTTGTAATTTACTATGTATCGATAGTATACAATTAAAATGAAAATAATAAAAGTCGTGATCGCTTGAGTTATACTTATTTATGATTATTTTTAAAATCATAACATGATCCGACGAATATTTTCTATATAATTAAAATATATTTTATCAAATTTATGTGATGTGTGTGTGTATATTTATACATACGTGATCCTTTACGAGATTAATTATTAGAAATTTACATACTCGACAAATACGTATTTAATTTATTTGACGAAAATTTATTACATTAGTATGAATATTATTTATTTAAAATTGTATATTAACTAGAAATAAATATTGTTCTTAAATAAATATATCTTTAAATAAAAATGTATTAATAAAATAAAAATATTACAAATAGTTTGAAACTTTTTTTAAACATGTAAACAGTCGCTTATAAAAAAAAACATGTAAACAGTTGTAATTTCTGAAGTGTGGGAAAGAAAATAGCACAGCAATAAGAGAAAAGAAGGGTGGGCACAATGAGTGAGCAACACGTGGAACCATCCGAGCGGCCAGGCAAGACACGTGGAAAAATCTGAGCGGTCCATTATGAAGGTTTTGTACACATAGAAAATACCAGTAATACAAACAAAGCAGTATCGGCACCGCCTCTCCTGGATCATCATTTACGATCTCACTCTCAACGACCGCTCCTTGTTAATCACTTGTCAACGCACCCAATTTATCAGGTACGTATTTTTCGATCCAATTCACTTTTCAATTCGATTTGTTTTCACGTATTTCTCTTTTAATTGTACTGTTATTCATCATATATTCATCCTTCCAATTGTTAACCATATCTCGATGATTTGCTCATTTTGTGTTTTCTGATATGTGATTGTTTTGCAATTCGTTTTTGTTATGCCTATATATACATGTGTGTATGTATTTTTTGAATTGGTTTTGATAATTACATGTATGTATTTAAATGGATATGGAGCTTAAGATATTCACTCTATTCTCAATCTCGATAAGTTAATAGAATTCATATTTACAGAGGTTTCACTCTAATGGATAGAATTAGGAAGAGAATAGCTGCAGGTTTTTGTCGCGTGGGCTTCATTTTATTGCTTGAGTGGGGAAATTAAATGACATTTGTTGTTTATTTCGTTGCGCCGTTTGTGTTCTGTATCCTAACATGCTCTATTTCAAATTTTGTTGCTGCTTTTCGATTCGCCAAATTATAGTGATGTCAGCAAAAATATGATTTCAGTTGGGAGGGTCCTTTTGGGGTGGGATTGGTTATTTGTGCTGAAAGTGTTTAAGGGCTTGCTTAAGCTGCTTATTAGGTGAAGAGAAGTATGGATTGGAAGTGATATATGGCACGAAACAAATGAAACTTCATTTGGAATATGTTTTCGACTTGTTTAGTCTATTTACTAATGTTTGCATAGTTAAACAAGTCCAACATATTACTCTTATGTTTACTCTATCTTTGCAAGATATATCTTGGTTCACATTTTTTGATTGTAGTGCTAGAGATGATTGTCTGTTTTAAACTATGCTATATGTAGATGTTACTGGATAAATACCATTGTCCAGTTTTATATATATTCATGTGGCTTAAGAATGTATCGCAACTATAATCATGTGGTTTAACTTTTAAGAGTCTATTTGAAGTTCACTATCTACCTTTAACGATAGGGCTTTATATCAAAGTGGTCATTCATTGCGCAAATATCTCACTTCACTTGCTATTTTCAATTGGGGAGTTCATTTAAAAAACTTAAATCACCAGATATATCGTAACCCAGAAATACAAGAAAGAAGCACATCTACTGGATTTAGTTAATCGATGCTCTTCTGTGCAACTGGGGCAGTTTAAATATGTATTGTTTTCTATTAATTATTTTCTAGGATTTGAAGGAGTGATATATGTTGTGATTTAAGTGGTTACTCTGTTTAAGTGAGCTCTCTTTGAGAACAGCGAGTCGGGTGAGATGTTTGAGTGCAATGAGTGACCACTATGATATAAACATCTCTGTGTAACTGTTGACAAAAATAAATTATTAATTTTCTATTTTCGGTTTGAGAAAATGCATGTGTAGGCAAGTCATTTATTGAAATTTTGTTATCATCCTGTACCAAGCAAGTTGTTGTCTATGATGTTTATACATTCTCTTCTGGAAGGTAGTTAAACAATGTGCATCTGAAATGATGGAGATGGACATCTCTCTGACACATGTATATCCCCATCTTGTACCTAATTTTCTTGTTTTATGATATGCAGCCACAAATTTAAGAGATTATGGTTAGAGCATACTCACAGGAGCACACTTTTAAGCACCCATGGGAAAGGGTAACCTCTGCATCTTGGCGCAAGTTTGCTGACCCTGAGAACAAGCGTGTGCTATCTCACATTCTTGAAGTCGACACCTTAAATAGGAAGCTTGACTCTGAGTCGGGAAAGCTTTACACAACTCGTGCCATCACAATCCATGCTCCAGGACCATGGTTTGTACGCAAAATCGTTGGTCAAGATATCTGCCATTGTGTTGAATCAACTGTTGTGGATGGGCAATCCCGATCAATGCAACTGGCCACGCGTAACATCAGTATGCAGAAGTTCATTGAAGTCGAGGAAAAGATCCGGTACGACCCACACCCAGAGAATCCGACAGAATGGACCATCTGCAAGCAAGAAACAAGCATACGGATAAGGCCCTTCTCAGCACTGGCTTCCATGGCTGAAAAGATTGAGCAGAGATGTGTTGATAGGTTTCAGCAGAATAGCGCCAAAGGTAGAGAGGTAATGGAGAGGATCTGCAAGTATTTGGAAGCTGAATCTAGGGGGATCAAAATATAATTTTAACCATCTGTTATTTTTTATACAATATTCCGAAGTTGTAGCTTTTTGGATTTTAGACTTTAACTACGTCAGCTTAACATAAAGTCCAGTTGCTGGCCACTATGAATTTATGTTGATGCTGTTTACAGACCGATTGCCAGCTACGTCGTGAAGGAAGTAGCAGAAGAATGCAGTCTACTAGTGTTTAGAACTCTGATGTAATAAGATAAACACGGACATTGTATTAAGCATGTCTGTTGCTTTCTTGTGAAAGTTTTGCGTTATATAACTGATATATGCTGTCCTGTGGAAAAAAGTAAAGAAGAACTTGACCAAGGCGAGCGACATGGCTTAAAGTGAACGGATTTGATGTCAGAAGAAGAGTAGAATTAACTCACTTTGACCATATTGTATGAATCTGATGAAAGCCAAGTTTCCTTTGGAAAAAGTTACAACAATGCCCAAAGTTAATATATCCACCTACCTATTGTCCTATTCTTCAAAAGAGTCTGGTCCCATACATACGTTTATCGGTGGGTTTTTTCTGCCGGATGATATTAATCCTAGATTTTTTCATGAAAATACAGGGAAATATATCGCTCAACAGAATAATATGGTTTATAATCGAACCATTGGCCTTCTTTAAAATTCAGCTCACGATCTCCAGTTTTACGTATCCACTGTAAGTCTGGTGTTTCCAAGTAGTGCCACAGCAAGCAAAGCTGTGATTTTGTAACGCTTATGAGTGAGTATGACTGATCCAAATGTACCAAACATGCACTCGACAAACTAACCAAAATTAGCTACCAAGGCCGGCTGATAAGCCAGCTCATTTTCTTTGATCCCAATGGCCGGCACTCCTATAAAACCCGTACCACCGATCTCAACGACATAATCTGCCGAGACCTTAAAAACAAAGACAGTGACCTACCAGCAACAACAAAATAATCACACACCAATAATCTCAAAATAAAACTAATTTTTCTTCATATTTCTCGTTCATATTTTTTCGTGTTGATGGAGATTTTTATGCTCGATGCCCCACACACATGCCTCCGCTGAGATTCAAACCTTGTACCTCTTGTTAGTAAAATCTACAGGTTACTATCATTAGGCATCAACGACAGGTCTATTTGCATCATTTTGCATATACAATACTCTTTTTCTTGTCTATTACTTTGCTTTGTCTCAAAACTTCCCTCCTTTTTTAATCAAATTCACAATCATATCAAGTTGCTTTCCATGTATACATGTCCTTAAACTCATCATTATTTTCTCGAGCCTTATTTTCCAAGTATAGAGCAGCATTCAATAGTCATAGTCCTCGCTAGATTTCATATTTATTGCCTCATCCACCGCTCATTGTACACAAATATTAATTGCCTTCGTGTGTGTAATGCACATTGTACTTTTCCTCTTTCCACGGCTGATGAATGCTGCCATTATTATTGAGCCTCAGGTTCTTTCAACTGCAATGAAGGACTAAACGCTCTGAATTTAATTTGGTGATGAAGGTACCCGAGATGCCTGTGTTCTGCTGCAGAGCGTCTGTGTTTTAGGTACGTGTACATTAGATGCGCGCAGACAGACATGTATTTAAGGGCTTATTGTGCGGAAATGAAGCTGCGCGAATAGCTAATGCAGATAAACGACGCAATCTAGTCAAATATGGAAGATTATGAAGTGATAGAACAAGTTGGTAGAGGAGCTTTTGGAACTGCATTTCTTGTGCACCACAAGCTTGAGATGAAAAAGTAAGATGTTACCTGTACTGCTGCATTTTTTTTTATTTTTTTTTGCGGTTATGCAACTATGTTATTTGTTCTCAATGCATTAGATTTCTAAGTATGCAGCCAAGTACACGCGTTATGACAATTCTCCTTGTGTTCTTGGGATTTACTTTCTGACAAGAAGACGAGACAACAGTAGCATTTTATAAGTTAGAAAAGTTCAAGTACATTGTAAGGAGTGCTGCTAAATCAATCATTTTGCTTTCTTTTGCAGGTATGTGATGAAGAAAATTGGCTTGGCTAAACAAACAGATAAATTCAAGCGTACTGCGCATCAGGAGGTTACTACTCTTCCAACCACATTACTTGATAACTAATTTAATTACTGATACACTATATAGAAGAGTCCACAAAGTTATCCATAGTAATGTTATGACTCCCAGATTGATAATTGCGGGCATTCAGAGGGATTCTTTTTTACCATTTCAAGAGTGCTAGTACCGGAACTTGGTGCTTGCTTGCCCGATGCCTCCTATCTCAGTAGCATCAATCAATATGTCTGAAGTTTCTTCAGAATCAAACAATAGAAATTATCTTACTTGAGTGTTTTGATTCTCAAACTTTTAATTTGTGTGTATATCAATAGTTCGTTACAGTAGCACTTGCACAGATATCAGATATGATATGGTAACATTACTCAATAAATTCATATCACAATTACAAAGCTTCTGTTTCTACTTAAGGTATAAATAACATAAAGATCACATTCACCTCATTACCAATCATGCTAACTTTATGGGAAACAAATCAGAAGCAATCGTATAATTTTCATGGTAATTAGTTGTAAAGTACAATACAGTTTTAAGCAGGGGGGAGGTCGGTCAACCTTATATATGATGCTTGAATTGCAGATGAATTTGATGTCGAAGCTGCATAACCCATTCATAGTAGAGTACAAGGATGCTTGGGTGGAAAAGGTAAACAATCCGCTCTCTTTGATCAGTAATATATGCGCTCACAGAAAGACAGTAGCAACTAGTTGAAATTCGCAATGATAAGTATAAGCATGCCACTTTCTGACTTGGTAAAATAAAATTATCAGGCTTGCGGTATATGCATTGTTACAAGTTACTGCGAAGGAGGAGACATGTAAGTCAGAAACTATGATTTGTTAAATTCATTACACAAGCTCAGTCCATAAAGTGACTACTAATAACTCTATAATGTGACTCTGGGGTAGAAATTAACAGAGATAATCTTCTGTGTTGGAATTCTCAGGACAGAGATGATTAAGAATGCTAGAGGGACATATTTCTCGGAGGAGGTGAGTAATCTGCATAATGTTTGATAAGCAATAATACCCTGAATTATAATAAACAGATCCTGAAACTAATGCATATATACTTTCTCCTGCAGAAGCTTTGCAAATGGATGACTCAACTGCTGCTAGCTGTAGATTATCTTCATTCCAACCGAGTCCTTCACAGGGATATCAAGGTATCTGCAGCTGTCAAATTGTTAAATACTCTATGAAAATCATTGAATATTAGTTTTGAAGTGATCTTTTTTTCCCTGTGACACCAGTGTTCGAACATATTTCTTACAAATGAAGAAGATATCAGACTTGGTAAGAACAAGTTCAGAATGAATGCAAGTTAATGCTACGGCCTCCTGATCGGTTTTTATCCTCAATAACTAAACAGGTGATTTTGGACTTGCAAAGGTGCTAAACAAAGATGATCTCGCGTCTTCGGTAATAGTTGATACACCTTTTACACAATGTGGCATTATTACATTCTTAAGTTGCCTCCTTTACGTTAGAACTTGTTAGATGTAAGGAACTTTAAAAACAAATACATGTTACAACAACTATATATGTTTCTCTCATGTGTATGACGATGGCTGATTGAATATTATGCTACACAATCAGAACTTAAAATTTACAAGTAGAATTTCTTATTATATGCTGATATGCAACTATTAACATGTTAAAACCTTACTTAGGTTGTCGGCACTCCAAACTACATGTGTCCAGAACTTATAGCAGATATACCGTATGGCTACCAATCAGACATCTGGTCCCTAGGTATGTCTATTTATCCGAAAACAATTTTCTTGTTACATATAATGTAGTGTCGATGGTGCATGAGTTGTATATTACATAAGATGATGGTTTGCTGTGTGCCCAGGTTGCTCTTTGTTTGAAATAGCTGCACATCAACCAGCATATAGAGCCCGAGTAAGTTTCAGCTTAAGATGCCTATATCGTTTTGAGCACATCTCTGATAGTACATGGTCTTATTTCTATACAAATTGTAGTAAAAATGAACCATAACATGTCAATGGAACAGGACATGGCTGGACTCATAAGCAAAATCAACCGATCTTCCATCTCCCCACTACCTACAGTTTATTCCTCTACACTGTAAGCAACATTCTGGCTTATGCTATTCTTAACTCAGATGACATAGTAGCAATCTGTGATTGGTAATATCACATTGCTTGGCATTGCAGCAAGAGATTGATTAAAAGCATGCTAAGGAAAAAGCCGGAACTCAGACCAACTGTCAGTCTCCAACTCTCTCTTTTAAAACTACTGTTTCAGGGTGTAAATTAGTACTAACTTACTTACCTAGCTATGACATCTGCATCTCTGACTGTTTTAGGCTGCAGAGCTGTTGAGGCATCCCCATCTACAACCATACGTTGCTATATATAGCAACTCATCTCCAGTGTTTCTTCCGGTAAAACCTGAAAATAAGTTGAGGAATAAATTAACAAGAACTCAACTTTCTGACAAGCTGGTGCAGAGTAGAAACAGCAGGAATGGAGAAACTGCAGTGTTAAAGCAGTTGGAAAATGTTCATTCAGTTGATAGAAGGACTTCACATCAATTCAGGAAAGTGAAGGTCAAGAGTGAACCAGTGAGTTCTAAAAAGTTCAGGCAAGTGCCTAAGAGAAAAGAAGGCTTGAGGAGCACTTTAAACTTGCTTGATGATATTGCTAGTGCTTACTCGGAGAAATCAGCTGTCAAGAGTTTATTGATTAAACAACCTACTGAAGATATAGAACAAGAAGAGCTCAACATATCAAGTGTTTCCCAGCAGCACCAAAATAGTGAAACAGTTTGCACAGGGAAATGCATGAACCACGAAAACTGTGATACAAGCTCAGAACCAACTACATACCAAATGTACAGCAACAAGATATTCAGAGACGAGAAGCTGTCGGATGCCACAACTATAATCAAGCATGTACATGAAACTCTACGAGTCTCCAAATTTGATGTGGGCACTGCTTCAGAACAAACATCAACAAGTACAGTAACTCTCGCAGAAGGAATTGATGCAAGCTTAGAAGCAGATGATGCTGGAACCCAGAATCACGGCAGAGAAAACTGTTGTAAAGTAAATCAAGCACCCTGCGACATAGTACCAGTAAGAAGAGAATTGTCCCTGGGACAAAAGAGAGCAGAAGCATTGGAATCACTTCTTGAACTTTGCGCAAAACTACTTAGACAGAAAAGGCATGAGGAACTTGCAGGTGTTCTTAGACCATTCGGTGAAGAAGCTGTTTCTTCAAGAGAAACAGCCATTTGGTTGTCGAAGAGCCTGAGAAATTTCACGAAACAAGAAGGGAAGATTTAGCATTGTGAAATCTAGTTAGAAAATTGTTTGTGTGGCAACTATCTTACCAACTTGAATCCATCATATTGGACTGCCTGTGCATTTCTGTCATGATTTTCCTTTTCTATATCCACAAACTGCAGTAAGGTTTTCTTTGGAATCTATTGTTTGTTGACTATAAGTTTATTTTTTTTGTCCCAACTTTTTAGCCTAGTGGATACCTCATGTTCTTGTGCCTAGAGTAGCAGCTGCAATGATCAAGATAAGGTTTGGAAGAAGTCAAGTAACACTTTAACAACTCCAGCTTATATGCATGCTAAAGGATCACCTTATCTGCATGTTAAAAGACCATTCTTGGGCATATCTTCTCTCCAAGATATCAGCTAAAATAGATCAGTATAGCGTAACTCACAACCTAGTTTTGATTGATAAAAGGTCTGTATCATCTTCTTATATGGTACCAGCATCTTGCTTAACAGCTACTAGTTACCTTGATCCATGACCACCTCTTCAAAAACTGCATCATCGAAAAAGATAATTATTCCCTATAGGGCAGCTACTCATTTACTCACAAAGTTCACTGATACTAACTTTTCAGTCTGCTAAAACAAATAGAAACAACATTGTTTGGCTGCAATTATCTCTGCGACACTGTTGGTGACTTACCAGAACCACCAAATTAGTTTCTGATGAAACTATCAACCCTGATCATCAATTCTGGAATTACCGAGATCAATTGGTTCATCCTGAGTGCTATTCGTGGCAGTTGCATAGTCACCTTTCAGCCATCTATCTCCACCACCCTCTATTCAAAGAAGGCTTGTGAGCGTTTAAAGAAATTTTATGCAAATAAATCAAGCGCATGCATATTCTCCGTGAAAGTTAAATTGATTCAAAATGCCCGTGAAATCGCACTATAACTGAGTATATGCAGGAAATAAGGTCCATTGCTGGTTCATTAGCTCTTGCTGATAATCCCATACCAGATGAAGATAGACTCATGTTTATTGAGTGAAAGATATCCCATACCAGATTGCTGTAAAGTCTCCTTAGGATTGTCTTCATCAGTAACACCAGCTTCCAAAAAATCATCAACATGGTTTGACATGATAGTAGAGGCAAGATGCAAGGATTTGAATTACACTCGATGGCAATCAGGTCAAATCAGATCGGGTACGGCAAAATCTATATCCAAACCCAAAAATTTTAATTTATACCCGAACCCGATCCGACACCAGAAAAATATTAGAAAATAATACCTGAACCCGATCCCGTGGATTTCGGATCGGATACGATATTACCCGAAAATTGAATTTTTTTGAATTGGATATCCGAAACCCGAACCCAAAATGTGAAAATGTTTACAATTATAAATATTGCAAGCACTTCAAATCGCACACGCGACATGAAACACTTGAAGAAAGATGAATTTTAATGTTCCACCTTCGATCATTGTATCACCGTATCAATTTGATTTATATATATATATATATATAATTAATATTTATTACGAATTAATAATATTTTATTAATCAACCAAATCATGTAGCGTAGTATTCGGTGATTGATAGCATTTTGAACCAATTTGTGAGAGTTCTTTTCAATTATTATTATGTGTTTATTTAAAATATAAAATTTAAAATATAAAATATAATCAAATAATCTTATATAAAAAGAAATTAGCTAACTCCTAATTATCGATGAAAGAATGCGACCACAAGAAATGATAAGGGGACAGCTCACAACGGCTACTTTCTCTTTTATTCAAGCTGTACAACGTCTATAATTCACTCCACGACGCCTGTCGGACTCCAGAACTTTCTACCTAGTCCCGGGTCCCACCTCCAACGTTCCGAAATAGTACAACGTTACACATTCATCACGCCACGCCTATAAATACCGCTCTTTGCTAACACTTCTTCTCATACCCAAATACATCTCACATTATAACCTCTCTCTCTCCCCTGCATTTTCTCTCTCTACAAATTGTAATTTATATATAGCAGCAATGGCGTTCTCCAAGGCTATCATCTTTTTCTTCGTCTTCGTGGTCGCTTGCATGACTGCCGCTGCTGGACAAGAGCTTGATCTCGCTCCGGCGCCGGCGCCGTCGATGGACTCTGCAGCTTCTTACCCTGCTGCCGGAGCTGCGGTGGCTTTTGTTTCCATGTTCGTTGCTCTTTTGTGGCACTAGACGGAGAAAAACAGAATATATTATATAAACCTATAATAATAATAATATATTATTAGTAGATTTAAGTGATGGTTTACTTACTACAAGAGAGATGTGTTGTGATGTGGTGAGATGAGATCTTGCATTTGTTATTCTTTAGGGTCCTAATTTCGAATTGGGGCTCTTTTCTTATCTATTCGTTTGTTTTTTCACTACATTTCATGGTGTTGTGGATTATATTCAGTTTATTTGATTTCACTGCTCTTTCAATGGATGATTTTATATGTATGCCTCGACTTTATTCAGTTCTCGACCAAACTGGTCTCGGATTTATTTTGAATCTAAACTTTGAAATATAACAGCATGTATACTTAAAAGTGGGCGGCCGCTAACAAAAAAGGAGAAAGATTTATATGGACATTTAAAATTTAAACTAAAGCGAAATTCCCTTTTCAGATTAGTATACTTTATAAGCTTGACTCGATTAATTTACTGATCGGAAATTATAGGTTATCTTTTTATAATATTAATAAAATTAATAAAATAACATATACATGCATTATTTTGACTTGTAATAATATCATTAAAATAATTAAAATTAATATTTAGAAGTTTTTATTGAATCTTTTTATTGTATCAAATCTTACATGTCGTTTCATTTGAAGGTGAAATTTTGATTATAATTTTTTAATGTACTTAAAAGAGTTCCATTTATCTTATGATAATATTTTTAAGAGGAATTCCAAAATTTTATAGTTTTATGATATATTCGAGAGGAGTTCCCCGCTTTCACAATCTAATGTATTTTTCACATTTTCTTAATCTTATAATATTTTTTTATGAATTCGAAATTCAAGCCATTTTGATACCTTTTAGCTCTTTTAAATAATACAGGCACGCTTTTTCAAAATTTGCAACGACTACTTTTCTCTTAAAACTCAACCCCATGATTTTCCTTATTTTAAAGCTCAACTATTATTGAAAATCAATTTATTTTGCTGTAATATAGTTGGAACTCCACCTTGTATTTCTTTTTCCAAGCCATTTAAAGTGTAATAATAATTATATTTTGTTTTTATTTAAGAAAAAAATTATATATTATTTAAATGATATATTTTCATCAGTCCATTTAAATTATATATTTTGTTTTTACAACATAATTTTTTGTGATCAAATTATCGATCGTTATTAACTTAAATTCGATTGGAATTGGACAATGAATACCAATCGATCAGATGACCCTAATCGTCATCAGTCACATCGATCGTTATTGGCATTGACAAGAGGAAAAACCCTTCTCCATGTAGGTTGGCCCATATTAGTGTCATATGACCACCACGTGTCTTCAGTCACATCGATCGTTATTGGCATTGACAAGAGGAAAAACCCTTCTCCATGTAGGTTGGCCCATATTACTGTCATATGGCCACCACGTGTACGCGACTATGCTGACATGTCAGTATGGGTCCAAGTCACGTGGCAGATGAAGCAGTTTTACATTTTCTCAAGAATTATAACCACTATAACACCGCATATTCAGTCATAATTGGGTCGGTCGGTTCGCAGAGCCGTTATGGACTAGCGACTACTTGTGTTTAACAGGCGTGACCGATATATTATGATTGACTAATTATGAAGATGGTCGTAATTTTATTTTATTTTTGGTCAGGATCTACATACTCGTAGATAAATTGTATCTCGAGATACAATAACCACTACAAGGGATTTCATTCATATAAAAAAAGATTACCATTTAACCGAAACACATGCAAAGATATCTCCGGACGTTTAGATAATAATACTTTAATGTCTGAGAGGAAAAACCTATATAAATCTCTACCAAGAGTCCTGCAAAAAACAAACGAAATAAGAAGAAACATAAGTTCATATATAAAAATATATACATTACAAAAATTATAAAAGATAATATATCCAAAAATAAATTATTTCTAAGGGTGTGTGTGTGTGTATTTACTAAAGTAAAAAATTAAATAAAAGTCTCAACCAAAGAAGGATTTTTGGTTAGACATTAAAATAACTAAAAATTAGTTAATTGCTTCTTACAAGCCGAAATATACGCCGTCATTTATGGCCACCATGAATGATACAAATTCACCTCAATCAAGGCACAATTAACATTTAAACCGATTAAAGTCAACAATAAAGACCACAAGAAATTGTACTAAATATTCATAAAAAATATCTATCTAAAATTAGAACAAGATATATTGAAAAATTTAATCATTTCTAATTTAAAAATTATTGCACATTAATACACATACACATATCTTATATAAAAACAATATCATAATTAAAAATAAATTGATATTGAAATCATAACAAATTTATCATCAACAAAACAGGCACCTAAAAACAAGTTAAAAAACTTAAAACTTTTAAATTAGAAGATCAAAACACACACTAAACATACCCACACAATCAAGAACACCAAGAACACATATCAAAATCTACAAGAAACCTAATTTCAAAATAATATTCCGGCCAACTAAAACAAATTTGGCCAAGACAAAACATGTCGGAAAGGTTACGAAACTCGACCTGATCTACAAACTAATCCAAACAAAATTTCCAAAACCAGATACATATCCATGATTTCGATCATCTAAAAACTATGAAACCTTAAAATTAGAAAAGGAAAAACACAAAAAGATTACTATGATACAGATATGCTATCATAAAATATACAATATAAATAATACAAACAACAAAACACACGATAAACATTTATTTTTGATTACAACAAGATATTCGAGAAAGAAGCGTATCTTTTCAAGGAGATGTGATACCTTGATTACATATAAAATTGAGAAAATACCTTACCGAATCCAAAAATAAAGTTCATAAAATCACCATCAACAAAATCACTTTTTGGATCGATCAAGACCTAATCTAACTGTTGTAATTATCTATTTTGGAATGATCAAATTAGTCTGGCTAGGAGGGGTGAGTCGATTAGCCGACTCTCTTTCATTGCACATCTTCCCAACACACTCACTCTCTTGTTGTAATTAAGATGATGGTCGTAATTATCTATAAATGTAATCATCCTTTTTTTTATCAATTTCAATCATTTTTATGGGTAAATAATGATTAGTTCCTGTTGTTATTTTTGCAGCTGGGTCGTTATTAAACTCTATTTTTTACTACTGCCATTGCAGGACCTATCAGTTTCCACCATTAACAAATTATCAAAACTAATATTTGTAGCAAATCAATAACATCCAAACCAACAATCATCACAAACATCTTAATGTAAACTAACAACCATCACAATATCTTAATCTAATAACCATTACCAATAAATTAAAAAAAACGATCAAATTATCACAAATACTAACAATCTAACTAAATTATGTGTCAATTGATCAATCAGCTATAGTCTAAATTAAAAAAATACTCCCTCTATCCCCATTTTCATGTTCATTTTGAAAAAAAAAAACACATATCAGGGAATAATTGTTTCTATAAACTTTTTTCTTGACATACCTCTAATTGATGTCTTGAAAATGATAGTACCCATAATTAATGACTTGAAAACGTGAATTCAACTAAGTTTTAAATAAGTCAAACCTTAGAAATTATGGGGATAAATTTGAAAAACTATCTTTAATTTTTTTGTTTTCAGTAAATGAATATGTAAATAGGAACAAAATTTATTTTGAAAATGAACATATAAAAGGGACGTAGAGAGTACATTCTAAGAGCAACTTCAACCATAAAAAACCCTTAACTAAATGAATTGGCTACGAAAAATAAAAAACTATGAATAGTCTTCTCAGGATATTACTTTGTAACCATACAATTTCCTTATCTACAATTTTAGCAAAACCTTTTGGATAACTTTATTTGTCGAATTATATAACAAATGCCGCCTCATCGATTATTATATTAAAACAATAACATTTTATTTATAAAGTACTAGTTCTAAAATACATTCAATCAATATAATCATTACCATCAAAGAAAAATGTCTTCTCGCACAAATTTTACATAAATATTACAAGTCCATTTTAGATGCTCTAACTTGATTATTTATATTGCAATATGTATTACTCCCTCCGTCCCAGCAGGAAGTTTACGTTCACTGTTTGCACGCATTTTGAGGCTCTTATAAAGTATAGTTCAATAACCTTTTTTTAAATTATTTTTTTTTGAATAATAGTTTAAACGTCAAACTTTTTTTCAGGATTTTTTTTCAAAAAAACACATTATAGAACTATATTTTATTGGAGTCTCAAAATGCGTGCCGAAAAGTAACGTAAAGAACCTGGTGGGACGGAGGGAGTACATGACTAAAAAATTAAAAATTATTTATAAAAGCAGTGTTTTTTGAGTAAATTAATAAAAGCAGCTAAACAAATATTTTGTTGACGGCGGATTTAAACCACATTATTCTTTTAATAAATTTCGGTAGGCAACAGCACAATTACTACAGTTTCAAATAGACTCAAAATTACCCTAATAATCCAATTAAAACTCCCGAACTCTCTCCGAGTCAAATTCTCTTCATTTGATTCACAGATGTGGACTTAGACAAAGGTAATAAGCTCAACGCTTTGCGTATCATCCAGTCTTTTCCTTGTAATTTTGTGATTTGTAATCTGTTGTATTTGTTCATTTCTATACTTTCAGTGTCATCTTAGGCTGTGTTTAAGTTTTTACTTGAAGAAAGGACAATAAAGATTGAAGCTTTCTAGTTCTTCTTGTATTGTTTCTTGCTTTGTATGTGCATCTATTGTTTTTAGGGTATTTAAAGTTCTGGGTAGGTGTTGGATTTGAGTGATCATGCTTTGTTGTTGAATTTAATTGAATTTGACCCAAATTAGCTGATTGGTCTGTTGTGCATATACCAAATTTAACATAGTGGTTGATTCTTGCTTTTTGAATACGGTTAAATTAGAGAGGTGTTATGTGTTTTGTTGTTTATTGATATATAGAATAGAGCATTTATTGGATCGGATAAATACTTGTTTTCAATGTATTGAATAGAGCATTTGTGGGATTCTGGATTGGAACTTATTGTCGGGTAATGGATAATACTTCTGTTGGTAGTGGGTTCTTGCTGGGTCCGAGTGTAGGTTTTATTGACCTTGAGTCTCCGGTTCAGCAGCGTCAGCAGTCTCAGTTGGGTCAGTCGTCGACTCAACATCAAATGCCGTCTACTATGAATATGTTAGGAGGCAATGACGATGATCGGTCGATTAGATTCATGGATGGGAAAGGTCTCAACCCCAAGAGTTTCTCAATGAGTTTTGGAAGAGGCAATGTTGCATGTGTTAATGCTGTGAATCATCACAGTGTGAGTGAGGAGGATGAGCCGAATTTTGAGGATGGGAATGGAGAGAATTCTAGTGGGGCCAAGGGAAAAAAGGGGTCGCCGTGGCAGCGAATGAAATGGACGGATATGATTGTGAGGCTTTTGATACAAGTGGTTGCTTGTGTTGGTGATGATGGCAGTCTGGATGGTTTTAAGGGGACGAAAAGGAGCTCTGGTATGTTACAAAAGAAGGGGAAATGGAAAACTGTTTCGAAGATAATGATAAGTAAAGGGTGTTATGTTTCACCTCAGCAGTGTGAAGATAAGTTTAATGATTTGAACAAGAGATACAAGAGATTGAATGACATTCTTGGAAGGGGAATGTCTTGTAGAGTGGTAGAAACCCCTTCTCTTATGGACTCAATGCCACAACTCTCTAGTAAGATGAAGGAGGATGTCAAGAAAATCTTAAGCTCAAAGCATTTGTTTTACCAGGAAATGTGTGCTTACCATAATGGACAACCGATACCCAACTGTGCTGAACTTGATTTGCAAACTCATTCTTTACCGAATGTTCAATGTTCAAAAGAGAATAATGTTTCAGAGGCAGAAGCTGAAGAAGATTCTGAAGATGATGATGGTGACTCTGACAGTGAAAACGATAATCCTGCTGATCAAGATTTTGAGACATTTGGTAGAGCAAATGCACATGAAGATGGATTCCAAGCTGAGGTAGCTAGATTTTTTGAAGACCCGACAAAGTCAAAATGGGAACAAACAGTGTGGGCCAAAAAGAAAATGCTGGAACTACAAGACCAGCGAGTTAGCATCCAAGCTGAGTCTTTTGAGCTGCAGAAACGACGCTTCAAGTGGGAGAGGTTTTGTGAGAAAAAGAACACGGAGTTGGAGATTTCAAAGTTAGAGAATGAGAGGATGTTGTTGGAGAATGAACGAATGGCAATGCAGCTGAAGCATAAAGTAGTGGAGATGGACTCAGGAAATCAAGGACCGTCAGTCAATCAGATACATAACCCCAACAGACAACAAGTAAAAAATCAGATTGATTTAGGCAGACATTTATAGTTTTATGAAGTTGCTTATGTTCTTTTATTTTATATATAATAACATCCTTATTTGTATCCTGGGAAAAAACTACCAAGGTGTGCAGTAGCATATGAAGTGCATCAAATCCCAAGATTCACATTCAGTGTACTAGAGTTCATTAGACTGTGTGTATTCATCTTGTTGAGAGTTCTCTCGTGTAAAATTTAGCAAGATTGATTATCATGTTTTTTTTTAAAAAAATTCTATTGCATTTTGGCATTTAAAGGATCATAGTCAGAAATCCATAAAATGAATTAAATGATGCCTGTGCCTTTTGGTGAATATTTGGTTTGAGTTTAAGACATTTTGATACACAAAAACATGTTACCATTGACTATGAATAATGCATGATGCACCTCTCAGCAACTCTCTATCCTTTGTTGCTTTTAAATATTCAGCATTTATGATCACTGATGTGCAAGTATTTGGAGTCCATCTTTGCACCCAGTTTGGAAGATATATAAGTACTCTAGCAGGGTTCCAGTACTCTGTTAGTGGCCTTCTCAGGACTTTAGGATTTACATATAGAGCTAATATTCCTTCTGGTTCTTAATTCTATATTTCGGAGTTAAATTGTCCTCTTCATTCTGATTCAAATATTTAGAAATCTTTCTTCAGTTATGTTTGATCGCAGTAAACTTGTGAAAGCACAGGACTCCATTTTTCTGCCGAATGTGTAAATTACAGTTGGATCATTGTGTTCATATTCAATTTCTCGTCACTGCTGTGTACTTTTCTAAATGTTCAATACTCTGCAAGAGTGTATTTATATGAAAAGAAGTAACTTCATTCTGTGGCTTAAACTTGAATCATTCTTGAGGTAACCAAATTTTAGCATGCCCCCCCTCAGGAATTTGTGGGCAAGATATAAAAACATATTCTATATATTAGAATTTAGAGAATTTGGGGGCACTGGCCACTCTGTACTCCATTGGGCTGGCTGGCTTTACATGCTTGCAGCTAGTCACCTTTGAAAGAACTTTCAGGCTTGTATTAATATATGAATGAAACTATTTTTTTATACTTTGATGTAAAGCTATTCTTCTAACAGAAGAGTCGTGTCAAATTTTATCACGCTCTAGCCACCTAGTTATTGAATTTTCTAGTTGTATATTTTATAATGCCCGTATAACCTATCTTTGCATAGGTGTAATCTACATGCACGTTTGCTTGATCTAAAAAAAAAATGTTTATTCGAATTTATATATAAGTGAAAAATAATTTTTAAATTATGCGCTTGAATAATTTTTATTTGATATTTATAATTTTCGGGTATAAAAATTAGAAATATAATAATAAAATATCATAGATTATTTTAAAATGATCCTTCACATGTTTATAAAATTAAAATTTTTTAAAATAAAAAACATCGCTAAAAAAGGTAGGATTTTCAAGTTTTTAGACTCTAACTTATAAGTTGGAAGCACATGTATATGAATAAACTGTTTCCGACTTAGAAAATCCAGACCGAGTGAAATACCAAATATATACAATATTAATTGATTTTTCAAAAACTTTCATACTTTTCTTGTAAAAAAGAAAGTGAAGGTATTACTAAATTTACTTTATGACACGTGATATACCGTGTCCATACAGTTAAATTACCTAAGGTCGAAATTATTTTTACAAATATATACTACATCTTTTTTAAATATTTTACAAAAACATCAAACTTTTGAAAATATTTGTAAAAATATTGTATGCAACTTTTTGCAACGACATGCAATCATACTTGTAACCAGATGCAACCATATTCGCAATCAGGTGCGGGACCAATTAACTGAAGTTGAAGTTGCATCTGGTGGCATATAGTTGCAAACTGTATTTTTGCAAATATTTTCAAAAAAGTTAGTATTTTTGCAATTTTTCTCAAAAGATACTAGATCGCAAAAAAATTAGAAGAAGTGACATTTTTGATAAATTCCCTTCAAAGTATTATTTAAATGTTTATAAATAAAATCATTATTTTTTATTTATAATTTCCTTTTTTAAAATGACATTTCTGATGCGATCAAAATGTGTAATTTTAAGGAGAAATAAGACCAAATCGAAACTTCTAGACATCCACAAATTTAGGCACCTGCCAAAAGAAAATTCAAAAACAAACACTGGTCAAACAAAAGTCAAACCTAATCCGACGGCTGAAACAGAAAGAAGCCCAAAGTCATAAGCCAGCTCCGAGAAACAGTGAATCCAACCCAACCCAGCCCCTACAAATATCCCTAAAGCTCGGCCCATTTATATCACCCCATTACTCGTATATAAATAGCTCCACACATTTTGGCCTCTGCTAACCCTGATTTGCCTTCTCTTTCTCTCTCATTTCGGCTCTCTCTCGGCTGCGTGCTTCTCGAGGCAGAAGGTATACTTACAGAAACATTAACTTTGTATCTATACAGTCTTGTTCTTCTTCTCCGATTTCATCGCTAAATGTCTTGTTTATGCTCTTTTTGTTTTCATTTTTCGATTAATTGTATGTGCTGTGTTGATGTGATGAAGCGTATAGTGTAGATCTGTGTTTGTTTGATGTAAATTATGTGTTTTCTTGTCAGATCGTATCGGTTTTTACTGTTGATCTGAATTGTTTGTGTTTAGGCTGAATTATTTGTATTTGATTTGTGATCTTGTGCTGATGTTTGGCTAGAGATTTGTTATTTTATGTATTGACATGTTTTATTGAAGTTTATATTTGAACAAGAAATGAAATCTGTTGTATAGAGTTGTGATGTGTGTTTTTAGCGAAGTCTATGAGCAATGTTTAGTTTCGGGATTAGATCTATATGTATTTCATTTGAATCTGACTTTTTTAGTCCGAATAGCTGCCATGTTTTGGAATACCTGAATTATTGTGTATGTTGACTGTAGGAGTGCCTCTCATATCTTTGTTATTTTCCAGTCTAAACTTTCACTTGTGTTTGAATTTTTAAAAAGAATTTCACGTACTTGAAGATATAATGTTAGTTCAAGATACTGCTTTATCAATTTCGGAGTCATGATTTTGCAAATTTATTAAAAAAAAATTGCTGGTATGTATATATTTTTTATGGTGACTGCCAGGCTGCCACTCATCTGTTTCCATTGTATGTAAAGGACAATTGTGTATGCTTTTCAATTTTTGTTTATGGGTATTTATCTTGTTTAGAGGAAGAAGTGATGCTCCTATTTTTAATATTTTTTGTTCTTTTTGTTGTTGTATTACTGAATGTGTATTGTTGTCACTCTAAATTTAGGTACTGTCATCACTCATCAGTTTAGTGTTTACATGTTTGTAGTGCATCTTTTTTTCAGTAGTCCCTGTTTTCTTTTAATTTATCTGTTTTTTGTTTTTATCCTTCTATGAAACTTGCATGAATATTTTTGTTCTACTTCGACACACACACATATGAACGTAATTGTTTTAATATGACTCATTTGGTTTGCTATATGCAGGAATTCATTTTCTTGAAGTGATGGCTGATCAGAAGCACTTCCCAACTGTTGCTCACAAGTTGGCTGGACAGTTCCATGTTAGTTCCAGCCTATCACAAGATGTTAGGAGCCGCTATGGAGCACCTGCACAGCGAACCCAGTTTGCCTATGGAAACTACACAAATGCAGGATTTCAATACCCCCAGACATGTGTATCCAGGGATCTAATTGCTGCCAACGCTTCACCTATCTTTGTTCAAGCTCCTGCTGAGAAAGGGCTTGCAGGTTTTGCCATTGATTTTCTCATGGGTGGTGTCTCAGCTGCAGTGTCCAAGACTGCTGCTGCTCCCATTGAGCGTGTGAAACTTCTTATTCAGAACCAAGATGAGATGCTCAAGACTGGTCGTCTTTCTGAACCATACAAAGGTATTGGTGAATGTTTCAGTAGAACAATCAAGGAAGAAGGTTTTGGATCTCTATGGAGAGGAAACACTGCCAATGTTATCCGTTACTTCCCCACTCAGGTTTTTCTTCATTTTGTCTTTGTAACTTTTTGTGAACATTTTGATCCACAATTTGCTGTTTCTTTTAATTTAGAAACATTGGTAATGATTGTTCTTTTCTGTAGGCTTTGAACTTTGCGTTCAAAGATTACTTTAAGAGCCTATTCAATTTCAAGAAGGACCGTGATGGTTACTGGAAATGGTTTGCTGGAAACCTGGGATCAGGTGGTGCTGCTGGTGCATCTTCCCTACTCTTTGTTTACTCCTTGGATTATGCTAGAACTCGTCTTGCAAATGATGCCAAGGCAGCAAAGAAGGGTGGAGAGAGACAGTTCAATGGATTGGTTGATGTTTACAAGAAGACTCTTGCTTCAGATGGTATTGCTGGGCTCTACCGTGGATTCAACATTTCTTGTGTTGGTATCATTGTGTACCGTGGTTTGTACTTTGGAATGTATGACTCCTTGAAACCAGTTCTTCTCACTGGAAAGTTGCAGGTCAGTGTATATCCTTAATTGTTTGTTGCCATGGATGTACTTCCCAATTCATAACCCTTATAATATGTTTTTCTCATGGTAGTTGGAATATTAATTATTTGCTTATTTTTGCCTAGTAAGCTACATATATGACTTTTTTACTGACATGCACTTCTGTATCCTATATGGGCATTCAGGATAGTTTCTTTGCTAGTTTTGCACTCGGTTGGGTGATCACAAATGGTGCTGGACTTGCCTCCTACCCCATTGACACTGTCCGTAGAAGAATGATGATGACATCTGGTGAAGCTGTGAAGTACAAGAGTTCCCTAGATGCATTCACCCAGATTTTGAAGAATGAGGGTGCTAAATCTCTGTTCAAGGGTGCTGGTGCTAACATTCTCCGTGCAGTTGCTGGTGCTGGTGTGCTTGCAGGGTACGACAAGCTACAGGTCATTGTGTTCGGCAAGAAATTCGGATCAGGTGGAGCCTAAACTGGAGGATTTGTTCTCCCTTTTTTATTTTATTGTAGCCGTAGATGGTGATGAAAATCTTTTCCTTTTCAAAGTCTGAATTAAGAACATGCAAACAGAGCATTAATATTCAAATAACTAGACTTGGTGTCTAGTTTTAAACATGACCCTTATCACTGGGTATTTTTGTTACACAAACCTGATAACTGCGGAAGCTATTTTGAGCTCAAGTGTTCCGAAATTTATTTATAGTAGTTTGAAAGTCCTATCTTATGTTTTGTTATTTGTTGTCTTGGTTTAATTTTTTCTGCTCCGTGATTTTCTAGTCGTTCTATCTTTTCTTGAATTGCGTTGTAGCTCTGCTTGTTGCTCTAGTTTATGATTTATTTAAAGAAAAATCAGGATCAGAGATGGACCTTTTGTATAAAATGATATTTTCTAATTATAAATTTCATCGAACTTTTCTATCACTGTTTTTTGTAAATTGTTTTATTGAATCACTTTAGTTTATTTTTTGAATTTTTATATTATCTTATGTTTAGTTTGAAAGTCCTATCTTATCTTTGGTTATTTGTTTTCTTGTTTTAATTTTTTCTGCTCCATGATTTTCTTGTGGTTCTATTTCTTTTTGAATTCCGTCTGTAGTTCTGCTTGTTGCTCTAGTATATATATTTAAAAAAAATCAGGATTAGAGATAGAACTTTTGTATAAAATTATATTTTCTAATTATAAATTTCATCAAGATAAAAAATACTTTTCTATCATTGTTTTTTTGTCAATTGTTTTGTTGAATCACTTTAGTTTATTTTTTGAATTTTTATATTATCTTTGTGAATTCTTTTAATCAAATTATGTAATATTGTTGAATTCATATCTATTATTTTGACCAGTGTTGTACAAATTGAGAATAGGACATAATCATATGAGTAATAAAATAAAGATTAATGAATAATTAATTGGATAATTATGTAAATAATTTGATTAAAAGTCAGTTTAGTGAACTATGGAACATTAATTAATGATTAATTAGATTGAGCGGGATTAATTGGATGATTATGTAAATAATTGTATCAAAAATCAATTCAGTGAACTACGAAACATGGATTAAGTGGTGATTAATTATGATTATTCATTGATTTTTTAAACAGAGATTTTGACTATGAAAATGTAATATAAGTAAATGTTAATAAATTTACTTATAAAAATATGACGAGTATTAGTATGTAAAAAATTAATTATAGTTTTTTATTAAGAAAGTATAAACATACTCTTATATATATTCTATTTATAATAATAAAATTTCGACTTGTTTGTAATTCGCACCCTTTTGGTTCTAACTAATTGCACTTTACGCCTAAAAAGTTTAAGGATATACATTTTGCATTTTGCAATCCTTATTTATTAAACCCGTCACATTTAAAACCCTTTCCATTATGTTTTACTGTTAACGTTAAATAATTTAAGGGCAAAACTGTCCAAGAATATTTTTTGTTTTAGTACTCTTCATTCTTGTAGCTAATCTTCTCTTATCAATATACAATTAAAATCAGAGGGTCTTTTGTCACAGATTCAAAACTCAGTTCCACAAATTTCATCCGGACCTCGCACAAGACTACTTCCTATCGTGTATTATATTTTCAATTGCGTTCAATCTATGCTAGTAAAATCCAGTAAAATGAGCATAAAAAACAAGATTTTAGAGTTTCTGTTGTTTTTCATGCTGAAGGAGATACATACAAGCATGATATATATATGTACAAACTGATACATAGCCGTTGAAATATTTTTGGACAATTTTGCCCTTGCATTATTTCACGTTAACAGCAAAAGATAATAAAGAGGGTGCTAAATGTGATAGATTTAAATAAATAAGGGTTGCAAAATGTATATTCTTAAAGTTTTAGGTGCAAAGTACAATTAGCTAAAATCAAAGGAGTGCGAATTATAATTAAGTCTAAAATTTTATGTTCCTACTAGTTAGGCGACGAATTCTCCATTCCTTTGTACCTTTCATTTAGATACTAATAGTTAGGCAACGAATCCTCCAGGGTTTTCACATCGAGAATTTTTTGCAGATGTTAAAGCGTCCAACTCATAATTGGCGAATTCGTAGGTTCAATTTTCCGGTGGATGCACGTCAATGAGACCCTCGAACTTTTCTATATTAAAAAAATGTGATACAAGTATTTTTGTCAATCACGAAATTTTATTTTATTGATATATAAACAAAAATGTTATTGCACTTTGATAAAGGTTAAATACAAAATCTCATTTTACTTGAAATAATGAATTATATATAATTCTAAAATTTACTCTTTTAAAAAGAAAGTAGGAAAACCATTTCTGGTAATATATCTTTTTTTCAAATTAACAGTGTTACAGAAATCGGGAATTGGACCTAATCAGTTGAGCTACCGATTCAAAGATTATTCAGAAATCGGGGATTAATTGGAGTGAAAATCGGGTTTATTTTAATATTAAAATATTATTTAATATTTAGTTATTATTATATTAGCTATTTAGTAACTAATATATTTACTATATTCATAAACTCAATAATTATTCATATTTAAAGTAATATAGTATTTTAATTTCAATAATTTATCACACATACTTCGATTAAGAAATATATATAAGGATTAATCGGATTTCAAAAATCGGATCAGTGGCTGACCTTGCAGGGGATTAATCGGTTAAATCGGAGATTTTTAGAACACTGCAAATTAACATCAAATCTTCTGTCAAAATAATAAAATAAAAAAATTAACATAAAATCTTATTAATTTATAAGAAAACGAAATCAAAAAGCGTTTCCAACTATTGACGAAGCTGATAACAAACAATGAATGTGAAACATCTGATGGGCTACCTTATTCATTTTCTTTTCACAAAACTAATCGATAAACACTTGGTTTGCTCTCAGAAGATTGCCTATTTTAAGTTTGAATGCCTATTTGCTTTGTTAGAGCATGCACATACTTAACAGGGAGTCCCATCTATAATTACTAATTGATGCATCTCTACCATGGTCTAGAGGAGACTAGATGCTTGATAAAAGTTCTGCTAGAGATTTTGCATGGTGGGTTTTAACGATTTATGGGAAAGGATGATAGACATTAGTCAACTGGGAGTTTCCAAGAATTGAGCCTGATGATGATATGATGCTTGTGGTGCTCTCATCATGTGAATTATAAAGCAGCATTTTAATATTGTAAGAGAGTTTCATGATAGTTGGTCATGTTTAAGGTGATTGTAGCATAGACATTTAACTTTTCTATATTGTGTGCAAGCCTTGAAGTTTATCTGCGTGATCGTGACTCGGAGCTTTTTAGGTTTTGAACCTGAACTATAAAGTTTTGCACAACAGGAACATTGTGTGAAGGTTTGCTAGGAAGAGCTCTTTGCAATACAATTGATGACGTATGCCGGTTCTTGCAGATGTTGGATGGTTTTGTGGAGCCAAATGAATTCCCTTTCTAGTGGTCTTGTTGGCTTTTCGCGGAATGTTCGTGGAAGAGGTTCACAAATTATGACTCGATTAAGCATGGAACTTAGTAGTTTTTCAAAGTCTGAGTATTGTTGCTGCATTGTTGGACCTCTTGGGCAGGACTTGTTTGATGAAAAGAGATTATGTGATTCTGGGGGGCCTTCACTCACACATTTGCATGCCTAGTTCATTAATATTGAAATGGGAGAAAAGCTGGTTTAGAACTGCCCAGATGGAGATGGAGGATTAGGAAAAACTAGCGGATAAGGTTCCAGGTTGCAGTTCAGTGAGATTTATGGACACACTTATGAGTTCGTTGTTAGTGATAAGTCACAGTCTCAGGGCATCTAGAGCTTGTTGGATTTGTAAATTATGAGGCCTGTAAGTCAGTCCTATACTTTAAGCTATTACATACTGAACTATTTTATTTGATTTATTTGATAAACAGCATGTTATATTTATTTCTCTGTTGTCAACGATTCAGAGTCACAGTAGATCAGCAACTTGATATGTAAGATAAAAGCATACCTTCAACATGTGTGGTGGAAGACAAAGTATGCATATTTATAAACCATATGTGGCATATCTTGATTTTGCAGATAAAAAGGGCATACAATTGAATGCCAGTAAGCTCTTTGAATTGAATATAATGTATCCTTTATGTTATGTCAGTCTCTGCTGACTTTGTTAATATCTATAAGAAAAGCAACAAAGCACATACCTAGGGAAGAAAACAATTAAATGATTTTGCAGCTGTAGGTGAGGCATTGGGAATCATTTAATCCACTTTCTACATGATTGTAATATTAGCAATTTGAAACACCAAACTAATATGGCTACATAGAAAAACTTGTTATCATATGTATCCCAAAAGGAAGTATATATTACTAGTTATCTCAGTCAACTAAAATATATAAGACAGACACAGAGAATAGTAGCAGTAAGATCTGTTATGCCCTGAAGATGTTTTTAAATAGATAGTTATATCTGTTTTGGTTGAAATTGCTTTTCAGAATAATTAGACCAAGTAAAATAGGTTTTAAAAGAAGTAGGCCCAGTAAAATAGGTTTTAATAACAATGTTTCGGCTTTAATACTATAGTATAGAATAATCATCTACAATAGAAAAGCTTGAATGAAATTTCATAGAAGTTCCAAGGCTGTATAATGTGATTTTTATATTTGAAGCTACTAGGAAAATTTTAAGTATTACAATAAATCTGCGATGTGGTATATATAATATTACTGTCATTAGTATTTGATAAAACAAAAGCAAAAATATCTTATCCAATTCAAACATGGGAGATATAATTATCGGTAATGATTGACTTTTTGTTTTTCTAACTTATTAATTATAACAGTTAAAAGGTTTTTTTGCTTTCCTTGTATCTGGAGCTTTTGCTTTCCATTACAAAGGAACCTATGATTTTTCATTATATCTGGAGCTTTGGATCATTGAGGGTTGTTCATGTTGTTCGGTCTTCGTTTTTACACGATCCATAATGTTATTCATGTTATTCAGCCTTTGTCTTCCCATTCAGATGATCGAGAAGGTTCATCATAGTGAGGTCGCTAAAGGCATCAATGGCCTCGATAGATTCATCCTCCGTCAAGCTCGCGGCAGTTCTACTGAGGTCTGCATTTCTTTTTAATTTTTTAATTAATTTTTTTGGTTGATTGTTTTGATGGGTTGGTTATGCCTCTGCTTTGATTTGTGTTGTTTGGGTTCAAATGCGGGCCAGAATTTTTCTATATAAATCTAAACTCTGCAACTCTCGTAGAACTTGTCTGTTTATGTTAGCATTGTGCAGCTTGGTTTGACCTGGTCAGGTGTTCATTAATCAATTGCGCCAAAGGGCTGCAGAGATAATTTATAGTTGTGTTCATCACAGATTGCAAGTGTTTATTAATACGTCCATTTCTTGCCTATGTCACTTCTTGGAAGAATGCCTATGGAGAGGAGTAGCTTCTTCTCAGTAGTAAGGTACCATGTGCTTCATTGCGATTGATGATACAAAATTGTAATATATAAATACTTCTTTCAGTAGGCTGTGCATACTTGGAATACGACTGAATTGTTATCAGTTCAATCAGCAAAAATAAAATTGTTTTCATGTCCCTTCAAGTAGCCTGAAAATTTCCATGTTGGCCAGTTGGTCCTTTCCATTCCAAAGTGCCAGCAATTGTTATATGTTATCAAGGCCCCTTTCCCTGGATATACACCCAACACGTGACCTAAATTTATTTCTTAATTATTTTATATGAATGATTAGAGTCTGAAAATTATTCTGATATATAGTTGTTTTCATTTCTAGACTACACCCTATAGGATTGGCAGTTCCTATCTACTTCCCCATCTATAAATTAGTTGTAATTTTTTAAATAAGTGTAATCTGCTGACATGTATGTCATGTTATTTGCCTCATGAAATGAACAGATAAAAGAAGTTCAACTTGAACTTATAGGGCATTATGAAAGTGAAACTGCTGTATCAAGGCTTGCTGCTGCACATTCTATTCCATACTAGACAATTACTCAATTCAGATCCCGATATATATATTTGTCGCGTGTTGAAATCCTCTTCGAGTTTTGTATCCCAAATGAAGTTACAGCCTGATGGAGATATGTTGCGGCCTTAATTGAAGCAATGAACACGGTTGTAGAAGTTGCCACTTCCCTCAAAACATAAAGTAAGATATCATGCATAATTTTTCCACTTAAACCAATATATGGAGCAACTGATATAACTCTTTTGAGTTGTGATCAGAAGCCAGATCTTCGCTCATCAGGATATGACCCTAGACCATCTTTCAGCCAAGATCAGCTGGGGCAAGCTCCATGTCATAAGGGTGTAACAACTATTTTACCAGTTGCAAGGAAGCTCCACATAATTAGGGTGTTACATCAAGAAACTCAGGGGACAGCATCAAAAGTTAGCAGGCACAGTTGGATGAGCAAAGATAATTGTACCTAAGTAACCATAATACAGGTTGCGACGCTCTGGGGGACGAGTGGACTAAATTCCCAATTACGCCAACCTGGGCAAATAATTCAGAGGACATTTCAAGTTGCAGATGAGGTGAAGCTATCAATATTTTTCTTCATTCACATAATTTCTATTTTTTCTGCTTCCCAATATTTATATTCTTAATATTTATATTATTTATTTATACACATTAATTTTAGCTATTCGTAGAGTTACTAGGCTGGGAATTTCAGAGATCTGTGCAATTACACCTGTTCCGGTAACTGAAGACCTATCAACTGCTCAACAAAGGTCCTGTATATCATCTCGCTCCGGTAACTTGGCTGTGATTTTGTGTTCAGAAAGAAGAATGCCTGTTTTGCGTTTCCTCTTTGGCCATATTGTATTGATTCTTATTTTTTAATGTATGTGTGTGTATGAGTGTTTTTTTTTTGAAACATAGTTGTGGCTAAAACTATTCGGAGCCTTCATATTTTGATGCAGGAATGGCATATTCTTATTTTTCAAACATGGTTGATCACAAGACTAGAACATCAGGGTGCGTGTTTGTAGGAGGTGGGAGTCATAAGCACGAAAAGATGGCAACTTAATAAGTCTAGGTATAATAATTGACAAGAAATTTAGTACTTTCCTCTCCTTTTTTAGGTTTTTCCTGCTAACTCTGTTCCTTTTGCTTTGTCTCAATCTGTAGTTTAAACATTTTCAATGATAGCATTAATATTAATATACTATTCGTTCAAGGCAGATCGTGGTAACCATGAAAACATATATTTAGAAATGCGATTTGCATATTTTTGTTGTTGCATGTGAGGGTTGGTCTCCGTTTGATCCGAATACAAGCTTCTCGCAATGTTTCCTTGATGAATTTGATGGTGAAGGAACATTATTACTTTTAGCTTCTGGTTGGTGATGTTTGAGCAAGGAAGAAGAAGCTGCTACAATTGATTTGGTCGAAGGTTTCCCATCCAAGCGTCTTGATGAACCAGTGAAAGCATTGAACTTGGGAACTTTGTTTGCCGTCTCTTCCTCAGCTGAAGAGTATATCAGTAAACCAGATTTCACCAACTCATAGTGTAGTATAAATTAAAAGAAGCTCAGTACTTGGACAAAATGCGTAGAGTAGAAAGAAAGATAGAGAACATAGGTCTTTTGGTGGTCTCTTTTGGAAATACTAGCTCACTGGCTGTGTTTAATATAACATGGTTGATTATGTCTCAAATAAATTAATTGTAATATTTGGTTGTTGCAGGGCTCATATAAAACATATTTTAGTAGCTGTCTCAACGATTAACTAGAGAAACTATTTGCAGCCGATTTTTAAAATATTCTATATTCTATATTTTTCTCACTCGCGCGAAGCGCGATGTTTCCACTAGTTTTATTATAACTGAGCACAGAAAATGAAATAAATATAAATACTACACCTTGAAATAAAATTAGATTCCCCAAACAGTCCCTTAATTGGTCGATAAAAACTAGGAAAGCTTACACTTCTCCGTATGAATACCACCCCGTTTTCCCTAAATTATCGAAGCTCCATTTTCGGCATTCACACAGATCTCTCATTCTTTCTTTTGTGAAGATTGTTTTTAGTTCAATTAATCTTTTCTAGGTATAAATAGTAACAAATTTAGCATATATGTATGTGTCTGCGCGGCATCCTTTTAGGGTTTATCCATCATTTTTAATTATTCATGATAACATTGTTTCGTTCGCTTGTTTAACTGTTTGATTGAGCACATTTCTTTTCATTGTTTACCATTTAAGCTTTAACTTATCTGCAGCAGTTTTAATAGATTTAAGTGACACTCATTTATCTTTGATGTTCTTCAAGATATGTTTTTGGGGCTACTCTTACTTAAAATTGATTGTTTGGGTGTGATTGGTTTCTGTTAGGTTCTTTCTGGTACTGAAATGGGGGAATCTAAGTCTAAGATTGGGGATTCAACACTCTCCCGCCATAAGGCTACAACAATCCAGTTTGACCTGACGAAACCACTATCGCTTTCTGGGCCAAGCAATGCTGATATCCGAAGAAATGCCATGTTGCACAAGGTATATATATTTAGGTTTTGAAGTTCATAGTTAACTATCTGGTTGCTAACAGTGGTGTTGTAAATTATGGAAGTTCTTGATTACTTCGGGGGTGTACGAGAGCCTAGAAGAAACGGAAAGGAGAGAAGAGGTTCTTGCACAAATCAGACAGGTAAGTTTAGTACTTACTCTTACATCTGAGAGGATATTATGTTTCCATTACGTTTCCTGATGCTTTATTTTATGCCAAGTTGTCTTTGGATTTACTTATTATAAGAAGAATCACATCTTCCATACCTTTACTCCGCAAGATTAAAATTGCAGTAGAAAATAGATAAGCATCTGTTTCCACCTCACTTAATGAGGTTGTAAGTGATGTATTCAAAGTGGTTATAGTGCTATCTAAATGTTCTTGTTCTTCTTCATTTTGTATTGCAGCCACAAATGGCACTTTTTAACTCTGTCAATGCAATGCTTTTTGACCAACCTTAATTCCTGTGCTATATATGGGCACTACTTCAAATTTCTCAGCATTGAGTGCAAGTAACTAAGTATTAACTTTCTTTTATGTGTTGAAGGTTCTCTTAGTCAGATTTCTATTTTTATAAAAGAGAACTCAGTAAAACAGGTGCTCAAAAATGCTTTTTCAGTACTCGGGGCATCAGGCTTATCAGTGCTCTTTGAATGAAAAAAATTAATCTGTTGGTGTTTTATTAAAGTAAATAGGGTCTCATTAAGTGAGACTATTAAGTTACATTAACACACACCCACTGTATTTTTTTCTTGAAATTCATTGTGTGTGTGCGTGTGTTTTTTGCATAACTATAGCATATATATGTTTTGACATGATATATATGCCTAATTAATAAATGGGAGCTGGTCCCTGGCATATGTATGCCAGGGAGAGTTTACGCGGCACACAGCTTTACGGCCGTTGGATGCATATCCAGCGGCCAGGATTATAACCTAGCGTCCAGCGCTTTTTTAGCGCTGGACAGGTTCCGTCCAGCGCTTTTTTACCGCTGGACGGGGTCTTTTCCCCCGTCCAGCGATAAAAAAGCGCTGGACATATTAAAATTTTGTTTTAATCCTGGCCGCTGGATATGCATCCAACGGCCAGCAAACTGATTGTTGGTTAACAGCTCCCTGGCATACGTATGCCAGGGACCTGGACCCTTAATAAATAATCAGTGTGTAATTTTACATTAAAGTACACATGTTTTGTCCTTTTGTTATAAAATGAAAAATTTAAAGACCTCTATTCAACCTTCTGACCCTGCCACTAAACAAACTTAATACCCTTATTGTTATTGTTGAGCAAAGTACCTTAGCTCATGTCTGCCACTGAGTTTCACAAAGAAATACAAATTCAGTCCCTTGTGGTATGTTATATCTTAAAAAAAATGAACAGTATGTGGTTCCCAAGGCCACAACAACAATTTGAACCAATAATATTCATGATTGGAGGTGGGTCAGGACTTTGGAACCCATGTTATACTCATTTTCTGGAAACCTGAAAAATTCCCGTCCATATCCGCGTTAATATCTGCAATCAGCCATCACATCCTTTCCTTCCTTGTTTCTCCTTTATCTGTATTCACATACTAATAACATTATTGAATTGATGGCATGGATTTCACAAACTTTTCTCAAATTTCAACCATCCAAATCATTTAAGAAGAATACTTGTCCCTTAACCATATCAGTTTCACTTTCCTAATTGTCCTCATTAACTAACATTCCTATCCATCTCTCCCTACCCACCTTAATTTACCCCTGTGATGCTGACCAGTTGGTGGATCCATCTGGCTTTATAAAATTTGGTAGAATCTCGTGTGAACATTTCCTCATCTACTCTCCATAAGTTCGATCTCCCACCTCGCTGATCACGTATGACACTATCTATGTTACTCGGACTCGGGTACGGAGTGTCGGACACGACACATATCCGAGTGCTGCACTTTGGAACTTTGAAAATAGGGGACACGCGGACACTATCCTATTTTTGGACATGGGCATGGGAGACATCATAGTATACTAATAAAAAAGTATGGTAAGTTAGACAGATTTAACAAAAAGTAACAATAAAACTCAAATTAGACATGATTTTGTACGGGATTTGCAAATTAAGCATCTTCTGTACTTTATCCTAATCTTACTCTTTTTTTTTCCTTACATATTTCTTTTGAATTGTAAGTTTCACTCATATTTAATTTTTAAATTGGTCAAAGTGTCACATTTTAGTCAAGGAATCCGACACGAAATATGTGTCATGTCCGAGTATCCAAGTGTCCGTCACGGGTACAACCTAAATAGAAGAGTCCGAGTAACAAAGGACACTATCCAAGTGCCAAACTATACCATAGATGAAGCAAGAAATAGGCCAATCTTTATGTTTAAAATTAACTGACAACTACTCCCTGTCGTTCTTAAGTTACATTTTCCATTTTGATGATAAGATAATTGATTTTGACTGTTAATGGCACCCAAAGAAACTCATGTCAAACTCTATGGAAAATTATTAGGGTCAGAGGTAACAAGCTCATCCATATACTTATCGACCTCCATGACAACCTCTCGAACTTAAATCATAAATTTGAATCTACATATGCAATTCATGCATGTTCATATTCACACAACACATCTCCTTGGTTTTAATTTCTCAAATAGTACTTTATTGAATATCTAGGACTGTTTTCAATGACTCAAGTGATATTAGATTCATGTTACATTATAAATATTAGAAGATGCTTATTTTCTAAACATACATCCCTTTTCCTTATTTCACAAGTTGACCACAAGAACCTTTTCCACCAGGCACCACTGAGTAATGAGTATCAAACCCATCTTCATGGACTACCTCTTTATACTCCACTCCACTAATCTCCTCCCCCCTAGTTGATGTATCTATAAGTTCTTGATTAATTTACAAATCATCCAAACTAACACTATATAAAGATAAACAAAAAGAATGAGAGACTAATCCTGAAACAGTCAAGCCTAGACTGGGCTTTAATAGGACCATTTCCAAAAATGAGTCCTTTTGACTATCAAGCCTAGACTGGGCTTCTAATAGGACCATTTCCGTAGCGGTCTTTTCACCAAAATTTCCAGGCTAGGCCTTATTGTGAGAATATGAAAAAAATTGTAAACGAACAAAAGGTGACAGGGGAAGGGTCTTGGCAATAAACATAAACAAAATAAAATACGGTAGTGGTAGCTATCTGATCATGATCCATATTACCAGTTAGACATAATTGATGAAAATTATTTTATCCTCCAGGGTTAGATTTTGAGTCAAATGTTTTATCACTTATATCTAAATGTATCTCACAGAAAAAGTAAATTATGCAGTAGGTGTTTATACGCCATTGCTCTTAGTGTGACTTGTGGCCATATTGTTTGTAGGTTTATATCTATGTGAAGAAAGATGTGATATGAACTCATATATATAATTATAATCATCCGGGTGGGCTTTATATAAGCCAGGAACACAACTGAAATAGCCTATCTTTCTAAAAAACTACTACCATTCAAAATTAATGAAATCTAATCCTAATCTAATTTAACCAAATATTTGGTCAACAAAAACCAACCAATTATTAAAACAAATCTAAATTTAAAAATTAAAGCATAATTTTAACACTCCTCCTTGCTTTATTATTTTAATCGGTCATTAAAACAAAATTTCGTCATTCTCATGTTCTTGGATGGTAGCCTCTTTTGCCTTCTCATGCTCTTGGAATATTATTTTCTTCTTACACTTCCAAATATATTCATGCACATACTCCTCATTAGTTCCTCCCTTCGCTTTTCATGAATGTGATTTTGTGCTTTAGTTTCTGGTTATGATTTTTGTTTATGGCTTCTCAGCCATGGCATGCTGTGATATTATGGTTATGGTTATGTATGACTTCTCAATTATGACATGTAATTTTAGAGTTATGATTGTGTATGACTTCTCTGTGATTTTATGGTTATAGTTATTGGTTATGGGTCTTGAAGGTGTTTCACGAGTTCCTTAAGAAGAGAGCTCTTGATACCATTTGTTGGTTTATTTCTCTGTGAAAAGTAATGTAATGTGAATTGATATATATCATAATCATTTGGGTGAGATTTAAATAAGTAGGAACATAACTGATATAGCCTACATTCCTCAAAAACTGCTACTACTCAAAATTAATTCAAATCTAATCCTAATCTAATTTAACTAAAAATTTGGTCAGCACCAACTAATTATTAAAATAAATCTAAATTTAAAAATCAAATCTTGATTCTAACATTGTTGTATTTTTTTTTAAATGTATTGTAGATTGCAAAAGATTGTGTGAAGCAAGTTACCTCTGAAAAAGGATACTCGAGTAAATGGGTTAAAAATGCGAATGTCGTGATATTTCCTTATGGTTCCTATCGCCTTGGGGTAAGAAATTGATTATTACTATCACATGAATAGGTGGAGATTTGTTATTTGTTCTGGTTATGATATTTTAATTTGTTTAATAATCTAATTGTGTTAATCTGCAATTCATGCTGATTCTCACAATACATATTGTAAGGGATTTTGTCCCAATCTGATTAGTTTTCATTTTATATGGATCTGGAGTTTCTGGACAGAACGACAACACTTGGTTTAAAGAACACTGATAACTATAACACTTTGACACGATATGAATTGGGATGGTAAAGACATAGTAGCCATTCAATTCATGGGATTTCAGTCCAGTTTATGGTAATAAGAATGACATTCTGATGCATTTTTATTCGTATTAACTTGGTTAAAAAAGCCATGATCCAAACAACCCCGTAATGTCTCATCTAATTATGTAATGTCAGAACTAGGAAAGTGAAAAGAGGATTTGTTGGACAGTTTGTGGCTCCTATGAATTTTAGTTGTCACTTGTTGTGTCTAAGGGATTGGCTAACCAATAATTTAGATGTAAAATGCAGAACAATAGTTCCCGGTTCCTAGAGTGAGGGAATAAAAGAGTTATCCGCAACCCTGCTAAAAGCATGGGTGTGCTTAATAGGAAATCAAAAGCAAAAAAGTTTATCAACGACTATATAAAACCATGCAAATAAATTTTCTTTTTCATAGTTCAAAATGGATGTATATGACCCTAGATGTCAAGTAGGTAGAAATCTGTTCAGAAGATCCATTTGTACGATGATGAACAAGTCCTGCGACAAATACTTTTGCAATCTTTTCGTAAACATGAAACAATTTCCATTATACCCATTTCAAAGTAGTTACTGCATATCTAATGCAAATATCTATTATAGATTTATATAGAAGTTCTTATAACTGTCATCCTATTATCCATATACAAATCATTTATACTTCTTTAGTTATATAAATATAATTTGGTAACAATCTTCTTTTGATTTAATAAAGAAGGTTTTCTTTTATCTTACCCTTTGTCTTCTAAACTTGAACCATCGTAATGATAAATTGTAGTCTCAAAAATATCGATTTAGTGTGTATAATACTTCTATGCTTATGAGCCATTTATTGGTCCGAAAACATTAAATTTGCACATAATTGTTGAAAATAATACTTATGCAATATTTTCAATACTTATCCAAAATGTGATACTATTTATTTATTATTCTTTTTGACGGGGAACCATTAGAAGTAAAATCCAGGGGTGGACCACCCAACTAGACTAATACCACATAAATTGAGTGCTTTTTTGTGTAATCATTATTTTATTTTGTTAGTCACTAGTATTTATTACAAATAACAAAGGCATACATGTCACTTGGTCATGTGGTCATAGTTCATTTACGGTTGGAAATGAACAGAGTTGTTCATGAATAAAACTCAAGTTTGACTCGTTTAACTGAGTTAAGTGTTGTTCC
Organism: Daucus carota subsp. sativus; assembly: GCF_001625215.2. NCBI lineage: Eukaryota > Viridiplantae > Streptophyta > Magnoliopsida > Apiales > Apiaceae > Daucus > Daucus carota. The sequence continues at coordinate 30,543,941 of NC_030381.2, forward strand.
TTTATTGGAAAAACCCAATCTTGTACATGAATTTTGTTTCTTAGTAAAGAAATCCCAGTCGAGCATTTTGCCTTGTTCGGCTCAAACTCGGCTCGTTTAGATTGGGATTTGCTCAAACTCGGCTCGACTTGTCTGGCTTGATTTGACTTGGATAAATTTTTTATTATATAAATAATGCAATATTATCGATAATTTAAATTTTCAAAAATGAAAATTTCAAGCCACTATAATTAAAATTTGAAATGCATGACTTAATTAAATTACTACCTCCGTCCCATTCTATATGAATGGGTTTGACTTTCACGGAGATTAAGAAAAAGTAGTAAATGTAGTTGAAAAGTGGGTAAAATGGTGGGACCTATTAATATTTAATAATAGATTTGGGATAGTGGAGAAAAGTAGTGGGTGTAATAGTGTTTATTTAATAATAAGAGAGTATAAAATATAGAGTTAGTGGGTGTAATAGTAAAAAGTAGTGTTCAAAAATAGTAAGTATTCTAGGTTCATTCTTTTTGGGACGTCCCAAAAAGGAAATGAGGTCACATAAAATGGGACGGAGGGGGTAATAAGTTATAAAATTGATTAAAAGGAAAAACATAATGCACTTGAAGTAATATAACACTAATTCAGTTCACTTGTCTTTCTCAATAATATTAAGATAATATATTTATGTTCTTAAAATTTGACATGAACGATTGAAATGATATAAAATAAAAGAACATGCTAGGGAAGTGTAAGTGTATGATTTTAAAAGCCTCTCCAGCAGGATCCTAACTCATTAGCTACATATATGAAAAAATAGATCCTAGCGACTTAGGACATGAATAATTAATGTCATCTCCAATAATGTCAGTAGTACTCATTCCTTACTTATTTAAAGTCTTTTCGACACTAAAAGTACAACTTGCAAGTTTTTTGTAATATTTTATAATAAAATATCAGTTTAGGGAACCTTAGGAGTTGAGAGTGATTCCTTAAAAATAAGGAATGAAATAAAGTTATATAAAGGATTAACCAGGACATTGTTGGATCACTTTTTTTTTTCCACTTATTCCTTAGCATGAATAACTAATTTGTTGGAGTTGCCGTAAAATAGTTAGATACTAGGATTTTATTTGGACATAAAGTGTAAGATTATAAATAATATTTTACGAATAATGGTTATTTGAGTAAAAAACATATACCAACTATTTGTGGAAAACTCAACTCCATTTGAACTTGGCCTAAGTCTAGCTCGACTCAAATTGTTCGTGAGCAAACGAGACTCGTGTTTAGCTTGTTTTTCATCGAGACGATCATGAAAATTAATTTTTGTTCGTTTAGAAAACTCAGATTAGATTGTCTCGTAATATGCCTTTATTCGCACACATTCTGTTAATTCATAATTCTTGGGGTCAAATCTAACCAAATCGAATTCACAGACCAAACCAATGGCAAATAAATAAGTACAAATAAACTACAGTTTGAAAGGGCCTAATTATATGGTTTAGAGATGTTAGAGAGGTCCTTAGCACACTTTCTTCTTAAGTACTCCCTCCGTCCCACTCATTAGTCATTTCTATACAATTTTTTGTATTGCTTGGCACACATTTCAATGCTTCTATAAAGCATATTTCTATAACTTATTTTTTAAAATTTTTGTTTCTGACAAAAAATTTAAACATTGAATTTTCATCTATAAGAAAAAGAATATAAAAGAATTTATAGAACTGTATCTTATAAGAGTCTTGAAATGCGTGCCAAACAATTATAAGTCCGAGTGGAACAAAGCGAGTAGTTTTTACTTTGAAGATTCAAATTTTACCCTTTTTTCTGCATGTTATCTTTTGTAGGGTCATGAAAAATTTATAGGAGATCATTGATCATTGTTATTCTCTTCATCATTATTGGAGGATGTAATGCCCCGATTTTGAATTGAAAAGAGCATTCTTCCCTAGGGAAGAGCATCTGTATTGGATAATAATATTTCAATATAATAATCAACCCGCTTGATAGAAACACCATGCACATTAGCAATAACAACATCAGAAACAACATTATTGAGACTGTAGGGGAGGGGGCATATTGCTAAAGCATAAAGGCAGCCAATCAGTAGATGTTCAAAAGTTTGGCAACAAGGTGGGTAAGAATCATCACTATAAACATGTACCATTAAGTGATCTGGTCTAGGTTAGTTGGCTTGAAGTTCAATACAAAATCTAGTAGATGTAGATTCATTTAGGATGATTGGTTTGGTTAAACTATCTAAAACCAACCCCTTTTATCAGTAAGAATGTGGTAAGTTAGCAAGTTGAGCACAAACACACAAGGATAAACTTCATGAATTCAATTCCCAAGTCCTCATATTATAATGTAAGAACATAAAATTCCTAAAAATAATAGAACAAGTCAACATGTACTCTTTTAATCCAATTTCTTCAAGAAAATAACTTAACATACCAGAAATTTGGCTTTCCTAACTAGTGCAACTATCATTCAATTTTTTCTAGCTTTCTTAAAAAAATTTGGATTTGGACATGGCTTAACAAAAGAGGTGCCAATGTCATATATAACTCCAACTCTTTTGTTTAGGTAGCCATACCCATGTCTAACACTTGGACACAACATTTTCTTGTCGGATTCTTGACTGATATGCGGATACTTTTACCAACCGAAAGACCACATATAAGTTGAATATACAATGCAAACCAAAGAAAAGCAAAAATAAAAATACAAGAAGTGAAGATCCTTAATTTGCAAAATTCCTTACAAAATTGTGTCCTAGTACTCTTGTCCAAAAATAGGATAGTATCATGTCTCCCAAATTTTTAGATTTTTCGAGTCCAACACTTGAATATGTCTTGTGTCCGATACTTCGTACCCTGAGTCAAAGTAACATAGCCGACGTGCCATTGATACATCATTTAGAGGAATATGATTATGCGAAATTTTGTTACCAAGTGTAATCCTCTACCACACTTGCTTCCTTTCTTTCGAAGCTAAGTTCAATAAAACTCACAAAACTCACAGAAAGTCAAAGTTGCTAGCCAGAGAAGTTTAAAAAGTAGTAGAACCTTGTGGTAATTGATCAGGAGTCAAGGTCCCGAAAGGAGATAAGTCATTGGTAATTTTAGTTCACTTAGAAGTTTGAAGCAACAATGGGTTCTTTTAAATTAGGATTTTTGGGGGCAGCAATTTGTAAAGATTTGGTAGCTTTTTACTCGAACTCTGCTAGGACTGTCGTGTATGGATACCGTGAGTGTCGGACTCAGCAACACATTAGAAATGTGCATGTCTAACATAGGTGTTCAAATGCAAGTGTCCATGTCCAAGTGTTAAGTGTCTGACATGAGTAATTGAGGTAAAATGAAGAGTCCGAGTAACCTAGTTTGGTAGTAAAAGTGTCAACTAGGTTAATAGTTTTAGGATCAATATTGAGGGATTGGATATTAGTGTTTAAGTTGATATGGGTAAATTAGTGGTGGTTTTAAGTTCCTATTTGTTTTGGATTTTTTTCTCTAGAAGGGGACTAGGTCAATGGTTGTTGGAAGCTAAAATATGGAATTTTGTACGAGAGCAAGATCTGTAATAGTTAATCGAAAGCATAGCTTTCATATAATCATCCACTGTTGAGAAGATGAAGGGTTAGAAGAGAGTCTAGCGGAGAGAGTTTATAGAAGTAGTTTCCATCATTAGCGCTCAAGAGTCAAATTATATATAGTGTCTCGAAATTATGCACCTATTGTTTTCTTAAATTCTCAAGGCATGTTTATAATTATATATGTTCATTTCTTAAATAGTTGATCGACTTGTTTTACAATACATTTATGGGGTCGCGTTCAAGAGAGAATCAGTCCTTAAGATAGAACCATAGAACCACTAAGGTTCTGCTTTCTAAATAGATTTTTAGGATCTAAATCTAAATACATGTTTTTGTCATGTTTTTTCCATCGTTGTGTGTGTTCAAAAATAATTTTAAAAATATAATACATAGATATTGACATTTTTTTGCATGTGAAGTTCTGCTGCAGATGCCTAATTAATACTTAAGTTCTGCTGCAGAACCCTACCTAATACTAGAAATAAGGTAAGGGTTCTATGGTTCTGTCTCTAATGGTTCTCTCTTGAACATGACCCTACATTTATGATGTATGATCATAATATAGGTCAATTAACTGGAGGTGAATCTGTTTAGCTGACATTATTTCCCAATCCAGAAACTAAGCAACTGATGCTTGAAATTGATGTAGTATATCAATGTTCAACTTTTATCTTCTTCTTCTTCTGTGATGCCAATATTTTGGTAACATACTTGCTGAAACAATATGTTTATATGAAATTAGGTACATGGTCCTGGAGCTGACATAGACACCTTGTGTGTCGGGCCTTATAATGTGAGACTACAGGTGAAATATAAATTTCCTTAAGTAGTGTATAAATATGACAAGTACTTTAACATCGTGTTAAATTAATTTGGTTGTTTGTGTTCTTTTCTCTACAGGAATTTTTTTCCTACTTGCATAAAATATTGGCAAAAATGGATGAAGTTACAAATCTGCAAACTATTTTGGATTCTTATGTCCCAGTATTGAAATTCAAGTTCCAAGGAATTTTGATTGATCTCGTTTATGCTCCTATATATTTTCGGATTGTTCCAAATGTAAGTGTCAGGACAACCTTTTAATCTAAACTTATTTTCTTAGTTTATTGGTATATCTAGTGACAAAAAAAATATAATCCATCATTTAAACCGTTCAGTCTTATTCTAATGAAGACTATGTGATTTGCCCTTCATTTGGTGTCTCAAGAGTAGCACTGAACAATGATCCTTGTAATAAGTCAAGTCTATCTTTAGTACTCATGGACCAAGCCTTCTTAATTACACTTTAGTGCTAGAAAGGTGCTTGCATCTTTGTAAGCAAGTACCCCCAATTAATGTCATATATATACAGTTGATTTAGCTAACATGTTTGTAATAAATGATGATATAGATAATCAAATTATTATGACACAAATGATTAGCACACTCACTTCGTCTTCTAAAGGATGTTGTGAGTGAAAATGTGCAATTATTGCAAAAATTATTATAATCAAACAATAGAAATAGATAAGAGTTGAAATATAATCTTAATTTACTATGTTGCACCATATTTGTGTATGCCATTATATGCCTTTTCTCACGGTCAGTGAAATCTTATTAGGAATATTCTTTTGAATTAGGGTCTAAACAAGTTGAATACCTTCCAACACCATGGTGTCATAATTTTAAAGATTACATTTTGAGACAAGTTTGAAAAATGAGATAAATTCGATAATCAAATAAAAGTTGAATGCTTATGTAATCAATTTTATAATTGCAACATAAGAGTCTCTATCGAACAAGTAGACAAGTAGTATATTTTTTTGTTATAGATATGTGATTAAATTATCACTAAATTACCACTTAAGGCGAAACTTACACCGCGCACATGAATGAAGTTCTCAAGATTTTTTCTTCTAACTTCATGTTTTGTACTTGAACCAGTATCAATACGCTTCTATTACTACGGTCCTCTTAAATCTCAACTAGCCATATATATTACTTACCATATTTCCATGTAGAATGTAGAATCATAAACTGTTAGGGATAAAAATACGAGAATCTAACTTCAAATGCAAAGCACGCATAAAAAAAATATATGACGCGGAAAATCCATGCCCCAACTTGTATTATTAATCAAAACCTGATAATACAATCAATCAAACTTGGATACTCAAGCCTAACAACATTCAAGCATCCGCTCGCAAGCGATACCTAAGTCTACATCTTGAGCACACGTAACAAACACAATATGACTATGTATATAGCCATCTCAAACTTAGCTAAATCATAATCTAATTCTGAAATACCTAACTCCAATTAGAATTCATTCTGAAATCTAATTCAAATCAGAATCCAATTCATACTGGGTTAATACCCAACAATCTTTCCCATTTTTTGTCACCAAAATATACATTTTATAATAATCGTCTAAACATACAATTATCATCCATATATGTTTTGTAGCACCCTAACTCATGCTACCATTGTAATGGGTCAATACCTAACAATCCTCCCCTTATCAATAGTCAATTCCAACACACAAACGTCCATCCGCCAGTGCCTTCCCTCAAACAAGAATCTCCCCATCTCGTTCTTCCGAACTCTGAGTATCGCTAAATTCTGCTTAGTGACCTCCATACCACCATTCTTTATCCTAATAACATATCCATCTACAAAATCACGTGCATCAACCACGAGTGCCTAATAAGTCCTACTCTTACTTAGTTGACATGCAGTTATCTAGCTCTGAGCCTTCTTCGCCTTGTCTAGGTCTGGGCTAAGAACTTTCTGCTAGCTGTTTACCAGAGTTAAAGCCAACTCTTCAGTATATCTATATAAATGTCACTATGACCTGACAGTATTGCGTATTTGCTTCAATAGTGACATCTAGTGAATTCCTTAACTCTTAGGTTATGTTTCATTGCGAGGACTATAATCCTTTCACTATACATCATCACACTCATTTAACCTCATTTAAATCCCTTGAACTAATCACTTTAAATTAAAAAAAAAAAAAAAATCCCTTGGCACTAATCTAATCAAGTTTTGTCACTCATGATTTCATTTTAGGGGAATACGTAATACTCTCTCACCCAGGTAAGAAATTCCACGTTAATGAACTAAAAAAATAATTGCAATGTAGTCCATGGTGCAGAAAACAGTGAAATTTACTGTATATAATTTACTAGTCCAGGATTTTAATCTCTTTAAATAAAATCACGATGGAACATAAATTTCAAAGTTTTAGAGCTTTTCACTAGGATAAGTGATTCACTTAGGTCATGTTACTTCACTAACTCAAAGAGTATTTGTGTAGCTAATGGTTCCATGTTCTTATTATCACCAACGATCCTCTCTCTGCAGACCATCTGTTTCCTCATCTCTGCAGATCATCTAATTACTACATTAATGTCATATTTTTAATAATGAGCATACAATCATTCAATCGATATTTCCAAGCATCTTGACGCAGTCTAGTTCCTACATATCCCTGTTAGATAACTTCTATTAATATTTTGTAGGACATGATAACTAATTTTTTATGATAGATATATAGCAAAAATTATATGACCAATACTATCGAGTAATTTAAGTATGTGTTCCTGCTGATTTCGTGTAATTGATCTTATGGCATGTTTGGGGACATGGATTTCATTTGAAATTCTGGATTTCGTCAAATGACATTTTTGGATATACAAATAAATTTGGATTTGGATTACAAAAAAAAATCCAAGACATTCAAATACTCATATAAACATGAGAACTTGCAATTATAACACAAATCATATTCTTTGAAATCTAGCATTTGAGATGAATTTATAAGCTCTCAAACACAACCTTATTGTATTCGACCTTTTTAAGTTCTTGCTAGAATTTTCTGTTCTTCCTCCTCCTAATCAATATATTTGTCCCTCTATTCTGTTCCCCAGGCACATCTTAATTTTTTCTTGTTCGATAGACAAGATTTTTTTTTTTTTTTTAAATAATAATTTTACATGGATTAGTGGTGCTGAGTAATGTCGTAAAGATTTTGCCCTCTTAGAAAATTACAACCTATACTTTGACCGCAGTGGGTCGTACTGCTCGGAAAAGCTGCTAGAGATCTTGTTTAAATTGATGCTGAGAATTTATATTAGGTATTTAAACCAGCTAGATGATTTAAAAGCCTAGTAACTAAAGAATTTTGTTGATAATATGATTGCTAATTAGCTTTCTACCCTATAAAAGTTAATGTATCACCCAATTAGTAGTTTAGTGCACTGTTCATGCATATGCTTAATAATGTTCCCATGACTGTCAGTATTGCGGTGCTTGTTCAGTTTATTTATTCTTGAAAGTGTTATACTATGCAAATCAGAATCAACACACACACACACACACACACACACACACACACACACTAAGAAGAAGGCCTTCGGTTTCGTTTCCACTTTTAAATGTCCTCTTGAGTTCTATCACGGTGTATTATATTCGTACACCATATATTACGGTACACAAAAACTTTAAAGTGGCATTTATATGTAAACAGGGGTAGTATTTGGAAAGCCAATGATACAGACATTTTCTTTATTGATTGCACAAATTTCTAAGTTGTTTTCTTGATTGTTGGAAGCAGGACTTGGACCTCTCACACAATTCTGTGTTAGGTTACGTTGACAAGAAAGCTGTACCAAGTCTTAATGGATACCGGGTTGCTAATAAAATTCTTGAGCTTGTTCCAAATGTGGAGGTGGATATAGTGATTCAGCTTATTCTTTACCTCAATATTTTCATCAATACCTCTGACTAAAATTTAAATTATTTACATGCAGAACTTTCGGACAACCCTCAGATGTTTGAAGTTATGGGGTAATAGACGTGGTCTCTATTCAAATGTGAGATACTATCTTTCAGTTAAATGTTGTTTAAGTCGCTTAGTTCACTGATTGCATGTTGACATTTTCAATTGTATGCACCTTGTGTGTAGGTTACTGGATTTTTAGGCGGCATAAATTGGGCTATCTTAGTTGCTCGGGTTTGCCAGCTTTATCCTAATGCAAATCCTAGTATGCTTGTTTGCCGTTTTTTCAGAGTTTATACAGAATGGAAATGGCCAAACCCCGTGATGTTATGCCCGCTCGTAGAGAGCAACAGACGTCGATTTCATGTGTGGGATCCTCGGAAATATTTAAAAGACCGAACCAGTGTTATGCCAATCATAACCCCTGTATATCCTTCAACGAATTCTAGTTATAACGTTTCAACTACTACGCTGAATATCATAAAGGACCAATTTGAATTTGGGAAAAAGATGTGTGAGGTAAAACATAGATAGAAAATTTTCACAATGGCACTCCCTCGCCCCTCTCTCCGAGATTAAGCTTCTTTTGCTTTATTTAATATTGTAGCCTTTGCTTTTCTTACCAGCAAATTGAGCTCAGGAATGGTCAATGGGACTCTTTATTTGAATTCTATCCGTTCTTTGAGGCATACCCATGCTATCTGCTGATTAATGTTTCTGCCTCGGATGAGGAAGATCTTTTAGATTGGAAAGGTTTCGTGAAATCTCGGCTCATGAAACTTACTTTGAAGGTTAATATTTTACTTTATTTACGTAAATCAGTAGTATCTCCAGCTCAGCTATTCCATGTTTCTTTTCTTTCCTTGTGTTCTTTTGTAGATAGAACGTGCTCATGAGAAGTTACAGTGTCATCCTTGTACAAATGCTTATACGGACGAATCTATATCACCTGCACGACATTGTGCATTTTTCATGGGGCTTAAGAGAAAAAAAGAAGAAACAACTGAAGAGGTCCATATGCAAACAAATGAAGAGGTCAATGTGCTTGCAACTGGTGCTCAGTTTGCTGATGAGGTAAAGGGTAGATACCCAAACTGGAAACAGACGATGGATATAAACTTGAATCTTGTTCGCAGGGAGGAAATGCCATCATATGTTTTTCGCCAACAATCTGTGCTCTGAAAGGTTGAAATGCAAATGGCGGAGGCCGTAAGTGATATGGAAACTGAAATCCTGGATGCAGTGGGAACCGGATATTTTAAGAGGCTTCATTGATAAGCTATAAGTGTCCTTTTATAAAATTGAGTAACGAACAACTTAAGTGCCTAACTTATACATTGAGGAAAACTATAGTTAAATGTTTGAAGATACATGCTTAGCTTTAAACAGTTGTCTAAATTAACTAATGTCACAAAATAAAGCCTTGTCTCATGTAATGGAACATGTTTCCAAGTATTATTATTTGCATGATGATTAATTTGATATGTTGACTTGAGTGCATGCATGGAGATCATTAATCAGTTTCAGAAAGTAAAATTTAGAGTAAAACATCCGCTGGAACTTAAACATTAAGTAAAATTGAATGAATGTGCAACAATGAAGAGGAAACAACAATTTAGAAATCCAATACAGTAGAAGCGAGCTTTGATATATGAGAATCTCATAATCATTAATCTATCTTTCGTTGTGTGGCAAAACAACATGGCAGATACATTTGTTTAAATAATTTACTTGGGATTACTTGATTTGGATAATTAATAACCATCAGGAGTTGGTGGAGAAGTTTAGTAGTAGTCTGGAGTGCTTGATGGAGATGGAGCCGGGGATGGTGACAAGTTGAAGACATACTCAGGTGCTAGTGATGGTGATGGTATTGGTGAAGATTCGTAGATGTAAGGTGGAGGAGACGCAGATGGTGAAGATTCGTAGATGTAAGGTGGAAGAGACGGAGAAGGTGAGGGTGATGATTTATAAAAGTAGGGAGGAGGTGGTGGAGATTTGTAGATATAAGGAGGTGGAGGAGACGGTGATGGTGGGGGTGGTGATTTATAAATGTAAGGAGGGGGTGGGGATGGGGATGGAGGTGGTGGAGATTTGTAGATATAAGGTGGTGGAGGAGAAGGGGATGGTGGTGGTGGTGATTTATAAATATATGGAGGAGGTGGTGATGGGGATGGAGGCGGTGGAGGAGAAGGAGATGGTGGTGGGGGCGATTTATAAATATATGGAGGAGGGGGTGACGGGGATGGAGGAGGTGGTGATTTGTAGATGTATGGAGGAGGTGGGGATGAGGATGGTGGTGGTGGAGATTTGTAGATATAAGGTGGTGGGGGAGAGGGGGATGGTGGTGGTGGGGATTTATAAATGTATGGAGGAGGTGGTGAAGGGGAAGGAGGAGGTGGGGACTTGTAAATGTATGGTGGGGGTGGTGACGGGGATGGAGGTGGAGGAGATTTGTAAATATAAGGAGGCGGAGGGGAGGGTGATGGTGGTGGTGGTGATTTATAAATATATGGAGGTGGTGGTGATGGTGATGGCGGTGGTGGTGGTGAAGGGGATGGTGGTGGCGGTGATTTATAAATGTATGGAGGAGGTGGTGACAGGGAAGGAGGAGGTGGTGAGAGGGAAGGAGGAGGTGGGGACTTATAAATGTATGGTGGAGGTGGTGACGGGGACGGAGGTGGAGGAGATTTATAAACATAAGGAGGCGGAGGGGAGGGGGATGGTGGTGGTGGTGATTTATAAATATATGGAGGAGGTGGTGAGGGTGATGGTGGTGGTGGTGATTTATATTTATACGGAGGTGGTGGTGATTTATATGAATAGTGTTTCGGTGGTGGTGGAGGAGATTTATAAATGTACCGAGGTGAGGGTGAAGTGTATCCATACCGTTTTGGTGGTGGAGACGCATAAACGGAGTACCAACTGTCGTGGGCACTTACACTAGCCGCCACCACACATATAGCCGAGACATATAACAGGCAAGCCAAAAACTTGGCCATTTCTAGTCCTAGAACTTCAACTCTTCAAGTATGATATATAGTATATATATGAACTGTCAGCCTTCTATATGTATTAGTAAGATTACTTCATACTGTGAAGTGTGAATGCTACATTAGATGTAATAGCCAGACTTTATATACTGATCATTTCATGGGTACTTGACTATGATGTTTGGGATAATCTGGCTGCACTCCTTTGTACATACTGCATGAACTAGTCAAAATATATTTATACATTCCAGGCTGCCAGTACATTCCCAGACCTTTTCACAAATCTCTTCTCCTGAAGAGGACAAAAAACCTGCAAAATGCATTTATGAATGAACCAAAAAACTATAGACCTGATAATTAAGTGCCAAATGCCAATGTTGGACCAAGTTGAAATATATTCAAGAATCTGATATCTGCGTGACTTTTATTGAATTGCAGTATATAGGAAGATAGAATGAGTTTAATTTTTTTGTTTGGAGCATCAGTGCCACTGAGACATCAGAGGACAAGTACATACATACAAGCTAGAGACTGAGCAGGTTTTCTGAATGTTGAATTGAGTCTGGTTTTACTTAATTTCTTGACCGTACTACTCGTCAGAGCATCTCCGATGGTTGGCACCCTTCAAAGGGTGCCAATTTTGACACATAACTCAAAATATTATTTTTTATATTCACATTCTTCCAAATCATCAATGGTTGGCGCTGCAAGACCCAAGTTGCCAACTTTATTAATAGAGAAATAATTTTTTTTTTGCTAAATGAGAAATAATTTTTTATGTATTATTGGGACCACAAATCTATATTTTATGTATTATTGCGACCACAAATGAAATTGGCACCCTACTTTATGGGTTGCCAACTTTTGGTACCCAAAACCAACTCACTTGGCACCCCAATAGCACTCTAAGTCTCCAACATCTCTAATAACGGTGCCAACGAGAGTGCCGGTCCATGTCATGCCACATGGTATTGACACCTTCCACCGAGATGCTCCTAAAAATCTAGATTGGTCTCGCTCATAATCTTATCCCGAATTTTACAAGACCAAACTAGTTATTTATTTATACTATATTTTTACATTGGTTAATCAGATTATGCAAATGATAATGTAATTAATGTATAACAAGAAAAAAATCATGAGTACAATTTTATATATTTTTTACTTGGAAAATACCTATTCACTCTCAAAAAACTTAATATTATCATTAACTACGTATTGTCAATATATATTTTTTCAAATTTTATTATTCAGAATTTTCAAATAACAAGTTTTAAATATTCTTAACAAGTAATTGTTGAAATTATAATTTCGATTTTTGTCGAAATGATAAGTTTGACAAATTTTCGTTGAAATTGATATCATATAATAAAAATTCTATTATTAATTAATGAGATGAGTTCTAATTAGATAATGCGAAAAGTCCACCTACATGACTTATATTTAGATAATGAAAAAGAGTTTGATTAATTATACTATATATTACAAATTAAATTGTATCCGTTAGCTCATGATTAACTTGTACATGACTTGGATAAAATTTAATGGAAAGAAAATTGAAGAATTGATATTACTGTTTCAAAATTTAGGACGGCATCTGATTAGTTATAAAATAATTCGTCTTTTCTTAGATTGCACAAAATTAAATTTAAATTAATTAAAGTAAATTTAAAATTATGTTATTATCTAATTCTATTATTATTGAGTTATATAATTACATATTGAAAAAGAGTATAATTAGATGACTTATTGTTAGATAATGAAAATGAGTTGATTAATTATATTATTAATAATAAATTATATTAATTAAATTAATATGTAGTTTTTTTTGAAAGAAAAATTAATATGTTGTTAGTATTTTAGTTAAAAAATTTAATGGGAGGAAAGTTGAATGGTGAATACCTGTTCGATCCAAAATTTAGAGATGATATCCGTTGTTCCTAAATCAGTTTTTTTTATGGGCTTTTTTTATTCATAACCAAGTTTAAAAGAATTTTTTCGAAAATACTACCACTTTTTAAAACAAATTGTAAAAATACTAACTTCTCTAAAATCTTTCCAAAAATATTATCTTTTTGAAAATATTTTCAAAAATACGGTGGTTGCATATGCAATCATATATGCAACTGCAATTCCTGATTTCAAGTTCCAGTTTTCAAATGTCATTTTCGACCTCATCTTTGGAATCCATATATATATATATATATATATATATATATATATATATATATATATATATATATATATAGCATTGCTCAAAGAAGAACACCCTTAAAAGAAGAACAATGAACACTTTAGAATCGTATATAGAATCTCATTTAAAACTTGAACTAAATTCTAATTTTAAGCTAATTAACCTTTTATTATGAATAATAATAGTATCTAACATGTTTAACAATAAATATGGATTAAAAATAACATGATTCTATGTAATATTAATCGTGCAAAATATATATACATGATCCTGTTTTGGATTCTATTCTGGATTCTATAATATTTCATATTAACAATTTGGATTTCTTTGGATGTTAGATTTCATATATTATGTTTAATTGGTGTTTAATTATGAAATTATAATTTTAACAAATTATTTTTTATGAAAAATAAAGTGTTATGATAGTGTTCTTTTTCTAAAGCGTTCTGTGTGGAGTGCAACCCATATAACTCCACACTATAAAAAAAGAACATCACAGAACACCATCATGACACCTTATTTTTCACAAAAAATGATTTGTTAAGATCATAATTACATAGTTAAACACCAATTATACTCAATATATATATATATATATATATATATATATATATATATATATATATATATATATATATATATATATATATATATATATATATATGGCATTGCTCAAAGAAGAACACCCTTAAAAGAAGAACACTTTGGAATCGAACATAGAATCTCATTTAAAACTTGAATTAAACTCTGAGTTTAAGCTAATCAAACTTTTATTATGAATAATAATAGTATCAAGCATGTTTAACAACAATTATGGATAAAAAATAACATGATTCTATGTAATATTAATCGTGCAAAACATACATATATGATTCTATTCTAGATTCTACTCTGGATTCTATTCTGGATTCTATAATATTTTATATTAATAATTTGGATGAGTTTGGATTTTAGATTTTATATATTGAGTATAATTGGTGTTTAACTATGTAATTATGATCTTAACAAATCGTTTTTTGTGAAAAATAAGGTGTCATGATGGTGTTCTGTGATGTTCTTTTTTTAAAGTGTTCTGTGTGCAACCCATATATTCCAAGGATGAGGTCGAAAATGACATTTGAAAACTAGAACTTGAAATCAGGAATTCAGTTGCATATATGGGTGCAACTAAAAACTATAAGTTACAACGGATGTATGGTGTGCCCCTGGCGGGGCCATTAGATTACAATAGAATCAACTGAATGTAACCTCATATGCAACTAAATGCAACCTCATACGCAAATAAAGGCAACTGAAAACTGTAAGTTACAACCGATGTATGGTGTGCCCCTGGCGGGGCCATTAGATTACAATGGAATCAACTTAATGCAACCTCATATGCAACTGAAAACTGTAAGTTACAACAGATGTATGGTGTGCCCCTGGCGGGGCCATTGGATAACAATAGAATCAACTGAATGCAACCATATGCAACTGAATACAACCATATGCAACCATATATGCAACTATAATTCCTGATTTCAAGTTCCAGTTATTGACATTTGAAAACTGGAACTTGAAATCAGGAATTGTAGTTGCATATGCAACCACCGTATTTTTGGAAAATATTTTCAAAAAGATAGTATATTTGAAAGATTTTAGAAAAGGTAGTATTTTTTAAAATAAGATCGGAGAAGGTAGTATTTTTGACAATAAGATTGAAAAAACAGGATACAAGGTAATTTACCTTTTATTTACTTATTGGTTAACCAGCAGTTCGGAGGTATTACCATATTATAATTAAAATAAACGATTTTGAGAAGAGGGTAAAATTACAAACAAAATTAGAAAATCATTATCATATATAGTGCCTGTTTGGCAATTCACAAGAAGCGCTTATTATTCGTAGAAGCTGAGTTCCGCTTTTCTTGACCCGTTAGTGTAAAATAACAGAAGCACTTTTTAGAAGTTACAAATGTTAACTTTTCTCTGACAGCTTCTTTTGCTTATTTCCCAAACACTTTAATCACTTATAAGTATTAACTTGTTTCTAACTTCTACTTCACATTTTTACTTTAATCAAGAAGCACTTATTTTAAACTCACCCAAACGGCCCCATAATTCTTGTTCAATTATAATCAACCTAATCCAAGTTGCCATGCAACTAAAATTCTAATATGATTACTCCTTCCCATCATCCCATGTATTACCAAACATCTGTGCATCCTATATATTATGGAATCACATTGTATTAAGCCAAATCGAATCTAGCCTTGTTCGAAAACCAATGGCAAGAACAAAGAAATCGAAGAGATCAGAGCCACGGAATCCTGTTTTGCCTAAAGAGATGGTTGCCAATATACTTTGCTGGCTTCCGGGGACGTTACTGGTCCGGTTCAGGTGTGTTTGCAAGACATGGCAATCCATTATCACAGACCCCTACTTCATTAAAACTCAGATGCACTGCAGCCAAATTATGGCCATGAAAAAGGGCTCATCATTGATGATCACCACGGCGGCCACTTATAATAACCGCCCTCGATACGCCTCCATAAGCTTTCAGCATTATCTACACTTACCAGGACACTACAGAGTTATTGGATCATGTAATGGTATTCTATGTCTTCGAAACAGTGCACGTTATTATCTCTGGAACCCGGCAACCATGCAGTCCAAGGAACTTCCTAAATACCCTGAGATTAATGGAAGGACTATGATTTATTACTTTCATCAACTTCAACTAGCCTTTGGTTTTGATGCTCTCTCTGATAGCTACAAGTTTCTTAGATTTATTTGTCCAAATACAATTGAACTGAATGTTGTACCCGTTGTCACTACGCCATATATGGCCTACAACAACATCGGAAAAATGATGCCATAACCCCAAAATATGTTGCAATAGCCCGAAAAATGGCTATTGCAACATAAAATTTAAGTTGCTTTTTTCGATGTTGCCCTAGGCTTCTATTGCAACATTATGATTATCTACTGCAACATGGGGTTTGCTGTTACAATAGACATGCTACTGCAACAACCAACTACCCTATTGCAACTGAAATTTTATGTTACGTTAGACCTTCTGATTTTAAAAAAAATGGGACCCACATGTGGGTCAGACACGTGTCAGTCCCATGTGGAGGTCAAAGTGTGGGGCCCACAAGGGCTACTTTCTACAACATATTTTGTACTAAATATCTGAATATATGTGTGGTACTGCAACATTAAACAACTATTCAAAAGTTTACTATATCAACAGCAAAATTAACTAATCATTCATACAAACCAAAGTTCAAAAAAAATCCAACCAAACTAAACTACCTAACAAATCCAACTCATCCTTTAGGTCTTCTTCACAAAATCAATGGTGCAAGAGCCACATGTTATAGTGACATAAATGTTCACAAAATCAATGGTCTTCTATCACTGGTTTTACCTTCTTTGTGCAGCCCCAGAAGAGGTATATTTAGTAACTTTAATTTTTTACTTTAATTGTTTCTTTAATATTCCATATTATTAACCTGTAATTCTTATCAGGAAGTTAAGAAATATAAGCTGGGAGTTCCTAAATCGTTTCACTATCTTAATCACATACTAAGATTCTCTGCTCTTCATTTTATTTAGTTCAAGCTTTTAGTCAAGTAGAAAATCAACTAGTTTCACCCCATATTATACACATCATGACATCAGTGAAACAGTTCATTGCCATGTTAATGCAACTAATTAAAACATTAATTCATTAATGAATAGTCAGACTACCAGATACATAATAAAAGCTGGTCAAGCTACAAAGACAAACTTTTCAACCTAAAACCGGAGTACCAGAAACAAGCACATATACAAAAGCATACATCATAAAATTACATACGATATACACACACGCCTGTTTTCAAAATCCAAGAACAAAATCGGAGTACCTTAAGCTGAAGAAGCGCACATCAAAGATTTAAATCAGTCAATCCCTAAGGAACCCAAAGCCAGCCTAAAACAGAACAAAGATATAAAACAAATTAGAGATAGAGTTGAAGGATCTAAGAAAAGAAACAATATAACCAAAAATCCCTCAAATCAAAAGCATGAAAACCCCCAATTTTGATTCAAGCACAAATCAATTGAATAAACCCCATATTTAATTCAAAATCCTGGTGATTTGTGAGGGCTTTGCTCCAATTTTACGATAACGAGTGAAATCGACCTCATTTTTATCTAAAGAGATGCGGAAAGAGAGAGCGGAGAGATCGCGAAGAGAGACGAGCTACGGGAGAGAACGAGTCAATAAAGCGTGTTTGATACTCTGATTGTTAGAGAATCTGGACTTGTGTGAGTACTGCTTTGTGTCCTCAAAAAATTTGCCGCTTCAAATTTTGTCCAAATATTTGGAGCCCGTCGTGCGACAAATGAAAAAGCCATTTCACTTGTTTTAAAATTTTTAACATATTATTTATTAAAAAAATTCTATTAAAATGTTTGTCTTTTTCTAAAAATTAAATTATATAATTATTTGAAATTTAAAAATTTTATGTTAAAAACTAGAATTTTATTTTACGATATGTCTAATTATTTATCAAATTTAATAAATTTCAAGATTAAATTATTCAATTTCATAATAATTTAAAAACATAATCATTTAATATAGTTTTTATTTTGAAAAATATAATTCAATTTCAGTATTATTATTTTATTCATAATTAAATAGTTCAAATTTATTATTTTTATTACAATTACTTATTTTAAAGAGATATAAAAATTAATGTTGTATTCTAACATTTAGTCTTTTCCAATTTAATATATTATATTTTATCTATTAATTATTTAAAATTATTTTAATTTTGTTTTATATAAATTTTATTATCATATTATAAATAATTAATTTACTAATACTCAATGCAACACATGTATTCGGCTATTGCAACATCAAATGGATATTGATGGTTATCGTTGCGGTAGGTATGGATTAGGGCCTCTAATGCAACATAATTTTGCAACATTCAAGTTCATACCATTGCCGTAGGCCATATATGGCGTAGTGTGTGCAGATATATTCCACTGACACTGATTCTTGGAAAGAGATCAAAGTTCATGATGAATTCATATCGCAAATTATTTGTGGCCCAAATCTAAAACTTGGTCCGGTTATTAATGGAGTATTGTATATGGGCAATACGGGACACCTAATATCATTCGATTTGCACACTGAGGTGTTTACTGCAGCTCTCTTGTTCCCTAAATCCAAGTTAGTGAAGTCTGAGATTTTTGATTTCGAAGGCTCTGTTGGTGTCGTCTTTGAATCCAAAAGGAAAAGGTCACGGACTGGTCTATGGACGCTAGGTGACCTTCGTGGTGAACGCTATTGGATCAAGGAGTTCAATATTGACATACATTGTGTACGTTCTTATTTGGGTGGTGGACTGTTTTACGGAAAAACTAGAAAAAACTTTTTGTACAACTATAGAGATAATGGATTCAAGTCTTTTCCACGTCTAGCTAAGGAACCTCAAGCAGTCTTGAGGTACACAGAGACCCTCGCTTCAGTAGAAGGGTTTGAACGTAGCGTTTTATTCGTATCTAAGGTTTATCCTCAAGTGGAGTAAATCTGGGTGCTTGCTATCATGCTATGAATGGATACTTGATGAAAACAGTCGTGTGGATATATAGTTATTAACTTTTGTAGAAGCAGTATACACAGTGATAACAAGGAAGATGAGAACTAGAGAAAGAGAATAGAACCAGAAAGCAAATTGTAATTCTGAAACTGTCAAATCTGTTTGTTACAACTTGTTCAGCAAGCTATATACACAAGCACCAACTAAGTAAAAGACCATAGCACCCTTAACTAATATTGAATTTACTGTAAACAGTAAACTCCTCAGACTTTATCAGTCCCCCTCAAGCTGAGCAGCCACAGTAGCTCCAAGCTTGCTCATCAGATACTTGTGTTTGCTTAATAAGTCCGAAGATTTTCAGTTTGGTTGTTCTCTACTTACATTCTCTGCTGTGAATGGATACACTGTCATATCTTATAATTGTTAGACATATGGTTAAGTCCTTTTAAACTTGTCCGAGCTCCCAGGAGTTCTAAATTGGGTGCTCTGTACCTATATTCTCGCTTATAAGGTGCTTTTTTTCCTTCTTTTTTAGCAGTTAACGTTCTAGTTCCGGAGCGTGATCTAATTTTTCATCCTTAAGTTGAGTTGTTTATGTTTGCTTGTGAATATTGTACTTCGAAGTTCGAAGTGCCTCTACAGCTACCAGTCAATTTGTTTGAATTATAACTTCTGGAGTTTCCTCCCAGTTAAGTGTGTCTTTATAGTAGAGACTTCAACTAATCACGAAGCACCACACCTGCCTTACAACTGAAAAGGAAAGGCGAGCGGACGAAGGACCTTCCCGTGGCCTTTTGGCGCGACTTTCGAGGGGGAATTCAAGTCGGGTCGGATGGACGGGTTCTCTATTTTTATTGGATCCGACAGTGATAGTTAGGGGTTAGTTGTTCTATAAAGAAAGGGGATTATGATGGTTGCTTTTGAGTTGATTTATAGTTTGTTGTTTTAGTTGCTTTTTAGGTTGCATGTTAGAATTGACCCCATCTAAGGTGTTTTTCACCCGCCTTTTGCAACCAGTTGCAACTTATTATGCAAATAAATATAATTTTCAAATTTTTTTTCTCAAAGTTGCATTTCAAAGTTGGATCAGGTTGCTAGCAGTTGCACATGTGGTTGCATATTTTTGAAAATATTTTCAGGGATATAGTATTGTTTCAATTTGTTTTAAAAAGTGATAGTATTTTTGCAAAAATTCTTTTAAACTTGATTATGTATAAAAATAGCCCTAAAATTTAATGGAGGGAAAGTTGAAGAATGAATAATACTGAACTAAAATTTAGGATAGCCTCTGATTGGTCATAAATTAATTCATCTTTTCTTAAATTGAATTAAATTAATCTAAAACTACTTAAAGTAAATTTGAAATTATTTTATTATCTATCCTATTATTATTGAGTTCTAAATAGATAATGAAAAGGAATCTAATTAGATGAGTTATAATTAGATAATGAAAAAGAGTTGATTAATTATATTATATAAATAATAAATTGTATTAGTAATTAACTCCTGATTAATTTGTATGTGGTTTATATTTTTGTTAAAATTAGGACGGAAGTTGAATGAATTTTTTTTTTAATTTTTGAGAATGAGTTGAATGAAATAATTGTTCCAAAATTTAGGAATGATATCGATGGTCCTAAATTAATTTCTATTTAGTGATAGGTTAACTATAGTATGCATGGTAGACCAAGTATTACCATATTATAATAAAAGAGTTTGAAAAAAGGGTAAAATTACAAACAAATTTAGAAAATCATCATCATATATGTAATTTTACTTAAATTATTATTCAACCTATATAATCCAAGTTGCCATGTAACTAAAATTCTAACATTATGATTGTAATCCTTCCCATGTATTACCAAACATCTGTGCATCCTATATACTATTATGGAATCACATAGTATTAAGCCAAAGCGAATCTAGGGCAAGAACAAAGAAATCGAAGAGATCAGAGCCACGAAATCCTGTTTTGCCTAAAGAGATGGTTGCCAATATACTTTGCTGGCTTCTGGGGACGTTACTGGTCGGGTTCAGGTGTGTTTGCAAGACATGGCAATCCATTATCACAGACCCCTACTTCATTAAAACTCAGATGCACTGCAGCCAAATTACGGCCATGAAGAAGGCCTCATCATTGATGGTCACCAGGGCGGCCACTTATAATAACCGGCCTCGATTCGCCTCTATAAGCTTTCAGCATTATTATCAACACTTACCAGACCACTACAGAGTTATTGGTTCATGTAATGGCATTCTATGTCTTCGAAACAATGGACGTTGTTATCTCTGGAACCCGGCAACCATGCAGTCCAAGGAACTTCCTAAATACCCCGAGATTAATGGAACAGCTATGAATTATACTCAATTAGCCTTTGGTTTCGATGCTCTCTCTGATAGCTACAAGGTTCTTATATTTATTTGTCCATATAATGTTTACTGCAGCACTCTTGTTCCCTAAATCCAAGTTAGTGAAGTCTGAGATTTTGGATTTCGAAGGCTCTGTTGCTGTCGTCTTTGAATCCAAAAGGAAAAGGTCACGGACTGGTCTATGGACGCTAGGTTACCTTCGTGGTGACCGCTATTGGATCAAGAAGTTTAATATTGACATACGTTATTGTGTGCGTTCATATTTGGGTGGTGGACTGTTCTGCGGGAAAAATAGAAAAAACATCTTGTACAACTATAGAGATGATGAATTCAAGTCTTTTCCACGTCTAGCTAAGGAACCTGAAGCAGTCTTAAGGTACACAGAGACCCTCGCTTCAGTAGAAGGGTTTGAACGTAGCGTTTTATTCGTATCTAAGGTCTATCCTCAAGTGGAGTAAATCTGGGTGCTTGCTATCATAGCGTGTGGATATATAGTGAAGTTATTTCATAAGTCCAAAGATTTTCAGTTTGGTTGTTCTCTACCTACATTCTCTGTTGTGAATGGATACACTGTCATCTATACTATCTATCTATACTATAATAAGCAACATGGGTATAATTTTGTAGTCCAAGCTTTTAGTTTTTGTCTATACTATAATAAGCCAACATGGGTATAATTTTGTAGTCCAAGCTTTTAGTTTTTGGTTTGGTACTGTGCTTTTGGTACTACAAGTCTACAAATGTGGAGTATATTAGTATTATAAATAGTTTCAAATACTAAAAACACTCATAACAATACATTATCATATAATATTTCGTTAAAAAAATTATAATGATGTTATAAATAAAATTATAAATATATAATTTTGAATATCTTTTTTTAACAAAAACCTTCATATAACTCTTTTTAACTTTAACGTGTTCTATTTCAATATAACCATTACATAACCCTTTCTAATTCTAATCTTAAAAGTTATTGTTGTCAAAAAAACCAACGTTACAAAATTACGTTGAAATTCGATTGATCAGATTACTGAATCTTTCAAAGTTATTACACAATCGGCTATGTTTGGAAAAGATTAGAATTTTCTGATTTTTTTATTTTTAAATCTACGTGTACTAAATTCAGATTAAATGTACTAAAATCCTAATATATATTGTCAATTTTTAAGTAATCGGGAGAAAATATAGTTAGTTGAATAATATAATTTAATTAAAATTCAATCTATTAATACTAAAATACTAATAAATGATGTTAAAATTTAAATTATAGATAATAAATTACGAACTATATATACCCGCCCGTGCTTCGCACGGGTTAAAAGCTAGTATCTTATAATTGTTAGACATATGGTCAAGTCCTTTTAAACTTGCTATCATCACTACAGAAAAACATGTCAAAACCGACCATACAAATTGGTCGGTTATGAATGTAATCGGTCGGTTATATAGCTAAAACCGACCGATAAAGGTGGTCGGTTAAATCCTGGTCGATTACGTTAATTGGTCGTGTTTAACATTAAAACCGACCGTATGGGTGGTCGGTTATTTGTTGTTGTATTCCCAGAAAAATGGTCCTGATGCCACCTGCAGAGTATTTAAACAACAAACTAGAGCTTTGATAATATTTTAAAGGTTAATAGGCTAAAAAATAATTGAACTGATTCAAAATTTAATGGAAATAAAATTGAAGAATTATATTACAGGTCCCAAATTTAAGGCGACATCTGATTGGTCATAACATAATTCGTCTTTTCTTAAATTGATCAAAATAAAATTTAAAATTACTTAAAGTAAGTTTAAAATTATGTTATTATCTGATTCTATTATTATTGAGTTATAATTAGATAATAAAAAGGAGTATAATTAGATGAGTTATAATTAGATAATGAAGTTGATTAATTATATTATATAATAATAAATTGTATTAGTTAACTCGTGATATGTGGTTAATATTTTGGTTAAAAATAGAAGGGAAGTTGAATTGTGAAATCGATTGCTCCAAAATTTAGAGATCATATCTGTTGGTCCAAAACCAATTTTTATTTACTTATCGGTCAACGTTGCCATGTAACTAAAATTCTAATATGATGATACCTTCCCATGTATTACCAAACATCTGTGCATCCTGTATATTATGGAATCACATAGTATTAACCCAAGTACCCAACGCGAATCTAGCCTTGTTCGAAAAACAATGGCAGGAACAAAGAAATCGAAGAGATCAGAGCCACGGAATCCTGTTTTGCCTGAAGAGATGGTTGCCAATATACTTTGCTGGCTTCCTGGGACTTCACTGGTCCGGTTCAGGTGTGTTTGCAAGACATGGCAATCCATTATCACAGACCCCCACTTCATTAAAACTCAGATTCACTGCAGCCAAATTATGGCCATGAAAAAGGGCTCATCATTGATGATCACCACGGAGGCAACTTATTATAACCGGCCTCGATTCGCCTCTATAAGCTTTCAGCATTATCTACACTTACCAGAACACTACACAGTTATTGGATCATGTAATGGTATTCTATTTCTTCGAAACTATGTATGTTGTTATCTCTGGAACCCGGCAACCATGCAGTCCAAGGAACTTCCTAAGTGCCCCGAGATTAATGGAAAAGCTTTGAATTATAACTTTCAAACTCAAGTAGCCTTTGGTTTTGATGCTCTCTCTGATAGCTACAAGGTTCTTAGATTTATTTGTCCAGATAAATTTAAACCTAATGTTGTACCAATTGTGCAGCTATATTCCACTGATATTAATTCTTGGAAAGAGATCAAAGTTCATGATGAATCCATATCGCAAATTATTTGTGGCCTGAATCGAAAACTTGGTCCTGTTATTAATGGAGTATTGTATATGGGTCATAACGGACACCTAATATCATTCGATTTGCACACTGAGGCGTTTACAGCACTCTTGTTCCCTAAATCCAAGATAGTGAAGTCTGAGATTTTGGATTTCGAAGGCTCTGTTGCTGTCGTCTTTGAATCCAAAAAGAAAAGGTCACCGTCTTTGAATCCTGGAGACGGCCCTGACTCACCGACTGGTCTATGGACGCTAGGTTATAACCTTCATGGTGAACGCTATTGGATCAAGAAGTTTGATATTAACATACGTAGTGTACGTTCTTATTTGGGTGGTGGACTGCTTTACGGAAAAAATAAAAAAAAGATCTTGTACAACTATAGAGATAATGAATTCAAGCCTTTTCCACGTCTAGCTAAGAAACCGGAAGCAGTCTTGAGGTACACAGAGACCCTCGCTTCAGTAGAAGGGTTTGAACGTAGCGTTTTATTCGTATCTAAGGTCTATCCTCAAGTGGAGTAGTAAATCTGAGTACTTGATGGAAACAGTCGATAGCGTGCTTCACGTGGATATATAGTGAAGTTACTTGATAAGTCCAAAGATTTTCAGTTTGGTTGTTCTCTACCTACATTCTCTGCTGTGAATGGATGCACTGTCATAGTATCTTATAATTGTTAGACATATGGTTAAGTTCTTTTAAACTTTTCCGAGCTCCCAGGAGTTCTGAATTGGGTGCTCTGTACCTATATTCTCGCTTATAAGGTGCTTTTTTTTCTTTCCTTCTTTTATTAGCAGTTCATGTTCTAGTTCCGGAGCGTGGCCTAATTTTTCATCTTTAAGTTGAGTTGTACATGTTTTATTGCCTGTGAATATTGGCCTAATCTGTACGTTTTTCATAAAATAGAGCCCCGAACATGTTAATTTTAATAGTGCCATCATAGGAGGACATGACCAAGTTGGTGTATCATCCTTTGCAGTAAAATTTACAGTATAATTCAAAACTTCAGAGCTCCGAGCATTTTGCCACAGCTGTACTACCAGTTTAGCTGTCCTCATGACGCAGTGCAAAGGTGTAAGATCATCAAACATTAACACTACAAGAAAAAAGCTAATAGACATCAGTTTCTGGCCGATGTCTTTAGTTTTTTAGACCGATGTTGATGTCGGTGATGTCTATTCTAGACATCAGTCGACAACCGATGTGAAAACCTTACTCACACATCATTTTTTTACTGATATTCAGATGTCTATGCCACCATTTCTTACAAAATATATTACTTTTACTTAAGTTTATACTAAAGTTACTTGCAATTTAAGACATATAACATGTAATGACACTAACTAATTAAAGGCTTGAACATCAGGTTTTACACAAGAAAGTAATTTCTATTTTGTTTTAAACATCACCTTGTACTGATGTCATTGTCTCTATAGACATCGATTCCTTTAGAAAATAACTAATGTACTTAACAATTTTTCACATCGTCTTTAGATGATGTCTATTTTTGTAGAGACATCAGTCTTTACAGAAAAATTGTGATGTGCATTCTTCCAATAGACATCTCTTTGAGGTGATTACTTTATTATTTTTAGACATCTGTTTTAAAGCAAAAAAACTGATTTCTATCTTAGTTTAAGACATCAAAATTTGTTGAAAAATATGATGTGCTTCTTACAAATAGATATTACTTTCTAAGGTTATATTAAAAAAACTAATGTCCATCCATGCACAAACAGAATTTAAAAAACTGGCATCCATAATATACCAGCCTGAATATATATTGCACCATCCAAAATACACATCCAAATCTACTTCAATCCAACCAAACAAATTCAATTTGCAAAACCAACAACAATTCTGCCATCAACCAACAAACCAACTACTACACAAAGCCAACTAAGATCATACGTCGTTCAATACGCAAAACAAACTACTAAATACTTAAGCATATGCAAACCACTTATCATTGTACCCATTCAATCCACAAAAGCTACCAAAAAACTACTAGTTACTGCATATCAAGTTGTTCACAGTAGAAACCTCCATTTGTCCGCAACCAAACTGTTTAGACAGTTGAAACCTCGACTGCTAAGAAAGTACTGGTCATATGTGGTCCTGGCAGAACTGGAGAGCCTCAATACGCACTTCATCAAGCTGCTCCTCGGTGTAAGAAACTCGACTCTTGGCCAGCCACTAACAAATTCATGAAAATTGATAAGTGCACATATAACTAAAAGGTATCTGATATATATATAGCAAAACAACTATGCATACCTTTGAAGTAAAACTTAATCTTGTGTCAGTGATAATTTCTTTCATGTAACGCATGACTACGTAACCGCATTCATGGCCACCAGGTTGTTTGGGAGATCCCTATTTGAAAAATTAAAATTACACCTCAATTAAACTACTTATTAACTATAACTATGTACTCAAATGATAAAGTGTAAAAGTACTTACACTTAAAAACTTTGCCTTAGCTGGCTTGTTGCTCCTACCAGTTTCAGAATTAAAAGTCTTAATCGCGCTACATATACAATGTACACGGTTTCAGAATTGACGTTTAATTTCCATCAAAATGTTAATTAAGAAAAATAAAAAATTACCTTGATAACACTTTTTCAAGCTCTGGAAATTGTGTTGGGTGAGGGAGCGGATTGAGAATATATATTTCGCCTTCCCAAATAATAGTTAGAATCCAATGCATACTGTTTTCATCAAAAATTATAAACATTTTACAGCAGATGTTTCTTATACAGGTTTTTAATATAAGTAAAATTTAATAAACAACTTACTTCTGATTGTGTGGCCAAAAGAACAGCCGATCCGGGTTACCCTCTTTCAACCGTTCAACAATGTATTTTTCAAAATTGACGTTTAAGTGATAAGTGGATCCCGGGTCAATAAATGCAAATGTCTCCGCCAGTGTTTGTTGTTCAGAGATCTCATTATGCAGGTGCCTACGAAAAAGAGTGCAAACATTAGAACTACGAACAACTAGCAAATTAACAGAAAAAGAAAAAGAAAATAGAAAATTAACAGAAAAAGAAAACTTACGCCATGTAAGCTGCAAGTACAGCTTGTCCTAGCATTTTAAACTACAACAATGACAAGATATTCTCATCTATCAAGTAAACTGTCTTTTCATGTCCAAACACATCCGGATCGCATACAATCTTTATCGAAACGCCTGTATTTTTCATCCAGATTGTTGCGTGTTTGTACAATAAATTAAAGCCTTTCGGCACCTTTCGACTTGGCTTCACACTAATGAACTGCGACTTAATTTTCTGCAACTGATCATTCTGATTTTTTTGTGCACTTGGCCGCAACCTTTCTTTCTTCTTAACCTGTAGATAATCAAACCATAAAAAATGTCAAGTATACACATCACATATATATTCCTACTACGAATCAAAATTCAACATCTCAAACAAAGAATTCACATACCACTGCAGTTGTGTAGCTGAT
Source organism: Daucus carota subsp. sativus (assembly GCF_001625215.2). Classification (NCBI taxonomy): domain Eukaryota; kingdom Viridiplantae; phylum Streptophyta; class Magnoliopsida; order Apiales; family Apiaceae; genus Daucus; species Daucus carota. The sequence goes on from NC_030381.2 coordinate 30,571,700, forward strand.
TAATTCCTTAGGCCATGCTACAAAAGAGCCAAGTGCATCGCGGACTATCACCATTTCACCACGTATCGGCACCGGAAGCAAGGCATCTGGTTTGATGAGGCACACTTATGGCCATCTGGTATATCAATTCCATGAACTTTTTCTCTATCCACGCTAGGATACACCATACCAAATGCAACTTTATTTTCTTTCTTGTCCACAGATAATTCACAAGATCTTTGCCCCTACAATACGTAAATGACCAAATTAAAATATTAAGGCAAAAAGAATTTATAAATTCAGGAAATTATTTAATTAAATACAAAAAATTCAGGAAATTATACCGAAACTGCAGGAGGTGTAGGCTTAGGTTGATCATACATGACACATTCCTCATCATCATCCACATTTGCCTTTTCAAGCTGTGGACTTTCCTTTTCAGGCTGGGAACTTGCCTTTTCAGGCTGCTTTGGGGACTGAGGACCAACACTTGAGGCAAACATTGCCTTTAACTGAGCAATCTCTGCCTCAAGAGCCTGCATCTTTTTCTCCGTCTTTTCATCCCTTTGCCGATCACGGGCCATCAACTCTTCCTTTGTGATTCGAATTTTTTTTCTCTCTCGGCAGCTTAAAGTATTGTTTTGGGGTTATGTACCCTCCAACAGCCCGGACCCTTCCGGAATGCTCTTGACTCTCCAAAGCTGTGGTAAGAACATCTTCAGCTCCATAGAACTCTAATTCACCTGCCTTTTTCTTTTCCAACAAATCATTCTATTGACATAAAAGAAACAGAATTGGTCAAAAAATCAAGAAATTTATATTTTAATTATAATTGATGGCCCTACTAGCTAGTATGCAAATATAATTTAGAAAGCTTACAATTTTTGTGCATACAACAGCAAATTCATCATCGACCTCTGAAACCTCGTCGACCTCATCGACCTCTGAAACCTCGTCGACCTCATCGACCTCTTCAACCTCATCGACCTCTTTAACCTCTTCGACCTCTTCGTCAATTTTTCGCTTACGAGCCATTTTCCATAAAATGGCTCTATCAGGTTCGACACCTGGCTCCAACTTGCCTTTTTTGATCTGTTAAATTGCATTTTCCATAAAAAGTTGTTAAGTTGTTAAAATCCATGATAACTGTGCAGAGATAAAAGTGTTCTTACTTCATCTTCTTTTAAACCTATATAACCCTTCCTGGACAAGCGGTGATGATACTTTCTTTGAGAAACCCTGTTGCTTTGTGCTTCATGGATTTTCTAAGAACAACATCAGCAAATTACATGTCATATATGTGCAAAATAGTAAAGTGAACAGAAAATTGAGTAGCAAAATTAAGAGTGCAACAAATTATACCGTCCAGGCAGAATTTGTCCTCTGTTTCACAAATCGCTTCCAGGTGGACTTGCTAACATAAGCATATCTCCTTGGTGGCTTACTCAACTTTTTCTTGTCTCCAACAAATGGCAGCACAAACTTACTCGTCAAATCAGTTTTAAATTGTCGCCATTTCGAGCCAGCAGACTTTAAGACAATGTCCTCACAATGTGGACCTATTTTAAATGTCGACTGGAAAATACACAAATAAGATATGAATTTTAATATTACGTTAAAAATGTGAATATAGAAATGCATTATTACAAACTAAAGAATTATTACAAAGTACCTGAATATCCATCCAAATCTTTGCTTTTAATTCAGGATCAACCTTGGGCCAACTCTCAATATCGATTGGAACTGTAGTCCTGGCCAACATACCGATGTAGGACTGCAATCGGGCCCTTGTTTCCCCGTTAGGCATTCCATACTCATCACAAGTGACTTTAGACTTTTTCCCATGAGCCTTCTTCACAATTACTTTGTACATTGCGCATACCCCGCGCTTACCTCCAGATTCTTTTACAACTGTCCCAGTCGTGTTAACAGTTGGTTGCTCTGATCCAGCTTGTTGAGGTTCCGATGCCTGCAATTCTTGGTTTTCTTGGATTTGTGATGCTGTGATCTCATTCTCCAGTAGTTTAGTGTCTCCACTTGCATTACCAGCCTTCTGTGTTTTCTTTTGCTTTTTAGGTGCCATGTTTCAATCTGCACAAATAACACACACACATTATAAGTCCACAGTAACTCAAATAAAATGCCAAATTCAAACAATATGCATATTTCAAACAATATGCAAAATTCAGTCACAGCTATAATGTAAAATGCAGAGAAAATTCAAACAATTACAATGCAAACAATTCAAACAAGTACATATTGCTAAATTTAACAGATACAATTCAAACAAGTACATATTGCTAAATTTAACAAGTACAATTCAAACAAGTATATATTGCTATATCACTGCTTAACCCAAATCCCCTCTACATTTTCTCTTTTATTACTAACAGTTGCATCAACACTAATAGTAGGGTCACATATCGGGATATGGCAACAGAACGGGGGAGGATTCCACGATATCTCCTCTGGAACATCTTCGTCATACAGGGCATGATAATCTCTAGTTGTCGATGATAACACAACTGACCAATGAGCATCACATGGATCCTCAACATAAAATACTTGGTTGACTTGGTCAATAGAGACATATTTGTCCTTCTTGTGGCCTGGTCGATTGAAGTTCACGAGTGTAAAGCCAAGATCATCGGACTTGATACCTCTGTCATTTGATGCCCATGTACACAAAAATAAAGGGGCCTTGAATGCATGGTAGTCTAACTCCCATAGTTCTTCTATAATGCCATAAAATGTTAAATCACCCTCTATAGGATTTATATCCTTAGCACTGGACACTTGGACTGTCCTAGCAACTAATGACACGCCGCTGTTTTGAACTACCCTAGCATTATCTCGCTCCTTTGTGTGGTATCGGACCCCGTCAACCACATAGCCTTCATAAGTCAACACTGAATAAGATGGTTTTCCTGCCAACCATCTTATTGTTTCTGAAATGGCTTTCCCGTCACTGATTTCTGTACTCACCTGCACATAAAGTCATAAGGCCTATAAGTTGATATCAAGTAAAGCACAAATTGAAGAAAATTGAAATAAAATAGGAGAAGAATGTCACCCAACTGTCTGTTGAAACCAGTCTGCAAATTGCCGATTGTGCTCTCCCAATAGCCATTGTGCACCCTTCTTTTTTCCTTCGTAAATTCTTTCCAAATATTCCTTATGCAACCTGATCATAATTACATTAAATAAGAATAAACCATTATAAAAAGGGACTACTACAGGACTTATAAGAAATACTACGTATAAATAATTTACTTACTTAATATATGCTTCCACTTCAATATTATTTAGGAGGACTGTGAGATGTGCCTCATCTCGTTCCTTTTCTGCCACCGACTTCATTGTCACGCCACCAACTGGACCAGAAAAATTTTCATCTTTGTCAAGACCAGCAGTTCTGCTACTCTCGGTAAAGAACCCCGTGCAAAATTCAATTGATTCTTCTTTAATATAACCTTCAGCTATACAACCTTCCGGATAAAATCGGTTCCGTACATAACTCTTCAATATTTTATTAAATCGTTCAAATGGAAACATCCACCTATAAAAAACCGGGCCACATAAACGCAATTCCCTTACTAAGTGGACTGTTAGATGTATCATAACATCAAAAAATGATGGAGGGAATATTTTTTCCAACTCGCACAAGGTCAGAATCACATCTGATTGGAGTTTACTCAATCTGGACACATCTACGACTTTGTTGCACAAAGAGTTGAAGAAAAAGCATAATCTGATTATACTTACCCTTACATTTTTCGGAAGCACGGAACGAATACAAACCGGTAGTAACTGTTGGAGGAGGACATGACAATCATGGGACTTCAGCCCATACAACTTCAAATGAGGCATTGAGACACAATTTTTAATATTGGATGCATGTCCATATGGTAGTTTCATATTGGACAATGATCCCAACATTATTTTTTTTTTCTAGACAAAGTAAAAGGGGCAGGAGGTAAGTATGTCCTCTTTTCTCCTATTTCAGGAGCTAAATCAGGCCTTACACCCATCTCAACCATATCAAGATGAGAGGCAACGCTGTCCTTAGTCTTGAATTTCAGGTTAAGTAGTGTCCCAATTATGTTATCACACACGTTCTTCTCGATGTGCATAACATCTAAACAATGACGAACGTGGTGAAACTTCCAATATTCTAACTAGGGGTGAACAAAAAACCGTTTAACCCGCAAAATCGACCCAACCCGCCCTTTATTTCGGCCGACCAAACCGAACCGTTCCAAACCGAATAAATAATTGGGTTCAATTTTTTATAACCCGAATAAATTGGGTTGGTTTAGGGTTTTTAAATAATTAACTCCCACCCAACCCAACCCAACCCGTTTAAAGATAATAAATTTATATATTATTTTATCATGTTTAATTATGATTCAAGTGAATGTTAGAGTCTTAGAGGTAATATTATACTAGAATAAAACAAATTTCTCAAATTATGTCAAGGGCTTACCATTTTGATTTAGATGCTACTGCTTTCATCGGAATTTAACAGCAATTATCAATATAGTTGATAGTTTATTCCTTTGTAAGGTCATGAGATGATTTAAATATTATTTTGTAGTTCTTTTCTGTTCTAAAGGTGAGCATAGAATGCAGGCCACATGTAATATACAAGTACAGTGGTTGATATGTTAGCACACTTGATATGTTAGCACACTGGACACTGGTTGATATATTTTGGCATGGATAAATGATGCTTCTGCATTTAAGGATTTAAGAATTTATTAATATAATATTTAAGAATATATGTTTTGCACCATTAAAAGTTTATATTTTGTAGCTTTTGAGTTTTAATTTTGATAGAAGAAAACCCGATAAACCCGACCCTACCCAACCCTACCCGCCATATTAATAATAGGGTTGGGTTGAAAATATTTTTGAGGGTTAACGGGTTCGAATATTAAAAACCCGATTATATTGGGTTGGGTTGAATTTTCGTCACCAACCCGGCCAACCCGACCCGTGTTCACCCCTAATTCTAACTCAAAAAAAAATTGATTTTTTCTTCCATGCATACTCCACCTTTTTCGACTTTCCCTCTTTCCCAAAACTGAATTCAAGTTTCTGTTGTTGCGCCAACACTTCTTCTCCGCTGAGTGGCTCAGGTGCATCACCAAGTTCTTGTTCTCCATCAAAAGCCATTCGCTGCCTCCTATAAGGATGATGACGGTCTAAATATCGACGATGACCTAGGTAACACATTTTCCTACTATGATTTAAATATTTAGCCACAGTTTGATCACCACAGATTGGACAAGCCATATAACCCTTATTTATGCAGCCTGACAGATTTGCGTATCCCGGGAAATCATTCACTGTCCATATTAGAACTGCCTTGAGAGTGAAGTAGGATTTACTATGTGCATCATAAACATTTGGTTCACCCTCCTCCCATAATTTTTTTAAATCATCGATTAATGGCTGTAGATATATGTCAATATTATTTCCAGGCTCGTGCGGGCCGGAAATCAATGTTGTTAACATCATAAACTTCCTCTTCATGCATAATCATGGAGGAAGATTATATGTTACTAACATAACTGGCCAACAGCTATACCGATTGTTTAATCCATTATTATATGGATTTATACCATCTGCCGCTAATCCTAAGCGTATATTTCTGTCCTCACTTCCAAACTCAGGCCACCTACTATCTACATTTCTCCAAGAAGGGGAATCAGATGGATGACGCATCTTTCCATCTTTAGATCGATTATTCGCATGCCAACTCATTAATTTAGCAGTATCAGCAGATTTAAAAAGCCGTTTGAATCTGGGGATTATCAAAAAATACCACATAACTCTCGCTGGAACGTTAATCCTAACTTTACCGTCTTTTCCAATTTTTCAGCGAGAAATTTGGCACTTTGGACACTCATATAAAGACTCGAGAACTGGACCCCTGTATAATACACAGTCATTTGGACAAGCATGGAATTTAACATACTCAAGTCCTAAATCAGTCAAGGTTTTCTTCGCTTCATACATATTTGGCGGAAGCACATTACCTTTAGGAAGAAACGAGCCAACAGATTCAAGAAGATCAGTGAAGGCCTTATCACTAACTCCAAACCTAGCCTTCCAATTATGTAATTTCAAGACCGACTCTAGTTTGGTGCACTCACTTCCCTCAAAAAGAGGTTGTTCCGCATCGGAAACAAACCTCATAAAGTCATCTGATTTATTATCGCATTCTCCATCATTATAGGCTGCTTCACATACTTTAACCGTTTCGGTAACGTGTGTTGGAATTTTAGCAGGGCAAGAACTACCCGCATGTGAGTTAATAAAGTTACCAACCTCTTCCCCATGCCAAATCCAATCCAAATACCCTAAACTAAACCCAGATTCATATAGATGACCCCTGATTGCATTGACAGAAGTTTTTTTGAAGTTAGCACAACGTGAACAGGGGCAACGTATCTTCTTTGGGTTTTTAGCATTTTCCTCCGCGAAAATCAAGAAATTTTCTACACCAATTTCATACTGTAAGGAATCTCTATCTGCCTTTATCCAAGACTTGTCCATTTGAAACCACCTGGTATGTCACTAAAATTCAGACCTAATTTTATGATTAAATATTATTATGTATATCTTATGACCTATATTTCATTTAGCCTACATCAACCAAACTTACAACAACAGCCTACATTCATTTAATCAAATGCACATATAATTTAACCACACACTATACAAACTACAAGAACAATAAACAACATATAAACACAGGAACAACAACCACAGTCATGTAATACATGGTAACTATCCACAAACTTATCCTAAAAACATATAAACAAGTAACAAATAACAACCAGAACTGAGAGAGAGAGCTGAGAGAGCGGCAGAGAGAGAGCTGAGCAGAGCTGAGCGGAGAGAGAGCTGCGAGCGGAGGTGGAGAGTGGCGAGAGAGAGCTGAGAGCGGAGGAGGTGGTGAGCGGAGCTGAGGTGGAGAGAGGAGGAGCGGCGCGGAGATCGTCGAGAGAGAGGTGTGAGTGAGAGAGAGTCGAGAGAGAGAGAGGTGTGAGTGAGAGAGAGTCGAGAGAGAGAGGTTTGAGTGTTTTTCTATTTTTAGTTTTTAGTTTTTAGGTTTTAGTTTGTCTGAATGTATGTGTTAGAGGGAAAGAAAAAACATTAAGGAGGGAATTTTCAGCTAAGGGGCGAAAAAAATTGGGAGGCCGCGCGCTTAATTTTAATATTTGAACTTAAGACATCGGTTTCGAAATCTGCTATGTTTTAAAACTATATGGACATCAAATAAAAAATGGACGATGTCTATGATACTTTAGACATCAGTGGCCGAAGTGACCGATGTCTCATGTGTGATGTTTATTAACAGTTTTCTTGTAGTGTAACCTTGAAAACACAAGCGAATCCGGGAGAAAAATTTCAATTGATATATATATTCATATTGCACATGAGAAATCTATTAACGCCTTGAATTCGTGAGAACAGCTGAGATATCTCCATATCTTACATGAAAAATCCATTAACACTTTAATGACATGAAAAGAGATAACTCTTAAAGTGTCTTTAAATTCAATATAGTCTAATTAGTTACTTATAATAATCAAGCAACATGAAGCCATAATCATATAATATTAATACGATGCATGTGATGTTGATACATCAATTTAGACAGTGTTTTCTTGTATGTAGCAAATGGGCAATCAAATTTAAAAAATGAAATTCCAATGTAATACTACTGAATGTTGGATACACCCCTAAAACAGAGATCACCGATTAGGTTAAAAACCTATTTAAACTTTGCCCGTAACCAACATACAATTGCAATTGATGAAAAATGAAATAACCTTGAATTAATATCAACGATAGGTAGGAATAATAAATAAGAAATCAAGTACAATCTGCGCGCGCTTTGAATCCAAACTCTGATCATGATAACCTTTTGAAGGGAAAAACAATAAAGGAAGACATGTTCCAACACTTGCATTTGATTACAATGTTCAGTTGATTAATAACCATCGGAAAGTGGTGGGGAACTGTAGTAGTAGTAGTATTCTGGACTTGATGCAGATGGAGACGGACTTGATGCAGATGGTGATGGTGATGGTGATGATATTGGTGAAGATTCATAAATGTAAGGTGGAGGAGATGGGGAACTGTAGTAGTATTCTGGATTTGATGCAGATGGAGACGGGCTTGATGCAGATGGAGCTACTGATGGTGATGGTGATGATATTGGTGAAGATTCATAAATGTAAGGTAGAGGAGATGGGGATGGTGCGGGAGATGATTTATAGATGTAGGGAGGAGGTGGGGGAGATTTGTAGATATAAGGAGGTGGAGGAGACGGAGATGGTGGGGGTGGTGATTTATAAATGTAAGGTGGGGGTGGTGATGGGGATGGAGGTGGTGGAGATTTGTAGAAATAAGGTGGTGGAGGAGAGGGAGATGGTGGTGGTGGGGACTTATAAATGTATGGTGGAGGTGGTGATGGGGACGGAGGTGGAGGAGATTTGTAAATATAAGGAGGCGGAGGGGAAGGGGATGGTGGTGGTGGGGATTTATAAATGTACGGAGGAGGTGGTGAGGGGGAAGGAGGAGGTGGGGACTTGTAAATGTATGGGGGAGGTGGTGATGGGGACGGAGGTGGAGGAGATTTGTAAATATAAGGAGGTGGAGGGGAGGGGGATGGTGGTGGTGGTGATTTGTATATATATGGCGGTGGAGGAGGGGGGGAAGGTGGCGGTGGTGACTTATAAATGTAGGGAGGAGGTGGTGATGGTGACGGTGGAGGTGGGGACTTATATACGTAGGGAGGAGGTGGTGATGGGGAAGGTGGAGGTGGGGACTTATAAATGTAGGGAGGAGGCGGCGAAGGTGACGGAGGAGGTGGCGATTTATAGATGTACGGAGGAGGTGGTGACGGGGACGGAGGTGGGGGAGATTTGTAAACATAAGGAGGAGGAGGGGAGGGGGATGGTGGTGGTGGTGATTTATAAATATATGGAGGCGGTGGTGAGGGTGATGGTGGTGGAGGAGACTTGTAAATATATGGTGGTGGTGGCGAGGGTGATGGTGGTGGAGGAGATTTGTAAATATAAGGAGGTGGAGGAGAGGGGGACGGTGGTGGTGGCGATTTATAAATGTAGGGAGGGGGAGGGGAAGGAGAAGGTGGTGGTGGAGATTTATAGATATATGGAGGTGGTGGCGATTTATACGAATACCGTGGAGACGGTGGAGGCGGAGATTTATAAATGTAAGGAGGTGGGGGTGAACTATATGTATACAGTGTTTTGGGGGGAGAAGCATAAACATAAGGCCAACTGCCATGGGCACTTGCACCAGTAGTAGCAGCAACTACACATAATGCCGTAACATATAACAGGCAGGCCAAAACTGAGGCCATCTTGAGGCCAAAAATGAGTTTGGAACTTCTAAGTGATTAAGAAGTGCAGGAAGGGATCATATAGAATGCTACTCAAGAGTGTACTTCATACTGAGATGATTTATTAAGAGCAGAGGCTACCCTTTATATATACTGATCAAACCTTCGGTACTTGATCTGTTGATCATTATGTTGAACAAAAGCTGTCGTTTCTGTACACTAAATGGTGGTTCAAACTGCATGAAGTAGTCAAATAAGTAAGAGTTTCGTTAAAGGCCTGCCAGATGGTAAGATACACTTAATGGTAAGAACTTGTCTACTCTGCCGGATCAGTTTTTAATTTAAGCAACTGACTTCAGGACTGAGCCATCAGATGCACAGCCGCGTCCACACACAAATATGTACTGCTGACCATGCACCTATTGTTTGAACTTTTATGTAGTCTTTTCTTTATTTTGTTATTTTTAGGGCGGAAAACTATTTGAATAATTCAAGTTCGATTCTTGATTCGACTGGTTGAAAATAAAAATAATTTGTGTTCATGTAAAAAAAAGTGAATTGGAATACAATTATATAATTCGAACAAGTACGAGTCCAATCCTACCATTCTCGGTCATATTTCTTTAAAGTACTTCATTTAATTAAAAAGTACTCAAATATACATATTTATTATAAATATTCAAATCGAATAAATATATATCATTGTATAAATAATATTTATATTAATATAAATAATATATGTATTAATATAATACTCTACAAATGATATAATTTTTATTAGAATTCTAGGAATTCATGAAATCATTAATCTCGAAACAATTAGTTCAAACAATTCATCCTTCTTAATAAGATAAAGTCTAATTTATTGATGCAATGCATCATTTTCCAGTATTAAAATTTCAATCGACTTGTTCAGCACAAGAACATTTTATCTTCGTGAATCTTAATAATTTCAATTTATTACAATTTTTAAGATAAAGAGGAAACTTTATCTTCGATGAATGGTCCTCTATAATGTATTATTTTTCAAGTATTGAAGTTTCAATTGACTTGTTCACTCCAACATTCCTCTCAAATTAAATTTATATTTCTATTATTTTATAGTATTCGTCATTATTTTTGTACAATAGACAATCATAGAATTTCTTAACTTTGCTTTGAGTTTTATATGATATCTAAATTGGTGGTTGAACTCCACAAAAATATAGTATCACTTGACTCGATTTTGCTTGAGAGTTGATTGTAGATAAGAAATTGTTTCAAGTCATTGATTTCGGGTTGATGATTTTAATGAATTTTTAGAATTATAATTATAATTCTTCCCCATTTTAACGGCTCGTTTATGTTATTATTATTCCCTCCATCCTTCTCATTTCTTTATAGTTCTATTTCTCTCATGGCACGTATTTTAAGGTTCTTACTTTTTATGAAACATAGTTCCATAACTTAATTTCAAGATTTTATTTTTGTGTATAAAAATTCAAACATTAAATTTTTATTCAGAAAAAAAATTAATATAATTTATGAAACTAAATCTTTTAGAACCAACACAACGCCTTTGTTTAACTACTTCCAATCAAAGAATTAATTACATGTGTTTAACCGCACACTTTATTGATAAAGATTGGAAGTTGCATAAAAAATACTAAACTTTATTGTTTGTCGAATTCTTAGTCATAAAGGTAAGGCAATTGCATTGGCAATCGAGGAGTGTTTGGTGGAGTGGGGGATATATTTAGGGTATTATCTGTCACGGTTGATAATGCTAGTACTAATGATGTTGCATTGGATAGGTTAAGAGATAAAATTGGTAATTGGGGTACTAGCGTGTTAAATGGTGAACACTTACACTTGAGGTGTGTTGCTCATGTTCTAAATTTAATTGTCAAAGTTGGATTGGGGGTCTTTAATGAGTCAATTGTGATTAAGTATGTGAGGTATTCACCCGCTAGGGAGGCATTGTTTATGGAATGTGCAAAGTATGCGAGAGAATTGAAATTCAAAAATGTTTGATTCTTGATGTGGATACTAGATGGAATTCGACATATGAAATACATGTATTGAATTGATTAACATGTAGTGATAGCAATAGGTGAAGTACAGAATTATGTGAGTGTGTGTTAAGACAATCCGTGCCTGTGTATTTCTTGACTTGGTATTCTAATAATGAACTGAAATCTGTAACTCATGCTCTGTGGTTTGATATATAAGGTGTTCTGGGCAGTTTAAAAGCCTTATTTGGTGTCATTTTGCAGCAGCAGCCAAGGGATGAGCACCAACAGCTTGTATGTCTCCAACTGGTCAAATAACTCGGTAGTCATCAGCAACCGCAGCACTTCAGCAGTGAGCCCTTAATGCTTAGCAGAAGACAGGAATTTTTGCGACTAAACTAAATATGTGATAGATTGTGATAGACTAAGTTTAGACTTATGGAGTGTGTTGGTTAATTTTAATGGCATATGTAGTGTGAAGTGTTGGTTTTTAATGGCCGGATGTGTTTAAGCTTTTTTATTCAGTAATCATTCATAACTTGTAAACTTATAATGTCTTTGTCTGTTCTGCTATTCAAGTTCTTGTGAAATTTCGGTTTTAAGCTTCGATTTTCGGTATTAACCCAAATATAAATTTCAGTTCGGTTTCAAAACTGAATTAATTTCGGTTCGGTTTTCGGCAAGGATTTTTTTAGCTTTCTCTGTTTTTAACCGAATTTTAATTCAGTTCGGTTCGGTTCGGTTTTTACCAAATGCTCACCCCTAATCAGAAGAATAAATGTAAATAAATTTAAAAAAAGAGAGAGTATATGTAAATAAGAACTGATCTTTCTATATATTGAAGAAATATATCAAGAGAGAATGAGAAAAAAAATGTAAAAAACGAAAAGGGAGACAAAAATAATCAAATGTATAAATTAAAAAAACTATAGCAACTAATAAATTGAGAATTTTTATTGATCGACGTCTAATAAATATGATACATTTAATGGAAAGTTGGGTATCACATAGATAAAGATACAGCATAAATCTAAGTTCTAAACTTGTATACCCGCGTATAAAGGAATAAATATTGAACTCATATATATGTCGTATCATGTCACTAACAAACTGTTTATGCATGATTTCATAGGCCCTTTCATTTATTCTTCAACTGGTCGATTCTATTTTCTAGCACCCGCCGCAAATGTATCAAGGCCTAGGCGGGAGGCGGAGGAGAGGTGTAGGAGTACGGTGGAGGAGAAGATGGTGGTGGCGGTGATACGTATGTATATGCTTTTGGAGGAGACACGGAAGGAGGTGGTGGTGATGGGGACGGTGGAGGCGGTGATGGTGGTGGTGGTGATGGTGGGGGTGGAGACGGCGGTGGTGGAGATGGTGGTGGCGGTGACGGAGGCGGTGGTGGTTTTGCAATGTGAACTAAAGGCGGCATTGCTATTGGAGGTGGTGGAGATTTGTAGGTGTAAGCTTTTGGGGGTGGGGGAGTCTTGTGGACAATGGGGGATGGAGAAGGAGATGGTGGTGGTGGTGATTCCTTAGGTGATGGTGGGGGTGGTGATTTTTCGGGTGAGGGAGATGGTGGCGGCGGTGACTCTTTGGGTGATGGTGGGGGTGGGGATTCCTTGGGTGATTCTTTGGGTGATGGAGATGGTGGTGATTTGACAATGGGCGAAGGAGATGAAGATGGTGGTGGAGTTTTATATGTTGGAAATGGTGGGAAAGTAGGTAGAGGTGGGGGCTTGAAATGAGGCGGAAAATTAGGATGTTTATGATGTGGTGGAGGCTTGAAGGTAAATGGAGATGGTGGGGATTCTATCGGAGGAACTGATCCTGGTGGTGGCGGTGGACATGTGTTAATATAATGAGGTGGACCCGAGTATGACGGTGGTGATGGAGTTGGTGAGGGGGAACTTTTCGGGGGAGATTTATAGACGTAAGGTGATGGTGAAGGTGAGGGAGATGGTTGTTCTTTGGATGGAGATGGGGGAGATTTGTAGACGTAAGGCGATGGAGGAGATTCAGTTGGGGGTGTTGATGGTGAACTTGATGGAGGGGGTTTGTAGGTGAAGGGCGATGGAGGAGTTTCGGGGGAAGATGATGTTGGAGGAGGTGTTAGGCATGCATTGATCGGAGGTGATGGTGGAGGAGGAGGTGTTAGGCATGCATTGATCGGAGGTGATGGTGATGGTGAAGTTGATGGCGGAGACTTATAGACGTAAGGAGATGGAGGAGATTCTTTTGGTGCCGGAGATGGAGATGGTGGAGATTTATATACAAAAGGTGATGGAGGAGATTCTTTTGGTTTTGGAGATGGAGAGGGGGAGGATGATGGTGGAGATTTGTAGACAAAAGGAGATGGAGGGGATTCTTTAGGAGTTGAAGGAGAAGAGGGTGGTGGTGGGGGACAAGTGTTGATATAGTGAGGTGGAGCTTCATGTGAAGGTGTTGATGGACTTGGTGATGGAGAGGATGATGGTGGAGATTTGTAGACAAAAGGGGCAGGACCAGATTCAGTTGGTGGAGGTGGTGAGACATACACGTATTTTTTAGGTGGTGGAGGTGGTGAGACATACACGTAAGGAGCTTTTTTAGGTGGTGGTGGTGTAGATGCAACCAGGGGTGCTGGTGGAATTTCCTTAACTGGTGGAGGTGGGGAGAGAAAGAGGTGAGGTGGAGGCGGGGAAGGTGAAGGTGGAGGCGGGGAAGGTGGTGGTGAAGGCGGGGGAGGTGAGGGTGGAGGTGGCGAAGGTGGTGGTGAAGGCGGGGGAGGTGAGGGTGGAGGAGGCGAAGGTGGTGGTGAAGGCGGGGGAGGTGAGGGCGGAGGAGGTGAAGGTGGTGGAGAAGGCGGTGGAGGTGAAGGTGGAGGAGGCGAATGTGGTGGTGACGGTGGTGGAGGTGAAGGAGGGGGCGGCGAATGCACTGGCGGTGGTGGAGAGGGAGTCGATGGTGGTGGCGGAGAGGTATAAGTATACGGCGGAGGGGAGGCCGGTGGTGGTGGAGAAACATAACTATAAGCTGGCCTCCCTTCCACCGCAAAACTACTCAAGAGACACCCCACAACTGCATAGTGTATTAGGGTTTGCCAAAATGTGGCCATTCTCAGACAGTTAAAACTGCAACACTCCTGAGATTTTAGTTAATGTTACTAGCTAGTTGTATATTGTTTACCAATGAGAGATTTCCCCTTTATATAGTGATTTCGCAAGTTAGTACAGTGCAATTTCTAGCAGCTTCGTAGTGTGTAATGTTGAAAATATCTATTACATCTACCAAACCATGCCTTAGTAAAATTCAGTATTTTCCCATTTTGTAATGTATAAAACTTGTCGACATGCATATTTATATTCTAATTTAATGATTGTTTCAGTCTTATGTGTGTTTAGCCACTTGTCAACTGACCAACCATCTTAATTAAAGCTGTAATTAATTATAATAGTTTAGTTTGTGTGGTTAAGCTTTCTTATTAAGGGTTTGATTAGAATAGTTTAATGTGGATTTGAAGTATGTTGACATTAAAACAAAAAGGTTAAAATAATGATAAATTTAAGGAGGGAAGAAGAATGGTTTGAATATAACATCTCCTTAGCAGCACAAATACGAAATCGGATGGATCCTTGACAGGCAGAGACTATTCTAACGTTTTGCAGGTTTTTGTTGCCTTTTAGATTTGATTGATATGTCAAACACGATTTAATGCTCACTTGTTTTAGTCAGTAGTGTGTTGTTTTTTTGACAGAAAAGATTTTTGTTGAGATTTGACTAGGGTCCAAATTAGGTATCTACTGCTATCGAGTCCTGAACGATTTGGTCAAGAAATAGTGAAGCAATTGCATGTATGTGCTCTGATTGATGTTTTGGGACTTTTGGCGCGCATAGCATGCATTGCGTATATTTCGTTGGCATATATATTTTGATGCATTTGTATTGGTTTTGAGTTTCAAGAACCAAAAACACTTAATAAAATGTGCATAATTGTGACAAAAAAAAATTAAAAAAAAAAATGTGCATAATCAAGTATATCCAATTTTATGTCAACTTTGTAATTATAATTAAGGTAATATTTACATAATTAATTATTCCTCTGTAAATACTGTAAATTTCAATAGTTTAAGTACACAATATAATGTGTATGGTTGGTTAAATTAGACATGACATTATGATCACCAATGTAGTTGATTATAATGGTCAGCTAAATTAAACCCATATCTGTAATATATTTTGTTTTGATAATACTCGTTATATTGAATGTCTATATTTTAATATAACATGTTATAATTATTATTCTTAGGCATAAAAGTTTGGATAAAATTATAGACAAGGGGAGAGTATGGTTAAAGTGTGATATTTCCATCAGATTATTTATATTTTATATTTTTTTGTACGTCAACTCATTTTTTTAGTGAATGGATTTTTCGTGGTTGGAGTTGCTTTAAAACATTTTACATCCGTGATACTGACTATATTAGTTGGCTATATTTTAAAAAGAGTATGTTATTAATAATTTATATTGTTATAAATATAATATATCATTTTAATATGGTAATATATTATGTCGAATATACTTATAAATTTTTTACATACTTCTTACAGAATTTTGATAAATATAGCCAATTAACATCAAGAGGTTGGCTATTTTTTTATATACAATGGGAATGCACTAACCTCTATATTTTTTATTTGTAATATATATTAATTAATGATTTTTAATTAAAAATTTTACATGGTTGAAGATCCTCTAAATGTTTTTTATAATAGATATAATATATTGTAATATTGATCGTTAAAATATATAGATTTTCAATTATTAAGATATATATATATATATATATATATATATATATATATATATATATATATATATATATATATGTATGTATGTATGTATGTATATGTATATATATATTTTAGAAAATGCCAAAAATTGATAAAATAGAATGCTCCTCAAATTATACATATATTATAATTTTGTATATATTGTATATGTCTATCTCTGGAAGAATGAAAGACATAACAAAATTAAAAAAGTTGTTATTTTGACTGCTAGAAACTTGTCATTTTCTACTGTTAGAATTCAAATTTATATAGGTAATTTTGACCATTTTAACAACGATCGGATATAACGTAGTTGAAAATAAAATCGAGTCCAACTTATTTAATTTCGACGGCTCGTTTTCGACTGATTCTATTCGATCGCTTTTTCGATCAATAATGATCGAATTTACTTGTCATAAATTTTGGCCAAAACTTTCAGTTGTGGTCAAAAAATTTGTATACCCCACCGAAGATATCTAAACAGTTTAAATTTGGTCAAAATTATTATTTTGACCGGGTATCAAAAAACTTCAAATTTCCTTGCTCATTGCATTTTATCATCACTTTGTTCATCTTCTTCACCCTCGTCTTGATCTTCAACATTCTTTCCTCACTCTCTTCAACATTATAATTTGTTGAAAATCATTCTCGAACATCATCAAGTCAATAAAAAAGTTTTAAGGATCGCAAATAATACTTTTTCGACATATGATGAAGAAGCGTTAGACGTACAACACATTTAAAAAAGTATTATCATGAGGATTTTTTTTTCTGTAAGGGACATACTTTCATCAACTTGTTGACTCTTTGTTATTAAAATTTATACCGTGATGACTTTGTATTTAAGGGAGCCCAAATCTAAGGTTTTAATCCAAATACAAGCAACAAGGTTTGAATCCTACATATTCTTGTTCTTTAAAAAAACAAAAGAAGAGTTTTAGTGCGGCCGGAATTTAGCATAGCTTTCACAAGATGAAAGAAAGACTTTTAGTGCCTGATGGAAGAAAACAGCTATTAGTAGTTTAGACTGTATTGGGAAAGCTATTACAAGAATGGATAATACTCTATCTCATCACTGTACTCAACAAATTTTCATCACTGGAAAGGTAAGGTGTTAATTGATGTAAAAAAAAGAATTTTAATTCCCAAATCCCCAGGGGCCCATGCTTCCTTCAACTCGGCTTCAATTTTACAAAGACATATCTGCTTTAGATGATATATAAGCAAATGAATCATCCTGTAGGAAAACTCGATCCCATAACCAACGAAAAACCTGAAAACACAAGATTGTATTTCTTGACTTCTAGATTCTTACACACATTATACGCTGGTATAGAAGCTCAACCTCACAAAAGCATCACCAATATAATCATCATTTACTTATATTTTAGACTCTTTATTCACTGTCCTTACACAAAACTTCTCTTTAAGAATAATCATGAACAGAAAGGAAAAGAAATATATAGAGCATGAGCAGTAGAATCTTGGTCTTACTTGAGAGCCATATAAGTCAGGAAGTAAGTTGCATTTCCAGGAAGACTACTGGCTAGTAATGAAACAATAGAGTTTAATTCTTTCTCGATGGTCTTAAATGTGCTGAAAAGGGTTCCACCCATTGTCACTCCAATAAATACATTGAACACAGAAAAATAAAACTCTTTTCCTGAGGAAGCCCTAATAGTGTGACTTTCAGTACAAATACCCTCAGTTCTTGATAAGAACGAAAGAAATTTTGGCAGCAATGCTAGAAATATAATAAGCGCAAGATGAGGAAGGTAGGCTTTTAACACTATTCTGATCAAATTCTCCTTCACAACTAGCTTTATAAAAGGAAGGAGCTTCACTAGATTTGAAAATACTACAAAAGAAGCTTCAACACTAAATGCTTCACTTGTTAAGAAGAGTCCTCGCCATCCAGATTTCAGACACAAGGATACTGGTGCAGTCCTCACCATCATGGATCCATAAACAACTAGAGTTGCGGGATTCTAGATTCACAAGATGGCAAAAAAGTGTAAGTTCTTATTTAACTCCGTTGGCATTGATAATTTCGCATAGCCTATCACCTCAGAAGACTAGTAGAGTTTTGTAAATATTCATGAAAAAACGCTTAAAGTTCTGGGTGCAAGTGTAAACCCCGCGGCTGTTAACTTTAACGATCAACTTGACAGAAGATGGTAAAAGAGGTGCATATCGAAGCACGTTTTTAAACATTCGGGTATGCGTATTGAAAAGAAATATTGTTTGAGACCAAATCAAAAAAGCGCTTAAAATTCTGGGATGCAAAGTGTAAAATACTCTTGTATTTTATTTCCAAATGTAGTTGATCAATGGATGGCATACACATTGTAGTATCTGCTGATCAGACAGTCCATCAACGTATGATGTGCCACTGTAACGAAACAAGCAGTATCTCAATTTTAGCAATTGATAGGAATTGGTTGATCAACTGATAATGCAATTGTTCTATCAATGATTGTGTAGTTAGAATGATAAATTGTAAATATTCTAAGTCATGTAAACTACGTAAGTGAAGTGAAGAGATCAACGACTAATCAATGCATCAACGGATGAAGAATAAAAGTACTATCAACTGCTATCTCAACTCATCAACGGCTGAGTTCAAAGAAAACTATCAACTGATAATTCAATAATCCATCAATGGCTACTGAATTAGCTTATCAATTGCTAATTCTGCAGTTATCAGTTGACAATAACGAGTCAAAGAAAAGGATAGCAGTTACATGGGTTGATAAGAAAGATGTTGCAACAATTTTGGAAGCTAAGCTATAAAAGGGCTTGGTCAAATACTATTTCCAGCAAAGCAACAGTAAAATAAACTACCATGTTTTCTGTCACAAAGGACAATTATTTCCCAAATTGTGGATGCAAAGAAGAGAGTAGGAATATGCTACTGAAGACTAGAATAGAAATAGCTAGTCTGCCTTAGTATATATACATATTGTAAATTTTCATTTCAATGTATCAATTACACAAGAACTGAAGAGCAACATAAAATTTATTGGAAAGAAGATTTGTAAATTTGCTCTTCAATCTTTGTAAGTATCCATGTATATTTTTATATGGGAGGTTCTTTAATAGAAAAATCCTTATGTGGACAAAACAATCCACCTAAAATTTTTGTTTATAATATCTTTATTGTTCTTATTTTTGGATATTATGAAAATTAGAAATTTTGATAAAACTATTTAGATTGTATTCAACCATCCTTCTACAATTTAATCGTATTGTTTGAATTATAAGATAACAAAAGACGGTAAATTGTTTTCCATTGTGATAGCTGACTTGTAAGTGTTCTTCTAGCCTTCTATATTAATTATCAAAACTTTCATTGTAAGATGTTCCTACAATTTTAAATGGATAAGATTCGTATACCACAATACAAGAAAAATAACAACTCACGTATTAAGATAAACTTAATTTCTCACCAATGACAAGTACATCGACAGTGGGTGAAGTGAACACATTTTGGTTTGTACGACTGAATTTATAATCATTACACTTACATCCTTTGTGAATTCGATTTTTGAAATCATACCTCTTATTAAATTTAAAAACTTAGTATTGAGCTCTTCATCATCTTATACCTAAATATTTTTGAAAAGCACATAGGGCTGAGCATTCGATCGGTTCAGTTCAAAACCGAACCGAACCGAAATAACCAAAAACCGAAATGCAAATTTTTTATTAAACCGAATCGAATTATCTATTAAACCGAACCGAAACCGAACCGAACTAATTCGGTTTCGGTTATAAAAAACCGAATTTAGAATTATACAGCAGCTATGTCACTTGTCCGTGGCCAGAACTGAATTGAATAAAAAGAAATATTTAGATTCAGAAGAAGAGGAAAACACACGGCGGAGAGAAATTTCGAGTTTGAGGATTCGAGTGTTCAGGTGAGGCTATTAGCCCTGTGTAACATACCAATCTGTATAATCAGATCTGTGTGATGATAGTGTATTGTCTGGATGTCGATGTTGTTGCGTTGGTTGGTTGTTTATTGATCGGAGAAGGGAGTCCGACGTTGGCGTGTAGCCGGAGTGATGGTGAAAAGGGCCGCAACGACGCCGCATCTGGAGGTCGAGGGAGGCTATGGGAGAGATAAAGAAGGTTGTGCTTGGTGTTTCCGGCGGCGCGACAGGCTGTTGGTCGGAATTCATTCCAGCAGCGGCGCCTGATCTGATGGGAAGGGCAGAGGCGGAGAGCCTGTAACTAGGGAATGCGTTTGTTAGATTAGTGTTGTGTGTGTGTGCTGAATCACGACTCATGAGTTGTAAGTCTGTTATGTGTATGTGATTATTCTATTCTATTAACTATTTATCTATTACATATATTATAAATTATAATTTAAAAATAATATATATATAATTCGGTTATTAACCGAAAACCGAATTAACCGGAATTTTCAGAAAAATAAAAACCGAACCTAACCAGAATTACACGGTTCGGTTTGGTTTTTCAGTTTCGGTTCGGTTTTGCTCAGCCCTAAAAGCACATTACACATAAAAGTCCATATAAATTTCCCCAACAAAAGTGAACCATGCTCTAAATTAAACTTTTTTAACTTGTTCCTTTTCGACATAAAAATTTTCTCTTTCACCTTCCCTTCTCTTTCTGAATTCAAGTTGAATTGATATTGTTATGCTCTCTTAGATATAGCCTCATTTTTTCACTCTATCATCTGGATGAGTTTTTAAATAATGATAAAATTTTATTGTTTATAGATTTGAGCTAGTCCTCTATTCTAAATAATTTTCAAGTTAGATTTGATATAATAAGGCTCCCTTAAATATATACCCATTTTTCACTCTATCAAACGATCGAATTTCATTATTTGTAGTTCTTAGTTGGTCCTCTATTTATAACTAGCTTTATAACCCGTGCGAGGCACGGGCATGCTCTAAATATTTCTATATTTGAGTTTATGCGTTTTTTTTATGTTTTGAGAACGTAATGCAGAAATAGCCAAAAAAAATCTATCAAAGTGGATTAAAAAAGATCACCACAAACCAAAAGAAAATTAGCGGAGAACTGATGATATTATATACTATACTGTGAAATAATCTTATCGACAACTAAACTCCAACTACACTAAATCAAATCAGCATCATCAGAACCCTTAACATTCATGTATGCAACCCTTAACATTCATGCATATGAAAATTCATGGAACAGTTACCCATTATTGTAATTATGCGTGCATAGTCTTTTTGACAAAATAACTTGTTTAATCTATTAAGAAATATGATAACTACTTTCTATCAATTCTTTACTAATCATAACATATAACTACATTTGCCTAACTATATCATATCAATTTTTTACTAATCATAACATATAACTCGAAATGCCTTTAACTATTGTATATTGGTTCATTTTTTGGTTTGAGTGCATTAGCTTAATGAATTAGATAAATTCTTTAGTAATCATAACTTATCACTTGAGTTGCCTAACTACATTAGATCAATTCTTTACTAATCATAACATATAATTCGAGTTTCCTTAATCGTAACTAAATCAAATTAGCATGATAAGAACCCTTAACATTCATGCATGAAACCCTTAACATTCATGCATATGGAAATTCATAAAACATTTACCCATTATTGTAATATTATGTGTGCATAGTTTTTTTGACAAGATACAGTAACTTAATCTATTAAGAAATACGATAACTACATTAGATAAATTCTTTACTAATCAAAACATATAACTCGAATTGTTTAACTCATTAGATCAATTCTTTATTAATCATAACATATAACTCGAGTTGTCTTTAACTACCGTATATTGGTTCACTCTTTGATCTGAGTGCATTAGTTTGATGAATTAGATAAATTCTAACTAATCATGACATATAACTTGAGTTGCCTACAATCAATTCTTTACTAATCATAACCTATAACTTGAGTTGCCTAACTGTATATTGGTTCACTCTTAACTTTGAGTGCATTAACTTGGTGAATTCCTCGCAAAGAATATTTTTATTTTGAATATGTAGTTATTCGTAATTAATAATGTATAATGACTGATGAAATGAATGATATTAATGAGTATTTTACAAATATTTTAAGGACACATTCATTCAAAAGTATTATTTTATAATAATGTATAAGATATTATTATTAATAAATATCAGAGTAATTGACAAATTGGTGGCTGCAATTTTCCGAATTTTACAAGATGGTGGCTGGATTTTTAATATTACATAATGGTGGCCGCAGTTTACTTCCGCCTTTTAATAAGGTGGCGGCCGTGAACTTCTGTTAATTTTTCTCCGTTAACTCCGAAAAATAAAAGAATAAACGACAAAATGGTGGAAATCCGGCCAACCTTTTGTAAAATTTGGAAAACTACAACCACCACTTTGTCATTTACACTTCTATTTTTCGGAACGGAGGAAAATTAACGGAGGTTCACGACGGCCACCTTATTAAATGACGGAAGTAAACTCCGGCCACCATTATGTAGTTTTTAAAGTCCAGCCACCATCTTGTAAAATTTGGAAAACTACGGCCACTGCTTTGTCATTTACTCTAAATATTATTCATGTATTTATAAGTAATTATGAATGTATAATAATTGATAAAATGATCCAATGATAACTGAATTACTATTGTTAGTATTCGTTAGATACTCCCTCTGTCCCAAAATAAGTGTCGCTTTGACTTTTTTCACGTAATTTCAAATGTAAAAAAAATATTTCTACACATTATTTTTCAAATTTCCTTTTTCTGAATAAAAATATAGATGATAAACTTTTATTCAGAAAAAGAAAATTTCAAAACTAATATGCCGAAGTATTTTTTTTCACCTTAAATTACGTGAAAAAAATCAAAGTGACACTTATTTTGGGACAGAGAAAGTATTAAGGAGATTTAATAATTAGATATAATTAATAGCATATATTAAATATGTAGTTGTTAGTAGTTAATAATGTATAATGATTGATGAGATGATCTAATGATAAATAAATTACTCTCTCTATTTTTTTTATTCGACGCTTTGATTTTGGGCACGCACTTTTAAGTTCTTTGACCAGGTAGTTAGAAATATTATTTTTTAAATTTTCTTTCTCTGAATAAAAATATATAACTAAAACTTTTATTCAAAAAAACAATAAATTAAAAATAATAATTTTTACTACCCGGTCAACTCATCAAATCCCTCCGTCCCTAACAATATACATTGAGGGACGCGGACGGGAACACGGCACGAATTTTAATGCTCCTGCAAAGTGTAGTTGTGTAAAATTTTTTTATAAATTTTGTTTTTCTGAATTAAAGTTTGGGATATAATTAATAACATATATTAAATATGTAGTTATTAGCAGTTAATAATGTATAATGATTGATGAGATGATCTAATGATAAATAAATTAATCTCTCTGTTTTTTTATTTGACGTTTGACTTTAGGCACACTTTTAAGTGCTTTGACCAGGTAGTTAAAAATATTATTTTTTAAATTTTCTTTCTCTGAATAAAAATATACAACTAAAACTTTTATTCACAAAAAAATAACTTAAAAATAATAACTTTTACTACCCGGTCAATCATCTAAAGAAGTATGCCAAAAGTCAAAACGTCAAATAAAAAAAACAAAGGGATTATTAGTATTCGCTAGGAACTCCCTCCGCCCCTAGATAGTATACACCGAGGGACGCGGACGCGAACGTGGCACGACCCTGCAAAGTGTAGTTATGTAATTTATTTTTTCAATTTTCTTTTTTTGAATTAAAGTTTGGATGTTAAATTTTTATTTAGGAAAAAAATCCTCAAAAATAAGTTACATAACTATATTTTCTAAGAGCATTGAAATGTGTGTCAAGCAGTTGAAACGTATAAAATTAAATGGGACAAAGAGTGTATTAATTAAGACATAATAATTAGATATAATCAATGACGGATATTAGATATGTAGTTATTAGTAATTAATAATGTGTAATAAATTAAATGAAATAATTATTAGTGTAGATATTAATGAGGATATTAATGATTAAATTGGCTCACCAAAACCCATGTTGTAGTATTATATATATAATAGATTATATTTGAGTTACTTAAAAGTATTTTTAATTAAAATTACATATTATTTTAACATGAATGTGTATTCAAAACAAAATTAAATATTATAATAAATGTCATAGAAGTCGTTTGTGCGATGCATGGACTACAAGACCGTAACTAGGTCTCAGGTTCGATTAACAAAATATGAACCAAAATAACCGAATTATTTGGTTTTAATTCGATTAATTGTTTTTGTGTATTTCAGTTTTTTCAGGTGTTTTTCCCGACTTAACCAAAAATCTAAATAATATATATATATATATATATATATATATATATATATATATATATATATATATATATATATATTATTTTCTATATTTATATCATATTACTACCACAAACATCACTATTTACAAGGTTATCATATCATATCACTAACTAAGCATCGTAAATTTAGTTATTATTATAGTGAAGTTGAGGTCCACCATGTTAAATTTGTGACCTTTTTATATTATTTCCGACGCATATCAAAAATTATAATATTTTAATGACTTACTTACTTGAGCAAAAATGACGGAATGTTTCTAGCATAAATTCAGAATTTATGAGCTAAATTTTCGTTGTAAAAAGGTTAGTTTGTCATAGTTTATACATATAATATATTTACAAAAATATTGATTTATTTTATTTTAGTAGCTATGAGTAATAAGTGATGGTATTTGAATTATTTCATGTAATGATTCTTTATAATTTAAATTTTCAATTTTTCATCGGTGTTCGACTTTAATCGATATATTAAACTCAGTTCGGTAAAATAATCGAAATTATCTCGGTTCTTAATTCGATTATAATTTTTGAGTTTATTTGATATTTGGATTATTTCGACCCTGAGTAACTCAGTTTGGCTTTTACCAAATAATCAGGTCCATAAGTAACAAGTTAAGTTAATTGTGTATTAAGAAGGTGTTAAGTTAATAACTCTCATAAATATCACTCCATCTGTGCCACTCATTTTATCCATAACCAAAGATTCATATTTTATTCACTCTTATTAAATAAGTTGATAATCATCAAAAAATTATATCAATTTGAAATTATTAAAATAATTAATATTTATTTATGATATTTTTTAAATACATAGAATAATTTTGGGATAAGCAGTAAACAACAGCTGAGACAGAGGAAGTATGATTTTAGGAGGAATTAGCGAAATCCACTAAAATATGTTGCAAGAAGTATGATATCTATAAGTGAGAAATTATTTATAAGTCAAAAATAATTTTTAATTTATGTGTTGAAGAAATTTTTTGATAATTATAATTTATTATGTATAAAATTATTAATAAAATAATAAATAATAAATTATTCTAAATTAGCTTTTAAAAGTAATGGTATATATTTTTGTAAATTCAAATTCCAAACATAAAAGTTTAGAATTTTGAATTTCATGTATAAATCAATGACTTATAAGTAATGACTTATAAGCAGTGGAAGAGAGGATCTTCCCAATATGCACGTCATTTTCAACTTTTAAGCTCTCTTTTTACCTAGAAGGTTTTAAAAACACATTACATCAGACCTACAGTTCTTTCCAATTTGACTTGATTAATTTGAGATTACATGTCTTTATCTCTAATGACAAAGTGCTATAGTAGTCTAGTGTATATAATTAAAATAAAAGAATGTTAATTAATTTCCTGAAAAGGATCATTCCAAACGTGTTTAACATGCACACAGAAATAGCCAAAAATAATCTGCTTGCGGTAGGTAATAGCAACAACTTCATTTCTTCCTCCAAGTATAACTTCTTCCATTTGATTGTCATTACAAATGGATTACTGCTAACAGAGTTTTGATATTTTTGTTTTTATACTATGTCATAAGTGAAGAAATTTGTTAGGAACTCGGTGTTCGACTGATTAGGTTAAGAAAACATCAGGAAACTCTAGATTCCTTCTTGGGCTACAATGCATCTTAAGAGGATATCAGCAAATATTTTTTTTCAGGACTAATTACATTGGTTCGCATGGTAGCTGTCACTTGCTCATGTCACCTAAGCTAAACTGACATCAGCATATATTTTCATAAGAATCCATTTAATTCGAAGATATTTACAGAGTGCCTGAACATTTAATGACAAACATGCTTTTGGAGTCACATGTAAACCACTTTCAACGATTATCTGAAGCTTCACCACAGAATTAGGTAAAGTTCAACTCTTCCATGCAAGTGCATGTTTGGTGAGAGCATATTGACACGGTAGAACCTCGGATAAATGCATAATTAACCTCAGTTAAGTAAATAAAATTTTCCCCTTAATATGACATGGAGTTTGGGAGTATGAATAATTGTGTAAGAAAATTATGGGTGTCGGCTCAGTTAGTCACGACTCTGAGTGTCATTTCGACACGTGACTTCGGCCTACGTTTATTGCAAAACGCCATTTCGGTTGGCGTTCTAGCATTAAAACGTGACTCGAAATGGAGTTTTACCTGAAAAGGTGAATCGACCTCACGTTCAGTTCTTTTTTTATTTTATTTTTTAAAATCTAAAAAACCTTGCAACGTAAGTTTAAATGGCGTTTTGTTTCAAAAACACAGCCGTGTTTTACTCCTAAACACAACTTAAAAGTTGAGTTTTAAATATTATTATTTTTTAAATTAATTTAATTTCAAGATAAATAAATCATTCTAAAACACAAATATGATCAACCCTAAAATATTAAAAACTGTTAATGAGTATTTTTAAGATTCGTTTTTTAATTTGGTTCCTCGGCTTTAGTAAAGCCTCGCATTAATTAGGGTTTAGGTTCGACGGTTTATGGCCTGAAGACCCAAAACCCTCAATCTTAAATCCTAACCGTCATTTGATTTAATTCTAGTATAAATAAATCATTCTAAAACCCAAAGATGAACCTTAAAATGTTAACAACTGTTAATTTACGTTCCAGTATTAACTTTATTACATTGGTTCCTCGGCTTTAGAGTCTCACGGCCCTAAAGTCTCGAATTAATTAGGGTTTAGGATCGAAGATATCCTAAACCCTAACCGTTGCCAATTTAATTTCAAGTATAAATAAATCATTTTAAAAATCCAAAATGTGAACGCTAAAATGTTTACAATTGTTTATTTCAAGTATTTTTTTTATAAATTAATATTGTAAACGTAACTTCTTGTTACGTTGTGCTTTTATACAAAAACTCGAAACACGACTTCATGTGGCGTTCGAAGGATAAATAGAAAACGCAGTTTTAAGCGGAGTTTTAGAGTGACACTCAGAGCCACAACTTCTAATATAGTGACAACCTGGGCATTTCAGTTCAGAAAAGAACCACTCAGAACCTTTTCTCAGAAAATTTGTGAAAATAAATATTATGATATTTTACAATAGATAATTTAGTTTGCATTGTATTAATATCCCATGTGGTGATATTAATCCACCCGGCCGTGGCCTGGGGGATGTGGACGTACGATAACAAGAATCCAGATATATATATATATATATCAGCACCAAAAAGAGGGGAACTCTATATGGTCTAATCCTTATACCTCGTCATATTTCTCGTAATTTACTCCATGTTGAATGTCGATTCTTTTTATAACGATGATTTATGCGTGGGTAAACATGTCTGAATGAATCAAATTTTTCTTGAGCTACTCAGGTTAGGATGTAAAATATTTGAATTTCATTTGATAAATCGAGTTCAGCTCAAACTTCAAATATTCAAAAACTCTGTCTACTGGGGTTCGAGTTTTAAATTAACCCTCTTTATTATAAAATAAATTTTATATGTTAAGTCAAGTAGAATTTTAAATCTAGCATATCTTATTGGAACTTTTGTCAATATTCTATCAAATCGATTCGAGTTTTCGAATTAAGTTCGACTTATCAAATTTTCGTCAAACCGAATTTTAAATTTAATAATTATTATGAATCGATCGATCGAGTTCTAACTAGCTTCAAGTCCAAACTACACTAATATGAACAGGAATAAAATATTGTGTCGAACTCCTGGCTTTTAACTAACTTTTTGCTAACATTTGTTTTTTAGAGAGATCAATGTGATTATTATTACCCCTACTCTTTACTAATTACTATTCAAACAATAAAAAATATAATCAACCTAAAGAAAAAACAAAACAAATATAAAACAAAATGAATTATCGGAGATGCCATTATTAGAGTCCTTGGACTTCCATTTGAGAAAATCCTTCTTAATAAGTGATTATCAAGATATCATTGGATAGTGGGAACAGAATGAAAGAAAAAGAGTACGTTGTGTGCGTATCATGCCATTCGAGTACATAGATTTTGACTTAACATTGTTTTCTCATGACATCTTGATATGTTGCCGTAAAAATTAAACGAATAATATGAAACATATTTTCAATTGATATGATTCAAGTAAGATTAATTTGTAAAAGAAAGGGGCGTCATCTTCTAAAAACATTTGTTATTTTTCGTCGACACGTTTAAGTAGGAATCTTCGCTTAAAGAGGTGAAACGGTATACCAGAAGCACTAGAAGTAAATGGCAGGCAGTAGCTAGTTTTTGACTATCTAATTTATATATCATATCAGCACTGTTTAAAGCCAATAATAATCGGTTGTGTGTACTTGTAATTAAAATATTAGTCGTATTTTATTGTGGTCAATTCCCGACTCACCTGCGCTGTATGAATTTTTTTAAACGAGTAATACATGTCCAAATTATGTTACAGAGTTTTTTTATAAATAACGTGGCATACAGAAAGTTGATAAAATGTTTCGGATATCTAACATTATTTTCTTTGAAGTTTTACATATAAGACGGTATATTTTTATTTAAGAAAGTTACTTGTTACTTGTCAATCAAGAATTATCTATAGGTGAAAAATAATTTTTAATTCATGTAATTGAGTAAAATTTTGATATTTACACCTTATTAAATATAAAATTTTTATATATTATAATATATTATAGGTCAATTTTAAAGTTATCCTATATATTTTTGTAAACTCGGATTTTTTTAAAAAAAATTGCATTTTCAACTTTTTAGATTTTGACTTATAAGGGGTTATAACTCATTTACCCAAACCGTAAGAACCTCATTTTAACTTATAAAAACATTTCCAATCCCGTATAAACCTTAGCTAAAAGTATTAATACATACTAGCTTATTGTCCGCCAGGTTTTTTTCACCGAAAGCGAAGATGGAAACAGTAAGGACAAATCTACATTCTTTAGTAAAAGTGCTCATGCAACACTGTCAATTACAATCTGATTGTGAAATAAAAAACGAGCTAAACAATTTTATTTTCAGATCTCTTAACACATAAAATATTTAAAAATTTTAATCTAAAAAGTATCAGAATCATATCTCGAGTACCCGACCTACATAAGTTGTGATTGCCCCAATATGAATATTTTTTTTGTTATGAAAAGTGAGCTATTGCAGTATTCACCATGTCATATTTGATGTTAGCATTGAGGATTACCCAAATACAAATTAGTAGTCCTTTGAAAAATTACCAGAACCCATAACAAAGAACACAAAAATATCAAAACACTAACATCCCAAATAATGGACACGACCAACAACTTGACAATTGATAATAAGTTACTCAACAAGAACACCTTCAAAAAATGAGTATAGATCTTGATTTTATTTTAAAAAAAACAAGTAAACAAGAGAGAGGATGGAAGACGAGAAAGATTTACTCAATGCGGGGATTAAGATTGAATGGCGAAAAAGTGATGGTTGGAACCCTAACTTTGGAACTGTGACTCTCAAAACTGCACACTCTTAGAAATTGTTTATTCTAATTCTCCCTGCATGGCTTTTTAATTATTTTATAATTTAATAATATTTAATATAATTAATTTGATTAAAAAATTATTTATCATTAATAAATTATAATTTTTAATAAAATAAAATAAAATATGAAAATATATTTTGTTGTTAACTTAGAATTATAATAAAAATTAATTAGAAAAATATCAACTTCTATTAACGGTTGATGTTACGGTATTTTCACGTCTTCCTCTCTTTTTTTTTGTTGATATATACTTAAATGTGAGGGTAATATATATATATATATATATATATATATATATATATATATATATATATATATATATATATATATGTGATGCTAATTTGTATTAGATTATATTTATGAATATGTTTTACATTTGAACTATGATGTATAATGTTATTTATTTTTCTAAATCGAGAGTTTAAAATATAATTTTCATTTCAATATATTTTCTCTATCAAACATTTGATGAAAATATTTATGTGATGTTACATATGTCTTATGTTGTAATTGCCTGGTTCTTTTTCAAGATATTATTTTTGAATTTTTTTGATTAAAATAATTTTGTGGATGTTAACATTTTTAAAACTATTTATTATGTAGCGATTAAATTTGGCTTATCAATTTTACTTATCATTTTTGTTTAGTATGTTGTTTAGAAAAATATTAGGTAAAAATAATTATGTAACAGTGGGATTTATATGGTTATATAATTAAATTTGGTAGGTCGAATTTGTTTTGAATTAAAAAAAATAATTGTAAGCATATATGAGTCGTCTTATAAAGGTAGATCAAAATTCTTTTTCAATTTAACGGCGCTTATTTGTCATGTACATGATCTGAGGGATGATAAGTTTTTAGTAGTAATAAAACCATACGACAGAAATATCCTCCTTACACCTATTATATATAAGGATATAAATATAATAAAAGTTATAAAAATAATATATAACAAATTTAATTTTAATGTAACATTGTTGTTATGTATAATTTTAGTCAACCCGATATGGGTTATATTTGGCAAACCCCTAAAGACATATTAAGATTTTACGTCATGTGTGTTATTAAAAGAATATATTTTATTTTATAGCAACTTTGTAATAATAATAAACATACGATTTTTAAAATATAATCCGTCAATATAACCGGCACAATCGAGACAAAATATCTTAGAGCTTCAATAAATTTTACATATATTTTAGCCGATAATTTGTAGCCAAAAGACCCTATTAAATGTTGTATTTAGTTAGGTTGTTGTATTTGGTTAGGGTGAATGAATCTGAAAGACATATATTAAGGTTTTACGTCATGTGTTACTAAACCAATATATTTTAATTTATAGCAACTTTATAATAATAATAAACATACCATTTTTAAAATATAATCGGTCAATATTATAACTAGCACAATCGGGACAAAATGTCTTAGAGGTTTAATAAATTTTAGGCAACATCTTAGAGGTTCATTTTAACCGATAATTTGTAGCCAACAGACTCAAATGTTATATTTGGTTGGGGTGAATGAATTAAAAGAAAAATATGAACCACGTTGAGAACAATTATTTATAAATCTCATTACTTTCTCCATTACATTCCTTATACTAGAAATCAC
Organism: Daucus carota subsp. sativus; assembly: GCF_001625215.2. Lineage (NCBI taxonomy): Eukaryota > Viridiplantae > Streptophyta > Magnoliopsida > Apiales > Apiaceae > Daucus > Daucus carota. Next base: position 30,603,310 of record NC_030381.2, read on the forward strand.
AGCAGCCTTCTTTCCCTCATGTACTCAATTTCTTTTTAAAATCTCATAATTACAATTTTGCACTCACCTAATTTTTTTCAAAAATTTTTTTCTATCTACATTGTTTTCATTTATTTTTAGTCATTTCATCCTCCTTACTAAATACAACATAAGAGCGTGTTTGCTGGGACTTATATGTGCCGACTCAAATCATTTTTAATTTTAAACTAAAACATATATGTTTGTGTAATAAAACAAAAGTCGGCTTAAAATTAGAAAAACTGTTTCCCTTACTAAATACAACATAAGAGCGTGTTTGTTGGGACTTTGTGCGGACTTAAATAATTTTTAAATTTAAACTAAAATATATATGTTTGTGTAATATGATAAAAGTGGACTTAAAATTAGAAAAACGGTGACCTATTATTTAACATGACTTAATATGATAAGTTGGGAGTTTAAAATGTCAATTAGGCTAATTTTGATAGGAAAAATGAGTGTAATGGAAGGAATACTAAATTACGGTCAACATAGTTTAGTTTTATATAGTTTGATTTTAATGTTTTATTTGTCAATAATTTTCTGTTATTATTTTTATTTTTCTTTATGAATTTATGATGGAATAGAATATGATTGACATTATATTATATTATTTATATATCCATAATTAATATTCAAAATTTAGAATTTAATATGTTGTTTGAAGTCCAACTTCAAACATTTACATGAATTTCTTTTATAATTTTGTATCAAAAAATAGTACCAACTCGAATTAAAATTTGTAAGGGATACATATAAAAGGAGTGATAAAAAATGATGCGTATTGCATCATATCATGTCAGAAAATAAATTATATTCTATGTTAGATTATTGATATTTATAACTAGTTTCTATGAATTACACATGTGAGGAGTTTGGTCATTATTTTTTAATTTAATCATGAATATTCTTTATTTTCATGAATATATAATTTATCATTTATATATAATTTTAAGCATTATTATTAATCAAACATTTGTATCCTTCAACTTCGCAATCATTAATTAATGGTTATTATATTATAGTAAGATAATTTACGGCTATTTATAAATTATATAAGTCAGTATTTTAATTTTTATTATTATATATAAGCTTTATTTATAAAATATGTTAATAATTTCATGTGTGACATATATTAATTTTCTGAATAACAGCTTTAAAAACAGGTCTTTCTATGCTTGCGTAAAAATCTGTTGAAGCTATCCTATATCAAATCTCATTGAAATACGTTAATATGAAAAAAATTACCCAACATTTCAAAAACGACACTTTTTTTATGGACATTCTTAGGGCAAAACAATTTCTAAGAGCACTTCCCCTAATACTTTTACCTTAGGAGAACATGTAAACCGAGAGCTCGAAGAATTAACATAACATAACTTCTGTGTGTTTACTGTATCTATCAGTTGTTCTGTTATTTCAATTCTTTAAGTTATAATCTGAGCTTAAAGAGTGAAGTTTTTGATTCAGGTTATTTCTTCCTAACCTATAACCTATATATCTAGTAGTTCTGTTAATTATTTCCCCAATATTTTGACAAGTATATATTAGCAAAAGAGTTCTTTAGCTGCATGCAAACAAGAAGCATCAATAGTATGAGGATCTCAGGAAAAATAGTGTGGTTCGTAGCGAAGTGGCATTCTTCTTCTCTGTAGAGTAGTGGTGCAAAAATTTAAGAACCTTGTATTGAACCTAGTATATGATCATATACTAGGGGAAATGGTCCCCTAGTATCATATACTAGGGGATTATTAATGTTAGCGGATAGATTGCTGCAACAATCTCTTGTCAATACCCCGACCCTAATTATACTAATGCCTATATAATTCAGCTATTTTTCCGAGTAGGCAACATAGCGAAAGGGTTTAAACATTAACCTCTCTCATGACATAGTTTGATCCCCGTTAATCAAATTCTTATCACTGTACATGACACCCTCACCACTTCAATTCTTGTCTCTTTGATCCTGTGAAATAGTCTTTTCTTATATTGTCAATGAGTTTTGCTTCAATCTGACATGTTAAGTAGAACATGAATTCCTACTCACAAAAGGATTATGGTCTTAATCCATTTTAACATGTGATTAACTAATCTATTTGTCTAATAAAACACCCCAATTAAATTAATCCAGTGATAAAATACAATTGTTAGGTTGTAATTGTCAACATACATGATCACTGCACTCTCTGCATAAAGAAGCTGTTCTTGCTGAACATATCTTTGCTCAACATATCTTCCCTTATAAATATAATATGGTCAATACCAATTTAATATATCTCCTCTACAAAATGTTTCTACATGTCGGGAGATCGTGCTACTTAACAATATCAGTATCAAGAAAAATGTCAATCCTCTGAATCTGCAGTTTCACCAGTTTCTCATGTAAAGTTGCGATGTCAACTTCTGTACAAGATTTCATTCATCAGCGGGTAACTCTGCATATTTTACAGACATATTTAGCATTACAGCTCTGTAATCACAGAAGTCCCGAAGCATCGGACACAGCAAGAACAAACAAGTTTACTCTTCGCTGAAAATAACGCAGATCTTCTACTATAAACTGCTGCTCAAATGTCTGCAATTTTACCCTGACCTAATAAAAACTGTTTCAAGCAAGTGTAAATATGCAAAATTAGATGAGATCGTTGAAGATTTTGTTCTCTGTTTCAAAGAATTCAAGGGCTCATATTTTAAACAAATTGACTTTAATACAAAGCATTTGTTCTCAGTACTTGCGAAATGTACAATTATTGATTTGATGTTCCTGCTTAAACCTACTGATTATTACTAATCACATTGACTTTCTTCTATTGCATTGGTAATGATACTACATCGTGGGTATGCATTATACAATTTGGTCATATAAAATTGTAGTACCAACCCCGTGCAGAATCAAGTGATCTGTATATAAGGGAAACCTCTGCCTTGGCAAAACCATTCCAAACTAGGCAGCTGAAAGTGACATTGAGTTGCCTAAAATGGCAAACCTTAAGGCAATTTTACTAAGTTTGGCCTTCATGGTCAGTATCATATCTACTGTTGTAACAGCAGACGATTATGGAATGTTTCTTCGGAAATCATCACCACCTCCGCCCAAGTACGAGAGACCTCCTTATTACAAAACACCTCCACCACCTTACGTCTACAAGTCATCTCCACCACCTCCATCTCCCTATATTTACAAACCCCCACCGCCATTCTATGTATATAAATCTCCTCCTCCACCCTCCTCACCACCTCCCTTCCCTCCCTCACCACCAATTAAATCTCCACCTCCGCCTTTCATCTACGGTTCTCCACCACCACCACCACCGTCTCCATTGATTCCTCCACCATCCCCTCATGTATATTCACCACCTCCACCACTATCATCTCCCCCACCTCCATTGACATCACCACCACCTCCATTATCTTCACCACCTCCACCAACATTTTCCCCACCCCCTCCTCCACTATCATCTCCACCACCTCCACTATACTCACCGCCGCCACCAACATTTCCACCACCTCCTCCTCTATCATCTCCCCCACCTCCACTAACATCACCACCTCCACCAACAATTTTCCCACCCCCTCCTCCACTATCATCTCCGCCACCTCCATCATACTCACTGCCGCCACCAACATTTTCACCACCACCTCCTCCTCTATCATCTCTCCCGCCTCCACCAACATTTTCACCACCCCCTCCTCTATTATCTCCCCCGCCTCCACCAACAATTTCCCCACCCCCTCCTCCACTATCATCTCCGCCACCTCCATCATACTCACCGCCGCCACCAACATTTTCACCACCACCTCCTCCACTATCATCTCCCCCACCTCCTTTATCATCACCACCACCTCCAACACCACAGTCACCTCCCCCTCCATCATTTTCACCACCGCCCCCTCTTTCGTCACCTCCACCCCCGTTATCTTCACCACCTCCGCCAGCATTCTCCCCACCCCCTCCTCCACTATCATCTCCACCACCTCCGATAACATCACCACCTCCACCGACAATTTCCCCACCCCCTCCTCCACTATTATCTCCGCCACCTCCATCATATTCGCCGCCTCCACCAACATATTCCCCACCCCCTCCTCCTCTATCATCTCCCACACCTCCATTAACATCACCGCCTCCACTAATACTTTCCCCACCCCCTCCTCCACTATCATATCCGCCACCTCCATCATACTCACCACCACCGCCAACATTTTCACCACCACCCCCTCCACTATCATCTCCCCCACCTCCATTATCATCACCACCACCTCCAACACCACAGTCACCACCCCCTCCATCATTTTCACCACCGCCCCCTCTTTCGTCACCTCCACCCCCATTATCTTCACCCCCTCCGCCCGCATCTTCCCCGCCCCCTCCACTATTATCTCCACCACCTCCGCCGACATTTTCCCAACCCCCTCCTGCACTATCATCTCCACCACCTCCATCATACTCACCGCCGCCACCAACATATTCACCACCACCTCCTCCTCTATCATCTCCCCCACCTCCATTAACATCACCGCCTCCACCAATATTTTCCCCACCCCCTCCCCCGCTATCATATCCACCACCTCCATCATACTCACCACCGCCGCCAACATTCTCACCACCACCCCCTCCACTATCATCTCCCCCACCTCCATTATCATCACCACCACCTCCAACACCACAGTCACCACCCCCTCCATCATTTTCACCACCGCCCCCTCTTTCATCACCTCCACCCCCGTTGACTTCACCACCTCCGCCAGCATTTTCCCCACCCCCTCCTCCACTATTATCTCCACCACCTCCATTATACTCACCACCCCCGCCGACATTTTCCCCACCCCCTCCTGCACTATCATCTCCACCACCTCCATCATACTCATCACCGCCACCTCCTCCTCTATCATCTCCCCCACCTCCATTAACATCACCGCCTCCACCAACATTTTCCCCACCCCCTCCTCCACTATCATCTCCACCACCACCGCCAACATTTTCACCACCACCTCCTCCACTATCATCTCCCCCACCTCCATTATCATCACCACCACCTCCAACACCACAGTCTCCACCCCCTCCATCAATTTCACCACCACCCCCTCTTTCGTCACCTCCACCTCCGCCAATATTTTTCCCACCCCCTCCTCCACTATCATCTCCACCACCTCCATTATACTCTCCACCGCCACCAGCATTTTCACCACCACCCCCTTCACTAGTTTCACCACCGCCTCCTGTGTATACATCACCACCACATCCCGTATATTCACCACCACCACCGCCGCCTCAACTCTCAACTCCACCTCCACATCCAATTCCTCCACCGCCTGCACCTTATTACTACATCTCCCCACCACCTCCTTCATCACTCTCTTCGCCACCCCCAACCTATTATAACAAGTCCCCATCACCTCCTCCGCCTCGTTACTACTAAAAGCCACCAACCCCCATCTCACAGACACCACACCACCCACCCCTATTTCACATACGCCACCACCCTTCCGCTATAAGTAACCTTCAACTGCTTAATTATTCTTATTCCTCACTCTGTTCACAACATAGCTCTGGATGGATACAAAGCAAAAGATGACAGATTTGGATCTAGCTTGCTTCCCGCCATTACAATTTTATGTTATTTAAATTGCTCTTTCCATTTTTGTGTTGTTTTTATTGTAATGTTTCGAATTGATACCTGATTAATTAATTATGGTGACCATATTCTAGACCCTGTTACAACTAATGTTCCACTTCAGTAAATCATATTGCCCGCAATATAAGAAAATGTTCAGTGGCTGGTATGATGGTGATGCATAAATTATCTTAAGACTGCCAAATTTCAATATGAGTAGTTGTACCTACTAAACTTGAGACTAGTAGAATTATAAAACATCCCAAGAATCCTCACAAAAGAAAATGAAATTTGATCACCTTCAGGTCACATTTTAGTGACTACAATTCGACCCAAACATTCCATATCTTCAAATTATTAACAGCAATCTCAGTCCAGCAATATCATATACATTACTAGGCTAATATGCCATCTTCTGTGATATAACCTCAATCAAACTTATTTATATTTTTGTGAGCAACAAATTAACACCATAGCTCAGTGAGATAAGTAGATGCTTAGTTTTTCCTCTGAAACCATATGAACCTCGGTACTGATTCCTCATTTACCAGATAGGCATTTGTCGTACAGCTGTTACACTTCACCAATGTTCTACCATTGGAATATCTACACATCTACTTGCTTTAGACACTAGAAACAAATTTAAACATTTTATTTTATTATAGACTGGCAAAATAGATCTGGAACATTTTTAGACTTTTTAGGCAACTGTACATGAATGCAGTATTGAATACAGTCATACACTTAGCTTGGGACGAAAATCACTGGCAGCAAATGGATTTGTAAACTCATCTGCACAAGCCATTCGTATTCTTTCTGGAGTCGCAGGATTATCAAGAGGGAACCACCCAGTGTGTCCGGCGTCAGCTCTTGCAGCTATAATCGCATCTTTGATGGCGAAAAATACAGCTGAAGCAAGAAAGAATGGAGGTTCACCTACTGCTTTAGAGGAGTGGATGGCCTTGACATTAGGAGCATCCTGTCATTTTACATGGAAATAATAAGCAAGAGAAATCTCTGGCATAGTAGTCTAGGGCATTAGTCCCTCTTATCTTTAAGACAAGAGGTAGAAAACAAAAAACAAAATGATTCAGGTGCATTTTATGAAACAGAAACAGACCAATTGGCATTATTAGTAAAATTGCACACAAGTATGACGCATTATTGTTCGAAAAACAGCTTCAATATGTATATCATGTCTTAGAGTAGTTTTCGCAAGCACTGGCCCACAAAACATAAACTGGAGAAGGGGTTTAGGGAGACAAGGGTGCTGAACGTGTTGATGAAGTCTCCATAAGACGAGAGAATTCTCATATTCTAAGCCTTAGCAGAGAGAACTACTAATAGACACTTCCACTACAGTGCTGAAATTCTGCATGTCGACATGAGTGAGCTTTTGACCTAGTCCTAGGCCAAAACAATTTTGCACCCATAACTTCACAGGTACCATGTGAATACATTTTTGGACCAGTTAGTCAGTTACTACTATAGTTTGCATATTACCTTTTTAAGAGATTAAATCAGGTTTATACCTGAATCCTGATATATAATTTTAAAAAGATTTCGCGATATAGATTACTGAGTAGTATGTCTGCAGCACATAATCATATGGCGTCAACAAAAAATATGCTACTGAATCTGACTTTTGTGACGACTTATACCAACTGTAAACATACAAAGTAACATATGGAACTAGTATATACTTTTGCTTTAACTATAACATCAAGGCAGAGATGTAACTCACTCATTATTATATTGCATACTATGCATGGATAATTAATACAGATTCTATGAGTATCGGAACATAAAAAAGTTGTACACTGTTACAAAATAAGTGACTGCAGTTTACTTTTGCAAAGCCAAGTTTACATTTTTAATTTTAACTTTACAACTAATGTAAATGATTTCCAATACTCTGTTGTCTGGATTAATTCAAATGGAACAGAATCAGATTAGAATCTAAGCATGTCAGAACTTAAGTTTAAAAGGTGGTGCTGAGGAAAATCTATGCTATACTATTACAACTGGAATAGGGTATAATTTGTAGTTTGGTTATCCCTTTTAACAACAAGCATTAGATCTTAAAACAACTTGATGAGAACCGTGATATCCAACAAAAATGAATATTTTATATTATAAATTCAATATACCACCAAAGTTTAAAATTTCAATTCCCATAACAACATATTAAAATTAAATAATTTAACTATACGATGACTTAATTTATACTTTCCTATTTAACCTCATAATTTCATTAACTTTATATATAGTTATATAAGCACAATTAAAAAATATATAAAATACTAAAGGAAGCCCATGCAATGCATGGGTTGTAAGCTAGTATGGAGTAATATTAGAGAAAGAATATTTACCTTCAAAAGTGAAACCTTGAAATTAAAAGGTAGATCATTAATAGATGGGATTTTATAGCTACCAGGCCCACTTGTGAACAAGCGGCCAGGTGAGACCCATTTATGAGCTGCATCCCCCCATTTTAACTCTTCCAAAGCTACCCATCCTAGACCCTGTATAAATGCTCCTTCAATCTGTTTCCAAATCAAAATCATAAGATAACGTAGATCAATTATTCTCTCTGGCACAATGTAACTTGAGCCATAAAATAATATTTAGATTAAACTTCAGAGTGATATTAAATTAGATGAGAGATGCCCAGTTTTGTAGGATGGAGTATGCAATAAAAAATACCATATTAGATAAATCATATACCATTGTTAATCAGCAATAAATCAGATACTCATATTATTATATAACAAGTTACTGAACTGAGCAGATAAGTACTTGATCCAATTTTGAAAAAAAAAAAAATTAGTGAATTACTTTTGGACGGGTAAATATAAGTGCATGTGTTCCCCTCTCATTGTGTGTGCACACGACATTGTTATTACAATATCTTGCAGTTGGAAAAAGGCCTTTTTGCCAGGCTATCCACCCATATCGATGTAATGATGTTCTCTTTCTTTATCAATCGCAACAGAAATTCATTTCTCTCTCATGCATATAATTACCCATTTGATAGTCAATTCTTACAATTTGGCAATATATTCCTTAGGTTGATCCATGTGAGATACCCATACACCCCGCAACTAAGGGTGAGAACAAGCTGATAAGCAACACTGTTATGCTCCATCCTTGTGCCAGCTTAGTTTAGTCTTACTTATTATTTAGCTTTAGCACACTTGAGAAAACAAAGAAATTGGTACCTGAGCTGGTTCCAGTTTGGTTACTATTTCAATTCAACCCTTCGCTGGAGCCTAGAGGCTACAACATCCCTTTATTTTACCTTTCCCTTCTCTCTTCTCATGATCCATATATGGTAATACATTATAGAAATATTTATGAAAGTGACTGCCCACCAAAGTTTCAGTATACTAGAAATACTTTTACAAAGGGGAAGTTGTGGAATCTATGGCCCCAAAAGATTTGGTCATGTTTGAATAAGATAATTGAATAACATAAGTTGCGATAAAACAGAATTGATGCAATCACAATGGTGCAGAAGAGAACCTGTCCGACATCGAGAGCTGGATTTATGGAGAACCCAAGATCCAAGCAAACATCTGCAGTCCTGGTGTGAAAATCTCCGGTCAATGTGTCGATTTCTACCTCAGCAAAAGCAGCTCCATATGTGAAGTAGCTGAATGGCTTCCCGTTGCCAATTTTCCAATCAAAGCCAATATCAGGTGTAATGTAGAATCCATGGGCTGACAAATCTATTCTCTCCATGTGACAAACATTTGCCAACTGGTGCAGAGGAAGACACACTTTAATATCAATATAAACATGAAGATATAGTGTCCATTGTCACTTTGCTAGATATTTCTCACTTTGGTATACCACAGTTCACATATGCATATACAAATTACTAGTTTCCATTATTTATAAATGGGTAAGGCTCAAATGAGAACTAGCATTTTATGTACATTTTATTTATGTGTTCTGTAAATATTTTTGCACCATTTTTTTCTTTAATTACATAAAATATTCTCATGATTATTTTTTTGTTTACATAACACATCAATTTCTATTGAATATTGTCATGATTTTTATAGAACACCAATTATAGAACATCTATATTCTTTACTGAACATGTCTTTAAATATTTTTTTTCATACTTCTTTTTAAATGGACGCTTTTTTCAGTATTGTGTTTTATTTACAGCACATGCATTTTGGATAATAGATACTATGAACTTACAAATAAGAAGTGTTCTCCACCAAATTAGAGTATAAAACTTAATGTAGGTCCTTAAATCTAATCAAGTCACTACACACAATTAAAATACACCCTCTCACACATGATCTCACTTAATCCCCTTTGTTACCCCTAACCACTGGGCTATCCAATCGTGCTCCATTGGTTTCTATTTTAGTTTCTATCTAGTAGTTTCTACTGAAGCAAGACTATATATATATCACTTGAGTGGAGAAGAGAGAATTCCTGTTGAGTAACAATGTAACATGAGTTAATATTTTGTTAGTGATATAATTTATTAACAAAACGTTCACATGCAACAAACAAATATTACAAATTATTAATTTTAGGAGCCTATCATAACATCACAATTTGAAGGCAGCTCATCCCAAGATATGGTAGAGATATATACCTCAGGAAAAGAACAGATATTATGTTTTAAAGCAATCGGTTGCATCCTTGCTTTTAGTTGCTCGCATGCATCTAACACTGCAGCTCCGTACATATCAGAACTAGCTGAAGCTGCTGTAGGTGAGGCGTTGGGAACCTGAGTTGTCGACACATATAAATCAGAAGATTTTGAGGTAGTTGTCTAATACACTTTCTACATGATTGTAATATTAGCAATTTGAAACACCAAACTAATGTGGCTACATGGAAATACTTGTTATCATATGTATTACAAAATGAAGTATATACTGCTAGCTATCTAAGTAAACTAAAACATATAAGACACGGACACGAAGAATAGTAGCAGTAAGAATTCTTCAGGTAGTGAAACAAAGTACATAGTGCAAAACAAGTTAGGCAACTAAAACATAAGAATCATAGATATATATACATGGGGGGGGTGGGGGGGGGGGGGGGGGGGGATGATTGTCTTAAAAGCTTCCGCGACAGAACAGATTTTACAAGAATTTTATTAGAACAGATCACGAGTCCAGAGTGACTAATTTGTCATGTACAATATTAGTTTTAGTTTGAAAATCATGTTAGCTAAGGTGATTTAGTTTAATGATTATGTTGTAATATATTGAATAACTGTAATAGTAACATCTTATATGATAGATTCTGCTTATTCTTGAATAGAGGTAATAGCACATCTTATATGACAGATTCTGCTTATCTTCAATGTGTCATAAATATTAAATTCCTTGTCATTTCTCTGGCCTCATAGGTCCTTATCACTAACAATTTGGTACACTAATTTTTCACCATATTTGTCTCGCTAAAATAGTCATACCAACCATTTTTTTGTGCTCGTTAATCGTTATCCTCTCACACAAACTATTAATAGCATCGATCTGCAACAGACAAATTCCTAGTGTTCACACAATGTCATTGACACCTAAGTGGGCAACACTGCAAAGTATCATCACCAACAGAAGATTCTGTTTTGGCTTTAAATTACTTCACAAGTTAAAGGATTCATCATAACTTTCAAAAAGTTGGGTTATAATTCTTTATATACTGCAATTGTATATACAAGTACAACAAAGAAAAAATCCCTACCAAAATGGATGCATACCTTGTCGGTACTTGTTTCTGATATGAATACAGAACTGAGAGGAATATTGAAGCAAGAGGCAGCAATTTGAGCAACTTTTGTGTGCAAACCTTGCCCCATTTCGACACCCCCATGGGTAACTAAAACAGTTCCATCTGTGTAAATCTGAACAAGAGCGCCCGCCTGCAGCCAAAGGGAAGAAACAAATATTGCTTGGACAGTAGACACTTCAAATGTACGTACGCAAATTAAAAAATAAACTGATTTCTTTCTCTGTGCCAATAGAGTACTGTTAATGGGCAACAAGATTGAGCTCAGGGGTGACCATGGAGGATAAAGTAAATTAATTATTTAGTGTCAGACACTATATAAGACAGGATATATGTTTACAGCTCTCCTAACTATCTGAACATCAGTGTAATCACAATATTACAGTCGAATTTGGCCTTGCAAAATCCAAATAAACAGTGTGAAACCACCGAGAACATATACTGAAACCATTCTAAATTAAAATCTGGGTAGTGAAGCACAAAATTCTCTATTGATAGTTAAAACATAAAATAACCTGATTCATGAACTTGGTAGTAAATGAGATCCCAAACTTTGTCGGAACCATAGCGATTCCACGTTTCTTCCACCTGTTCTGCAGATTAAACTGTTCCACATTCTCCCTGGCACTTGAATAGGCAGATGATGTTTTCAATTCATTCCATAATCTCTCTAGAGTACAATGTTCGATTTTCTGCCCAAAATGCAATACTGATCCCTCACTAATAAAATTAATTTCCTGAAATTGTGACATTTAAAAAATATTAAAAAACCATGCATGCCTAGAATAGACATAACAATAGTTATAATTACCTGATTATCAAAAGAAACTGACTTACCCTTATAACTTCTGGACTTCTTTGAACTTCCATTGCAATTCTTTGTATCCAGTTTTCGGTAATTAGCATGCCTTGAGGACCACCAAAACCTCGGAAGGCAGTGTTGCTAGGAAAATTTGTAAAACAAACTCTTCCTTTGACCCTGACATTTGGTATCTCATAAACATTATCCGAATGAAACATAGCACGCTCGAGTATAGCAAGAGAAAGGTCAAGTGAATTTCCGGCATTGTTGAAAATTTCAAGATCCAGTGCAAGCACCTTCCCGTCATTTGTAAACCCAACCTGATCATATAAATTTTTTGGGTGGTTAAAAGTCATACAAACCTTTCCTAGAATCTTTCAAAAGAAAAAGAAAACTTATTTGCAGAACACGTTTCAGCAACAATGCTACTTTGCTAAATCAACATTAACAACCTTTCAAGAGATTTATCACATGGTAATTGAAGAGGACATAGTGAATGTAAGATTTTAGGACAGAAAATAATTTACTATGAAGCAGATGGAAGAATTTTCTTTTTTCTCTTCTTAAATTTCCTGAGAATTTACATAGAAAAATGATAAAGAATTTTTGGACGTTTTGATCAGGTTAACAAGGTACTTATGTTCCACCATTCTGGTATCCTATATTCCAATAGATACAACACTCTTGTCAAATTTATTCATTTAAAATATAAGAAAAGAGTACCTTGTAATTTCCCAGAAAGCTATGCCGCTGCCCAGTAGTCATCATATCTATGTCCCTGTCTAAAGTGAGTTTCACAGGGCGCTTAAGCAGATAAGATGGAACAGCTGCCACGGCAGCAAGGAAACCTGACCTTGTCTCCTTCCCACCAAATCCACCACCAATTCTTTTGGTCTTGCATACCACTTTGGACATTGGAAGCCCAAGAACATGAGAAACATACTTTTGGTGCTTTTGAGGGGCCTGAACACGAAGAGTAGGATACTCATAGTTTGATGAGTAATGAACACATGGGGAAGTACAAACTCATAACATCAAATTTAGAACTTGAATAATTCGAATGTAAACTCTAATTTTGGTAATAGACCTCGACCATTCAAAAGTGTATTAAACCAATAATTTTCAACAAAGAAGACCTCAAGATATAGGTGAAGGGGGCTTTTATTGGAGATAACTATCCAAACAAAGTAGAAAAGAATGTCCGATAAATATCAGAACTGAAAAGGACAAATAATTTAATGAGAATAAGAAACTGATGATTTAACAATATGTGAAGCAGAAAAGATCTGCCAAGAAAGTTCACATGTAACATTAAGGACGTAACATGAGATCTGTACGATTTTAAGTGATCCAGTAGATTGTCTCAATTCACTGATGTGAGAAATTATCTCACTCAATTTGCATGAACCTATATCGAAAATTAATTCTCAAACCATAATTTTTGACTTGAAATCAAATGTTTTCAGTTATCTAACATAGATCAGTCATATTTACATGTGTGACATGTCAATATTATCTAAGACCTGCAATGTTAAATAAAAACCATTCAAGTGTTGCGCAAATTAAAAATTTGGTATGATGTGAACTTCTGTTGCACAAAGCTTGACCAGAAAAGAAGTAGGCTTTTTTAATATATAATTTAAAGCAAACAAAACATACTTGAGTTGATGAGATCATGTGGACTTCATTGCCACCATCGATTGTCCATACCAAGCTGCTATTTGGCTCCAAGTAGAAGTGCTCTTGACCGCCAATCTGGACCTGCCCTTCAATTACCCTGTCACATTCACCAGATTGGAAACAGAGTTCTACATCCCCTTTGGTCAATGTTCTTTCCGTGTTCGGATGAAAGCTTTTATTTTTAACAGCATCAGCTATTGATAAAATTGCTGGCAAGTCTTCATATTTAACGCGAACTTTTCCAGCAGCGTTTCTTGCATTTTGGTGTGTATCGGCTACAACAACTCCTATTGCCTGGAAAATATATATTAATATTATGAGCTAAAGTGTATGTTGATGTAGGGGAAACAAATTATAGGAAGAAAAGAAGTATTTACAATCAGCATCCCTGCAAAAATAGTAATTCGAAACTTTATTTACAATTTCGGGAGAATTTGGTAACACGCCACGCGATGTGAGGAGATAGTTCCTCATTTATGAAGCTCCGCCACTAAAACTTCTTATTTAAGATGAATCATCTATTACAGAGAATGAAATCTATACCTGACCAACACAGGTGACAATATCTGTAGCAAAAAGCTCCTCATCTGCAATAACTGGCCCAATCATCTTATCTCCAGGTATATCCTTAGCAAAAAATATACCTTCGACTCCTGGTGAACTCTTGGCTTCTGAATCATCTATAGAAAGGATACGAGCATGAGGTTTCTCACTCAATACCATAGCAGCATGTAAACTGTTGGGCGGCATCGGTGCATCATCTGTGTACTCAGCCTCTCCAGTCACCTGGAAATATATATGTATGGTCATTAGACACAAGGGTATGTTTTGAAAATAATCAACAAAGTTTAGGCACATGTGACATAACAAACACCTAATATTATGAACCCTGATATATGATTCAAATTTAAGTTACTAAGAACTTTTCAGATAAAACCATGAAGGGGCTTCGCAGAAGGCAGACCCGAATTAGTGATTTTTACTGCCATATGTTGTCATTAAATAAGCTTTATTTTTAATTTTTTGAGTAAATAGAGTAATAGTGACTTAAGATTAATAGAGGGCATAACAAAACATGTTAAAACTTAAAACATAGATATGAAAAGATCAAAACATTTCAGGCAGCTGTATTTTGAAATTCTTATCTCTGTCCTGAAGAACTCGGTCATAATTATATCCCTCATATACCAGAAACCTTACCTCTTAACCAAAAAAATCAAAAGTCATATCCTAATATGAAGAGGCCAAATTAAATTAAGTAATTAAAAAGACAGAAGATAAATCCAAATGAACAAGATGCATTACAGAACATATTCACTTACTGGCTACAGCCTACAAGAAATGGATCAAAACAGAAATTCAACACATTGGCATAACTACTGTTCTGTCTAAAATAAAAAGCAAGGACTATGTAAATACAATGATCTTACTTGTAGTCTGGCTGATAGATGAATCTCAGGAGATCCCACAGAGTTCCCGTGTTTTCTAATCTCGAAGTTCTGACTTCCTATGACGCTTGGCCGATGAAACGATTGCACAGCGGATAAGTAAGATGATGGCATGCGTTCCATGAATGATTTCTGTCCTTCCATTTGATATGAGATCCACATGAAGAATTTAAAAAAGAAGCTCGAGGTCAAAGATTTTCGGAACTCAACCATACCTCCAGGTGCATCTTCCTTAATTACAATATCTTGTTCCAAAACCTTAAGAGCACCCAGCAGACACTCTCTATTCCAACTCTTTCCAATAAGGAAATCTTTAGTTCTTGATGCAGAAAGAGAGAGAGCAGCAACGCCACCATAGACGATTGATGCATCTGAAACAATCCACTGCTGATCCTTTTCCTCGAGGAAAACACGCATCGCAGAATTTACAATTGCAATATCATCATCTCTCCGATGAGCTTGCTTAAATTCTTTAACAAGTTCAAATGGCCGAGTCCAAGGCAAGAATACTGAGAGTAGAATCTCACCAGTGGTCAAATCCACCTTACGATAGCTCAGGAAGAATTTTTCTGCCAGTGTTGTTCTAATGTTTCCTTTGCAGTCAATTATTCGGAACGTTGCTCCTGCAGCCATCCAGAGAGGGTTTAAGTCTGATATTGGGCTTGCAGTACAGATATTTCCACCAACTGAAGCAACATTTCTAATCTGTTTCCCTGCAAACCATTTTATCTGTTCAATGAATGCCCTACAAGCAGAAGTTTCATGAGAAGCACGTTCTTTAGTAACCTTCTGAAGAATCTCGAGAAATTCAGAGAGTCTAACAGAAGAGCCAATCTCCAATCCATTTTCAGTCACATTTACTAAATTAAGTTCTGGTACATGTGTAACAGATATCAGAACAGGGTAATGGATTCTCTTTAGCCTCATCTCGATTCCCACCTCAGTGTTACCTACAACTAATTTTGCATCAGGATATCTTGATCGTAAGTCTAGAACATGTGACAGTCTTGAAGGTCGGTACCACTTCAGCCCTCCAAATCCTCTCATACTTAAGTAGCTCAATTTCCGCAACAACAACTCGGGAGGGAATATGAGCTCTTTATTGGTGTATGCACTTCCACTAATCTCACTGTAAGAAACAGCTTTATAATAATTGTTCCCCTCACAACTTTGTTTACTGGTTTCTTCAGTGCTTGCATCTTTTGGGCCACAGGAACATGGCTTACCAGTTCCAGGACATATGAATTCACCCACTTTAGTCACTTGAGATCCTTCGGTGTATAACAAATCATCTGTTTTGGAGAAGACTCGAAATGCATCCACAATTGGTCTGTAACCTGTGCATCGACACAAATTTCCAGCTAGACTTTCTTCAATTTGTTCTTCAGTCGGAGGTGTTCGACTTGATCTTAATAATGCATACAAGGACATGACAAAACCAGGAGTACAGAATCCACATTGTGATCCGTGAGAACGTGCTAATGATTCCTACAGAATTTCAGGTAACACATTTTAGTAGTCTGGAGAAAAATTGTGTATAATCAATTTCATAATTACTAGCATAATTTTACAGAGTAAAACATGATTTCAAAATATATTAACATCCATTCAGTTCCCTTCTTAATACTACAATCAAATCATTCATGTGGCCATGAATTTTTTTCACGTAAAAAATCGAGCAAAACATTTGGATTCAATAGTTCATTCCATCTGCTAACAACATCACACCAGACGGACACAGGTATTCACCGCAGCCAGTACCACCCCAAATAATGTCAAGGCATATAATCTTGACATAAAAACATCATTTTTCCCAATAATAGATACCATGTATTCGAGTTTCTAAAGGTCAAAAATCTCTCTTCTTTTTTTGAATGTTCACCATTTACAAGTGTTCTTTCACCCGATTAAATCAAGTACATATTGCTACAAAGTCAGTGTTCAAATGTTTCCAGTGCATCCAAAGATACTATTAACTCGTATGAAGAAATTCCAAATTATTTGTTTCTTAATGAAATTTAAATGTACTAAAAGACTTTGGCCACTCAACACGCTGAAGATTTTTCTCAGTTGAATTGTTGATGAGTAGTAAACAAGGAAAAATGGATATACGAAACAAGTCACCATGTCTGTCTGCAAATGGTTAAAGTAATATGTCAATGGTCACTGAACAAGTTTAAAACCTTGAGACAATTAAATATGTACACTTCATATTGACAATTAAAGAAATAGCTTTCTGGAGTATGGTTTGCTTACATTAGGCCTCACTGGGATATTGACTTACAGCTAACCTCAGATTCTAAAACTAAAATATAATTCATATTTTAAAATTGCAGACCCATTATAAATTATAAGAACATGGTACAAGAAAATTTTTATATAAAATATATACTTTTATACCTGAACTGGATGCAATCCATGTCTTCCACTCCCAACTCCTTCCACCGTAATTACATGCATACCTTCTACTGTATAGAGAGGAGTGAGGCAAGCATTGACCGCATGGTGCCTAGAAAATAAAGTTACACTAAGAAAGCCATGCTTATCTAGAAATTGGTATACAGAAGTAGTGAAATGGTCGGCTGAAGTAAGATGCACATTTCAGAGAGCCACCACAAACTGGTAGCTGGTAGGATTGACATTATATGTGTACTTCAAATAATAGGGCAAGACATGTTGACAAATATAAGCAAATATAAGTAGTGAAGGGTAAAACTATTAAATATCATACAACGAAACATGTACCAGCATAATACATGATTCCTACATAAACATATATTGCCAGTGGTAACCACAGATATCCACAAGTTGACTGGCTCACAAGCAAGATCACATAAGCACATCTAAATTTCTCATCCCTGTCACTGATGAAAGACAGTATGATTAGGAACAATAATGTATCAACATAGCACCAACCTGTACAGAGGGTATACATTGATTTTTTTTATTTTTTTTTTGCTATGGTCCAGTTAAGAAATTTATGTACTCACGCACACATGCCTCCATCAAGGCTTAAAACCTCAACCTCTTATTACCAAGAGGAGGGAGCTATCCACTATCTAAGCCTTGTCAATGAGTAAATATTAGTTACTGCTTCTTTCAGTCTCCAGGTGACAAGTAATATGGAGAACCGATATTTCAAAAATGTGAACAAATAGTCTCACACACTTTACGTTAAAGTCGTCAATTAAAACGTTTACATTTATTCACATAACAAAGGACACAACTGCATTTGCCTTCTTCCTCCGTACAGAAGAATGGTAATTAACAGATTTCTTACCTCGTAGCAAAAGGAGTACTGAATAACCAGATCAAAGTAATTTTTTAATTATATAACTCATACATAACTTAGTCCTTCAACAAAAATTTGGAAGCAAAATCAACAATGACACATTACAAATATTATTGTTGGTTACAGAGAAGAACAAGTAATCAAATTAGTTCATTCGGAGTAGTGAATGAGGTTAATATAGTCATAATTTGGTATCATGAAAGGGTATTTACCACTACAATTATGCCTTCCCTAAAAGTGTGCAGAGGGTAGTAGATGGGAAACTTAACTAGCAGTCCGGTCTGCAAAAAAGTGAAGGTGGCTTTTATAATTTAGGGGTAAGTTTATTTATACAAAATCCACTCGGAATGCTCAAGGCATGCTTAATTAGTTGCATGTAAACTGAAGCTAATAAATTATAAAGTGGTTTTGACAATAATAAAATGAGAGTTTTTGGGTTACAGTAGAAATTTTAATAGAGTATAGTGACTAGGACGTTTTCACTTCCAGATGCCATTAACTGTATACACTATTAGTACATGATCTTCTCAAGAGGTTACAGGAATAAAAATATCCCAACTACGGTAAAATTATGGACTAGAAGCAGATAAGGCTTCTGGTTTATGATGTTTGTAGATGCAGTTATAGTATCAAGAAAATACACATACCGACACCTCTTCAAATTTTCGTTGAAATAAGAAACCATCACAGTGCATGCCCCACAACCGCCTTCACCACAACCTAGCTTTGTTCCTGTCAGACCTACATCTAAATCATACAAACGAGATAATTAAGTTAGACCTTTAACAAGAAAATATACTGTGATATGCGGAACAATAAGAAACAACTTAATATTAAATACAACAAACAGATAAATGAAACAGACATCCAAGAACAGAAGCCGCACTTTTGAAATTTAATGAAGAAATTTTGAACAAGCAAAGGGCTTCTCTTTTACACTTTAGACATGGGATATCCCACTTTATGTTAACAACCACACTCAAGCATTAAGATTAAATTACAATAAGAATCCAAAACAACGTAAAATTGTGTTTGGAACATGAAATTCATTTAAAATTGGATTGCCATTTTAAGTTTTCATTTTCATGCTTAAGTTTAATTACATTGGAATTTAATCAAATCCAAATTCATTTGATCATCCAAACATGTGATTTCTTCAAGTCCAGAATTCGAATGAATTCCAAGTTCCCAAAAATCCATAGGCAAAATTATTGTCTTTAAATATCACTACATGGAGACTCTATACTTGTAAGAAGAAGTAAGAATTCACATGAATTGTGCTTCAGTAATTTTACAGCAATTACATACTTATATACCATCAAGAGCACAAAACAAATACCATTAAACCGATACAAAAATACCAAAAACATAGCTCCACTCAAGTAAATATTTCAAAGTACATGATCTCCTCATAAAGAACCAAATAGTACGGTATCAATAGTCCCTCGAAATATATAACACTGTCACTATCAATCATATGCCTCCTTCGATAATTCCCTCGAAATATGTACTTATTCTCTATCCTAACTCCCTCCAGTTCAAAGTTATTGGTAAAAAAACAAGAACCTCGAAACGTCAATTCCCAAGAGTTCACCCTCTAAAATACTTAACTCAAAACTGTCCACCACTAAAGGCACTTGTACTTCCTTACGCTCATCTAAATCAAGAAACACAGTATAATCACCTAAAGATCATTTCACTGATTCAAGAATTCCATCATAACACACACAAACCAAAACTAATATACTCATACAAAAACCAAAAAAACTTATACAATATTCATATTCCTTCATATAAAAGATGAGAATCCAGTATCTTCAAGACTTCAACCCACAAAAAATACATAAACATATTTATTTATTTTTTAAAATAAAAGGGTTGTTACCTCTAAGATACTCAAGTAAAGTCAAGTGAGCTAGCCCATCTGGGAGAACTCTACGAACCCCATTAACATACAAGATCGCTTCGTTTGATTGTTCAACTTCTTCTTCGTTCTTCAGTGATCCCATCTCTCTCTCTTTCTCTCTCTCTGTGTAAATATTTTTTTCTATATTTATAAGCACACGCGAGCAGAAGAGTAATAATGTTGATTTTTAGTCTTTGGACCAGTTTGTTTTGTCTTGCATTATTCAGTTCAACATGTAACGCTAATCTAGTCTAGGTTATGTAATAAGATAAGGCGAAGATATGATAAATGAGCATTTTATGTAGTAATATTTTATAGAGATGGGATAACTTTAGCTCTCAAAATATGTAATTTCGATAAGTATATAAATATTTTTATATATGTAATATATTTTTTTTTAATATGAAGTCATGTATTTACATGAATTTAGGAGTGCTTCTCGATTAACAAGAATGATATATATATTTCCATTTATCACATCGTGTTTAGAAATTAAGGGGTACTTAACTGAGATTTTGAAAAAATTTGAAAAATGTATCAAAATTTTAGGACATTCAACTATGATATTAATTTATACTACAAAATCTAACAATATTCAATCAGTATCTAAAATTAAAATAAAAAAATCGATATTTTATTTGAGATTATTTAAAATCCTTTCGAATCGAAATTGATATTTAAAAAAATATGAAACTCCAACGAAGTATTAAGATTTTAAAGTATTATATTTAGTTATAGAGTAACTACATCAATCGTACGACATTTTATCTAAAATCTTCATAAATTTAAAATATAATTGAGTAAATCAAATTAAACCGGACCGAAGGCATAGGTTTAATCTATAAATATGGGTAAGAAGTATAATTACGCAAGCAAAGTACTTGAAAGAGGCGGTCACCGTCATAGATGTGATGACAACTATATTACATGAATCTTATCGTCTCCTTCGTTTTGTTACTGTTTCGTTATATTTGGTTCTTTACTATACTTCCTAGAAAAGGAAAATTTTAAACTTATCAGCTAAAAAGCTTTGTTCCAAAAATATAGGGATGTTTAATTCGGTGGGTATAAATTTTGTTAACATAATAATAAAATATTTTTTTTAAATGGTTTTTTATATTTTTAAAATCAAATTTCAAAAACTAAAATAAGTCACTAAAAATTTATTCGGGTGTTTGGGTGCAAAGAAGAAGCGCTTTTTCAGCCGAAGAAGTCATTTCCATATTCTTAGTTGCGTTTGGACAAATAAACAGCGGAACTTATTTAGAGTTTATAAGCGGAAGTTGGAAAGCCAGGTTTTATAGTTTTTCTTTTCCTCCTTTGTGCTTACATGGCATACTGGCATACTGGAGAGGACTTGATGCTTACATGAAAATTTATAATATATACTATTGTAATATTATTTTTTAAAATATATATTTATGACTAAAATTTTATAATAATAAATTTTGCTTTAGACTAAGTTGATTTTTATTTTGAATAGTATTAATTTATAGATTCAAATTATAAACAATCAACTAAACGATAAATTATAGGTAAAATTATCCAAACACATAAAAAATTTATAAGCGCCACGACACTTTAATAACTTATAAGTCGTGACTCACTTATCACTTATAATCTATTTCTTCACTTTAAGCAATAAGTAACTTTTTTTAAGTTAAGCCAAACGGCCCCTATGATTTTCAACTTTTTATATTCCAACTTATAAGTCGGAAATTGACTTATAAACTTTACACAAACAATACGAATAGGCAAGGTTGTAAAATGATTCAGATGAAAACGAATACCGCTCAATCAAGTATCGGATCATATTATTTTTACATTGTTCAGATTTAAGTCCGGGATCATTAAATTTTTTTTTTTTTTTTGACAATGAGAATGAATCTCAACGAAAAGATTCGGCAATTCACCGTGATAATTCTTTCATTCAAGAAAACTTATCATTTAACCATTGGACATGCAAGATGGCCGGGGAAATTTAGACAATCCTATCCTATATTATAATAGTTGAGTCTACCACACTCCAGTTAACCAATAAGAAAAGAGGGATTATTTTAGGACCAATAAGAAATTAATCCTAAAATTTAGACCAATCAAATTATAACACTCGTTAATTAACTTGAGCTTCAACCATGGTTAGTGGTAACAAGTTAAGAAATTGATCCTAAAATTTAGACCAATCAAATTATAACACTCTTTTAGTTAATTAACTTGAGCTTCAACCATGATTAGTGGTTAAATTTTATTTTTTTAATAATAAAAGACCAACCTAAAATTTAGACCACTTAAAATTTAGACCAATCAAATTATAATATTCTTTCTATTATTTATCTAAAATTTCAATCATAATTAATATTTAAATTATACCAGTGAGACGATATTATAAAGGGAAAATAGATTTTTTTGCCACCCAACTTATTATTTGTTTAGAAACCTACCACTGAACTATAATTTTTTTCTTTTTTGCCACTAATGTTAGGTTCGGATTTATTTTTTGTCACTAACGTTAGGTTCGGATTTGATTATTAACACTGTGTTATTCTTTTTAGAGTTAATTGCATTTGGCACCCTTTTGATTTCAGCATGTTGCACATTGCACCTAATAGTTTTGGAATAAACACTATGCAGCCCCTTACTTTTAACCCGTAGACACTTTGCACCTTTTTCGTTATTTTCTGCCGTTACCGTTAACTTTTGAAGGGGTATTTTGGGAAATTTTATTATATTTAATTAAAATCAGACCTTTATTTAAATTTCCCGACCATCTAAACGATATTTTTCGGAAATTTATTTTTCGGTAGTCTGCAATATAATAGTGATCTGTGTCTATATCTTTATATGTAGTACTCCATATGTGTCCTAGGTAGTTTATCTTAGAGGACGAGAGTACGGATTTTCTTACTCAGAAAGGAAATCTCAAAATTAACTTATGGAACTATATTTATAAAAAGTGGGAACCTTAAAATACGTGACAAGTAGTGGTAAATAACTATAAAGTCAAGTGATACTATATATTTGTGAAGTCTTAAAATAATTCATAAAACTAAATTTTTTAGGTTCTTAAAATGCCTGTTAAACTCTCATACTTCAAGGTAAACTAGCTAAGGGACATATAGATAACTGTATATAATGTTATAGACACATATCATATCACCATAATATTGCAGACTACCACTATGTTTTTATAATGCTTAAAATATAACATATTGTTAATAATCAAATCAAAACATAACGTTAGTGACAAAAAAAAATCCAACGTTTTTTTAAGGAAAAAAAAAACCAACATTAAATTTTATACAGAAAAAATAAAATAAAATAATTTTTAAAATTTTTTGGAGTCTCAAAATGCGTGTCCAACTCTCGTCCTCCAAGGTAAACTACCTAGGACACTAAGATATAGACACATATCAGATCGCCATTATATTGCAGACTAACACTATATTTTAATAATACCAAAAAAAATAACATAGTGTTAATAATCAAATCCGAACCTAACGTTAGTGACAAAAAAAAGTCCGAACCTAACATTAGTGACAAAAAGGAAAAAAATTATAGTTCAGTGGTAGGTTTCTAAACAAATAATAAGTTGGATGACAAAAAAATCTATTTTCCCTATTATAAAACAAAGTAATTAAGCACACCAAAGACCGTTGGACCAATAAGAAATTGATCCTAAAATTTAGACCAATCAAATTATAACACTCCTTTAGTTAATTAACTTGAGCTTCAACCATGGTTAGTGGTAACAAGTTAAGAAATTGATCCTAAAATTTAGACCAATCAAATTATAACACTCTTTTAGTTAATTAACTTGAGTTTCAACCATGATTAGTGGTTAAATTTTAATTTTTAATAATAAAAGACCAACCTAAAATTTAGACCACTTAAAATTTAGACCAATCAAATTATAATATTCTTTCTATTATTTATCTAAAATTTCAATCATAATTAATATTTAAATTATACCAGTAAGACGATATTAATAAAACAAATTAATTAAGCACACCAAAGACCGTTCTACATGAACCCTGAGTCATGAAACTCCCTATAATAAACCAACTTACTCCCTATAATAAACCAACTTAACCTATTCCTCCACAGCTTCGTATTCAGGTGGCTCTACACAAGACAGAGAACAACTAAAAAGGTGGAATATAACAGAAAGACTAAAATTCCGATAACAGCAATTTTAAGACAAAATTTTCATTATATTGGTGGCTGAAAATAGATATAAAATTCAAATATATTCATTTTTTTAAAATTTTAATTATGTAAGTGAATTTTTATAAATTTATACTTTTACGACATGCTTTATTGAATTTAATAATTTATATTATTTCATAAACAAGTTAGGTGCCTCGAATTTTCTAAAATAATAATGACTGATATTACGGGATGCACATCTCCAATCCTAACGACCATAATCCAAAATTACCTAATTCAGTACGGGAAACTGAAAAAAGTTATGACCTCCCGCCCGCTCCAGTCCTCATTCTCTAACCTGCTCCCAAATCCTCATATATATTATAAAAAATTATATATAAATATTACATAATTGGTGAAAATATTATAATTTTATACGAGTCCACCCCTAAATTTTTATATGACTAATCGATATTTATAATTTTAGATCAATTTGATAGATCTTCTTTTAAATTAGGCGAATCTTCACACCCTACAAATTAGAACGAGTTTTTTAAATAAACATCAATCATTTTTATAAGTATAAATATATAATTATAATGAGAGAAATAATATAAAATCAAAACAAGTTAGCATTCAGAATGACCAGTTTTTAGAAATCTCACAGTGACTTTGTAGTTTAACATGACAAAATTTTCATTATATTAGTGGTTGAAAATAGATACAAAAATCAAATATATTTATCTTTTCAAATTCATAATATTTATTTTCCCATAAGTAAATTTTTACCAATCTATATTTTTACTGCATGCTCTACTGAGTTTAATAATTTATATTGATTCATAAACAAGTTAAGTGCATACAAATTTTCTAAAATATGTCTATAAAGACTAATCATGCAGATATAAACGAATTTATGCTTTCAAATTAAATAAATTATATATAATAATAATGACTGATATTAGGGGATGAATCCACCCGATCCGATTAACCTTAATCTGACATTACTTTATTCAATACGGAAAATTAAAAAAAGTTATATATATATATATATATATATATATATATATATATATACTATAAAAAAAGTTTATATGTAAATATTGCGTAATTGTTGGAAATAATATAATTTTTATATGTACATCTTTTGTACTCTTATCAGTTTTCAATATTTTATATTATAAAAGCGAATTAGTTTAGATCATCATCGGTGCAAATTGAAACTAAACCGAGATAATTTAAATTATGGGTCTGAAACCGGGAGCTTGGATTGTATTCCGCGATCTCTAAACAATAGTCGATCAATATACTCCCTCCGTCCCTGCCAATAGTATACATTGGGGGGCGGAGATGCGACACAGATTTTAATGCCTCAATAAAGCATAGTTCTGTAACTTATTTTTAAGATTTTTAATTTTTTTATAAAGATATGAATAAATTCTAAAAATAAATTATGGAACTATATTTCATAAGAGTCTTGAAACGTGTGCCGAGTAATGAAAATGAAACGTATACAATCGAATGGAACGAAGAGAGTATGATATTTGATTGAAAAGAAAATAAGGTTATTTCATTTAATATAATACGATAATTAGAGTATTTAAGAAATAATATTATTTTAAAAAAAATATTATACCTATATTATATAATTAAATTTTATAAATAATATATACTTAATTTTATAAATAAGATCAAAATAATATATATTTGATTTTATAAATATACAAATTTATTTTTATTTTATAAAAATAACCGTTCGGTGCGTAGCACGGGTAAAACGCTAGTAAAATTTTAATGTCCGAAAAGAAAAACCCGTCTTCTTCCAAGCATCCTGAAAGTATAAACAATGGAACAAGAATAATATAAGTCAATATATACAACAACTAATATATATTACAAAATTAAGGATAATATATCCAATAATAAATAAATATTAAAAACACTTGTATATTATTCGGGATGGGAAAATGAAATGAAATGAAATGAAATAAAGTCCAACCAAAGATGGATCTTTGGTTACACACTAAGAAAAAAATAAAATATTGAGAATTTAATAAATCAGTCATTAACAAGCCAACAAGGTGGCACTTAATTGAAGCCAACAAAGTGGCACGTAATTGTATCTTACAAGCCAAAAAAATCCATTAATCATGGTCACCCGTAAATGGTACAAATTAGCCATCAATGAAGGCACAATTAACATACGAATTAACGAGTAAATGAGAATAAAAACGTTTCCTAACACTTTCAAAAAAATTCCATTTATACAAAAGAACAAATTTTAATGTGATAAAGTAAATACTAATTAAGAGTAATAAACAGTGTTCTAAAAGTCGGCGATTAATCGGGATTAATCGCCGATTAATCGCTGTTCGGTCGGTCACCGTCTCGATTAAGCGTTAATCGGTAAAAAATTCGTTTTTTCAGAAAATCGGTCAAAATCGGGATTAATCGGTCAAAAGTCGGGATTAATCTGAAAAAGTCGGTCAAAATCGGTAAATTTAGAAAATTTTAAAATAAAAAGTAAATTTTTTTTAAAATTTTAAATAAAACAAAAGGCACGGAAATGACAAAACACAAGAATTAAAGTTGTTTTTATTAACAATATTAATTCCTAAACTCTAATTACATAAATTTGCAATATCTTCCTTCGCAGATTCAATCAAATTTGCATAAATTTGCAGTATTGTCTATATAAGATGACTAGACTTGTATCATGTTTTGTGTTATAAAAAATTATCAATCTTTTAATTTTATATGACTATAAATTTATATTATATATAATTATATATATGTATATATAATAAAAATAATAATATTAAATTGATTACGATTAATGATCCGATTAATCACTCCGATTAATTTCCGATTAATCGTTGGACGGTGTCTTCACCGACTAAGTCCGATTCCCGCTTTTTACAACACTGGTAATAAAACCTTTATACAAAGACCAAAAATTCTAAACAAAACATCAGTTAATATATCTTATCTAATCATAACTAAAAAGGATAATATCAAAATTTAAAAAATTAAACTAAAGAGTCAATCACTATCAAAGAAAAAATTGCATGAAACAATTAGCCTCCATTACAATCAAAATAATTAAAGAAATTAAATGCAGACAATTAAAAAACGAAAATTAAATACAAAACAAGAACTGAAATCGTAACTTAAGCCAAAAATTAAGTCAAAAAATCACAACCACAAACCACTGCTAAACCACCATCAACAACCACAAACCACTGTTAAACCACCATCATCAACCGAAAACACCGTTAAACCACCTATCATCTAACCGATATCTAATAACTTGCAAAATCATGTTAACACCAGATCAAAACCAAAATTTGATTATGGACACGAAAAGTTCATGCTAAAGCAAGCAAATATCAAAATACAATGAGTATATTCATTATATTTTATGAAGTAAAGAAATTAAGAAGTGATGCATATATCTACATAAACAAGTATGATTGTGAATTAGAAAAAATACACCTTAATTTTTGTGGAGTATATTCACACAAAATGAATCGTCTTCAGATTTAATCAGTTCTTTAAAGATGTCTGATTCCGCTTCATATATGCTTGCGAGACTAACTTTTCAACGACCGCGGCAAGAGGATGTGTTCGATCATATATGAATTAAGGATTGTATACATGAAATCGTAAGAATACTAACCATCTGGAGGTTTGTGTGTGCTGTTGCTTGGAAATTTTGCAAAGCCCCCACCACACTTGAGTTGTTGCTTGGAAAACCGTTTTATCAGTATAGCAATTCAGAATTAAAAACGTCAATACCAAAAAAAGGGGTTCAGACCCGTGTCCAATCTTTTCTAACACAGAATTTCAGATCGAGAGAAAGGGAGAGGAGGGAGAGAATGTCAACGTTTTTTATTTTTCAGGATCATTAAATTTGGATATAAACCAATCCCGGATATTTGGGGTCTCGATAAAACTGTATACGAGCTAATATCATATTTTTATTTTCTAATCAGTAGTTTATGATCCGTCGAATAAGATCCACTAACATTAACTATCATTTTTATTTCAGTTATTCAAATAATTGTCATTTAGTCTAAATAAACATATAATACCATAATAATTATAACTTATAAATTATAATTATATGCATGGGTTATTCCCAAATATCGATTCTACTTTTGAATGCTGAAATCTCGGTAGGTTAATCAATTAATGTCATGTCCCTGCCTGAAGACATGTTCCTGAACGTGTTGCTTGATTATTTGTCAGCTCAGTTCTATATTAGAGCCCTTGTCCAAAAATGGAGCTCGCTAGAGTACTTGTTCTGGTAATCAACCAAATGACCAGCTAGCTAAAGAAGAGACAACCCCTGCAAGAGCAGCGAATACTCCTTCGATCTTGTGGGAGAACCCTAATTCCCAAACGATCTCAGCCAAACCGAAAATCATCATCCCTACTCCATCGTACACCGTCATCAACCACCACTAATTCTAGCAACCCTCCCTGAATCTTGTTATAACCATATTCCTCCGTTAACAACACATATGTATGTATAATTTATTATATATATATATATATATATATGAAGATTATAGGTATTATCATGTTGAATAAATCATATTTTATGAAGATCCAAACTTAAATAAGATATAAAAATTATAAAAAATGATGATTATTTAATAACAAATGTAATAGGTTAATAATATAATCTATATTTGAGTTCGAATCGAATATGAACTATGGATTAAATGAAGATTATATGTATTATCACGTTGAATAAATCATATTTTATAAAGATCTAAACTTAAATACGATATAAAATTATATAAAATGATGATTATTTAATAACAAATGTAATGGGTTAAAAAATATAATCTATATTTGAGTTCGAATCGAATATGAAGTATGGATCATATTCGGGTAGGATCATATTGTGAAAAAATAATATGAGACATGATCTGAACGGGTATATGAGTGCTTATATTCAAGATAATATACTCTTTGAATTAATTTTTGCCAGATTTGAATCATTTTCAAAACGGATATGAAACATGTATCATATTTTCGAGCCGAAAATAAGCCGAGTCACTAAATAGTTTGGATTGATTTATAACCCTGCAAACATGCGACTTATTACGACTTATTAGTATATAAACCGGCCCAACAAACACCACCATAAACTATCCAAAACATCAATCATGCATTTATTCTTTCTCAGCATAAATCCCAAAAATTATATTTTTGGACATTTCTGCAATATCATTTATATAATTAACATTAACGAACTAATTGTATTAAGATATATATTCTTCGATTTGTGACAAATTTTTATATTTCACTTTGTACATATAATATCATTTAAAATTAACTAGAACATAACATAATTGATTCTTAATTATAAAATAAATTTTTTAACATAAAATCTTATAATAAATATGTGCGAAATTCCTATGAATCATCTAAAACGGGTGAAAATGACCGAAATATATTGAAATTTCATAACTGAGCTTGACCATTGATATCTTATTCATTTTTGTTCTATTTATATATTTAACGTCTATTACATATATCATTTCACAAAAAAAGATTAATACTACAATATTTTATAATCCGTAATTGATTCTATGCATGATATTTTAATTAATATAAAGATATTAAATATAGAAAATCAAATATACAAGATTATATCATACATATAGAAATAAAATATGCAGTTACATTATTAGGAAAAGTCAATTCTATATAGTTGTGTTATTGAGAATATCCTAAATTTTTTTTTATATAAAATTCTTGTTTTGTATTTGTCTTGTTCTTAACAAAAATTAAATTTCAGTTCTCCTTCCATTCCATGAACAAATACTGACTTTTTGTCTATCTCGTATAATAAATATTTATATTTATTAAAAATTTAAATTGATGAATGACCAAATATAAATAGCTATAATATTTTCAATTTGTTATAGTGTTATGTCTTCTAACTAATTGTAATTATAAAGGGACACATATTATGATACGATTTTAATTTAGACATGTCTTAAATATTATGATAAATATTTAATTTTTTTTCGAAATCTTTCGATGTATTTTTATATTCTATGTTATTAAACTGACTTGGGTACATCTATTTTTTAGTTTAGACATTTTCATCTTTTATATTATTCTTTGAATTCTTGTCGTAGTCTTGTCATGCATGTAATAGACCATTTTATATGTGATTAGTATTTTCAAACTTATTTCTTGTAAATTTAGTTTTGTTTTTTATATTTTCATTTCTTATATAGTTTTCATTAAATATTTGTCATGAATTCTATATCAAGTTGGTTGCACTTTTGTTAAAACGTTTGATTTATAAAATTTCTCGTTACTTTCTAACAGATCTTTAACTTAGTAGGCATCATGTCATTTTTCATGTCATAACTTTATTAGAATAATACCTAACCCATATAAAATCCCAACCACTATATATAACAATTTAAACAAAAAAATCAGTAATTTACTACACAAACGAAAATCGAGTTAGGCCTCATCATAATCTTACATCCCAAAACATCATCGAAACTCACATTCCAAAACATCATAACCAATAATTCAGACATCGAAAAACAACCCACTAATAATATAATGAAAAAATTTACTAGTATTGACATTTTACGCATGAAGATTATGAACAATATAATGAATTGATAAAATTCTCAAAGACACAAGGTGGAAGCATCATTGATGACTAAAACAAAATAACGTTCTAGTGATGTCAAAACAGAGACGACACTTGTGCCAAGCCTCTTAGTTCTAATAATTAGAGAGAAAATATCGATGACATCTTAGTAATGTTTAATGGTTAAGTATTTTTTAAAAATATGTTATTAGTAAGTTGTTATATATAAAATATATTATTTTAATTAATTAAATTTTAGGAGTCCCACAAAAATTGGGATGTTGACCCTTGTTATCATAATTTCAACTTTAATGTCCCGAATAGCAGGACTCAAAAATATGATATCGAATACCATTTATTAACGCAACATCATGTAGCGTTTTGCTTTAGAACAAAAAATGTTATACGAAAGCGTTGAATAACCCTAATCTAACCCTACATTATGCAACATTTTTAAAAAGTAAAACGTCACACGAAGATTTTTAAGCTCACGAACTGGGAGGTAATTGCTTACTCGATCTGTAACCAGACACTATCTATTTGAATGTTGCTAAAAAGAGCTCGTTGATGAGTTTTATTGCTGAGATTAAGGGGAGCCCAAGGGCCATGTCACATAAAAAAAATAATCAGAAGATCTGATGATTATGAAGTTCTTTAAGGAGGGTACCGAAATACTACACGATATATCGTTATGTTGTTTTTTAAAAATTATAACACTATATGCTTTAGCGTCTAATATATAAAACAAAACGCTATTTTGTATTTTAAAAAACACACTGCGTTACATGTGTAACTAAATGATATTGAAAAGTATTTTTCTTAGTGACAGAGAAAACTGTTATATTATGTGCAATTTTTATTTTTTTGACAACGCAGACTTATATACCTTACAAATTAGTATATGTTTAAATAATTTTCGGGTGACCCAAAGTCGAACCAGGTATCCCGGGACAACGGAGGATAAACACAAAACTGGGTTATCCAAACGTGCTCCTGTGCAATTTTTATTAATTCCATTTAATCTGCTGTAAGCCTGTAACTGGTGAAACAAGATTAAACGAGCAGGAACCAGTGAAATCACGTGCTTCTAAATTCAAAGAGGTGTATAAATTCTCGTACTTTTATGAAAAATTGAAAACCCAATAACAAACTCGTGAAGTCACAAGCACGGGAGAGTTTTGCAGAGACAGAGAGAGGAGAGGATGGTGTTTGGACAAGTAGTAATCGGACCACCTGGTTCCGGCAAGACTACTTATTGCAATGGCATGTCTCAGTTTCTTCCGCTTATTGGACGGTACTTTCATCATCTCTCTCCCTAATTTTGTTTTGTTTAAAAATTGAGGGTGACTAATTAAGCTTAGCTATATATGTTGTTTGGAACTTGGGCTTTTAAGGTAATTGTTTAGGGTTTTGTTCATACTGTTTTGTTTGGCTGGTCCACCACCTGTTTGCTCTATTGCCTGAAAACTTAATTGAGCTTAGCTATAGATGTTGTTTGGAACTTGGGCTTTTAAGACATTTAAGAGGCTGTTGGAGATGCTCTTGTGCTTGACATGCTGCTCTGCGTTAAAGCTGATTGTACGAGTTTAGCTGTATCGTAAAAGCATTATACATATGTGTACAATAAATGCTACGGAAAATATACCAGAAATCGGTTCACATTTTGCACATCTTTGAAACTGTAATCGCACAATGATAATGATGATATTAGGGCATCTTTGTCAAACAGACTTCTTTGGTA
Organism: Daucus carota subsp. sativus; assembly: GCF_001625215.2. Lineage (NCBI taxonomy): Eukaryota > Viridiplantae > Streptophyta > Magnoliopsida > Apiales > Apiaceae > Daucus > Daucus carota. Next base: position 30,636,364 of record NC_030381.2, read on the forward strand.
TGACTTTCAAATAGCAACTTATGACTTGAAATTGATTCGCAAGTTTAATTTTATAAAAGTAGGAAACGGGTATTTGGTTTCTTGAATTTGTTAGCAGTTTTACCCTCCGCACTCGACTGTTACTATATATTTTTGTTTGTGTTGAAACAGATATTTAATCTTGTAGTTGAACAGTTTAGTTTTATATATAAATTATTAATTAAACTCTTTTACTTGTAGGCATTTTTACTTATATATTTTACTCTCTCAAGTGTTTACATAGCACATGTTCTGAACTTGTGTTTCTGTTCACTACTTAAGCAACTTGCCAAGTAGACAGAGGAATATTTGGAAATAAAATGATATTGTATAGGCTAATTAATGTTGGGACTTGGGAGGCCTTTACATTTCTCTTTTCTGGGTAATTCTTCTCCATGAAATGAAAGGTATTAAAAAAAGAAGGTTAATTTTTATAGTCATCGGGATTTAGGGTATCCAAGAAGTGACAGTGAATATTAGTAACTGATTTTGTATTGCAAAGTGGATGCGTAATATTTAAGTATATGTTAAGCAAAGATTTTAAGGGGTGGCAATTTCGGATAACGGGTCGTGTTCATGTCAGCAATCGGGTCGATTTTGGATCAAGCTAAAATCACTTAAAATTGAATAAAACTAAAAACTGAAGTTATTTGAAATGAAATTCTAATTTCGGGTCATTTCGGGTCAATTGGGTGATTTTCGGGTTTTGTCTCAGTGAATCGGGTTTTGGGTCGGGTCGGGTCGGGTCGGGTTTCGGGTCGTGCCTGATATTGCCACCAATAATATTTTTACTATCTGTGTGCAATGTTAAATTATTTCAGTAGTCACTAAATAGTTGTTTGCATGCAGGAAGGTTGCTGTTATCAATCTGGATCCTGCAAATGATTCTTTACCGTATCCTTTGCATATAAAAATTTGCTGGCTTACATGTGATATTTTCTATTTTTTTTGGTTTTTCCATAATATATACAGATATGATTGTGCGGTGAACATTGAGGATCTAATAAAACTCAGTGATGTGATGAATGAGCACTCTCTTGGCCCAAATGGAGGTGAGGTGGTCTTTAGGAATGTGTATCGAAATTTGTTAAGATTGCATAGATAAGCTTCTTTCTAAAATTTAGATACCATACACGGAACCGCATCCTCTCCAATTGTAGCCTCATTTCTGAAGAATTCCGCACTAGAGCAATGAAGACATATCATTGGATTCCCCATTTAGGATTTCGTTTATCTTTGTCACATGCTCATATCTCATCACACCTTCTTACCACAACTAGTTTAAACTTTAAATTATAAAAGGCATTTTGGTTGTGGTGAGTACACTAACTAAAGTTGTCCATGATGAGATTTCTAGAAGTGGCCTGATTGTAGTTTACTTGAGTACCCAACAATATGTAGTTTTTTATAGCTCTTGTGCATAGAGACTGATATTTTTGGTTATGTATATGGCTGTAATCTTTATGCATGACTGCATTGTAAAGACATTTGTTGCAGCCCTTAAGATACACACATGGAGTTTCCAAACCAATTTTTGTTTTAAAGTTGTTTATGTGATTCTACCTAATCGATTTTTTTTTTTTAAATAAAAATTTACCTAATTGATTTTGTATGTGACATAGGCCTTGTATATTGCATGGATTACTTAGCAAAAAACATTGATTGGTTGCAGTCCAAGTTGGAGCCGCTTCTAAAAGGTTGGCTCACTTATACCATCACCTATATTTGATATTAACCAGTTAATTGCTACTATTTGTTATTGTTCATTATATTCATAATAGATGTGCTACTTTGGTAAATATGTACATTTCTGAGATATGTCATGCAATTGGATAATGCAACACATGTCTGAACATGGCAAAAGTTTCAATTTACAATAAAGGAAGATCTTCACTATACATATTATAATATAGGAAAAAGTTATATGGAGACCACTATTTTAGTGAAGACCTCAGAGACTATATATGTACTGCAAGTCTGCAAGCATAACATGTTTTGTGTAATAATATATTGCAGTGTTCTACTTGCAGAACATATATAGTCTCCAAGGTCTGCAATGAAAAAGTGGTCTCCATAGAACTCAAGCCTTATAAAATATGATATACAATGATGATATAGGCAAAATTTGAAAAGAGTTTTGGCTTCTCATACTTACAGGTAAAACAAAAGTTGTGTTTAATAAAAATTCTTGCTTTAAACAGAGAACAAATTGTTGTTCCTTTTTATTGTGGTTCCCACCCAATTTGTGTGAAAGAGGAAACTAGATCTGAAACTGTTAGAAATTATTGTCTATATCATTACAAACCTTTATTCCAAATTTGTACAAGCATACTTGAAACAACCAAATTCAAATGGGATCAGAAAACTAATTCTTTATTTCATAATTGTTCACAAGTGTGACACTCACTGCTAATGTAAAAGCACTATACACCAAGATTTACCTACAATTTTGAGCTGACATTTTGGCAATACAGATCACTTAAAGCTTACTAAATTAAAACTATAAGCACAAAATGAAGGAATAAACCAGGCACTAGTATGCACTTTTAGCAGTGCATATATCATATTTGCACTATCAGCAGTCTTTGGTTGGTCTTTTTTTAGAGTTTATCATTTGATGTGGAACGGAAGTGAAAAATATACATGCATGTTTTTATTTAGTTTATATAAATAGTGTAGAGGGAATTAAAGGTATCTATGTATATGTTTTATATGTGGGGCTAGTACTTTATTACATTCGGATTAGTTGTAATAAGCTCAACTGCTTGGGCCTTAGGCCATCATGTTATTCTATTAGAGTTTAATCCCTATATAAAATTATAATCCCCACATCATCTCAGACCTGATACACAGACAGTGATTGTCTTGTGACTATTGATTTTGAGTCTCTTCCATAGGTTGCAATCTATAAATTTTCTCTCTTTTGCGATTGGGAAATCCTTGGGGTAGTAGATTTCCTGCTGTTAATACACCAAGTTTATTGTTATTTTTCATTCTACTTCATATATTCTTAATTGTAAAATCTGTGCTGCATCGCCATTTGTGTGAAGTGAAGTACTGCACTTAAATGTTCCTGTTTTAACGATGATATATCAAGACAATTCCTTTCTGTTGATAAATTGTGAATTGTCACACAGTCATTGTCCATGCATCAAACCATTAAGCACACCTGTTTTCCTGAAGTGTGAATTAAACAATTCATTTATGAAAGGACAGAATCATATACTTTTTTATATGACAGTCACTGGGTTTCATTTTTTCAAGAGAAGGAATTGATTGTGCTGTAAGGTTTCAACTTTATAGATAGCTTGTAGGTTTCATGCAGAAGTCGGGGCTCTTATATTTATATAACAAACTTGTTAAGTATTGGCATTGTTTTTGTGCTTCTACATTTTGTATATTGTAATTTGATTACCGGATTCTTCTATTAGCTTATGTCATTTGTATTATGTACAACATGAAGATCTCACTTAAGAGTAATACTACTATGATTATGCAGATCACTATCTTCTTTTTGATTTTCCTGGTCAAGTAGAGCTATTTTTTCTTCATGACAATGCCAAGAGTGTCATCATGAAGCTCATAAAGAAGCTGAATCTTCGGGTATGTGCTTATGAAGCATTAACGGGAATATAACGAAATAGTGGGCCGACTTATGGTTGTTCTGATGCAATATTAGTAGCCTTAAAGGAGTTTCTTTGTCTCACTGCAGCTGGCTGCAGTTCATTTGATTGATTCCCATCTTTGCACTGATCCTGGAAAGTACGTCAGTGCATTGCTTCTCTCCTTATCAACCATGCTACACTTGGAACTCCCACACATCAATGTTTTGTCGAAAATGGATCTTATTGAAAGCTATGGAAAGCTAGGTCAGATCATTGCGTTTTCCTTGACATCTTATGATAACTTCAGTTGACTCATTTTGTGTTACTCACCTTATGTATTACCATTTTGATTGTTACACAGGTTTTAATCTTGATTTTTATACGGATGTAGAAGATTTGTCCTATTTACAAAATCTACTCGCTCAGGATCCTCGATCTGCCAAGTACAGGTAGGTGTATAAATAACCAATGTCTATATAAGTTTGTGTTTAATTTTTGTAGTTCATTTCAGTTGTAATTCTTTGGAGCTGTTTCTTGCCTTAAGTTTTAGCTCCATGTCATATCATGTATACTGAGACATGAATGCAAAGGTACTATTAGCAAGGTCTAATTGATAGTTTGCACTCTGCATTCTTCTACTTGTGCTTTAAACTATGCTTAATTTTTTAAAGCTAAAAAAGTTGTACAAGATATCACAATATTATTTTCTTGTTGTGAGACTGAGTTGATGTTATGAGTAACAGGAACAAGTATCATGATTTATATACTTAATTGAGATATGAAATAATTAAGAGATTTTGTAGCTTAGCATTATCATAGTAAACTTTGTCTATCTAAATGAAGAATCTTCTAATTGATGATAAGATTAAACAAGAATTACTTTTCTGAAAATTGTTTTACTTCTCTGAACATCTTGAGCTAAGAACCAATCATCAGTATCATACTATTATTTAATTTTGAACCTGTTTTCCACAGCTATAAAGGTTCAGTACTTGGCAGCATTGTTGTTTATTTTCTTTAAAACTTCCAATCGATAAGTTTGCATTTTTTAACTATAAATATTTTAGATTTTGTTTCACATTTAATGCCACCAGTCATCAGCACTTGTGGGCTGTGGCTGGAATGTTAAGAGGTAATTTCTGTTTCAGTTATTGGACATAACAGATGCAGTCACCTAAATTATCAGATAATTGAGACAGCCTTACGTTTGGGAATATTCCAATATTTTCATCGCAGGAAGTTGACAAAGGCGCTGTGTGATGTGATAGAAGACTTTAGTCTCGTCAATTTTTCAACTTTGGACATTCAGGTTTGTATTGTCTGTTTTCGCTTGGTTTCTTACTTGCGTATGTTTATTGAAAGCTTTCTTGTTACCGTTTGTGTTTCAGGATAAAGAGAGCGTGGGAAATCTGGTTAAGCAGATTGACAAGTGCAATGGATATATATTTGCAGGCATAGATGCCAGTGCCGCAGAGTTCAGCAAAATTGCAGTTGGTCCTGTTGATTTTGATTATTACAGATATCCTTTTATTTGTTTCTTTTCAGTTGAAATCTTTCTCGTTATGTTTTCTGTGCTCGTTATATCATTGATCAGAATAACATTCAGTTACGTATTTGCAATATCTTGGTTTTAAAAAGTGAATCTTAATATCTTAGTATAATGGAGAATAGTGCAATTCTTTTTATTGGTACATGCTAACATTCTAGTAAAAAGTATTATGAGGTGAGTAGTATATATAGGAAAGATCTGGCAGGTTTTAAAGCTGAGCATCACCTTGGAACGTGCACCAGCTGGTTAGCACAACCAATGTTGCATTCCGGCTAGTATATACCTTAGTAGCAATCCTTCTATAAAACACTTAATGTACTGTTTCTATTTTAAAGTTCTTCATAACATGGCTAAACTAGTAGTTGGCTTCATATATTGCCGTTATGTTGCCTATTTTAAATATCAATTCTTTCTTATACTTTTGCGTTTGATACGTTAAGTAGTTAATTATGTCTTGGCTTTATAAGTGGTCCACTTTTGTGTTGCTTAACGCAGCTCTTCACAGTTGCAGCAGTGCAGGAGAAGTACGTGAAGGATGATGATAATTTTGATGTTGATGACTAGCGTTCTGTGCTTGGGACTGATCCGCAGTATCTTCAACAGAAACATGTACACTGCCTGTGATTGTAGGAAAATGGATTTTTAACTTCTCCTGAGTTTCTTTCGCACATTAGACAGTAATGTAATTATTATCATCATAGAAGAAGAAGATTCAGTTAATTATAATGTAATGGATATTCCCTGGAGCGTAATATGGAGTTATGGACCAATGGAATGGCAAAAACAACTGAAATGGCTGGCTAATATGCCAGAAAACAGTGTGCAGATGCCTATATATTTACTTCGGTATTTTTATCGGCAGAACGAAAGTGTTACTTGGGTTTTTTTTTTTAATTTTTGAAGGATTTTTGTACTTGGGTTACTCGGCCCTTTTTTGCATGTTACAGATCTTGAATTTCTTTGGTAATTACAAGACTCTATCCAGATTAGATGATCCCCGGTTTCGAATTATATGATTTATTTTTTAAATAGATGATTCGGTAAATATGTTAATGTGCATTCCCTACGTATTTTTTAAATTATTTTTTTTAATTTTTAGGCATGTTTCGAAAGAAACATAACATCTGTGAAATGTATCCATTTGATATTTGAGCTGAGTCTAGCATCTGTAATTTTTTTGTATAATCGTCATGTTGGGTTGCCTTTTTTATTCATTTTTCGATTAGACTTATGTGTACTCATTTTCGGGATTTTTTTTAATAGAATTTATTTAATAATAAAAATAAAAATAAATAGAGGGGTGAGCTGGCAAGTAGAAAAGCTTGAATGCTACGCCTCTTTTACTCCCTCACCCTCAGGCCTCAGTCCCCCCACTATAAAACCCCTCACAGTATCTCTCATTCTCCCCTAAAATCAAACCCTTATTAACAATTATACTTACACATATACTTACAAACCCATCTCCCAATTTCATGGGAGATCATCTCACTCTCCCCTCTCCAAACCCTAATCCCCCACCGTCTCTCCTCCCTCCCGGCTGCCGTTTCTTCCCCTCCGACCAGCATCTCCTCTCCGTCTACCTCACCCAGAAACACGCTCCGCGAAGCAGTCGCGACAATTCTTCAATCCCCGATGTGATCAAGGAGATCAATTTGTACGATTACGAGCCGTTCAATTTGCCTGATTCGATATGCTTTCGGTTCGGGAAAGGGGGGAGAAAGAGGCATTATTATTGCTTTGTGGTGGCTAGGGTTAGGGATGAGGAGAGGAGGAGAGGGGGAGGGGCTGGCTACTGGAAGAGGACTGGGAGGGTGAGGGATGTGGTGCTGGGGGATGTTGTGATCGGGACGCGGAGGGCTTTCGTGTTTTATTTGGGGGATTTGGGGAAAGGCGGGGCGAGGACAGATTGGTTTATGTATGAGTATGCCCTTGTTGAGCCCCATTTGGTACGTTTCGGAATTTGTTCTTGTAATGTTTGTCAATTTCTGCGTATTTGGATATTCGTATTGATTATGATTATTTTCGATGTTTTAGAATGTGTGTGTAATTTATATATGTTAATGTGATTTGGAAATTGCTGCTAAGTTTGTTAAAGGAATCGAAATTGAGCTTAGTTATGTAAATTTATAAATTGGGTAGTGATATAAGCAGGTATAAGATCAATTGTGCAAAACGTTCTAGAAATACTATATGGCTTTGCCATGTTTGTTTGGTTTGTTTTGTCTGTTGATAACTGTTGATGAAGATAGTGAGCACTCTTTCTTTAAGTTTACTTATAAAGACCTTTGCTCTTACCTAATTTGATCTAGCTTTATTCTGGAATAGTGCATATCCCAAAAAGGTATTAATGTTGAACTCCATAAATAAATTAGTTTTCTTGTGTGTAATTTTCTGCACCAGATTTGTGAAGATCTAGAAACAAAATAAAATGTAGTACTGATTTTGGTATGTGGATTGTGGAGCCCACAAGTAGAGATAGTAACTAGTAAAATGAAGCAACCGTACAATCAAGACATAGCTGTATACTATGTTTACTGTGCTTTGATGGCTCCAGTGCCTAGATTAACAAGTACAAATTAGTGTATACTTAATTCATAAAACTTGTATGCAATCATAACATTGCATTTACATATACAATCACTGTTAGACACTTTCTCTAGCTTGGGTAATTTGACGGCCACTTTTACCTTTTAGTTAGGGCAGAGCAGCATTGAAAATTTTCTCTCTTTTTTTTTCCTTTTCAAATCTCAACTCCTGGTGATCAACTCTGTGATAACCTTTACAACTCAACAAAGACCTGGAGCTTTATGTCTTCTCGGCGCATGGGATGTGGGATTGTCCTGTCTTTGTATGTGAGAGGGTTGGGGTGGGCGGGGGGTTGTTAAACAGACATCTCATTCTTTACTAGTCAAATTTATTTAGTTTTCTATAGTAGACGTAGCAAATCTTACTTTTTGCTTAATATTTGGATACTCTAGAGTCTAGGCAGACCAGTAAGTTCTTCTATTTATTTATATATTTTGGGATGCGTAGGATGCACAGAAAGTGTCATGTTACTGGTTAATGGTCAGAGGAGGTATGTTATTAACCAGACATTTCATTTTTTACTAGTTAAAGTTACTTCGTTTTCTATTGGTAATGTAGCAAATTATATTTTTTGCTTAATCTTTGGATACACTAGGTAGGGTAGTTCCTTTTTGGGACGTGTAGGATGCACCAAAAATGTAATGTTATATTTACTAGTTAATGGCTGAGTGAGTTATCAACCAGACATTTGTAGATTTGAGCAGAAAATGTCATGTTACTAGTAAAAGTTATTTAGTTTTCTAGTTTAATGGAGAAAACCTTATTTTTTGCTCAATCTTTGTATATAGTAGGGAAACCAGTATGTTTTTTTTTTAAATTTTATTTTGCGATGTGTAGGATGCACAGAAAGTGTCCTGTTACTAGTCAATGTTACTTAATTTTCATGTGTGGATGTAGTGATCTCATATTTTGAAAAAAATTTGTATACACCAGGCAGACCAGTAAGCTCTTCTATTTCATTATCATTATTATTAATTTACATGCCTTTTTACCTGTTTATTGATTACACAATATTCGCACCACTTGACTGTGGCTGTCATTCAGCCCTTCACTAACTTGTTCTACTTATTATTTAGACATGAATTCTGATAATTTGAAGGGTATATTTGTATTTGAAGTTTTTCCTATTCTTGTGTGTAGGCTTCTTTCGTACTGTGCCGAATTTTTGTCAAGAGTCGTAAAAGTAATACTAACACATCTGAGCGCCCATTAAGTTCTTGCGCTCAAGATAGTGTTGCAAAAGTTCGACACATTGGCATCCAGCATGATGGCACGGTTGATTTGGTCCCTTCGGAATCTAACATGCTGGGAAGGAATTCTCCACATCGCAACAATCAAGTTGTGAGGTATCCAATGGAACTGGTTAGGGGTTCAGACAATGTAGTCGTTGGTTGGCCAGTGGATTTGCAGGTATGATTGCAAGCATGTTATCATCTTGTGTTCAAATTACACAATGCACCTTTGCCTAGATGGGCTTTCTATTTTCAATCTGTTTTGAAAAGTGAAATGATAGATACAGTATTATTACAATTTTCCTCCTTTTCTTTTCATTCACTATCTGAGTCACTGGAGTGTTTTATCCTTTTAGTGTTTTGCAGAAGTAGAAGTGCATCCTAGTAACTATGCCCGGATTCTTTTTTCTTTTTTTTTTTCAATCCTAACTATTTGACATTTTCCATTATTGGAATACAAATGATAAATGCGTGTAGAAGAAACAGTATATTGATAAAAAAAATTCCAAAATTACCGCGACGTGCATTTTTTAATGTCATAAAAAAACTGAGACTGGACATTGACTTCTGACTCTGTGAGGTTCAAGTTCTAATTATGTATTGCTTAAATTTGATCATGGTCTTGCTAGAAAGCTGCCTTTTGGATTAATAAAAAATTATGTGATGTTACCATTCATCTCAAAACCTTTGGTCTTGTACCTATGTTTTTGTTTTTTAAACATGTACATATTTCTAAATATCAGTGTTGGAAGGTTTTAGAATCATTAGTCTAATATTTGATTTACTACTAGGCCATGCATGACATATCTACTGAATACATGTTTTTATATACCAACTCCGTCTAATAATTTACTCTCTTTTCTATTGTTTAGTTGGGATTATCTGGACATGCAAGTGCTAGAGGCATGATGGCTGATCCCTTGACTGCTGAGCAACTGACAGCCATTTTAGAAGATGATTTTCTGGAGTTGAATGATCTTCTTTCTCCGTATCCTGGCATTGACTAGTGTTAAAGAAAGACGTATACTCAAAGAGATATATGTGGGCATTATTTATGCCAAATTAACTTTCTATGGAAATGTTATAATGGTGGCAAACCTGACGAAGGATATATATGGGCATCAATATTGATGTCAAATTAAATTATTTCTGAAAACGTTCGTGTTCAAGAGATTTTGAATTTGGCAGATGTCTCAGGAGGTGTGTGCACACTGAAAAATGATACATGTCAACTATGTAGTTGATTGTGTCATTGTTGGATTGATCTGCCAGTTCAGGTAGTACAGAAGATGCATTAGTTGTTTTACTTTTTTTTCATGAAGCATACTGCTAATATTTCCCCTTCTTCAGATATGATCTCGTCCTTGTGACAACTAATATTAGCTATGCTGGATAAAAGGAGTTCGATGGGGAAGATGGAAACACACAGTTTGAGCTGCTTATGGGGATTGAGCATCTATTCCAATATCTTTGCAATGGTAGCTCATAATTGTGTTGAGATCTTCCTTTTCGTTGCATTCTTTAATATGACTTATGCTTTGTAGATTTGGTCGGATGGTGAAACTAAAACTCTTTGGATTTTGCTTGCTATATGGAACTTATTTAGTTATCGAAGACTGCATAATCTTTCATGTGTAATTTAGTAACTACACTTCCTTTGTTTCCGAGTGTGAGCGAGTTATGTTTTTAGCAAGTACTAATATAGTTACTTGTTATTTTAGCTCCACTCTGTCTTTGAATAATTCTCCATGCCTCTTAGTTGTTTCATCTCCACAGTAGTTTCTTTACCTTGTTTTGATATATTTCTGCATTTGCTTTGATTTTACAAATGTCCCAACATAGAACAGGGGTTACACCTAGATGATGTTTTATCTTGAAATTTGGTTGGGGGATGAAGATATCATCTAGGTGAACGTCTCGAAAGAGATGAAGATGGAAGTGTTTTGTGTTTTAGGATCAACTCAGGTCCTTGTCAACTAGAGGTTAGATTTTGGGTTTGTGTTTTAGGAGTTGGCTTATAAGTTTACACGGCAGAAGTTTGACTTAAAACTTCGTAGAGCATCTCCAACAAAATAGTTATATGATGCCCTAAACTATGAGCTTAATTCACTCGGTATTTCGTAAATGTTCAGGATACAGTTTTCATTCTTCATAAATAGGTAAAGACTAATCATTCCTCATTTTCTCATTTTGTTTTTAATGTTTAAGTATTCACTTCACATTCATTTTCTCATTTTGTTTTCAATGTTTAAGTATTCACTTCCCATTTTTTTCCCCCCACTTTCCCATATTTTTTCATTATCTTTTGCTTATAGATTTTGAATTTAATATTATAATAATAATATGAAACACAAATAGGGATTATTATCGGTGTTGTCATTTGTCCTTATTTTCTGGAAATTGAATTGTTTAATTAAGGATGCTTATGTTTCTCTTTTTCTGGTTTCCAATGGTTTGTTGCAATGTTTTGATGAAGCACTACATCCCTGGCGGCAATTGTTTAAACTAGTCTCTGACTTGCACTTTGATATCTTGTTGCAGAACACTTGTAGCTCGGTGTATACTTAATTTAACTGTGTTTCTCGTTGTAGAATGATATGCAACGCTCACTTATTAATACACATGAACCAGTTCTGGCAAAAAAAAGTTAAAAAATACACATGAACCAGTTGGAGGCTTGGAGCAGCTTCAAGTTGAGGTTTCATTCCAAACATCTAAAGCAGCATCATATAATCTGTTTTCCTGTTCTGATTAACCCGTTTCTATCAACATCCACATAAATTGGTCGCCACTTGTAAACCCTGGCACATCTGCTTTAATTATTTTTTTTAATTTCTCTAATTTTCAAATAAAAATTAAATTGATACCTAAAAAGTTTGGTTTTTATTTAACGGGTTTCTGTTGGATTAGAGACTTAAGAGTAGTTATTTCCTTATATATACTACTCTCTCTGATCCTTTATATAGGGCGATCTTTTAGTAGTTTCGACCACATATTTAAAATTGATATTTTTAAAATTTTCTTTTCCTGAATATTTATGTTATACTTTTATTTAGAAAAAAAATTATAAAAATATTACTCTCTCTGTTTTTTTTATATGACACTTTTGACTTGTGCACGTATCTTTAGGTGGGTTGATCGGGTGATAAAATTTATTATTTTTAACTGATTTTTTTTGTAAATTAAAATTTTGATTACATATTTTTATTCAGAAAAAGAAAATTTCAAAAATAATACTTTTAACTACCCGGTTAAAGCACTTAAAAGTGTGTGCCAAAAAGTCAAACGTCTCAGAAAGTCAAACGTCATATATTAAAAAATAGAGGGAGTAATATTTGTTATTTGGTCAAAATGCCCAAAGATACATGTAAAAAATAAACGACTTATATAATGGATCAGAAGGAATACTAAATTTTAAACCGTACAAAGCACATGTAATCTAGGTATAAATTTTAAATAATTTAGTCGCTATATACATGTAAGGATAATGTTTTCTATTAGATTAATTAATTTTATATCTGATACTTAATTTACCTGTATCAATTTGTGCATTATTGTTATTTTGTTATGTTAGTGAGAAATAATTGCCCCACTTTGTTCATAAATAATTGAGAAAATGTGATAGCTATTGCATAACTGTGATAGGACTTTTTTTCATGAATAACTTTTTGCTTAAATCTATGTTAAAATATATGTCAGGATTAATTAGAATCTTGCATAATTATAAGACCATTAGAAATTATCAACATTATTGTATGAGTAAAATACCTCGTACTTTATCACATGTGATTGTTTTCGTGTTAGAAGAAATGTAAATTTTGAATCCTTTTGATTTTAGAAATGTAAATGTTACAATATTGATCTATTGGATAATCATTCTTTTCACAATTTTAGAATATTTCGACCGTTTAATTTTGATTCCAGTTACTATTCTGCACAATCATTTAATTTCTTGTATATTATTACATCTTAGGTGGGTAGTCACAATCACAAATTTATGTACTTCATATCAGAAATTACATATCAAAATAATGTTTGTTCAAAATACACGATAATTATTGAATTTCTGAATAAGATACATTAGTACTAGTAATATCTTTATAGGTTCGTGTTGAAAAGAGAACCAATCATTCTTTTTTTTTTTTAAGGAAGAACCAATCCTTAAAATAGAATTTTGGAACCACTACGGTTCTGTTGCAGAATCCTAAATTTTAAATAGATTTTGAGGATCTAAATCTAAATGCACTCGTTGTGTGTGTTAATTTTTTTTTAAAATATAATATATAAACATGACATTTTTTTTTACATGTGCAGCTGCAAATTTCTCATGAATAATAGAAATAAAACTAAAAGTTCTAAGAGTTCTGACCCTAGCTTTATATTTGTTTGATAAATTTTTTTTGTCATTCAACCATCTACCTATTTTTAGAAAAAAATAGAAAAAAATAGAATTTTTTATCATAAAATTATAGACTCTCTTAGAAATTTACCGTCAAATAATAAACTTAATTAATATAATTACTAACGTTATATACATTTCTCATTTTCAACATTTTTGTTAAATTTTATAATTAAGTTCAATGGAGACCACATTTTTTCTGGAGACCTGGAGACCACATATGTTCTGCAAGTAAAATATTTCATAAAAATATTGCAAAACGTATAGTTTTACAAATCATGTTCTCCGAAATCATTATTACATTTAAAATCTTGAATATCATATAAGTTTTATATGTGGAATATTACAAAATGTTTTATTCTATGAAATATGTTTAATTTGCAGAACATTTGTTCAACTTGCAGAACATACATTATCTACTTATTAAACATAGATGATCTTCAACAATTTTAATGAATACATGATATTTGTAGAACATATTTTACAAAATAATGTGTACAGTGTTTTGATTGCAGAACATGCGTGGTCTCCGAGTTCTCCGATAAAATAGCGGTCTACATAGAATTTTCCTCTAATTAACTATTAAAAAATGTCATCATAGATTGTTTTGTTAATGTGTACAGTGTACTGATGAGATATATATAATTTAGTTATTAAATTCTCGGTAACAGGCATATGTATTTAAATTATTATGATTTGTGAAAGAAAATAATTAAAATTTCAAATAACTCTAACACAATATTTGTGATATATCTTCTTCTTCAATAAATTTCCAAACTAAGCATGCTGAACTTATGTGGAGAAGTAGTGTGTATTTGTTTTAGGGTGTGATTCAAAATATCAATGTGAAGGTTAAGTTAGAATGTTCAAGTATCAAAATTAATATTTAAAAGGGAATTTGTCAAAATTACCCATATTTGACATTTTAATTACAGATATACCGTTCTTCAGTTTTTATTGCAAATATACGATTACTTTATTAAATTAATACAAAAGCTTGCAAAAATACGGTAGTTTGTTAAAGTTGTACATAGGGCTTCCATTTGCTTTGAATATTAAGAGATGTCCAAACCTTTTCACCTCCTCTCTCCATCTCTCCCCACAGTCTCTTCCTTTCTCTCCATCTCTATCCTCAATTTCTCTCGATTTCTCTCTATTTATTTGTCTCCATCTTTCAATACGCTGCCCACCACCAGATCCGCCGCCATCTCTAGTGGCTCCGACGACACCGAGTCTTCATCTCCACTCAATCCCTAACCCTAACCCCCTTTTTTTCCTTCCCTTCCCACATCCCCCATCAAATCCGTCGCCGTCTTTGGCAGCTCTAACGACGACAGATTCCCTCGACCACGGCAGCGCGATCGCCGGAGAGAAATAATGTCACGAAGACTAGAAGTAGAGATAAATATTTGAGTTCCTTTTGAGTTGATTTTTTATAATTTGAGTTGCTTTTGTTGATTTTTTGGTTGCAATACTTGTTGATTTTGCTTTTGTGGTTGTTTTTGTGTTATTGTTATCGGCCCCGCAGGGGCATTCGTTTTTAGCCATTTGCAACTAGTTGCAATTTATTATGCAACTAAACGTAATTTTCAAAAAAAAATTTCAAAGTTGCATTTGTGTTTGCATATAAGGTTACTAACAGTTGCATGTATGGTTGCATATGCAACCACCGTATTTTTGCACATTTGTTTTGAAAGATAGTATGTTCGCAATTTGTTTAGAAAAATAACAGTATTTTGGCAAAAATTCTTTTTAATATGAGTATATATGAAAATAAGCCCTATTTAAAAATATTTCATCTATGTATTCCGCACTGTTAGCTGATTATTAAAACTTAATAAAATACTTTTAATTAAATATAAAATGTAGCATTGGTGACTTGAAAAAAATTATTATGTAATTTAGTGGTAAGGTTTCAGAAGTATCAATATTGATTCATAAAAAAATAGTTTTCCATTATAAAACTTAACGGAATGACTAGAATCACAAACGTTCATAACATGAGTGATAATATTGAGTAAAATAATTGTTCGGTGATAAGTTTCTAAAAAAGTAATAGTTTAATGATAAAACGAATTCATTTTTCCTATTTGTTTAAAATATCATATGTTGACATATATGTAAAACTCACCTCCAATATCTACAATAAAATGCCATATTTTGTTTCTTCTTCATTAATTAATTCCTCAACATCTTCCGTCTCTATTGCAACAACTTCTTCTGTTAGAACAAAAAGAATCCTTAACAAATTATGGTGTAGTGTTTAGGATATACATAACCTCTTCAAAAGACCCTTTAAACCTCCAGGGAGAAACTTGACCAATGTTCGGAAAAAGAAGAAGCAAATATCTCATACCCTTCGGCGACAAATTGTTCACTACCTGAATTTTAATGTCACAAGCATCATTGACAAGATATAATTAATCAGTTAGTAGTTCAAACAAATACAACAAATCTGTGTGATTTATCTGGTCCCTAATTGATACGTCCTTTGAATCACCAAGAAAAAAAACATCAACACAACGGGCTCCTATATCTCGAAAATATTTTTTACGCCGAACTAAGATTTTAGAACATGTAAAGCTATTCAATAATTTCTCAACTTGCATCATTCTCATTTTTTACATCCTCTTATAGTTTTTCTAGTTCAAGTAAAATTTTGGTTCAGTATCTTTAAAATCTTGAAGTCCAATTTCTCTTCTAGCAAAATCTAAGTATAATATGCGGTCAAACGTAAACTACAATTACATATTGTTCATCATTGTCAATGCAAAAAATTAATCGGCAAAATAATATGTCATCCAATCTTCATCCTTCATAGCATCTGTAATGAATATAAACAGATATCTTTATTATTATATTTTCAAATTCAAATTATAACAATGATATCAAATATTAAATATGAAACTCAATGTATAGGGAAAAAAACTCAATATTCTTAGATATCATTAGTTAGTAATATTTTATTTTAATTTATTATACAATGTTTAGCCAATATTCATAATTTTAAGTAATATCTATTTTTTAATATTCAAACACTATGTAATATATGTTTTAATGTATTTGATTTTTTTCCTGAAATGGAGAATTAAAATTTTCATTTAGTTGATAAATCATACGTAGCTTTTCTTATCACACGAGACCGTGAACTCCACAAAATTGTAATGCAACGGTAACGAAATTTATACTTTCTTATTATTAATTAGGATGATGTTGATGTTAATGTTCATGATTATTTATTTATAACTATAATGTTGTCACATATAATTAAAAAATTTGTGTCTGTCATTGACAGTTTAAATATTAAATTGTCTTTCAATTATCATGAAATATATCACTATCATACACATTATTAATTTAAACTAAACTCATTGCATCATCAACCTCTGTAATCCTCTATAAGATCATCTTTTTAGCTGAGCAAACTTAAAAGCATAATAAATGTTAGCATATGTCTTATCTACACAAGAGATATTATCCATAGTACTTATAAAAATTTATTGACCAAATTGACTTACAAAATTAATCTCAGAACATGTCTCAACTCGTTTACTCCATATAATTGAGGTAAAAGAAGTCCATCTTTAAGTTTGTGCAAAATATCTAGCAATGCAACGTCTATTTCTAGATCAAGATGTAAAACTTGAGCAACACATATCATTTTATTAAAACAAACAACATATACATACTTTTTCTCCACGACAACATGGGCAGCTATAAGTACCAAATGTCTTAAACAAACTTTATTTCATCGCCTCTTAGTACATCAATCCCCTTATAAACATACAATGCTAATCGTTTTTCTATATTTAGTATTTCGCTTGTCAGTAGCAATGTTTATATAATGGATTTGTTTGTCAGAAACTGATTATGAAATGCGAGTGTAGTTGAGTTAAAGTTTGTCAGATCTTGGAGCACAAAGTGAGTGTGCAAATCTGATAATGAAACTTGTTTTACTGGGGTTTTCAAAGTACAATTTCGGGAGACCTCGAATAGTTTCATCATCCATGCCAACAAGTGCAAGATTGATCATTTCCTCACTAGAATCATCACTTAAGGAAGAGTCTTCTTCATCATCACTCCAAGTCAGATGTGTCTTTGATTTCCTCTTTCTATCCTTGGAAGCAGTTGACTGTTTTGATTTCAGCTCGTAACAGTCCTTCTTATAATGAACAGGCTTTTCACATTTGAAGCAATTCTGATCCTTTGAGCCTTTGAAGCATTTCTTGCTACTGGAGTATTTTGCTTTGTCTTTGTCTTTCTCTTTTTTCAACTTGTTATTTTTATAAATCATCCTTTGAATCTTCTTGGAGAGAAGTGCAAGATCTTCATCCAATTATTCTTCCGAATCTGGATTGCTCTTTTTAGCAGCAAGAGATAAATTCTTCATCTGGCTGGTAGGAGGCTGAGATGACCTTTGTTTATTTTCTTAAATCTTCGTTTAAAAGTTCTCTAGTCCAGAAAATACTTGTAGAGTGTTTAGAGTATCCAGAAGTGGAGAGGATTCTAAGAGGACTCGCCTTGTAGAGCCATTCCCTCTGCCCCTTCCTTATGACTAAGAGGACGCGCCTTACATCAAATGTAAGACTTTTAGCCTGATTCATACACGCTAAGCCCAGCTAGGTATATATCTGGTCCAATAAGGACCTAGTCAAATTTGACTATAAAATTAATACGTCATCATGCCATCTATAAAATTCTGAGGACGTGTCCCTTCCAATTGATTCCCAAACCATCAGGCTTTATGAACAAAATAAGGGGCACGTCCTATTCATGGACCCCATTTTTTTTATAATTCTAATGAGGTTTTAGACAAGTAAATAGAGGGCACAACCTATCTATTATAGACAGAGGGGAACAGCCTTACTTTTTTTTTTGTAATGGTTTCTAACTTCTGATCACTTCATAAACCAGTGTAAGCAAGGGGCGCGACCTATCTTTCGCCAACGGAATGGCGTAGCCTTACTTTTCTTTTTGTAATATTACTTCCCAAGTACTGATGTAAGTAAAGCCTGACAGAGGAATACCCCTCAATCTATACATCATCCCGTAAGGGATATTATGGTTATCACGCATCTTATCGTGATTTAATATAAATAGAGCTCTGGTGCATTGCACGGGTCCCAAGACTTATAACTTAATAGGAAATTCGTGACCCGATAATGTAAAGTTCTACCCAGAGCATATCATGAATATGTAAATTTAATATGCAGGGCGTGTCAAGGAGATATAAATAATCATAACATCCAGAGCAAATTGTGGATGACATCTAGAGCGGATCATAGATGGCTAGAATCACAACATTTAGAACTGATCATGAATAATTAGATAACACTTTGAAAGACCTTAAGCGTAACAATATGAATAGCATGAGTCCATGATCAGGAATAAACAAAGACTTTGCAAGTATCATGATGCATCCCTGAATAACGGAGGGCGTGCCCTAATCAAAATACAACATCTCTAGAATGTTGCACTTGCTCGCATGACGCGCCCTGTTAGAGGAAGGCACCCGAAAAATCAATCATGGCAATATGACTTTGGAACTCGGGGCACGCCCTCGGAAGGGATGTGACCTCCTCAAGACTATTGAGTTCATTCCTGTATATGTTTGTCTTCACATAAATTCATATTAAATAATTAATTAATGCATCTATCATTACCTTAGAGTGCGTCCTATCAGAGATAGACACGTCTTATTTAAATTTAACACCTTGCCCAATAGTTCGTTTCTTATAAAAGTTTAGGTAGACATAAGAATACATAAAATAAAATTTTGTACATGACACGACTATTTGTCAAGGCCAAGACGTGCATTCCTCATAAAAGTAGTCGAACACCACATTAATTGCTTGGGAATAGAATTTCTCAAAAAAAAAATTACCATGAAAATTCTAGGTATTGTTCTATGACAATTCCAACCGAAGGTGACTGCTATGGAATCCGATTATGAGGAACGGGCGCGACCCTTAAAAGAAGTAATTACTACTTGGATGGATGAGATAGTTAGACAAGAAGATGACTTCATGTCTGAGACATGGGGCGCGTCCTTAGGGGCCTGGTTTGAATAATTTCATGTCTGGAAAATGGGGCGCGCTCTTAGGGGCCTGCATCGTATAAAATGGTGTATGTTGTAATGTTAGCTCTTCCTATAAGAAGAGTGTGATGTCGCGAAGACAACGCCTCCAGGGAACATGAAGACAACTTCTTTTAGGGGATACAAAGACTTAACCCTTCGAGAGATACAAAGATCGCTCCTCTGGGAATATGAAGACTTAGATATCCCGAAACCCATCTGACGTGATCTTCGATTCTCAATTTTGTATTCTGTCTGGTTGTACTCGTGCGGAGACTTGAGGTGATCACGATTATTACTAAAGGCTCTCCAGGGTGATATGAAGAATGGTCAAATGTTTGGATCATGTATACTGATTAGTTATCCTCATCGGGTATCGAGACGATCGAATGTCCCGATTGCTTAGGGAGAGACCTTGCCCTGCCCTCAGGGGGTTGAGGACACGTCCTTACACCTTAAGGATGGTCAGGGCTCTCCGGATGACTCCTTCCATGATACGAAGAGTAGCGGTTGGTGTTACCTCCTACAGTTAGAGATAATGTCGTATCCGTGATGTACTTGGATTAGGAACAGTTTTATAGTTCGCCTCAAGACTAGTCCTTGGCATAGTTGGACTCTCCTTCTGAGCATATTGGATGGAAGACTCTTGAAGAGTAGTTGATAAGCCACCACCGTGGTTATAGACTTCTCTGCGGGGCTTACTTCTAATCAAATTAGGCATCTGACCTCCTAAAACTACGTCTGGCTTGATTTCTAAATACAAGATAAGTAGGCACATTAAAGAGATGAGAGCTAAGAAGTAACCTATAATACTTTTGATCTCAGCCACTCTTAAATACACAGCCACCACACCTGACAACAAAATCACCGTCATCACAAATCTTGATTCTGATCACGATTCTCTTTATTGATTATCAAATTCCTCCGTCAACACACTCAAAACACAATATCAAACAATGCAAACACCTCGAAAGGAAGCAAATTTATACATTTTTCAATTCTCCTTAAAACATCGTAATCAAATCATTCAAGAGATTTCGAGATTACTAGTAATGGCCGCCGGGGTTGAATAATTAGCATTTCTTTCTCGTTTTCTAAATGTTTTCAAACTCGTAAAGTCTTGACACACACATTTGGAAACCAAAATTTGGAGAGCGGTGACACAACGCTGAAGGTGGCATCAATGCTTTACTTAAAGTGCAAATCAATGGATCCATCATTCACTTTACGATGCTAAAATAGTACATTAGCTTCTGTAATTATTATTTTAATGGTAATCAAGCAAACGTATTAGTAACATGTACTGTACTGTTAATTATAAGTGGGATCCATTGAGACGGAATAATAAATAATTCATGCGCAATTATTACAAGATCTGATCTCAATTCCACCATGTTTTTCTTTCGCGAGACTGTACATTGGACTTGCTAAATTTTCAAAAAAGTTACTCCCTCTGTCCCATTTTAACTGATGTTTGACTTTTTGACATGTATATTGAGATGTAAAAAAATAGTATCTACGCTCAATAAAAAGATTTAATTCTTATATCAAATAAAAGTTTAGATTCTAAACTTTTATTTGATATAAATTTTATAAACAATAATTATATTTAGATGTGATTTTTTTAACACCTTAAAATACGTGTAAAAAGTCAAAAGGAGTTAAAATGGGACAGAGGGAGTATAATCTCTCCGCTTTCAAATCTCTAAGCTTAGTTGGTCTTTGATAAAGTTTTTCATAAATATAAATAATCGGTTTTTCTGTGGTGTACTCATGGGCACACACTAAGCGCTAACTTTCATGAGTATGGTGCATTTTTATTGGTCCTCTAATCATGAATGTGGATGGCCCCCTGCATTTACACCAAGTCCACCAATAAAAATCCACCAAACTCATCAAATTTAGTGTTTATTGTTTGCCCTTGGGCACACATTAGAAAGACCCATAAATAATATTCAACCATAAAATACAAAAATAATATATTTTCAAAGTCTGAGTTTTGTGTTCAATGTACCCGCAATGTGATACATCCTTTTGATTCACTTCCATGGATTTGATTGCATCACATGCCTAATTAGGTTTATTTAATAGTTTAATGATACCTAGCTAGTTTTCAAAATCATAATAATTCTCGTTTATCAGTATATACCATTTGCTCAAATAGTATTGACGTGTGTGTACAAACATTTTTTCCTAGTTACATATATTTAAACTGATACATCTTATGCTTTTCAAAAAAAAAAAAAAACTGAAACATCTTATTCAATCCAGATTTAATCTAAATGATTTTAGTTAGACAAAGATATCTTTTTAATTTTAGGAACATTTTACCTTTAATATCTACGATATATCTCTTGCACGTATTCCAATTTATCATATAATTATTTATTTCTTTCAAGAGAATTAAGTAATGTATATATTATGATTAATTTAATTAATATTTTGGACGAGTTCATCTTAAGTTTAAGACATTTGTGTGATAATTGTGGCCGTCTCTTGACTTTAAAAAAGTGATTTATTATTTAAAGTAAAGAACATAGTTATAAGTAATAAGTGAATTTGACCTATAAGTTATTAAATAAATTTGGATAAATTATACTTATAAGTCAATTCAGTGTTTCGTATTTTAAATTTATATATATATAAAAAATCAGATCATTAAAAAACAAGAATTTTATTAATAAATAAAATTTATTACACATTAAAATATTTCAAAATAATAAACAAATCACTAAAAACATCCAAAAAACTAGAATTTCCAACTTTGACTTAACAAAAAGAAGCACTTTTCTTTTGCCAAACAATGCTCAAAAAATAGAAACAACATAAATTCTGAAAGAAGCACTTAATATTACTAGCCAAACACACCGTGGATTGCTAATGACTTATCGTTTAAAGCAAAGAAGATGATTGCAAATGATAAGTGAATTCGACTTATAAATTATTAAAAATATATTTGAATATATATATTTTCACAATAATATATTCATTTTACAGTAATATTAAATGTTTATATATTTTCAGAGTAATATATATTATTAAATGTTTATATGTATCGACTTATATCTGTGTAGATTATCTTAAATATTCTAGTTTATAATAATTTATAGTTATCATGTTTTTTCCATAAATTTTTCAACAGTTTAAAAATGAAATATAATACGATAATTTGACATTTTACATATCTTTTATCCTTAAAATTAATATTCTAGGGATTAATTTTATATATTATCGACATGAATTAAATATTAGAACTTTGTATGAAAATCTTTTTAGTATTGTATTTAGTAGTTCCATCGATTCCAATTGAAAATTATAACAGTTATTCCTAAAAGGAAAATTAAAGTGAGGGGTTAACTCATCCCTGATTATATCATATAAATTTTAGTAAGATTTTCGAAAAATACGTGTAAGCGCTTTGTATAAAGAAATCTTTTATACATAAAAATTTCAATCCTTGCCTTTTATAAATGAAACTAAAAATATGATAATGCAAGTAGAGTTTATTATTATTTACTTCAATATCCATAAAAAATCAACAGCGAAAAAAATATCGGTCTAAATATCTTAGCTAAAAATAGTCAATATATATTATAAATAAAAATTCTGTAGAAAAAATCAACTCCATTGTGACCTTCCTCTTATTTATAAACTAGTTAAGAATCCGCGCGTTGCGGCGGCCTATAAAAATTATATTAATAATTCAATATTAATATTTGTAGAATGCAATAATTTTGTGGGTATCTATAAAAAGTATATTAATGTTTAAAAATTAATATTTGTAGGATGAAATAAATTTTATATTATAAAAATTATGATATAATACCAATACTAATATATAAAATTATAAAATTGGACTATAATTCATGTTGTTGAAAATAAATTTCCACACGTAATTAACAATTTAAAGCACGACGAATATTAAATTTATTTGTGTTTTTTTTTTTTTTGAAAAGTAATGATATTCATACATTGTTACCTTCCTCCAATTTTTTTGGATTGATTGTGCACAAAAACATGTAACTTAAATCCATGAGCTAGCGGTCTATAATTACCCTTGCTTGTAACAACTTTTATTTTTTAATACTGTATGAACAGTCTTCACTTAAAAGTTGCTTAAACGGAGCAAACAGATAATACATGAATAATTTTTTCCTAAATCAGATAAGAATTAACAACAATAAACATGTCTGATGAATAAAACAAATATTATAAAAGAATAACCAACAAACATACATCACTGATAGTTAATTTATTGATATCATCCATCAATATAATGTCAAGACTATATTCTTCTCCCGTGTTTGGATTTGTCGACTCCCACATAGTGGTCTGTAACTACCTTTGCTTGTAATAACCTTTATTTTTTTTAATACCGTATAAATAGCCTTTACTTATCGTTGCAGAAGAAAGGCACCACCGAATTAGAAATCGAGCAAGAGAACTATCACTGAGAGAGGTATGGTTGTGGTATTGAGAGAGAGTTTGTATTTAGATGATCCTAAACCCTACAACCTATAGGGTATTTATAGGTGTAGAGAGACTTGTGTGTTAATTTTTCCCATAATTAAATAATCTGAAACAAAATCAGATTAGAACTTTCAAGCTGCTATGTTCCATAAATAATCTGAAACAAAATCAGATTCTGAAACTTGCTTCTAATATATCGGAAAGTAAAAACGGTAGTTCTAATTTTTGATATTTTTCATTCAAAAATTCCAAAAAATTAGAAAAATAGAACGGAACGATGTGAGAGGCGCCACCTACACGCCCCTCGCTTCTCCTTTATATAAGTATATTGATTTATTTATATTCATGATATTTATCGAACGTGAGACCTATAAAAAGATTACACATCATTTTTTTATCATTATTGAGATGATATATTCTATTATAATAATTTAAAATAATAATAACATATTTTTTTAAAAATATATTCAATTAATAAATAGTATTATTGAAATACATTGGCTCATCAAATTTTACACAATCAATAATTTGTTTTTATCATTTTAGTCAATTCTATTAGAGATGTATACTAAAAGCTCAAATCCTATGAATTTATTAGTTGAAAATAATCTATACATATTATATAAAAAATAGAAAGATCATGTACAAAAAATTCTCCAAGGCAATTAGTCTATACTGTATATAATTTAGCCAATTAACCGTACTCATGGTGGTTATATTTTTTGAAGACTGGCAAGATTTATCATATTTATAACGACCGAGTATATAATAACAAGAACAATAACATGAAAAAGTTTAGATATCTCAAAATTTTCTCTCAAAATTCACATATCTTATTAAGTTGATAAATAGGTATGAACCCCCTCTTAAATTAATCTCTGCAATATAATCATCCAAAATCTATTTCGTTTTGGGACGAGAGTTTGACACCATTCCTAGAGACTATAATTTCATAAAATATTTTTCTAACTTTAATTTTTTGAATACAAATTTGATTTTTGAACTTTTATACACAGAAAGAAAATTTAAAAAAATAAATTACATAACTATGTTTTATAAGTGTCTTAACATACCTGCCGAACCGTGTAAACAAATTGCCGAACCGTGTAAACAAATGAGATGGATGGAGGGGTATGTCACAGTATAAAGCATTTGCAGCAAATTTTGTAATCATTAGTTTCTGTCATTTTAACTCGCCAATTGGAAATGTTTCTATCATTTTAAAACACCAGTATTTGGAAATGTTTTAACGGAATAAATATTTAGCCAGCCCTTCTTGGAATTTCAATATACTTATGAATCCGAAAGATTACCTTGCGAGGGAAGAATACATGTGCACATAAAGAGAAAACAAGAGATGATCATGATCTCATGCATGGAGTCAAAGACAAGACGAGCCCACCCCTCTCTCTCTCCAAACCGTTCTCCATACATCTACAGTTTGTACTACACCATGTACACAAAATACAAATGTACAATATATTTCCCAATTTTTTCACAATAATCCAACGTCCCCATATTTCTAAGCAAACCCCAACGTCATTATTAAATATATTTCTTCTTCCCTTTTCACTTGTTATAAAACGTCCAACGCATGATCAAAGATTGTGAATTACAAACCAAGATATCTAGAGATTATTATACGTGATAAACTGATAATGATGATGAGAAAGGGTGCATCTGAGGATCCCGAGAAGAAGAACAAGAAGATGAAGAAGGGGTTGTGGTCGCCCGAAGAGGACGAGAAGCTCAAGGAGTATATGTTCGGCAATGGCGAAAACGGGGGGTGCTGGAGTGATGTGGCCAAGAATGCAGGGTTGCAAAGGTGTGGGAAGAGCTGTAGGCTGCGGTGGATTAATTACTTGAGGCCTGATCTGAAACGGGGTCCGTTTTGTCCCGTTGAGCAGAATCTTATTGTTTATCTCCATTCGGTTCTTGGCAACAAGTAAGAGTACTCGCTCTCTTTATGTCCCTCTCTCTTTCTCTGCATGCTGCATTCATCTGCATTTATGTATATGCAAAAACATACTAGTTCCGAATACTCGTATGCAAAAATGATTTCGTAAGATTTAAGACAAAACTTTATTTGATTCCGAGTATTTCAAGTCAAATTTAGGTTTTGATTTTTTTTCATGAATATTGGACAATGATCAGAAACATAGATGTTGCAATTAGTGAAACTTGTTTTTATTATAATGTAAGATAGTATCAAGAGGATAATATATACATGAACTATGAACTCAATTATTATTAATGTGTTGTCAATAATATTAGATTATTATTATTAATATATAACATGTTATTATTAATAACAAGAAATTGTTATACTTAAGTTTCAAGTTAAAACACTTGTAATTTATATAAGTTTGATTAAAAAAAGAATTTACGTCAATGAAAAAAATATTAATATCCGAGTAGCTATCCGAGTACTCATTTTTTCGGAACAAAACTGAGTCGATCCGATTTCCGATTTTAACAACCTTGCTTCCAGGGAGGGAATTTTGGAAAGTTAAAAGAGTCAATTTTAACATGAAAACAATAGATTGATCAATTTATTCTTTCGGATCGAATAAGGATTCAGTGTATTTTTTGTTTGTGTGAGTGTTTGGTTCATCATGATTTTAATTATTATTTTATATTGTACTAAAAATTGTATAAAATTTTGCACAAAATTGAGATGATATTTTTAGTTATTTATATGAATACAGATATCTCATTGCAATCAATAATAAATATATATAAGTTTTTGAAATTTTTTATGTAAAATCTGTGTATAAAGTATTTTACTTATCATAAACGTTACCTTACGACGAAGTATGTTTACAAGCCATCACGACTGTATCACTAATTATTTCTCTATCTTCTATTATGACAATCATCATAGATTACATTACTCGACACACATGTATATACACTCAAACTCTCACTTTGTTTGAAAGATTACTGGCCCCGTACATACGATTTAGCATTTGGAAAAAAACAGTTTACTTATTTTTGGTGGGTTTTTCGTATTTTGACGAAGGGAAAATCCAACTTTTTTGTTTTTACGGAAGTAACTTAATTCTTCTTGTTTTCTGTATTCCACGCTCCCATCCCTTTCGATCTTCAATCGAATTGAACACCAATTTAAGTCTAGTATTTTTTAAGGATCACGATTGTTATTTTTTTGACGGATCACGATTATTAACATTCTAAAAGTAGATCATTTTATATGATTTTCATATTTCTCACCGTGTTTCTTCTTCTAAAAGGTGGTCCAAAATTGCAGCCCACTTGCCTGGAAGAACCGACAATGAAATAAAAAATTTCTGGAATTCCACAATAAAGAAGAGGCTCAAGAACTCATCATCAACCTCCATTGCTTCTCCAAACACAAGTGATTCATCTTCAGAACCTTACAAAGATTCTGTCCTAGCAGGAATCTTTCCCATGCAGGCTCACAGTAACAATATTGTGTCAATGTACTTAGAACCATCATCATTTCTGCAACCAATGGCTACAAATCTCTCTGGCTTGCCTATCGACGACAATAATCACATAAACATCCATGCTGAACATCGTCGTAGACCATGTTTTCAAGGTGTCTCGAATAGCTTGACAGCTAATGAAGTGCAAGCTGATGATGAGGTTTTTGAGAATGATTTAGAGATTGAAGAAGAGCAGTTCGTTCTGCATATGGAAAACATGAACATGAAATCAGATATTAAAATCGAAAGCGACTTGAATAACTGGAACAACAATGCAGATATGCAAACTTGTGGGAATTGTGAAGGAGGAGATGAGGTAAGATTAGAGGAATGGGTTGAAGAATTAATGAGAGACGTTTCTTTCCTTCCTTAAATTCACAAGATTTTTTTTACTTCTATTCTTGTTTGATTTGTTTCCCACCCCTCTTCAATAATCCCCAAATTATCTTCCAAATTGGACAAAACTCTGAAATTGTATCAATAAATTAGTGGAAATTGAAGTGTTGTATAAGATTGTAGTTTGTAAAGAATGTATTGCAGTGAGAACCATTTTTTATGACTAGGGTAGTGAGTGAGCTTGCGTATACATGTATTGATCATATACATTGTGATGTAAATCTTGTATAGATGAGTTGCTGGTTGAATTCCATGTATAAATATCTTGGGCCATGTTTGTTAATTGTATCAGACACTTTTACATCTTTTACAAGTTAAATTTGTATCCGATACTTGTATTCTCTAATTTATAATTGCCAAGTGAAGTTAAAAATTTACTGATTTTAAGTGTATTTTTTATTTGAATTAAAAAAAAAAGGTGTAGTTTTGATCATGTCAAGGTTTCTCATTCTTGTAGTCAGAGACATGTTAACTTTTAGTATTCGGTTATTTTGTGAGGGAAGTGATATTTTGGCTTTGACATAGATACTGAAATTCCAATTAAGTTATGGTTTATGGCAGTAAAAATGGAGAATCGGAATTAATCGGTTGACCTACCGATTCAGAATTTATCTGAATTTTTTTTGATTAATTAGAAATTTTTCGTGAATCCAGAATGTAATCATCAATAAATTGATAAATTAAATTTTTAAAATTTTGATAAATCGGAGAATTTTGGAACACGGCTCCTGATCTATATAGATGGAGATGAAAAGAATACTGCACAAGTAAAATGCACTTGATTCTTTTTGTCGCTCATTGTCAAGTTTCTTTTGTTGATGTGTTCTTTTGGCTGATGCTGTTGGTTTCAAATCAGATCCCCTTGTATCCAATTTAATCTTTTTGGCACCACCTTGTGGTCCTGCTCTTTCTAATAAATTATATGCTTTAAAACAAGTTTAAAAAATCATAGAGGAAAACTAGTTTCATTTATGTTCTCCCCAGTTGAAAAACCGTATAGAGTAAATTACAGTTTTGTTTTAAAAATTAAAGAACTATTTTTTCTCAAAAAAAAATAAATTAAAGAACTATTTGTAGTATCAATTACTTTTTAATTATTCTCTCGACTTACTTTTCTCTTCATCTCACTTTTGGAATGAGATTTTAATAAATTATTTCTATCTTCACTTGTTTTCGTTCCTATAAGCATTTTGTAAATTTTGCTATTTACTTTTCTTTTCGTTTACTTTACTGTTTAATAAAAACTTGGGAGTATGCCTAAGTTTCACATTACATTTTCATAGTCTTTTTCCAAAAGTGAAAGTAATAATTCACTGAATGTAAATTTTCGTTACACTACTTAAGAAACGGCAAAATGAGGAACAACCCAATGGATTACAGAAAAAGAAACCTCTGAATACTTCTCCATACATTGCCAGGCAAAGAACATCCCCTATATACTTGTAACTTGTCTAAAAAAGAACTACAACAGAGATAAGTTGGGATTTGAAGCCCCAGTATGTATTTTCTTTCTTTTAGAGTTACCTAAGCTGTACAGGTAGACCATAAGTAAAGACCGCAAAGACTGCACTTCTCGATTAAGTCTATGAAGCAGAACTGCAGCAATGACAATGCATTTAGCTTCTAAGATAGCTCCAAGGCCCTGTTCCGGTTCCAATTCTGCAAATAGTGACCAAAACTTAATGAAGGGTTACTTTACGTTATCTACTTTTAACAATTTTAAGCCAATGTAACTACGTCGGTCATGGTTGGGTATTAATAAGGAGACTATTTCAGTAAAAATTATCAGAACCATATGATATATATAGAGTACTTGATTTGGTGCTAGGCATCTTCGACTTCGACTGTCATGCACATTTTTATGAATATTGAGATTAAAAAAAAACTGACCTCCAAAAACCGACAAATGCTCTCAGGCTCATATAAATGGTTAGAGCTATCCATAGTCCAACATAGCCAAAGCTTGAAGACAGAATAAACAGTGATATGATGCTCAATATAGCCACCAGGACCTGCACAACATTGACATGTTACACAATCTATACCCAGATTTCTGTGAATGACAATACGTGCTTCATGCAAAAGTAAATGACTCTTTGCCTTTGTGATATAGAAAGACATGGGTCATATGACTGGACACAGAGGGAGATTATGCTTTTATATAAAAGAAATATAAAGAAATGAAATGCAGATTTAACACGATGTTACCAAGGGGTATAAACTATATCGCAGATTTAAGCCTTGGCTAATTATGTTTTTACTATTAAGGCATATTGGTTACAGGTTTTCATGGCTGTTCTAGGATAACAAAATGTAAGTAGAAAATTGCTTTTAAAGGCAGTAAAATGGGGAAGTTCACTTCAAGTATTATATGACTTATCTAGCTCAATATCTAACACATCAAAAATGACAGTTTTACATATATATAAGGGTCCTGGTCCCTGAACACCATTTGTCAGGGACAGTTTATCTAACATAAACTACGTCGGATCTATATTTCAAGGGTCCAGATTGAAACTTTTTTTTTAACGATCCGCTATAATTTTCCACGGATCGGGACTTTTCCTTTCCGCGGAAAGGAAAAGTTCCGACCCGCGGAAAATTATAGCGGATCGGTAAAAAAAAAGTTATTTAATCCAGACCCTTGAAATACAGATCTGATGGTAATGGAGCTGTATGTTAGATAAAGCTTCCCTAACAAATGGTTGTCCGGGACCAAAACCCTATATATAAAGACTTGTAATATTTACTTTGGACTAAAATTTGCAGCAATCAACAATTTACAAGCATTTTTGTTTATTCAGACATGCATTAGAGACTTCAGAGACTCAGAGTTACCAAAGAATGAGCTGCATATGAAAAATCAGAAGCTCCAAAATTGACTCCATCAAAAACAAAGGCCAGCGCATTGATTGGTTGAGTAGCTGCAACAAACTGAACAGAAGAAGAACAAAAATCTCATGCCCAAGTTCCTGATTGAAAAAAAAAAACTCAGACAAAAAGAGGCATCCATTCTAAACTCAGGAAATAGGTACCGGAGTAGCAACAGTAATGAGGTGGAGGACGTCATCATCTTTTGTGAAAATTCTTCCAGCGAATGGTAGTCCAACTCCAAGGATGATGGCTAGAACCATCCCGAGGACCAGTCCCAACTGCAACAGTAGTTCATATAACACACTAGATTAGTTCATGAACTCTGTTAAGAAAATTGTTTCTTTCATACTATAAAATTAAGATACCTGCAAAACTCTGGATGCTGTAGCAGTGGTTCTGTCAAAGTCCTTTCTAGCAAAGGCACTTGCAAGAATCGCCTAAAAGAGTAAACCTTTAGTTGAGCTTGAAATTGTAACCATTTCCACTTGATAATGTAACATGTACATTTTCATAGATAAAAAAAATTCAAAGTTCAATTTGCTTTGACATGCCAAATCTATTATCGAATTACATATGCAGACCAAGCAATTATAAGGCCAGCATCACGATAATGCAACTCTCTACTAAATGAAGAATAAATAACAATTAAACCCAGTGCAGTGGTCTGGACTCTGGACATATGATTAATGAAAGACTCTGAGTCTCCATCACCTAAATGTTAGGAGTTCCTATATGATCTTATTTGCAATCTCTATATCTGCAAATAGAATTTAGCAACAAAATATAACTTGCTTGGAGAAGTGACAATGTTTGATCCAAAGAAACTTAAACTACTGTTCTATCTCTAAAGCATTTTAATCTTTTTATATCAATTTCAACGTAGCAGCTAGTGAACATGAGAATGAATGTTGTCCAGAGCGCAAAGGAAAATAGTATAATAATCAGTGACATATTTACGTGTCACATTAAAGGGTCATTCCATTTGCTTAAGAATTTTCTCTACTTTTTCATTCTCTAGTGTCATTCGCTTGCATTCGATATTCTGCATACCTTTAAGTATGCATTATGGTTAGTGGAGAAGAATTCCTTTGGGCTTGTATATGCAATGAAACATTTAAGTTAAAGGTGTATTTCTATATTCTCGGTAAGCTGATGTTACAAATCCTGAAATAGGTCTTATACTAAAGACTGTTGTATCATAAAGTTTCAGGTAAGTGGGAAACAGTGTCCACCACCATATCTGCATATCATATTAATCAATTCCTTGTATTAATTAAAAACAAAGGAGAAGGTCAATGAACCTTTACATGAAATTCTTAATGACTAAAATCATTCTCATAATGTGTTCCCTATAAACATGAATATTGAATTAAGACTTGAACGCTCGAAGAAATAAGAACCACGTATCTCCAATCTATTGTCAGCCATTAACATCTGTGCTGTAATTTTTTTCCATTATCTTAATAACTGAATGTATTCTCCATTACATGTATGCTTTAAAACTACTTCTTGATAACATACTAGATCATGCAGCCCTTGTCAGAGCTATGCATTTCTAGTAGCCACTATGTTAGTACTCTGACTCGAAACATAAACAATCCCAAGTTCGTTACCTGCCCAGCAACAGCTAAGCCATCAGCCAGAAGAGATGTTGCCAACCAGACCTGCAAGCAAACCTGAAATGCAGCCATTGGTATTGGCCCCTGATGTGCAGCCAAAGATGCAGCCAGCGTCACACAGAATGTTACAGCAATGACTCTCGTCAAAAGCAGAAAACCTGTTGAACAAAAACAGAGGACTGATGAATAGAGTAACCTAAAAAGTTGATTGATCTGATGTGACGCTTTCTTAACACCTAAGAGGGATAAAACAAGATGTAACTTGATAAAAAATAATGAATTGAATATTTGCCACCTATGGTATGATAGACCCTAACCTTATCTAAAAAGAATTTTTTACTATTGCAGACTTCAACCAAAGAACATGCATTTTAGTATTTACAAGCATGGTACATAACTTAAGCAACTCACTGAAATGGACTTGTTAAAAGCAATGATTTAAAGCTCATATATACTGCCAACAACGTTTATAATATCTATATCTTCATCAGGAAGAAGAATGCATAATAAAAGAAAAAGAAAGGATTCTAATGCCTTCAAGAAACAGGTGAATGCAACTGAATTTGAATTGCCATAATGCTCTACTACTTGATTACCCCTTTGCTGATTAAACATCATTTAAAGAATTGAGTTATTCATATTTACAGAATTTAAAGGATCATTTCAAACACAAGTTCAACTCTACAAGTGTTAAGACACTAGGACAAAAATTACTAAAGGAGTATGAAGTCCTCACCATTTTTAAGAAATCGAGCAATCTGCAGATGTTTGCGACTAGGGGGTATCAATACCACTTGTTGCAGTAATCTCCAGAAGAGTATAACTGAAATTAGATACCTAGAATACCAACAAGAGAAATAACAAGGATAATAAGGCATTATGAGCCTAAGAAGTAAAGTCTTATAAAAAACGTGATGCGCAGAGATTCAAAAGCGTAACACAAGCATAAAAACAATACTTGAAAGAAGTATGATGTAACTCACTGAGATAAAATATGAGCAATGGCTGCACCACTGACACCAAGCCGGAAGATGAAGATAAATATTGGGTCCAAAACAATATTTGTTATGTCACCTGCCACTGTATCATATCAAAGAAATGCGAGTCAGATCGAACTGGATATTGACTATGTTTCAAAAGTTAGCTAGCAGCGAGTAAGCTAATTTGCACTTAGCACCAAACCTTCTTGACTAGATACTAAAAGATCAGCCAAGGCCATTAAGAAATATAATGCATAATTATCCCTTTTCCTTCTGTAACTCTCATAATTTTTTTATGCACAAAAAATTTCCGGTAAGTTCCCCCGTTTTGCACATCTTCTTAAGGTGAGATTTTTTTAGGCATTAGTATCCATCATAATTTCATATTGAACTCACAAGTGGCATAAAGAGGGGTCTGCGTGTCCTTAAATCCACGAAATACACCTTGCATAGCCAGTGAGAGTAGAACAGCTGGAGCACCTAGAGACCTCAATTTTAAGTACTGTTGTGCAGGTCTTAGCATTGGTGAATCCTACCAAATAAAAAAGAGTACTTTCAGCGATCACAAAATGTACTTTTTTTGAGAAACGTATGAATTATGATATAAAACCAAGAATTTCATTGTTACAAAAGTTCCTTACTGATTTGACCCCCATAATATTCAAGGCAGGTTCAGCTAAAGATATGAGTAAAACAGCTTGGATGATGCCAAGAATGCCACCAATTATAAGAGCTGATGAGGCTGATGGGATGCTCCGTTTTTCAGACTCAGTCTTTACTATATTACAGCAATTCGATTGTGACTCTAACATATCGGTACAGTCATGAGACTCTGATACAAACAAAAGATATGACTAGTTAATTTTAGGATGTTTTAGAAAAAAGTTTTTAGATACATGTTATCATTAACTAACAACTATTAAAAATCAAACATACCTTCAGTTGGGATTAACTTATCACCTTCAGTACTTACAAGAGTACCCATTTGCAAGGTCTCACTCTTTTCTGCTTCTTGACTCATCTGGGTCAGGGTGTCTTCCTCTGCAACAAAGGAGGTCGTGACACTGACAAGGGGGAATATTGCAATTCTAGATACTTGATTGAATAATGCAATAGATATGCCTACAGCAGCAAGTTCCACGGCACCTGTTACAATTGGTGGAGATTAATAACGTATTTAGATAGATAATATTGGAGATGACAGTAGAAATTACACAAGTATATATGAGGAAACATAGTTGTTCAGGAACCAAACAGAAAACTAATTTGCAAAATAGTAGAACAAAAAGGCTTGCTAGATTCATAAATCATACTTCTATCCATCAATAGAAGAAGCCAATTGTAAGTATCTGTTTAGTTAATTGTGGTTCAATCTGTAAATGGTAATAATCTAACACCAATTTCTGGGATACTATATTAGCAGTTAATAGCTTATCTTTCCAATATTATAAATCTTTCCGTAGGACAGTATGAGCATTTTAAAAAGTAGAGACGTGTATAAGTATAACTTGATCAAATTTGAGGTGAGGTCCATATTTTATTTTTGAGAAGTCTTAAATTGTGCCATTCCCTAACAACAAGTAGTGGCAATTGTTTGTTACACGCTGCATTGATCGACAGCAGTGAATACCAAAGCGCCAAACTTGCAAGTTAAAGATGCCCCTATATAGTTCAAAGCACACAACACTATGGAATACCATAACAGCTATGTGGCATGTGCAGTCAGTAACAGTAAACATTCACAGACCACTAATTTAAAATGTTGGATGTTGGTAATTTCAAAATTCCTAATGTCTCTAACAACTAAGAAGGGTATTCTTCATTTTAACAGGGTAAACTCTTCCCAAGTAAAAGTTTTGTATTAGATAAGTAAAATTGTAAAAGAGTATATACCTATCTGGCCAATGAATGCTGTATCGATAAGAGATGCAATAGGATCAGCTGTCAAAGCCATTGCTGCCGGGAACGCAATTTTAGCTATTTCCAGACCAAGCTCGTCCAATTTGAATACTGATCTGATGAAAAATGGCGAACAATGAAGATGCACATATTTGAGCGGCAAGAGTTAAAAGAAAAATCTTTAGAAAAGCGAAATTCCAGTAGACACCACAAGGGTGTGTACACTCCATATCTTAGGCTTAAATATATATATTTAACCAAACTTGATGCTGCAAGCGAAAATATTCCATGACAATTGGGAACAACATCTACAAAATAGGTAAAGCCAATTACATTAACCAGCTATTTACATTTCACCGACTGCACAAAATATTACTTTGGCTTAAGAAACAAAAATAATCCATCTCAACAGACTTACAAAAGAAGTACTTAACATATGTAGAAAATCATTGTACTTGAGAATGAATACAAATTTCAAAAGAGATAGCTGTTTGAAATGTCCAAAGTATTATCAAATGATAAATGTCAAGGGCAGTCAGCCTGATAAAGCTTTTGCCTTCCAGCATACATACCAAGATACATAAGATATTTTAAGATGAGGAATTATTGAGAGAACAAACTGCAGTTAATTTTAGTGTACATCACAGGAAAGAAAGTAGTGGTTTGTACTTGTCTAGTTGTTTGATATAACAATTTAACTATGAAACATTCTTAATAGAAGATGGCAGTACCTGAGATCCTTAAAAAATGGGCAGAAGAAAATTTTCCACTTTTCCTGACATGGGTATGTTTCGACTTTCTCAGCCATGAATAAAAAGGCTTTCTTGCCTTTATACCTTTCAGGAAAAGAGTAAATTTGCGGTATATTTATTCAAAGTCCACCTGCAAATTCCATCACATAAACAACCGAAAAATTGCTTAAGGTTCTAAAGATAAAGCAAGAAGAAAGGGATGGTAAACGCCAACAAAGTTAAAGCGAAACAGGATAGTTTAAGACACCAGAAAGAATGGTGCCATTCATTTCGTTGAGACCTGTAAGTTTCCCAGTGAAGAAGATACACAAATCGGACACTAGTAGGTTGTGAAGTAATATATATTGAAAACCCACATAAGAGAAACTTCCAGGACCAAGACTTACACGTGCCTGAGAAGAAATCGTATAAGGGTTCTACATGCATTAAAACAACTTAAAGTTATTTGCATGAGTGGCTTCCAACTGTCCACTAATTTTAGCTTACTGTTGACACTACAAAACACAAGAATGACACAAGTAAACTTATCTCAACAGACATCCAGGATTGTTAGATCATCTTTTCTCTCTATTTCATCTTTTTCCTCTTTTGAAAAGTAAAAGAATATGCTCTCACAAACACATTAATGGTGCATATCTAAAATCAGGATCATGAAGGAATATGAAACAGGACTAACAGGTTACTCTTTTACTTTTATATCAAACATTCAAGGTTAGAATAAAAAAGTTGTGTAGACTACTAGTGGCTATTATAACCTAAACTTTATGCTTAGTTGATCATTTTCTTTCAAATTCACCTTTTATTACAAGTCTCCCATCACAATAAGGAAATGCTTACTTTTCGTAAACTATTGCTTAGAATCTTCACATGGACATTGACATATGCATAGGGGAATAGCTACCACGTAAAATACATTTTAGTTAAATGTGGACATTAGTCCTGCCTAATTAAAAATTTGGCAGTACATCTTATTCAATTTACTCATTTTCAATCCCAGTAACAGTGTATAATAAATGGTATTCAATATTTGATTCATTCCTTAAGCAATAGAAGGTTTCTTACCATTCTGAGTTTTATATTCAGTCGTTTCTTCAAGGAAAGCTTCGAGCATCCACTTAAAGAAATCAAGCTCAATGTCACTCAAACGCCACTTAAAACTTCTTAGAACAGTACAGGTACTAATCCTATACCCATCTATTCCGGATTCATCTAGCGTATACTATCCGAAACCCAATCACTACAACTTGTATGCAAAATTGGTAAAATTTACGAATTAAAAGATCCAATTTCAAGACTAGTAAGTTCATGAAGAAGTAGTCTGATCATTTGGTTTAAATGAACTTGTACTATTAAAACTATAAACATTTAAAAGAAGCCTCAAGTTGTTGAAACCATACCACCTGTATGAAATAGTAATATACTATGAGGCCAATAAAAAAACATAAGACGTACCAGTAATACAGTTAAAAAAACTGTCGGAAAATTTGGAGGATCTCCGGAGCAGCCGCCGGAGATGTTCCTTAAATTCCGGCAGAATAAGCGGAATATTTATGCTGGAATCCAAGGAGAAGATTGATAGCTGGGGAAAACCAACGTGAATATAAGTAAGAAACAACTTTCATATACAGAGTAAGATTGAGTGATGATGACGAGAAACAAACCAAACCAAATGGTTCGCGAACCATTTGGTTCTGGTGACGTGATTCTCACGAGTAAGATTCAGTGGAGAATCCACATAATCATCGTGAGGATCACGAGAATCAAATGGTTCTGCACGTCTTTTTAGTGCAGAACCATTTGATTATTGTTCGGTTCTTTAGTTCTCGATTAGATGTATGTTTATGTGTATGTGTCTGTTTGGACGGAAATGAAACTGTTTTTCCGGCGAGCTCCATTAAAATCGGTGACATGTGAATGTGATATTTTAACGAGGAAAGGAAAATTGGGTGTAAAAACTAGACTTACCTTCTTTTTTTCTTACCGACCTTGTCCGTGCCACGATTAATCAGGCAAAAATGGTAGTCATATTAATTAGGCTTTTACATTTATTGTTAGATTTGATGGGGTCACTCTAAAGGTTGGCTTGGGATACACTATTTATTTATCTCAGAGCATAGTGGGATCGTTTTGGAGCTTAAAATAAGTGTTTATTGTTTAAAATAAAAAAGTGGAGTAGAAATTGTAAACTAATGAAGACTTATAAGTGATTAAAGTGTTTGGGAAAAAAGTGAAAGTCCTGAAACAAAAGCCAGCATTTCTAGCTTTTTATAAGTGCTTCTTGACTATTTACACAAACGGTACGAATTAGTGCTTCTAACTTATAAACTCAGAAGTCGGGCTTTTAAGTTGCAAACAAACACCCACAGTATCTTAGCTGGCTCCTAAATATAATAATATAAATAATGCGGTTCTTAGCAATCTAGTACAAATTTAAGAGTGTAAACTCCAACAATATTTTTAATATCTCTTCTTTATTTTATCTTTTATTCATATTCGGCTCCACTATAAAACAAAAGGAGAGAGAAAGGTGGAGGTGAATATGAGTTAAGGAATTTTTTTATTGTGCAATATTAAGTTAATAGCTATGTGGTGTCTCTTAACTTTGAGGAGAGAGGAGAGAGAAATAAAAGGCTCTCAGAGCAAGTCCAACGGTGTCCTAGTTGGAGCCTTAAATATAATATAAAAAATTATGTCTTAGTAGTTTAGGACATCTTCTACTAACTTCAACTCCAACAATGTGCCTTATTTTCACTATATGTTTAATATTTTATTATTAAAAGTTCACTTTCATCATTAAAACATAATATGAAATAAAGAGAGAAAGAGAGTGTTGGTAAGAATTTATTATAAAATATGAGATATGGCAAGGAGAGAGAATGCCTCAAAAATAGGGCTTAAATGGGTTGTCCTAGTGATATAGGGCATCACTGGGACATTGTTGGATCAAGTTTTTTCATCAAATGCCCTGTATTATGACTTAGGACACTAAATAGGGCATCTGTTGGACTTGCTCTTAGTGATTTGAGGAGTCACTAGGAGTATATTGGACATTGGAGTAATATTTTTTCCTAACTTAAGAGCCTAAATGAATAGTATCTTGGAAATGCTTCTAGTATTATTATTAAGAGCATCTCCACTAGCCTCTTTATAGTGGCTCTTAAATTGAAATTTGAAGAGGATGATATTTTTTCTTGCTTCAATAGACCCTTAGTTGCTCTTAAATTTACTAAATTTCTCCTCTCTCTCCTCACTTTTAAGAGCTACCAGTCACTGTTAACTAATATTTTATAATAAATTTGTAAGCACATATTCTCTCTTCATCCACTTTCTTTTGCACTTTTATGCAAATAACTTACTTTTAATAATATGAAACAAAGTCTTGTCCAATCAATCAGGATCTTTCATGAATGTAAAACTCTATTTGATCTTTCATGAATGTAAAACTCTATTGTCCGAGCTGAAAGATAGTAAGGTTCTTGTTAAGTTCGTTAAATGGTCTGCGAATATGATAGCCCACTTCCCAGCAAAGTCTACCACTTCTGTAGCTGATCATATTTGGCGGGTGAATGATAATCACCTGGAGTTCATTGATGTATTGATGAGCGATTTGATTTATGAATGAAATCATCATTCCTTTGGCAAAAAAAAAAAAAAAATAATATGAAACAAAGTAAGGAGTGAACATAACGATTATTGTTGGAGTTGAACCCACTTTAAATCGTTAAGAACCAACAATTTATATTATATTTAAGTGTGAGTTAGGAGACTATTGAAGATGCTCTAAGGTTGTTTACAAATCAGCCAAACTACCCGCATGAACTCAAGATTAATAGTTTTCAAAAAAAAGGTACTTAAGATTAATAAGTACTTTTCATATCGAATTTTATATTATAAATTCGAGTTAGTTATCAATCAAGTCACTTATTTTGTTCCAATATACAGTATCAAATGAATTGCAAGACATATTTTGATTCCATTTACGCCAATCATTTCAAAATAAATTAAATTTGATAACATTTTGTGAAGTTAAGTCAAAATAAATATTTTTTGTTAAATAATATGATATGAATTTGATTAGATTTTTGACATGAATTTCTATACAAGGTAATGTGGTGATAAATATTTAAAAAAATCGGAAAATAAATTATTTTCCACTTGTTATTTTAAATTTTTATAATTAAAAGCATCTTCACCTTGCTGACAATATCCTAGAATTCGATATTTTGTTAAATAAAAATTAAAATTAAAACAAATTATTTTCCACGTTCGTAAAAGAAAAAGAATGCGAAAAAAATCCTCCTGCCGCTACTACCGTACCCTAGAGATATGCTGATGATCGGCAACTCGATCCACTGATCTACAACATTTATAGCCGTAGTAATTTTGTCTAGACC
The DNA here is from genome assembly GCF_001625215.2 of Daucus carota subsp. sativus. Taxonomy (NCBI): domain Eukaryota; kingdom Viridiplantae; phylum Streptophyta; class Magnoliopsida; order Apiales; family Apiaceae; genus Daucus; species Daucus carota. The sequence continues at coordinate 30,676,680 of NC_030381.2, forward strand.
AGAAATTGTAGATAAGGCTCGTTTAGGTTTTTTCGTAGGGTTATTATAAGATAGTTCGTTAAAAGTTGCATCGGTTTCGTGGTGTAGTTGGTTATCACGTCTGTCTAACACACAGACGGTCCCCGGTTCGAGCCCGGGCGAAGCCATTTGTTTTGCAAATTTAAAATTTTATCCTTTTGCTGTCCTATTTTAAAATTTCATTTCTACAACACACCTTACAAATATGTTTAGAGCGTACCGTAGTGCACCCCCTTTTTTTTTTTTTTTCAATACACATCTCTATATATATAATAATGCAGCTGACTGAAATTTTCACTATTGCTGTAAAATTCTAGTGAATGATAAAATTATCTGGAAACTTTCATAGAATGTATATCCTCTGCAACTTAAGTTTCACAAGGGAGTGCTTATGCACCGACTGATGCCACAGGAAGACCCTGATTCATGTCAGTAATAGACTAATAGTCGAGTTTTTGCAGAATAATGACAGCCAACTACTCGCGGCTGCTGTCTGGGCTTTCGTAAATCTGAATTCATTCAGTAGCCCTGGTGCATTTGCTCGTGCTGTTCGGTAGTTGCAGACTTGCAGACTATGCTTGTTGGTCATTGATCCCTGCTTAGATATCCGTCGTCTGATATTTACTTATTTGAGGTTTTTCTCTCAGCTTCGTGTAAAAACACCACTCGGCTCCATGACTTACAATGGCATAACATAATTTCCTGTATTGCAATAACAATTTTCAGATCACTTTCTACTAGTAACATCCTAGAACTTGTTATATAGTTGTATCCAGTAGGCTACAATTCTAGATAAGCGAAGCTTGTTCAGCATCTTTAAAGCAAGAGATGACCTCTTCTCTTTGCTCATTCCCCGTCGAAGGAAATGAACAGAATGATGGCTAACAAATTCCCAACAACAGATTCTTCTTCTGGTACTAAAACTGTATAAAATGGTCTATATATACATTGTTTAAAAATATTACATGACAATCCTTATTACTTGGTGGAAAATAATATAATTTTAATTTTATGTGTTACTGTAACTGATGAATTCTAGTGGAGATTGGATACGACGCCTGATGCCTACCTAGACTGTAAGAACAGCGAAAACAGGAATAAAACTAAAGGTATATCCATCATTGAAGGCCGTCATCCAATCTTCTCTGTGTTTGTGTCGTCTGAGGGCCATATCACAGTCTCCATGAGCCTTTCTCGCATCAACTCTAAATTCTGGTCTGAAATCTCATTGTACATTGCTGCATGATCACATTTCTAAACACACAAAATCAAGACATCAAAGAATGTTAATGAAATATTATATCATAAATTTGTCTGTCAAACTTGAATAAGTTCACTGGATCGCAGATTAAGTACCTTAATCCATTTTCCATAGAGATGAAGGCGTGTTACCATCACTCTTTCGGCGAGATCCTGCTTCTCCTGTTAAGTAGCAAGTACTTTAGTAGACTGACATTGTGTCAACTGAAGAGTAGTGCTTAAAGATAAAGTTTGGTGTTAGAACTATTTGTCAGAACTGATGGATGTTTACCTTTACAAGGATGCGAAGAAATCTTTTTCCATCACCCGGCTTGTTTGAGACAACGAAACTGTCTATGAGAAAAATGAAATGTCTTAGGAATGCGATGACAGGCTTCAGCCAGAGGAGGAACTAGATTGGGAGATGCAGGTCTTAGAAATATGTTATTTATATGTGTAGTAAAATCTATGGTTGCTTTGTCTGTCATGAGATTAGAATTACATATCCAGCACCTATACGCTGCAAATGCTGTCACTTCAATGAGAGAAACATATGCAAGTAAAAGATGCAACATAGTGGATTGTTACATGTTTCTTGTATTATTAACTTGAGTCTTCTAAAAAGGCCCCCCAAAAAGACCATAAGTCCATAAGTGGTACTAGTTATTAAGGACTAAAATGTAACTCCGATTAGCCAATTGAAATGATTCTATCAAGGTTATCTTTGAAGTTCAGAAATAAAGGATGTGCAAGATTTAATATGTAAAGATAACATAAACTGTAAATCAGGTGGCTAAGGATTATTATGAAAAAGAAAGATAAAGTTGAAAAGATGGTAACGCCACTTACTCATAGAACCAACGGTACTCGGTGGGGTTCATCTCGTAAAGCTGATTCATAACAGTCCTCACAGCTTTGTACGTAAAATAATTAATCATTTGCTGCAAGACGATTAAACTTGGTTAAGTACCATTATAACAGATTAAGAAAAAGAACCTAAAGTAAAAGATGTCTAGCAGAGTGTATGATGTATAACTCAAAAGATTTATATTTCTGAGCAAGCCTATACTAGGTTTCTTTCAAAAATTGTATGTACAGTTATTATCTGCAGACATTGTAATGTAACAAAGGACTACAGAACTGAAGTCCTCTTTTGTAAATAGGCATGAATCCACATTCTCATCTCCAATTTACTCTGGAAACCAAGTTTCAAGCTCCGGTTCCTCTCTGTTCATGTATTACATAAAGGCACAAGTACTTACAAGAAAAGCAACCTGTACAAACAAATTTCGAGTCCTTTCCTTAGAAGTTATAATCAACTTCAGACGAGGGAACTCTAGTCTGTAATGACCAGAATGTGTTGTTCCACATCTTTATTCTTTACTGACTTGTGAGTTGTGATCATTGTTCATAATGTTTTTTTATATATAAAATGGTTCCTTACCTACTTGAACTCTTAAAACATTAGATTTCGAACTAAGAAATAGGAATGAAACTAGTTGCAAAATGGCCTAGACACAATATGATTCTGGAAACACTCGTTTGACATAATAGTTGATTTTTCTTATATATCATAAGTTCATGTATAGTTTTTAGCTGTGAGCATCCCGAATAGATGATTAGAAAATTTCGCCTGTACTCGATGTAATTCAGAATTAGCATAGGCATGCTTGTGAACACAAAATAATTTTCCAACCAGATTATTAACAGATCTACATATATGTATGTTAAGCTACTTTTAATTGAGAAAAGTACATGCTCTAGCCCCTTAACACCATACTTCTGGGACACTTTCGTTTCAACGACAACATAAAAAACATTTACAAGAAATGAATTCTTCGAACTTCATCTATATGAACACGATAACAAAATCTCTCTCAATACGATATTAGCAGATCTATACTCATGTCAAGTTAGATTCTAGTTGTCAAAGGTACATGCTCTAGGACTGCAATACCACAATTTGGGGACACCATGAAAATTTCGAGGACAAAAATCATGCCTAAAGAAAAGAAACAAAGGATAAATTGCATCCAAAACGAAAAAGATCAACTTGCAAACAAAAATTCTAAAAAAATTGAAAATAATTTAAAGGGCTCTGTTCTTACAGCTTTGACATCCTCGAAGCTGTCTTCATACTGTCCAGCCACTTCATTAACAATCACAAGACTCCTAGTCTTTCTCTGCTTCTTTGAACTCTTAATCCTGGACAAAGCTTTGGTCGAAAACTTCTTCGAATCGACGAAAGAAGAGCTCAACTCCAACGATCCAGGCCGAGGCATATCACGCTTTTTACTCAATGAATTCACATGATTCGATACCAGAGAATCCAGACACAAACAAGGACCAGTATGCGTGTCCACCATTGATGAACCCACAACAGAGAAAGCCCCCACCATTTTTCCAAAACAAAACACACCCTAAATCAAGAAAACCAAAGAACCGAAATCTAGACTCAAGATTCCAACAAAACAAAAGATACCCTTCTTAGAAAACAAGAAAAAGTAGGTGGGTATCCAAGGGAATTGGAGATTATAGAGTGTAGTCAAAGATGCATGAATTTGGATGAAAAAAGGTGGAAGATACAGAGGCCAGATTTTTTTTTAAAGGGGTTGATGCATGTGAAATCAAAGTCTGGCCAGAAGAATAATATGAGGTCCAGAATGATACAACCACAAGAACATAACAAAAATGTAGTGAAATGAAATGTTGGCTGCTTCTCAAGTATTATGTATGGGGACACATGGACGGTTGTTCTATATTGGGGGCTCGGGACTGTTTAAATCTTGGACGTAGTGAATTAGTAATCTTAAGTTCATGAAACTTCTTAGATTGCGTAAATGGTTTGCATGTTTGCTTGTTGGTAAACTAACTTCTTCATTCCATCATCACATGCGTAACTCGAGCAAAAACTGAATTACTAGCGAGTCCTAGTCTTAGTAGTGCGCGCCCGACCGGTTCTTTCTCGTTGTATAGTCATTTTCGATCGTTTCATTACTATTCGATTTTGCGACATATGTTCGTTTTAATTTTTTATATTTTAAAATTTATAAAAAATAATAAAATTTTATAATATAAAAATTAATTAAATCTCATACTCCTTCACTGTACTCATTTTATACTATAAATATTAACTGGTTCAACTTTATATAATCTTTTCTCGCTTTTACAGATCTAATGAGTCGGGGTAGGTCGAGATTGACCTCGGGTCAAATGGGCTTGTAAAGGATTTAGTGGATCCTATTGAGCCTATTTAAAGCCCGTTTGGGGCTACGTATGGAGCTTTTTATAAGGTTCTAGTCGGTTTGTGATGGATTAAGTAGGATCGGAAGTGGATCTTATATCAGGTTGAGCGAGGACTCGATCAATACGGTTTTACAGTAAAATTGAAATAGAAATCGTATAACTTCAATTTTTATAATCAAAAACTGAAAATGTCGATTTGGTTTTGGTTTGGTTTCGATTTAAATATCAAACTTCTCAGTTTGGTCCTAATCATTTTGATTTTGATTTCAAAATTGCATCACATAAAAGTAAAAAATAACGATCAAATCTGACTACTAAAATTAAAAAAAAAACAGAAAAATCTGAAGCTAAGACTACGGAATTTCTTTAACTTAAGTAGCTTTATATGCGTGTGTGTGAACGAAAAGAATTCACATTTCAAAAGAGCGAATAAATTATAAGATTTGCCAACATAATAATTGACAAAAAATTCTAACCAAACTTAAAATCGAAACATGTCCATAAATATGCCAATGTTCTAACATGAAAAACAAAAACTTATATGTGATATAAATAAGAGTTAATTATCTTTTTTGTTGGTCATTAGTTTTCACATTGACACAACTAATAAAAAAGAACAAGAACATCTTCTGATAATAAATATCTCGTTAAATTATAGGATTTCAGAGAAACAACGCTCAATATCTTTTGGATCATATACCTATAATATCTCAAGCCCGCAACTAGACGCATACCGGACCCAACAACCCACCACATGTCGGCCCAAAAATGCTATCAAATTGGTATACATTAGTCATTTGCTTGTGCTTATAAAGGCCCAAATACTCATTATCTAACCGATGTGGGATGTTACAAACACCCCCTCTTATATGCTCGACGTCCTCGTCGAGCCAACAAATCAAACTTACGAAACCCGGGCAGTGCCTTTGCACTTCCGGCCGGGTAGAACTCTGATACCATTTATAATATCCCAAGCCCACAACTAGACACATACCGGCCCCAACAACCCACCACAGGTCGGCCGAAAAGTGCTAGCAAATTGGTATACACTAGTCATTTACTTGTGCTTATAAAGGCCCAAATACTCATTATCTAACCGATGTGCGATGTTACAATACCACACAAAACAAAATCATCAAGTCTTATACTATCATCATTCCACAATCATATACCTAAGATCACTTAGGTTTAGAGTGAAAGACTTTTTAGACATAAATATCAACTATGCATCCATGATTAAAATTTGTATCCAACATATTTTTTAGATAAACTAATTGTGCGACCATTTCCTATGAAATATCTAGACGAGTTTCAAATTTCTTAGAAAGAATTTAAGGTGATATTTATTATCCTATTTATGCATCTTTTGGTCAGTTTAGATACTTTATAGTTTTAATTGATGTCTCCACTGGACGGTCTCATGTAAATCTGATTTCAACATGAAATACAATTTTTGCTAAATTATTTTCTCATATAATCAACATACGAGCACATTTCTTTAGATATCCCACACAAAGGATTATCTAAATTGATTCGTTTCTACCGATAAGATCCAATTGCATCATAAAAAATACAAAAAAAAAGTTCTCTTTCTTTCCTATATGTATAGTTATTCTGATAAATTATTTTCTTATATTTTATGTGATTCGAAGGATTATACCTATCTACACAAACACCTCGACGATACCCGCTCGTTGAGATATAGAGTGCAATAAGCCTATCTTTAGTTGGTACGAAAATAGGTTTCCCAATTGTCAAAGATATAAGGTTAATATGAGAAAAATATAAGTAAACATGCTTCCAATTGAGTCTTAAAAGATAAAGACAAACAGAGGCATGTTATCATGATTAGAGATAGAAGACATTAAGCATCGGCAATTATATTCTGTTAAAATATAGTGGTCTATATGGTTTGAACAATCTGGTCGTATGTGGTACAACAGACTTAGCAAATACTTATTAAATAAATAGATATATTAATAATCAAATGCGTCCTTGCATTTTTATTAAATGTTCATCAATTGATTTTATTATTGTTGTTGTATATGTGGATGATTTAAATGATATTGGTAGTACTGATGCTACTAACTATTTTAAAAATTAGCTTGAAATGAATTTTTTTATTTAGATATGCAGGAGGAACACGTATTCTTAGACCTATTTGTTCATTAATCAAACTACGCTGAAAAATTGAAAATGAACCTTCCTAACCTTGAATAGAGGATGAAGAAGTTTTTGGACCTGAAGTTCCGTATCTCTGTACAATTGATGCTCTCTAGTCTCATGTGTTTTACAAACAATACCAAAATTCTTTACACTCATGAACTTGCTAAAAAGGTTCGTAAAAGTTGAAAATGATTCATTTCGACCTAGAATAGAGGACGAAGAATTTTTTGGACATGAAATTCCATATCTCATTATAATTGGTGCTCTCAAGTCTCATGTATCTTACAAATAATGCACCTTACAAAAATTCTTCTACACTCATGAATTTCAAGCAAATGACGACATTGATGTAATAACAAATTCGCTCATAAAATAACATGATAAATACACTTACAAAGTCACTACTGATATCGATATTTGAGATTCTGCGATACATACTGATATGGGTCAGAAATAATATTTAATTATTATTAGATATTAAAAGCCCAAGAATACTAAAGCCCAGTTAAATAAGGCCCGAGGCTCTTAAATATTAATTAATTTCGTAGTTAATTAATAGAGGCCCAGTCAGAGGTCCAGTTACAAGTCCGAATTCTATAATACATCTGATTCTAGCAGATAAATATTCAGAAGTTCGGATAAACGTCAACAACAAGAGAATAAGAGTTCTATCTTATCTCTTGCTTCGAGGCATACTTCGATAAGAAGTCTGATACACGGAATCATACCTCCGTCCAGCTTCTGACTCCGAAGCGCCTATATAAAGGGCTCTACCCCTCATAATTAGAACTACGTTTTGGACTTGATTCTTCTCCACGCAGAAGATACGTAGGCATCTCGCATCGAGACCAGTCCAAAGCACGAATCGCTCACCCCCGTTTTTAGTTCTATAACATTTGGCGCCGTCTGTGGGAAGACAACAACAACCATGACGAACCCAACCGGACCACGTTCTGAAATCCATGTTCCACGCAGTCGAACCACCACCGGGGTCTCGACTGAATCAACCCCTGTAACTACCACCCTCCCGCTCGGTACGACTATTGCTCAAACTACTACTCCCCTGACTTTTGGCTCGCTGCCCCCTCTGACTCGAGTAATTGCAACCGTCACCGACGCCGGCACACATTACTCAACGGTCACTACAACCACCCGTGGAGGCACAAGAGATGACTATGTGCATGTAACTGACTACGACTCTTCCGAATCGGAGCAGGAGCATGATACACCCCCTCGAAGGAGGAGAGATGCTGATCGACACCGTCGACGCCGCCATAGGCAAGAAACTAATGAGCCCCGGGGGCCAATAACTTATGACGAAAGGATCCGGGCCTATGAAGAGGAAATCGCACGGTTAAAAAGAGACCAGGCAAGGATGCAACCCCCAGAGTCTAGGGATGAAAACCCTCGTCAAACCGTGATGAATCAAATTCACTTGTTACCAGCAGGCGATCCTGATAACCCGGTTCCCCCTTTTACGCAAGAAATCATGGGTGCAAGGATTTCCCGAAAATTCAAGCTCCCAACCATTAAAGCTTACGATGGCACGGGTGATCCCGCTAACCATGTTCGGACCTTCATGAACGCTTTGTTACTCCAGCCCGTCACTGAAGCAATCAAGTGCCGCGCTTTCCCCCAAACCTTGAGTGGGATGGCCCAACATTGGTATAGTCGCCTACCCCCTAATTATATCTCTTGTTTTGCTGACTTGAGCAGGGCTTTCATAGGGCAATTTGTTGGAAGCAAAACACATGCTAAGAGCTCGGCCTCCCTAATGAATTTGCATCAAGGTAAGAACGAATCACTCCGGGAGTATATGAATCGTTTTACCAAAGAAGCCTTGAAGGTCCCAGACCTTGATCAGAAGGTAGCCATGGTTGCCCTCCAACAAGGCACCACTGATGACAATTTTCGCCGATCCCTAGCCAAGAGGGCTCCGGACAATATGAACGATCTACAAGAGAGAGCCGGAAAGTATATAAAGGCGGAGGAAAGCTTGAGAAAATCCCAGAACAATCAGGGACCGAATACCAACTTCAAGAAACGTGGGAATGATACGGAGTATAATGCTGAGAATAAGTACTCCCGGAAGGAAGATGAGGAAAAATCGCCCGCTAAAAAGAAGCTGGGGCCGAGGTTTACTGAGTATGCCAGGCTTAACGCCCCGAGGAGTCAAATCCTGTTGGAAATTGAGAAGGATGAAAGTGTTAGATGGCCGAAGCCTATAAGGACTGATCCGGAGAAACGTAACAAAGATTTATATTGTCGATTCCACAAAGACACAGGGCATAAGACCGATGATTGTCGGCAGTTGAAGGATGAAATTGAATTCTTGATCCGAAGAGGCAAGTTGTCCAAATTCACCAAGGATGGAGACAAAAACTATCGGGACAATGACAACCGTGGAAGAGACAATGATGATAAGAGAACCCAGCCTCGAGGGCCTGTGATTAACGTGATCTCCGGCGGGCCTACAGCCGCTGGTACTTCCAGTAACTCGAGGAAGGCTTATGCAAGGGAAGTAATGAGTATAGTTGGAGAACCCCCGAAGCGGGCAAAAATTGACTATGCAATGGCATTCGATAACGTCGACCTTGAGAAGGTAAAATTCCCCCATGATGACCCCTTAGTAATTACACCAGTGATCGGAAACTCGTCCGTAAAGAGAGTGCTCATTGATAATGGAGCCTCGGTGGATATTTTGTTCTATGATGCTTATGAAAAGATGGGATACTCCGATACTCAACTGACACCCTCGGATATGCCTATATATGGCTTCAACAATGTGGAAACCAAGATTGAAGGCATGATCCAACTACCTGTAACTATGGGTACCGAACCTAGGCAAGCCACATGTATGATAAATTTCTTGGTTGTCAAAGCCTCGTCTACCTATAATGCCATCCTTGGAAGGACTGGGATACACGCTTTTAAGGCAATCCCGTCCACTTACCACATGAAGATTAAATTCCCAACTAGGAACGGAATTGGAGAAGAATTAGGAGATCAGAAAATGGCCCGAAGCTGTTATATCGGGGCATTAAGATCTGGAGGAGCCGGGGGGCAGGTATTACCTATAGAGGACCTTGATGTCCGAGAAGAAGAGGAAAGGAGAGGCAAGCCTGCCGAAGATTTGGTTCCGATCCCATTATATACAGAAGAACCTGAAAAGGTCACTTATGTTGGAGCATTACTCCAGGAAGATTTGAAACAAAAGCTTGTGAGTTTCTTGAGGAACAACCGTGATGTTTTCGCTTGGACAGCGGCTGATATGCCAGGTATCGATCCCTCATTCATGACTCATAAGTTGAATGTAAACCCCGCGAGGAAACCTATTAAGCAGAAGAAAAGGAACTTCGCCCCTGAAAGGCAAGAAGCCATTAAACAAGAGGTCGATAAGTTGTTGGAAGCAGGTTTCATCGAAGAAATACAATTTCCAGAATGGTTAGCCAACCCTGTTATGGTCAAGAAGGCCAATGGAAAGTGGAGGATGTGTGTAGACTTCACTGATCTGAATGATGCTTGTCCCAAGGATTGTTTCCCTCTTCCAAGGATAGACACGTTAATAGATGCCACCGCTGGCCATGAGATGCTAAGCTTCATGGATGGCTTCAGCGGATATAATCAGATCCGGATGGACAAGGATGATGTACCCAAGGTATCGTTTATCACTGACTTTGGTGTATTTTGTTATTTGGTTATGGCCTTTGGACTTAAGAATGCAGGAGCAACGTACCAACGCCTTGCAAACAAGATGTTTAAACATCTGATTGGAAAGACTATGGAGGTATACGTAGACGATATGTTGGTGAAAAGCTTGAACAAAGCAGATCACCTTGAACACCTTAAAGAGGCCTTTGAAGTCCTGAGGACGCATAAGATGATGTTAAACCCGGCCAAGTGTGCCTTTGGGGTTGGTTCCGGGAAGTTTCTTGGCCTGATGGTCTCCAAACGTGGTATCGAGGCCAACCCTGACAAAATAAAAGCTATCCTTGACATGGAACCTCCCAAGAGTGTAAGGGATGTACAGAAGCTAACAGGAAGGATTGCGGCCCTAGGAAGATTTGTATCCAAGTCGGGAGACAAATGCTTACCTTTCTTCAAAGCCTTGAAAAAGGTTAAGGATTTCGAGTGGACAGAAGAGAGCCAGGTAGCTTTTGAGGAACTGAAGAAGTATATGGCAGAGCCACCTCTTCTATCGAAACCCATTGATGGCGAAACCTTGTATGTATACCTAGCTGTTTCAGAACAAGCATTGAGTGCTGTATTAGTACGAGAGGAGTTCAAGGTTCAAAAACCGGTATACTACGTGAGCAAGGTTCTGCATGGAGCGGAGCTCAATTACTCAGTGATCGAAAAATTTGCTTTGGCCATGATTACGGCCTCGAGGAAGTTGAGACCTTACTTTCAGTCTCATAAGATAGAAGTCCTGACAGACCAACCTCTCCGGAATGTCATACATAGCCCTAAGGCTAGTGGAAGATTGATCAAGTGGGCCATTGAGCTTGGAGAATTTGATATCCGATACAAACCTCGAACGGCGATTAAAGCTCAGGCCTTAGCTGACTTCCTAGTTGAATGCACCATTAGCAACCAGGAAGTCGGGGGGCAAGGAGATAAGGTAGAAGAACCTACTAAGGAAGAAAAACCTAAAGAATATTGGCTACTATTTTTTGACGGAGCTTCAAAAACAAAAGGTAGTGGTGCAGGACTTGTGCTCCAAAGCCCTGATGGCTTTACTGTGGAATATGCCATTAAGCTAGACTTTCCAACCACCAATAATGAGGCAGAGTATGAGGCATTGATAGCTGGGCTTGGCCTGGCCAGAACCTTGAGGGTAAAGAATTTGAAGGTCTGTGGTGACTCAAAGCTCGTAGTCTTCCAAGTGAATGGTGAGTTTGAAGCCCGTGAGGAGACTATGCTAAAATATCTAAGGATTGTAAAGACCCAGATGGCACTATTCGAAGAATGCTTGGTAGAGTATGTGCCAAGGGAGGAGAACACCAAGGCTGATGCCCTGTCACAATTTGCATCTTCCGACGATGAGGTATGCTCAGGAAGCGTTTACTATCAGGTTTTGAGAACCCCGAGTATCGAAGCAAAGTTAGTTGCCCCCATTGACACAGGGGCCACTTGGATGGATGAAATCAAGTTGTATTTACGAAGCGGACATCTGCCACCTAATGCTGATGAAGCACGAAAGTTACAGGTAAGGGCCCTTAAATATGTACTCATTGAGGGAATCTTATATAGAAAATCGTTTGTGATCCCTTACTTGAGATGTCTGAGGCCTGATGAGGCTCAAGAAGCCCTGAGGGAGGTACATGAAGGTGTATGTGGCCAACACCTTGGAGGAAGGGCTTTGGCTCATAAAGTCACTCGTCTTGGATTCTATTGGCCAGATATGCTAAAGCACGCTCAAGACTATGTGAAAAGGTGTGATCGTTGTCAAAGGTTCGCACCTGTTGTACGACAGCCACCTGAGATGCTGACATCTATCAATACTCCTATCCCCTTTGCAATGTGGGGAATGGATATTCTTGGACCGTTTCCACTTGCTAGCGCGCAGAGAAAGTTTCTATTGGTTGCGATTGATTATTTCACCAAATGGATTGAAGCCAAGCCGTTGGCCAAGATAACCACCAAGCAAGTTGCTCAATTCGTGTGGGAGAACATTATCTGCAGGTACGGAATACCTCAAGTCATGGTAACGGACAATGGGACTCAGTTCAATAATGCTGAGTTTAGAGGATATTGTGAGGATTACTCGATTGAGTTACGCTTCACTTCAGTTGCCCATCCTCAAGCTAATGGACAAGCTGAGGTTGCCAATAGAATAATCCTTGATGGACTGAAGAAAAGAGTTGAGAAAGCCCAGGGATCATGGGCCGATGACATACTCCCTATATTATGGGCGTATCGAACCACTTGCAAAGTTTCAACTGGGGCAACCCCCTTTCAGCTAGCTTATGGAGCTGAGGCAGTTGTGCCCCTTGAAATCACCCACACCTCCTCAAGGGTACAGCAGTATGAGCCAGAAGCCAACGAAGAAGGTATGAGACTTGCACTCGATATGATTGATGAGATTCGTGACGAAGCTCATGCTAAGATTGTGGAAAACCAGAAACGAGCTTCCTATTACTATAACCTACGGGTTAAGGAGCGATATTTCAGGGAAGGAGATCTGGTACTTAGAAAAGTTGAGGCTTCTGGGGTAGGTCCCAAAGGCAAGATGGCTCCGAATTGGGAAGGCCCTTACCAAGTTAAGGCTGTCACAGGCCATGGCTCATACAAACTTCAAACCCTGGAAGGAGTTGAAGTTCCCAGAAGTTGGCACGCAACCAACTTGAAGATATATTATACCTAATACTTATCGTATGAAAGTAGGAGTTAATAGGTATCACAGGAATAAGGTCATGTCGACCACTGCCATGTAGTTGAATTCAAGCTTAGTTTATCTCTTTTACTATGGTGTCAGTGAAAGTCCCGAGGATTTTAGCCTTGATTTTGTTAAAGTATTATGAGTTTATTTGTGCTTACCTTCGAATAAAACATCCTGAAAAAGGATACAGGCTTGAAGCCGAGAAAAAGTACTAAGTAAATTCCAAATATGACGGTTAAAAGTCAACCGACCCTGATGGTCTATCCCAATCATTAAAAATGATTGAAGATGATTCGGAGTTTTAAAATTCTAAGTACGAATTACTCTGAATTAATTCTGATTTATGAAAGTTAAAATCCCAAGTGGACTATTTCGAGGTTTGAATTAACAAATCTTATAAAAGTCGGCCCAAAATATTCTAAGTAAGGAATGTTAAAGGCACCAATTGCAAAGTACGAAACAAAAGCAGCTTAAATTAATTTAAACGTTAAACCCCGAAGGGTTGATACAAATATTTTAATAATAAATTACATAAGAACGCCACGCAGGGCAGGGAGACAGCCTAGCCTAAGGGAGCCCATCGTCGAAGAGATCCTCCTGGGCCTTATCCTGAATCTCGGGATCCTGGGCCACTCGCTCCCGGGCTTCGTCTTGGACTTCGTCCTGGGCCTCCCCTCCTTTCCCGAGATCCCCCTCATCCTGGTTGGAACCCTGGATCATGAGATTCTCGGTTGGAATCTCTAAATCTTGGGAGTCCAAAGGATGCGACTCCTCAAGGTCCTCGACTGCCATCGGGGAAGGAGATTCCTCCCCGGGAAGCTTTGGCACGGGGAACCGCTCCAAAGTGACTCCCTCGATCTGAGAACCGAGTTCGTCTATGATCCTCTCCCAACAAGACTTGAAAGTCTCAGGAAAGGAGGCATCGTACTCCGCCGCCAACAGCTCTTCAAATTCAGGCGACGCCTTATAGTCAGCAATCGCCTCCCTTTTCACCCTGGCCAACTCCGCCTCCAGGGTGCGGACCTTTTCTTGCTCGGCCACGAGCTCCGCCTCCACTTTCCGGAACTGCTCAAAATTGGCAGTTGAAGCTTCGAGATAACGATCGCGATCGCGCTCCGCGATCGCCTTCTCAGCCCTAACCGCCTTCAAGTTGTGGACGGCGGCCTGGAGGTAGGTGTTGACCTGCACAGTAAAAACATATAGATAAGAAAACTTATAGAAAATTTTCTAAGTAAAAGAAAGCTTAGAAATAACAAAGCATACGAAAGTTGGGCTTACCGTAGCTACGGCCTGGGCCCCCAGGAGTTCAATTTGAAGGTCCTCGGACGATTCGACCACATGGGCCCGGTCCCGAGGGGTGACCACATTCTTGGACCATTCTGCAGCGGCCCGAGAATCGCCCACAACGGTGTCTTTGTTTAACAGGCCCCATTGGACCACATAGGGGCCGTTGTCCTCCTCAACGGCGGTGGGCCGTGGAGATAAAAAAGCTGGAACCCGCTCCACGGGCCCAGTTCCCCCTTCCTTTCTGGGCCGCTTGGTGCGCGAAACCTCAGTTGGCACGGCCTTCTGCGCGGCGTTTTCCCGCTTCTGGAAAATGCTCCCCAAAGCAACTTGGGCTGAAAAGAAAGATCATGAAAAATTAGAGGCCCAGTCCATGCCATAAAAAAACATATACATATAAACAAGGTATAAAAAGGGCATACCCTCAGGGCCCAAATCGCTAAGCCCGTGCAATTGAAGCGATGCCTCGGAGATTAACAGCGAACAATGGTGAAGATTGTCGGCCGTTAAAACCTTAATGGCCGCCTCTTCTTCAACCCCTAGCTTGATGGACCTCATTGGCCCATCCTCGGCCCGACTAAAATCAGAATAAAAATAATCGGCCCAATCGGCCCCCTCCATATACAGATAAAACCACTGCTTCTTCCAGTTAGGGAGGGAATCAGGGGCCGAATCTGAAACGAAAATACTACGGCCCAATGTTCGATACTGGATTTTGACCCAGCCTTCGTCATTTGGGGCGTTAACAAATTTGAAAAGAAACCTAAACACAGCTACACTAGGCTCCAAGTTGTGTTTCTTACATTGGACCATAAAGCAGTGTATAAACCTCCAGCCATTGGGCTGGAGTTGGGTTGGACACACCCGGGCCTCAGCTAAAAGCCTATAAACAAACATCGGAGGTGGCAACCTAAAACCAGCATAAAAGGTTTCTTTATAGATTCGAATAGCCCCGGGCTTGGGGTAGCAAGCCCGGTCATTTGGGCCTGGGGCCACGGCCCTATAAGGATGTTCGATTCCAAAAAGCTTGGCCATAATATCTACGTCTTTTTGCTTATACTGAGAAGGGTACTTATAAGCATCTAGATGAAGTAAATTAGGGAAGGCTTGACCAAACTCTGAAAGAAGATCACGAAGAGAAAAAACGCTAGCATGAACGAGGGATTTTTTACCTCGGTTAACGCGAGAACGAGCCACGGGAGGCTGAGAAAGTTGAGATTGCTGGGATTGCTGTGAGGATGCAGAATCGGCCATTGATCTTCTTCGGATGAAGGTATGAAACCCAGAAAATTATGAAGAAATGATGAATATCGCCCGGAAAACTGGGAATTCCTTGAAGATCGCCCGGAAAACTGGAGAAACTTTGAATATCGGCCGGAATCTGGAAAATCTTTGAAGATTGCCGGAAATACGCCTAAAATTTCGCCTAAGAACCAGAGAGTGTTTGAGAGTGTTTAAGCTCTTGGACTTGTGAAATGCTTTGAGTGAAATGAGAAATGAACTCTCAATCACTAGATTTATAGAAACCCTCAACCGGTTCACTTGCCCGAAAACCCTAGGGTTCACAGCCTACAGCCGGTAAAATGGGCTTTGGGCCGGTTAAGGGGCATTTTAAAGGACGGGAAGCCCACGGAACTGAAAAGATAAACCCTTTCTAGAAGAGTCGAGAGAATTCTTGAAGACACTTGAAATATTTAAAGGAAAAAGCTAAATAATATAGGACTGACAAGTTCTAGACTGAGGCCCACAACCTATAGCGGCATCATACTCCTAGGCGTGCCAAATTGATGGTCTCCTTGGCGGGGGCAGCCACGCCTAGGGCACTTTTGCCAATTGAGCAAAAAATGATACATATTACGAAAAGTAAATTAGAATTCTAGCGAAAACGAAGTTTGTATAAATATGTCTCCTTGGCGGATGTACCCACGCCAAGGAAGCACTACCAATTAAAGCCTTGTGAAGGCCCTAAAGTCAACCACGCCCAGGAGGCATCTCTCCTAGGCGTGGTGTACAATTGTGTCTCCTTGGCGGGTGTACCCACGCCAAGGAAGCACTATCAAATGAAGCCCATGTGAAGGCCCTAAAATCAACCACGCCTAGGAGGCATTGCCACTAGGCGTGGTATGGAATTATGTCTCCTTGGCGTGTGTACCCACGCCAAGGAAGCATGTCACAGTGAAAGACTACGACAAGCACGCCTAGGAGACATGACTCCTAGGCGTGGCATGCTAAAATGCCTCCTTGGCGGGGATACCCACGCCCAGGAGGCAGAACAACCAAGACATCAACCAACCACGCCCAGGAGACATGACTCCTAGGCGTGGCAAGCTAAAAAGCCTCCTTGGCGGGGGTACCCACGCCAAGGAAGCATCTCAGGGAGAGGGATGAATTTCTATTAAAGAATTATTTAATTCTTAAAAGAAATACCCCAAAAATTCCAAAAATAGGGAAAAATACAAGGAAAATTCCTGAAAAATCAGGAAAAATAGTAAAATTGGGTTTTTAATTTCAAAAAATATTTTGAAAATTCTTTAAAGGCTCAAAAAATTCTAGAAAATTGGAATTTAATCATAAAAATTCCAATTAATTTGAATTTAGCCCTGAAAAATACGGGAATGCTCGAGAGCACCATTACAAGCACACATCTAAGAAGGATACCTGTTGTACCAATAAGAAAGACTCGTAGTGTCATGAGAATGATTCGAAAAGTCAAAGGAAAGACTCGTGTCTTCCGGTACTCCAATCGAAAATGAAGTACGATCCCGAAGGATACGAAACAGAGCTATCTTTACTCTACAGTCAACTCAAGTCATCTCTCGAATTGTTTCAAAGTAGTCAAGATCGGTGAGATCCTTGCGCTATTTATGGAATTTCAAACCTTGGGTGATAGGAATTGGCAGAAGTTAGCTTTCTCGCATGACGTACAAAGCTCAGACAGCCGATAAGGTCTCAGCAACTTTTGAAAAGTTTCTACAAAACTTATCGAAAGTTGGGGGGCAAATGATATGGGTCAGAAATAATATTTAATTATTATTAGATATTAAAAGCCCAAGAATACTAAAGCCCAGTTAAATAAGGCCCGAGGCTCTTAAATATTAATTAATTTCGTAGTTAATTAATAGAGGCCCAGTCAGAGGTCCAGTTACAAGTCCGAATTCTATAATACATCTGATTCTAGCAGATAAATATTCAGAAGTTCGGATAAACGTCAACAACAAGAGAATAAGAGTTCTATCTTATCTCTTGCTTCGAGGCATACTTCGATAAGAAGTCTGATACACGGAATCATACCTCCGTCCAGCTTCTGACTCCGAAGCGCCTATATAAAGGGCTCTACCCCTCATAATTAGAACTACGTTTTGGACTTGATTCTTCTCCACGCAGAAGATACGTAGGCATCTCGCATCGAGACCAGTCCAAAGCACGAATCGCTCACCCCGTTTTTAGTTCTATAACACATACGAAATACAAAGAAGAAGTGACTTGCGACGACAATGTTGTCAGGTATTTTATTCAGGGGGACTATATTCTTTTTCCTTCGTCAAGGTTTTCTTCTCATAGATTTTTTCTTACAAGATTTTAAAGAGACAATCAACATTTGTAATAACTTGTAATTGATAATTAAAAGAGAATATTATCAATATAAAATGGTTTTCAAAGAAGTTATGCATGTATTTCAAGAATACATAAGTACTAAGTCATACACGTATTTTAAAAATACTTGAGTGTTAATTAAGTTATGCACATACTTCATGAATACTTAAGTTCTAAGTTATGTATTCAAGTTTTTCACTTGATGTTTAAACCTAAACAGTTGTATTGAATATGTGGTAGAACCTTTATAGTGCAGGATTTGTCCAAGATAACAAAAATTATTAATTAATAAAGCAATTCATTTTTATGTCCTTTCACTCACTCTTTCTATTAAATCAAATTTTCAGTTTTGTGCTTGCTATTTAATAATAGTAACCTCGTAATTATGAGATTATAATACGTGTACTTTGTTCATAAAGCATCAAGCAAATTCATTCTCAACTCAATTCCGTTCTCAAAATATAATCAATAATAAAATAAATATAATCTAGAAATAAAGATGTTAAAGTTTAAATTTGAATTGTGTGAAATTTTGGTTACAATTATTTAATAATTTTATAAGTTAAGATAGTTTCTAAATTAGGGACAATTGGAATTTTGGTATAAAATTATAACTTTTTTCCTTTTATAATACAAAAATACAATAAATATAAGGGTAGCAGTCCACAGCCATTAATGGCTGTGGAGGAGTTAAG
Organism: Daucus carota subsp. sativus; assembly: GCF_001625215.2. NCBI lineage: Eukaryota > Viridiplantae > Streptophyta > Magnoliopsida > Apiales > Apiaceae > Daucus > Daucus carota. Next base: position 30,695,304 of record NC_030381.2, read on the forward strand.
TAACACTCAGTTTCTGGGCCGTTGGATGCATATTTAGCGGCCAGGATTATATTAAAACTTTTACATATCCAACGATTTTTTACCGCTGGACAGGGATACTCCCGTACAACGCTTTTTTAGCGCCTCTCGTACAGCGATAAAAAAGTGCTGGACATGTTAAAATTTTAATATAATCCTGACCGTAGGATATGCATCCGACGGCCCAAAAACTGTGGGTTATATAAACAGTCCCTAACAATTACTCCCTCCGTCCCAATTTATGTGAACTGGTTTGACTTTCACGGAGATTAAGAAAAAGGTAGTAAATGTAGTTGAAAAGTGAGTAAAGTGGTGGGACCCATCAATATTTAATAATAGATTTGAGATAGTGGAGGAAAGTAGTGGGTGTAATAGTGTTTATTTAATAAAAAGAGAGTATAGTAAAATATAAAGGTAGTGGGTGTAATAGTGAAAAGTAGTGTTATTCATTATTTTTGGGACGTCCCAAAAAAAAAATGAGGTCACATAAAATGGGACAAAGTGAGTATATGCCAGAGAGCAGGACTCTAAATATATAATAGTGCAATGGGCTTTCAACAAAAGAAAGCGTAAAAAACCCGGTACGTGACTTGAACCACATTAGATGGGTAGGGTTTCAACACATCCTCTGCAGCAATAGCATCACATCAAACGTCGACGTATCGAATTCCAAGAAACCTTAAAAGCTTAATTTCGTTGTTCATCTTCGCGAATTACGACCAATCTGGGCCGAACACAAAGAACCTCAAACATGTACTACAGAGGGTAAGATTCTTCTCAACACTACATCACATGTACATTTATGCACACTCGTATCCATCTGTCTGTGATTCGTGTTACTTAATTATATATATGTATGTAAAATACACACACAATTGTATTTGTTTTAGGTTTTTAAATATGTTAATTGGATGATAGACAGATTTAGTTTTGTAATTATGTCTTAGGTCTAGTGTTTTTCATTTGAATATCACGTGAATTATATTCCTGAATTTTTTGCGAAAGAATGCTTCAAATCTAATGGTATCTACTAGTTCTTGCTGAAATGCTGCATTATAGGAGGGTTTTGTAAATTGGCGCAAGAAATCTGCATCTAAGGACCCCAATTAGTGTCTTCCTTGTATGCGTACAGGAGATTCACATGTGGAAATCCTTTTACGAAACTTCACCCTTTACTTTGTGTTTCGGAAGTGATCCATGTTGTGTCTTGGGAAAATTTGGGTTAGAACTTTTTTAGAAATTGTGATATATTTGTCACACTCTTGTGTAGCTGCCCGCCGTACTCCAAATTTGTGATGATATACCCTTTTTGCAAATTGGGTTAGGGTCTTATGTTGTTAATCGAAACGGTTGTACATATATTTGAACATTTGATTGCAATTCCTTGCATTACTTTTACTAATCTTCGGTGTTTAGCCTTAATGATGTCTCCTTGTATTGAGATAATTTCTTTTCTTTACTTGAAAGCCCTCTTCATGTTTGTGATGGGGAAATAAAATTCACTTGCCCAGCTGTGGTTCATAATTCATTTAACATGGGAAGAAAACAGGTGTATGTATAAGCACATATTAATTTTTAAATAAGGTGCTTGGCAAATCTAGCATGTGTATTGAATTTTGTCCAGTGAATAAAGAGAATCAGGTATCGACTCAAGGTAATAGCCAAAAGGTGAAGAAGCCTTATATGGATGTATTTTTCTATATCCTTCTTCTTTAATGATCTGACATTCTGACTTACCGTCATATTTTCATACAAGTTAATATAAACATTAAATTTCGATATCCGTGTCAAAAGAATATTTTATATAATCAATACTTTTAGGGTGTTTAATGTAGTAATTAATTAGAGTAATAGGGAAAAAAAATATAAATATAATATTTGGATTTTGGAATTATGAATTTCTAGAATATTCCTTAGTCATTCAGTGCTGTGATGCTCGGACTCTCCGGAAAACCCGGCCGTACCCGTGTCCACAGGACACGACACTGACACTGGGATCCGGATCCGAACATCATCTAGAAATCAAACTCTCCATCTTAGACAACCTATCTTTAATTTCAATGACCTATTTCTAAGAGCAAGATAGGAATAAGAAAATATATGAAGAAACAGAGGTGTAATGGATGTAAAAGGAGAGAAGAAGGAACTCTTGCCTTAATTTGTGCAATTGTTTGTTATGCAGTATAATAGAATGATAGGTATTTATTTATAAGAACTATCATATTAATTAAAAATAATAATTGCAGTGTCCAAATCCTTATAAAACGTGTCCCCGAGTCTTTAATTTTGTAGTATGAAAGGTCTGGCACCCTGATATGTGTCCGTGTCGGATCCTTGTATAAGAGTCTGAGCATCATAGATTCCCTGTACCTTAAATATAACAATGTAAACATAATAAACAGACTATATTATATTTATTTTAGGTTTTAAATCTGTTTTGCCCTCTCAAATATTGGGTTGTTCTTATCAATGCATCGGGTATATATTAGGGTGGTTTGATATATATGACATATAATAAAGATTCTTTGAACTACTTTCAAGGTTTCATTATGCTACACATACCTGCATATCAGTTCTCTCTCTTTCTCTCCTCACTCGCTCCTCTCTATTTTCTACAATAAGGCTTGCCAAGGTATCTCAAGAAGTTTCTCTCACCATATTGTTGTTGTCTATGGTTTTTTTATCATCAAGTTCAATATAGATGGCTTTTAGAACGGATGATACCCTTGCAAATTCCTTTTTATATGTTTCTTTGCATTTCTTAATTTTACTCCATATTTTGAGTTCAATCCTCCTGTCTTCAATCAATTTTCTCCGATCTCGCCCACAAAACACCTTGGTTTTTGTATTTTACCAAGATGGATCTGTAAGGCGCCACTTACTGCCTAGGCTGTCACTAATCAGCTGCCTCACCTAAGCCAATCTGAGAACCCTGCTTATTATTTTGTTTGATTACATATCTAATTGAGGTTTATATTATAATCTAATTCTATGCCACAGTTCAGTACTGTTATATATGTTGCTATGCAGATAAATAGCTAGAATCTGTTAAATGTTTGGTTGGAATTGTTAATGAGATCATTGTTATTGTCTATAGATCAGTTTCATAAACTTTCTTTAGTACATTGCATTAATGTGCTTAGCTGTTTTTAAATACAGCCACAAATCAGCGAACTCTTATGCTGATTAAACATATATTAATTACACAAAATTTAAGAATGAACAATAGCTGATGAGTTTATATTATTAGTTTATTACTATTCCCCAAATATTCCATTTTAAAAATGATATAATTTCCTTATTAATTTGTTTTGTTTTTAATTGGAATGTAGTGGTTACATGGATGGTGCTGATCCCCGCGAGTTGGGTTTAAAAAGGCAGCGGTTACTTGATCAGGGATCTTCATATTATGGGGCTGGCCCTGGTTCAAGTTACATGTACAGTCCACCTGCTTACTCCTATGTTAATCAACCCCCACCTTTTCCTGTTGTCCGACTCAGAGGCTTACCTTTTGATTGCTCTGAAAATGATGTCTATGAGTTTTTCCATGGTCTTGACATAGTTGATGTTCTACTTGTACACAAGAATGGAAAATTTTCGGGGGAAGCTTATTGTGTGTTGGGGTATCCTCTTCAAGTAGATTTTGCTCTTCAGAGGAATAGGCAAAATATTGGTAGGAGGTATGTTGAGGTTTTCAGGAGCAAGAGACAAGAGTACTACAAGGCAATTGCCAATGAAGTTTCAGATGCTCGTGGTGGTTCTCCTCGTGGTATATCAAGGTCATCAAGGGCAAAATCCCATGATGAGGGTAAGGAGTCTGCAGAGCACACTGGCTTTTTGCGATTGAGAGGATTGCCATTCTCTGCTGGAAAGGACGAAATCATGGATTTCTTTAGGAACTTTGATCTCTCAGAAGACTCGATTCATATTCCAGTTAATTCTGAAGGAAGACCAACTGGAGAAGCTTTTGTTGAGTTTTCAAGTGCTGAGGACTCAAAAGCTGCAATGGTGAATGATCGGAAGACTCTTGGGAGTCGCTATATAGAACTTTTTCCATCATCATCGGAGGAGTGCCAAGAAGCAGTTACAAGGGGAAGGTAATTATTCTTTGTGCAGTCCAGTTACTTTAATTTGGTATGATGTTATTGCTTGCTAACTCTATCCTCTTAGATTTCTGCTATAATAGCTCTATTATGAATAATATGGTATTGCATTAGCAATGTTTAGCATACTTTGGTCCTTCAGGACTTTGGACTTGACTCGGGGCATGCGCTGGAATATGTTTGTATAAATTCTTATCTGGTATATTAATATAGTTTCAATTTTTTGTTGATCTCTGCTATGCTAATTATATACTGTATGTGGTGTATTTGGGCAGAGTTGTCTTTCTGGCTGTTTCTTGTAAATTAATTACGTTTATATAATATTTAGTAACAATACTGGTGTAGTGCCTCTATTGCTTTGAGGATAGCAGTATGTGTAGAATATACATGTGCTTCGTATCCGCAACTAGTTAAAATTCTGGATTTTTTAACATTGTAGCAGTTTTATCGGACAGTGGTCAATATTACTCAGCATGTTTGCAACAGTACATACCTCCATGTCAATGTAACTCATTTTGTAATTTCATCTTTTCTATTGTATTTAAATATTAACTTGGTATGCATTTCAAACAAATATGTATCCAAGAGGATGCCATCCTTCTTTAATATAGTAAGCCTCTAAATTCTGATGTTACCAGAGCTATATGATGGGTTAATGCACATACTTCCTATATCCTAAATTTTCGAAAGGATTCGTGATTTTCTTTAGCTCCCTCTTGTTAGGGCCTTTTTTTAATTAAATTAGTTACCGTAAAAGTGGAACCTGAGTTAAAAGATGGCTAGTGTCAAATTGTGGAAGCTGGTTGAGTTTTTACTTTTTACACAAAGTTCATAGCGGTTTTGGGAAGTAATGCTGCTTTCTAGTGCATTGGGTTTACATTTTTTTTTACATTGAGGAACTCAGATCATTGATTCTTGGAAATACAAAGTTAATTCTATTGACATTTAAGGTGTTGGAAGATTAGATTCTGATAAAAGGAACCTTTCTTAATGAGGAAATCATTCATTTTGGATTTTATTCATTCTATATTTTAGAGACATCGAGAATGTGCTGTTTTGTTTTCGCTCATTAGTTTCATGTGACAATCCTGTTAATCTTTAGTTTTTCCAACATTATATTATTACTTTTCTATATAATGTATGTTAAGATTTTGGTATTCGTATAATGTTCATCTGTCATCTCTTTCTTAGAAGCAAGTTATGCTCTGATCAAATCATAATTATCTATGATGTCTTAGATATATGGTTAATTGCTGTAGATGTCTTAGATATAGGGATATCTTTACTTCTTACAAAATCAATAAGCATAGCTAGCTATTTTCTTACTGCTTGTTGGTATGTATGACTGAAGTAATATCGACTTTGTGAAAAGAAATCCACATTCCACCATTATTATGTTGGTTCTTATCTCAACCATATTAGTGACATGTCCGTCCGCCTGCTGTTAGATCTTTCAAATTGTCTGCTTTTAGCTGTTTATAGTTATAGACTGAGTTTGGCTTTTGTTGCATTTGTTAATTTCTTTACTTGGAGCTATTGGCATATAAGATATTGATTGTAGTTCTTAATGTCATTACTGGTTGCTGTCTGCATGTTTTACGACATACAATCACTTCATTATATAACTATGTGCCTTAGATTGTTCAAAATTTCTTACAGCTTTCAGTTTTTTATATGCATATCTAAATTTGTGCTCTCGATTCTGATGAGACCAACAAAATCTTTGTTAATCAGATCTAGTGCCTCGCACGATGGAGACGAGTCACCTGAACAGACTACAGTAGTTCGAATGAGGGGCTTGCCATTTTCAGCTGGGAAGGATGATATAATGGAGTTTTTTAAAGAATATGTGCTCTCGGAAGACTCCATACATATTACATGTAATATGGATGGAAGGCCAACCGGAGAAGCATTTGTAGAGTTCGCAGGTCTGGATGATGCAAAAGGGGCATTGGCGAAGGATAGGATGACACTAGGGAGACGTTACATAGAGCTTTTTCCGTCATCACTTGAGGATATGAAGGAATCCGGTGCTAGGGGACGATAATTTGTCTTTTGGCTTTATTCATCTTGTGTACTTTAATAAATTATGAATGACTGCTTCACATTGTGCATTTCTGCCAAAAAATTGATGAGATATTAGTTTTTTTGTTGGTTGATAGACATTGAAAAATGCCCAGAATACTAGTCTGGAAATGCGGAGCCCAAAATACTTTGTGCTTTGTGCTGAAAGATATGGAAATGGTGGACGACACAAAGATGCGTATCAAGCACAAGAAAAACAAGAAGAAGCCATGTACCTCTTTTGGCCAATATGTTTCTTAGATGTGATGTGTGTATTCAGATGCATTTTGTTGTTGAAGCAGTGCAGTGCTCCGCTGATGATGAGAAGTTATGTGTAGTATGTCTGGTCAGTGTGGCAATATCGGACCTGACACGAAAAACCGACAGTCTGGTATATCTGTCTGTTTTTTCTAAATTGTGTTCTGAGCAAATTTCTTTATATTTTTATACTTTATGACAGCATTAAAACAAAATTTTAGGTATTTTTTATTGCGTGGTTGGATGGAGATTGTCTAAAGCAATGTGTGAGTAACAGTCGATGGATTTTCCTAACTTGCCCAGTTATAGACTAACTGGACATATTTACACAACTAAAATTTATTTATGGACTAATTTGCACATATGCAGTGTGCAGTAGATCACTGATAAGTGGATAGCGCTGGGGCTGGAAAATTTAACAGAAGTTATTTATTTATGGAGGTTGAAAAGTATATTTTTCAATTATATAATATGTATATGTAAATTTTTGTCGAAATATGGCCAAGTCAAAACTAAAACATGTAATTTGAGTTAACTAAATTAAATTTGATTATTTTAATGCATCTCTTTTGTGCTGAAATTTAGTACGGAAATAAAATCGATTTTTTTTAGAGAATGCAAGGAAAAGAAAAAAAAGAAGATAATTTTTAATATCCACACATTATAATATCGCAAATTTCAATACCGCAGAAATGTGTGCACTCTATAGAAATTTCCCATCATATATTAATATTTTTCCAAATTTAATTTAAAAATGATTAGAGAGAGATTATATATCTGTGTTTTATACAATAAAATAGCAAATATATAGCATCCTTGTCATTACAAGGAAATCTGTTAGTAAAAATAATTATCATTCAAATTTGATCGGAAATTTATTTAAGATTTGGCTAGTGTCCATGAATATATCTTAAGTGCTAAAGTTAATGTATTTAACTTGTTTTTATTGATGGAATTTTTATATATATAGGAGGTCTATCATTATTATAAGTGGGAACTAATCAAAATGAGTTAAATAAAAAAATTTAATACTTTACTTGTGTCAATTGACAATTGACATACCACAAAAAAAACCGATCTATCTAATCCAAATTTCCAAAATAACAAAAAAAACCGATTTATCTAATCCAAATTTCCAAAATATATTCGATACATTTTGACTATAATCTTTATGACGCTAAGCCTATATCTGCGTGAAGTGAAGTGAAGCTAGTCATAAGTTGCAAGTACTGTTTAAGCAGTTAATAAATGTATTACCAACAGATAAGAGTTCTAGACTTTGTCGTGTCTGTCCTATAAATATATATTACACACACTGACACACACACATACACAACTCATCAGCAGTTATCATCGGGACAGAGAAAGTCTTTCATTTACTTAGATTTATTCTCTGACTTAGTTCCTAGGGTTTCTGTTTCTGGTAATTCTACATCCTTCACTTCTTGCTCTTTCTTTTTTTTACAATAATTTAATATGGTTGTGTATTCTTATTATTTAATGATAAATTTGTGTTTGTTTACTGTTTTAAAGTATGTTTACTGTATGTTTGTGTTTCTGGTAATTGTTTTTGGATGTTTTGAGATTGAATTGTTGGAATTTGAGTGAATTAGCATGAATTGATTTAGGTTTTTGTGTTATGTAGATCCTCTTGATTTGAGTGTAATTGTGATAGATTCTTTGGATATGTTTAAATTGGGTTAATGCTTTTGATTAATGGTATGTTGATCACGTGTTAGTAGAAATGGAAATGAAGATTAGTAATTTGAGCCGAAGTTATTGATATAGGTACTGTGTTAATTAAATGTTGGAGAAAGTGACAAAATATATTCAACATTATTAATAAATTTATTATGGATTTGAAAATGCTAAATTTTCATTTGTTGGTAAAGTGTTATGTTTAAATCAGATATTACTTTTTTTTATAATTTTAACATAATACTTTACCATGTATAATGTTTTAGAAATATATAAGTTAGATATAGCACGGAGGGGGGGAATGTTTTAGACCAGTCTATAATTTTTTATTCTTAAATGAAGAAAAGCAATTACTCAACATATCCTATTGAATAAACCAGTGAACCTTTCATAGTCACACTTCTTTCATTTGAAATCCTCTGTTTCCATCTGTTAGACAGTGAGACGAATGTGAGCCGACCCTTAATAGTAGGCGGAGTGGTGTGACTATGCTCAAGCGGCAGCAAGCACATAAGCGAGCTTCATTGAACTTGCCAGATTTTGAATCAAAATTATATGCACAAAATCTGAATCAAGTTTATTTGAGCAGACAAAACCTTAACGACATATGAAGGGCTACATAAGAATATTTAAAAATAAAAAATTGAGGCGTAACAGAAATTTATTAAGATTTAAAAAGAAGAGAAGATTAAGATAGGAAAGGAAAAAATGTGAAATAAAGCGAAAAGATTGGGGGCATATTCTGAATCATCATAATCATCCAAAAGCCGCTCAGTTGATGTGGAGTAGATCCATGAAGTAGAGGAGGAAGAACAGAGTGTCAATGATCATAATGATAATTTTGATGGAGTTTTTGAGAACCTTAATGAAAAAGAAGATGACTTATCTGAGAAAACCAGGATGCTTTAGACTTTAGTGGCCGGTCCATCTATATCTTGTTACAGTTTTATGAACACAAGTTTTATCTCGACTCTTGTTGACTACATTAAATTTAATGTGACTTGTTCTGTAATGTTCTTGGTATATTTCTTATCAATTTTAGCATTTACATATGGGTGTAAATATATAATATTTCTATGTATTGTGTGTTTGGCATCAATGAAGCACACTTTTGCTAATGATTGTGCTTATTCCCCGGGGTGCAATTGCTCAAAGTAGCTGAAAAATTAATGACTATGGTCGGACTTGGAATTTTAGAAAATTTAGGGCAGGTTGATTGGTCATTTCTTGGTGCTGGTAGTTGAGTAAACCGCATAAAATATTATTGAAAGGCATATTAAAGTTCTGTTGCAAAAACTAACTACAGTATAAAAGTCAAATCAAAGATGTCTTATGCAACACTTTTTTGAATTAGGTATCTTCTTCTCCTCTTGTTTTTTCCCAGTTCTTTATTCTGCTTGTTTCTCATCTGTATTCTTCTGCATCCTAAGTTCATCTCATAATTGGTCTGTTGTTCAAGCGTTTATACTTCATTCAAAGGATTTGATGTGTCCGCAACCAAAGGGTCGGAGTAACCTTGTGTAAACTTCCTTGGTTTCTGTTAAAGTATCCCTTTGCATAATTATTGGGTCATATTGACCAGATTTTTAATATAGTCGGATATTTTTAAAAGTTGTAGGTGACTGTACATGATATATAATTTAATATTTATGTCTATAGTATTTTATATTTATAACACAGAACAAAATTTATAACACAGAACAAAATTTAAGGTCACGATTTGGTCAATTTGGTGGGATCTTTTTCCAAATAGACAGTTAAGTAGGTAGAAAATATGCTTTGGTTGAATACAAAATAACTGTTCGTAAGGAATAGACTGTTAAAGTTACTCTTTCTAGTGCTCTCAGAAGTTAACCACAAAAGGATAGGTAACGTATGAAGAGTTCTAGTACACTCTTCTCATTCAGTTGAAAAGTTTCTGTAAGGGTGACATAATACTTAGCCAGTTGGCCTATTTCTCATAAATGAATGGAGACAAATTTCATAAATTTATCCTTATCTTATCACTGTTGGGGGAGAGTTTTAATTAAAGTGCTCCACTCACAAGCCCTGGCCTAGGGCGCTTTTCTCTGCTTTTCAGCCTTCTCTTCTGGTAATTTCTCCCCCTTGCATATTCACGTTGGACATGTTCCACCACTTTTAAATATCTGTTTGATTGTGTAAGACTCACACAAACAAATATATGTATATTACTGCCTGTAGGTTCATAGTTTTATGTAATTATGTTGGTTTCATTTATATTTTCTTATTCAATAGATCTTTATCAAGGTCATAGTTATTCTGTGGGCTTTAGGCTTTCTGCAACTTTGAGTTTAAGTGACCTTACCTCCACAAATGCGATAGATATTGTGAGAATACATATATTTCGATGAGTCTTCAGAGTAAGGCCTGTATATCCGCTTCAGTAAACTATCTCTTAGTATTATTAATAGGGTTTGTCTAGTGTGTGCCCATGGGCATATGCTAAGCACGGAATTTGATAAGTTTGGGAGGTTTTGATTGGTGTGGTTGTTGTATTTGCAGGAGGTCCACCGTTATTAAGATATGAGAGCCAATCAAAATCTCCCAAGCTTGTAAAATTCCGCGCTTAGCATGTGCCCATGGGCACACACTAGAAAAACCGTTATTAGTAAGCTTTTGGTGTAACCAGTTTTTTCAGGCGGTGTACTGGTCTTAGTGTTTTCCTTTAGTTGGTTGTTGTACTAGAATGCTGTTAACTATGACCTTAAATTAGAGTTTACTACAGTTTCTGAAGATTGCATAAAGATGCACTCTGCTTCGAAGTCGAGAAAGCAGGTGGAAGCTGATCCCTACAACATTCCGCAATCCACTTTGTGTCCTGAACCATGGTGGCATAACAGTGGATATAATCCTCTTCCCCCAACTATGATGCAAAGTAATGTATCTGAGACATCTTCAGTGGAACAATCAGCTGATGGCAAGTCAAAGTCTGATGGCGGTCAGAATGAAGATGATGAAAACACTACCAAGGATTCACAAACGAATGCACCTATGCATTCAGGTGTGTTCAATCTATAGATACCTTTCATCTTGTGGTTTTCTATCTTTAAGATATACTTTGGCTTCTGGAAGGGGGATTCTTTTTTAGGCATCCCTGATTAAATTCTAGAAAAACCTATACCAAAGACTGTTCCATTTATGTGATGTGGGATTTAAAAGCTCTACCTAAAATTGATCGCAAATAACAAGACATTTCTGTGTAATTGTAGTGGAGATAGAATGGTATGGGGGTGTTTATATCATTGATGGGATTGTGAATCGAGAATGGAATGAAGGGCATGGAATTGGGAATAAATTGGAATGAAAATGATATAAGATCCCAAAGGGTAGAGAGGGAAAAATTTACCCACCTAATGGGAATAAGGTTCCCATTTCAAGCAACCAAATTAGTAATCCAAACACTAAAGCATGGCAAAGAGTTCTGATTCTCTTTAACTGGACTCGTTAACCATAAACCAAATGCCCTCTAAGTATAGGATGAAGATTTTTATCCTCTTCCTTAAAACATATGCTTGTCACATTATTCTCTGTGCATGATTCTGTCTCAGCTAACTGCTTCGTTTTAGCTCAATTGCAAACTAAATGTTAGATTTTAATCGACAGTTGAAGTTTAACTTTTAATCCCCGCTTACATAAAATTTTAAATAGGAAGTTGGCTTTTCAAACAAATTAAAATGTTCACATTAACTAAATTTTTAGGCCACTCTTCAACTATTGTCTGTCTTTTTGCGTGTCGAATCTTTTATCAGTCTACTTGGTCGTGTATTTTTTGGTTATATAATGTAATCGTAAAGTTTTTAATGTGTTATCAGGGCTGGATGGAAATTTCGGACAAGAGCATCAGAGTCAGCATGTAACATCAAGTACCTCTCTTAAGAATGATGCAAGTCTCACACAACCTCCGCAGCTTGAACTTGTTGGTCACTCCATTGTATGTGCATGTATTGTATAGATTGTTTGCATGTTGAGTGATGGATCAAGTGATAATGCGCCCACAGACACACACACACACACACACACATTTTCATACCCATTTGACAGACAATTGTCTTGTTATGTAGGCTTGTTCTTCAAATGCATATTATGACCCGTATTATTATGGGGGGATGATGGCAGCTTATGGTCAGCCTTTGGTATGTCTACCTAGTCTCATATTTCATATATGAGAATCCTTCTACTTGAGTTCATCATTATATTGCTAGATTAAATTGTTGGGATGAAACAAGGGGTACTTTACTTCAAAACTAATGAGCTTATATGACTTGACTATCTTGTCTATGGAAATCTCTCTTTTTTTTTTCCATTAAAGTTATATGAGATTTACTTAAAAGTGCTTGCTTAGGGGATTACAGTGGTCAGAACATGAAAAGAACCTCAGTGTGTGTATAGTGAACCTGAAGCCTTGTTGCATGTGACATGAGTTAGAAAGTTCTGTTTTTCTGTTATATGATGCTAATTAGATGGTTATAAATCTTAAATAGGTTGGTAACTAACTTAATCTAGTCCAGATGAATATAAAATATTAATGATTTTTAGCGATAAGTATGGTGTAAGTTTTAGGACAGGAAGTTAGAGCCAAAACCTTGAAGTTCTCTCATACACTCAAGACCATAGTCATTGCAAATGTATTCTCCTACGGATTATTATAGACTTGTATAATATAAATCTTCTTTTTAAAACAATTTCAGGAGGCGTATTACAGTTTCATTATAGGTTCAGACCAACTTTAAGTCCTTTCTAGCATCTAGGTTGACTTTTCATATTAGATTCAAAACAAGTTTTGGTTCTGTCCTCCTAGCTTATAATTTAAGATATATTAATGATTGCAATAAATTGACAAGGAATTATTTGGTTTGTAAAAGAGTATTGTAAATGAATATCACTGTTTAAAGATTTTATTATCATTTCATCATATAATGTGACAGTCCTTGTAGGATTAGATTCTATTGCCTACAATGTTACAAGTTGTTGTCTACACACATCTTAATAAGAAAGGGAGTGTAATTCTGTCAGGTTCATCCTCATCTAGTTGACATGCATCAAACTCGAATGCCTTTGCACCTTGATATGGCACAAGAGCCTGTTTATGTGAATGCCAAGCAGTACCATGGAATATTACGGCGCAGACAATCACGCGCCAAAGCAGAGCTTGAAAAGAAGCTGATAAAAGATCGAAAGGTTTGTTGACAGATACTCATGGTAATTAAAATTGATATGAATGCTTTTAATTGCAGAGCGCGAATTTCACTTTCCAAACTGAATACTGGTGAAAGTTTCATTCTAACAATGGTGACAACTATAAATTTCACCAATTACCTCCGATTTAAAAACTCATAGCCTGTCTTGTAGTGATAACACTTGTCAAGGTTTTACAGCATAGTTTAATCCTGTATAAAAAATAAAACACAGTAACTTGATTTGGTCTTCGAGTTTCTAGTGCATCTCTTGAATTTACCAAAAATAGTTCGAGGTAAAATGAAAAATGCAGAATGAGATAGATCAGAGAGAGATTTGAGTTCTAGGTATAGTTTAATTTTAATAATAGAGGGAATTATTGGGATTAATGTTATGACATCAAATGTTCTTGGATAAGATTTTCTGAAGAGTGAAGCTAGTGTTTCCTCCATTTAGCTATGATTGTCAATTTAAGTAGGTTTCCTCCATTTATCAAAACCTAGCATTATCAAGGCACCTTGCCTCTTACACACTTCTTTGGGTGTTTGTTTTCCTTGTTTATCACACATTGCTATACTACTTTGCGGTTATGATAGCAGAAACAAATGTGCCTCTCCACCAAGAAAGGTGAATGAGAAAAAATTATGGCAAGCGTGTGTCAATCTTTCTAATATACACTCGATCAGCTCATTCTCATAAAAAAGGAACATTTATTTTCATGTAACTGGACATTTTTCCTGATTAGAGCAACAGGGGAACTTATTTCATTTCATCACCATGGAGTAAAGTATACACATGAAATTAATTTCAGGTTTGAGGGACCTAGAAAACAGAGGTTCAGATATCTTAATTATAAATTTGTCTACTTAAATATGTGGTAAAATTTGAAGATATCTTGTACGGATATTGAACTGTCAATTTCCAAGTTTCAGCCCTATCTTCATGAATCTCGGCACCAGCATGCTATTAGAAGGGCAAGGGCTTCAGGTGGTCGTTTTGCCAAGAAGTCTGATGTTGACAATTCAAAGCAGTCGAATGAAGCTAAAGGCAATGGGAAAAATTCTGCCCCAGCTGCTTCAGCTCAATCTTTCAGCTCATCAGGGTCCGAGCCATTGCCGTCAGACTCAAATATGAACTATTATCAGGAGGCAAGAGGACAAACTAATGCACAGACATATGTAAATGATGGCGGGATGTATAGAAACCAAGACGGGGCCACCTCTTTAGTCCAGCAGTGGGGAAACATTAGATCTGATCAGGCTCAGCAGCGGGCTACTGCTATGCACTGATCACTGGAGCTGCCAATATGGAAGATTGGTGATCCCAACTGATCAGTTTGGACTATACTTCTTCTGTTTTGGTAATTCGTATTGGCTTTTCAAGCCAGCTGGCAAATCATTCTTGGCTTGGTTACATAGTTGCTTCAGGGGGGGAACAGGTAGGTGAAAGAAACATGCTTGATGAACGTTTATGCTTTAAAATTCTGTGACAAGGAACGCTCTTTTGTAATTCTGTAAAAAGCAAGTCTTAGTATCGTGTCGTGTGTTGTGATTTATGATGAATTGTCTGTACTAAAATTTCTGTAGGTTTTGCGAGTCTTATTTGTGACCTGACTACTTGAACTCTAATGCATGTCAGTATTTACATTTAGGGTCTGTTTGGGAATCACAGCTTCGGCTTCTTTTCCAAACACTTTATTAACTTATTTATTTCTCACTTCTACTTCACTTCTTTACCTCAAGAAAGAAGTCATTCTTTTCAAGTTTGGCCAAACGACCCCTTAACCTCATATTTTAACCTCATATTTGCAAGGCAGGCATTTTGTGTTCATTCTTATTATCAGTTGTTACTTCTAAATGAAATGATTGGGAAGGCACATCATGTCACAACCAGGAATTAATTTACCCAAACCGGCCCATATTCTCACAAAACAAATATAAAATTTCAATCAATGAATATAAGTTTTTATTCTAAATTTAGGTTCACCTAATATACCCATGAGTGATGAGTCCATGACGCGTTTCTCAACTTGTCTGTCCAGCACATGTAACATGCATGTTCATCCTCCAATTATGTATTTAAATATGTATTTCGTAGATACCATATTTGATATGCCACATGCGTTTTTAAACAGTTAAAAACACATTAAAAGCTCATATGTAAAATTTCCTGACCAAAAAAAAAAGTTCATATGTAAAATTTGGAAAAGATTTATAATAAATATAAGAATCATTCATCTTTCTTTTCCTTTTCCCCAGATTTTATTACAATATTAAATTCTTACAAATATTTAAATCATTTTGTTTGTGTAAGTATAAATATTATTCTATAAAAATTTATTTGGGAAATCTACAAAACTACCTACCTTTTCTTTTATTGTTTTCAAAAATACTACCTTCTAGAATTATTTTTAAAAATACCTTTTCATAAATTTTTTTTTTTAAAAATACTGTTTGCAACTTTTGCAACCTCATTTGCAACTACAGGCGGCGCCAGCCGTGTTGCAACCTGATTTCAAGTTCCAGTTTTCAAATGTCATTTTCGACCTCATTTTCGGAATCGATATATATCGATTCCGAAAATGAGGTCGAAAATGACATTTGAAAACTGGAACTTGAAATCAGGATTTGTAATTGCATATATGGTTGCATATGGTTGTATTCAGTTGCATATGGTTGCATTCAGTTGATTCTATTGTAATCTAATGGCCCCGCCAGGGGCACACCATACATCTATTGTTACTTATAGTTTTCAGTTGCATTTAGTTGCAACTGAGGTTGCAAAAGTTGCAACTGCAGTTGCAACCTCATTTGCAACTTTTGCAACCTCATTTGCAACTATATATAGTTTTCAGTTGCATTTAGTTGCAACTGAGGTTGCAAATGAAGTTGCAACTGCAGTTGCAAAAGTTGCAACTGCAGTTGCAACTTCATTTGGAACCTCATTTGCAGCTTCATTTGCAACTTTTGCAACCTCATTTGCAACTATATATAGTTTTCAGTTGCATTTAGTTGCAACTGAGGTTGCAAATGAAGTTGCAACTGCAGTTGCAAAAGTTGCAACTGCAGTTGCAACCTCATTTGCAACTTTTGCAACCTCATTTGCAACTTTTACGGCTGCGCCGCCCAAGGTTGCAAATGAGGTTGCAAAAGTTGCAAATCGTATTTTTGAATTTTTTTTTTATGAAAAGGTATTTTTAAAAACATTGAAAAAGATGGTAGTATTTTTAAAAAACTAATTTTATAGATGGGTATTTTTAAAAAGATCCCAATTTATTTTAATGAATAAATTTATATTACTCTGTAACCAAACAAATATGAAATGATACATAATACAAATGAAATATATTTGCAATAATAAATGATAGTAATAACAAGGTTGAAAGACTTTAGTGGGAGCACAAATCTGTAGTTTTCAACGCAGGAGTACTGCATCTTGCCTGAAAGAAAGTATTGCTAACTTTTGCTCGGATTAATACAAAATCTTCTCTCCATATTTTATATTTGATTTTTTATAAAATATTTAATCTAAACAGCGGAAGTAAATAATAGAAGTAAAAAATCAGAGTTACGGAAAAAAGAATTGAATTATTCTTTAAATTGTGATTCATTGATGAGTTTCAAAGCTAGTATAAGATTTATATATGAATATTTGTCTTTTAATTCGGTAGTTTATCTTATAATATATGATATTTTAAAATTAAATATATAATTCTTTTATTTTTTGTTCAAATATCTGTTAAATTTTTGGTTCAGGCCTAAACTATTCTCTCCGGTAAAGTAACCAAATATAAAAAAGATTAAAAAATTATTAATCACCATGACTTGCCTCGAACTTAGTATTAACTCGACTCAACTCATGAATAAATCAGACTCGCTTCAGTTCATTTACAACCTTAATTATTAATATTATTCTTACAAATATATATTTAGATATATAATTTTATATTATTCTAATACATAATACATTACGTAATCATGATGTTAGAATAAACTTTAACCGATGATAAATATAGAAAAGGAAATATATCTGTAATAATGAATAATAATAAAGTAGAATAAAAGACTTTTTAAGTGGAAGAAGCGCAAATTATTTGAAGTTTTCAACGTAGAAAGAGTAGTCACATGAACATAAACAACCTATTACAAGTTCACAACTGACACACAGACAACTAAACAATACTAGAATGAAGTTATAGCCTGTAAGTATATATTTTCATTGAAAATCTGAGTTGTAACGTTTGTGCACATATATCACAGAAAGAGACGTTAGAGCTAAGAAACATATAAATCAAAATAAAATAAGCAGAGAGAAAGAGAGAGAGAAGAAAGAGAGTCTCTGCAAAAGAGCTTTGACTCTCTCCCATCCATGGTGGATTTTCAACCTGAATACCATTCTTCACGTTATTCACATTCTTCTTCTGTTTTTCAAGAAGCCCTTCGTTTTTTTCCTTGATTGGTTCATACCCACATAGAAATCTTGAACACCCTTCTCAGTCTCCCTGCTCTTTTCAATTTTCAGGTATATTTTCTGTTTTTCTTGCATTTATGTGTGTGAGTGTGTGTGTTTTTGACTGATGATGATATTGTGTGTATCTGTATTCCAAGATCTTTGGAGGGTTTGCTTAAAAAAACCTACTTTTTTTGATCTGATTATTTGTTGGTTTTGTTGGGACCATTGTGTTGTTTTTTGATTGTGAAATGAATGATCCTAGTGGTTTGGCCTCTATTTGTATGATTCTTGATCAAGTTAAGTAAAGTTGGTAGCTTGCTGATCTAGTTTATGTTTTCTTTGTTTCAGTGTATAGTTGGATTGATTTGTTAGTTTGATTGAGTTTTAACAAGTTGATTATGGGAAATTGCTGTGCGGCCCCGAAAACCTCGACTCAGAAAGAGAAGAGGAAGGGAAGAAAGGAGAAGAAAGAGAAACCGAATCCGTTTGCGATTGATTATAGTACTAATGGAACTAGTGGGATCAAGTTTCGTGTGTTGAAAGAACCAACTGGTCAGAATGTGACGGATAAATATGAGCTTGGTCGCGAGCTTGGTAGAGGAGAATTTGGGGTTACATATTTGTGTACTGATTTGGAATCTGGTGAAAAGTTTGCCTGTAAATCGATATCTAAGAAGAAACTTAGAACTTCAGTAGATATTGAGGATGTAGTTAGAGAGGTTGACATTATGAAGCATATGCCTAGTCATCCGAATATTGTGAGCTTAAAGGATACTTATGAGGATAATGACGCTGTTAACATTGTTATGGAACTGTGCGAAGGGGGAGAGTTGTTCGATCGGATTGTGGCAAGAGGACATTACACAGAACGGGCTGCTTCATCTGTAATGCGGACAATTGTAGAAGTTGTTCAGGTACAAGCTTTACACGTTGGATTTTGTGTTGCTGACATTTAATTTGATTGTATTACATGTCAAATCCATTTTATATCATCTGAATTGATTAATTGAGTTTTATGTCTGATTTCAAGATCCCATGAGCTTTGTAATATAGTGCTATGATTTAAGAAGCTAAAAGTATGATGCTATTGGACCTTTAGATATAGATATGTGTTTCCACTATCCAAGTAAAATTGTATCTCGGTTGACTGCCTTTTGTGTTGTATTACGCCCTTAATGATGTTTTTCTGGACAAACCTGCTTATATTTGTTATGTATTTGTACGTTTATGCACATAATTGTGCATGCTGAGTTGAGTAGTTTTAGTAATGCCTCCACGTATACTGTGTCTTCTAGAAGTTATGTTCAGGGGGTAAAAGTTATTACTAAAATTCCTTTATGCAAATTTGTTTTTCTGTATACAAACAAATTAGTACTCAAGTACATATTTGTACTTGATCTGTAGATTTTATGACATCAATATTCATATCCTCTCCATAAAGTGTTTCTTTATTCTAGGATTTCTTTAACTGTCTCACTCGTTTCTATGAAATACTGTAAATTCATAAGAGCAACTCCAAAAATCTGCTAAACTTATTTTTATATATAACTTAAATAAATTGCCTCTGAACTGTTTATATTTCAAAGACATACAATCTCTCCAACAAGCATCCTTAAACTCACTCTGTAACTATCTTTTATTACTTTAACACAATAACTATTTTTTGGAAGTGAGAGTCACAAAGCTTTGGCTATTCGGCTACCTTCTCCATTTCTTAAACACGTTACTGGAACTTGTTGAAGTGGCTTTATAGATTGTTCAAGGAGCATGCAGTAATTGAATGTGGAGAATGGATTTAGCTCACAGTATGTCAGTAGCTATAATGCATGTCTTCTGGTCAGTAGCAGAACATAACTGCATTCTGGAGCACATGGAGAAGAACTAAGAAGTGTGGACTATCCTTATTAATAGTTATTAATATGAAACTAGATGAGGATAGATCATATACTCCTCATTGTTGAGGAGAATCTTAAAGCTCTTAACATTTTAGGGAGTGACTAGGATTGTGTTGGAGACCATTTTTATTTTAAACTCCTCAAAGCTTGACTAAGAGAATTTGTTGGAATTGGTCTAAGAGTTGATGTTTAGGTACTCATGGTAAATCTTATATCTGTACCATACGCCTCTCGCAGATTTGTTCTTTGACCTTCACATATTGTACCTTCTTTACCAGGTTTTTGTCTTTTCTTTTCTGTTTGAGCCATGTTTCTATGTCTGATTTACGGAGGTATTTTCTTTCGATAATAGATGCTTTTACTCGAATTTTTCATTAGTATATCTTGTGGTATTAGGTGTGTCACAAGAACGGAGTGATGCATCGAGATCTCAAGCCAGAGAATTTTCTGTTTGCAAACAAGAAAGAAACAGCTCCGCTGAAGGCAATCGATTTTGGACTGTCAGTCTTCTTCAAACCTGGTATTGCATTGTAATGACTCCAGTGATTTTTACTATTTGATAGTATTATTTACCTTTAGTTGCCTTTAATTTGCAGGTGAGATCTTTAATGAGATTGTTGGAAGTCCTTATTACATGGCTCCAGAGGTTCTAAGGCGCAATTATGGACCAGAGGTTGATGTTTGGAGTGCTGGTGTTATACTGTACATTCTGCTTTGTGGTGTTCCACCTTTCTGGGCAGGTCCTGTTCTTTAAATTTACTCTTAATAAATACTAGCTTCCAGTCCATGCAAAGCATGGGTTAATTTAAATGATTTATTTTTTTAGTAATTTTTAATTATTATGTTATTATATTTTTTCATAATTATTAAATAAAATATATTGTAATTGTCCAGATTTTATATTTATTTATATCTTTACATTAATATTTATATAAGGTTGAAATTTAATATGTTGTTTTGGAATCAAATCCTAGACATTTGTATGAATTTCTTTTAATATTGTATCTAACGGTTCACATGAATCTGAGTTGAAAATTCTAAAGGATGTGGTTAGAAGGGGTAACCCAAAATGAGGGTACCATACTATACTACAAATCATATGTTATTATAGTTCAGTATAGATGCTACATATTGAATGTTATTTATTACTATGCAGTCCTATTGGTAATTACAGTGGCTCTAGACTCTAGTGTCTTCTTTTGTCATCCGGTTAGTGATGTCAAAACTAACACTAAATACTAAGAAATTAGCACACAGTATTGTAGTCAGATATATTTTGCTTTTACCTAAAATACAAGCAAACAAACACCCTTTTTACATTTTCGCTCATTACTTTTTGTTTGGACTTTGGATATATGTATGTCTGCAGAAACTGAACAAGGTGTAGCACAAGCGATTATCCGCTCAGTCATTGACTTTAAGAGAGATCCATGGCCATTAGTTTCTGACAATGCTAAGGATCTTGTCAAGAAAATGCTTAATCCAGATCCAAAACAAAGGCTTACGGCTCAGGGAGTTCTTGGTAATGTTTTTATCTATTTCTCATTGTTGTTGACAAGGATATCTTGTCTATTCTTGTGGTGATTGAGGAGATTACTATATGTTCCCTTCTCCTTATACATCTATGCTATGTAGATCATCCCTGGTTACAAAATGGGAAGAAGAATCCAAATGTGTCTTTAGGTGAAGTTGTAAAATCAAGGCTGAAGCAGTTTTCTGTAATGAACAAGCTCAAGAAAAGAGCTTTAGGGGTAAATATTTCTGTGAATTGTGGAGCATGACTTGTATATATCCTTGAGTAGTAGTTTATCTGTGTTGATGTGGATTTTTAAATGTAATGGAATACAGGTAATTGCTGAGCATTTATCAGGGGATGAAGTTGCAGGAATCAAGGAAGCATTTGATATGATGGACACTAACAAAAGAAACAAAATAAATCTGGAAGAACTTAGAGTTGGTTTGGCAAAACTAGGCCATAGTATACCTGATCCAGATCTCGAAATCCTAATGGAAGCGGTTAGTAATATCTGTGTTTTCCAATATATTCTTCTTCCTTATGTTCTCTCTTTATTCTGTCACATTACTGCTAATGATATGCCCTAGGCTGATTCTATCGATCTTTGCTATACTTTGTTTTAATTCATAACTTCTGTTATGCTTCTTCCAATCTTTGGCATATATAGCTGCTCTAGGAAAATGAACAAGTTTCTAAACCCACAATTAGTATACATAATGCATAAGACAGCTCTGTTTCTAGATTTTGTTGGAAAATATGAGAAACACAGTAAGGCAATTATATTTCAAATTCAAGAACAGGCAAGCAAAACCAAATACGAAACAATTCACTTTAAGGCAAAATAAAACAATAATCATTCATAACAATACATTAAAGAGAAAGAAAGAAACTTAGCTATGCAGCCGCTTTAATAAATTAAACAGCTGAGTCTCAGAGCCTTGAGAAGGCACAACTGTTGCTGAAGAAATATCTCCATTCGCCCCACTTACTACATTGGTATGTCACGAGTTGCTCTTCTTTAATTTCACTCGATGTGGATCTAGTGAAATAAACACTCGACGTGGGTATAGTGATATAAACACAAATAAAACAAAAATAGTTTTCATTTATTTTACTCGGATTAAGTAATATTAATATTGGGAAATATATTCAGAGTTTGATTATAAAAAAGGGTCATGTTCAAGAGAGAACCATTTGGGAGAGAGCTCATAGAACCCTTACCTTAGTGCGACCCTATAAAAATAATCCACTCAGTTTATTTAATATTAATAATTATATAATCAATATAAATAAACCAAAGATATTTGTAATAAAAAGACATATAGAGTTCTAGCCCCATGTCACAAAAGTATTCCTCTTATGTTAGTAGCTGTAAACAAAATTAGTACAAGATGCTATATAAACTTGTTATCTTTCTTTAGAATATCAAGGTGGGACAAAACCTGCAGGACCCATTTCAAGCAAGCGACTTTGCCTTGATATATTTATGGATTCCACTATGAAATGTCTTAAATCCAAATATAAGACTTCAAGTCCTCAAAGCAATAAACATGTTCGAGTTAGTTTCTGTATTTCCATCAAGAACCTACAGTTAAACCTCTTTAAAGTAATACCTATCGGACCGGAAAAAAATATTACTTTATCGAATTTATTATTTTATCGATATAATAATACTCCCTCCATCCCAATTTAGATGAGCCTTTTGCTCATTTCACACATATTAAGGAGTATTAAATGATTTTTTCTTTTTTCCATCTCTACCCATATTTATTGTATTGACTTTCAATTGTATTAGCTAGATGCTATATTGAAAATGATAAATAAGAAAGGGTAAGTATGTAAAATTGTTGATAAATATGCATTGGAAAAAGAGAAGCTCAAGTATTTTGGGATAAATTTTTTTATCAAAGAGCTCATCTAATTTGGGATGGAGGGAGTATTTTATTACTTTATCGATAAAGTAATATTTTATTATTTTACTGAATTTCTATATGTTTACAAATTATAATTTATTATTTTTAAAAACAAGAATCAGTCACATGCAATGTATTTGATTTAAAATTACTTTTATAATGATTAATAGTATGTGAAAACTAAATTCTTGCATGCACTAGACGATAGCACATCCCAAGCGTGTCATCAAACGAAGCACTTCAAGCAATCAACACTTTAAACAATTACTTGTTACAACATGAGCAAAACATACCGGGAGTTGTTTATGCTTTACATAAAGTCAAGGATGAGGTTAATTTTGGACTTGGTGGAAAGAAGAAACAAGCTACTATAGATTCATATTTTAAAAACTGAATTTTATAATTCATATACATTATGTATATATATAATTCATGAATTATTACTTTATATATTACCTGGGCCTTTAATGAATTTCTAAATTTTTATTATCTTATGCTTTTAGCGAAAATATTACTTAACAACACTGGCCCAAGTTGGGACCGACAAAATTTATTATTTAAGCGAGGTTATTACTTTATCGGATATTACTTAATCGAGGTTTAACTGTACTGAAACAAGGTCTCAAAGTTTTGATTCTCTAAAAGATTTTTCATTAATAGATTCTATCTTAAATGAACTCCCTTCTCTATATATTACA
Organism: Daucus carota subsp. sativus; assembly: GCF_001625215.2. Classification (NCBI taxonomy): domain Eukaryota; kingdom Viridiplantae; phylum Streptophyta; class Magnoliopsida; order Apiales; family Apiaceae; genus Daucus; species Daucus carota. The sequence goes on from NC_030381.2 coordinate 30,719,115, forward strand.
TTTTGTGATTTATTAGGATATGATCATCTTTAAACTCAATGCATAACCAAGCTATAGAAAGGTAATTTAATATCCTAACATTAACAGCAAATGTACATTTAATGATGAAGTCGGAGTATGCTTTACAAACTATGGTGCTTGTAGCTACATTTGCTGGCAACTGAAATGTCATATTTACAGGCTGACGTTGATGGCGATGGAGCTTTGAACTATGGAGAATTTGTTGCTGTTTCTGTACATCTTAGAAAGATGGCCAACGATGAGCATCTACACAAAGCTTTCTCAGTCTTCGATCAAAACAAAAGTGGTTACATAGAGATTGATGAACTCCGGCATGCCTTGAGTGATGAAGATGATGCCAACATTGAGGATGTCATCAATGCCATAATGCATGATGTTGATACTGATAAGGTCAGTGCTCTCTATTGAGATATATTCATATACTTTCTTCACTGTTAAATTCCTGGGATAGTCCTTAACTTTTCTGCATCTTCTGTTCCTGTAATTTTGATGAATTTGTTTTTTGCCTATGGGTGTTAAGACTCTAATCTTATATTCAGTACTCAATTTTGTTATGGTTAACACGTATCTGTCTTCTATATATAAAATGTTTATTCTCTAACACGCATATATGCAAATGAAACCCATTTTCATTAATAGAGATGTCCTGCTGGTAAATCTGGATTCTTAACATTGTTTTTGTTGTTTCGATGCATAGGATGGGCGTATAAGTTACGAAGAATTTACTACTATGATGAAGGCTGGTACAGATTGGAGAAAAGCTTCCAGGCAATATTCAAGAGAAAGATATAACAGTATCAGCTTGAAGTTGATGCAGGATGGCTCATTTCAGGCTCCAACAGAGGTCAGGTGACATTTTCGTATGTCAAGGAACAAAAGAATACGTAAAGGGAAAAGCAGAGAGCTATTGGCTTGCAGAGATAATTGCAATAAAGAACTCATAATTTTATCATGTTCATCAATGTGTATTGTTCTCTACATATCTGGTAATCGCATATCTGGAATGTTTGATTAGTTGATACACTCGAGTCTAGTTAGTTTTGCTCTTAGATTCAACACTCCTGATCTATGTGAATTTGTTACCATTTTTCGGTATTGCTAATTGGTACAACTACAATGTAAGTGCAAATTTTAGTAGTTAGTTTTAACTTCCAAGAATCCAAGTAACATGTAAGTGTTAACTGTATTTTGATTGAGTATGTTGTGCTTCAGATGCTTCTTCTTTTTGTGTCATCAGTGTCTGAAACCAACACTCGTGACATCATGAGAACTATCATATAAATTAAAAGTTTTGACATTTATTTTGACAGTCATTTTATATTTTTTGGTGAGAACTATCAGAGCACTCTAACTGTCCGGCTAAAATAACGGTCGGCTAAATTGGATTTAAGATGTGTTTCGATGACATTCGTTATATTGGTCGGTTATATTTTAAAAATTGTAAAAATTGTAAAATTATTAATATTTAAAAATAGTATACCATTAATATGTTGGATTGTTAGAACATGCATCTTGAATGAGGTTAACTAAATTAAAGCTCTAAGACATTATGTAAAATTTGTTAAACCTTAATACATTTTATTTCGATTTCGATGGCACTGGTTATATTGATTGAATAAAATAACGTACTATTATTATTTTAATAGAATTTTTGATTTAATATGTTAATTGATTACATGTCATTTGTTACGGATTTGTAGTGATTCGACAAATATAGTCATCAGTGTACTGGTTCGACAAATATAATATGACAAATACACTGGTTCGACAAACATAGTAGGACAAATATAGTAAATAGTAAGAGCTTGACTAAAATTATACACAAGGAGAGAATATGGTTGAAGTGTGATATTTCATGAAATTGTCTATATTTTTATTTTTGATATGTCAATTATTTTCCAGTTAAGAGTTTTTAATGATTTTTCAGTTAAGAGTTTTTAATGGTTGGAGCTGAGCAGAATATATCGATTTGGTAATCAATATAATGATGTGATTTTCTTAACAATTTGTTATAAGTCTGTAAAGTTTCGATAAATATAATCAATACAAGGAGTTTGATTATATTTATAGACAAAGGGAATTTATCATTGGAGTTAGTTTTTTTTTTTATATTACATAATATGTATTTTATAGTATATATTATTTAACTGAGGGTTCCACATTGTTGGAGATGCTTTTATGTAAACAATAATGTTGTGTTTGATTGTGGAGAATAAAATGAAATGACTAAAAATAAATGAAAATAGTAGAGGTAGGAGGAAAGTTTTGAAAAGAAATTGAATGAGTGTAAAATTGTTATGATGAGATTTGAGAAAAAAAATTTAAGGAATGAAATAGGAATGGAATGGAGGAAGGAATGAAATTTAAAAACATTTGCTCATAACATAGTTCAAATATTCATACACCCAACCAAACACAATATAAGATTTGAAATTCTTTTATGGTGTAATTTTTTTTATATGATACTCTCTTCAACCCTCTCAATTTTTTGCAATTTTCTTTCTCTTGGCACACATTTTAAGGTGTGTATTAAATATCATTAAATATGATTTCCTAACTTATTTTTAATTTTTTTTCTTTGTATAAAAATTCAAATATTGATTTTTTATTTAGAAAAAAAATAATATATGAAACTATACATTAGAGTATTTCTTTTTGTCATAATACATTCGAGTATCTTTAAAATGCTTGTCGAGACTTATGTCTTGAATGTAAAGAACTAAGGAGGACAAAATGCTTGTCGTGTCGGGGCCTCTATCCTAACGTAAAGAACTAAGGAGGACAGGAAGAGTAACAAATATTTAAAAAAAAAAAAGGTATGATAAGATATAAAAGTTTGTTATCAATTAAAAGATTGTGATAATTTTATTATTTTATTATCAGTGGTTTTTTAGTATTGAGGTGTAGAATTAGATGTTATAGTGGTGTTTTAGTATTGATCAGGTAGAGAATTAGGTATTATATATTAGGAAAAACGAAAGAAAAGTTAGAAGATGATTTGAATTGTTATTCACTTGTATTTGTTTTTTTTTTTTTTTTAAATGAGAATGAATCTCAACCGATATGATTCGTCAATTTACCATGATAATTCTTTCATTCAATAAAACTTATCATCTAACCATCGGACATGCAAGATGACCGGGGAAATTTAGATAATAAAACTTTAATGTCCGAAAAGAAAAACCCGTCTTCTTCCAAGCATCCTGAAAATATAAACAAATGAAATATGGAGAATATAAATCCATATATATGACTGATTATATATATATATATATATATATATATATAAAATTAAAAAATAAGGATAATATATCCAATAAATAATAATTATTAAAATCATGTGTATATCATTTCAAGTAGTGAAAAGGAAATTAATTAAAGTCCCAACCAAAGATAAATCTTTGGTGAGACACGAAGGAAAAAAATAATATACCAAAAATATAAAATAACAATTATTAACAAGCAAACAAAATGGCACATAATTGCAGCCAACAAAGTGGCACATATTGGAGCCAACAAAGTGGCACGTAATTGCCCCTTACAAGCCAATAATATGCCATCAATCATGGCCACCCATAAATTAATATTAGTGTTTTATATACATTGAAACTTAATATTATTGTTACTTTACTAATAGAATGGCAATTTTATAATTATAGAAAAATTGTAAGATTTTAAGACATGATCAGTTTATTAATTAAATATTTTAATTTTTTTTATCTTGACTCGAGCCCCACTCCGCTTCATGTTGCAAGAGTTAAGAAAATATTTATATTTATAAATAAAATAGAGAAGAATTGATGTTTTTCATCGACAATTTCGATCTAAATTATATTCATCACTAATTTTTGTCATACTCAATAATCTTTCAATAATCTCTAATAATAATTTATTAATAAGCAACCCTAGTTCTAAGTTAATTATTTTCACTCTCTTGATCGAGTAATAACCTTTAATTAACGAACAATATATCTCAACTATATTTTTCAAATTAAGATGACATTTTAATTTAAATATGATTAATTGACAAAGCAACTTGTTCTAAGTATATATATTTATAGACAACTACGGAGATAAAAACATAATACTCACATAATTATATAAATAGAGTACACAAATATTTTGGAATTGAAAAAGGATCTGACAAATCTAACAAGTCATCTTTCATTTTTTAAAGTACAATTCCAAATAATAAAGAAACTCCAAACCTCTTCTATTTCTTTTATAAATAGAGTACACAAATATCTTGGAATCGAAAAAAAATTTGACACATCTAACAAGTCATCTTTCAATCTTTCAAGTTCCGAACAATCAAAAAACTCAAAATCTTTTATTCTCGTAAAGATTTGAAGGACCTAAAATCATCTTTAGATTCTATTATTACCTAGTTTAAAAATCAATAATAGATTTTGATTGTATTTTAATCTTGGAGACACCTTATTCCATAATTAGTATTAATTATTGATATCAAAGATGTTTATTTCAAATACTTAGAATACAAATTCAAAGACATGTCACAATCAAACATTGGTGATTGTATATGGAATAAAAGAAGATGTGTTAGCATGCGAATACACAAACACATGTCCATTGCTCATAGCAGTAGGTACTTATGAGTTGTGCAAATTGTTTGTTCTTGCAAGCTGTATCACATGCTGGTTTGTTGCATCCCCCGCCAATAATGATAGGAAATGAACATGTTCCCGTTCGTTTTTCATGAATTAATGTGGATTCATCTGTAAGCATAGAAATTTAAATATAAAAAACATAAGATAATTAACTGAGACAAAAAAAAGAAGAAGATGAAGGGAACAAAATTATTGAAATGCAATGTCATTAGATTTTTTTTTATAAACAATAAGAACATATCTAACCAAAAAACTTACATTTTTTTGTGTGATCGGCATTTGAAATAATAACATTCATTATCATCATGAGGACTATCATATAAATAAAATGTTTGAAACTCATTTTTTTCAGTATAAGAATTCTAATATCTCATAGACTTGTAATGTTAGTAATGTTGTATTATCAGTCTTTTATACTCGAGTTTTTATGATTTTTATCGTATTATGTGAATATTAAATTGCCGGGATATGATATCTAAATAATAAATATCTAAAGATTTGTTATCAATTAAACGATTACAATAATATCTATATTAATAAGTTTTTTAAGATTGAGACATAAAATTTGGTATTATGCATTAAAACATGAAATGAAATATGGAATATGATTTGAATTTTTTATGGATCTCGTAAAAGTTGAGATATTTTGTATTAACATATATGAAGATATTTTTATTTACTTACCAAAAAAAGATGTTATTTATTAATATTATTAGTTATATTTTATAATGTGAATCGGAACTTATAGTTTATGTTACCAACAAAATTCTATTTTAATATTTAATAAAAAATTCTTGATTTTATGATACGGTCTATTTATCATTGAAATATCTTTTTATATTTTATACGTATTATGCTTCGATCGAGACTAAGGTCAATTTATTAATTATATATATATATATATATATTTATACTTATTGTGCTTTAAGACTACTCCAATGCACGTCATGGTGTGAGAGTAAGTATTCATTGATTTAATATTTTTATGTCATTATGGTGTAATTCTTCTTAACTCTGCCAATCTATCATTAAGCTCTTATACGAGAAGATTGTACAAGAGATTTTTATAAAAGAAATGACACACGTGAGAGTAAGAATGAATATACGAAGTTTTGCTTAGTACATGTTGTTCAAGCTTTACAGAGTGAGACCCATGTGTCAAAGACAAAAACACACGGGAAAAAACATTTTGGCTAGTGTAATGAAAAACTTTTTCAAGTGTAATTAGAGTGAATAATTTATGTCCATATACAAAGTGAATGTCATTACTTGCTTTAAATGCGGCGAGAAAGGACAGTATGCACGAGAATGCTAACAAGCTATGAGAATAACACTTTGCTGTCTAGGACGACAACAACCCAACGAGTATGCAAACAACACAGACGCTCAATATGACGGTTAGAAACACTATCAATAAATTTTATAGATGTTTGTGTGTTGATTGATTGGAGAGCCACTCGATCTTTTATTTCTAAAAATTTGTTAATTACTTGGGACTTGATCCTATTGTCTTAGACAAATATATAACTATAAAAATAGCTAATCAAGAGACGATATTCGTAACTGAAATATGTTAAAATTTATGATATTAAGAACTCAGTTCCATTATCACTTCTTATCCTTCTCTCTTGTAGTTTTGGATATGTATTGTTGACTATCTTAATATGATATATTAGGATTTTACATGCCTCATCTTTTGAGTGCAGAAAATATGTCCAGGTGAATACAAAAAAAAATCAACAATCACAAGACAATAGTTCTTCTTTGAAATTGACATGTTGTTAACTGTTCCAAAAAAAATACATGTGAAAAAGCTGCAGAGGCCTATTAATTAGGGATTCAGTCTAGCTTCACAAAAGAATATCTTTTACTTTTCCATTTAACAAGTATCACACAAACCATTCTCGAAAAATTCTGATTTTTGATATTCATCTTACAAGACCTTTTTTTAACCAATTTATTCTTAATTTTGAAGTTTAAATGTGCCAGCTTCTTGTGCCATAACCAACTCTCATATGTACTTGCTTTGCTAAAAGGACAAGTAACTGAATCTGCATTTGTGGAGCTGGAGTCAACAATATTCACATTACTTTTCTTATTTCTTGTAAACATCACATTATTATCCTTTTTGTGTGAAACAACACAACCACACATATATTAATTCCTCTATCACACAGTTGGCTAATGTTTAGTAGATTATACTTAAGTTTCCAAACTAATGCAACTTCATCAATCATGACATTATCTTTTGAAATCAAGCCATGTCCAGGTGTATACTATTTACCGCCATATCCAAAAGTGATGTTTGAGCTATCTCTTTTCTCAAACTTACACTACACCATATATGGCCTACCGCAATGGTATAAACGTGAGTGTTGCAAAATTATGTTGCATTAAAGTCACTAATCCATACCTACCGCAACGATAACCATTCATGTCCGTTCGATGTTGCAATAGCCGAATATATGTGTTGCATAGAGTGTCAGTATAATAATTATTTATAATATGACAATAAAATTTACATAAAATAAAGCTCAAATAAGTTTAAATGATAAATTGGAAAAATGTAATATATTAAACATAAAAACACTAAATTTTGGAATACAAATATTATTTTTTATATCATCTCTTTAACATAATTAATTATATTAAAAGAAATAATTTTGAAATTAATTAATTATGAATAAAATAATAATACTGTAATTGAATTATATTTTTAAACATATAAAATATTTATATTTTTAAATAATTAAGAAAATTGAAAATAAAATGAATTATTAAAACAAAATAAAAATTTGATATGTTGTGTGCTCAAAAAGCAAGCGGCAAACTTTCCCCCCTGTTTCATTTGAGTTAGTCATTCAGCACAGAAACAAAACTCTACACACTCACACTGCGCCTTCGTTGAAACATCCTTCGGCTGCTAAAACTCAACTCTCCATCAAATACACCATCTCCGCTGCTCAAACTCACCGGTGATTAGGTAAAATCGGGAACCTCTCCCCTCAAAATCAACTCTTAATTAATTAGGGTTTGGAATCAGGCCTTCAATCGGGAGTTCAATTGAGAGCTTCTTCATTCCGCGGAATTAGGGTTTTCCGATTTATCATTCCTATCCTACATTTTGTTTTTCATTTTGCTTTTCACTTTAATGTTCTTAATTTTGTGTCTTTATGTTTCTCAGGGTTTCAATTGAATTGGGGCTTCACTGGAACTAGGGCTTCAACAGTGTTTTAATTTAATTGCAACTTCGATTTGCTTAGATATAAGGTACAATCCGCGGTTATCCTCTACTTTTAACTTTAAATGTGTGCTTTGTTTCAGATTTTATATATAAATGCATGTTTATCTTTGTATCTTTGTTGTGATTTGTGTTCTATGTTATGTTACCCATCTCTCTGTCTCTCCCCTGTGTCCCCCTCTGTCTCCCTCTCCCTCTCTCTCTCCCCTTTGTTTTGTGATGATAGATTGAGTATGTTTATGTTTATGTTTGTTGGTAATAGATTGTATGAGTTTGGGGTTTGTTGGTTTTGTGATGTCAGTATTTTGTGTGTGTGTGTGTGAGAAAAAGAGAGAGGAGGGGAGGGGGAGAGTGAGACAGAGAGGAATAGAATTTTGGACCTTTTTAAATAAGAAACTGTGTCACTGTTTATGAGTGCGAGAGAGAGAAGGAGAGAGGGGGGGATGTTATGATTGTTAATTTGTGGCTAGTTATTTCTGTTTGTGTTATCGAACTGAAATTTTTGGGTTGATTGCATTGTCTGGAATTATAGTTATGTTTAAATTTGAGTTCATTAATCTTGTCTTATTTACATTACGAAGCCTGATTATGTAGATTCGAATCCAATTATGATTTACATGCTTAAATCATGGATATGTATTATGTTTGCAAACATATGTAAGTTTACATACAGATCTCTTTCTTGTGCCCAAATATTTCTCTTTCTTGTTCAATGGAGTGACTGTCACCTTGCTGGTGCACTTGGATTGCTCAGGATTCTAATTTATAAGGTTGTTTACTAGATATATGCATCTATTATTCTATAAAATTATGATGTCTTCTGAAGCATATGAAGTATCATTGGTATGTAACAGGCATATGAGAGAGGCAAGACGTCTATGTATGTCCATGAGCGAAAAGCTAGCATAAGAGATTTTTATGGTTAGTAAGCCTTGGAAAAGGATATTAGAACTGTTTTTTTTATGGTCAGTAAGAATGTGTTAGGTTGCTAAAACAAGCAAAAGAAGAACAAGAGCAGAGAATCCATGAAGCTTTAACAGGAAAATTTAATGAATGGGAAAACCACAATATATAAGCTTGAAAGTGAGCTTCTAGAGCTCCAAAACCAGGTCTAGAAAGTTAAAGATAATGATCCTATTTGTATTAATCCTGGTGTTCATCTGAAGCTGGTGTTTTTATTATTTGGTGCAGGTTTGCCTGCACTTTTTCTTCTCATATGTCTTGCTATCTACACATGAAAAAGAATCAGTGACTATCTCATATTTTCTACAGCCTTTTGTTGTTTTCATGTTCTCTTTCATGGTTAATGCGAATTAGTACATGAAATTTATTTTGCAGAGAATGATGACAGAAGACCAAAGTACCTCGGCTTTTTAAAATATTTGTTCCAAGTATATTGATTGTGATATTAATTAAGTATTTACCTATTGCTTTTGTTTCTCCATCCAGCAAAATATACAAAGTTTGTTTGATGTTGTGGTCCATGCTGTTAATGAAGATTATGTGGAAATGGCTCAAGGATTTCACCAGGCTTGAGTTTCTTGCTAGTGGAACAGATGACTCCTATTGCCACAGCCTTGGAATCACATATCATGCACTTCATTTATGTATGGAGAAGGGTGTATTTTAGAGAAAAGGCTAGAGAGCACAGGCTAATTGTTGTTACTTTTAGTTGGTTTTGAATTGTTAGGTAATTTGATTTGGTTGGATTTGTTATGAAATTTGTAAGAAAGAATAGTTTATTGGGATGTTTAATATATAAAGAGTATATTTTCAATTTCTTTTAGAATAATGTTGCAAACATGGGACTAGCAAACAGGTGTCCAAACATGGGACTAACATGTGGGATCCATGTGGACCTAAAAAGTGGGACCTACAGGTGGGACCCACAAATGGGTCCCGCTTTTTTTTTTTTGAAATAAGGTCTAACGTAACATAAAATATTTGTTGCTATAAGGTAGTCAGATGTTGCAATAGCGGTCTATTGTGACAGAAAAGCCCGTGTTGCAGTAGGTAACCATAATGTTGCAATAGAAGCCTAGGGCAACATCGAAAAAAGCAACTTAAATTTTATGTTGCAATAGCCCATTTTCGGGCTATGGCAACATATTTTGGGGTTATTGCATCATTTTTTTGATGTTGTTGAAGGCCATATATGGCGTAGTGTTAGTGAGTAGGGTGGAACTTTCAGTCATGCATGTGTCTTGGACAACCACTATCAAAATGTCGTAGATTTCTTCTTCTTATCTGCAGACATCAAAATCAATTACGTTTATTTTGGTACCTATAAGCAAGCTAGGGTCTATTTTTATTAATTTCTATCTTAGCTTAGACACTTTAGATTTTGGAGAATTTAAATCCACTTTAATCATAAAAGTTTGTTCCCGAGCCTCATGCATAACCGAATTGATGATATGCATCATAATTTTGTGTTTGTATTTAGCATCATTATGTTCGCTACACTTCCCTTATCAACCAAGATCCTCTTCATTAAATAATTTTTAATTGGCATTGATATCACTAAACTATCATGTTATGGTTGCATTACATGACCTTTATTGGATTCATAAAATTGTATCACGATATAAACCGACTCTAGCTGTATCATGATGATACGGTTGTAGCTTGACTTTTCTTGCTATTCGTTATGCTTGAGAGTAAGTTGCTCCACATATGATCCTCGTTCAATAAAGTTGATAACTTTGTGACGTGATAGTGGAGATAATTGTTCAAGAGATGTTAGTCATGTCTTGTTATAATCGTCCAACTTGTATCTTCCCATATGTTTTGTCAAGTAACCTCTCTTGATAAATAAATGTATCTACTTCTTTGATATAATGCATCCATATGTTTTGTGTCATATTCATCATGGAAGTCACACCACAATCTTGAATCTAAGTTAGATATCAGCTTATAATTCTTGCACGGTCACTTGACGACGTCCACAAGTTTGTTTATTCTTTAACCAGTGTTGTTAGGATGATGGCAAATCCGTACATGTTGAACTTATGCGATAAGTGCATATTTTTCTCCAATCTGTTCTAGCTTGTACCGATTGGGCAATCACACCTTCTTGTCCGTTCCTAATGTATGGTTTGTAATCCCTTGTTCTTAAGATGTTCTCTTTCATTTAAGTGATAATAACTATAACATCTTCTCCTCTATCTTCTTTTAGTCAGATTTCGCCATCTATTATTCGACAAAAATGCTTCAGCTACTCATCGTAAGAGACGAGTCTCTAACTATTCCCCAACAGAAAGTCTCAATTACAATAAACATGTCACAATTATTTATCATCACCTTTTGCTATATTAAACCTCGACAAGTATTCTCTTAATCGTTTTTTATATGTTTGAATAATACATTATAGATCACTAGTTGTCTTTTCGAACATTTTGCTACTTGCGTAGTATAAGTTGAAGATGTCAACTAAATCAATGAACAAATTGACAGATCCTTTAGGCAGTCCCATAAACCGTTATAACACGACTTGTTAGTGTTGATCCAAAACTATATTCATGTATGACTCTCATAATTTTTAAAGGATCGGAACTATTATATCTATTACTTGTATTAAGGCATGTGTTCTTGTGGATCGACAACCACAATATAAATTTTCATCTTAGGCATTATAAACTTTTTTTAATCTAAACTAAGATGATATTGTTAGAAAATAACGGATCTACGTAACTCAGAGGTGTGGTATCTTTTCTAAATATCTAGGAATACCTAAAATATGCTAAACCATCTACCATAATTTTTATATATTTTTTATTTTATATGGTAATTAAAATTTTAAAATAATTCTAAAATTCGATTCTCATTGACAATATATCAAAATAATCAATTACATATTAATTTAAAAATAAAAATACTTATAAATTCTAATAATCGTATCACAATTTATTTAAAAATTATAGTAAAATATGAAATTGTAATTATTAAAATTATCAAAAAATAAAGCATTTTTAACCGACTATATAAGCCGCTGTATTGAATACAGACAAGATGTGCACACATCTTACGGGGGTGTATTCGATTAGGATTTTAATGGATTGTTTTTAGTCTATGGATTTTAATGGATTGTATGGGATTTTGATTTTGTGCGGATTCTTGATAAAATGTCGCAGAGTTGATGTGATTTAGGTACAATGCTTCAAAATCCCATTGATTTTGATGGGATTTCAAAAAACTTAAAATACACTGAAGAATGCCACAAAATCCATCATTTTATGAAATGAAAAAAAATCCATCAGCATTTGATTACCATCAGATTTTAATGGATTTTAAACAATCTCAATTGAATACCATCGGATTTTAAAGCATAATTTAAAATCCCAATTGAATACCACCAGATTTTGTAGCATAATTTAAAATCCCAATTGAATACCTCTAGATTTTAATGGATTTCAAACAATCCTAATCGAATACCCTCGGATTTCATGAATGCAAAAAAATGCTTTAAAATCCCAATCCAATACACCCCTCTTAATATTGTTTGTCAATGTTGATTTTGTTTTGTCTTCTCCCGTATTTTGATACTTTAAATGAAAGACTGAGAGGGGTATATTGGATCGGGATTTTAAAGCATTTTTTTGCATTCATGAAATCCGAGGATATTCGATTGGGATTGTTTGATGACTTAATTACCAAAAAAACTATATAACTATCATGTTTTTTTCAATTTAACCACAATAGTATATTTGTTGCAGAATAATGCAGGTAACTTTAAAAAACTTTATTTTAAAAACCCAATCATAACCATGGTTAAGTTAAAATTAAGATGGGTGCCACATATATTATCAAGTTACTAATTAAATTATTTAGTACATGGGTTTTATTAATACTTTTACTATCTCATTAAGGGTCAAAATCCTAATTCACGATCTACACAAACACAGAGCATACTAGAATTTATGTTCGAAGGCGACGATGTTAGTGTGATTTTTTGAAACCACCGTCTATCAGGTACTGTATATCGATTATTTATCATGTGATTTATATTAATTTATATCGAATTGATAATTTTATTTAAGAAAAAATAGATTTTTTCGCCACCAAACTTATTGTGTATTAAGAAACTTAGCACTAAACTATGATTTTTTTGTCACTGATGTTAGGTTCGGATTTTTTTTATCACTGATGTTAGATTTGGATTTGATTATTAACATTATATTATTCTTTTTAGCATTATTAAAATATTGTGGTAGTTTGCAATATTTTGGTGATCTGATAACGAGAGTTTGACATGCATTATAATACTTCTTAAAAAATTAGTTTCATAAATTATTTTATTATTTTTTCTAAATAAAAATTTATCACTTGAATTTTTATGCACAAAAGAAAATGTAATATAGCTGACTTTTTATGTATGTATAATAAATTATGTAAAATTTTAAAATTAAATTAAAAATTTGATGTGTTGTGCTGTATGCGGCATTCATGTCAGTTATGAAATAACCATCGTTAGAGATTCATTAAAATTGAGTTATGTCATATTGATTTTGTATACTTAGTTGCATTATTCTGCAACAAAAACAGTTTTATGGTTAAAATGAAAAAATCACATAAGTTTAATAGTTTTTTTGGTAATTAAGTCTTGTTTGAAATCCATTAAAATCTTGAGGTATTCAATTGGGATTTCAAATTATGCTACAAAATCTGGTGGTATCCAATTAGGATTTTAAATTATGCTTTAAAATCCGATGGTATTCAATTGGGATCGTTTAAAATCCATTAAAATTTGATGGTATTCAAATGCTGATGGATTTTTTTGCATTTCATAAAATGATGGATTTTGTGGCATTCTTCAGTGTATTTTAAGTTTTTTGAAATCTCATCATAATCAATGGGATTTTGAAGCATTGTGCTTAAATCCTATCAACTCAGCGACATTTTTTCAAGAATTCGCACAAAATCAAAATCAGACACAATCCATTAAAATCCATAGACAAAAAACAATCTATTAAAATCCCAATTGAATATACCCCTCTAAATTTTTTCTGGCCCAATATAACTTTACTCTTTTTAGTATTTTTATATTCTTTAACATCTCTGTCCAGGTACAATGAATCACCACAACGGCATCTTTTATCAATCTGCTCTACGCGCTTATCCACTCCGTGGTTGAACATTTTGATTTTGCTAGTGTTACGTAAAAAATATTTATTTGATTTATTCTAGTAGTAAAAGAATGTGTTTGGAACTCCGATAAACAAGAGAGTATTCAATCGAGATTTAAAGTATTTTCTTTATTTATGAAATGCTATAATATTCAACTCGGATATTAAATGATACATAGGATACTTGAATATTTAATTAAGATTTTATTTTATTATAAAATCTGATGATATTCAATTAAAATTCATAAAAAGTTAAAATTATATACAATCAATTAAAATTAATAAATTACATACAATCTATTAATCACCCCGTTGAATACAACATCTAACACTAATATGTCAAAAATATTAACCGGATTAATTCTTTCATGTAAATTAAAAAATTAATAAGAATTTCTCAATGAAGCGCGTGGAAATAAGGGAGAGGCACACGAACAGAATGAAAAAAAGGTCACGTGCAACGCACAAGCCGAATAAGGAGCCGCCGTTCAACTCTTCCCCACTAAACACAACCAACATACACACATACATAATGCTGTGAAAATTACACATAATTACACCCACCCATCTCTCTCTCTCTCTCTCCCCCTCTCTCTCCCCTCGCCCGACGCCCTCTCTCCCGTCTCCCGTCTCCCGTCTCTCTCTCTCCCCCTCTCTCCCGTCTCTCTCTCTCGGATGGCGACGATTGGAGCATCAAACACAGCAGCAATAAAGAAAGACCCAAATCATGAAATTCAGAGGTTTGATGGGGTGAGGAAGACGAGCTTTTGTTCGAATTCACTTCTTTTGCGCAAAAAGATTCAATTTTTGCCAACCCCATATGCCAACAATTCTTGTTTCACCATCAGAGCTGTATCTACTGTATGTGCACTTCTATCTCCCATTTCTCGCTCTTGCTTTTCATTTGTTTTGCATCTTTGCATGTTTCTAAATTTCGTTACCTGATTACTTGAATTACTAGCAGACCTTAAAAAAAGCTACATGTTAACTGGTGGAAATTACAATTATTTGAAATATATTTGTATTTTTTGGAGTTATTATCTGCTTGTATGATGTATAAATCATTTCTAATATTAGGAATTATTCAACTTACTTTGTGTTGAGGTAATTTGAGTTTTATTTAAATAAATTGCAAAATTGTAAAAAAGTGAAAAGAAAATCTATGATTTTAGGCTTCCTTTTGGGGATGTTGTATTGCAGCATTTCATTACGAGAACGAACATGGTTGGTGTGATTTTTGATATTATAGAACTCGATGTTGGAATGAATTCTAATACTTCTTACGATTCCATTGTTTTATTAGATTGTATGATTATTTGTTATGTGAACTCTATTATAGCAAGAATCAGGAAATGATCAAATTAACGTTTTTGGGCATGCGAGAAAATTTGTTATTTGATGGTTATGGTGTAGTACAGAGTTTGTGTATACAAGTCACATCTTTTAGCTGTTTAGCAATGCAACAAGTGAAGTCAGAGTAGTAATAGTGTAATGGATGCAAGTGCCCGAAGTATTCGGGGAATTTGTGGAACCTTGTATGTTTAGTGTCAAAATATGTAAATATGTGTTAGGGTGTTTTTGTAAATAGCCATATTAAGTGGTTGTTAGAGTTAGTTACAGAGTAGTGGTTTGTATATAAAGCAAGATAGGGCTAGATTTCTTTTCAAGTTTGTAAATACATTTTGATTGAATACAAGAGTTTTCTTCTCTCAACATATTCTCTTATAATCTTCATATTTTGACATTTAGAGTTCTGTCGAGTTTGGATTTTAACTTATATGCTCACTCATGAGAGTCATTTGTGTAGATGAAGCATCTTTATTACCTGTCATAAATAACTAGAGGATCTTATGGTGGGTCAAGTGGATAGGATATCAGGTCTATATACTCACGATGCTGATCCTTGTATGTAAGACCCTGTTTGTATATATTACATGGTAGGTTTCATACCCGTAATTTTTAACACAAGACTGATTTTTTTTTTTTTTTTTGCTAAATGAGAATGTAATTATTTCTTCAGCAGCTTCCCACTGCAGAAGTTGCATGGAAAAAGATTTTTATGTAGTTCTTTCATGATTGATAATATGTCAAAACATTTGTTTTAGAAACGTAAGCTGAATCAATATGTTTGCGTGGATTTTATAATTACCCTGAGATCTTAACTTCAGTTTTATCCTTCTGTTATGCTTGTAGAGCTTCTAGTATATCGTCTTTTCTGCGATGTAGGAGATATAAAAAACATTTCTCGATATTTGACATACTATTTACCTTTTCTTGTTGTTTCTAATAGTTTTTATAATATCTCTTTGCAGCCAGTCAAGCCAGATACGACTGCTCAACCTAAGAGAAGCAAGGTTGAAATATTTAAAGAACAAAGCAACTTCATAAGATATCCTCTTAATGAAGAGTTGTTAACGGATGCCCCCAATATAAATGAGCCTGCAACTCAATTGATAAAGTTCCATGGAAGCTATCAACAGACTAACCGAGAGGAGCGTGGTTCCAAGTCTTACTCATTTATGCTTCGAACTAAAAACCCTTGTGGGAAGGTTTCAAACAAACTATACTTGGCCATGGATGATCTTGCAGATGAGTTTGGAATAGGCACTCTTCGTTTGACAACAAGGCAAACATTTCAGCTCCATGGTGTTCTGAAAAAGGATCTCAAGACAGTAATGAGTACCATCATCCGATGTATGGGCTCAACGCTTGGAGCATGTGGTGATCTCAACAGAAATGTTCTTGCTCCTGCTGCCCCAATTGTCAAGAAAGATTACCTTTTTGCGCAACAAACTGCAGAAAATATTGCTGCATTATTAACTCCCCAGTCTGGTTTTTATTATGATATGTGGGTGGATGGGGAGAGAATTATGTCAGCAGAACCTCCTGAAGTCACAAAAGCTCGCAATGATAATTCCCATGGAACAAACTTCACTGATTGCCCGGAGCCTATATATGGAACACAGTTCTTACCAAGGAAATTCAAAGTTGCAGTTACCGTCCCAACAGATAATTCGGTGGATTTATTTACTAATGATGTTGGTGTTGTTGTCATCTCTGATGACAATGGAGAGCCTCAGGGATTTAACATTTATGTAAGGCAATTATTTTCCTTGTAATCAACCTTCTGTATTATATCTTTCTGGAATGTTTCTGGAGTTGTATATTTTCTTATGCAGGTTGGTGGTGGTATGGGAAGAACACATAGGAATGAATCAACTTTTGCTCGTCTTGCTGAGCCATTGGGCTATGTTCCAAAAGAGGATATACTGTCTGCAGTGAAAGCTATTGTTGTTACGCAACGTGAGAATGGAAGAAGAGATGACCGCAAGTATAGTAGAATGAAATATCTAATAAGTTCATGGGGAATTGAGAAGTTTAAATCTGTTTTTGAGCAGTACCATGGAAAGAAAATTGAGCCCTGCCGTGAGTTGCCTGAGTGGGAATTTAAAAGTTACTTGGGATGGCACAAGCAGGTGGGTTATGGTAGAATTATATGTGATATTATATCTTTTTGTCTAGATGGGCTAGACTTGTAATTGCACTGGAGGTGGTGGGTGCTTTGCATGGGAGCTGTTACATAGCCTTTCGTTTTCACCTCTTTTCTCGTGCAGCTTAGTTTAATGCTTCTTTATATAAATTGGCAGGGTGATGGTGGTTTATTTTGCGGGCTTCATGTTGATAGTGGTCGTATCAAGGGAACAATGAAGAAGACATTAAGGGAAATAATTGAGAAGTACAACTTGAACGTGCGTATCACACCAAACCAGAACATCATATTATGTGATATTCGTCAGGCATGGAAGCGCCCAATCACCACAGCTCTTGCACAATGTGGTTTACTGGTAAGACAAGCATCCATACAAAACTTGACAAAAATAAATTTAGAAACTCACGATTCGTATGCTACATTATATGATTGGTTGAGTCTACGTGGTTCAACATTGTTAAAGCAATGAATGCTGGTGGCCTGCCACACTGTTACAATAGTTCTTTTGTCTTCTGGAATTTGTATGATAATTGATGTGCATTCTTTTGTCGAACTAACCCCATATCCTGTTTTCCCTTATAATCTGTTTTAAAAGGATAAAAAGTACTTGGAATGTTACATAGGTTGAGTCTATGTAGTAGATCAACATTGTCAGAAGTAATGAATGCCTGTATCATGTCATAATGTCTTTTGCCTTTTGTAATTTGTGATAATTGATTTGCATTCTTTTGTCAAACTAACTGTATTTCGCAGTTTGCCCTATGTTTTAAATGGATAAGAAACACTTGGAGTAATCAAGGACACCGTTAGCTCGATATAGGTGTACATTTGTGTCTATAATGAGTAAGAAATGTTAACGGGCTGTAGTTTGTTAATGTTTTGACATATTACTTGCAGCATCCTAGATATGTGGACCCCCTCAATTTAACAGCAATGGCATGCCCAGCTATGCCACTCTGCCCTCTGGCAATAACTGAAGCTGAGCGTGGGATACCAGATATTCTCAAGCGGGTTCGAGCTGTGTTTGAGAAGGTATTTTTATGCAGCTAAGACTTTATACCTCCTCATCTTCAAAGAAGAGCAAGACTGTGATCATTATGCTTATGTAAGTTATATTTGTAAAATGGCATTTGTGACTCCAGGTTGGTCTCAAGTATAATGAATCTGTTGTAATAAGAATAACTGGCTGCCCTAATGGCTGTGCTCGTCCCTACATGGCTGAACTCGGATTAGTTGGAGATGGTCCTAATAGTTATCAGGTATTATACACATCGGCCTTGTTAAACTTTAATTTCTGTATCATCACTTTTCAAAGCTGTATGGTGCTACAGCTGTGTTTTTCTTGCAAAAAGTTTATAATAGTGTGAAAGTCTCACTCCATATCTCTTGTTTAATCAGATCTGGCTTGGAGGGACACCAAACCAGACATCTTTAGCAAGAACATTCATGAACAAAGTTAAACTTCAAGACCTCGAAAAAGTATTTGAACCATTGTTTTATTACTGGAGAACGAGGAGGCAGTCTAAAGAATCATTTGGCGAATTCTCTAATAGAATGGTAAGAACTCAGGTTTCAAGACTAGAACTTCTTTCTTATAGTGCTCGGAAGTTGTATTTTTGTAATTTCAACCATGCTTTTTAACACTGTTGTTGCCAGTTGAGATATGAAAGGATGTTTTGATGATGTCAAGTCTCTGGATAACCGTCTTTTCAGAATTATATAATGTTACTGGATTCTTATTTCTAGTCTGGTGGCCCGATAATTTCATTTGATCACTATTGCCAGAAAGTTTACTTACAGAATTCATGATGTTTGTTCAGGGGTTTGAGAAGCTACAAGAATTGGTAGACAAATGGGAAGGTCCACCTCAGTCGTTGGCTCAATATAATTTAAAGCTTTTCGCTGACAAAGAGACATATGAGGCTGTGGATGAACTTGCAAAAATCCAAGACAAGAATGCTCATCAATTAGCCATGGATATAATTCGCAATTATGTTTCTTCGCACCAAAATGGCAAAATTGAGTGAGCCATAAAGCACGTTTCACTAGGATGCTATTATTGTTGCTAGTCTTGGGAGCCCAGAAAACTTCTTCAACATCTGCTGTTACTTTTCGGTAACAACGGATAATAATGAGTCTGTTAGCTGCACATGCATCCAAAGTCTTTAAGTAATATCATCAACTTTCACCTTCTACAAGGTTGTTTTTATTTGTTTTGCTTGAAATTAGTTTGAAACTTGGTTTTTGTAATATGCTAAAACTTAGTGTCTGTAAAAGTCTTCGGGATTATTGTTTAACAAGTAGTCCAACCTTTAAGGTTTTTCTGTTGGATGACTGAAGCAATTAAATCCATTTTTAAGTAACTATTGTTTGTCTTTGTTTAAAGGTAATTAATTGAAATTTCTATCGGACACTAAAACATGTACTTATGAGCTTACAGGTTAGTTTTATTCTTAATTTGGTAGTTGCAAATTCATCTGAAAATTGAAATTCATGTACATGTTATCAATCACAGTGATTTCATTTCAAAATACGGGGATCTTAGATATCAAATTTTCATTTAAGAAAAATGAATAATGAAAAGAACAAAGATCAACGAAGAAGAATGTGCAAAAAATATGAATTTTGGCCCATGCAGGTCTCGAACCTGCGACCTTCGCGTTATTAGCACGACGCTCTAACCAGCTGAGCTAATAGGCCAGATGTTTAAGTATTTTTAGAAAATGGAAACCAAATTGAAAGAACAATGATCAACGAGGAAGAAAATGCAAAAACCATTAAAATTGGCCCATGCAGGTCTCGAACCTGCGACCTTCGCGTTATTAGCACGACGCTCTAACCAGCTGAGCTAATAGGCCTGATGACACGAAAAAGTATGAGAAATACAACACTAATATATGAGTCAACCTTGTAGTTAAAAAAATATACAGTTAACACTTAACAAGAGTTACAAGATTATAATTACACAAATTCTCAAATTTTTACAGATGACAACAAAATATTGCAGTAACGATTTGGATAAAAATTACTTTCTTCTGAACAATGCACTTTAATCACAAGACAAAGAATCAGACATTGCCATATGAACCAAAAAACACCAGTCTCAACATACAAACAGCTCAAAAACATCAGTTGCGACAAATACGGGCAGTTGGATTGGTAACACAAACTTGAGCATACTTCTTTTTGGCCTCGGGGCTTCCACGCTTTGGCTCATCAGCCAACGCAATGTTGGCCACCGAGCATGCTGCTGCAGCCGCGACAGCAAACAACAATTCCCTCCTGGCATTCTTGTTATTCACTTCAAAACTCTCCTTAGTGACTTCTGAAGCCTTTGACATGACAACATTGCTTCTGCGGACACTTATCATTGGCTGCTTTGCGGAGGCAGCTAACATGACTGATGAGCCTGTCCCGAGGAATGAGGATGTCATAGTTACTGCAGCCATTTTGCTTCTGGGAAATATTACCTGGTCTCTTTTCAATGTTAACAAGTCTGCAGATAGTTATGTGTGTTTATAGACAAATTTCATCCATTTCCTTATCTTAGTTATTGTGTTGTCTCGAATGAGATGATGCCATGTGTCACTTTATCTATGCATAAATCCGTGGTTCAGGAGAAATAGATACTGTCTATAGTCTGTGGGCAACATGAACTTGGGATATTATTAAGTTTTGCTTTTACACTTAGCATATCTCTTTGATATTCTATAGCAACACATATACCAGTATACCACAGTGTACTGAGTGCACAAGACTCTGCGACACCCTAGGTCCTTTAAAGCCTGGCTTCTTGAATATTGTTAAAACTTAAAAGTTTAAATAGTACCTCAATCTCTGCTGGATCAGTTGATCTAGTAGAGATAATTGTTCTATATAATCTATGATTATTCATAGCACTGTAAAACGAAACAACTTTTTAAATATAAGAGGAAAATATATGTGCAAACCAGGAGATACCAGGAAGGAAAGGCATCCACATCTACTGAGAGGGCATAAAACTTCAGCTTATGCCCCAGATGCCATAGACCCTAATTAACATTCATCTGATGATAAGGGCAGCCAACAAGTTCCGAGACACTAATTACATCCTTTAAACTAAGGTCTTGTTTGTTTCATCAGCTTCTTCAGGGAACTTGTAATATTACACCTTATAATTCAGTGGAAAATGAAATAACTGTTTTTGGTTCAACAATAAGTAACCGCAAGTGACTTTTCCAATCTTGGTAAATTGCGTCATTTGATACTAATATATACTGTGTAACTTGTGGTAACACTGGGGTACTGTACCTAAGTAACTAATTATTGTTCTTCGAGACAAACATAAAAGCCTAGGGAACTTGTAGCTATTGTATCCCACTAATTTTTTTTTGAACATTACAAGAACTAAATTAAGTTCCAAGGAAGTTGTGGTTACGTAATTGGGCTGCATCAACATAAACGAAGCCTAAAAGAGATGGTAATCGGCAAAACTGTTTTCATGCTTAAATGGAGTGGTTCTGCATCTCTAGACTCCACTATGAGGCTAGTGTCCTGTATAATCATTCTCACACACACACAACAAAGCATGTTTACATTCATGTACTATTATTAATTTTCTTAAAATGAATAATATTAAATAGCGATATACCATGTCTTTACTGGAGATGGTTTTTGGAACTAGTAAGGACACTTTAAATGCCAGTAATTCAAAAGGCTAAAAATCGCTTGCATAGATCAATAGAACATAGCTAAAACACTTATCCAAAATAAGCGAGCAACAGAATGTATAAACTTGAAGGCTAACACTGAATTGCATAAATTCATTGAAAATAACTAAAACCCTTATCCAAAATACACGAGCACCAAGATTTGTAAGCCAACTTACATAGTTCCAACAACCAGAGAGCAAGCATATTTATTTCTGCTCGTGAGTCTTTTTGACAATCTCCATTATGGAGGCTAAATCTTGCTTGTACTTCTTCTCACGTGCAGAAAAAGAACGACGACAGTTATTCACTTCTTTTATGAAGGTAACGACTCGTTCTATAAAATTGACTATTTCCTTCTTCAGAGCTTCATAATCAGTAGCCACATTGTATGAGGGTTTTCCAGATTGGCGAAATACATATTTATCATGCCTTCGTTGTTCCACCTGGCCACCGTTTCTATTAAATGATTTCCGTTCACTTTCTTTTTCCTTGATAGCTTCGTTGGTTTTGCCTGCCTCAATCATCACCACCCCCTTCAGAGCATCTAACAATTTCTGCTTATAAGATAGACCTGAAATGTAGGAGTCAAGGACCGCACCAAGTTCTGTCAAATATCCCTCCAGTACCCTCCATAGTGCTTCATAGTTGGCTATTCGTCGCTTCTCTATGTCATAGTTGTCCACTCTTTTCCGCTTACATAATAAAGGAGTTTGCACTCCAGAGGAAGAATCCATAGATCCTATTTCCATTATCAATTGTGAGAAAAATATATAACAATACAATTACAAGCACTAGTGAAATAGAACACAACATACAATACCAACAAGAAAAAACAGTACAGTTCAAAAATTCAAACACGTTGCTTAGAAAAGTAATAATTCTGTCTTCTGTTTCAGGATACTTCAATGCAAATTATTACTTAGAATTACATCCTCTGTGACTGTATTACAGGTTTACAAATAAACATAACTTACCACACTAACAAAGGTATAGCAGAATCAAATGTAAAAATCTAGACAAATGTTACTGCTAAAGTTCAAATTAGACAGGCATTAGCTAATTGCAGAGTAATAATGTTCCTTCTTCCCTCGGTTCCTACAATTAACAACCAGGATCTTTGGTCATGAGTCTGAATGACCGTATAGTAAATGTAACCCGACAATCCCTATCATCGTAGTTTAGTGGATTACCTAACACTCTTTCGTAATAACGATGTCAAGAGTTTGAATTTAAAATTCTGATCGAATACCCCACGATTTTAATATGGTTTTCAATATTCAAATCGAATGCCTATGTATTTTGAAAGGGATTTTGTAGTCTATTACCATAACAATCACTTTTACTATAGTGTCGGATTACTATTACCTCCAATTTCATTAATAATGTACACAAAAATTTTCACCAATCAAGATTCGTCCACGTAAAAAATTGGTGTTCGATGGCACACACTAGAAAAATCGAAGTAAATAGCAATTTATATGCAAGCCTAACAAAATTTAGCCGGGGCTCCTGGTTCCGGCATATCATGGTTACAGACGAAAAAAATAAACAGATGAATAAAAACGCAGAGTAGTTTATGTTACCTTGTGGATTGATCAGACCTCGTAATGTTGACGAAGAATAGGGGGTCTTTTAAACTTCACAAATTTTACAAGATGGTAACTCAGTAATTTCAGAGAAGTCGATAAGGTAAGTTTCCCACGGTGAATAACGTGGAAGGATAAGCGTTCAGCGTACTGTTTATTTTACTGTACGAGACTACGAGTTATTGCAAATAATTTGAGGTAGTTCTTTTGAAAAGGAAAGGTTTGACACTCTAATTTTAGTGTACGAGTATTAATTAATTTACTATTGTTGTAAATAATTTATGGTAATTCTTTATAAAAGTAAAGATTTAAGGAAAAAAATTAGACATTGTGTTATAACTTATAGTTATAAATTATAGTGCTCGGAAAAAAAATCCTGCGAAAATAGCGCTATTTCTTATAGTGATTATACTCAAAAGGAAGTTAAAAATTTGAGAATGAGTTATATTTATTCCGCACGATAATGCAATCTCACATATATACATCAAAAATTAGAATTAATTAGTAGGAAGGGCATATAAGATACACATGGTTAGATATTTAATCTACGTTAGAAAAGATTAAGACGCCAAACGTACCTAAAGAGATAACTCATATCTAGTGATGAAAAATTCCATTGACGTGATAGAGATTTTCGTTGATAAATCACTTTACCAACGAACGATAACGAAAACAAGGTAGAGCCCGTTGGGAAGTTCATGCTAAGAGCAACTCCAATACAAGCTCTCCTTACTCATATTTGGTCTAGGTGGAAAAGATTTAGGGGTTAAGATCAAAAATCAGTCCTCCAATGCAACTCCCTATCCCCTAGAAATTTTAGGGGAGAGAAAAGTCAACCACTATAATGCCACATCATCAATATTATCTATAATAGTAACATATATTTACTCCAACTCTACCTCTTCTCACATATATTACTTTAAACATTGAATAAATACTAATTTTTAAATTATAGGTAACAGGTATATGTAATACCATTAGAGTAAAAATAACTTTTTGCTTACTTATATTTTAAGTAATCATTATTTTATTATATTTTAGGTAGCCAATATAGGGATTATCCTTGGAGATGCTCTAGCTGAAAAAATTCGTTGCTAAATTTATCAACAAATTACACACACTAATAACAAATTTCTGGTTCGACAAGGATGCGGACGTCGAATAGGGGATGGTTCGAGTACTAATATCTGGAAAGTTCCATGGCTTCTGTGTCCGGAGAATGGTTTCCTGACGACTGAAATTGCAGAAGAACTTTGTGAGGAGGATGGTACCCATGTTTTGTTTCGGTGCACGTTTGCTCTAGAAGTCTGGGTAACAGCTGGCTTCAATTATCTAGTTCCAGTATGATCAAATGACACAGTCTTGACTTTGCTGAAGCGTGTGTCCCAAACAGTCAGTAACGAGCAGCTTCTGATGATTTATATGTTATGTTGGAGTATTTGGCAAAGACGAAATGACTGGGTGTGGAAGCGTATTGCTACTTCATCGTTTGGAGTTCGGTCAAGAGCGTGTTGTATGTTCACTGAATGGCAGCGAGATAGGGAAGAGAACTCCGTGACTAAAATCAGTGGCGGAGCCAAAAATAAATATGAGGAAGGGCCAAAATCAACTATGAATTTTTTCCCAACTAATGCCAAAAAAAATATAATCGCTACTGCATAAATATGAGAGAGAGCCAAATTAAATTTTTTCCCCTATTACAAATAGAAAAATGAATAAGAAAATCATAAGGAAGGTTGAGGGAGAAGAGAAGCAAAGGAAGAGCCTTTAATATTTCAGCATGCCTCTCTCTTGTGTCTCGACCCTCTGTTTGTTTTTCTTGGTTGTCTCTCTGTCGGTCTTTTTTTCTATATGTTTCGCTGCTTGTTGTTCTGTGTCATAACTCATGTGTGTGAGATCAAGGATGTGTCCTGTGGATTGGGCTTCCTTAATTAAAATATATTGGCTTTGGCCCAATTTCAGGGTGGGCCCAGACCTACTCTGGTCTGTTACTCCCTCCGCCACTAACTAAAATGCAGCAGCAAACTGTGCCTCGGACATGGTGTAAATCAACCACTTGCAGGATGGGTAAAAAAAATGTTGATGCGGCTTGTGTGCAAGGGGCAGAACAGGTGGGGTGGGATGTGTTATTAGGGACGACGGGGGTAATTTTCTTCGTGCCAGAAGTACTGCAGTGCAAGGGCAATTCCAGCCGAGGGAAGGCAGAGGCTATAGGCCTTAAGGAACTTTATCTTGGACGAAGGAATGGAGTAGTAGTAAATGTCTGTTTGAATGCGATGCCAAGCTTCTGGTTGATGCTGTTAATGGTGGCCAGGGGAATACTTACTTCCACGCAATGGTTGAAGATTGTGTTGATATTCTGAAACATTTCAGTTAGTTTCTTTTGTCTTTCGGTCTGCAAATATGATAGCTCATGAATTAGCACAGGTTGCATATTCTATGTCAGGCTCTATGGAGTGGGTCTATACTGCTCCAAGTTTTATTCAGTGTATGATTGAGAAATGTTAATGCAAGTGCGTTTCTTTCAAAAAAATAACAAATTTCTGGTTTTTACGATAATAATGTTACATCGAGCATGTCAACGGAATATTTGGTCAGTAAAAGCGCTTTCTCTTGCAGTTAACCCATCTGATCTACATGGGAAAGAAGGCATCAATGTACACAAATAAATAACTAAAAGGCTGATAAAATATATACGGTACTGGCACTGTCAACGCACTAATCAAACTAGAGCCATAGCAAAAAATGTTCATGCTATAGCACAATTCTAATATCTAATGTCCTAAAACCAAACTACTACTGCTAGCTACCAGATCAACTGGGAGAGTTGTCATTTGAGGGAGTTATTATATCAGAATTGTTTTCCGAAACAATAATGTTGTTTCGAGAAATGCTTTGCAAAACATGACCGGTATTGCTTTGTACTAGAACTGGATCGTTTGGGGAATCATTGAGGAAGGAATTTTCGACTGGTGAATAGTACTGCCCAGTATTACCCCAATTTTCGAAACTACTATCCAAGTAAGGGAGGTTCTCCAGAGAATAAGTAGGAAAAGACGATTGTGCAATGTACCTCAGAGGTTGAGGATTACTGTAAGCTGGAGGATTCGCGAGATAAGGGGTGTGCATTGAAGTATCTACATAGTGATTGGTGAAGTGTGCATTATTATTCATCGCTATTGCAGAACGGAGATCAGTGATGCTTCTTAGATCATTGACTCCCATCAATTGCGGATTTTGTACAACCACATTTTGTCCCATCAGTGGTGGGTTATTTCCACCGATGTCATAACAAAGATCACCTCCAGTTTCGTAATTGTCATTCCTAGTTGCTGCAACTGCATTTTGATTCGAGGGAGAACTCTCATCCAAAGAGTTATCAAATGAGTTGTCAGCATGACTCTGCTTCGGAGCTCTTCTGGTTCTGTCATCTTTCTTATAAATTCTGCACAAAACCCAATCATCCAGCTGCAATAAAAGGAAAAAAAAAGGAATTAATTCAGTCAATGTTAAAAAAAAAAAAAAAGGCGCGTACTAGCTAGTTTGTGGTTTTACCCTCATATCATTATCACTGGTTCTGATTCTTTGTTGTTCTTTTTGTTCTTCCTTGACCCTGAATTCATGCATGATCCAGTTTGTTTTGTCTCCTTTCGGAGCTTTTCCATTGTAAAAAACCAGAGCCTTCCTGTGTCCAACAATGACACCTTTGCAAGTCACATCTTTGTCAGCGCCTGTGGCTTTCCAGTAACCATTTCCAGCTGCACGATTTGGCCTTAACCCGTTCTTATACTTTCTGTCCCTAGGGGTGAAAAAATACCATTCTTTGTCCACCAAGCCCTGTTCTACTTCTGTATAATCAGAGGCATATATAGATTAAAATTCGAAGATTGTATGTGAGTTTTGTTTGATGAAACCGAATTGCTGCAATTAGAGTGACCAGATTCAGAATACATAATTTAGTGGTTAAAAAACAAAGCATGGAAGAAGATTAACAAACACTACTTCTAATTATTAGTAAAAGTTAAATGTGATGCTTTTAAGCCATCTTCAGCATGATCAGATAACTCAAGTGGTAAGGACTTGTTACTTGACGCGTCCAGAAGTTCTGGATTCGATTCTCACTCACCCCGAGATTTGTTAGAACAATTTGTATATTACATGTACTACTAAAGAACATATATTTTAAGAGAAAACTATGTACCAATAACCGTCTCAGCTTAATCTGGGAACTAAAACGCTTAAGTGCCACTATAAATTGAACGACCATCAGAGCTAAGAGCAATTGATAGTGGTAATCTTAAATCAATAAAAAACAAAAAAAAAAGATTATATAAAAAAAGAAGAGAAGGCATGGTCTAAGCTATCTTCAGCATCATAAGATAGTTCAAGTAGTAACAACTTATCTCTTGTCATCCCAGGTTCTACATTCGATCCTCGTTCACTCCGAATTTTGTTAGAACAGTGTGTATATTATATATACTACTAAAGAACATATATTTTGATGAGATCAATGAAACAACCAAACAAAGATCATTAAAGAAGAAGAGAAAAGCATGCATACGCGTAATATCCTCCGGATTATACTTGTAAAGCTCGATTTCCGCAATCTTATTATGCGGCAGAGGCTGGTTTCTAACCTTCCTCCACAAATAATGCACCAACAATTCATGATCAAACGGATTAAACCGATATCCCGGCAGACACTCAATATCATTCTTCTCGTTTATTCGAACAGCTGCTTGACGACGAATATTCGGTTTTCTTTCAATGCTCGAGTCATTTCCGACAACAACTAAATCAGTACTTATATTCGAAGTATTTTCCTCCTCCTTAAAACTCTGATACTTGACCATGAGTTGCGGCTTGTTATCAGTACAATCCTCCATAATAAAAACTCTGGCTGAAGAAAACTCTTTGAGAGTAGGTTGAAAAAACTCAGACTTTAGTGGACTACTTCTGCGGATCTAACATGTTCCGTTCTTATACTCTAATCTAAACTTAGTATTTAGATACAACTGAAATTCTGTTTGTGTTTATCTTCAATTAAAACATGTATATCTATCTCTGTGATATTTTATAATTCTGTGTGTTGCTCTGTTTTTTAATTAGAATTCTGCGTTAAAACACACGTAATTATGAAAATTCATATTACATATGTTATTAATTAATATCTATTTTAATTTAATTATTTATTTAGTTTATTAGTTTGGAATTTTGAAAACACTTTCCTTTAAAAATAAGTTTTCATGCTCAAATTAAATTCTTGAATATTTAGATTAAGTTGTCTGTAAGATTCGAAGATTCTAGTTTAACAATATTATTTCGCGATCAGTTTCATTAGTTATTTATATATTTGTGTATACTAGGTATAAATAAATTGTTTATATTTTTATTATGTGACTTTAATTTTGTTATTTAATATTTCTTAGCTTGGTTAAACAGAACTATTTACACATGTAGGTGTAAGAACAATTGTGTCTTTTATTTCATTTTTATTTCTTGGATACTTACATTGATTCATAAGTATTTTTATCATAATATTATATTATTTAAATTTTAATTTATCGTTAGATTCTATAAAATAATATAAAATGTTGCGGAAAGTTGCTATATGTATTACGGAACATAACAAATGGACAAGTTTTAAAAATAGTCTAATTAATTAATTAATTAATTTTATTCATGCTCAATTGTTTGTTGAAGTCAATTAATTATCTGTGTTAAATCTACAAATATCCATGTAAAAATAATTGTGCCTTTTTTTTTCAATTCTTATATAAATATTTATTTTAACGTATTGATATTTAATCCTGATAATTTTTTTATTATAATTTTAATTTATCGTGAGATCCAATAAAACAATATGGAAATGTCATGTTGCGGAGAGTTGTTATATGTATTACGGAACATAACAAATTAATGATAAAAATTGGAACAAGTTTTGGAAGTAGTCTAATTAATAAATTAATGAACGATTTTAAATAAAAAAATTATTAAATTAATAAGTTTATTCATTTTACTCCATTATTTGTTGGAGTCGATTAATTATCTGGTTAACCAACGCGGTTATATACCAAGGTGAAAATTGACGTCTCTCAAGAATTAAAATCATATTCTTCTTCTCTATTTGCTAAGCTAATTAGGGTCGGATCGATACAAAATCATACCTAATCGATAGACTGAAAACTAAAATATCTTTTTTTTGTTTAAATCAAACTAGGATATATTAAATTATGAGTTAAAACGCGCTGAACCGAGATATTTTGATTCGGTCTACCTAATTAGAAATAACTGAATTTATTTTTTAAAAATAATAATGTTAAAAACGAAACTAAAAATCATGATTTAAAAAAAATATTAATATCAATAAATCACCAGCCCACTTCATCAAGATATATAATCAAATTAATAATTTAGGTATTGTCGTAGCTATATAGTAAGTACAAATTTATAAGATATGTTATTCAATCCATTCGGTCCGAATCTTAATATATTTTTAAGAACGGGAACAAATCAATTTTTATTTCAGTCTGTTTTGGTCAAATTATATTTCTCGTCTTCTCGAATTTTCAGAAAATTAAAATCAAACCAAATTTACACAACTCAATTTAATTTTCGACCCTAAACCTAACCATACATGCATATACATAAGGGATATAAGGGATTTCCGTATGGTTTGATCTAATTTCTTTCAACTGATCAACTTGGATAATAGGAGATTTCCTGAGTTTATATTCTCTTAGTATACAGTCAATCTTAATTTTTATATAACCATCGTAATCAGAAATTAAAACTAGTTTCCATGATTTTGAAATCGGAATTTTAAATCATTTTCATTTTTGAACTGAAATGTGTGTAATTGTATATTAAGCGGGGAAGAAACTGACTCAACATCCGCAGTTTTACCTTTTTGAACAACTTAGTCCAATAATATTTGGTTAAACAAATGATAGCATTTGCAAGTTATGGTAACGAAGATCCAAATATCCAATTGATCAGGTGGAAGATTTAGAGAATTTTTACAGACCGCTACGAAAAGTCTACGGTACCATTCAAACATAATCCTTACATATTTGTGGGGAGGGATTAATCCCGAGATTATAATATTATTCTTTATATATTTAAGAGGTTACAATTTTATAAGATTGAATTTCAACCATTTTTTTAATTTATATTTATTAGATCGTAATATCTTTTCTCCCAAAATATTGTTTCCTATGAAAGTGAATTAAAAAATAATGACATATAATTTCCTGAAATTATACTGTCTTGCATTTAAAAAGAATAATATAATATTCTAAAAGTTAACAGTAGTCCTTTCGCCATCGTCTTTTATTTTAGTAAAAATGAAACACAATTCTTGAAGATTTTGAGTTGATCATAGACATTAAGATAATCTTACAATTAAAGATAAATTTTCCATTCCAAATATTGATGAGCTGTTTGATCAATTGTGTGGAGGCAGATTTTTACAAAGCTAGACTTGAGAGAACAAATATAAAATATTAGTATCAAGTTTTAGTTAAGCCAACTGATATTTACAAAACTCCATTTCAAACATATCATAGGAATTGTGAATCTGTCTTTATATCGTTTGCCTTGACAAACGCACCTGTTATACTTTGAATTAGAATTTTCTACAATTTTTAACAAATAATATAAAAACCCATGTGAGATATAGATTTCTAATTGTCATGTTTTAAATAATTTTTGTGTGATTTCATATTATTTAGAAAATAAATACTATTTTTAATTTAATGAAATATGTGGGTATGAAAATATAATATATGTAACCTAATAATATTTATTGTAGTAATAAGAATTGTATTTTAAAAAATAATTATGTATCAAAAAATGTTTTTCGACTGATTTTTTGGATATTTAAATTTTTAGGATATAAGAGATATTATCATATTATTTACATGAGTCAAAATTACGTTTGGAATGAGCGCCGAAACATTTGGATTTTAAATATGTTATACCTTATCAAAAAGTTTCGTAACTTTTTGGTAAAAATTATTAAATTAATTTCATATAATATAACATGATTTTGATGAAAATTTGTTCTTAACGTGTGATTAGATAAAAGATGTTTTGGACCTACATTGTTTTACATTTCTTTTCTCTCTTTCATAAGTTGTCGAAATATCTTTTGATCATACAAATTATGTGAATGTTTTAATAACACTTAATATATCTTAAAAATCAGGAGACAACTTTATGGTGTTTAATTAAGATCCAAGTGATATGAGAGGGTGTAACTTTGACGTCATAGTATACAATCTTTTTTAGCATGCGAACAAACTATGTAACATATGTTGTATGTAAAAAGACTCCTATCTTCTTTAGCTATAAAAGTATCAATTAATTGCACCGCTGACTTTAGTAGTATTTTTCTCATTTTTAAGTTGTATTTTATTTACAGAACATATGTGAATTTCAAGACCCCAATGAATTATACATAAAAATCTTTTTATGATTATTAATAAATGAGTTAGATACCCCTCTTATTTTTTAATTAACGTGCACATACACGCCACTAGAATATTTTATTAACCAGTCAAGCCATTATTTTTTCAAAAAAAAAAAAACTAGTCAAGCTATTACTTCATCCATCATGCATGGCCTGATCTTGATTTCCGCCATGTCCGTGCCGTGCACGTTACTAGTAATCTCGCAGCATTCACTTCTTCCCGTCTGATACACATGCAAAGTATTCTTCAAATTATTCTTAATTATATATGTCAGTAATATTACACAACTTGATAAAATTTAGAAATAATGTCAGTCTCACTTCGATCTTAAAATTTATTATAGATTGCGTGTCAATATTTAAGTTGTTTCAGTTGACTTAATTGATCTAAATGTGAAATGTCTCACAAATTAAAATGTTATTATGATAGTAACTTGTAAAATGGACTTAAATCATTTTATAACACGGCTGAAAAGTCACTAACCTCAATCAGCTTGGTGGCTGGGGAGAAGACCTTAATTTTGTTAATACCATCTGCAGAATGATTCGAACATGATGACAAGCCTCGCGGTGCAGCTCGAACATAACTAGTAACGATCTCATTGCTTCGGCTCATCTTCTTAACCTCGTCAAGGTAGAAAATGTGAGGAGATTCGCAAGAATCCTCGGACTCCAGTCGTACGTTAAACATATAATGAGGCTTCTGACTTGTACTCACCCATGGCCTAAATGTTTCGATGGGTGTCTGCAAAATACATCGAGGGATGATCTTTTCGTATATATGTGCAGAGTAGCCCCAGGAAATTGAAAAAGACCATTTGGTGTTCCTGTTGTAGCAGATAGTTTGTTGCAGTAATCGCGTTTGGTCGAAATTCGCGGCTTTCATGAGATGATTTGTTGAATCGGATCTAGTTTTGGAGGGGAAAATAGGATCTACACTGTCAAAATGGTGCAGGGATAGCAATGGGGCTTGCGGATGAGAGGATAAGAACCCGGATATGTTGTTCTTAAGATCAATCTGAAAATCAAGAATGCTCATGATCAGGCAACATGTATTGAAATTTCAGTGACAATGAGCACACAGTAGAAAAATCGATAATAAAAAAAGATGCATATATTTAATTAACTACAACAAACAAGCCTCTTTATGATGAAAATTTAGCCTTCAATCCGTCATACGTTTCCGATTACAACAGATAACCGACAGATTATGACGGATTAGAATCTGTCGTACGACGGATTAGAATCCGTCATCAGTGAGGCACGCAGTCGATCTGTCGTAAATAGGCATGTTTGTCGTAATGTTTGTAGAACCATATATACCTGGTGAATACCCTTCTGTGCAGTATGAGACACTCCAAGATCAGCTATGCAAGACATTGTAATCAAATCTGCGCTATTCAGATAAGGATACCTCCTCAAACAACCCTCCATGTTGTTTGCTAATGCTTTCGCCAAAGGATAACTTAAAGCAAATCCAGCTCCACCAAACCCTTGGTTAAAAGAGTAATAATAATTCGACAAGATAGTCTCCGATTGACCTCCTATGTAAAAATACTTGGTGTGATCATATCTCCCAAGTACATCCACCCAATTATCCACAAAAAATATAGAATCATCATCTCCCATAACAAACCATCTAACGCCTTCATGATCCTCTCTAAATATCTCGTAAATTGCATGAACCATACGTACCATTACAGGAGCAACGTGCTTTGTTTCACGCAAAAGTTTAGAGATGTCGTCGGAGATTTTAAGGGGAGGAGAAGATTTAGGCCAAGGGTGAAATTCAGGTGACGGGTTTTTGTCAAGGTAGAGGTAGCCTCGAGTAATGTTTGGCCGCCACCAGGATTCGATGTAGGAATATCGATGTTCCCAGGCTTTTGCAGAGCCAAGAAGTCCAAACATGAGATGCTTGATTTCAGTAGGAGAGTTTTCAGAGGGTCTTGAGCTTATTGAAGATGGCAATTTGACAAGTAGAGGGGAGAGAAGGTTAGAAGGCAAAAAGTTCAACTCATTATTTGAAAGAAAAAGAATGAAGGTCAAGTAGATTGTTATGACTGAACCTGCAATGATTTTTAGGGGGCTGCAAGAATATTTCATATCAGAAGAGAGTGTAAGATTTGGTTGGATAATAGAAGACATTACAATGAATGCTGCTAAAGCAGAATGAGTGTGTTATGTAATTAGCTGCTTTAGAACAAGGTGGAACTGAAACCCAAAAGTCTTGCTAATTGCTGACATCCTACTGCTAAATCAATAGAGTATAGTTTACTTACTCTATACTCCCTCCGTTTCTTTATTCTTTTCTCGTTTGATATGTCGGGACTGTTCATAACATGAGATAAATTACTAATTTACGTTTAATTTGTAAAACTAAATATAATCATGAGTGATCTTGTTGGATTCGTATTCACAATTGCTTTAGTACGGTGAAGTTTTTATATTTGATACTAATACAAAATTAAAGATATTAAAGATCAAAAATGTGTATTGACAAGCGTGATAAAGAGAATCAGGAGAAGTAATAAGAGACGGAGAGAGTACTCAATATACCTTGAAACTCTGACGAGGGCTAGTGAGGAGGGATAGCACAAAAATTCGATTCGAAATGATTTCCGACCGTTTTGACCCAAATGGAGTTTATCGAACCCGATATTTTGGATTTGGATATCAGGTATTCCGTATCGAAACTTGATCCATAATCCGAATCTAATCCGAACCTGAACCAAATCCGAAATCCGAAAAAAATCCAAATAATATATATTATATGTTATTTATAATTATTTAGGCCACAGATGCATTAGAGAGAGAACCCATAGAACCCTTACCTTATTTCTAGTATAAGTTAGCGTTGTGCAGTATAAGTTAGTGTTCTGCAGCAGAACTTCACATGCAAAAAATGTCAATATCAATGTGTTATATTTTAAAATTATTTTTGAACACACATAGCGATGAAAAAACATGAAAAAAACATTTATTTAGATTTAGATCCTAAAAATCTATTTAAAATTTAGGGTTCTGCAGCAGAACCTTAGTGGTTCTCTGTTCTATTTTAAGGACTGGTTCTCTATTGAGCGCGACCCTATATTATTATTATACATACTAGCTTATAGCCCGTGCAAGGCACGAGAGCTTTTGAATTATTTATAAACTTTTTAAATATATTGTAAATGGTATGAAAAATTTTATTTATAAATAATAAATTAAAATTTTCAATCAAATAAAATTTATTTACATGTATTTATTCTACAAATAAAACTGTTAGTAAATATTTATTTTGGATTAAAATTTATATTAGATAAAAATAAGTTTATGATGGTGGGATTCATATGATTCTATAGATAATACTGGTAGGAAATATTTATTTTGGATTAAAATATCCGGCTTACTAATTTTAAAATATATTAGATAAAAATAATTTTGTGAAGGTGGGATTTATATGATTCCACAATTAAAACTGATAGAAAATATTTATTATTGATTAAAAAATTCATATACATGTGAAAGACATAATTAGTTTTGGATTCAGAAAAGGATTTATAAACATGCATGTAGATATCAATTGTAATATAAGTTAATTTTGTCCTAATTTAACGGTGCTTATTCAATCAATATATGATCTAATATAAGTTAATTTTGTCCTAATTTAACGGTGCTTATTCAATCAATATATGATCTAACGGATGATAAGCTTTTGGACCATACGACCAAATTATCTCGCTCAAGTATATAATATATATTTTCATTTTTGAGTTATTGTTATACTAGGAGTCACGAGTCACGTACATGTTGACATGTCTCAACTCTTAGTCTCTCACAAAATCACAAAACCTCTAATTCTAATATCTCATATTCAGATTCTCATCTCATATTTCCGCCACCTATACACACATATACTATCAACATAACAAAGCCATAACAAAGCACACAAATGATCAAAACACAAAACAAAAACTGAAAAACATCAACATCCCAAAAAATAGGCACATAACAAGGTACTAAATAAGAACTCATCCAAAAAGGATCAGATTTTTTATTAAACAAATCTAATAAATACGAGAGAAGATGGAAGAGCGAATATTTTTAATCAATGAAGGGGATGAAGATTGAAGAACGGAGAAGTGGCGGCTGAACCCTGTTTGGAAGTCGACTCTCAAAACTGCAAACCCTTCACTAGCAGCATGACAATTTTAATCTATCCAAATCAGAAGTTGCCAGATACAACTAAATTTCAAGACTGTTTATTTATTCTTACTGAAGAGAAAATAAATGGCTTTATAACTGGTGGTCACAGCACCAAAATGCTGTGCACATTAATGGTTAAGAGTAAAGGGTTCCACCAATAATGATTTCAAAAGGTCCTTGATCCAGTTCTGAGGCATGCCAAGTCCATCTCCGTACTGATAAAAGGATTGGGTTGTTCGCGCCAAATTTGGATTGGCTGTCAGAAATGGTTCACTGAAAGGATAACTTCCAAGCAAATCTTCATTCAGAATCTTCCATGTCTCCTGCATTATACTATCGACATATTTTCTGGACTCTGCTTCACTTGCTCCAGTATCGTTCATGTAACATTGGACTGCTTTCAGACTATCTCCTCGTGCCAACTCTTCCTAAGGTACACGCAAATCTAGTCAAAATTAGGACATGGATACAATTAATACACATATATGATTGTGCAAGGTCAGTGTACATACAGATGATGTTCCAAGGTCATTGGTTAGTCGAAGAATCATGGAGGAGCACCACATGATGCTTGGAAGCTTGTCTATATAATCCAAGGCCTCGACGGTTATCTTATCAGCAGTTAGGAAATAAGCACAAAACAATACTATTGGAGCCGCAGATGAAACTGCACCATTTTCCATGTATTCCTCCAGTGTTGGCTTGTATCCGGAATAATACCATTTTGCTTCTTTGAGAAAAGCTTTACACATATATGTCCACTGCATGATTCAAGAAAAAATTTGAGGCAGTCTATTGATTGTACAAGGTTAGTTGGTATATTATATAAAAAGACAGAGTGAAAACTGTAATGAAGTTCTCTAAAGTGACAGATGATACATTTCATACTTGTTTACTTAAATATGGTATAATGTTAAAGTCGCGTTCTTGCAGTGTCCAGTATCCTATTTGATTTGTAGTATTGAACATTGCAAGAAGAACTGTCTTCAATTTCTTCGGGAGCCTGTCAATTTCTGTTATGTCCCATCTGAAAAAGTATGTATGATTAGTAAAGAATAAGAATGTACATGGGAAATATATAGAAAGATAGGGTGCGAATCTCCCGCGAGCCTAAGCTCTGATACCATGTTAAGTGACCAACTCTCCTAAAATCTCAAGGTGTTAGGAGGAGCGCTTATCAGGATCATATTATATATTTTTATTCCAACAGGGAGAATATGTCCACACATACAGAGATTATACGTACCTGTCCACATAATCTGTAAAGAGCTCCAGCTCTTCTAATGAGCCATATATATCGTACAAATCATCAATGATTACTAGTAAGCAAATCACTTTGGTTCCCATATCTCGGAAAGCCTTATATTCTGGATCAGGAACTGTTCCATTGCACCAGAAATAATGTTCTACCAACCTGTCTCTTGCAAAGCTCATCTTGTCCAATCCAGTTTCCACCCACCAACTGCAGAGGATATATTAGTATACTTATACGCAAATAACACAAGCCAATCCGCATAATATCAGATCAGGCCTTGATGTCAACTTTT
The DNA here is from genome assembly GCF_001625215.2 of Daucus carota subsp. sativus. NCBI lineage: Eukaryota > Viridiplantae > Streptophyta > Magnoliopsida > Apiales > Apiaceae > Daucus > Daucus carota. Next base: position 30,757,102 of record NC_030381.2, read on the forward strand.
CTTAGTATAAATCCAGTTCCTTAGAACATAAATTTAAATACCTTGCTAGTTTGCCGACTTCTTTCTGCTGAACTGATTGGATGACGTTATAGTCCAACTTGGCGAACTTTAGCAGATTAGGGTTCATGTTCTGTTCTTTTTCGTATACATCAATGTACCATCTAGCCTCTACCCTTGGTAATGTCCAGTGCAAAGGCATATCCAAGGCATGGTTCACTTTTGCTGCCATGTTGGGGGATATTTTCCCTTCTACAGCATTCTTTAAGTGCTTTCTCGAAAAGGCTTTTGCTTCATCAATGATATCTTCATCTTTGAAACCAAAGAAAGATGCTTCATACAAGCTGAGCAACCCCTTCACATCCTCGCAAAGATTTGCCTTAAAATTACCCGTGTCATCTTTGAACCTCCCAAACACATCTGCCAAAAAAAAATACGAGATTAAGGTAAGAATTATATGAATCTGAGCTATTAAAAAAATTAAAGCATGGCAGACCTTGTGACACAGTGTATCCATGCTCCCTGAGCATTCTGAATTGCAGAGCTGTTGTATAAAGATCGTCGCTCAACGATGCATCACTGATATTATTATAAATAACATCAACTGCTTGTTTTACATCATTCTGGAATTGATAGTTCAGCCCTAGCCTTTGAACTGAGTCAAGCAACTCAAGCTTGGCCAATGGAACATCCGTTTCTGCATAAATGAGCCGTTTCACATCGTCCTTCAACTCATCCAACTGTCTTGCATATTTCTCTTCCTGCGAAGATTATACATGTTACATGAAATTATCATTAACTTAATATGATCCCAGAATAGAGATCGTCATTAAAACCTAGACAAAAGTATTTTTAATGATCTAGCCATCCCCATGCAGCCATGCAGGTAAGTCGTAGACAAGTTTATTATGGTATATCTTATTCATATTATAGCTAGAGTAAAATCATAATGCTGGATAATTCATATCTGAGTAATCTTAGTATATATACAAATAGGTCAGTTCCACAACAGACGTATGTTGTTGTAGCATACCATACCATACCATACCGTGCTTAATAAGTAAAACCATGTATTCACATATCAAAAACCATGTTAAGCACGATACTGTATGACCCAACATACTTCTTTTAGAGATCCAAACCCATTATAAATACGTAGAGAGAGGTATTTTAAATATTCATAACCAGGAGCAACAAAACAAGCATTAATACAGTAAAATCACTGTTTAGCGACTTGACGAAATTGTAATCCCAGGAACTTGGTGGGTAGTTTGCATTTCTTCTCAAAGCTGCACCGCTATCCTGGTCAATGTTCGTAGCTGTAGTTTTTATGCATTGAACAGAGCGTTCAGTAGCAAAGATTTTGTTATGATTTCTTCCTGAAGGAACAGAACTGCGGGGAAGTGCAGTAACAAGTAAGGTTGAACTCAGATTTTGGAGGGCCATATCAGTTTTTGCAGTGAAAGGTTTGCAATTATTATGTGTTCTGTGATATGTAGGATTTGCAAGATATATAGAATCAGATAGCATTTGTCCTAATTTGACAAACAAACTGCTCCCACCTGCTTCATAATTTTATGAGATAATTGCATGTCGCATCCCCTAACTATCGTTCAAAAACGATATTGTGCCCATATTTTAAGAAACTCAACTCGCACCCCTTATCTTTACATTTCAAGAACGATACGCACCCCACTCCGTTAAATTCCGTTAACTTCCGTTAAAATACTCCCTCCGTCTCCATTTACATATCCCTTTAACTTTTCGAAGAGTCAAATTGACTAATCTTTGACCAACTATTAGAAAATATTCATTTATTATTTTAGGAAATAGAAAGTTACATATTAAAATAGACTAGATTTATTTTTTGATGATATTTTATTAAATTTTTGTTTAATTAAGCTATCCCAAGTCAAAATGATTTTACATATCAAATGATTTTTAAAACCTAGTCAAAATGTAAATCATTTGATATGGAAAATGATTTTTAATTTGGTGATTTTACATGTCAAATGATTTTTAAAATTTGATATGTAAAATCATTTGATATGGAAAATCATTTTGACTTGGGCTTAATTAAACAAAAAATTAAAAAAAAATCATCAAAAAGTAAATCTAGTCTATTTTAATATGTAATTTTCTATTTTCTAAAATAATAAATGAATATTTTCTAATAGTTGGTCAAAAATTAGTCAATTTGACTCTTCGAAAAACAAAAGGGACATGTAAATTGAGACGGAGGGAGAATTTTAACGGAGGTTAACGGAATTTAACGGAAGATAAAGAGTGCGAGTTGAGTTTCTCAAAGTATGAGCACAATATCATTTTTGAATGATAGTTAGGGGATGCGATACGCAATTATCTCTAATTTTATCATCATAACGTACTTGGCACCAAATTCTCATCTCTATCTTTTATTAATAAGTTAAATCCGTTTCAGTAGAACCTGAGAATGGCCAAATGTCAAAGTATCAATATTTAATTCAATCATTTTCATCTATATCTTTTATTAAAAAGTTAAACCCGTTTCAACAGATCAGAATGATCAAATGTCAAAGTATCAATATTTAATTCAACCTCAACCCTTTACAATATTATGCCATAGACTAAGAAGGATCAAATCTTAATATATAAAAAAATTTATATCTAAATAATTAATAATTTAAATAAATATATTAAAGACATTATATTTCTAATAATTAAAAAAAATATATAATCTCATGTTTCCACGGGCTATTAGTCAAAAAGAGAATAACATTTGTTTCTATATCTAATTGCCCACCAATTTTCCCGGTTTTAGCTAACTTAAGTCAAAATGAGCATCCCAGTAGATTACCTATATCATGTCCTAAGCTAAAAATTTAAGGAATATGGACAAAAATTCACTCCAGCAGAATCCTTACTCATTTCCTAAACTTTAGGATCCACTTTTCATTTCGCTCATAAATAGGTAACCCCTAACCCATTCCTCATTTATTTTTTAATGATTAAATATTCAACTCTCACTTTTTGGACACTCTTTCCCATATTTTTCTTATTATTTTTTTGTTAAAAAAATTGAATTTAATATTATAATAATAATAGGGAAAGGGATCATTGTTGGAGTTTTCAATCAATATAGGATTCCTATTTCTTGGAATCTGAATTGTTTGTTATATATTTAGACAACCTTGACACTCTGCTGTAGATAATACCTTCAAAATCTCCTTATTACAGCTAAATTATTTGCATGTACATATGTTTGTAAAGTTTATAGGACCAGACCATCATTATTTTTCTCTTATATGAGTTATGTTTTCCTTACTAGACAAACCCAGTCACTGTCTTACGAATGTGCTACACAAGCTGAGGCCCATTAGCAATGAAAAAGCCACTTCTCTTATTAAAAACGACTATTACAAATGTTTCGTGGTTCTTGCATTATTGGACTTGAATCAACGTTGTTGCATTATTACATTATTAGACTTGGCTACATTTTACAAATATCTTCCATGTTGTATCCGATTATTTCAAGAATTTCAAGCTTTACTACACAACTGTAGTCCATTGCGATAGCCGTATTCAAATCAAAACGGAAACAGAGGATTGCTCTGCCCTCAACTGTTTTGCATTAAGGTCGTGTAGCCCAAGTTTGCAAACACAAGGCTTGAGTCGACCAAATTTCACAAAATAATTTAATTTCACACAATAATAAGTAACAGAGCTGACATTTTTCCATTTGTTAAAACCTTAGTTATTCTGTTCAACTCCCACGAAAATCCTCATCAAAAAGTATTGATTACATGAATATAAAATATAGATATCATGTGGAAAAATGAACATTCTAATAATCAGTTCTCCTAACAAAAAATAGAGCATCATTAAATTTGATCAACTTCTATATAATTAGAATAAGTTTTCAAATCATCTATAATTATATTAAAATAATATTGTTCATCTCTTTAAATTTATAATACTTTTTTTACATTACTTGACATATATTTTAAGACGTATAATAAAATATATTTTTATAATTTATTTTTGTAATTTTCTTTTTCTGAATAAAAGTTTGGACACTAAATTTTTATTCAAAAGGAAAAAATGTGCTGGAAAGAGTGAGAAGGGGCGAAAAATGTGGCTAGCCTTTCTCTTACCATTAGATGGACTATTTATTTAACAGAGTCTTTTTCTGCTTCCGAGTCCCCTCATGTCCTATATGTTTAATCTAGATATTTATAGATATTGATAATTGCGAACGGATATATGTTGACTGCGGCCAGAAATGTAAATAGGGTTGTTCACGAACCGAGCCGAGTTTTGACCGAGTCGAGCCGAGCTTTAAATTTTTTCTTATCGAACCGAGCCGAGCCGAGCTTTCTTATCGAACAAAAAAGTGTGTTTGAGCTCGAGCTCGATAACTAACGAGCCGAACACGAGCTTGTTCACGAACAAATACAAGCCGAGTTGAGTCGAGCCGAGCCGAGCTAGAGAAAAATAAGGCCAAACCGCTACTTTACTCTTAAAATAGCAAGCCAAATAAAATTTTTAGTATGTTTTGATGGTACCATATTATAGTTGATATTCTCATGATCGATTTGATATATTATATGTTGAATTCGGCGTTCAATAACATATATATATTACGAAATTATTATGAAAATATTCTTTTTTTTTGAGCTTTAACGAGCCGAGCTCGAGCCGAACGAGTTCGAGCCGAGCTCGAGCCGAACGAGTTCGAGCCGAGCTCGAGCCGAACATACTAAAAGCTCGGCTCGAGCTCGTTTTCTTAACGAACAATTTTTTGTGTTCGAGCTCGAGCTCGTTAACTTAACGAGCCGAGCCGAACGAGCTCTTAACAAGCCGAGCTCGAGCTTGTTCGCGAACAGCTCGGTTCGTTAAACAGCTCTAAATGTAATGTATTTTCCTCCGTCCATTAATTTAGTTGTAGCAACACAAATTATATGTAGGGGGAGGATAGCTCCTGTATCTTCTACTTATTATGTGAATAAATACATATAATCCCCTTGCGATCAAGCAATACCACTTGCCCTATTTAGAACCACGGCAACCATATATACCAGAAACGGCTTGATAACATATCCTTGCCTCATGATCAAATCTAATATAACTACAATTTCCTTATCAGTGCAAATGAATTGAAAGTTATCCAACTCGAGGGCTATCAAAAGACTGCGTCTTCCTCACATTCCAATGGAGGCCATCATGAATGCTATGAAGAAAATCATTCGTGGAATCCACTTGGCACGCTGTTGGGACAGGCCAAGAAGCCATGCTGCATATAAGGGCATCTCCTGGTGCTAGCTCTTTCCTGTCTTTTCCATCAAATGATGCCCAGGCATTGCTTCTGCTATTTAAAGGTACAAAAACCCTAAGAGTTACGTGCTCCGGTAATATTAGAGGCCGGAATGACAAGGAGTGCGGACAAATAGGTGTAAACAGGATTCCAGGGACCTACAAGTTCAAATAAACCAATGGTTAACTTTTTACAATAATAATCAAAGTGATGAACTGATGATGAACAGATAATATACTAGTTCAGAATTAATATTGTTTGAAGTCTAACATTTCCCAGGTACTGAAGATAGGGTACAATTCAGAGGCGATGTTAGAATTTTGTGGATAAAATGAGATTATGAGACAATTTCAACACAAACAAGAACTGAGTGGTTGTGGAGGATCGAGGAAAACAGTCTTGGCACCAAAATACATACACAAGATTTAAAAAAAGGTCTATACTTATATACTACTAACTCCGAAATTGGTTGGTCGTCATGTGAGCCAATTTACGGGTTTCTTTAAACTTATTCAAATTTATTTAAACAATTAGAGTGATTGGATAGCCCAAGTGGTGGATTTATCATCTGTTATCCTGAGACATCCGGATTCGACTCTCGTTCATTCCTAAAAGTACTAGAACTCAGGGCATATAATCCTAAATTATCTATTTTAATTATAACACCTTGGGCCTATATCTTTTCAATATGTTTTGAAGGACCTAATTTTTAAAATCTTATATGAAAGAGTCTAATAAAAACATATCAATAAATAATCCAAATACATAAATTAGTCTATTAAAAAATTTGAAACCTATGATTAACACAAAAGTATAAAGTTAAATAAACAAAAACCTAAATATTAAAATCTATACTAAACTATAATGACCGGACAAATTTGTAGTTTGGTTGGATATATGTAGTGATCCCTGAACCTTTTCTCTGCCTTATTTAAAGAAAAATAGAAAATTTATATATAAACAATGAGAGACAAACCAACTTGTGTCTTCTTAACTCTAACATGTTCTACTCCAAGACAAGAAGCTATCATGTAACCGATACAAGATAAATAATGGTAGTGTTTGGCTGGGATTTTAAGCCCAGAAGTTGGGCTTATAAGTTAGAAGCAGATTATTCGTACTGTTTGTATAATGAATTTACAAGTCAATTCCGACTTATAAGCCGGAATCTGAGAAGTTGAAAATCCCAACTTTTTTACTGACTTATTTTTATTTTTGAAATTTGATTTTACAAAAATGTAAACGGCCACATTAAAAGATAATTTATAATATATTATTATTATATTAATAATTTTAACACCCGATAATTCGTAAATATAAAAAAAAAATCCAAACACATAAAATAAAAGCTACATTTCACTTATACATAACTTCTCAGTTAAAAGCATTAAGTACTTTTTTAAGTTAATCCAAATGACTCCAATATCTTTTTCTTTATAAATGGAGAAATATGAACAATGAATAATATGATTTGAAATTAGTTAGGAAGCAAAGAAAAATGTAAAACTGCCATCATTATCACATATTAATATTAGGAATCTCCACAAGGGCGGAGAAGGTGAAAGCAAAATAGGCTACGTGGGAAAAGAAATGGGTTGACAGTCAAACAGGCTAGGTGAAAGCCCAACGCGTTAAGTGAAAAACCAAAGGTATTGAAAGCAACGGGCTAAGATGAAAGTCATACGGGTTCATGAAGAAGTTGCCAAATGGGCAAATGATCTTGTCAGATGGGTAAGGTAATGTGATTGATGGAGTGGGATAGTGACCAGACAAGTTTAAGATTAGGGAGGTGATTGTTGGAAATTAATCTTAAACTTATTATTTAAATATTGATTTTATTTGTATTGTTTTAAATAAATTAGTCTTGTATGTTTAGTTTATTTAAATCAACAAGACTAGGTGGTAGTTGAGTAGCTTTTAATAGGAGACCATGCAAATAGTAAGAAGTAGAGATAATGTAGGCATTAGTTGCTTCTTTTTAGGAAATCACCACGCGGTTTTAACTAATTACACAATTATTATTTAACAAGAACCCCTACGCACCCAAGAACCCCTACGCACCCAAGAACCCCCAAGAATCGAGTGTGCGGTGCGGCGGGTGAGTGAAGAATCCTTGCTTTCTAGCTGTTGAGAGAGTTGATGGCGTAGAAAGCAACATATGGTTGTTGTTCAGGAGCTGCAGTGCATGTGATGATCATGTCTGTCGATGTGTATATACATATATGTTACATGTGTAAGGTCTGGGCTGAATATAAAAAAAATGAGACATGCTAGATAAGAAGCGCCACACGAGCAATGAAGGTGAAAGCAAAATGGGCTACGTGGAAAACCAAATGGGTTGATAGCTAAACGGGCTAGGTGAAAGCTTAACGCGCTAAGTGGAAAACCAAAGGGATTGAAAGCCAAACGGGCTAAGCTGAAAGTCAAACGGGCTGATGAAAAAGTTGTCAAATGGGCAAGGTAATGTGGTTGATGGAGTGGAATGGTGACCAGACAAGTTTAAGATCAAGGGAGTGATGTATATATGCTGATAAAAGTATAAATATATCAATAGAGAAGAATCTAGTGAAACTACATTGTATTATTTTATTCATTTACACACGGAACATTCTAGTGAATATATAGCTAGACCCACGTAGTGATTTCATAAAAAGAAGCAACTAATGCATGCATTATCTCCACTTCTAACTATTTGCATGGTCTCCTCTTAATACTCTACTCAACTACCACCTAGTCCTCTTGATTTAATTAGACTAAACATTGGAGACTGATTTATTTAAAACAATACAAATAAAATAAATATTTAAAGAATAAGTTTACGATTAATTTCCAACAATCACCCCCTTAATGTTAAACTTGTCTCGTCACCATCCCACTCCATCAATCACATTACCTTGCCCATCTAACAATATCATTTGCGCATTTGGCAACTTCTTCATCAACCCGTATCGCTGTCACCTTGGCCCATTTGGCTTTCAATCCCTTTGGTTTTCCACTTAGCATGTTGGGCTTTCACCTAACCCGTTTGGCTTTCAACCCATTTGATTTTCCATGTAGCCCATTTGGATTTCCCCTAACTGCCTATGTGGCGCTTCTTATATGGCATATCTCAATTTTTTATATTCAGGCTTGGCCCTACACATGTGTAATATATATGTATACAGATATCGACAACCTGCCCCATCATTCTCTCTTCCCCGATTTCTTTTTTTTTTTTCGGCTGACTGCAAATGGACAGACATTATCATAACCATAAGTTACTTTCTTACGCCATCATCTCTCTCATGCTGCAACCATGACTCCTTTGAAAATAACAAAACCATTCTTCTTGTCTTCTCATATTGTTGAAGCTTCTCTAGGGACTTCTTCCCAACCTTCGGGCTTTTCAACGGGAGCTTCTCGAAAATTAAATTGTTGTGTCACAAAGATCATGGCTCTGATACCAAGCGTAGAATTAGAATATAAGTGTATGTATATATGCTGATAAAAGTATATATATATATATATACATAACACGGAGAAGAACCAACTGAAACTAAATTGTATTATTTCTTCATATAAAAACAGAACATGCTAGTCAATATATAGCTTAACCCACGTAGTGGTTTCCTAAAAATAAGCAACTAATGCCTATATTATCTCCAATTCTAACCATTTGCATGATCTCCTATTAATACGCTACTCAACTATCACCTAGTCCTATTGATTTAATTAAACTAAACATCGGAAGACTAATTTATTTTAAGCAATACAAATAAAATCAATATTTAAATAATAAGTTTAAGATTAATTTCCAACAATCACCCCCTTAATTTTAAACTTGTCTGGTCAACATCCTCTGCCATCAATCACATTGCCTTGCCCATCTGACAAGATCATTTGCCCATCTGGCAACTTATTCAACAGCCTGTACGACTTTCACCACCTTAGCCGTTTAGCTTTCAATCCCTTTAGTTTTCCACTTAGTGCGTTGGGCTTTCATGTAGCTCGTTTGGCTTTCAACCCATTTGGTTTTCCACATAGCCCATTTGGCTATCAGCTTCAATGCCTGTCTTCTTATTTACCCTTCTGGCATGTTTCATTTTTTTATATTTAGTCCAGGCCATACATGTAATGTTAAATATGAATACACATATCGGCAACCTACACCATCATTCTCCCTTCCCCAATTTCTTCTTTCTCCGCTGCCTGCACATAGACAGACATGATCATCACATGCAGATCAGCTCCTAGACAGCAATCATATGTTGCTTTCTTACACCATCATCTCTCTCAGCAGCCTCCTAGCTACAACAGTGGCTCCTTTGATAATAACAAAACCATTCCTCTTGTCTGCTCCTATTGTTGAGGCTTCTATAGGAATTCCCAGCCTTAGGCCTTCTCGGCTGGAGCTTCTTCTCGAAACTCACCCCTAAATGACCGCTCAGTGATAAAGCAAATTGTTATGCCACAAAGATCGGTGGCTCTGATACCAAGTGTAGAAATAGAAAAAAGAGATATGTTATTTGTCTCGTCGTGGTTTATGACACTACACACCGTAGTGTCCCAGGGTGTTGGAGTTGCAACACTTTATTTTACTCTTGTTACGTGGCATGTTCTGGAAACTATCTTGATTTCTTGCACATGAGGACACGTCTTTCTTTGACTTTCTCGATCCCTTCAGCCACTCCTCTTAGGTGAGTAGCATCTGGTTTCCAACCAATCCTCCTGGTTGAGTAGCATCTGATTTCTAGTATTCTCACACTATCCATGTAACCTCTCCTCATGCACCTTAAGACGACCTACAACCTCTTCAACAACCATCTTGCCCATATAACCAAACTGTTCTATTGTCGAGGCTATTTGTAAAAATATTGATGGAACAACACGCAATATTGTTTTTACAACATATGAAAGTCTTCAAATTTCTCTCTCTTTTATTTTGAGTGATCGAACTCAGTCTTTAATGTATGCACCTTTGGAGCCTAGACTCTGTTAACACCTATGCGCATCATCTTAATGGCATCACATGCATCTTTAGCTGATTTCTTTTCAGCAAATAGACAACATCTCTTGTAGCGGTCCTTGGTAAATTGCAACCAAAGCAACCTTGTCCGTCCTCGCTACAACAGCTACCTTCGGGTCGTCAGGTTCCACATCGTCCCACACTCCTTGAACTTGCATGAACACCTTCATCTTCAGTGACCATGACGTGTACCTGTTTCTCACCAACATCGGATAGTTCAAGCCAACAAACCATATTTTGTCCTTTGGTGTATCTGTCGTTGTCATCTTTGGCATATATTTGGGAGCAAACAATCGGGATCTGATATCAAGTGTAGAATTTATGTGTTTACATGTGTACATAATAACTACTCCCTCCGTCCCTCCCATTTCCTTACACTTTCCATTTTGGGGCGTCCCATCCAATTCTTTACATTTCAAAACTTACCAAAAATAGTCAATGGGTCCCACCACTTCTACACTTTTTTTTCCTTTTCACACTACTTTTACTCCACTATCTTCTTTTTATACATTAAAAATCAATGGGTCCCACCATTTCACCCACTTTTCTTTCTCTTTTCCACTACTTTATACATATTTCTTGACCTCCGTGCCCAACCCATTTGATAAGAAATGGGAGGGACGGAGGGAGTAATATGTATATAAAACTAAGAAAAAAGAATAATGTAACAGTGTGTATCATGAACGTATACATTGCTTGAATTTAAACTACCAAAACTACAGAGGTGGCAACTAAAAACAAGGAACTACTTCCTACTCTATCTCCACTACTACTATCTTATTCCATGCTCTCCTGATAACATGCAAGTGACCTAGTCTTACTAAATACTAATAATAACAAACACGCGTTGTTATAATTGATTTATTCAACACTAAATAAATAAACAAATACTTAAATAATAAGTTTAAGATTAAATTCCAACAATCCAAACAATCATATGAAGCATGATCCATTGTACTCTCCTCATTTTAAATCCATATACCAAAAAACCTACACTATTCTCCACGAGCAGGAGCAACATATGCGGGGAACGTTCACGGTGGTCTTTTATAAATCTTATCTTATAAGATCAATATAGGAAAAATTGATTACTGTATACATATAAATTAGGCATGAAATATTTTGCGGACAAGAATGTCAAAATTTATAGTTAAACAAAATTAAACGCAACAATATATTACTTGAATCTATAGTGAGATTTTTATAATAATACACTACAAGCTTTAATTAGAAAAATTGTAGTATAATATACTCTCTCCGTCTCTATTTAGTCGTATCTTTAAAAAGAACAAATTGTCCCTAAATAGTTATCATTCTCATGTTTTAATACATTATTTTACAAAACTACCCATACATTCCTATTTCCATTGTTTGACTTAACGACTAATTATAAATGAATAAGTTATCAATTAATCCAATAATTAGGGTCAAATATTGAAACAAGGTATGTAATTAAATATTTCTTAAGATTCGTGAGTTTTTCGAAAGAGACAACTAAATAGGGACAGATGGGGTATTAAATTATGAGAAGGGCAAATCAAAAGGTAGCACAAACTCAAAAGCTCAGAATATATGATGTACAAAAGAACATACCCATTATCAAAAACTAACATCCAAGAGAACAAAAACATAACTCATAACCACAAACTCCTTCATAAAGTATTTAAAAGCATATGGAGATTTTGCTAGTACAGCATAAATATTAATAACAATTTTGCAGATTACCCTTTTCATCTTGTGCTTAGCCTAGTAGCTAGGAGCAAATAGGGCAATTGGCACAAAACAACTGTCGAAGTACAGAAGATGTGAATATCTTTTACAGGCTTCAGAGAGGATTATATAGGTTTGTGAAAATGGGACATATTTTTTGTTCACTCAATGGCATCATACTCATACACTGCCATATATCTGGCTGTCACAGACCAAAGAAACATAGTAAGTTTGGACTGACTTGCTTGAGAATAGGAGCAGATGTTATTTGTTAAATTTTGGATTATTAATTGTCTGTTAATTATTAGCAACTAGTGGCAGTAGTGGGCTATGTTTCAGGAAGTTTAGGAGTGATCAGTTTCAGGAATCATTTTACTGCTCTTGATGTATCATCTATTTAAGAGATTTACGCATAAATAAAAAAATGCAGATGAGTCTGTGAACTTGTGGTTAATCTTTTGTTGGGACGTAACAGCGGTATCAGAGCTTTGTTTTTAATGGCATCAAATATGGAAAGAATAGAGAGCTTACAGGCTGCATTTGGTGGACTTCAAAATGGCCTGAGCAAAATGGAACTTGGTGTCAATGACAAGGTACAACACCTGGAAGACACCATCAACAAGTTGTCTGAAGCTTTGGTTGCAAACAAGGAAGGAACCAGCAACAACACTTGTCAAAATGGTCCATCTGGTTTTAACAGGGAAGAAAATAGAGAGGATGCCAAGGGAAATCGAACAGTAACAAAATGCTTTAACTACATCGATCAGTTCTTCGAATTTCAAGGCACTACAGAAACAAAGAAGTTATCTTTTTTATCATTCCTTAAGGATGAAGCCAATCAGTGGTGGCAGTGGTTACTGGCTATGAAGAGCTATGTTATCCGGACTCGGCTGAAAGTGTCCAAACTTGATACGTGTCCGAGTGTCGGATCGGCAATATTTTGAAAATTTTACATGTTTTTGGCCTAAAATAAGTGTCAGAGTGTCCATACCCATGTCCGAGTGTCGAGTGTCCGACACAGGTACTCGAGGCAAAATGAAGAGTCCGGGTAACGTAGATGAAGAGCTTATAAGGAAGTAGGTAAAACAGTGACATGGCCGATTTTTGGGCAAGAATCGTGGGCACACGATTTGGACCCACTGAATGTGAAGATTTCGACGAGGCACTATCATGGGTTAGTCAAGTGGGCTCTTTAAGAGATTACCAGAAAGACTTTGGAAACTTGCGTATCACTATTATTGCTGGACGACTGGATGCAGAAGTCATTTGTGGGGGGTTGGGGGGTCTTAAATCTGAGATTACAGAAGGCATCAGGATGTCTAAACCCAAATCATCAAAAGAAGCCATAAGCTTTGTACGCATGAGAAAATCAACTTCTTTGACAATGGGAGCTCACTAAACCACCTGAAATTGACTTAATTACTTCAGTTGGTTCCAACACAACACCTACAGTGAAGCAACTGCCCTGAGATGAAATACAGAAAGAAGAGCCCAGGGGCTGTGTTTCAATTGAAACGATAGATTCATTGCAGGCAGTAAGTGTTGAGGATCAGCTCTACTGAAGCGTGTCCTAGTGAAAACGAAATCAACATCACATGTAACACCATTGAGAATACAGAAGTTGGATCTTGAGGACAAGGATCCAGTGAAAGTGGAGGGCATTGATAAGTTTGGACCGACTTGCTTTAAGATAGGAATAGATGTTATTTGTTTAATGTTGAATTATTAATCGTCTGTTAATTATTGGCCTTAAGTGGCAGTAGTGGGATTTGTTTTAGGAAGTAGGAAGTCATGTAGCTAAAGTTTAGGAGTCAGTTTCAGGATCATTTCTCACCCAAACAGAATTTTATCATACACATATAAGCTTTGGTTGGGACCTAAGCCTAATAGCAGACATGTATAAACTTCAGTTTAAGGAACCAAGATGCTATCTCCAAATCATCAAATATCTTTAAGAGGATACATGTGTACTTAGAGACTCACGTATATATAACACAAGGGTACAATATACCTGGGGATGGACCATTGATCCTCCAGCAGCCAGGGAATAAGCAGTGCTTCCAGATGTTGTTGACAATATTAAACCATCCCCTTGTACACAGGTAACAAAAGCATTGTCACAATAGCATTCCAGATTGGTGAGGAATGATGAAATTCCACGGTCAATTGTAACTTCATTTAATACAAGTATAGCATCTTCACTGTGATCCTCATTTCGAGTTGCATCTCGAATCACATGGCATTGCAACCGGTGTCGTAGAGTGATGTTGAAGGGGCCATGAAGGATTGAAGCAAGACAATCTCTAAAATTCTCGCTATCTAAATATAGTTAAAGAAAATTTCAGGAAATTATATGTATAAAACTGAACTAGCTGTGATTCGTTACATTTGAAATCAAGTTCAGATATATCGTAGAAGGAAACACTTCATTATTGTATCTGTCAAGATCCATGCTAAACATGCATTAGGTAATAGGAAAATCTGGGGATTATGTTCAGACTTCACTGACTAAGAATATAGACCTTTTCACAGTGAAGGATACAAAAAGGCGTCATGAATCCCAAAGTGCCTAAAGAGAAGGGAACAACTGGAGGCACTGACCCCTTAAACATAGAAGCGGCCTGCAAAATTAGAAAGAAGGATATATCAAATGAACAGTGAAAAGACCAAATGCGAGAATTAGATTTACAGAAATAAATGGAAAAAAACAACAAATTGAAGCAGTTTGACCCATATAAATCCTCAAACTAATATGTTAACATCCTGTTGTCATGCTCGAAAGTAGTAGTTACAATAAAGTTGATATATAAACTATAAACAAAAATAAATCATTTTGGACTTACAAATTTTATCATGTTCTCCTGGAACAAAGCTAAACGGCTTTAAAAAATCAGGATATATGTGGAAGATTTGTTACAACTTACAACCAGTTGCTTTTGGACTTAACAGACTACAGACCAGGACAGAGTCACGGAGTAGGATAATGTTTTCCTGTTAAGGTTACCAGAAACAGTGTATGAATCACTATTCAATATGTTTGCGCTGTTCATCAGAGAACGAAGTATCAATGAGTTAACTGTAAGGTTAAACTGCTAGGTAAAATTGAGATGCCTCAGGAACATTCCCGCTATAACACATTGCTGGACAGCAACCAGTGATAAATTGTGAAAAACCAACATGCCTGTGTAGCTGAAAGCAATTCTAAGATGACTGTGTAGTCGAAGAATAAAGACTAATATAGCAAATGAAACCACTTGCAGGGAAGCAGTTATAGTCTGTAACTCCTCCGAGACAGATCCAACCGACTTTCATACGATGCAAGATGAATTACTAAGAAAATGACATTAACCATGGACACCATATCTTACCAGAAGATGGCCGGTTACTAACCACATGCAGAAGGAAGCAAAATACAGAGCCGCGAGGAAGGAAAGGGAAGGAGAGAGATGGAAGAAAAGGGTTGGGTCAGAGAAGTCTTGGCTTTTACCATGACAAAGCTAGCTACAGAAATAGGCTGATTCTTACTCTGGCATAAAATAATGATTCATTTCCTATATATAAAAATTTTAGTAATTAAAAAAGCAGATTCCACTTCAAATATATGAATTTCATTCATTGAGATTCTGATAACTATATACATATAATTATAATAAATACATATATATACACTCGCACACACATGGGTCTTCTTCCACAACCAATGGTATATAAAATATAACAAATGTCCAACCCATCACTAGCCATCTATTATTCGAATGAACGGCCACGATTAAAACAACCCAAAAAGGATTACGCTATATAATACAACATATACGCTATATTATAGAGCGTAAGCTTTATTTTTCTTTTTGCCTGTTTTGCCCTTAAAAACTGCCACGTCTCCAAAAGGCTTACACTATATAATATAGCAAACCGGTTCTTTTCTACTGTATAGCGTATTGGGGATGTAATTATACAAAAATGACATCTAAGCTCAGCCAAAACCCTACCGGGGATCAAACAGCCGATTCTATGCGATTTCAACTAGTATCCCGTGGTTGTATATCTAATTAAGTGAGTATTATGTGTAATTAAATCAATTTTCATTTGTATATATGTATATATGTGCATATACGTGTCTATGTATCTAATTAGGTATGTTTTCATTTTTGTGAAGTTTGAATTTTTCGAATTTATACGTATATGTGATTTTTGATTTCATTTGTATATGTGTGTGTGTGTGTGTGTTTTATATCTAATTAGGTGAGTATTATGTCTAATTAAACCGATTTTCATTTGTATATATGTATATATGTGTATATACGTGTCTATGTATCTACTTATGTGTGTTTTGATTATACTCATATGAGTATGTATATGTGTATATATATGTTTTGATTTTTGTGAAGTTCGAATTTTTCGAATTTATAGTTTATCGGTTCAAATTGTTGGATTTTTCGTTTAAATTTGTTAAAATTTTATGGATTATTGGTTCGAATTTATAGATTATCGTTGGATATTGGTTCGATTTTATAGATTATTGTTAGATATTGGTTCGAATTTATAGATTGTTGTATATATATGATTAGCTTGATTATTAAGCACGAAATCATCAACCGGGCCACAAAAATCATCTGTCGTATCTACAAATCAAATTAAACCATACCGGTATTATCATCACCAAAAAAGACAATATGGTATTTAAAGTGAACCAAAAATCCACCAATTTTAAACAATAATCCAACAATTTGAACACAGTTTGAACCAAAAATTCAACAATTTGACCTTAATCCAAATATTAGCTGCATTCGAACTTAATACTCACTAAAAAATCATTCAAAAATTCAAACTTCATCCACAAGACACATTCAACAATAATCTATAAATTCTAAACAATAATCGATAAGATATAAACAGATTTGAACAAAAAAATCCAACATTTTTGACCGATAAACTATAAATTCAAAAAATTCAAAATTTACAATAATCAAGATATACAGACATTGATACATACACATATATACATACAACCAAAAATCGGCTTAATTAGATGTAATACTCACTTAGTTAGATGTAAAACCGCTGGAAACTAGTTGAATCACTTTGAATCAGCTGTTTGATCTCCAGCAGGGTTCTGTGGTCAAGTTTAGATGTAGTTTTTGTATAATTACATCCACAATACGCCATACAATAGAAAAGAACCAATTCCGATAAAAAAAACTAGTCCACTATATTATATAGCATAAGCCTTTTTGGATGCGCGACAATTTTCAAGGGCAAAACGCGCACAAATAAAAATAAAACTTACGCTCTATAATATAGCGTATATATAGCGTATACGCTATATTATATAGCGTATACACTATATTATATAGCGTAATCCTTTTTGGGTTGTTTGAATTATTGCAGTTCATTCGAATAATGAATGGCTAGTGATGGGTTGGACATTTTAATATTTTATCCACCTTCGGTTGTGGAATAAGATCCTCCATATACATATATATAGGGGCTTACCCCATTAGAAACTAGATTAGTCTAGAAACTAGAAACTAGTCCCTAATCATTCTTTCACCACTATTTTTAACTGCAAAAATCACTAATTTGTATATCAAAAATAACTATTTTACGTGGCCAAAAAAAAAATAACTATTTTATATATAAGAAATATGAAAAATATAGATATATAAATAAGCAGATATACAATGTATATCATCATTATCTTCACTCATACTACACTGATGAAACTCCTAGCATCACTATCAACCTCTTCCACTATTGTCACCATCACCTACAATCATGGTTTGCCTATCACCACTTGTCACCATAAATGCAACTACTAATGACTATCTACCACCACACACCTCATCTCGTCATTTGCTACCATCATGGACCTCTGCCAACTATAATTGATCATCAATAATCGACCAACAATAACAATCATAAGTAAATTGTCTCAATCATCAAAAATAAAAATTGATGATAGTACTGCATAAAATAGTGATTAACAGCATATAAAATAGTGATTTCTATAGTTATAAACGGCGATAGGAGTGGTTTCTAGTTTCTAGAATAACATTGGTTTCTATTTGATCGCAATATATATATATATATATATATATATATATATATATAGAGAGAGAGAGAGAGAGAGAGAGAGTTAGTTTATGTGCCTCTCCTTGATAAAAATCCTGGCTTTGAAGTTGTATATGGCTGCGGTACCAGATAGGCAGATAGTATCAATAATTCTGGTACCATTACATTATATTGTGAAAGGCCATGAGATTTTGCCTTGATGCTTAATCAGTCATCAATTAAGCACCTATGATGATTTTAAAATTGCAGTTTACTTGTATCATTTTTGAAATTTCATAGCAGTTTTACTCTTAATATGGGATGTCCAGTAACACTATATGTTCCCGTTACAAATTACTTATGCAACCACATAATCTGAGAGAGCTTTATATTATTTGATTACCATCTAATTTTAAATCAGTTGCTAATCGAAAATCTGGGCTTTGAATAAGTAGAATAGGATGACACCAAATATCCTTAAAAAACTAAAAATGTTTCATCTTAAGAAACATAGTTGTTCTGTGTTGAAATGAAGAGTGAATTATAGTTGGATAAACATACCCACAAAACTGTCCCATCCCCACCAAGAGTCACAAGGAGGTCAACTTTCATGTGCAGGAGCAATATCTCCGTTTCTGTGAAGTGATAACCAAGAAACATACACATTTAACAAGTGACGAGAATATGCAAAATCAATTAAAAATCAAAAACGGGTATAGTGTGACGGAGGCAATAACATAAGCATGTTCTTATTATAATTTTTAATTTGCAAAAGGGAAGATATATTTGTGAGACTTGATCATGAGTGATAACCTAATATACAAGCACATGTTTTTATGTGAACCAAGAGCACGGAAGTCTTAAAGGGTACTAAGGGATTAGATTTGGCATTATAAAACATAATTTCATTACAATATAGTACTAGTGTCGCAAAGTGCCGGTGCGAAGCACATGCACGTATTTTAGTAAATAAAAGTAAATATTAAATAGGAACAAAATCAACAAATATGTGTACATATATATAATTAAAAAGAAAATTTTAATTGCATATATTATAATATTATATAATGATTAAATTATCCATATGAATGAACATAATTATAACATTCTAAGTAATTTTAAAAACTAAAGTGGAATGGGAAGATCTTAAATAAGAATCAATGTATGTATTGAAGTTTAGATATGAGTAATTTTCATTAGGAATTATAAAATATCGAAAACTATAGGTGATTTAATTACAAATCAACATAATTATAATTAAAATTGTATCAGGATGAAATGTAGATCATAAATACAAATTGGCATATATTGAATATTATATAATCGGGGCTGAAAGGCTAAATGATTTTATATTGTTACTGTTTTGTTTTAACCTGACCCAATGACCAACAGACTAACCTACTACGAAAGTTTCATTTTTTTGGATTTAATTAATAATTAACTATAACACACACACACACACACTTACTTGCTTGGACACGGAGTATTTTTAAGAAAAGATCTATCGCCAACAATGATTAAAAAAAGACTTTAACTTTAAAACGGGATCTCATTTGTGATATAACATCAAGATATTAGCTTCTACTACAAAGCTGTAGCAAGACGAAATACGTATCTGACATATTTGATTAAACTAATTGTAATTAACTGCAATATCTTCTTCTTCTACTCTAAATCACAGCTTACCATTAGTCCAGGTCTGAACAAAGTTGTAGAATGATGATTCTGCTAGAAGTTCAGATTTTACTCTTGGTTCCACTAAAACGGTCAAGTGTTTCTGCTCTTTCAACCACCTGATAATTTTAAAAGAATGGCAAACTTATAGTGACATCTGAACCCAACTTCATTTCATTGAGATGAACTGGACACGGGAAAAGAGACAGAAGCAATGCATAGATAAAATTGATATTTTCATCTAGGGTCTTAAAAACATAACATGCACATAAGCTGGCAATGTTCGGAGTTTATCACAGAGGAGAAGAGAAAAAAAAAGTAGCTGCAGTAAATAAACTGGTAATATGCAATACTAGAGTTTTACAATATGTGGATAAATATAAGATATCAATTAATCTAAATTACTTCTACTATTTGTTTAATAAAATTATTATTCTCCCCAGAACTTGTTTAAAAATCATATTGACAATTTGTTAATTAAGAAACAGTTAATACAGTTTCTAACCCTTAACTTTGGCCTAAACACACATGAGTACCTATACTTTTTTACGTGACAGTTTGCAATCTAAACTTCATAATCCCTTACATTTTCTAACCCCAACCTGCTTTTCCGTTAAAAATTGCCGTTAACGTTCTCTTTTTTTTATGGCCAAGTTTGTCTTACCTTATTTTTCAGAAATAAGTCGTTTGTTTAAAAAAAAAAACGATATGGAAATGTATATTTTATTTTTTTTCAAGTTCACCCAAACACACCCCAGATAAACAAAAATTTAAGAAAAAAATATTTCTGAAAACTGTCACACAATAAAGTATAAGAGGTCGTTTTGTTGGCATGTAAATACCTAGGAAGTTCAAATTCCCCGGAAGTACGCAAAATTAAAATTGTTTGTTTGACAAAAAGAAAGGAAATGTAACTTCCATGGAAGTGTGAAACTGTGAATACCCACAAAACATGGGAAGTTACTTACCCACCCACCCACCCCTTTGGTTACTTGCACTTCCTGTAGGAAGTTAAAAGCTATATACCAACCAAACACAAATATTAACTCTCCATTATTTCAATTTCCATAGCTATTTCAAATTACATAGGAAATAACTTCCCATTGTTAACCAAACGAGCACTAAGTACTCATGTGTGTTTGGACCAAAATCAAGGGTTACAAATTGTAATTAACTCATTAGGAAACAGTCAAAGAGGAAACTCCTTGTTCGAAAAATACTTGACATTTGACAAATTAGAAGTGCAGATATCCAAAACAGATACTAAAAATAAAACATAAAACAGAAACCAATTTGAAGAAGATAAATATGTTAGACATCAATTCAGGGTTGACCAGAAAAGTTAGGAACCAATCAGGAGAGGAATAGAGAGAAGACTGGAGAAATCAGAAAAAAGAAAAAAGAAAAAAGAAAAGGAATTGAGCATCCCAGTTAAACCCGATGCCCAGCTGCAACTACAATTTATCAAATGAAGGAAGGATAAAAGAAATCGCAGTTAAGATACTATGCTATATTAAAGAATTCAATATATAAAGGAAATTACAATTTTTCGAACTAACCTTACTCTTTAATTAGTATATACAACATTCATGACTTGTTTTGAGAAATTTTATTATTATATATCTGTATATATGTTTTAGGAACTAAACATATTTGTACACATAAGTCTTTGAGCTGTACATCGATGTGTAATAGGACTTGCAATTAATTGCAACTAAATCAAAAGTACCCTTGTATGTATCTTGTATCCTGTGATGAAAATTCACAGAAATATTTCAATATCGCTACAATTTTAAAAACTGTAGGTGAAAATGTCTTCATTTATGTAGGCACACCTTTCATAAGTATATTGACGCTGTTGTTATAAATCAAGAGTCACAAAATGACAATACTAACTGTAGAAACCAAACGAACAAAAACAATTGCATCTGCAATTGAATATATGGCAAGTGACATGCGATAGTATAGAAAAAACATGCATGTATCACTTTAGTTAAATCCTGTGTACACAAGAAACTAAAAACTAACATGAATTTATTCCATAAATATGAAGAAGGAACATAAGCTATGTCTATTGACATGTCAAAGGTATTTCCTTATAAAGAACTAAAAATGCCTAAATTCTAATGTTGTGTTGTATAAAAACAACTGAGAAGGTTTATATTCCCACCTGACCATATCTGCACAAAGAATGCGTACAGATGCCGAATTTGGTTTGGTCATGATAAGCACAGTTTGTGGGGGAGATTCCCATTTTAAAGATATCTGTGAGGGGAAATGTGAGCTCATTTACAATTACAATATTTCAAAATTGATTCTGAATACTGCAATCTAGGAGTTTTGGGGATAGCAAAGATACCTGTTTACTGCTGCGTGCTGCAGTTGTTATGTTTCCCTTGTCAAAAGATACGATATCATGCTTATGCTGATCACTTTTTTCACCTTTACAGCACCATGATAGTTTAAATGATGCCTGTCGTCATGGAGTGTAAATAAATATACTAAAGAAGTATGATACAGTTGCTGTTATCATAAACAACATCAGTACTTGAGGGAATGTCTGTGGGGTATGTTCATGACAACTAACATTGACAAATAACTTGCGATTTTGCAACCAAAATTTTAACTTTCTTGTAGATACCTATTACCATAAATACATGGATAGCTTAAGTCATTGTATCATGCATTGCTGACAAAAGTTCAGTTGACTCACAGTTCAAGAGCATTCATATAATCAGGACATTGTCAGATAATGAGTACCAGACTTGAGCAACTACCATTTTTTACAGTATCAAGACAGTACAAGACCCAAGACAGAGGTGCTCAAGCCAAAAAAAAAAGACGAGAGCCTACGGTTATTTGCTTTCACTTATTTATAATAAATAATCACTTTCCAAAAAAACAAAGATACAATATATAATATATAGGTACTTCTTTGACGAATGATTGCATATTTTTTCTGTTACGCGAACAACCTAATTGGGGGTTGTTTGTTTTGGCTTATTTCACATAGAAGTACCTAAACTGGTACTTTTTTATAAGTATTTGGTTTCTAGAAAGAAGCAAAAAGTTAACATCAAAACTCAATCAGAATGGCCAAAGCCAACCACAGGGTAAGAATGGAGACTACCATTGGAGCAATATCTGGATCATTTTAACTAAGACTACTGTCAAAATTCTGCATACGCTTACAAAGAATATTAATGTAAGAAACTCAAAGTCCTTACCTTACTCTTGAATTTACATTGCACCACTTTCGAATCACGTTCAGTCTCTCCATCCAGAAGAACTTCATGAGAGAAAATCCCATTATTTCCACAAATGTTTTCAGATTGATCACCAGCTTTCTTTGATAAGGACACATGATTTGCCAAGTTCTCTGGTCTCTGGCCATTTGGCTCACTGATATGCTCCTCAGATAAAACTTTGGTTGAAGAATATAAAATAGAACTTGGTGAGTTTGGGTTGCTCTTGAGAGAACAGGACAACAAATATATAGAAGCTGGAATGTAACATATATAATTAATCACCTGACCAAAAGAATATGTAAAATCAATCCAATTCATTGGGTTTAGAGATGTAGAAGTATGTATGCTTTCACGGGTAAAGTTGAACTCTCTCTTTTTAGATTAATTAATCATTTCTTGATGGTGAAAATGTGTTATAGCATGTAATGTTTATATTAACATCGAACCAAATCCAAAACTCAGAGTGCAAATCATAAATTTAAGGTTGGATGTCTTTGACCAGTGCAAAGACCATGAAGAAGAATAAAAGGGATGAATTGAATAAGATTGATTTAGTGATGGAGGCTTTGACTTGACAGCTTGACACAATGCTAGATGTTGTACAGTTATAATCAAGTTGAACAGAAATCATGATACACTTTCGATGGAGTATGAAAACCAAAGCAATTACTCAGTGCATCCTATTTAGTTTGCAATGCCCTCTCTAGTTTGTTCTACTCAACACTATGCAAGAGCATCTTGATATGATATAAAATAATATAAGATAGAATAAAAATGTGGCACTCTACTGTTTGGGAACTTGAATTTCATTTGAAATTCCGGATTTGATCAAATGACATGTTTGGATACACAAAAAAGTGGAATTTGAATTTCATTTGAAATTCAGGACATTCAAATACTAATATTGTTTATCAAATCATGTCATTTGAAATCCACAATTTGAAATGAAATACATGTTCTCAGACGCACTCTTAGGAGAATATATAACATATAGAAATATTGATAAAATATTCTAGCATGGTCTTAAACTCAAGTTCAAGTATACTGGAAAATATGTTACTAACAAAGTAGGGAGTAAATAAGTATTAGAAACAAGTACAAGGTTCTTTTCGAAAAATGGGTGTTAATCGAGCGCATTTAAATTGTCCAAATACCCTCATTATATTGTCAACAGCTCGAATAAGTACTAGAATATGACACATAAAGAAGATGTGAAAAGAATATTGACAAACTCTCGCCAATTTGGTCATAACTGGGGAGGTCATGTGCATTGAGAAACCTTTAACTTCCAACAATAAATTAAGAATAACTTGAAAAAGTGGTGACATAATCAAGCAACCATATTTAAATTGGAGGATGGTTTAAAGAATAAGTACTAATCTTGATTTTTTAGTCAATCCATGTAAGCCAATAAGATTAACTATGTGACTTTTGAGTGGGACAAATGCATCTCAAGAACATGACAGAAACTAGGGAGACATTAAAGTCAATAACTTTAGGGTAAATGGGGGTCAGAAATTTCATTGGTAGTGTAAGTATGATTAAGTACCTCCAGACACTTGTCCAATACATTCCTTCCAAATGTCCCAAAAAACAAGACAAGGGAGAATAATACATAAGAATCCCCTTGAAATATTTGTACAAGCCTGAGTACAGCAACTTCCGAGCTTTGCACAAATCTTATTGCCTGAGTCCAAACTTGATTAGTAAATCCTTAGATGTGATAATGATCTAGCTTTTCAGTAAGTGAGTTAATGTAAAAAACTTGACAGCGGAAAGAGAGATTTGACATCTAGAGACTACTATCTCTAGAAGAAGCAATATCTGGACTTTGTTTTATTACTTGGTTAGAAATAATAGCAACAACCTGGTGTATTGCTTAAATACATTGCAAAATGGATTATGATCAACCCATCACGTCTCCTGTATGTAATTCTAGAGAAAATTATGTAAAGAGTGATTGAAAATTGTATTGTTGTTTTATTTAAATGGTTGTGTTTGGCTTTGGTTTGTCAATTTGAGAGTTTCATTGAAACAAACGATAAATTACCAGACAAGATTACGAGCATGCATAAATTCTGATGTAATATTGTAATTTATCTGATGCAGCCATATTTATCTGTTACATGAATGTTTTAACAATAACCGTAAGCAATCAGTTTGTCCAATTGATCTTGAGGTGTGGTGCAGTAATTAATAATTGATAGCGCATCAGTTATGATTGACAATATCTTTATGAGTGAAACATATATCTTATAGTTAAGAGGATTTGATGTTCAATCAGTACTACCTCTATTCTCCGCGTTCATATACCGTGCCCTCTCGATTTCATATTTACGCTTCCATTCAGCAGCCTCAGCTTTAGCAGAGGCCTTCGCTTCAGCAACTTGTCTTAATGCCTTTGTGACAGCTACAGTGGATATAATAAAAACATGGATATAACATCAAACTTATTTCTCAAGTTTACATAGATATTCTGGTCAAAGATGTGGATGTATATATGATGTAAGCATAGGCATACTTCTCATAACCTCTGAAAACTCTAATAGATGGTCATCAGTCCCTTGAACAAGAGGCTTAATAATTTCCTGTACTGCCTTCTCAGAGTTCAAAGGAGCGCATGAATCAACAAAACCATTCTCCTGTGATGATGCACTCGCATTATTCTGTTCAGAAGAAACAATAAATTTGCTCACAAGTGTCCAAAAGCTAGGCTGACATAAAATTCAAAAGCATTTTACTGTTTAATTCTTATTACAGGTAGAAAAAGAACGTAACAAAGTACACAGTGTTTCGAACCATAGAGAAATTACTATGTTGTATTAAAGCTTAAATTACTATTATCATATACAAATAAACTAAAAAAATTAAGCTTCAAAATTCTTATATACATTCTACCACTTCTATATGGAACAAGCAGTTCAGCTCCAAGTAAAGAGTTCCGACTTAGAAGTGCGTTTCGAAACTACTTTATACAAGTTATATAGACCTAATATCCTACACATACAAGTTTTAATTTATCACAACATATACGCCTTACAATCAAAATGACCCGCAATTCATATAGCCATGTTTACATAAGCTACACATTCATATCATCATCGAGGTACATCTGTATTTGAGAATGTACACAATCATCTGAAACTAATTCATCTCATTGTAGTTTCTACATTACGAATATTATTAATTATCTTATCAATCAAAATGTCCCCAAAATCAACCAGCCCTTTCTCATAACATAAACCATAACAAGCGCATCTCTCCATTCAAATAAACAATTCTAATCATTTTATCCGTTAAGATCATATAAGAGAAATTCAAATATTATAGAAATATATATATATATATATATATATATATATCCGCTAGGCAATTTTCGAGAGGAGACGTATAAATATATATAACAGGAGTTTACGTAAATTTAAGAATGTAAAAATGAAAAACGAAACCCTAGGGATGATGAAAGAACAAGGGAGATGATAGAGAAACGCAGAGAGAGAAGTAAAGTTACATTGGAGTTGAAGTTGCTGGGCGCCATAGCTCCAAACTGTCACACCGATCAAATCTACCATACACAGAAGACATGTATGTCTGTATGTTTGTGGGGAGACAATGCAGCTTCGACGCGTGGAGACCTCCATTAAAATAATAGTATGGATTTTATTAAACAACTAAAAAAAACTTTACTTAATTGTTATATTTAAAGTCTGTTTGGGAGTGCTGTTAAAAATTGTTGTGCTGTCAGAAAAAGTGCTGGTAACATAAGTGTTGTTGTAGAAATCAGATAACTGTTTGGTAATTTTTTGATATTTACTTATTTTGAGTTATAATATAAAAAATAATAATGATTTTGATGAGGTTTTATAATGAAATCTATAACAGCATTCTGCAAAAGTTGAAAAGCATCTTTTTCTAAAAGCATGGGAGGACCTACTTTTTCTAACAGCAGCTTTTCAGCTAAAAACTGCTGTTCGGGAAAGCTGCTTTTAGATTTACCAAACAGTTTTTCACCTGCTTTTCAGCAAAAAGCTGTTGTTGCTGTCTGCAAAAGCAACCCCAAACGGTACCTTAAAATTATTATTTGATTAGGTGATATTAAATCACGATCTTTATTTCGAATACAAGCAAATTCAATCATAAAAAATTTTTAGCTAAAAAGTAAGTTGAAAAATCAAAAATTAAAAAATATAAATAATTTTTTGAAAATATCACACTTAAACCATACTATCCAAGAGCACGGTTGGATAGCTCAGTGGTTAAGAGCTTATCCTCTGTCGTCCCAGGTCCTGGGTTCGACTCTGGCTCACCTCGAGAATATGTTAGAACAGATACTCATTTGTAAGGCTATAAGCCATATTTGTCAAAAAAAAACCATACTATCCAAAATCCTTGAGAAGACCATCAAGACGAAGCTGAAGATCATTAATACGAAGGCTGAGGATCACTGAGTAAGGCGAACAAGACGAACGTCGTCTAGAGCACCACTATCTCACTGCACCAAAAAATCTCTGCATATATAGTAGATAATGATTTTATACATTTATGTATTTACATGCAACTGAAATGATTGTGCTATTAATATTAAAACAATATCTTTGATTATTATTATAAGTATGTATTTTTTCTTTTGAAAGCATAAGTACGTATTTTAAATTATTTCTTTGAATAATTTTGTATTATAGATGAATTATGACTTAGTAGAAATATAATAGTAATAGTAAATTGATAGATCAGGTATTTGAGTGATGAAATTAATTCTTATTAAAAAATATTAACAAAAAATAAGTTGGTGGAAAAAGCATTTCTTAATAACTTCTAATTTTAAGTCAACTCCTGCTTATATAATAAACGCACATTCTTCATCGTAAAGTCGAAAATGGTTCAATGTGTATGGAATATTAGGAGGTAGCCATTAGAGTTGGATGAAGGCAGCGACAAACTGAATGCTGAACAACTATGCATAATATTTTGGGGAGTTGATGGATGTAAAACTAGGAGCAAAAAATTTGTAAAAAATGATAACAATTTGATAAGTTTAACTATTGAAGATATGCATAGAGAGGAAGCATGAAGAAAGGGAAATGGAAAAATGACATTACAACTAACTGAACTTAAAGTTTGTTACAGCACGAGTATAGGCTATAGTTATCTACCAAAGTCAATAAGCCAGACTACTAAAGAGTAAAGACATAGAAAAATACAGAATTAAGTCCAAACACAATGTTTAATGCCTGTATAGGCTTGAATATCCCAGCTTTATATTGTTTTCTGTCTTCAGCAAGCAACACGTTATTTACTTCTGCTTGAATATCAGAAATATCTTTCTTATTCTCAATACAATTACACACACACATATTATAAAACACAAAAGCTGTTAACATCAAACTATACATCTAGCAATGGATACATTTACATTTAGAATAATCAGCAGCAATTACAGGTTGGTTCTAGCTTGCTGAACTTGCTAATTTGTGGCTTCCAAAATCTCATGTACTGCAGCCGCAGTAGTATCCAAGTGACAAAAGCTTTTCTTTAGTAGAAATATTTTACCTCACAGCTATCAAGTTTTGCAACACATGATCTAGCAACTACGGCAGAATAGAAGCAAGGATACTGGGAGTCGACCTGAGCAAGATTACCATTCCAGCCAAAGTGCATATGAGAGTGGCGGGGGAGATGGACCTGGTTTGGAGCTGGCAATTTTAACAGAGGAAATAGTCCATGCCAATGGTTCAGAAAGCTAATGGACCACCTGTAATGACTAAAAGCAATAGTCTTACAGCAACTTCAGATAGCAGGTCTTTCATAGCTGGTTCACATTGATGTTAGTTGCGAGAACACAACGTATTAGGCACAAATGTATAGTTAACAGAACAACATAATAATGTGGATCTCAAGTAAAAAGGTTTAGTAAGATGGTGCAAAAGCAATATAGGTCAAGGACAGATTTTGCGCAGATCTCAAGTCTCAAGTTTCAGCTGTGTGGCTCGTGATGAGTATGAAGGACTGATTGAGGCTAAGAATTTTTGTCGAATGGGAAGAATTGCACCCGATGAGGCAGAAGCAACTGGTATAAAGAGGCCTTGAGTTTTATTAAACAAAAATCACGGGGAAAAGTGGTCGTTGAAACAGACTGTCTTGTAGCTTTGAAAGCAATTAGAAGTCCCCTAGCCATGTCTTCATACTTTGGTGATATCTCCAGGCCTGCAAATTACTTATGGCTGAGTTGAACAATGTTATTATTGTTTTTGTAAGACCGTCTGCAAATGCAGTTGCCCATGCTCTAGCAAGGGAAACTCATGTAGTAGCTGATCATACATTTGGTGGAGAAGATGTCACTTATGATTCATGCTTTACTGTTAAAAGATTCTTCAAATTAATGGAATCGCAACTATATGTTGGTCCAAACAATCACTAAACCATAAAAAATTTAAACAGGCATTAGATTAAAGTATATCTTGATCATAGTCTTCAGTGGTAATTGCAACTCATGGCATGCCCTACATTTACCTAGACAAATTTTACTAAACAGGTTTGATGATAATCTGGTTGCCATAATTAAAATTATGAAACAGCTTAAGGAAAACCATTTTAGAATGGAGTGCATGCAGCTAACCTGAACAACGTGGCTTAAAGGTGCTCGAGCATAACTGAACTGCTTCCAGGTGTCTTTTGAATTCCTTTTCTTGATATGACTATCCTCATCCTTTCTGCATTCTCCCATCTTTCAGAAGCTGCAAATATATTTGAGAAGAGCACATAATGTGAATCATCACTTGAGCATAAATCAGAATCTGAACTGCGAACCTCTTCCAGAATACGATCTGCCATGTCCATGTCTGAGTGAATACGGCATGCTCCTAGCAGAGCACCCCAAACTGTATCATTTGGTCTCATTGGCATCTCCCTGATCAAATCATAAGCCTCTTTCAGTTTTCCCGCCCGACCCAGAAGATCTATCAAACAACCATAGTGCTTGATGCTGGCTGCTATTTCATATTTCCTCAACTTGGAGAAAAACTCTAAACCTTTTTCCACATATCCCCCATGTGCACAGGCAGATAAAACAGATAGAAAACTTATACTATTGGGCTTCTCGTCAGATTGTTCCATTCTGCCAAAGAAGTCAATAGCCTCCTTGCACTGTCCATGAATTGCCAAACCTGATATCATCGAATTCCAACATGCATTATTTCTGTGTACCATGCTTTCAAAAAGTAATCTTGCACTAGTTATATCCCCACACTTTGCATACATGTCCACTAACCCGTTCAGAATAAATTGATTATGTTTAATTCCTTGACATCTTATTATTTCATGTACTTCCTTACCCTTATCTAACAAACCTAACTGACCACAAACCGATAAAATGCTAACCAATGTAACTTCATCCGGCTTGAATCCATCTACTTGCATCTTCGTAAATGCATCCAAAGCTTTTCGACAATGGCCATTTTGGGCATATCCAGAAATTAACGAATTCCAATGTACCAGATTTCTAACCGGAATTAAATTAAAAACGTTCTCAGCCTCCAGCACATCACCCTTCTTGAAATACCCACAAATCATAGACGACCAAACGAAAACATTCCTCCATGGCATTGCCTCGAATACTTCCCTAGCACCCGCCATGTCTCCATTACTAGCATACCCATCAACCATAACAGTCCAAGTCACCACATTCTTAACCTCTAACGGAACCTGATCAAACAAGTACCTAGCACTAACCATATCCCCTTTCCGCGCATACCCTTCAATCATTTCAATCCAAGAAACCTCCGTTCTTGCCGGCATTTCCTTAAACAAAACGGAAGCAGATTCAGCGTCACCATTCTTCATATACCCACCAATCATAGCATTCCACGACACAACATTTCTCTCAGTCATACAATCAAACACCTTACGTGCATCTAAAATACACCCACATTTCCCATACATACTAATCAATGAAGTCCCCACCATTACATCAGATAATGCCCCACTCTTCAGTGATTCTGAATGTATAACTCTGCCATAAAAAACCATCGAAAGGGAAGTGCAAGCTTTGAGAAGTAATGGGACTACACCAATTATAACACTATGGTTAGTTCTAACATTGGCGTAAAATTTAAGGGCTTGTTTGGGTGCCCCTTGAGCTATGAAATTTTTAATTGTAAAAGACCAGTTTGATGATTCTATGTTTTCTGGAGAAACCCATGTTACCTGTCTGTTATTTGAGTTTGTAGATGACATCTACGTGTATGTTTTTTCATGCAAGAGTAAAACAAAATATATGTATTATTTCGCTCGGCAAGGTAGATATATTTTTTTTATAAGATAAGGTCAGTAGTAAAAATGAAAATAAAAAGCTCTCCTCGACGGGGAGGTTGCGCATGCTAGAGCTTGTGAATGCTTATGGTAGAATTCAAACGAGGTGGAGGCATTGACTATTGAGTATTGAGCATTACTAACTTCCATTCTGGTATAATCCTCGTTTATATTTTCACATTTTCATTCACTCATATTACACACACTTCCGATCATCTTGAATTGGTGCTTCGATGGCTCTTGTTCGAAAATTATAAAGGCAAGTTCGTTTCTTGTTTTTCTTTGATCTAATAGTATAAATACTTTACGCTTTGTAGTTTTTCTTTCGTCTCCACGCAATTTCTTGTTCTTGTAGCTTTCACAAATGTGTGATGCTTCCGTTCCGTATTTGTCTTGAATCATCAAACATAAATATTTGTATTCAACTCTAGCAAAGGATCATGCCACTCTGATGCGATTCAAAGAAGAAGGAAAATGAAAAACAGGTGTGATCTTTTCATAACATAAACCACATGATTATGATTATATGATTATATATATTATTTGTGATGTGATTCATATTTTTTTTCACGATCAGGTATAATTGTGTGCTTAAATCTATTTTTGTATAGATTGTTTTGTATCTTATTATATGGTCTGTTTCTTCTTTTTCGATTCTTAATTTTCGTTAGTATCTATGGTGATTGTTTGCGATTTTTGGACGGTGGTGGTGGTGGTGGTGGAGGTGATGACTTAATTAGTGCGAGTGGTGTAATTTAATTGACTAGTTTTATTGCTTGATTATATCTTTACCTTTGTAATTTAGGATATAGGAGTAATCAGAGATCTTAATTTTAGTCATTTTTGATTGCTAAGTTGACTTTTTTTAACTTCATTTATATTTGAAATTTGACTTTTTTCTACGTGTTATAATTTGAATTTTTTTGTCTTCATTACAAGATTAATTGATAGTCTTTATTGTTGATTATTGTACCTGAATTTAATTATTCATGGGGGCCATAAAGGATGGCTTTATTGTGCCTTAATTAGGTATTATTGCGCCATTAATGGTTGATTGTTTAATTGGTGTATACCAAATTTACATTATGCTGATAATAATAATTAGCTAAAATCGTGATACGTTTGTTTTCAATTTTATTTATTTCTTATTATTTTTATATTAAATATTTATTGAGATATCAGTTAGTTATATTATGATAAGATTCATATTTTATTTTCTTGACAAGATTTTGTCTTATATTTGAGTAGATATATTTTAGCTATGTTTTTCAATTTTCAATTATTTTTTTAATATTTTAAATATTGATTGAGATAACATTTAGCTATTTTCTGATGAAATTTATATTTAATTATTTTGTATTATTTGTTTAGGTATCTAACCAAAGAGATCTCATTATCTCTTTGGTGTAGATTTTTTAATGTTTTGTTTTACTTAAGTTTTATTTTACTTTCGTTATTCTTCAAAAATTATATTATATTCTAATATTGAGTTTGTTGACTTTTTCCTTTGTCGTTTTTAGATAATTCGATTATTTTTATGAACTTATTGTGTTCTTTTATTTTGTTGGTATTTTTCAGGATACTCGATGGAAAAAAGAAGGAAAGTTGAACCTCGTGTGGTGTTTTCTTATCGAACATTAAAGCTTTATTGTCTAAGCGTCCCCGGTCATCTTTGCATGTCCGAGGGTTAGATGGTAAACTTTCTTGAACGAAAGGAACTCCTGGCAGCAGCTTTTGTATTCGGATACAATTCGTTATACGAGAAAGTATCTTGTGACAAAAAAAAAAAAAAAGGTAGATATATTTTTAAATATTGTACATATTAATGCAACCATAAATTTTAATGGTGAGGGACCAAAACTAAATTCCCCCGCATTTATGCTCTCAACCAATCTAATCTCACAATATCCAGCTGACACTCTTATCACACTTATCAACACTTGTAGCAGCCAGTAGTCACACCGTGCACATTCCGAAGATTTCTAGCATCATGTTTCCGAGTTTTAAATGGGGAGGAAAGCAAGGGGGTAAGTGAAGTAGTTGCATTTTGATTTATTGTGCTTCGAGTTTTTAATAAGGACGAAAGCAAGTGGAAATGAATGCAAATTTAGCGTGTTTTGAATCCAAAATTTTATCGAGTTTTGCAGAGCATATAGTAAATATTCCAGTGAAATGTAAATGAAATTAAATTACCGTTACATATTTATTACAAGATGCATAGACTGTTAGAGGTCTCTGTCTCCACATTAATCTCCCCTTGTTTATTTCTTTCATTATCATGTGCATTTCTTTATATGCACCTAGTTGTCAGTCTTTGCTTTTGGGCCTAATGGAGAGTTTGGAACTAGAGGTGAGTAGTGGTAGTAGAGGTGGTGGTGCAGACGTTGAGCATGGTGCGCCTGCAAATGACGAAGGAGGAGCCTATTTGGTTTGGGAAGATCTGAATGTGGTGGTTCCGAACTTCGGGAGTAATGGAGAGAGCAAAAGGCTGCTGCAGTGCCTTAATGGTTATGCTGAGCCTGGAAGAATCATGGCTATTATGGGTCCTTCTGGCTCTGGCAAATCCACCCTTCTTGATACCTTAGCAGGTCTCACTTAGCTCCCTGCTTATCTCAATATTAGTATCTGCTATATGATTGTGCGTAAGAGCTTACTCGTTTGGATTACCCTTTCGCTATACAAGATTAGTAGATCACATGAGACTATTCATGTTTAACATATGCTAAGAGAGTGTAAAAAAAGATGAACATGAATGATTTTAGTTAAGGTAATAATGCAAGTCTGTTTCAGCATTTGTGATAACCTATTTCTCATTGCTAATTGGAAGCTCCCCTTTCCTCCTCATAACTGATCAATGTAGCGACATAGAATTCTAACAGTGTAGCTAGCAATTTTGTAGTTTATCTTTCCTCGTAGCTGATTTTATTCCCACACTTTGTTGAATTGTTGACAGAATATAGAATGAGGTATGAACACCATCAATTTGAAGCCTAATTATTTTTATGACTACATACAAAAGATTGAGTAACTTAACTCAAAAACAGTTTTCTGCTATATCTATTGTGGTATTTGATCTGAACTAATTGTTCTTTTTAGAGGATAATTTGACAAGTTAAATTTTGCTGAGTTTTGCTACAGGTAGACTGTCAAACAATACTATCATGACTGGACAGATATATGTCAATGGTGCCAAGAGGAGAAGAGACTTTGGAGTTGTTGTAAGTGCCCTTGAATTCTTTCTGATCATTTCGGTTCGTTGGAAGTTACTTAAAATCAGAGATTTGTTTCGTTCTTAATCTGGAATCTGTAATTCTGATGTATAGCTGGTTGTGTTTTTAGGCATATGTTACACAAGAGGATGTTTTATTGGGTACTCTTACAGTTAGAGAAACCATCACATACTCAGCACACTTGAGACTACCCCCTACAATGACTAAACAAGAGGTTAATGGGATTATAGAGGGGACAATTTTGGAGTTGGGACTCGAGGATTGTGCTGATACGCTTATAGGAAACTGGCAGTTAAGAGGTGTAAGTGGTGGAGAAAAGAAAAGAGTAAGCATTGCTCTTGAAATCCTGGTTAGGCCACAGATCTTATTTCTTGATGAGCCAACTAGTGGCCTTGATAGTGCCTCTGCCTTCTTTGTGGTTCAAGCTCTTAAAAGTGTTGCTCGTGATGGAAGAACTGTAATCTCTTCAATTCATCAGCCTAGTAGTGAAGTTTTTGCACTGTTTGATGATCTGTTTTTATTATCTTCTGGTGAGGTTTGTTATTTTGGTGAAGCAAAGATGGCTGTCAAGGTATATTAATATTCTTATCAATTTCATTTTTAGTAAATAAGTATATTTATAGATATTCTTTTATTCAGCCTTTACATAATCACTGTTTGAGCCTGTCCCCGACCTAGTCTATATCTATAATATTTGTAAAATGTGAATCGTAATTAGCTAAACAATACAAAAGAAAAGGTGAACTGAAATTTCTTTGATTTAGTTAGTATTGTTCTTTTCAGTTCTTTGAGGATGCCGGATTTCCATGTCCCAGGAGAAGAAATCCTTCTGATCACTTTCTACGCTGCATAAATTCAGACTTTGATGTTGTAACGGCCACACTTAAGGGATCACAGAGAATTCAGGTATGTATGCAGCAGTGGCACTATAAATTTTTTATCTTCTTAGAGACAGCATATCTTCTTTGGAAGGGCCAAAAGTTGGATATGTTCGAAAATTATTCTGCAACATTTTGTTATGCACCTTACAACATGAATAACCTTACGGTTACCTTTGTCATTATAGGAGACGGAGAACATAGTAGATCCTCTGATGAATATGGCAACAGCAGATATAAAAGCATCACTTGTGAAGAACTACAAAAGATCTGAGTACAGTGCAAAGACCAGAGAAAAGATCATCGAATTTAAGAACTACGTAAGAATTTCAATCTTAATCTCTTTAACTGTGATTCTAAATTTATTTCACCTCCTTCTCTCGCCTAAATATCTCAATCTTGGTTTTGGGATGACATCACAACGTCCACATGTAGTATCTGCTAGTTCGAAAGGATTGTCCAACAAATGTTAGCTGCTTTATACCAAAAAATTCATATAACAAACAATTGCCTTGTAACTTAAAATATTACAGCCATTTTTTCCACCTAATAATTACCTCAATTGTATATCACATGCTTATAAGTGATTAGTAATCAACGGAAAGCTTGAGTACAGCCTGATTTCTGATACTATAATACACTTGAAAACTAGATCATCAGAGTTTGTGTAATGTGGATGATCAGGACTCAAAATTTTTTACGTATAGCTTGCTTAGAAATTTGTTACTATTTAAAATTTATTGTAAATATAACAGAAACACTTGATTTAGATGTGTATCTCAAAAGTAGAAGTTAGCCTTTGCAACTCAGACAACAGAAGACAAGTGAGGCGACTGACTTTTAAAATAAAAGGTTATGAAAATCTTTGGAGTTGTTTTAGGAAGTGGACAGGTATAGAATCTGAACTTCAAGAAACACAGTATAGACCTTTTCTACTCAGATGAATGTTTTGTAAGAGGAGTTTGCTTTATGGTTGTTTTTTGTCATAGACTAATTTGACGAGTTTTTGAATTTATTTCAATCATTTTTAAAGATAGAAGACACTCTGATGTCTTTACAAATTATGATATCTTATATAGCTCATCTCTGCAGCAAGGTATGGAGATCGAGTTGCTGAGTGGAAGTCAAGCGGGATGGTGGAAGCAACTCAGGACACTGACAAAAAGATCTTTTGTGAACATGAATAGAGATGTAGGATATTACTGGTCAAGAATAGTTATATACATAGTCGTATCATTATGCGTTGGCACTATATACTATGATGTTGGCACTGGTTACACTGCAATACTGGCTCGTGGAGCTTGTGGTGGCTTCATCACAGGTTTTATGACTTTCATGTCCATCGGAGGCTTCCCATCTTTTATTGAAGAAATGAAGGTAAAAGTACTTCATACTTAGTCACTTGTAGTTTGTAACATGTTTATGGATAAAGCTTGTTATATTAAAGTTCTTGCATATTTGACGCTTCAAAACATAGAAATTGTAGTAGTTTATAGTTCTTCTGATCTTATTGTTTGTATATATTTCTCCAACAGGTCTTCTATAAAGAAAGGCTAAACGGCTACTATGGAATTGCTGTTTTTATACTGTCAAACTTCCTCTCCGCCTTCCCATTTTTGGTTGCAGTTTCTTTTGTTAGTGGGACAATGACTTACTACATGGTGAAATTTGGGCATGGAGTATCCCATTACGCATACTTTTGCCTAAATCTCTTTGGCTGTATTGCTGTCGTAGAGAGCTGCATGATGATAATAGCATCATTAGTTCCCAACTTCTTGATGGGAATCATAACAGGAGCTGGAGTATTGGTAAAAAAAAACCACACTCAATTTCTTTCCTCTTTTTTATGTGTGTTGCCACTTGTCACTAATTTACGACTTCATATGCAGGGAATCATGATGATGACCTCTGGATTCTTTCGCTTGCTTCCTGACCTTCCAAAGGTTATCTGGCGGTACCCAGTTTCGTATATAAGTTATGGATCATGGTCATTACAGGTACAATGCACAAATGCACAGTCTCATTTTTGTCATCAATAATATTATAAAGTCCTGGTTTATGATTTAAGCACTGCAAATGTCAGTCTCCTGAAACAAGGATCATAACTAATTTATCGACGAGTGATATTACAAAGAGATTCTAAATTATCAACTACTTCATTGTTATCTATATGCAGGGATCATACAAGAATGACATGATCGGGCTCATGTTTGATCCTCTAATACCCGGGGATCCAAAAATATCCGGTGAAGATGTCATTACAAAAACGTATGGCTTGTCACTTGATCATTCAAAATGGTGGGACTTATGTGCAGTATATTGCATTCTCGTGGCTTACAGACTACTCTTCTTTATTATTTTGAAAGCAAATGAAAGAGCTGCCCCCTATTTCCGGTCTCTTTACGTAAAAAGAACTCTGCACAACCTTAACAAAAGGCCTTCATTCATAAGAAAACCATCCCTTCTATCCAGGAGGTACTCTAATCTTAATTCCCTGTCGTCTCAAGAAGGACGTAATTCTCCTTAGCTAGTTCTAAGCTGCTCAAATGAGTCCCTTTTCCTGTAGTATTTAAAAGGGCAGAGTGTTATTGCTTGTTGATAAACATTGATCTTCTGTTGTTTTGTGGAGTTGCTTTAATGTTGTTGCAGCATTCCACAAAGAGTATGATCAAACTTCTTGTAGCTTGAACACTAAATGCATACTTTGTATTTATATAACAATAAAACTTGGCGTACATACTAATCCACTGCTAACTCACTACCTAGTTTCTAGGGTAAACACATGGTTTTTAGGGTAAACACATGGCCCACTTTCTCACTTGTTTCGCACTCTGTTATCATTTTTTTTTGGATTTTTTATGGTGTGCCCAAGGGCACACAATAGTCATTCACATCAACTCCACCAATCAGAATAGGCCATTTTTATAGAATTTAGTGATTATTGTGTGCCCTTGGGCACACATTAGGAAGATCGTTTTTTTTTCCTGTATTTTAATAACTCCCTGTTTTCAGTTTCAGCCAAATTTTCACTTTCAACTTCATCTAAAAACAAGAAAGCCGTGACATACTTGCATGCTTAAGCAACAAAAACATTCGTTTTAAATTTGTTAAACGATCTGCGAACAAGGTAGCTCACTTCTTAGCGAGATATACCTGTTCAGTTGCTGACCGTGTTTGGAGAGTGGAAGATGTACACCCCGAATTTCTTTATGTAATGTTGGATAACTTGCGGTTTTAATAAAATCGAATCGCTTTTTGGCAACAAAAAAATATTACCTAAATTTTGACTTTACAAGATATTTATGGGCCGTAATATAATTATATTTCAGTATATAATATATACTTATATAAAATTATATTTTGTATTTCATGATTACATATTAAATTTATCTTGTATCACGTGTCAAAAATTATTTTTAAAATTTAATATTATTTAACTAGAAAAATACATGTACGTTTTTATTAATAAAAAAATCTGATAAATAAATTACTTAAATAGTAAGAAAAAAAATAACTAAAACACAATAAATTTATCATATCATATAAAAATATGATATATAACATCTTATTTAAAATATACGATAATTAAGATGATTGTTTTTCACTACATAGTTGTACACGAAAAAAGACACTGAATGATACACATAAAACACATAAAAGCATAGGCCTGTAGCTAATTTTTCCTTCTTTCACTATTTAAGTAATTTATTTATCAGATTTTTTTATTAATAAAAGCGTACATATATTTTTCTAGTTAAATAATATTAAATTTTGAAAATAATTTTTGACACACGATACAAGATAAATTTAATATTTAATCATGAAAGACAAAATATAATTTTACATAAATTATATATTATATACTAAAATATAATTATATTACCGTCGATAAATATTTTGTAAAGTCAAAAATTTATAGGCGAATTTTTTTAGATGAAGTTGAAAGTGAAAATTTGGCTGACACTAATAACAAGAAGTTATTAAAATAGAGGAAAAATGATAACTGAATGTGAAATAAGTGAGAAAGTGGGTCACGTGTTTATCCTAATAGTCAGTTAGTAGTGAATTAGTATGTACGCCAAGATTTATTGTTATTAAAATATTGAAATTTGATAAACTTAGTGTTGGCGTTTTTTCCATATTACTCTGACTTGCCAATAGTGACGGTTCTAATTGTTATAAAGAAAATAAACAATATCACTAATTTTATTTATCGTCCCTTTGTTAACTAAACTGTCAAGATTTATTGCGATCTCGAAGTCTGGGACCGTAGAAATTTTTATGTTTATAATACGAGTCGAGTGTAATTGCGAAACTCTCCATATTAACAAGAGTTGAGTGGAGTATACTCGCGAATTTCGCGATTCGAGTTTAACAAGACAATCCATGTAACTCGTTTTCGTAATAATTAAGATATTTGGTCTTTTATATGTAATACATATATGCTAGATACAAATACAATCATTGATGGTGTCTTTTAATAGAGAGAGGAGAATGGATAATTGTGTTTTATTTTGATATCAGCATAGATGATAGTGCTAGTACTTATTATATGATACTCGATTATCTTATGTTATTGTTTCATGATATGAATGCAATCTTTTATTATATAATATTGATTAAGAATTGTAATATCTATTTAAATGAGTTTAGTTTGAAGTGGAATATTCGTAATCGAGTCTCGTGACTCGACTCGTAAATATAAATATGCAGAGAAGCAGTTTGAGTTTGACTTTGTATATATTATCCTCGTATATGTTATCAAGACGAATCACGATATACGAGTTTGAGTTTGAGCTACTTGCAACTTGCAAGACACTCACTACGATCAATTTGAAAATAGGTCTTGCACTAGTTTGGGCTACTTCAAATTCATGTATGTTTAATATTCGAATCCAAAAGATAAGTGAAATACATACCTTAATGTATAATCATAATGTAATGACATGCTCCTTAATGTCATAATCCTTCTTAATTTTTTTTATAGATTATTCGATCGAATAGTTATAATTTTATCATCATCGCTTTACTTCCTACCTACCTTTCACATAAATGATAACATTTGTTTTCAATTTTTCGTACAAGACTCAAAAATTTTCAATCCCAAATATTCTGTCACTTTGACTCAAATCTGATTAAAATTAGCTAATTTTATAATGAAAATCATTTATATCATATTATAGTGATTGTTATATAAAAGTAATACATATTATTTATCAAATTCAATTTTCAAATTTTAAAAAGTATCGAATATAAATTTTTATATTGCAGATTTTTGTAATTAGAGTTAGGGGCTAATATTGAAAGGGTGTTGCTAAATGCAGTAAAAGATTACTTTGTGCAGTAATCAGTAGTTACTTTTTTAACCCTCCTTTTTCTACGTGGTACTTAGCGACCCAATAAACTAGATTGAATGTTATCAGTGACACATTAAATGAGATTGACTGCTGATGAATAACGTACTCCGTATATTTGGTATAAAAACACGTACTCCTGTGTATAATTTATTTTGATGATTGCATCTCTGTATATAAGAAGCTATAAATGCTTATTTCTATTATTTATTTTACTTTTCATCAATAATTAAAAGTATATATTTATACAATCAAATTATTGACATACACAAGTTCATTTTTTTAATAAGCTTCTCTATTTTATTTTTTTATTTAATTCTTGGTTGATAATAATAACTAATTTTGTTTTGAATTAGTTATTAATTGTATGTATATCTACAATAAAAACACGAATCACTACGTAATCCTTTCTATATCTTATCTGTTACGCGATAAATATCTCTTTTCATACGTAGGAGGATATACGAAATACAGAAAATCTGATTTAAAATTAATTGAATAATAAATTATTACATATTAATAATAGAAAAATATATATAAATAGATACTAAATTGTAAAAACTAAATTTTCGTGCGAAAATATAATCATTTGGTTAATATAATTTAATTCAAATTTAATTCATTAACATTAAAATACTAATAAATAATATTAAAATTTTAATTATAATATACCTGCCCCGTGCTTCGTTGGTGAATTTAATCTTTGTAAAATATATTGATGAAAACAAGATAAGAGTAATTTTGAGCATGTACGAGTATAAATAGTTTCAGTTCAATTTGATCTATGACGTAGTTACTTGACATTTTACGTATATTTATGATTCAATATTCGTATTATTAATTTTTAAAATTGTTTTAATAAACAAATATACTATTCTTTTCCTGGAAAATTGAAAATATTTTGTGTAACAACTGAGTCAATTTTTTTTTTTAGCGTTAATGGAAAAGGCTAAAAAGTGAACCTGACCCGACTATATTCGCTATTCTGAATTTCTGATATTAAAATTCGATAGAGGGAAAATTGGAACAAGTTAACTTGTTTTCCTTTTTTTTTTTTTTCGTGTTTTGGAGCTCCGCAAGAATTTGTATAATTTACAGCAAGCAAGAACCCATATATTTGTTTCTTTTTTACTTTTTTTGATATTATTTTATATTAAATTTTCATGTCTCATGTATAAATAAACAAAATTAAGTTTCTAAATAAAAGTTTAAAGAATAGATGAGAATATAATATATATTATATACATATATATTTATAATTTTGTTAAGGACGAGTAAAAGTAAAAATGTTATGAATTTTATAAAATATATACAAAATTTATAATAAATTAAATATACATATCTATAAATTATTAGTAAAAAAATATTTTATCAATTGATTGAGATCTATAACTTATCAAATTATAAATTTTATACTTTTATTATGTTTATTAAGAAAATATTTTTCTTCGTTCAAAAAAAAATATTTCTCAAACATTAATTTATCCTCCCTCCGTCCCATTTTAACTGCTTTTGACTTTTTTACACGTATTTTAATATGTTAAAAAAATTACATCTAAACATGATTATTTTTTATAAAATTTATATCAAATAAAAGTTTAGAGTCTAAACTTTTATTTGATATAAGAATTGAAATTTTTTATTGAGTGTAGATATTATTTTTTTACACCTGTGTTAAAAAGTCAAACATCAGTTAAAATGGGACATAGGGAGTAACAAATATTATTTTATCGATTATCAATACATTAAGTGATTATAGGATTTATCAGGTGGTGTGCTGCTGTGATTGGTCTGATGCTGAAAATCATCCGCAAGAAGCATTAACTAACATTAAACAGGAAGAGGAAAGTTACTGAACACAAAATACAAAGCTAAGGATATTAGAGTAATTTGTGGTTACTGCACAAAGTAAATCTTTACTGCATTTAGCAATCATGTATTGAAAGAGTGAAAGGTAATAAAAACAATTTCAACTTTTGTTATTTGTCATTTCCATGTCTTTTGTTTTATTAGAAATTAAATTTTAAATTAAAAAAAAATTAATTTTTTTTTTCTAAATTCACCTATTTTTGACCGACTTTAGAACACTAGTAGAATTCAAACTAT
Organism: Daucus carota subsp. sativus; assembly: GCF_001625215.2. Taxonomy (NCBI): domain Eukaryota; kingdom Viridiplantae; phylum Streptophyta; class Magnoliopsida; order Apiales; family Apiaceae; genus Daucus; species Daucus carota. The sequence goes on from NC_030381.2 coordinate 30,799,955, forward strand.
TTTTTCACTAAACAAAAATAAAAAAAAAAAAAATAATTTAGCATTATAGAGTTGTGGTTGATAAGACAAAAGGGGCATTTGGTTGTATTCACAAACTTGGCTGTGCTGTGGTAACTAAACCATTATTTGATTTGTTATGTTATCTAGACACTAGCATCTCCTGAATCAATCAATCAAAAAACCACAAATTGAATCCGAACAATGCCTGCAGATCAAGCCGAGCTTACTACCGACCAGGTACACACACCTCTAGTACGCCTAATTCAATCGATCTGAATCTCGTCTATGTTTACACAGATCCAATCACTCGAATTCTTTGTATTTGTGGCGATTTGATTTCATAAACTTTGAATTGTCTCGTGCTTTCACCAATCGCTGTTATTTTGATTTAAAATGTCAGACACTTCACTAATTATTTGTTTTCTGTTATTGATTCAAGGCAATTATATTCTTATTTTTCGAAAAGTTTGTTGCATTTCTGTTTTTCGCTTGAAATTATGTAGTTAATCGTAAACTTATAATTACTACTTTTTTGGTTGTGAAGGTTCTGAAGAGGGACATTCCATGGGAGACGTACACCACGACGAAGATGATATCGGGGACTGGCCTTCAGCTGTTACGACGTTATGATAATAAGCCCAGTAGTGAGAAGGCACAGTTATTGGACAGTGTAAGTTTTGTTTCTCTTGTGCAAATAAAATGTAAGCAGTTAGTTATATTATTATATATGTTACAAAGAGGTGATGCTCTCTATGCTGTCTAATTTGTGTGCATACTTTTTATCCGAGAGCAAGATTGTCAAAATTAAAGTACTGAAACTTCGATTCTGATGCAATAGTGTTTTAAATATGTCTTTCATGAAGTTTTTGGGAATAGTTTGATAATTGCTGCAGTTCTTAGTCTTACTATTTATGTGATTTTAAATAAACATGATTAATGGAACCAAGAAATTTAGTAAAAAGTGGAAATAAAAACCTAAGTAAGCTAGAGAAGACCTGTTGATTGTACCAATAATTATTAGTTTCGTGGAGTTGTCAAGGGACTTGATTGAAATATTATCTGTTGAATTTGGTGTACTTTATATATCTTTGTGAACTAAAGATAAATTAAATAAAATAGTTTTTTATTGACTAAAAAAATAACTTTATGAGAATGATCCAGAGAAAGATAGATAGATAGGTGGGGTGAGAGGGAGGATGGGCAGGAGAGTGAGAGGGAGGTAAGGAAGGAGAGAGGCAACGGGGCAAGTAAGAGTGTGATATCAAACAACAACCTGTAAAACGTAGTTTTTATTGATACCATGTCGCCATTCATGCTATATTCGCAGATAGCCAAGGAATTCTCTAGTGAAACCCTCTACCACTCTATTATTTTGCCCTTGCTGGCAGTGATAGCTTGTAGGGAGGGTCTGGCAAGACTATCTTGTGCGGTTCATGATCACGCCTAGTGATTTGAGGTTTTTTAAAATTCAAATTTTATTTGTAGAGATGCAATTCCAGAATTTTTCAAACAAAAAAGACACATAGCTACTTGACCCATATTCAGGTTTTCATCTTACACCCTGAACCTGAAGTCATGTTTGTTTCGGCGAAGATTGTTAGCATGTTCAATATTACTTCTATCGTTCATCTTAATCCTGTAGCCGCAATTTTAACCACTTTGTACATCATTTCCTTGGAATTGTAATACCTAGGCCCTAGAGAGAGGGTATCTGTAAGGCTTAATGACCTTTTAGCCCTCGAAGTATGGGTGAATGTTCCGATGCGGCCTCGAAATTTAAAAACGTATCTTTCGACCCTCAAAGTATCTTTGTCGTACCTTTTAGCCCTTTTTAAAAATACCGGTATAAATCGGGGGATAAACTTGACAATTCATATTCGGGGTAAAATTTGAGCGTACCTTTTAACCCTTAAAGTATACATCTCGTTCCTTTTAACCCCTAAAGAATACATTAAAATACATTAGATGTTCCTTTTAACCCTTAATGTTTAATGCCCTTTATAACCCTCACGTGTGAAATGTCAACTTTGTCCACCCCGTTATATACCGGTATTTTTAAAAAGGGTTAAAAGGTACGACAAAGATACTTTGAGGGTCAAAAGGTACGTTTTTAAACTTCGAGGCCGCATCGGAACATTCACCCATACTTCGAGGACTAAAAGGTCATTAAGCCTATCTGTAACTAGTCCATAAAACATGTAAAGTTTTAGGCCAAAACAAGGCATCTGGACACGTATCTATCCTGGGCACTTCCAGACGAGTCTCAGCAACAAAGTTACACATTGTCACTTTTAGCCAATTGATCAATTGGTCTTGACCGCCGACATTATCTTCCATCATATCTGTTTACCATATTATTCGAACATTTGAGGCTACCTATGTCCTGCTGTCAACATTGACAACAACTGTTTTTTTTTTTTCATTCTGTATATCTTTGAAGATGATGTTTAGGATATGCAACGAAAGTAAACATTTAACAATGTTAACAAGTGTAAATTTTTTTGCAGGATGGTCCAGCTTATGTCCGTTTGTTTGTCACAATTTTACGTGATATATTTAAGGAAGAAACAGTAGAATATGTTCTTGCTTTAGTTGATGAAATGTTATCTGGTAAGTAAGATAATGGAAAAGCTATGCTTTGTAAATTATAGATGTTTGAATCCAGCTCTTCAGATTCACGTTATTTGCAGGAAATCCTAAAAGAGCTAAATTATTCCATGAAAAGTCTGTTGCAAGTGAAGATGCTTATGAGCCTTTCTTGAGGTTAGGTTGATCAGAAGTCCAATTCTTTGACATTAAATGCACTTAATAAATCAGCTCATCTTCTTGTCTCCTTTTTGAGTTGCTACACGTCAAATAATTGAGAGTTCTTTCTTTCTTGCTTGTATATTTCTTTTTGTTATAAATTTACACGAGCTGCTGCCCTCATTTACCCAATTTTTTTTTTACATATTAGTGGTTAACTAGAGTATTCTGGTGTGGCTAGTAATGTTACTTCTGTGATATAATATAAATTGAAAGACCAGCATTGCAATTTCATATGCATATGGCGATGGAACCTCTGATCTTATATTCTGAAGCATATATTTTGAGACACGATGTTGAAGATTAATATTGTATATGTCTATATTTAGATGATTAAGTTTTCATTGCATTTTTTTGTGAGCTCCCCTAGTATGGATTTTGTTTGTCTATGTTACTTATAATACAATAAATTATCTTTTCCTAGTAAATTTTGTTCGAGAGTTGGCACGTCTCTTAGGTGACTTCATATTCTAGTGCAGCTTATTTTTCTTAAATTAGCAGTTTATTTGCTAACAATCTTATTGAGCTTTCAGATTGCTTCAAAATGGAAATTGGTTTATACAAGAGAAAAGCTGTAAGATACTCTCCTTGGTAGTAAGGTACCCAGGACAAGAAGCATCATTTTTCTAGTGTAAATTCCTGAATATTTTATACCTAATTAACTTCACGTTGAAAACATGCGTTCAAATTGTAGCTCAAGACCTAAATCGGAGGATGCTGTCAACACGAATGTTGATGATGTTTTAAGAGGACTGGTTGAATGGATTTGTGCCCAGGTCTGTAGACAGCTCTCTTTAGGACTTGCTTTTTACATTTTTGTTGACCTTTTGTTTATACTTGTGCACTTTAAACTTAGGTTATTGAATTTTGCAGGTTAAAATTTGCTGTATTTAAACTAGTTTAATGTGCAATATTTAAAATAAGTACAAACTTGAATACAGATTAATCTAAATAATCATCCTATTAATGTGTTTACTACCTTACGTATCTGGAAGTCATGGGAATTAGATTGATTACTGATAATGTGCGTGTCTATATATATATATATATGGTCATATGCTTAGATATAATCTAAAGAAATATAATTTAGTATATTAACAATTTAACATCTGTAAGTGCCTACAGTAATTAGCTTTCTTACCAGCACATCTACCGTTATCAATTCAATCATCCTTAGGTTATACTTTAATGAAGTTATGGACTGGGTTGGTGCTGCTGTGATATTAACAGGTTTATTAAAGCTGGGAAATGGTAATTAGCAGGTTCTTGAATTGGTTTTGTGGTAGAGATATGTGGTATGTGAATGTGTGGTAATGGTTGGGTTCAGGGTATCAGTTGTGACTGGTAATGGTATTTCTTTGGGCATATTTCTTCTAAAGATATTTACATTGATTTATGTCCCTTTAATGAAGGAGCGATATGTGTTAACATTATTGTTTACTGTGTTGATGTGTTCCGAATTCTAAATAATCCAAAAGAGAAAAAAAATTCAAAGTAGGCCCGGTCAATTTCCTTTCAAAACAGTTCTGTTGACGCAGGAATGGGAGATTACCGGTAAGCCAGATGCTCCAGAAGCAGACAAAAAGAGACGAAAAACTTAATACCGTAGTACCCACCGTATACACAATATAAAGTAAAATGTAATAATAAGATGGTGGTGTTTGTCCACGTGTATCATTTTGTTTTCATACACTCAAACAGAGGACCTTTATGAATTCAGTTTGCTATTTTGTTGGAATTCTATCTAATTTCTTCTAGTCATATATAGTAATGTAGCATCATTTAAGGCAGTTCACGTTCTTTATGAAATTTGAATTAGTTCTAGTTGATCTAGGTTGATGTTTTATTTTTGAGCTTTTTCTGGTTCGTATACTTGATTCAAGCTTAATTACATTAAATTAGACATGTTCCTTACTGTCTACTGCTTGCTACTATGTAGTATGCAATAATTAGGTTACATGACTATTTTCTGATTTTATGCTAATTATGCAGCTTAGGCAGCCTTCCCACCCTACTCGTGGCATCCCTGTAGCCATCAACTGTCTGACAATCTTACTTAAAGAGCCTGTGGTTAGATCTTCTTTCGTTAAAGCAGATGGTGTGAAGCTACTTGTTCCTCTGATTGTTCCTGCTTCTACTCAACAGTCCATGCAGGTACCTCAGTACCTTCAACTACTTCTGTTGGCTCCCCCTGATAACCAAAATATGTACCCTGTAGTCATATCATCCCATAATTAGGCATCTCTTTTCATCTCATTTACAGTTTAAATACAGAACTGGTTTGAATTTTTTGAATATTGAATCAAACTACTTTAGTATTAGCTTATTATAATCTGACCGGTATTGTTTAACTGTTAAAACAGTATCTAAATTTGCCTTTTAGAATCCATGATTGACATTTTCCCTTGAAACAGCTTCTGTATGAAACATGTCTCTGTGTCTGGCTTTTGTCATACTATGAACCTGCAATTGAGTACCTGGCTACTTCTAGAAGTCTTCCTCGACTAATTGATGTTCTTAAAAGTTCCAAAAAAGAAAAGGTATACCTCTGGTCTTCTTATTTGTTCACTTTATCGTAGTCTTACTTTGCTGGTGTGATTATAGCTGTAAATATCAGAAGAAAGCTGATAAATTTTCAGCCTCAGTTTACCTTTGCTTATAGTCTCATCTTTGTGATGTCTGTTATATCTTCAAGCTCAGGTTATTCGCGTAATTGTTTTGACACTCAAGAACTTGCTCAACAAAGGTACTATTGGAGCTCAATTGGTAGACCTTGGACTTCCTCAAGTTGTTCAGAGTTTAAAAGCACAAGCATTGAGCGACGAGGTAAAAATGTTCTCATTTCCTAAACATATTATGAACAAGTCAAAAGATAGAGATGATGGGTTTTAAATTTTTTATATTCTCAAGGGCTACAAAGCTCCTTGAACTTTTAGCAAATTTCACTTAGACTGAGAGGTAGATTTGATTGTTAAATCCTTTTAGCACAACTTGTCATCAATATATGTTTTCATAATACTTTTTTTGCTTAGGATCTGTTGGAGGCTCTGAATCAACTGGAAGATGGATTGAAAGACAACATTAAGAAATTGAGTTCGTTTGAGAAGTACAAGCAGGAAGTCCTTCTTGGTCATCTCGACTGGTCCCCAATGCACAAAGATTCTATATTCTGGCGTGACAACATTACATACTTCGAAGAGAATGATTTCCAGGTATTAGTGTCAATACTTACTAGTGCTTTTAGAATCTTTTTTACAATGATGCTAATGTTGTGTATTTGCCAATAGATCCTACGGGTCCTTATAACAGTTCTGGACACATCTGCCGATCCAAGAGCCCTTGCCGTTGCTTGCTTTGATCTCTCCCAGTTCATTCAATACCATCCTGCTGGTCGAGTTATTGTGACTGACCTGAAAGCAAAAGACCGCGTGATGAAATTGATGAATCATGAGAATGCAGAGGTTACTAAGAATGCACTGCTATGCATTCAGAGGCTTTTCCTTGGTGCCAAATATGCGAGTTTTTTGCAGGTTTAAGTTAATTTGTATGTACTATTGTTCTTCAAAGTCACCATAATGTTGTGTTTAAATAAGGTGAGGTGATTGTGTGATAGCTGTGTCACAACTATTCTTATGTATTGATGCAATAAAGTATGTATTATGAATGGTAGCTAGCCTGATATATTTTGCAGGCAACTGCAGCTATAACAATTTTTACAAAATGTAAGATTGTCATTTAGCACTTTTCTGGGTGTGTTGCACAGGTCAGTTTGAAAGTAGTACGAGTAGCAGATACTTTGCTCATTTAGCTTAAACTTCATATTTCTAATGTTCAGTGTAGAAGTGACTGGTACTCTTAGAGCATCTTATTGTCCCATTTTTCTTCAAACAAGCTTATAAAGAATGTGTTTCACGGTGTTTCAATGGATTTCTAGTGACTCTTTAAATTAAAAATTTAACATCTTCCTTTCTCTCCTCTCTTTTAAGAAGTACTTAAGTGCTCTTAACTTATTAATTTTGAATATAATATTCATTTAATTTCAACTTTAGTTACTTTTCTATCAAACTTTAAGAGTGTGGTTGGAGTTGTAAAGATGTTTAATATATTAATTTGCTAGAATTATATAATATATTATTTTTTAATGATCGATTTAGGAGCCACTTAGAGATGGTGTTAATTGTTATACGTTGTTGAAGTTGGATACTATGGCTTTTGCTGGAAAAAAATTATGTCAAATAAATTAGTTTTTTACAAGTCTGAACAGAGCCCATCAAAAAATAAAGAAAAACACTGCTCAACAAAATGCAAAATATTAAACAAAGATTAAACTCAACATGTCAAACCAAATTTGTTTTGCACGTCTCAAAATGTAGCCGTTATGCACACTCTGTTCCCCTCAACGTTCATATTCCCAGCACATCCCATATGACCGTTGCTTTCATGGCCCTTTTGCACACATATATAACATTACCCAATCCCACACTCCTCACTCACTAACACCTCTCAAGAATTCAAACCCACCCAATTTCTCATCAACAAATTTCAAACCACAAAATGGGCGGCCTTTCAATCACATCTTCTTCAACACACTCCCACCCCAAAACCCACAAATTCTTCATCTTCATAAACTACATTCTCCTAGGCGCATCCTGTAGCTGCATTTTCCTCACCCTCTCCCTCCGTCTCATCCCCTCTCTTGTCGGCTTCTTCCTCATCCTCCTCCACATCCTCACCATTGCCGGGGCCTTAGCAGGCTGCAACGCAGCCACCTCGGGCGCAGGCAAATGGTATGCAGCCCATATGGTGGCCACAGTGCTCACCGCAATTTTTCAAGGATCCGTCTCTGTTCTCATCTTCACGAGTACTGACAATTTTCTCGGAAACCTCAAGTCATATGTCAATGAAGAAAATGGGGCCAAGATCTTGAAATTAACCGGGGGATTGTGTGTGCTCATCTTTTGCTTGGAATGGGTTGTGCTCACTTTGGCATTTTTCTTGAAATACTATGCTTATTTGGATAATGACAATAGTGATCTTGGGGCCAAGAGGAGCTCTAAAGTTCAAGGAGAGGAGCTGGCTTATTTGCCTTACCAAGTTTAAATAATCTTTATTGAAAATTGTTGTGTTCTATGATTCTATCTCTTGTTGCCATTTCTTTGTTCTTTTTAAGCACAGTGTGTGATGTAGAACTTATTTGGAGAGTGCTATTCATGTTGAATGGTTTATCTCTGTGAACATTTAATGTATAAAAAAACAAGAAAATGTATTTTTTCTTCTTCACTTTAGCTTTCTGAATTATTTGTTTTTGTGGGCAACTGCAACACACTACTGAGAGAGACTTAATTTGCTGTTTATGTTGAATGGTTTATCTCTATGAACAAAGTAAAAAAAAATAAAAAATCTTTCTTTTCTTTACACTATAACTGATATCTAAGTGTGTGCATTAAAATCTCTAGAAAAAAACTTGTGTGTATTAAAAATGAATTATGATTTAGTTATTAAGTTTTTATTATCTATTTAGCCCATATAGATCATAGCCGAGATACATGCTCATCAGAAGAGAGTGACTAGACTTGCCTATTCCAGTGGCATTAAACATCCTTTTATCATTTGGATATGATGCTCAGGTGCATTTTTGAACTGGAAGGCTAATAGAAGATATCAGATGCATAGGCAGCTGTAGATCCAAAGTCACTTCACGCTAATTTTCCTTTAGGTGTTGCAGATCTGTGCTTGGAACAGATTTGGATGGAGAAGGCAGTCTTCTAAATTCCTGAATGATCATGGAAATGCTTTGTCTCCTCGGCACACTTCTGTCAAGTTTCACCAGGACCAAAGATCTCTGTTGGTTGTACATGAAAGTTGTATAGCCACTCTTGAGGGGCCTGGCCTCGAGCCCTGCAAGCAGGTATCTGCAAATTATTTGCAATATTGACAATTAATATATATGCTTTGTTGAATATCACAACATGCTTCACCTACGCTTTATTAAACCATTTTTGAAAGAGGACGGGGTGATCATTTTGGGTGAAACTATAACGTGTATTAATGATCAAACACAGAACAAATAAATATTAATTGTGTGTGTACATATATACCTACATGAACACAATCATATTCGACAGAACTTGACATTGATTTCTCTAAAATTGCCCCTGGTGCAATATCATGTCGCTCTGCTACTGAGACTAACATCCAAGTTTTTAATGACAGAAGAAAATTCTCAAACTCCTTAAATATTTCTTGCAGTGGATTCTTGGGTAATGGATCGGCGATGCTGCATATTCATATGATGGCCAGTCCATATATGCCTGCTTTTTTAACTGGCACGTTGTTTTTCTTGGACTCAGGTATCAGTTACCATATAGTTTGTTATCAATCTGAGTGCATATTTACCTTTTAATTAAAGGTACATGTTGTGTTCACTTAATATGTATCCCGAAAACGTGAACTTATCAGCAATACCACCCTCTTAACCGGATGTTTTCCTTCTGTATTATATCTATATGTTATAAAACTTGAGGAAGAGGATATTAGGATTGGCTTTGTAGCACACCTTAGCTTGAGACCAGCAACAACTGAGAACTTGATATGAGATTTTGTGATAATTATAGCCCCCTGTCTAATTTTGAAATCTATATGTTCTAAAATATGCATCTAGGGATTGAATTAGTGCAGGGGTTATGAAGGTGTTTTTTTGCTTGACTATGTAAAGTGATAAATTTTCAATACAAATATACTGGTATGTTTTACTTATAAAGCCTGTAATTTTCAATGCAAATATACATGTAGCCGCCCAATTTGAAAAGAAAATTATCAACACAGTATGGAAATAAAATAAGAAACCCAATATTTTTCTTGACTATGTTAACTGATAAATTTTCAATTCAAATATACATGTAGCCACACAATTTGAAATGAGAACGGTAAACAGAGTATGAAAATAAGAAAATAATAAAAGAAACCCAATATTGTGGCATATACAACGTTTTCACTCAAAAAGCCTGTAATTAGCCGTTAGTATCGAGCGCTAAAGTCCAGGCCCAGTATCACCCTCACGTCCAACATACACAACACCGTCTTAGATGCATAAAAAAAACACAATCACTTAATATGCTTCTAACTACATCAGATCACATCTGATCCGAGTGTATTTTAAATGGGCATGAGTTTGTTTCAAAATAATCCGATTGACAAGAGTAATGCCTTATTTAATAGAACAAATATCGATTTAGGTTAATCTGATCTGTATAAAATAATATTAATATAATATTTAATACTTATATACTCCATACATACTACATAGTGCGGTCCTATTTTTGCATGTCTCTTATACAAATCAAACATTTAGAAAAAAATGTTAGTGGGATATTTATAATTCTATCTTAAAATAATAGTTTTGTTTCGACTTAACTTAGTCAAACTAATAATTTTAATCAACAATTACATATATTATATAACTACAAAACCTTTTGGTATATATTATTCGAACGAATATTAACCGATCTACTCATAATATTTTATTTTGGATAAAGTTTTATATATGGTTAAAATTTAGTCAATTTGATAAATAAAATGTGTTGAATAGTGTCATATAGTTATTACGAGTGAGTTAATTGATTGCATTCACTCCTTTGGTTATAGGACTATGTAAAATTAAGTTTGTGTAGGTGATAGTGATCATATATTTTCTTATACTTTGTATCATGAGCAGAATTATTATGATATAATTTTTTATTGATCTTACATATCCAATAGCAAGGATACAATTATATGATCGATATTCCCGACCATCTTGACGAAGTTTTCCTCCTAAAATGCTCCCTAGAGACCTTTCGATATAATTTTATATCATAATGTTTTTATTGATTATATATGGGAGAAAATGAACTCTACTAAAATCATATATTATTAATTTTTTTGTCAGGGTCTACATATTCGTAGATGAGTTGTATCTCGAGATACAATAGCCGAGCCAAGGGATTTCATTCATCCAAAAAAGATTATCATAAGACATGCAAGATATCTCTGGACGTTTAGATAATAATACTTTAATGTCTGAGAGGAAAAAACCCGTAAAAATTTCTACGAAGGATCCTAAAAAAAACAAACGAAACAAGCAGAACATAAGTTCATATATAAAATTATATACATTATACAAATTATAAAAAATAATATATCCAAAAATAAATTATTTCTAAAAGTGTGTGTACATATTTTCTAAAGTAAAAAAATAAAATAAAGTCTCAACCAATGGAGGATGTTTGGTTAGACACTAAAGTAACTAATACTCCCTCCGTCCCACCCATTTCTTATCGAATGGGTTGGGCACGGAGGTTAAGAAATATTTATAAAGTAATGGAAAAGAGGAAGAAAAGTGGGTAAAGTGGTGGGACCCATTGATTTTTAATGTATAAAAAGAAGATAGTGGAGTAAAAGTAGTGTGAAAAGGAAAAAAAAGTGGAGAAGTGGTGGGACCCATTGACTATTTTTGGTAAGTTTTGAAATGTAAAGAATTGGGTGGGACACCCCAAAAAGGAAAGTGTAAAGAAATGGGTGGGACGGAGGGAGTATATAGTTAATTGCTTCTTCCAAGGCGAAATATACGCCATTACTTGTGGCCACCCATGAATGGTACAAATATGCCTCAGTCAAGACACAATTAAAATTTAAACCGTTTCAATAATGACCATCATAAATGGTACTAAATATTCATGAAGAATATTTATGCAAGATATTTGAAACATCATAATGACCCATAATATTGGCACATGAGAAAAAAAACATCAAAATAAACCGTAAATTAGCAAAGTGTAATGCCTAAACATACCAAATTAGATCAAGATATATTTTATCAAAAAATAACCGAATAAGGTATAAAACAACCGTTTTATGACAAAAAAAAGAATAAGCTGATTACTTCCAATTTTAAAAAATATTGCACATAAATATACATACAAATAATATAAAAACAAAGTCATAATTAAAAAACCAATATTCAAATCATAACAATTAAGAAGGCCAAGAACACATATCGAAATCTATAACAAACCTAATTTCAAATCAATATTCCGGCCGAGCATAGCAAATCCGACTAAGTCAAAACAGTTCGAAAAAATACCGGGAAAAAAGTTACATAACTCGACCTGATCTATAAAGTAATCCAAACAAAATTACCAAGTTAAATACAAATCCATGATTTCGATAACCTAAAAAATCTATACAACCTTATAATTAGAAGAGGAATAGGGTAAATTGTTTACTATGATGCGATATGCTATCATAATATAAACAAAACAAACAAACACAAGCAAACAAAATACATGAAAAACATTTATCCATGATTGCAACAAGATAATCGAGAGAAAAAAACGTACATTTTCAAAGAGACGAGGATATCTTGATTACATATTTTTCGTGTATGCTATGAATTATGTATATCACAATTTTAATTAGACGTTACTTAATTGATGTAGCGCTGAATTTTTATGTCATTGTATAGATACACGGTACATGAGTTAGACCTACTTGAACTCTTTTGGATACTAGGTTGCTAATGAAATTCTTAAGCTTGTTCCAAATACGGAGGTGGTTATAGGTATTCATCTAAATCTCAACATTAATATTTCATCAATTTCTTTGACTTAAATTTTGATTGATGTTAAATGGATAACTTTTAAACAATCCTTTGTAATCCTTGGGAGATATCTACATATAGCGAATGTCATAATGGATATATCTCAATTTGGAAAAAAGACATCATAGGTAAAACATATATGGAAAATTATCACAATGGTCCCGTAAGGATCATTTTTCACAAATAAGCTTTTATGTTTTATCTACTACTATCGATCTATTTTCTTCCCAGGAAATTTATTACAATGCTACTCACTTGGATTATTTATGAGAGAATTTTGTTCATTCTTTGAAGCACGCAAATGCTTTTGCGCCACGCAAATGTTGTCAATGTGCATATAATTATAATTGCTTCATATGATGATGTCTCATTAATTGGTTGCCCAAAAACAATATTGAAGCAACATAGGTTTAATTTGTGATATTCTGTTTTGTGTATGTAAATCACTTACTATATACCGGCCATTCTTGGATGTATCTTTTATTTACATGTAAACTTTTGTAGTAATAATGTTATCATGGCTCAATTATTCATTATTCCATTTATTTCCTAGTGAAATACGGTAGATACTATGTGGTCAGTGTCATTTTTATGCTAATATTTAAATCCAAAATTAAAATCATGTGTACATTATAAATATCACATTAGGCTATAGTGGAAAATTATTGAATGACATATACAACATGTGAGCTACTTGCATAAGATAGTCATTAAAAGACGGGTTTCATTTGAAACATACTAGCCGATTTATTTCAATAAGTGAACGTAGCTTGATGGGACATCCAACTATAGAGTTGGGAACATTACTAAGCTAGAGACCTAATGTTAATATGAGTATATTACCTTTAGCATTAGTTATAATTTTGACTTTTTAAGTCCTCGATGTGATTTTTTTAATAAGATTTGATATTCTAGTAAGTTGGATGATTAAATGTGTTATACTAATTATTCTTTTTATATTAGGTTGAGTAAATTACTAAATTAGTGACCTAATCTTAACATAGGTATATTATCTTTTGCATTGGTTCTAATTTAGACTTTTTAGGTTCTATGTGTTATATTCATCATTCTTTTTATATTATTTAGGTTATCTTTTATATATACTGGAGGTACCTTAAATAAATTTTGACATATATAAGGTTTTATTTCTACCTAAAAGAGATTATATTTTTATATATTTCTCTTTAAATTTCCAATCATGGTATTGTTTCTACCTAAAAGAGATTATAATTTTTATATATTTCTCTTTGGAAGTTCCAATCGTTAAACATTTGATGAATAAGGGAACATCTATTAACATGTAACACCCCAGTTCCACATCGAGGAGTGTGGAGACTTTAGTTGAGTTTATAAGCATAAGCACCTCTGGACTCTTGCCATTGTGGGATAGTACCACCAGCCTTCGTGTCTCCGCCTCTGGTAACTTGACGAATCAAACTTTCGAGAGTTTGCTCTGATACCATATGTGATAACCCGGGTCAAATCCCGAGTCTTCATGTCAAGTCACGAATTTCGAAACACTTTGATCAAGTATTGGGTTTTATCATATATCATTCCTCTTCAATGTAATTAATAATTCATACAATGTTTGTGGTTGTGGTTGCTTGTGTTGTGAGTACTCATTTTGCTCAAACAGTTTTAATCATACGACTTTATGCATATTCTTTCTTTATTCAACTCATTTTTATAACTGACCTTTTCGTTACATATTAAGACAAGATACTAATCTTATGTAGTCTATTTTGAATGTCATAAAGGACCGAATTGAATTTGAGAGAAAGATATGTGAGGTAAAACGTTGATAGAAAAATATCCAAATGGCATTCCCTTGCCCCATTCACCCAAAATAAGCTTCTTTTCTTATTTAATATGGTAGCCTTTGCTTTTTCTACCAGTAAATTGAGCTCAGCACTCGTCATTCGGATTCTTTATTTGAAATCTTGCCATTCTTTGAGGCATATACCAATGCAATCTGCAAATTACTGTTTTTTCTCTCAGATGAGGAAGATATGTGAGCTTGGAAAGGTTGTGTGAAACTCAGCTTAGGCAACTTACTTTGAAGGTTAATATTTTACTTTATTTACCTAAATAGGTGTTGTTTCTAGCTCAGATGTTTCTTTTCTTTCCTTTCATTGTGTTCTTTCATTGATAGAACGTGATGATGAGAATCGAGACTTTATATTTTATATGGTATGACGGCCGGGTCAAAAACAAAGAAAAAAAAATTAATAATAATAAGTGACACATAAATATATAACATAACTTTAATATTGTACTTGAAAGAAAAGAAATAAAATATGACACAATTCAAATTAAGCTCATTTGTACTTCTCATGAATCATCTCTTTATGATATAATCAATAATGTAGTCATTTGTCTCTAGACTTATGTGTGAAATCATGGATAAATATGTGCAACACTTGCTAAACGAACATATCAATACTTTATAATATTTTTAAAGCAATTGTGAGCTACAATACATCATAATAAAAGTTATTTGTGGGATATAAATTTAATATATTCTCGATTCTACTTCCTTTGCGTTCCTCTTGAAAGGTATAAAAATCCTTTGGTACTACAAGACAATATAATAATGTGTAATCTTGATTATTTTTAAATCATTATGGCATACTATATTACTACCTAATATGATATAAGCTTTGTTTACACACACACACATATATACACATATACATATATACATATTAATATATATATATATATATATATATATATATATATATCAAAGGTATTAGAGAACTATTTTAAATTAGAAATACTTATATGTATATTAATTTAAATAATTTTAATATGTTATTTTGTTATCTATATGGAAATATGGTGACACTAAAGACTATTGGTACACATATTTTAGATATACATTGAAATTAAAATAGTTACATATGTTAATTCATTATTAAATTATTTGGTCATCATTGATTTATATAAGTGGGATACATAATCAAAATACCCCGGTCACAACTTGATAGCTTGGGACACAACTTAGTAGCCTTGATTTTGAACTATTATTAGGTGCACATAGTTTCTTAGGCCCAACACCCCGTCTAGCCCAGTAAACTAGAATATATGCCTTCAAACCCTAATAGTCATCCATTGTATCATTTCTATTGTAAATATCTCCCACAAAACTAGATCTAGCCGCCCATCCAGTTCTCTCCTTTTATACTGTCCTTCCCTATCATTTCTTTTCTTGGGATTTGTGAATTCTTTTCTTGGGGGTTGTGAATATTGTTCATCTGTTAGAATGCAGGTATATCCTTGTAAATTATCATTTCTACCGACAAATCTATGCATAATCTTTCATCTCTATGATTAGTTTGAGATTAGGGTCATTTTTTGTTTATTTAGGACTTTTATGATGTTTACATATTAAAACTATGTTGGTGAATGTTGATTTAGTCATTATAATTATAAATTGATGATTAATCATGGAATATAATTATATTAATTTCAAGCAATTTTCCAGGAATTGAAGTTTGCTAAACAATGAAGAAAATGCTTCAAAACTAGGGGTAAGAATGTCAGATTATTGAATTATACTACAATCTTGAAAAATAAAATTTTTCACTGTACTTTTTTGCTAATACTTTTTGGTTATTTCAGGGATTTTTATGTGTATACGATTGTTTACCAAGTACAATGAAGCCAGGAGTACCCGCTATAACATATAAAACAAAGGCAAAAAGTTCTGCTCTCCTGCTGCCAAGAAGGCTGATGGTGTTGACGTGGAGGCTATAGTTTTTATTTTGGGTGTTTAGATGGATGTTTAAATTTGAACTTGATAGACAGCTGTGTGGTTTGTGCTTTTGCTATAAATTTTAACAGACATTGGTACTTTCATCTTTATTCTTCCCGTCAGGCTTATACTATATTTGCTATATATTGTTTGAAACTTATTGGGCTTGTGAAATGGCACGCCATGAAGGATTTTGATTGTCAAGTTTCACCCAGGACCATATTTGAAAAAGGCCGGGGTGATCATTGTAATATGTATTAATGATCAAGCATATAACAAAGAAATATTAATTCTGTGTGTACATATATACCTACATGAACACAATCAATATTCGACTGAAATTGACATTGATTTTCCTAAAAATGCGACTGTGCAATATCATGTCACTGTGCTACTGAGAGTAACATCTAAAATTTTAATGACAGAAGAAAATTTTCAAGCTCCTTATATATTTCTTGCAGCGGAATCCTGGGGGATTCATCTGTGATGCTGCATATTCATGTGATGGTCAGTCCATATATGCCTGCTTTCTTAACAAGCACATTATTTTCGTGGACTCGGCATCATTTTCCATAAACTTTGTTATCAATCCGATTGCATATTTACTTTCTAATCAAAGGAAATGTTATGTTTACTTACAATGTATCTCGAAAATCTGAACTTATAAGCAATACCACCCTCTTGACGGGAAGTTGCCTTCTATATTATATCTACAGCCTACAAAGCACAATCAGTTTGCTCTCGAGCTTAGTGATGGTGGCGTACTTGTAAAAGAATTTGATGCCGAGGATATTGGAAATGGCTATGTAGCATGCCTTAGCTTGAGACCAGCAACATATGAAAACTTGATATGAGCTTTTGTGATAATTAGAGCCCGATGTCTCTTAAAATCTAAATGTTTTAGCACATACATTGGATTAGTGCAAAGTTTTAAAGATGTTTATTTGCTTGACCATGTTAACTCATTAATTTTCAATTCGAATATATATATATATATATATATGTAGCTGCGCAATTTGAATTGATAATCGTCAACACAGTATGAAAAATAATAAAAGAAAATCAATATTTTGGCATATACAATATTTTACTTATAAAACCAGTAATTAGGAGCTGGTATCCAACTCATTCAAATAAAGCACATGCCATCTATCACCCTGAGGTCCAAGGTACAAACACCCCCGTAAAGGTACGAAAATCACCAACATTTAATAGGTCTCTAAATAGATCATATCTCCCATCCCATCCGAGTCTATTTTAAATAGACATGGATTTATTTCAAAATAATCCGATCCAACAACAATAATCTAATTATTTAACGGACCATATATGGTCCGATCGGTCTATCATCGAACCCCATCATTTTATGCACATATAAGAATATTAATATAATATTTTATACTTATACACTAAATATGCTTCTTCGATCCTAGTTTTGTATGTCTTTTATAAAAATCAAACATTTAGAAAAGATGATATTGGAATATTTATAATTCTATTTTAAAATAATAATTTTGTTTCAACTTAACTTAGTCAAACTAATAATTTTAATCAACAATTACATAAATTAAATAACTAATAAACTTTTTGATATATTGTTCAAACGAATAGTTGATCTACTTAAAATGTATTTTTGAGATAAATTTTTATATATTGTTAAAATTTGAACAATTTGAATTTGAAAATATGTTCAACAATGGCATATAGTTTTTTTGAGTGAGGTAAATAATTGCCTTCATTCCTTTAGTTCTAGCACTATGTAAAATTATGTTTGTATAGGTGATAGTAATCATATATTTTCTTAAAGTTTGTATCTTCAATGGAATTTTCATTAGTAGAATTATTATGATATAATTAATTTTTTGATCTTATATATTCAATAACAAGTATACAATTATATGATCGATATTTTCAACAATTTTAACCAAATTTACCTCCTAAATTGTTCGCTAGAGACCATCTAATATAATTTTATAGCTGAATGTCTTACTTGATTAAATATGGGAAAAAAATGAACACTTGTAAAATTATATATTGTTCTGAATAAAATGATTAGTGTAATTTTATTTTAAATAAATAATCCTAATAACTTGTAATATGTAAGTTTAATTTCCTAGTCTTTATTGATCTTAATGTATTTGGTCTCATTTTTGTATCTTATGAGTTCTCGGTGTTGATATGAGCTTATCTGTTATTGATCTCAATGTATTTCATCTCATTTTTTTTATAGATTATGCATTGGATATGATCAGCTTATCTATTATTTAAAATGACTGCTTTATCCTTAAGGAGCTGATAATTCGGACCTGGTTCCTAACCTTGGCAATGATCATTTCACTCAGATCATGCTCGACTCCTTCAGTGTTCCACACCCACACTGAAGCACTGTTTCCATGATGATTAAGAGAAGTGAATTTATCTGATTAACAAGTTTATGTATCTATCTGATTGTTTTAGATCTGTTAATTCTTCATTTTGTGTGCGTTTTCTGTTTATATGTTCTGTTGTCGGCGCTAGATGTGTGGATGTGTCGGCGCTAGGTGATGTGTGACTACAGGAAATAGGTATCTTGGACAAGGCCGACCATCACCCTTATATAAAAGCTTGAGTTTAGAAAACTTGTGTGAGGAACAAACAGTGAAAGTGAGTCATTTAAAGTATCGATAATAACTGGCTCTTCAAGAGGAATTTTAAGAGGATCTAGCCATGAAAAAAAATTGAATTGTTCATCTTCAATGTCAAATGACACTACTTCTTTGGAAAGTCTATCTTCAATACCGGCAGAATAAGTAACCCAATGAAATGCCTATTTTAAAGGTCGGATGAAATAAGGAGTAGAGATACCAAAAAGTATCACCGGATCACTGAAATGAGGGGCACTTGATCACGCTCATGACATGGAAGAGTTGTTACCTCATCATGTGCACTACCACAATTAGGATATTGGACAAATGATCTTCCTATAATGACAACATATGAGAGCGATTTTTTTTATGACCCTAAAATCCAAGAACAGAAGAACACTCCAGTTTTTTGTATTTCACAACATTCTGCATTTATGTTGAAACTTTGGAAACAGTCACCTGGGATTTTGAATATGCAGGAATGGCTGTTCAGTGATGTAATTCCCTACCCTTGCATAGTATATCTATTAACACTGCATGACCTAATATCTGAAGCATTGTTGAAGAATAATAAATTATAACATCCGGTTAAAAATATGAAGGGAAATATCTCTGTAATAGTTTCGAAATGTTCCCGCAGTTTAACACTAACTAATGTTGCTTTTGTGAGCTTTGTCTACTTTACTTTGTAGCGCACACACTGTTCAGTTAAAGCAATGTGGCTTTCGGGAGCTTAATTTGCTCTAATTTGCTTTGTAGCGCACACACTATTCAGTAAAACCTAATGTGGCTTTTGGGAGGTTTGCTCTCTCTTTTGTATTGTAGGGCACACATCCTGTTGAGTGAAAACTAATGTAACATGTGATGGGAGCACAACAATTTTTTGAAGTTGATTATTATTAGGTACATTTTCTATGAGTAACCACCACAACAATAATGTCTGCACTCCATATATATATATATATATATATATATATATATATAGAAGGATATGATCAAATAAAAACTTTTTAAGTTACAAACTTACAAACTTTTTTTTTTATTCTCCCATCGTGTTAATCTTTAGTTATAGAAAGTATTCATGTTGAAAATTCTTGAAAAAACATCACAATTTTTAAAAATAACGCATAAATAAATCGCGCATTGAACACATTTGTAACTTGAGTTTAACATCGGGTGTAGAACACTAATTATCATTATGTTGAATATATCTATAAATATATTTAAACTATACCTCTGGGTTTGGGTGGGGTTTAGAAACATAAATATTAGTTATATAATACTTTTAACTTAGTTCTTACATTCAAAAATTAGTTTATGTACTTCTCCAACACAATTTTAATCGATGTTCTACAAAATATGCTAAAAAAATGTTGAACTCAAATTAAATATGTGTTGAATGCAGAAAATTTGTAAGTTTGTACTAGAACCCACCCACATATATATATATATATATATATATATATATATATATATATATATATATATATATATATATATATTCGAAATGACATGTCTTGTCTTGACTTATGTTTTTTCGGAAGTAATCTATATACATATATAGTTGGCCATGTATTTTTCAGTCATGAAATTGATACTAAATTTTTTGATCTTTTTATCTTAAAAATATTTCTTTCCTTCTCTTTTATTTTTCAAATACTTTAATTCATATGTGTATTGTTGATGTGATTTATCTCTCTTGTAATACTACCCATTTACAGTTTGTAAAACTAGTTATTACTATTCTATACTTTTACTACAATCGGACTATGGATAAAAACTTTTCTTGGCCACCTAAGTGGCCAAGAAAAGTTTAAGTGGCCAAGAAAAGTTTTTATCCATAGTCCATAACTGCTGCAACTTCAGTTATGTTCTATCCTGAGGAAATAATATCGTTATCGTCCGCAGGGAGGATGGCTCTATACTAATCTATGGTGTTCAGAAAGATATGGTCTTTATCTATATATATATATACTGATATCTAAGTGTTGTACATTAAAAATGAATTATCATTTAGCGATTAAGTTCTTATTATCTATTTGGCTTATATAGAAGATATTGCCGAGATAATGCTCATCAGAAGAGAGTGACTGGCCTTGCCTATTCTAGTGCATTAAATATCCTTTTATCATCTGGATAAGATGCTCAGGTAAAATTTCAAAGTGGAAGGCTAATAGAAGATATCAGATGCATGGGCACATTTCTGTCAAGTGTCACCAGGACCAAAGACATTTGTTGGTTGTACATGAAAGTTGTATAGCCACTCGATCCTGAGGGACCTAATCTCGAGCCCTGCAAGCAGGTATCTACAAATTATTTGCAGTGTTGACAATCAATTTATATGCTTTGTTGAATATCACAACATGCTTAATTCACCCATGCTTTATTAGACTTTATTTGAAAGAGGTTGGGGTGATCATTTTGGGTGTAACTATAATGTGTATTAATAATCAAGCACATCACAAATATATATTAATTGTGTGGGTACATACATACCTACATGAACACAATCATATTCGACAGAACTTGACATTGATTTTTCTAAAATAGTCCCTGGTGCAATATCATGTCACTCTGCTAATGAGAGATCTAAGTTCTTAATGACAGAAGAAAATTCTCAAGCTCTTTAAATATTTCTTGCAGTAGATTCCGGGGGAATTGATCAGTGATGCTGCATATATATTCCTGTGATGACCAGTCCATATATGCCTGCTTTCTTAACAGGCACATTGTTTTCTTGGACTCGGCATCTTTGACCATAAAATTTTTTATCAATCCGAGTGCATATTTTACCTTCTAATTAAAGGTACGTGTTATTTTTGATTAAAATGTATCCTGAAAATATGAGCTTATTAGCGATAACACCCTCTTGACTGGAAGCTGCCTTCTGTATTATATCTATAGCCGGGTGATGTATGCTTCTACTCTTGCGGCTAATCCTACAAAACACAATCAGTTTGCTCTCGGGCTTAGTTATGGTGGCGTACTAGTTATAGAACTTGAGGAAGAGGATATTGGGGTTGGCATTGTAGCACGCCTTAGCTTGAGACCAGCAACAACTGAGAACTTGATATGAGTTTTTGTTGTTGGATAGTTGATTCAAATATTAGTAGCTATTATTAAGCAGCATGTGTATGTTTTATCAGTTAAATAAAAGGATAGACATGTAGTAGTATGTGGCAGTTACTGGAAGTTTATTTAGGAAGTTAAGAATAGGGTAGTTTCTTTGCCTAGTTAGTTATCTATTTCAATCTGCATATTTATGTGCAATGCTGTGTATTCAGTTTAGTTAATGAGAGTTATCTATGTTCTTGTGTCTCTCATATTCTGAACGTGGTACAGCAAGATTGATGCATTCTTTCATGAAAGCGGTTTCATTAGAAGTGAGAATGAACCTACACTATACATGAAACGTCAAAGTGATGGAGAATTTCTGGTGGTTTGCTTATATGTTGATGATATGATATATATGGGTTCCTGCGAGTCAATTATCAATGAGTTCAGGTCAAGTATGATGGCTAAGTTTGAGATGACTGATTTGGGTCTCCTTCAATATTTTTTGGGTCTTGAAGTGAAGCAAAATGAAGAAGGAATTTTTGTTTGTCAGAAAAAATTTGCTACTGATTTGTTGAAGAAATTTAATATGAGTACTTTAGTTAATGGGAGTTATCTATGTTCTTGTGTCTCTCATATTCTGAAAGTTTAGTCGTTTACATATGTGATAATCAGAGCCCAGTGTCTCTTGAAATTTATATGTTTTAAAACATACATCTAGGGATTGGATTAGTGCAAGAGTGCTAAAGTTTTTTTTTGCTTGACGATGTTAAGTGATAAATGTTCAATGCAAATATACACGTAGTGCAGAATCTGAAATGAGAATTATCAATAGAGTATGAAAATGAGAAAAGAAAGCCAATATTTTGGCATATACAATGTTTCACTCATACAGCCCGTAATTTTCAATGCAAATATACATGTAGCTGCCCAATTTCAAAAGAGAATTATCAAAACAAATATGCAAATATACATGCTTGACTATGTTAATTGAATTTTTTTAATTCGAATATACATGTAGAAGCAGAATATGAAATAAGAACTGTCAACATAGTATGAAATATGAAAATAATAGAAGAAACTCAATATTCTGGTATTCGGAGTGTCTGACACAACACATTTTCGAGTATCGGATTTGGCATTATCAAAAATTCCGGACACAGTTACAATGTCCAAATTAATTTTGGACATGGATACAAGGACGCAGTGAATTTTAATATAATTATTTATTTTCATTTGAGAAATAAAAAAAATATTGCATTATTTTTCAGTTGAAAATGTGCAATTGATTGATTTATAAAATCCAAAAATTAACAACTATAACAAATGTATTTAACATTTTTCTTGCCAATATTCATGTAAAGCAAAAATTATGCACACCAAAGTAAAAGAAAGAAAAAAGGGAAACAACTAGATAATGAATGGGGACTTAAAGATGTCCAGATACATTTGTAATATATAATACATCTCAATACAAGTATTCCTCTATCTTTTCACCCTTTTACTATCATCTTCTTCATCTTCTCATTTTCACCACTTCTCATCTTCTTCTTCCTGTTCCCCCATCTTTCATAACATCGCTTCTTACACAATTTCTTTCGTAATTCTCAACGATCTTTGATTTTGATTTCTCTGGTAACCATCGACTTTTCCGATGATGAATGGGCGGTATAGAGCTTTCAACAAAGCAGTCCGGCCTCTATCCTGTTTCTTGTCTTGTGTCGTGCCGTGTCGACACGGGTACGCTGAACGAAATAGACGAGTCGGAGTAACACAGCTAAACAATGAAGAAAATGCTTCAAAACTTGTGGTAAGAATGTGAGAGTATTTAATTATATGAAATCTTGATAATTAAAGACCGGAGTGTATATGATGTAACAACTCTTGAATGTCATGAGGCTGATCAAGTGCCCCCTTATTTCAATAATCCAATGATACTCTTTGGTATCTATGCTCCTTATTTTATCTGTCCTATAAAATAGGCGTTTCATTCAGTTACTAATTCTGCACCTATACTAATCTATGATGTTCAGAAAGATATGGTCTATATATACTAGTCTATGGTGTTCAGAAAGATATGGTCTATACTAGTCTATGGTGTTCAGAAAGATATGGTCTTTATCTATACTGATATCTAAAGTGTTGTGTATTAAAATAAATTATGATTTAGTTATTAAGTTCTTATTATCTATTTGGCGTATATAGATGATTGCCGAGATACATGCTCATCAGAAGAGAGTGACTGGCCTTGCCTATTCCAGTGCATTAAACATCCTTTTATCGTCTGGATATGATGCTCAGGTGCATTTTTAAACTGGAAGGCTTTTAGAAGATATCAGATCCAAAGTCACATGACGCTAATAATCCTTTTGGTTTTTGCAGATCTGTGCTTGGAACAGATTTGGATAGAAATACCAGTCTAGTAATTTCATGAATGATCATGGAAATGCTTTGTCTCCCCGGCACAATTCTGTCAAGTTTCACCAGGACGAAAGACATATGTTTGTTGTACATGAAAGTTGTCTAGCCACTCTGGAGGGGCCTAACCTCGAGCCCTGCAAGCAGGTGTCTGCAAATTATTTGCAGTGTTGACAATGAATTTATATGCTTTGTTAAGTATCACAACATGCTTCACCACCCTTTATTAGACCATATTTGAAAGAGGTCAGGGTGTTCATTTTGGGTGCAACTATAATGTGAATTAATGATCAAGCACAGAACAAATAAATATTAATTGTGTGTGTACACATATACCTACATGAACACAATCATATTCGACAGAACTTGATATTGGTTTTTCTTAAATTGCCCCCTGGTGCAATATCATGTCGCTCTGCTACTGAGATTAAAAAGTTTTTAATGACAGAAAAAATTCTCAAACTCCTTAAGTATTGTTTGCAGTGGATTCCCGGGGAATTGATCGTCGGTGATGCTGCATATTCATGTGACGGCCAGTCCATATATGCCTGCCTTTTAAAAAGGCACATTGTTTTCTTGGACTCGGCATCATTTACCCTCTTGACTGGAAGTTGCCTTCTGTATTACATCTACGGCCAGGTGATGTATGCTTCTACTCTTGCGGCTGATCCTACAAAACACAATCAGTTTGCTCTCGGGCTTAGTAAAGGTGGCGTACTAGTTATCGAAGAAGAGGATACTGGGATTGCTTTGTAGCACGCCTTAGCTTGAGACCAGCAACAACTGAGAACTTGATATGAGCTTTTGTGATAATCAGAGTCTAGTGACTCTTGAAATCTATATGTTTTAAAACATACATCTAGGTATTGGATTAGTGCAAGGGTTTTGAAGGTGTTTTCTTACTTGACTATGTTAAGTGATAAATTTTCAAAGCAAATATACATGTACGTGTAGAAATTGGAATGAGAACTGTCAACAGAGTATGAAAATAAGAAACAAAACCAATATTTTGGCATATACGATGTTCCACTTACAAAGCATGTAACATTCAATGCAAATAAACATGTAGCCACCCAATTTGAAAAGAGAATTGATGTCAACACAACATATATGAAAATAATAAAAGAAACCCAATATTTTTGCTTGACTATGTTAACCCATAAATTTTTAATGCAAATATATATGTAGCCACACAATTTGAAATGCGAACTTGTCATCATCAGAGTATGAAAATATTAAAATAATAAAATAATAAAAGAAACTCAATATTTTGGCATATATATACAAAATTTCACTCAAAAAATTTGTAATTAGCAGCTAGTATCCAGCTCTTTGGTATAAATTGTAGGCCCACTATCACCCTCAAGTCCAGCATACACAACACCCTTTTAGATGTATAAAAAATACCATCACTTAACCGGCCTCAAAATGGATCAGTTCTGATCCGAGTCTAATTTGAATATTCATGAATTGATCTCAAAATAATTTCATTCGCAAATATAATGGATTATTTATTGGATTAAATATGGATTTAGGTCAATCGGACCGGTCTATGATCCAACCCCATCATTATATGTATATATAAAATAATATTAATATAATATTTAATACTTATATACTCAATATGTTATTCCCGTCCTATTTTTGCACGTTTTTAATGAAAATAAAACATTTAGAAAAAATGTTAGTGGAATATTTATAATTCTATCTTAAAATGATAGTTTTGTTTCGACTTAACTTAGTTAAACTAATAATTTTAATTAACAATTTTTTGGGGCTGTTTGTTTCGTAGAAGCAGAAGCTGCTTCTGACTTCTGCTTCTCTTGACCCGTTAATGTAAATAAGTAGAAGCATTTTAAGAAGCTGAGAATGCTAGCTTCTCTCTTACAGCTTCCACTTCTTTTCCAAACATTTTATTAACTTATTTAATTTTCATTTCTACTCCACTTCTTTAGTTTAAGTAAGAAGTCACATCTTTTAAGCTAACCCAAACGGTCCCTATATATTATATAACTTCAAAACTTTTTGATATGGCCCTGTTTGGGGCTTAGCTGATAGCGGATTGAATTAGATGTTTTGATTAGCGGATTGAAATAGATATTTTGACTAGCGGATTATATTAGCTGTTTCTTGTAAAACTGTTTGGTAAATAGCTGATTGATCAGCTTTTTCTGACACAAACCAAAATCTCTAACCTAAAAAGCTCCTTAAAGTAGCTTTTTCAAAATTAGCTTTTTGGGTCCAAACCTCTATTTCAATCCGCTAACTACCAAACACTTATATTAGCGGATTCTAGTGGTCAAATCTCTAAACCACCCCAAACCTCTAATTTTGCCCCAAACCTCTAACTTCCAAACAGGGCCTATATATATATATAATATATATATATATATATATATATATATATATATATATATTTAAATGTTACTAAATATTGATGAAGAATATTTATGCAAGATATTTGAAACATCATAATGACCCATAATATTGGCACATGAGACAAAAAAACATCAAAATAAATCGTAAATTAACAAAGTCTAATGCCTAAACATACTAAATTAGATCAAGATATATTCCTATCGAAAAATAACCAAATAAGGTATAATACAACCGTTTAATGACAAATAAAGGAATAAGCTGATTACTTCCACTTTTTAAAAATATTGCACATAAATATACATACAAATAATATAAAAACAAAGTCATAATTAAAAAACCGATATTCAAATCATAACAAATTAGTCATCAATAAAAACATGCACCTAAAAACATTTTAAAATTAAAAACTTATAATATAGTAGATCAAACCAGACACTTAACATACCCACACAATCAAGAACGCCAAGAACTCATATCGAAATCTATAACAAACCTAATTTCAAATCAATATTCCGGCCGAGCATAGCAAATCCAACTAAGACAAAACATTTCAAAAAAATACCGGGAAAAAAGTTACATAACTCGACCTGATCTAAAAAGTAATCCAAACAAAATTACCAAGCCAGATACAAATCCATGTTTTCGGTTACCTAAACAATCTATACAACCTTAAAATTAGAAGAGGAATGGGGTAAATTGATTACTATGATGCAAATATGCTATCATAATATAAACAAAACAAACAAAACAATCAAACAAAATACATAAAAAACATACATCCATGATTGCAACAAGATAATCGAGAAAAAAACGTACCTTTTCAAAGGGATGAGGATATCTTGATTACATATAAAATTGGCAGAATAAACTTATTGAATCCAAAAATAAAGTTCATAAAATCGCCATCAACAAAATCATCTTTTTGATCGATCAAGAATTTTTATGTAAGAACAGTTGTTAGTTGCCTTGTTATCGGATTCTCAATTTATTTACCTGACACCAAAACCACAAATATGATTTTTGAAACTTGACCACCTCCACTAAAGATGAATGAGTAGCGTCAATGAACCCCTCGGTGTGTGACACTTTCACTACTAGAAAAGCGGGCATTTCCGACCGACTTACCGACCAAACGCGATCAGTCGTAAAAAATTGCGTCATTTACGACCGCCATTACCGACCGCACCAAATCGGTCGGTTATAATGGGCGTGGGTCCCGCTCACCACCGTTCCTTCAGCTGACATGGACGCCACGTCGGTAAAACCGACCGACCCATTTCCGACCGCCTGTGGTCATTTCCGACCACC
The DNA here is from genome assembly GCF_001625215.2 of Daucus carota subsp. sativus. NCBI lineage: Eukaryota > Viridiplantae > Streptophyta > Magnoliopsida > Apiales > Apiaceae > Daucus > Daucus carota. The sequence continues at coordinate 30,827,937 of NC_030381.2, forward strand.
TTGACTAGTTTAAAATAATTGGTCAGCTTTTAACTTGTTGTCGACTTGTTATTGGCTAAGTGGGGACGAGGTGGAGCCCAGATTATTTCCGACCGATTTTGGCAGTCGAAAATGGCCTTCTTCATTTCCGACCGAATTAAAACCCGGGCGGTCGGTTTTGACTTCTTAAAAAAACAATAAATTCTATTCGACTAAGTAAACTATTTAAAAAAAACTAAAAACATTGTACATCCGGAAAATCGACCACATTCAATATATTTCCGACCAAACTCATAATTTTAACACAGAAAACCGACCAAATTTAACTCATTTCCGACCACAAACTCAAGTGCGGAAAACCGACCATTTCGTTATGTCATTTCCGACTGATTTACTACTATGGCGGTCGGTTTTGAGACAAAAAAAATTATCCGGCTAAGTAAACTTAAAAAAAAAATTTAAAAAAATTGAAACTAGCTTTTAGTCAGTTAATAAATTAATAGAATAATATTCATCAGTTAATATTTGATTTTTAAAATTTTTGTATTTCTATAACAAAAAATAAATACTGACTAACTGATTTCAAATTAATTTTTCAAACAGCAGAAAAATGTAGAATCTTTGTGATATGGTCTAATTTAAGGTACTAATCATGATAGCAAAAGAAGAAAAATATAAAAAAAATTATAAAAACACTATTCTGTTACGAATCATGCATTGCAGTAAATGTCGGAGTTCAGGATTTGGATTTTATCAGAAGTTATCCTAGGTTGTATACTTTTGAAATATCAATTTGTTTTTTAGGAGATCCAACCGTACGGATCGAAATTAAGTAGTCATAGTAGTTGTATACCAAAAATCAAATCAATAGGATTTTATCCGCTGAGATATTATAACGAAAATATTATGTTATACTTAAATATAGACGTAGGGGTAACTTTTTAGAAAATAATAAATTTGTTTTTTAGGCGATCTAACCGTACGGATCGTAAATTAAGTACTCATTGTAGTTATATACCAAAAATCAAGTCAATAGGATTTAATCTGTTGAGATATTATAGCGAAAATGTTATGTTATTCTTTAATATGGATGTAGGGTTATTTTTTTTTTTAAAAATAAATTTGTTTTTTAGGCGATCCAACCTTACGGATCGTAAATTAAGTACTCATCGTAGTTATATACCAAAATTCAAGTCAATAGAATTTTATTTTTTGACATATTATAGCGAAAATATTAGGTTATAGTACTTAAATATTGACGGAGGGTTATTTTTTTTAAAAAATAAATAACTTATTTAAATAATCCAACCGTACGGATATGAATATAATTACTCAACTTATATTGGTCCTTAAAATCAATAGTTTTGAACATTAGTTAAAGGAATATTATAATGAAAAATTGATTTTCTAGTTATTTAATTTTGTAAAATAGATGTAGGTTTATATTTAAGTTCCATTATTTTTATAACAATGTTGTAGCTGGTCAGGTGGTTGAACACTCCACGCAATCAACGCCCTCTCCCATCTCTCTCTCTTTGTACTATGCTCATTTTAGGGTTTCGTATCTCTCTGTATATCATCAGTTAGGGTTTTGATTTTTTATGGCTCAAATTTGTTCAAAGATGCTTTAATCTGGTTTATATATGTTTATATGTCCTTTAATCCGGCTCTATTTTAGTTGTCTTAGTTGTTTGATCTGTTTTATGAGATTTTGTGTAAATTAGTTTGTGTTTGTGTTTTTGTTTGGGTAAAGTATAGCAAATTAGCTTGTGTTTGTGTTTGTAAAATGCCTATGCATGAATTTTCTGGGTTTATCCGTTAGGGTTTTGATTTTCTTATGCTCAGTGGTTTGGATTTTCTGTCTTTGTGTTTGGTTATTAAGTCTGGTTTATTGTGCAAGCACCCCTGCATAAGTCTGGTGTTATTAAGTTTGTGATTCCGTTAAATGATCAGAAATGGTTGCGCGTTGTCTAGTACGTACATTTTGAGTCCTTGCTAAAGTCACCAATGTCATTACACAAGCGACTGAGGTAACATCATTAAGAAGCATCAGGCATATAATGTTTAACAAACTGGCTTTACTCCTGTCTGCACTACCCATCTAGCAGCAGATTTAGTTAAAGATTCAACGCTGACTCAAAATCTTTAGACAAGAATTCAATCCTGCAAGTGGAAAACAAAATCTATAAACATGACTTAAAATAAACCAAAGCTCTCACTTCCCACTAATTAAGTCTAGACCATACATTTTCGGATATTTAATCCCACTTCTCTTACGTACCTTCTCAACTTGCAACCTGAATTGGTGAGAAAGAGAATGATTTCTTTCTTTATTATTATTTATATATATATACTACTTTTCTAGGTGTTAACTCAGGTTACAAGGCCTGAGATTATTCGTATATCGTAAATGAAATTTTGTATCAAATTAGATACATTTTCCTGGTCTTAGAGACACAGAGTTAGCATAATCTTGGACTTGTTTTTTATGTAATTGGCTGGTTTTAGTTTGGAGCATTTTATATAACATGCTTGGATGGTACTGTATCCTCCAGCTTACGATACTTTCAAGAGTTTCCTCCTTTTAATGAGACAAATGGCTATGCCGCGCAATACATTCAGTATAAGTTTCTTTGTTAAGAACTTAAGATGCTTCTTACTTGACCCCTGTTTTTTTGTTCATCAATATTAGAATAATGCTTATTTCTGCAGGTTGCATTTTTGTAGTTCCTAACCTTTTTATCTATAAAAATCTATGTTATTTTTAAAGGTTCCAGTGCCTTGCTAAACCTTGAACTGTTGTCATTCTGATAAATATGTTTATCATTCTACTGACATTAATTTTACTTAGAAAAGTGATAGCTCCTTCTTGTATAAAGGAGGAATGTTACAACTCACCATGAGAAGGATGCTGGCTCTTTCCATGATTGCAACGGTTACCAAAACAAGTTCTTAACAGTAATAACTATTAAACTTATATGTAATAATAGTAAAACATTTACAGCCAGCGCCCTGTTATTATATATTCTTAACATGGTGACATGCTACTCTAGATAGAATTAATAATCTTCAGATTATTACTGCAGAATCTCAAAAGTATTTCATCACTGTCAGTTTGCTACTCTAGATAGAATTAGTTGGCTAAGGCTTTCAGTCTCAAGGTGGCTATCGCATTAATGGTTATAGAATATAGATGCATCAACTGTAGAGCTAGTGTGCCACGGTTTGGTAAATGAGCAGGCACAGATTCCGGTGCCTTTCCGACATCTATATTAAGTATCTATATTGATTATTAAGTATCTATATTGTCACATCAACGATGTGCCAGAAGTTAGAACGACTTTAAAATAGAGGGAGTATAGCTTCAAAATTTTGTTAGGGGCGACATGCTGATATTTAAAGCCTTGTTTAATCACAGGGATGCTGCCCAAGTGGCTCTGCGCTGGAATGTAGCTTTGCTTGATAAGTTTCCCATTCATGATAGGAGAAAATACTAGATTCTGGTTTGTGCAATAAGTTGTGATAACTTGTGGGGAACCTGATAAGAGAATATGGTGAAACCTGATAAGAGAATATGGTGAAACTTGATTGTTGTATACTTGTATCTCTTGCACAGTGGCATTTATCTGTTGCTATGAATTTCTGTTATTAATAAGTGAATTTCCCGTGTCCTTCAAATATTTGCCCAAATTATTTTAATTTTGTTGATTATATATTCCGTGTTAAGATAAATAATATTTGATTTGGAGCAAGTCAATTTGATTAATATGTATTTTCTGCATTCACATAATGGTACTACTGTTGATTCTGAAATCATTTAATTAAATCACAAGTGAAATTAGTGAATTTTTCTTAACTCTTAGGACAGCCGGGATAATTATGTTATTACTTACTATACTTGATAGTTGTCTTGTGAAAATCTGTGATACTAATGAAACTAACATATATGTCATTGGCTAAGTTGACTAACTATATATATCATTGTTCATGTATAGGCTATGGTGCCAAAAAAAGACAAAGGTAAAAAGAAAATGGCTATTTCTCAAGGTAGTACGACTCGTGGTAAGAAACGCCGCAATTCTACAACTCAAGCTGAAAGTCAGACTCCATTTGTTCGCTTGATCCGCAGGCCCAGAACTGCTTCGATGGGAAGGTTTGGGGAAGAGCTGCCGAGAAAACCTACCCGTATTGACATTCATGGCGGGCGGTAATTTCACTTAATCATTTCATTTGTATCTAGTTAGAGTTATACTTGCTTTCTATTGTATTATTTTTGGATTTCGTCTTAAGATTTCTTTATCATTAATTGTATAGTATCTTTGGTGACGAAGCAAAAAAGACTTTGCTTGCAATACTTCGTGATCACTGGCCTGTTGGATCGTACACCTATACTGATATTATGGCAAAAAACCCGGATTGGATGGACGATGTTGTAACTGTGTTTAAGGTATATGTATATATGTACCTTAATTTTCTACTCTTTACATCCTATATATATATATGTGTGTGTGTGCGTATATTCCTTGTATGTGTGTGTGTATATATATATATATATAATTGACATGTTCTTTATCTCTCTTCAGCACTTCTACAAAAATTTGAGGGGACAGAGTCGAACTGAGGCCACTTGGAGTATCAAGGAGCATGCGAAGAGAACATGTAAGAAAATGATGAATGAGGAGAAGCGGCGTTTTGTGAAAAAAAAGAAGGAAACTGGGAGGTCAGCAAAAGAGCTGAGGCCGAAGTATTTTCAAGCCCCTCTATGGGAAAACTTGTTGAAGTACTGGGATAGTGAAGGTCACAGGCATCGGTCCGAGGTTGGAGCAAAGAATTGAGAAAAAGTGGAGACCTTGCACACTGCAGGTGCAAAATCATTTGAAGTTGTCGAAATGGTAATTCAAAACTTATTAAATGTAGAATTTTACAAGTAATCAAGTGCAGTTTTATTTCTTAATGAATTAATATTAATGCTACATATGCTTAATTAATTGACTAATAAATCAAAAATGTTGGATCAAATGTGGTTGATTTTATTCCCTTAATTTGTTGTTAGGAAATGATGGCAGAAAAAAAAGGGAAAAAACCGAAACGCCTCGAGTTGTGGGAAAGGACACACACAACTAAAGCTTCGAGGAAGGCCAGGGAGGAAAGCAAGGGAAAGAAATGCCCACCTTTAGTGTATACTACACCAGGGGCAATGGAAATAGCGGTTAGTATATATTTTAAATTTAGTTTACATTTTAAACACTAATTTTTTTTACGAACGTCAACTAGATAGTAATGGTATATTTGAAATAAAAAAAGACTTTACTAATTAAAAAGAATAACCTTGATCATATATATCTAGTTATAAGATTGCTTAATTTGTGTGTGTGTATATATATATATATATATATATATATATATGAATACGTAATTATCTTTACTTTTTTTTTTCTTGTAGTGCTTTTTATAACAAAGAATAATGAGAAAACAACATTTGGGTTCTGGTCATCTAGCATGGACTAGAATTGGGAGAATATATCCAAATCCATCATCTTTGTATGAGTTTTAAAATCATATATTATTTTGAATAAATTATTAGTGTAATTTAATTTTGAATATATCATCCTAAAAACTTGTAATATGTAAGTTTCCCTAGTCTTTATTGATCTTAATGTAGTTAGATCTCATTATTGCATCTTACGTGTTCTCTTTGCTCATATGAGCTTATGTATCATTAGTGTCAATGTATTTGAACTCATTTTTGTAGGTTATGTATTACAATGCTGATGTGAACTTATTTATTATTTTAATTCACACGAGTCAACATGTTTGACTTTCCCTTTTATTTATTTTACCACGCTCCTCTAATTTGTCTTTTTAAGTTTATATGACGTCAGTGCTGCTAATTACCTAAAGTGCTAATTACCTAAAAATTATGGGTGGTAATGCTCGGATTTCCAATGATATAATTTAAATGCATTCAAAAATTTGTACAATTTTATGTAGATAGTGTATTTACGTCTTATAGGTATTTTGAAATCCTAATTATTGAAGAAATTTTAAGGATAGTGTTTCTACCTTATACACATTTGTGTAATTTTAAGGATAAAGATGGCCACATAATTGATTGTTTAGTATACTTTTCAAATGAAATTATAATGTTCACATAATTTAGAATTGTAGTTCTTACTTTTTATATATTTTTAAGTGGCCTTATTACATATTGCATATTAGAGTCAAAAACATGAACTAAGTGTGCACACTTTCCTCTTTTGTTATTTAGTTCCTCATTTAAATATTTATTTTAAGGATAGTGTTTCTACCTTATACACATTTGTGTAATTTTAAGGATAAAGATGGCCACATAATTGATTGTTTAGTATACTTTTCAAATGAAATTATAATGTTCACATAATTTAGAATTGTAGTTCTTACTTTTTATATATTTTTAAGTGGCCTTATTACATATTGCATATTAGAGTCAAAAACATGAACTAAGTGTGCACACTTTCCTCTTTTGTTATTTAGTTCCTCATTTAAATATTTGTCTTATCTGAGCGTATTTCTTTTTAAAGTCTCCCCTAATTGTTCATCATTTATTACTGGTGTATGTTATGAATAACTTACATTTGATCTTAAAAGTTTATTTTTCGTTATGTATATCACAATTTTAATTAGACATTAATTTATTGATGTAGCGATGAATTTTTATGTCATTCTATAAATACATGGTACATGAGTTAGAGCTACTTGAACTCTTTTCGATATGAGGTTGCTAATCAAATTCTTAAGCTTGTTCCAAATATGGAGGTGGTTATAGGTATTCATCTAAATCTCAACATTAATATTTCATCAATTTCTTTGACTTAAATTTTGATTGATGTTAAATGGATAACTTTTAAACAATCCTTGGTAATCCTTGCGAGATATCAACATTACCGAATGTCATAATGGATATATCTCAATTTGGAAAAAAAGATGTCATAGGTAAAACATATATGGAAAATTATCACAATGGTACCCTAAGAATCATTTTTCACAAATAAGCTTTTATATTTTATCTACAACTATCGATCTATTTTCTTTTCAGGAAATTTATTACAATGCTACTCAATAGGATTATTTATGAAAATTTTGTTCATTCTTTGAGGCACGCAAATGCTTTCGCGGCACGCAAATGTTGTCAATGTGCATATTATTATAATTGCTTCATATGGTGATGTCTCTCATTAATTGGTTGCCCAAAAACAATATTGAAGCAACATAGGTTTAGTTTGTGATATTCTGTTTTGTGTATGTAAATCACTTACTATATACCGGTCATTCTTGGATGTATCTTGTATTTACATGTAAACTTTTGTAGTAAGAATGTTATCATGGCTCAATTATTCATTATTTCATTTATTTCCTAGTGGAATATTGTAGATACTATGTGGTCAGTGTCATTTTTATGCTAATATTTAAATACAAAATTAAAATCATGTTTACAATATGAATATCACATTAGGCTATAGTAGAAAATAATTGAATGACATATACAACATGTGAGCTACTTGCATAAGATATCGATTAAAAGACCGGTTTCATTTGGAACATACTAGCCAATTTATTTCAATAAGTGAACGCAGCTTGATGGGACAGCCAACTATAGAGTTGGAAACATTACTCATCATTCTTTTTATATTATTTAGGTTATCTTTTATATATACTGGAGGTACCTTAAATGAATTTTCACATATATAAGGTATTATTTTTACCTAAAAGAGATTATAATTTTTTTTATATTTCTCTTTAAATTTCCAATCATGGTATTGTTTCTACCTAAAAGAGATTATAATTTTTATATATTTCTCTTTCGAAGTTCCAATCATTAAACATTTGATAAATAAGGGAACATCTATTGACATGTAACACCTCAGTTCCACATGGAAGAGTGTGGAGATTTGATTTTAGTTGAGTTTATAAGCATAAGCACCTCTGGACTCTTGCCATTGTGGGATAGTACCACCAGCCTTCGTGTCTCCACCTCTGGTAACATGACGAATCAAGCTTTCATCAAGTATTGGGTTTTATCATATATCATTCCTCTCCAATGTAATTAATAATTCATACAATGTTTGTGGTTGTGGTTGCTTTTGTTGTGAGTACTCATTTTGCTCAAACAGTTTTAATCATATGACTTTATGCATATTCTTTCTTTATTCAACTCATTTTTATAATTGACCTTTTCGTTACATATTAAGACAAGATATTAATCTTATGTAGTCTATTTTGAATGTCATAAAGGACCGAATTGAATTTGAGAGAAAGATATGTGAGGTAAAACGTTGATAGAAAAATATCACAATGGCATTCTCTTGCCCCATTCACCCAAAATAAGCTTCTTTTCTTATTTAATATGGTAGCCTTTGCTTTTTCCACCGGTAAATTGAGCTCAGGACTCGTCATTGGGATTCTTTATTCGAAATCTTGCCATTCTTTAAGGCATATACCAATGCAATCTGCAAATTAATGTTTTTGTCTCAGATGAGGAAGATCTGTGAGCTTGGAAAGGTTGTGTGAATCTCATATTAGGCAACTTAATTTGAAGGTTAATATTTTACTTTATTTACCTAAATAGGTGTTGTTTCCAGCTCAGATGTTTCTTTTCTTTCCTTTCATTGTGTTCTTTTATTTATATGGTATGGCGTCCGGTCAAAAATAAAGAAAAAAAATATGACACAATTCAAATTAAGCTCATTTGTACTTCTCATGAATCATCTCTATATAATATAATCAATAATGTAGTCATTTGTCTCTAGACTTATGTGTGAAATCATGGATAAATATGTGCAACACTGCTAAACGAACATATCAATACTTTATAATATTTTTAAAGCAATTGTGAGCTACAATACATCATAATAAAAGTTATTTGTGGGATATAAATTTAATACATTCTCGATTGTACTTCCTTTGTGTTCCTCTTGAAAGGTATAAAAATCCTGGTACTACAAGACAATATAATATTGTGTAATCTTGATTATTTTTAAATCATTATGGCATACTATATTACTAGCTACCTAATATGATATAAGGTTTGTTTACACACACACACACATATGCACATATTCATATACATACATACATACATATATATATATATATATATATATATATATATATATATATATATATCAAAAGGTATTAGAGAACTATTTAAATTAGAAATACTTATAAGTATTTTAATTTAAATGATTTTTATTTGTTATTTTGTTATCTATATGGAAATATGGTGACTCTAAAGACTATTGGTACCCATATTTTAGATATACATTGAAATTAGAATAGTTACATGTGTTGATTCATTATTAAATTACTTAATAATCATTGATATAAGTAGGATACATAATCAAAATACCCGATCACAACTTGATAGCTTGGGACACAACTTAGTAGCCTTGATTTTTAACTATTATTAGGTGCACATACTTTCTTAGGGCCTAACACCCTGTCTAGCCCAGTAAACTATAATATATATGCCTTCAAACCCTAATAGTCATCCATTATACCATTTCTGTTGTAAATATCTCCCACAAAACTAGATAGAGTCGCCCATCCAGATCTCTCCTTTTATACTGTCCTTCCCTATCATTTCTTTTCTTGGGGGTTGTGAATATTGTTCATATGTTAGAATGCCAGGTATATCCTTGTAAATTATCATTTCTACCCACAAACCTATGCATAATCTCTCATCTCTATGATTAGTTTTAGATTAGGGTCATTTTTTGTTTATTTAGGACTTTTATGATGTTTACATATTAAAACTATGTTGGTGAATGTTGATTTAGTCATTATAATTATAAATTGATGATTAATCATGGAATATAATTATATTAATTTCAAGCAATTTTCCAGGAATTGAAGTTTGCTGAACAATGAAGAAAATACTTCAAAACTAGGGGTAAGAATGTCAGATTATTGAATTATAGTACAATCTTGAAAAATTAATTTTTTCATGTACTTTTTTGCTAATACTATTTGGTTATTTCAGGGTTTTTTTTTGTGTATACAATTGTTTACCAAGTACAGTGAAGCCAGAAGTACCCACTATAACATAAAAAACACAGGCAAAAAGTTCTGCTCTCCTGCTGCCAAGAAGGCCGATGCTGTTGACGTGGAGGCGTGAGAGTCGTTGGATGTGATATGTTCTGCTAGTTTTTACTGTTTTAGTTTAATGTGGTTAATGGGATGCAGGTCTAGGCTGTAATAGTCTAGTCGTAAAAGTTCAGTATTTTGGGTGCTTAGATGGATGGTTAAATTTGAACTTGATAGACAGCTGGGTGGTTTGTGCTTTTGCTATAAATTTTAACAGACTTAGGTACTTTCATCTTTACTCTTAACGTCAGTCTTATACTATATTTGCTTTATTATTGTTCCATGCAATTTCTTGAAACTTATTGGGCTTGTGAAATGGTACGCCGGGAAGGATTTTGATTGTCTTATGTGCAGGTGGTGGTGTAACTGAAGCAACCCAGGTCAAATCCCGAGTTTTTTTCCGAAAATCGGGTCAAGTCCCGAAATCCGAATCCGAAAATAAGCCAAATATACTGGCCCAATTGCAGCAACTTGGGTAATCCACAAGCCCACCACAGGCCCCCAAAAGATCATGATTTGTTGGTGCAATTGGTAGTAGTACTTATGCTTATAAACTGAACTAAAGTCTCCACACTCCTCGATGTGGGACTGGGGTGTTACAAACTCCCCCACTTAAATTCCTGACGTCCTCGTCAGGCCGAAACGGATAGCCCATAGGCCCAGATCGAACCTCTCTAACCATTGTGGGATAATACCGGCTGGCTTCGTGTCCCCGCCTCCGGATCTCTGTCCATTGCGGGATAATACCACCAGCCTTCGTGTCCCCACCTCCGGCAACTTGACGAATCAAGCTTTCGAGAACCTCGCTCTGATACCATATGTGACAACCCGAGTCAAATCCCGAGTCTTTTTCGAAAATCGGGTCAAGTCCCGAACTCCGAATCCGAAAATAAGCCAAATATATTGGCCCAACTGCAACAACTTGGGTAATCCACAAGCCCACCACAGGCCCCCAAAAGATCATGATTTGTTGGTGCAATTGGTAGTAGTACTTATGCTTATAAACTGAACTAAAGTCTCCACACTCCTCGATGTGGGACTGGGGTGTTACAGTAACAACCCTCGCCCTCCGGACTTGACTTTGGTTTAAAACTAGCGTTGCTCGTGAGAGTATGCTAATGCGTGTGGGACTGTGGGAGTAGGGGTAATTTTGAGGATAGATTTGTATATTGCTTGAGTGTTTAAATGGGATTATTTGTATATTGCATGAGTTTTTAATCTGTGCTTGGAACAGAATTTGGATGATCATGGAAAGGGTTAATAGGCTAAATCATAATCAAACTGACCTCTAAGTTGCAATTTCATAACTGAACTCAAAAAGTTTGCAATCGACTAATTAAACTAATATTTATTTTAATTTACACGAGTCAACATGTTTAACTTTCCCTTTTATTTATTTTACCAGGCTCCTGTAATTTGTCTTTTTAAGTTTATATGGTTGGTGCTCCTAATTACCTAAACATTATGGGTGGCAATGCTCGGATTTACAATGATATAATTTAAATTCATTTAAAGAATTTGTATAATTTTATGTAGATAGCATATTTACGTCCTTTAGGTAATTTGAAATCATAATTATTGAAGAAATTTTAGACTGTTATTTATAACTTAGTGTTTCTACCTTATAAATATTAGTGTAATTGTAAGGATAGTGTTTCTACCTTATACACATTAGTGTAATTTTAAGAATAAAGATGGCCACATAATTGATTGTTTAGTATACTTTTCAAATGAAATATAATGTTCACATAAATTTAGAATTATAGTTCTTACTTTTTATATATTATTAAGTGGCCTACTTGAACTCTTTTGGATACGAGGCTGCTAATCAAATTCTTAAGCTTGTTCCAAATATGGAGGTGGTTATAGGTATTCATCTAAATCTCAACATTAATATTTCATCAATTTCTTTGACTTAAATTTTGTTTGATGTTAAATGTAGAACTTTTAAACAATCCTTGCTAATCCTTTGGAGATATCTACATATACCGAATGTCATAATGGACATATCTCAATTTCGAAAAAAGATGTCATAGGTAAAACATTTATGGAAAATTATCACAATGGTACCCTAATGATCGTTTTTCACAAATAAGCTTTTATATGTTATTTACTACTATCGATCTATTTTCTTCCCAGGAAATTTATTACAATGCTACTCAATAGGATTACTTATGAGAATTTTGTTCATTCTTTAAGGCACACAAATGCTTTTGCGGCACGCAAATATTATCAATGTGCAATTGTGCATATTATTATAATTGCTTCATATGATGATGTCTCATTAATTGGTTGCCCAAAAACAATATTGAAGCAACATAGGTTTAATTTGTGATATTCTGTTTTGTGTATGTAAATCACTTAGTATATACCGGTCATTCTTGGATGTATCTTTTATTTACATGTAAACTTTTGGAGTAAGAATGTTATCATGGATCAATTATTCATTATTTCATTTATTTCCTAGTGGAATATTGTAGATACTATGTGGTCAGTGTCATTTTTATGCTAATATTTAAATGCAAATTTAAAATCATGTGTACATTATGAATATCACATTAGGCTATAGTGGAAAATAATTGAATGACATATACAACATGTGAGCTACTTGCATAAGATAGCTATCAAAGACGGGTTTTATTTGGAACATACTAGCCGATTTATTTCAATAAGTGAATGCAACTTGATGGGACAATTAACTATAGAGTTCGGAACATTATTAAGCTAGAGACGTGATCTTAAAATAAGTATATTACCTTTTGCATTAGTTATAATTTTGACTTTTTAAGTCCTCGATGTGAAATTTTTAACAAGATTTGTTATTCTAGTAAGTTGGATGATTAAATGTGTTATACTCATTATTCAATTTATATTAGGTTAATTGAGTACATTACTAAATTAGTAAATTGAGGTCAGAACTCTGTCATTGGGATTCTTTATTCAAAATCTTGCCATTCTTTGAAGCATATACCAATGTAATCTGCAAATTAATGTTTTTGTCTCAGATGAGGAAGATCTGTGAGCTTGGAAAGGTTGTGTGAAATCTAAGCTTAGGCAACTTACTTTGAAGGTTAATATTTTACTTTATACCAAGGTTGTGTGAACATTAATTTGAACCCTAGTTACAAATGTGTTGAATGCACGATTTATCTATTCGTTATTTTTAAAAATTGTGATGTTTATTCAAGAATTTTTCAGCATAGATAATTTCTATAACTAAGGATTAATACGATAGAAGAATAAAAAAATTCAAAAAAAAAGTTTGTAAGTTTGTAACTTTAAAAAGTTTTTATTTGATACTATCTCTATACATACATACATACATACATACATACATACATACTCACACACACATATATATATATATATATATATATATATATATATATATATATATATATATATATGGTCTTACTCAAATGAGAACCACTCTTATGATGAGATATGAGATCTGATCCCAGCCACTCATTTAAATACATTATATTCATCTCTCACCATTCATTTAATATTTTAATATTTCACCGTATTCCAATTAACTGCCTATCACCTTCAACCACCGCTGACCACCACCACCACCTCCGGCGAACACCAGAAAATCACTACCGGCAAACATTAAATCACCACCGAAAAGATAAAAATCACCACCAGAAAGCTAAAAATCACCGCCAGAAAATCAAAAATCAACCCCTGAAAATTAAAATCACCACACCTCCACCATCTACAAACCACCACCACCACCCAAAAAATCCGAAAAATCACCAACTACAAAACAAAATCACCGTCGGAAAATCAAAAAACACCATCAAAAAACGAAAATCACCAAATCCAACCAATCTTTTCAATGACTAGTTATGGTGACAAGCATTAACCAACATAAACGATTTGCTCTAGATCTGAGCGCACAAAAACAGAAGCACGAATCTGGTGTTCGTACCGAACGCGGCGACGACATCGGGGCCATATCGAGAGGACGTTGGCGGCGAAGAGATAAGACGGAGTTGATCAGGTGGTCGGTGGCGGCGATTCATCGCTGGACCAGAGTGATTCAAGTGTGTATCAGAGGTCTCGCCGGGGCGAGCAAGCAACAGCAGCCACAGGGGGAGGTGGGAAAGTGATGAAGAGCGAGAGAGGGATGAAATGAGGAAGGGAGAGAGATGAACAGATTTGGGGTTCGGCAGTGACGCAAGTGGGTGGTGGGTGGAGAGGTGGGTGGGGTGGGAGGTAAATGAAAAACATAAATTATAAAAATAAATGTTTAAATGTGTGGTTGTGATTTAATTTGGGGATAAAGATGTGTGATTGAAATTAGATCTCATATTTCACATTAGTTGGGTTCTCATTTGAGCAAGAGCATATATATATATATATATATATATATATATATATATATATATATATATATATATATATATATATATCAAAAGCTATTAGAGAACTATTTAAATTAGAATACTTATATGTATTTTAATTTAAATAATTTTTGTTATTTTGTTATCTATATGAAAATATGGCGACTTTAAAAAGTATTGGTACACAAATTTTAGATATACATTGAAATTAAAATAGTTACATGTGTTAATTTATTATTAAATTACTTAGTCATATATCATTGATTTATACAAGTATGATACATAATCAAAATACCCCCGTCACAACTTGCCAGCTTGGGACACAACTTCATAGCTAGCCTTGATTTTGAATTATTATTAGGTGCCCATAGTTTCTTAGGGCCCAACACCCTGTAGAGCCCAATAAACTATAATATTTAGTTCTTCAAACCCTAATAGTCATCCATTGTGCCATTTCTCTTGTAAATATCTCCCACAAAACTAGATCTAGCCGCCCATCCAGGTCTCTCCATCTGTACTGTCCTTCCCTATCCTTTCTTTTCTCGGGGGTTGTGAATATTGTTCATATGTTAGAATACCAGGTATATCCTTGTAAATTATCATTTCAAAATCTCTCATCTCTATGATTGATTTTAGATTAGGGTCGTTTTTTGTTTGTGATGTTTAAATATAAACACTATGTTGGTGAATGTTGATTTAGTCATTACAATTATAAATTGATAATTAATCATGAAATATAATCATATTAATTTCAAGCAATTTTCCAGGAATTGAAGTTTGCTAAACAATGAAGAAAATGCTTCAAAAATAGGGGTAAGAATGTCAGATTATTGAATTATACTAAAATCTTAAAAAATAAAATTTTTCACTGTACTTTTATGCTATATACTGTTTGGTTATTTCAGGGATTTTTATGGGAACAAGTTCTGCTCTCCTGCTGCCAAGAAGGCCGATGCTGTTGACGTGGAGGCGTGAGAGTCGTTGGATGTGATCTGTTCTGCTAGTTTATACTGTTTTAGTTTAATGTGGTTAATGGGATGCAGGTCTAGGCTGTAGTAGTCTAGTCGTAAAAGTTCAGTATTTTGGGTGTTTAGATGGATGGTTAAATTTGAACTTGATAGACAGCTGGGTGGTTTGTGCTTTTGCTATAAATTTTAACAGACTTAGGTACTTTCATCTTTATTCTTACTGTCAGTCTTATACTATATTTGCTATAAATTGTTTGAAGCCTATTGGGCTTGTGAAATGGTACGCCATGAAGGATTTTGATTGTCAAGTTTCACCCAGGACCATATTTGAAAAAGGCCCGGGTGATCATTTTGGGTGCACCTTTAATGTGTATTAATGATCAAGCATATAACAAATAAATATTAATTCTGTGCGTATATATATACCTACATGAACACATTCAATATTCGACAGAAATTGACATTGATTTTCCTAAAAATGCGACTGTGGAATATCGTGTCACTGTGCTACTGAGAGTAACATCTAAGATTTTAATGACAGAAGAAAATCTTCAAGCTCCTTATATATTTCTTGCAGTGGAATCCTGGGGGATTCATCGGTGATGCTGCATATTCATGTGATGGTCAGTCCATATATGCCTGCTTTCTTAACACGCAGATTGTTTTCATGGACTCGGCATCATTTTCCATAAACTTTGTTATCAACCCGACTGCATATTTACTTTTAAGCAATACCACCCTCTTGACGGGAAGTTGCCTTCTATATTATATCTACAGCCTACAAAACACAATCAGTTTGCTCTCGGGCTTAGTGATGGTGGCGTACTTGTCAAAGAATTTGAGGCTGAGGATATTGGAAATGGCTATGTTGCATGCCTTAGCTTGAGACCAGCAACATATGAAAACTTGATATGAGCTTTTGTGGTAATCAGAGCCCGGTGTCTCTTAAAATCTAAATGTTTTAGCACATACATGTAAAGATTGGATTAGTGCAAGGTTTTAAAGATGTTTTTTTTTGCTTGACCATGTTAACTGATAAATTTTCAATGAGAATATATATATATAGAGTTGGGCTCCTTAAAAAACCCACATTTATTAGAGTCCTTGGAGTCCCCACTAATCACCATTAGATCATATTTTAATCCTACGGTTCATAGAGAAGATGGGGTTATTATTTTTTTAAAACAAAAATTGTATGATTTTCCAAAACAAGCGTCTTATCTCCACTGCTAATAACAAGGAGGGTTGCTGGGCAGTTATAATTTTCAAATTAATTGTGATAGCTGATATCGTGCAACTTATTTGATCTTGCAACACAGAGATCTTCTCGACATTATACAGGAGAACAGTTTCGCTAGATGATACTAGGGTTTAACTTCTATTTGGCAAAGAAATTACTCGAGCAGGACATCATCAGTAATGAGCGAAGGCATGCCATCATCTTGAATTGCCGGATAAAATCCTTTTTTGTGTGTGTATGTGATGTCTACAGTTATCTCTTAATTTGAATTAGAACTGGAAAATGGAAGTTATGGATGCAGGATATTTGGGACATATTGTACTGCACATCTGTGATTGAGAATTTTTTGCATAAATTACTACAGGATAAGCATTTATTAAAAATAAACCACATTAGAGGCTAATATGCATAGTGTAGTGTGCAATGATTCCTGAGTGCGGGACATTTTTTGAGTGAGAAAAAGGACATTTGGGATTGTGAATATTTTTCATAAATAACTGCAGGACAAGCTCTGTGATTGAGAATATAGGGTACATTTGATCAGTATGCAAAAAAGAAATGTGTTGCAAGAATGTGAATACAATAACTATAGATGTAAAATATATTTCCATCTTTCTCGTCGTTTGCCATACTATGTTATGCATACAATTCTTATGTTGTTGGTTTCTGCAAAAACCAAAAAAAAAAACAAAGAAGAACGGAGTGACATTACAAGTGCAGAACATCCATAATGAATATTGTATCTCCACAAACAATGTAACTGCTCCTTAATTACGTTGAAGATGTGTATACCGGGTCAAACACACACAACACATGCTCATTTCAACATTAATATTAAAATAAAATTCAAAATAAAAGATAGCCTTTGGATGAAGATGAAATGTATGGTCAAGATTGAGACTCCGGGAACTCCAAAAGACATGGGACTCCATATAACTTTCTTATATATATATATATATATATATATATATATATATATATATATATATATATATATATATATATGGGAAGGTTCAAAAGAGACGGAGTCTCTACGAAGCATCTGACCATTAATTCTCTTTAAATCCTATGGCCAAGATTATATACATATTAGTCTGTATTTATGCTAATTAGTACTAGAAGGGTAGTATATGTAAACTAGAGATATAAATTATGTATACATACAACACATTAATTCAATTGATTTATTTCCATGTACAAAAGGATTGCATTAAATACTGTGTACACATTTAATGCTAGACTTTATATTTTTCCATATTCAACTTGTTTCAATAAATTGATTATACAAATTCTAGTTATATCGATTAAATTGCACAATATTTTATTTTATTAGTTTCCATATATACCTCTTAATTAATGACTTATTCTGAATCTTCACAACCAAATTCAGCTACATAATAATTGACAATCAAATTTTGAGCCACCGTTTAAAATTCTACTATATTTCAAGGACTTCTCATAAATTTATTAATTTAGACCTAGTAGTATTTCATTTTAGATCAACTACCCGATTATCGAACTACCCGATTTTGGAACAACTACTCACTCGATTTTGGAGATTCCACAACGTGTACGTGAAAAGTGATAAGAATAATTATATTTTAATATTAAAATTAAAATTTTAAAATTACAACAATATCAATAAAGTTCTACTTATAATATCCGCAAAATTTTTTGTATTTATTACTATTATGATTTAAAGAAGAACATGTCATTCTTTCGTTATCGTTATAGTATATTTTACCTACTGGCCATTTGTTAAATCTGAACCGTTATATCTGGATGAGTTGAATTTCTGAATGATTGATTAATCTGAATGAGAATGAATGCTTTTGTTTGTCTTTTTTTTCTAATTTATAATTTGAATGACTAGTTTATAGCATAAATTATTATTAAATATATTATTTTATTAAATAATTGTTACTATTATGTATTTTATATTTTTTAAATAATTTTAAAATATAATATAATATGATTGTTGAAAATTTTGAATGTATTTTTATTTTTAAAATTTATATTATAAAATTAATTTATTATAATATTGATGGGAAAATAAAACTTACATCGTATAATGAAATTTTCTTAAATATTGTATCAAATGTTGCTATCAACTTGAAATTTAATGACCATAATTGAAATCGATAATGAAATTACAAAATCTCCCTATATTCAACTATTATATTTTAATATAGATGTCATACTAAATAATTAATATTATTATACAGATAAATTTTAGCTGGATAATATTTAAAAATAAACTATTTTTTTGTCACCCATATACTTGTGCCTGGTAGATTTATTTATTTTAAAATTTAATATTTTTCATTTTAAATATTTCATTTTAAATTATAAATATTAAATATTTTTGATAATTGGGCTCACTAACATATAATTTTAAAAATAAGTATTCTTAAATGTCAAAATTTTCAATATTTCAAATTTATAGAACAATTATATATAAATATATAAAATAGTTTGAAGAGATTAGATATATTACTATTATTAAATGATGAACAAGTTAGTTCATCTGGACGATTGAGAGGAAAAAGTTAGCATCTGTCGTAGGTTTTCAGTGTCGTCCAGTTCAAATCAAAAACTATCAAACGTGCTTAACATGAAAAATTTGTGAACGAGACCTGCAGGGACCCTCTCATTCACTTAATATTTCAAACTTATATCGTTTTAATATTAAATTACTAACTTATTTTCACAAGATTCTTCAAGGTGTTCCGTAAACACATGATAATAATTTCACGATCAAATAGATCAAATATCTTGTTTTATCGAGATGACAATATGTAAATATTTTAAATTATTTCAATAATATTTATACTAATCAATGAGTTCTTCACCGATGTAACATATGTTATTGAATAATTTATATTTTCAGATTTATTTTTTCTACTGGTTTTATAGATATTCTTTAACATGTTACTTACACATACGATAAAAATTGTACTTTTGGGTTTTATTTAATTTTAGATGATAAATTTTTAAAAAATAAATTATTTCATTTAGTGTCTTGCGTGCCAAGTGTACGATATCTTTATAAGTTATTTACATACTAATTTTTAATTTTTAGATATTAATTTAATATGTTCTTTTGTTGAGATTCTTTAAGATGTTACGTAGCTACATAAGTAAAATACATGGTTCTGTTTTTTTAAAATTTACTAAAAAAATTTATTATTTTGATTAATATGGAGATTTAATAAGAAGTTCTCAAATACTAAAGTTCTAATGAAAAATCTACAACATATTTTTTGCTAGTAAACATTTATAAGGGAGATTCTATAACGTGTTCATGAAGGTGATAAGAATAATTACATATTAATATTTTTAAAAAAATTAAAATTACGAAAATATCAACAAAGTTTTATTGGTAAAATCTGCTATTAATGATTTAGTGTTTTAATTTATATGAAGATTCCATAACGTGTTCATGACAGTGAAAATAATAAATACATTTCAATATTAAAAATAAAAATTAAATTATAATGATATCAATGAGTTTCTA
This sequence comes from Daucus carota subsp. sativus, assembly GCF_001625215.2. NCBI lineage: Eukaryota > Viridiplantae > Streptophyta > Magnoliopsida > Apiales > Apiaceae > Daucus > Daucus carota. The sequence continues at coordinate 30,848,112 of NC_030381.2, forward strand.
TTTGTAATATCCGCAAAATCTCTTGAATTTAATACTATATTTTACTACTATTTTATACTTTTTTGTTATATTAAATTTATCTTAATCTCACAAGTTTCTTTAAGGTGTTCCTTAAACACATGATAAAATTTCATGATTAAATTTTCGTATTTATTTTTAATAAACAGGAAGTTGGTTGAAAGGTGGTAAGATATTATCTGGAGATTTTTAAGTGTTCGTGAAGGGAGTGTAAATAACTACAAATATATATATATATATAATAATTTTGCTTTCAAAAAAATATATATAAGATAACTTTAAAATTAAAAGATTAAGGTAATATTGAACAAAAATCTTAGCGAAAGATTTTAGAACACTTAAGAGAGTCTAAAATAAAACCAGCAAAATCTATAAAAAAAATTAGAATAGAACATTAAGTAGAATTTTAAATTTATATGACATTAAAATATAAAAAAATTCAAATGTTTTACAAGAGAGAAAATTAATGAATCTTTCTTTAAATACCTTAAAGAATCTTTCTGTTTACATAAAAATAGATTGATTTCAATAAATCAGATTCTATGTTAGAGGAAACTACTATATATAAAATACAAGATTCTTGTAGGTGATGAAAGAATCGATTTCAAATCTTCTATTAGACATGATATTACAACTATAAATTGTCATTTGATAAGAATAAATTCTTTTCAAAATTGAAAAGATTTCACAATCCCTAAAGATCACAAAATTAGACAAGTTAGAATACAAAATGCAAACCCTTAATTATACTATAAAATTACAACAATGCCATTAAAACATGTATTTGTTAGTGTATTAAAATACTAATGATCAATGGTCTAGGATAAGGAGTCTCTATGGAACTCAACCCACACACACATATATATATATATATATATATATATATATATATATATATATATAAGAAAGTTCTATGGAGACTGGATTATTTGGAGACTGTAGAGACTTAATCCTGGCCATCCAATCATTAAACATCCAACGGCTGCATATATTTTGTCCTGCACGTTTGTTTTCTCTCCCTATCATGTCCAGCACTTCTAAATCGATGAACAACAAGCAGTATTTCTAAATCTTGCATAACATAAAATAATAATTCCATAATATTGGTGTTCAATCACCGAAATCCTAACAAATAAAAATAATAATTGCATACAAAACAAAGATGTGGTAGGACACTGCTATGATTGGCACTGAACTCATTGTCATTGTCCTGCAACGAATTGAATTTGTTGCAAGACAAAATAACACTTAGATATATCACAAATATGCGGGACAAATTATTAATATTACATTACTAGAAATGCAGGACAAGAATAGTGTAAATTACAAACATAGTTTTGAATTAAAATTAAAAACAAGAAATGCAGGACAAGAATATTAATAATACATTACTAGAAATGCAGGATAAGAATAGTGTAAATTATTAATATTACAAAACTAGAAATGCAGGACAAGAAATGCAGGACAAAGAATATTTAATCATGTCCATTAATTGCCATATTATTTAACGGTAGATCATGTAGTCTCTAATGACTCCAAAATTTTTGGTCTCCATTGAGCCCAACTCCATATATATATATATATATATAAGTTCTATGGAGTACAAAAAAAATTGGAGTATTGGAGTACAAAGTTTGATAAAATGTAATCTAGTCATCTAAATTTCAATTTTTTTTGTCCAATAATATTTGTAAATATTTGACAACCTGCACATTATGTTCTGCAACATAAACATCGTGATCAAATGGTAGAATAATTACTTTTATAAATCATAGGACTCTATGTTCTGCAATATAACTAATAAGCAGAACAATAATCTTAATACTTGTTAAAGTTGAAATATATTAATGATTAATTGACAATTATGTGCAAGACAACTTATAAATGATAGATTATATCAAAATTTGGATAATCAAAGATATTATATAGGATCAAACTAAAAAATTATGATTTGTACTCCAATACTCCAATGTTTTTATGTACTCCATATAACTTAACTCAATATATATATATATATATATATATATATTGCACAATTTGAATTGATAATTGTCAACACATTATGAAAATAATAAAAGAAACTCAATATTTTGGCATATACAATATTTTATTTATAAAACCGGTAATTAGGGTTAGTATCCAACTCATTCAAATAAAGCACATGCCATCTATCACCTTGAGAGGTCCAAGGTACACACACCCCTGTAAACGTACTAAAATCACCAACACTTAATAGGCCTCTAGATGGATCATATCTCCGATCCCATCCGAGTCTATTTTAAATGGACATGGATTTATTTCAAAACAATCCTATCCAACAACAATAATCTAATTATTTAATGGACCATATATGGATTTAGGTCAATCCGATCCCTCTATGATTGAACCCCATCATTTTATGCACATATAAAAGAATATTAATATAATATATAATACTTATATACTAAATATGCTTCTTCGATCCTAGTTTTGTATGTCTTTTATAAAAATCAAACATTTCGAAAAAATGATACTGAAATATTTATAATTCTATTTTAAAATAATAATTTTGTTTCAACTTAACTTAGTCAAACTAATAATTTCATTCAACAATTACATAAATTAAATATCTAATAAACTTTTTGATATATTGTTCAAACGAATATTTGATCTACTTAAAATGTAGTTTTGAGATAAAGTTTTATATATTGTTAAAATTTGAACAATTTAAATTTGAAAATATGTTCAATAGTGGCATATAGTTTTTTTGAGTGAGGTAAATAATTGCCTTCACTCCTTTAGTTATAGCACTGTGTAAAATTATGTTTGTATAGGTGATAGTAATCATATATTTTCTTATAGTTTGTATCTTGAATGGAATTTTCATTAGTAGAATTATTATGATATAATTACTTTTTTGATCTTATATATTCAATAACAAGTATACAATTATATGATCGATATTTTCAATAATTTTGACCAAATTTACCTCCTAAATCGTTGGCTAGAGACCGTCCAATATAATTTTATAGCAGAATGTTTTAATTGATTATATATGGGAAAAAAATGAACACTTCTAAAATTATATATTGTTTTGAATACAATGATTAGTGTAATTTTATTTTGAATAAATCATCTTAATAACTTGTAATATGTAATTTTAATTTCCTGGTCGTTATTGATGTTAATGTATTTGGTGTCATTTTTGTATCTTATGAGTTCTCGGTGTTGATATGAGCTTATTGTTATTGATCTAAATGTATTTGATCTCATTTTTTTTATAGATTATGTATTGGATGTGAGCTTCTCTATTATTTAATTTACACGAGTCAATATGGTGCACCCAAGATTGTAGGTGGCAATGATCTAATGATATTATTTAAATTCATTCAAAGAATTTGTACAATCTTAGTTAGGTAGATTATTTAGGTCGGGTATATAGGAAATTTTTTAGGCTACATAAGGTTTTTACCTTATAAACATTAGTGTAACTTTAAGGAAAGTGTTTCTATCTTATAGATATTAGTGTAATTTTTAAAATAAGAAAGGCCACATATATAATTGATTGTTTAGTGTGATTTACAACAAAATATATTGTTCACGTAAATGTAGAATCATAGGATCTTACATTTTAATATTTTTAAGTGGCCTTATTCCATGTCCACTATTAGTGTTGTAAAAAAGCGCGAATCGGATTTTGTCGGTGAAGGCACCGTCCAGCAATTAATCGGATAATTGGGGATTAATCGGAGTGATTAATCTGATCATTAATCGTAACCAATTTAATATTATTTTTAAAATTATATATTAATATAATTATATACTATAAATTTATAGTCTTATAAAATTAAAAGTTTAATGATTTTTCATAACATAAAACATGTCTTTATATACATATACAAGTTCAGTTATCTCATATATAAGCTTGAATTTGAATGAATCTGCGAAGTAAAATATTGCTGATTTTTGTAATTAGAGTCGGGGGCTAATATCGAAAGAGTGAAAGGTAATAAAAACAACTTTAACTTTTGTTATTTGTCATTTCCATGCCTTTTATTTTATTAGAAATTGAATTTTAAATTTTTAAAAAAATTACTTTTTATTTTAAATTTTTTTAAATTCACCGATTTTGACCGTCTTTTTCCGATTAATCCCGTCTTTTGACCGATTAATCCTGTTTTTGACCGATTTTAAGAAAAAACGATTTTTCCACCGATTAACACTTAATCGAGACGGTGGCCGACCGAACAGCGATTAATCGGCGATTAACCCCGATTAATCGCCGACTTTTAGAACACTGTCTACTATATGTATTATAAAGGTTTTTTTTTTTTTTGACAGTACTATATATGTATTATAAAGGTTATTTAATCTTGAGGAAATTCATTCAGTTTAAAAAGCCTATCTGAACCTTTTCAACACTACACTGCTTGACGTAATACCAAAGCAGAACTTTTTATTTAAAATAACTGCTTTATCCTTCAGGAGCTGATAATTCGGACCTGGTTCCTAACCTTGGCAATGATCATTTCACTGATCAGATCATGCTCGACTCCTTCAGTGTTCACTTTCATTGGTTGTTCCTCACAAAAGTTTTCTGAACTCAAGCTTTTATATATGGGTGATGGGTGACTACAGGAAATGGGTATCTTGGACTAGGCGGTCCATCACCCATATATAAAAGCTTGAGTTTAGAATACTTGTGTGAGGAACAAACAGTGAAATTGAGTCATTTAATGTATCGATAATAACTGGCTCTTCAAGAGGAATTTTAAAAGGATCTAGCCATGAAAAAAATTTGAATTGTTTATCTTCAATGTCAAATGACACTACTGCTTTGGAAATTCTATCTTCAATACCTGCAGAATCAGTAACCCAATGAAATGCCTATTCTAAAGGTCAGATGAAATAAGGAGCAGAGATACCAAAACGTATCACTGGATCATTGAAATGAGGGGCACTTGATCATGCTCATGACATGGAAGAGTTGTTAAATCATGTGCACTACGACAATTAGGATGTTGGACAAATGATCTTCCTATAATGACAACATATGAGAGCGATTTTTTTATGACCCTAAAATCCAAAAACGGAAGAACACTCCAGTTTTTTGTATTTCACTACATTCTGCATTTATGTTGAAACTTTGGAAACAGTAACCTGGGATATTGAATATGCAGGAAGGGCTGTTCAGTGATGTAATTTCCGACCCTTGCATAGTATATCTATTAACACTGCGTGACCTAATATCTGAAGCATTGTAGAAGAATAATAAATTATAACATCCGGTTAAAAGTATGAAAGGAAATATCTCCGTAATAGTTTTGAAAATGTTACCCGCAGTTTAACACTAACTAATGTTGCTTTTGTGAGCTTTGTCTACTTTACTTTGTAGGGCACACACTGTTCAGTTAAAGCAATGTGGCTTTCGGGAGCTTAATTTGCTCTAATTTAGTTTGTAGCACACACTATTCAGTAAAACCTAATGTGGCTTTTGGGAGGTTTGCTCTCTTTTGTATAGTAGGGCATACATCCTGTTGAGTAAAAACTAATGTAACATGTGATGGGAGCACAACAATTTTTTGAAGTTGATTATTATTAGGTACATTTTCTATCACTAACCACCACAACAATAATGTCTGCATTCCATATATATATTCGAAATGATATGTCTTGTCTTTACTTAAGGATCTTTTTTTTTGTGTTGAAATATAAGTATAAGATCCATAAAAGGGCCTCCCCTAGCACCTTAAGGTTTTAGATGGAATGGTTCTCTACATGGTATCAGAGCTCAGGTTTGTGGGAGGTCTCGGGTTTGAGCCCCTGCCACCCCCCAATATTCTCACAATTTAAAATGGACACGAAGGCAATTTATACCCCAAAGATGGGCGCCCGTGATCCACTCTTCAACCTAAATAATGGGATTTCGAGTGAGGGGGAGTTCGAGCCCCTGCCACACCCCAATATTCTCACAATTTATAGACACGAACTCTTCAACCCAAATAATGGGATTTCGAGTGAGGGGGAGTGTTGAAATATAAGTATAAGATCCATAAAGGCGCCTCCTCTAGCACCTTAAGGTTTTAGATGGAATGGTTCTCTACAGTAATCTATATACATATATAGTTGGTCATGTATTTTTCGGTCATGAAATTGATACTAAATTTTTTGATCTTTTTATCTTAAAAATATTTCTTTCCTTCTCTTTTATATTTCAAATACTTTGATTCACATGTGTATTGTTGATGTGATTTATCTCTCTTGTAATACTACCCATTTACAGTTTGTAAAACTAGTTATTACTATTCTATACTTCTACTACAATCGGACCATGGAAAAAAACTTTTCCCGGCCACCTGCTGCAACTTCAGTTATGTTCTATCCTGAGGAAAATAATATCGTTATCGTCGGCAGGGAGGATGACTCTATACTAATCTATGGTGTTCAGAAAGATATGGTCTTTATCTATATATACTGAAATCTAAGTGTTGTACATTAAAAAAGAATTATCATTTAGCTATTAAGTTCTTATTATCTATTTGGCATATATAGATGATTGCCCAGATAATGCTCATCAGAAGAGAGTGACTGGTCTTGCCTATTCTAGTGCATTGAATATCCTTTTATCGTCTGGATAAGATGCTCAGGGACATTTTTAAAGTGGAAGGCTAATAGAAGATATCAGATGCATCGGCACATTTCTGTCAAGTGTCACCAGGACCAAAGACATTTGTTGGTTGTACATGGAAGTTGTATAGGCACTCCTGAGATACCTAATCTCGAGCCCTGCAAGCAGGTATCTACAAATTATTTGCAGAGTTGACAATTAATTTATATGCTTTGTTGAATATCACAACATGCTTAATTCACCCACGCTTTATTAGACCTTATTTGAAAGAGGTCGGGGTGATCATTTTGGGTGCAACTATAATGTGTATTAATGATCAAGCACATAACAAATATATATTAATTGTGTGTCTACATATATACCTACATGAACACAATCATATTCGACAGAACTTGACATTGATTTTTTTAAAATAGCCCCTGGTTCAATATCATGTCGCTCTGCTATTGAGGGATCTAAGTTCTTCATGACAGAAGAAAATTCTTAAGCTCTTTAAATATTTCTTGCAGTAGATTCCCGGGGAATTGATCAGTGATGGTGCATACATATTCATGTGATGGCCAGTCCATATATGCCTGCTTTCTTAACAGGCACATTGTTTTCTTGGACTCAGCATCTTTGACCATAAAATTTTTTATCAATCCGCGTGCATATTACCTTCTAATTAAAGGTACGTGTTATGTTTAATTAAAATGTATCCTGAAAAAATGAGCTTATTAGCGATAACATCCTCTTGACTAGAAGCTGCATTCTGTATTATATCTACAGCCGGGTGATGTCTGCTTCTACTCTTGCGGCTAATCCTACAAAACACAATCAGTTTGCTCTCGGGGATAGTGATGGTGGCGTACTAGTTATAGAACTTGAGGAAGAGGATATTGGGGTTGGCATTGTAGCACGCCTTAGCTTGAGACCAGCAACAACTGAGAACTTGATATGAGCTTTTGTGATAATCAGAGCCCAGTGTCTCTTGAAATCTATATGTTTTGAAGTTTTTTTTTTGCTTGACTATGTTAAGTGATAAATGTTCAATGCAAATATACACCCAGTGCAAAATTTGAAATGAGAATTGTCAACAGAGTATGAAAATGAGAAAAGAAAGACAATATTTTGGCAGATACAATGTTTCACTTATACAACGTGTAATTTTCAATGCAAATATACATGTAGCTTCCCAATTTCAAAAGAGAATTATCAAAACAAATATGCAAATATACATGCTTGACTATGTTAATTGAATTTTTTTTTTAATTCAAATATACATGTAGAAGCAGAATATGAAATGAGAACTGTCAACATAGTATGAAATATGAAAATAATAAAAGAAATTCAATATTTTGGTATTCGGAGTGTCCGAAACGACACATTTTCGAGTATTGGATTTGGCATTATCGAAAATTCCGGACACTGTTACAATGTCCTAGTTAATTTTTGACATGGATACGGTGACGTACCGAATTTTAAAATAATTATTTATTTTCATTTGATAAATAAATAAATATATTTCATTATTTTTTAGTTGAAAATGTGCATTTGATTGATTTATAAAATTCAAAAATTAACAACTACTATAACAAATGTGTTAAACATTTTTCTTGCCAATATTCATGTAAAGAAAAAATTATGCACAGCAGAGTAAAACAAAGGGAAAAAGGGAAACAGCTGGATAATGAATGTGGACTTAAAAAAGTCCAGATACATTTGTAATATATAATACATCTCAATACATGTGTTCCTCCATCTTTTCATCCTTTTACTATCATCTTCTTCATTTCTCTCCACCTTTTCACCACTTCTCATCTTCTTCTTCCTCTTCCCCATCTTTCATAACATCGCTTCTTACACAATTCCTTCTATAATTCTCAACGATCTTTGATTTTGATTTCTCTGATAACCATCGACTTTTCCTATGATGAATGTGCGGTATAGAGCTTTCAACCGAGCAGTCCGGCCTCTATCCTGTTTCTTGTCTTGTGTCGTGTCGTGTCGGCACGGGTACGTTGAACGGAATAGGCGAGTCGGAGTAACACAGCTAAGCAATGAAGAAAATGCTTCAAAACTTGTGGTAAGAATGTGAGAGTATTTAATTATATGAAATCTTGATAATTAAAGACCGGAGTGTATATGATGTAACAACTCTTGAATGTCATGAGGCTGATGATCAAGTGCCCCCTTATTCCAATGATCCAGTGATACTCTTTGGTATCTCTGCTCCTTATTTTATCTGTCCTTTAAAGTAGGCATTTCATTCAGTTACTGATTCTGCACCTATACTGATCTATGATGTTCAGAAAGATATGGTCTATACTAATCTATGGTGTTCAGAAAGATATGGTCTTTATCTATACTGATATCTAAGTGTTGTGCATTAAAATAAATTATGATTTAGTTATTAAGTTCTTATTATCTATTTGGCATATATAGATGATTGCTCATCAGAAGAGAGTGACTGGCCTTGCCTATTCCAGTGCATTAAACATCCTTTTATCGTATGGATATGATGCTCAGGTGCATTTTTAAACTGGAAGGCTTATAGAAGATATCAGATCCAAAGTCACATGACGCTAATAATCCTTTTGGTGTTGCAGATCTGTGCTTGGAACAGATTTGGATGGAAAGTTGTCTAGCCACTCTTGAGGGGCCTAACCTCGAGCCCTGCAAGCAGGTATCTGAAAATTATTTGCAGTGTTCTCAATTAATTTACATGCTTTGTTAAGTATCACAACATGCTTCACCACCCTTTATTAGACCATATTTGAAAGAGGTCAGGGTAATCATTTTGGGTGCAACTATAATGTGAATTAATGATCAAGCACGGAACAAATTAATAAATATTAATTGTGTGTGTACATATATACCCTCATGAACACAATCATATTCGACAGAACTTGATATTGATTTTTCTAAAATTGCCCCTGGTGCAATATCATGTCGCTCTGCTACTGAGATTAACAAGTTTTTAACAACAGAAAAAAATTCTCAAACTCCTTAAGTATTGTTTGCAGTGGATTCCCGGGGAATTGATCGTCGGCGATGCTGCATATTTATGTAATGGCCAGTCCATATATATTCATGCCTTTTTAAAAGGAACATTGTTTTCTTGGATTCGGCATCATTTACCCTCTTGACTGGAAGTTGCCTTCTGTATTATTTCTACAGCCAGGTGATGTATGCTTTTACTCTTGCGGCTAATCCAACAAAACACAATCAGTTTGCTCTCGGGCTTAGTGATGGTGGCGTACTAGTTATAGAAGAAGAGGATACTGGGATTGCTTTTTGTAGCACGCCTTAGCTTGAGACCAGCAACAGCTGAGAACTTGATATGAGCTTTTGTGATATATAATCAGAGACCAGTGACTCTTGAAATCGATATGTTTTAAAACATACATCTAGGGATTGAATTAGTGCAAGGGTTTTGAAGGTGTTTTCTTACTTGACTATGTTAAGTGTTAAATTTTCAATGCAAATATACACGTATGTGTAGAAATTGAAATGAGAACTGTCAACAGAGTATGAAAATAAGAAAAAAAACCAATATTTTGGCATATACAATGTTCCACTTACAAAGCATGTAACTTTCACAATGCAAATAAATATGTAGCAACCCAATTCGAAAAGAGAATTAATGTCAACACAACATATATGGAAATAATAAAAGAAACCCAATATTTTTGCTTGACTATGTTAACCAATAAATTTTCAATGCAAATATATATGTAGCCACACAATTTGAAATGAGAACCTGTCATCATAGTATGAAAATATTAAAATAATAAAAGAAACCCAATATTTTGACATATACAAAGTTTCACTCAAAAATTTTGTAATTAGGAGCTAGTATCTAACTCTTTCAAGGCCCACTATCACCCTCAGGTCCAACATACACAACACCCTTTTAGATGTATAAAAAACACCATCACTTAATAGGCCTCCAAATGGATCAGATATGATCCGAGTCCATTTTAAATATTCATGAATTGGTCTCAAAATAATTTCATTGGCAAATATAATGGGTTATTTATTGAATCAAATATGGATTTAGGTCCATCCTACCTGTCTATGATCCAACCCCATCATTATATGTATATATAAAATAACAGTAATATAATATTTAATACTATATACTCAATATGTTATTTCCCATCCTATATTTGCATGTCTCTTATGAAAATAAAACATTTAGAAAAAATGTTAGTGAATATTTATAATTCTATCATAAGGTCTAAGGATTCTATGTCTAATATGAGCTTACCTATTATTAGTGTCAATGTATTTGATCTCATTTTTGTAAGTTATGTATTACAATGCTGATGTGAGCATATTTATTATTTTAATTTACACGAGTCAACATGTTTGACTTTCCCTTTTATTGATTTTACCAGGCTCCTCTAATTTGTCTTTTTAAGTTTATATGGACGGTGCTTCTAATTACCTAAACATTATGGGTGGTAATGCTCGGATTTCCACTGATATAATTTAAATTCATTCAAAGAATTTGTACAATTTTATGTAGATAGCATATTTACGTCCTTTAGGTAATTTGAAATCATAATTATTGAAGAAATTTAGACTGTTATTTATAACTTAGTGTTTCTACCTTATAAATATTAGTGTGATTGTAAGGATAGTGTTTCTACCTTATACACATGTGTAATTTTAAGGATAAAGATGGTCATATAATTGATTGTTTAGTATACTTTTCAAATGAAATATAATGTTCACATAAATTTAGAATTATAGTTCTTACTTTATATATATTTTTAAGCGGCCTACTTGAACTCTTTTGGACACGACGCTGCTAATCAAATTCTTAAGCTTGTTCCAAATATGGAGGTGGTTATAGGTATTCATCTAAATCTCAACATTAATATTTCATCAATTTCTTTGACTTAAATTTTGTTTGATGTTAAATGGAGAACTTTTAAACAATCCTTGGTAGTCCTTTGGAGATATCTACATATACTGAATGTCATAATGGGCATATCTCAATTTGGAAAAAAGATGTCATAGATAAAACATATATGGAAAATTATCACAATGGTACCCTAATGATTGTTTTTCACAAATAAGCTTTTATATGTTATCTACTACTATCGATCTATTTTCTTCCCAGGAAATTTATTACAATGCTACTCAATAGGATTAGGATTACTTATGAGAATTTTGTTCATTCTTTAAGGCACGCAAATGCTTTTGCGGCATGTATATATTATCAATGCACAATTGTGCATATTATTATAATTTCTTCATATGATGATGTCTCATTAATTGGTTGCCCAAAAACAATATTGAAGCAACATAAGTTTAATTTGTAATATTTTAATTTGTGTATGTAAATCACTTAGTATATACCGGCCATTCTTGAATGTATCTTTTATTTACATGTAAACTTTTGGAGTAAGAATGTTATCATGGATCAATTATTTATTATTTCATTTATTTCCTAGTGGAATATTGTAGATACTATGTGGTCAGTGTCATTTTTATGCTAATACTTAAATGCAAAATTAAAATCATGTGTACATTATGAATATCACATTAGGCTATAGTGGAAAATAATTGAATGACATATACAACATGTGAGCTACTTGCATAAGATAGCTATCAAAGACGGGTTTTATTTGGAACACACTAGCCGATTTATTTCAATAAGTAAACGCAACTTGATGGGACAATTAACTATAGAGTTCGGAACATTACTAAGCTAGAGACCTGATCTTAAAATACGTATATTACCTTTTGCATTAGTTATAATTTTGACTTTTTAAGTCCTCGATGTGAAATTTTTAACAAGATTTGTTATTCTAGTAAGTTGGATGATTAAATGTGTTATACTCATTATTCAATTTATATTAGGTTGAGTACATTACTAAATCAGTAAATTGAGCTCAGAACTCTGTCTTTGGGATTCTTTATTCAAAATCTTGTCATTCTTTGAAGCATATACCAATGTCATCTTCAAATTAATGTTTTTGTCTCAGATGAGGAAGATGTGTGAGCTTGGAAAGGTTGTGTGAAATCTAAGCTTAGGCAACTTACTTTGAAGGTTAATATTTTACTTTGTTTAGGTAAATGGGTGTTGTTTCTAGCTCAGTTATTGGATGTTTCTTTTCTTTCCTTTCATTGTGTTCTTTCATAGATAGAACCTGATCATGAGAATCGAGACTTAACATTTTATATGGATGGCGGCCGGGTCAAAAACAAAAAAAATTAATATTAATAAGTGATCAATGTTGGTTTTCACACATAAATATATAACATAACTTTAATATTGTACTTGAAAGAAATTAAATAAAATATGAAACAGTTCAAATTAAGCTCATTTGTAATTCTCATGAATCATCTCTATATGATATAATCAAGAGTAAACTTCAAAGTTATGGCCAAAGTTTACACCGATTTTTAAAAAGTTGACCAGAGTTCCAAATTCTCAAAAAGATGGCCAAACTTTGGCTCCGCTTTTTAAAAGTGTGGCTACCGTTAAATGTCACTAACAGGAGCCTAACGGAAGCCACATTTTTGAAAAGCGGACCAAAGTTTGGCCACTTTTCTGAGAATTTGGAACGAATAGAAGGGTAAAAATGAGTTTCATTATAGTATTGATTCATATAGAATCAAATTAAGTCCAAATATGTAGTCATTTGTCTCTAGACTTATGTGTGAAATCATGGATAAATATGTGCAACACTTGCTAAACGAACATATCAATACTTTATAATATTTTTAAAGCAATTGTGAGCTACAATACATCATAATAAAGTTATTTGTGGGATATAAATTTAATATATTGTCGATTGTACTTCCTTTGCCTTCCTCTTGAAAGGCATAAAAATCCTTTGGTAATCCAAGACAATATATTAAATTTATATCCTTTGGTAATCCTTTGGCATAAAAATCTTGATTATTTTTAAATCATTATGGCATACTATATTGGGCTTGTGAAATGGTACGCCAGGAAGGATTTTGATTGTCTTATGTGCACGTGGTGGTGTAACAAAACCCTCGCCCTCTGGACTCGACTTTTGTTTAAAACTAGCGTTGCTCGTGCTAGTATGCTAATGTGTGTGGGACTGTGGGAGTAGGGGTCATTTTGAGGATATATTTTTATATTGCTTGAGTGTTTAAATGGGATTATTTGTATATTGCTTGAGTGTTTAATCTGTGCTTGGAACAGATTTGGATGATCATGGAAATACTTCGTCTCCTCGGCACACTTCTGTCAAGTTTCACCTGCAGGACCATATTTGAAAAAGGTCGGGGTGATCATTTTGAGTGCAAGTTTAATGTGTATAAATGATCAAGCATATAACAAATGAATATTAATTCTGTGCGTACATATATACCTACATGAACACAATCAATATTCGACAGAAATTTATCAATAACCTTAACACGCACATTGTTTTGGTGGGATCGGCATCATTTTCCATAAACTTTGTCATCAATCCGATTGCATATATATATACCTTCTAATCAAAGTTACATGTTATGTTTACTTCCAATGTATCTCGAAAATGTGAACTTATAAGCAATTCAACCCTCTTGACGGGAAGTTGCCTTCTATATTATATCTACAGCCCGGTGATGTATGCTTCTATTCTTGCGGCTAATCCTACAAAACACAATCAGTTTGCTCTCGGGCTTAGTGATGGTGGCGTACTTGTTAAAGAACTTCGGAGGATATTGGAAATGGCTATGTAGCATGCCTTAGCTTTAGACCAACAACAAATGAAAACTTGATATGACCTTTTGTGATAATGAGAGCCGGGTGTCTCTTAAAATCTTAATGTTTTAGCACATACATGTACAGATTGGATTAGTGCAAGGGTTTTAAAGATGTTTTTTTGCTTGACTACGTTAATTGATAAATTTTCAATGCGAATATATTTGTAGCCGCACAATTTGAAATGATAATTGTCAATATAGTATGAAAATAACAAAAGAAATCCAATATTTTGGCATATACAATATTTTGCTTATAAAGCGGGTAATTAGGAGCTAGTATCCAACCCATTCAAATAAAGCACATGCCCACTATCACCCTGAGGTCCAACATACAAACACCCTGGTAGATGTACGAAAATCACAAAACACAATTTAAATGGACATGGACTGATTAATTTCAAAAAAATCGGATCCAACAACAATAATCTAATTATTAAAAGGACCATATATGGTTTTAGGTCAATCCGATCCGTCTATGATCGAACCCCATCAGTATATGCATATATAAAAGAATATTAATATAATATTTAATAATTATATACTCATTATGCTTCGCCGGTCTTATTTATGTATGTCACTTATAAAAATCAAACATTTAGAAAAAATGATACTGAAATACTTATAATTCTATTTTTATAATGATAGTTTTGTTTCGACTTAATTTAGTCAAACTAATAATTTTAATCAACAATTACATATTTTAAAAAACCATGAAACTTTTTAGTATATATTATTCAAATATTTGACCCAAGGATAACCTAATTTTTTTTAAAATTGGATTATGAAATTGCAAAACATAATTATTTAATGGGATCAATACTTCCAATTGACTAAGTATGAGTCAAGGATCCATTGACATATAGTTCCATATTTAAAAAAAATAAAAAGCCATTTAAGCACAATAACGGCGTCAAGTGCTATTTTTACCCAAGACTTTGCTACTCCGGGTCTTATAAATCAAATATATCAATCCGCAATATTAGTACCCGCTCTCCAATCCGAGTTGTTAATAATGCACGTAAGTGTGATGATACTCAGCTATGCAGCTCTTTTATGTGGATCTTTATTATCCCTTATGAAGTTCAAGGTACTCACTTTAATCAAAATTAAGAATTACGGGATTCTCATTCGGGGAGAGACTACTCTATAATTTCACACATTTTCTTGGGCAGTTTATTTGTGAAAATGTATGTATAGCAAAAAACGGACCACATCTCAAATCGGGTCAAGTTCTAATTGTTATAAAATTGATTCTCTAGTAATACGATCCGCTAAGCCTTATTTGGCCACCTCAAGAGCAAGGGTTCATGGCCATTATGAGAAAATCCTTTACGAAAGAGATACATCAATTACATTTATATATGAGAAATTGCGATCTCGTGATATAACACAAGGCCTTCCAAAAGTGGAACAGGTATTAGAAGTGCGTTCGATTGATTCAATATCGATGAATCTCGAAAAGAGGGTCGAGGGTTGGCACGAATGTATAACAAGAACTCTTGGAATTCCTTGGGGGTTCTTGATTGGTGTTGAGCTAACTATAGTGCATATCGCTTTGGTTAATTATAAGATCCAAAATATTTATCGATCCCGGGGTGCAGATCCATAATAGACATATAGAAATTATTACATGCACATCAAATAATATAAAAAGTTTTGGTTTCTTACCCGAAACAAAGGAATCATATGCAAGAACCATAGCATTTCGTGATTTATTGGTAAATCCACTTTGATTCTCTATCAACCGAAAATGGGGGACCATTAACATAAACTATTGTTAAAGCTAAATCGCTTGAAGTCCAGACGCAACATGTTACTCTTTCTACCACTATATGTATAGAGATGTTTTCAAAATGCCAAATTGTAACGAAAATTTTAGTTTATTAACATTATTAACAATGAAAAATCCTGAAATTTTTCTTCTTTGTTTTCAAAAAAACGTATCAAATTGATGAGAATGAAAGAAACATCACACAACCCCTTATTACAATTACCCGTACTTTATTGCTTAGTCTAGCTTTTATGGAAGCTTTAACAATTTATGGTCTGGTTGTAGCATTAGCACTTTTATCTGCGAATCCTTTTGCTCAATTTATAATGTGAAGTTTAAAAGAAAATCTTGTATTCAAAGTAATTTTGGATTCAGTATGGATAAAAGATCTTCCTATGTTATACTATTTAACTCACGAAATTGAATTTATTTGATAGCCCATGAATCCGATTTGGTTATTAGTAAAGCTAAATGAGCGAGGGTACTGCCACGAAAATATTAAAACCTCGAGCTGGTGTAGTTTTACTATAAAAAGACCTACTTGCCATATAGCTATTGTTGTGAAAAATATATGATTAGATGAATATCAATATCTAGGGGTAGACTTTATAGACTCTTTCCGATGCTAAAAAAAAAAAACTTAAATCGATTGGGATAAAGTTTTATATATTTTTACAATTTGACCAATTTAAATATTAAAATGTGTTCAATAGTGGCATATAGATATTATGAGTGAGATTTAGCAAAAAAAAAAAAAGAGTTATTATGAGTGAGGTAAATGAGTGCTTCACTCCTTTAGTTATATATAGCACTATGTAAAATTATGTTTTTGTAGGTGATAGTAATCATATATTTCCTTATTATTTGTATCTTCAATGGAACTTTCATTAGGAGAATTATTATGATATAATTTCTTTTTTGATCTTATATACTCAATAACAAGTATACAATTATAAGATCAATATTTTCGACAATTTTGACCAAATTTACCTCCTAAATTGCTCGCTAGAGACCATCCAATATAATTTTATAGCCAGATGTTTTGATTGATTATAATGAACACTTCTAAAATTATATATAGTTTTGAATAAAATCATTAAGGTAATTTAATTTTGAATACATCATCATAATAACTTGTAATATGTAAGTTTTCCTAGTCTTTATTGATCCTAATGTATTTGATCTCATTCTTGTATCTATTATTTTAATTCACACCCATCAATATGGTGCCTTGGTGCTAGTAATTAACTAAAGATTGTGGGTGGCAATGCGAAGAGCTTCTAATGATATTATTTAAATTCATTCTAAAAATTTGTACAATCTTAAGTAGGTAGAGTATTTAGGTCCGTTAGAAAATTTGAAATCCTAATTATCGAAGAAATTTTAGACTTTAATTTATACGATAAGGTTAATACCTTATAAATTACATTAGTGTAACTTTAAGGAAAGTGTTTTCACCTTATAGACATTAGTGTAATTTAAAATATAAGGAAGGCGGCATAGTTCATTTTTAGTGTAATTTACAAATAAAATATAATGTTCACATAAATGTAGAATTATAGTTCTTACATTTTACTCACGTCCCTTTTTAGTTGTCCCATTTGGATTTGTGCCGGTCAAATTGACCAAGACTGAAATTTTTTAATATTTTCTCAACTGATAAAATTAAAAAAAAAATTCATCGGAAATAATTTTTAATCTACTTTAAGATGTAATTTTTAGTTTTTAAAATAATGAAATAGTGACTTATATATAATCTTTGGTCAAAAATTAGTCAATTTGACCGATAAAAATAGAAGGGAAATTACCTTGTATACTGTTTTTTCAATCTTATTTTCAAAAATACTACATTCTCTAAAATCTTTCAAATATACCATCTTTTTGAAAAGAATTCCAAAAATACGGTGATTGCATATGCAACCATATATGCAACAACAATTTCTGATTTTAAAGATGAGGTCGAAAATGACATTTGAAAACTAGAACTTGAAATCAGAAATTGTTGTTGCATATATGGTTGCATATGCAACCATGGTAATTTTGGAAATATTTTCAAAAAGATAGTATACGTATTCAGTTGATTCTATTGTAATTTAATGGCCCCGCCAGGGGCACCCATACATGAGTTGTAACTTACAGTTTTCAGTTGCATTTAGTTGCATATGAGGTTGCATTTTCGTATGCAACCTCATATGCAACTAAATGCAACTGAAAACTGCATCAGTTGTAACTTACAGTTTTCAGTTGCATTTAGTTGCATATGAGGTCGCATTTTCTTATGCAACCTCATATGCAACTAAATGCAACTGAAAACTGTAAGTTACAACTGATGTATGACGTGCCCCTGGCGGGGCTATTAGATTGCAATATAATCAACTGAATGCAACCATATGCAACTGAATGCAACCATATGCAACTGAATACAACCATATGCAACCATATATGCAACTTCAATTCCTGATTTCAAGTTGCAGTTTTCAAATGTCATTTTCGACCTCATCTTAGGAATCTCGAAAATGACATTTGAAAACTGCAACTTGAAATCAGGAATTGCAGTTGCAAATATGGTTGCATAGGCAACCACCGTATTTCTGAAAATATTTTCAAAAAAATAGTATTTTTAGAAAGATTTTAGAGAAGATAGTATTTTTGCAATTTGTTTTAAAATGTGGTAGTATTTTCGAAAAAGTTATTTTAAACTTGGTTATGAATAAAAAAAGCCCACAATAGAAATGTGATCACTAAAAAAGTACGGAGAAAAAGTAATATTTTTAAGTGGCGTTATTCTATATCTACTATATGTATTATAAAGGTTATTTAATCATGAGACATATTTTTTAGTGGCGTTATTCTATATCTACTATATGTATTATAAAGGTTATTTAATCATGAGAAAATTCTTTCAGTTTAAAAAGACTATCTAACCCATTTCAACACTGCTCGAACGAAAGCAGAACTTTTTATTTAAAATAAGTGTTTTATCCTTCAGGAGCTGATTCGAAGCTGGTTCCTAACCTTGGCTTTCAGAAGCAAAGCAGAACTTTTTATTTAAAATAAGTGTTTTATCCTTCAGGAGCTGATTCGAAGCTGGTTCCTAACCTTGGCTTTCAGAAGCAATGATCATTTCACCCAGTTCATGCTCGACTCCTTCAGTCTTCCACAGCCACACTGAAGCACTGATTCCACGATGATTAAGAGAAGTGTATTTATCTGATTAACAAGTTTATGTATCTATCTGATTGTTTTAGATCTGTTAATTCTTCATTTTGTGTACTTTTTCTGTTTATATGTTCTGTTGTCGGCCCTAGATGTTTGGATTGTTGTTATTTTTTTGTGTGTATTCAATTGTTTCGTGTGATATGAATGTGTTGTTTTTGTTCATACGTCTGGTTGATTTGTGCTTGTGCTTTATTCGTGTTCTAAATGTTAATTTGAGAACCAAATGAATTAAGAATTGAAAACCTTTAGGTTTGTATAGTTGTAACTGGTGATTGGGGTGCAATTCAGTATTGATATGTATTTCAAACGAATTACTGATATGCATCTGAGCAAAGAGTCGGGAGTGGTTGATATAAATTTGTGTTCAACCTTTTCAGGTGATCAGTAACAAGAAGTTACCCAAATGAGGATTCATTAGACAAATCCATGGAGGTGATATTCATTCTGAATCTCGTCATTTACGGCCAATATTATAAAATCCTGTGTCACTCATTTCCTGCAAAGTTGTATCTTAACTCACTACAACAAAACTGGCATCAGACAACACTAGTCACACAACGGACGCTGGAAAAAGTGTTGGCCGAAACAAAGACACAACACTTTATTTTCGTCCTCGAAAAACTATTGTCTAACACCTACGACCTACAACGGTTAAAAAACTGTTGTCTAATAAATTTAATCAGACAACGGTCTCTTAACTGTGGTATTGTGTAATGATGCACGTTAGACAGCTGTTTTTAGAGCCGATGTGTGAAGAAACTTCAGACAATATTCCGAGAAACCGTTGTTGTAATGAGACAAGTGTTTTATTTGTTGTGTTGTTTACGAAAAGGTCAGACAAGGGTTCCATAGAGTGTTGTGTGACTGGGAAGCTAACATACAAGTGTTTTTGTTAGCATCGTATCATGGCCTTATAGACAAGCCTTTAGCTAGTAAAACGTTGTCTGACTGAATGACTTATAAGAAAATAAATGTACATAAAAGAGTGCAAACATTCAAAAGTCCTAACTAAAGTTACAAATATATATTCATTTTCTTAGTAGTCATAGGCTTTTCTAGCATTAGATCAAGTATTGATCAAGGAAATGCGAATTTTTAACTCATAAAAATGAAAGTTTATTATACAACGGTTTTCTTCCCATAAATCGTTGTGTCATTTTCAATGATACAACTTAGATGCTTATAAAAACCGTTGTGTATTAGACACTACAGGACAAAAAATACCTTTTTATAATAAGACAAAATTTATAATTAACAAGTAATGTTAAAAAAACATACAAAATAAATATAAAAAATTTAGATTTTTTTTATACTTGACTAATATTGTTAGTTCTCGACATCCGTACGGTTAGATCATCGAAAAAATATTTAAAAATTAATATTATGCTCATCTTATACATAACAAAGATTCTATCCAGTACTTTATAAATTGTAAACATAAAACACATACTAATACTTACGTCCGAAGTACAAAATTGTCTTGGTATTACAAATGAACAATACATATTTGCATATATGCATAATATAAATATATTTTTTAATACAAAGAGTACAAAAACAAGAATTAATCAAGGAAATGCGAAATTTTAACTCATAAAAATGAAAATTTATTATACAACGGTTTCCTTCCCATAAACCGTTGTCTACACTACTTTTATACAACGGATTTTCCATGAAGCGTTGTTTGAGCATAATGTAGACAATGGATTCTGTTACAACGGTATAACTTTGGTAACAGTTGTGTCATTTTCAATTATACAACATAGGTGCGTAGAAAAACCATTGTCTCTTAGACACTACATGACAAAAAATACCTTTTTACAATAAGACAAAATTTACAATTGACTAGTATTGTTAAAAAAACATACAAAATAAACATAAAAAATTTTGATTTTTTTTATACATGACTAATTTTGTTAGTTCTTGACATCCGTACGGTTAGATCATCAAAATAAATTTTTATAAATTAATACACAGTTAATCGTATACATAACAAAGATTCTATCCAGTACTTTCTAAATTGTAAACATAAAACACATACTAATACTCACGTCCGAATTACAAAATTATCTTTATAGTACAAATGAACAATAGATATTTGCATATATGCCTAATATAAATATATTTGTTAAGCCATGGAGTACGAAAACAAGAATTGATCCGGGAAATGCGAATTTTTTACTCTTAAAAATGATAATTTATTGTACAACGGTTTCCCTTCCATAAACCGTTGTCTACACTACTTTTATACAACGGATTTTCCATGAAGCGTTGTTTGAGCATAATGTAGACAATGGATTCTGTTACAACGGTATAACTTTGGTAACAGTTGTGTCATTTTCAATTATACAACATAGGTGCGTAGAAAAACCATTGTCTCTTAGACACTACATGACAAAAAATACCTTTTTACAATAAGACAAAATTTACAATTGACTAGTATTGTTAAAAAAACATACAAAATAAACATAAAAAATTTTGATTTTTTTTATACATGACTAATTTTGTTAGTTCTTGACATCCGTACGGTTAGATCATCAAAATAAATTTTTATAAATTAATACACAGTAATCGTATACATAACAAAGATTCTATCCAGTACTTTCTAAATTGTAAACATAAAACACATACTAATACTCACGTCCGAATTACAAAATTATCTTTATAGTACAAATGAACAATAGATATTTGCATATATGCCTAATATAAATATATTTGTTAAGCCATGGAGTACGAAAACAAGAATTGATCCGGGAAATGCGAATTTTTTACTCTTAAAAATGATAATTTATTGTACAACGGTTTCCCTTCTATAAACCGTTGTCTACACTATTTTTATACAACATAGGTGCTTATGAAAACCGTTGTCTGTTAGACACTACAGGACAAAAAATACCTTTTCACAAATAAGACAAAATTTACAATTCACTAGTATTGTTAAAAAAACATACAAAATAAACATAAAAATTTTTATATTTTTTTTATACGTGACTAATATTGTTAGTTCTTGACATCCGTACGGTTAGATCATTGAAATAAATATTTATGAATTAATACAGAACTAATTGAATACATAACAAAGATTATATCTACTACTTTTTAAATTGTAAACATAAAACACATACTAATACATGCGTCCGAAGTACAAAATTGTCTCGGTTTTACACATGAACAATACATATTTGCATATATACATAACATAAATATATTTTTTTAATACAAAGAGTGCAAAAACAAGAATTAATCAAGGAAATGCGAATTTTTAACTCATAAAAATTACCTTTTTATAATAAGAAAAATTTTACGATTGACTAGTGTTGTTAAAAAAACATACAAAATAATCATAAAAAAATTAATTTTTTTAATGCATGACTAATATTGTTAGTTCAAATTTTCTTATATTTCTACATCAACAATTACTAGGATCAATTATTTTGTTTACTAGACACAATAATCCTACTAGGATAAGTATAAAATATTTATTTTTTATACCACTAACTTTTTATATATTTAAAAATCTATTTTTATGATATTTTGATAATCAACTATAAATAAATACTTGAAAAGAATTCATTTTTTCAATAATTCAACTTCACAATATATTAAAATATAATATTTTTATTATTTATAATTCAATTTGGTATCTCAGCTTCGGAGACAAGCCATTTCATTTTCCCCACATAATTTTTCGTCCCCCCAGCAATCCCAAATTTTCATTTCCCCCTCTAGCGTTAAACTCAAATTTTGGTTTCCCCCTTCCTCTCTTTGTATCTTTCTTCTTCTACATCTCCAATTAGAGCAACTCCAAGGCATTAGACCTCTTAGGTAAAAGTGTTTATGTGGCACCTACATGGCATCTATGTGGCACATTTTAGACAATAGGTAAAAATTCTACACTCCAACCATGACCCCTTAGCAAAAAAATATAGATAACTAAAATTGGGGTTGCTACATTTGTAAAACATCTAAAGCTATTATGTATAATTTTAGATAATATAATTATACATAATACCATTGGAGTGAAACTAGAACCTCTTAGCTATAATTTTAGATGATTATTTATATATCATATTATAGCTAACAAATATAAATAAGACCCTTGGAGATGCTCTTAGTATACACAGTACACCAGAGAAGCTATCGAAACAAGGGAAGCTTGCTCTTGCATCATATTCCCTTACCCGCTTCCCCCTTTATGCTTCTCTCTCTCAGGGGTCTCTCTTCTCTTCTCTCTCACGGGTCTCTCTTCTCTCTCTGGCCATCTAGCTCTATTCTCTTCTCTCTCTCCAATAATCTCTCTCGCTGTCTCTCTTCTCTGTCCGGCTCTTTCTTCTCTTCTCCCTCGATGTCTCTCTTCTCTTTATCCTCTTTTTGTTTGTGATTAGGATTTGTTTTACATACTAACAGTTGTTTTTGGCTTGCTTTGTAAGTGGAGTGTGTTGATTCTCTGAAGCAGCTAAAGGAGAATAAGAATTTGATTCGCATCTTCATTCTGCTTTTGCAGGTCCAAACCCTAGATTCTCAATTTATATTTTTTTAATCAATTACATATTGAGTATGAATGTGTCAATGATTGTTCCCACACTACAAATGTGTGTGTTTTATATTATGCTTGCCAAATCTTACTGCTTCTGTAAATACTATATGTAAATATGAAAGTCTATGTGAAGCAAAGGAGACAACATATAAGCCAAAAGTAGGCAGTGCTAACTATTCACTCTTGTTTTCTCTGCTAAATTTAGATCCCTTGTTTTCCTCTTTGTCATAAGCTCATCTTTTAATTATTATTATTGATAAATATTTCACTTTGTTGTTTACAGGAATGATATTGAAGTAGAAGCACTAGTGATGAATTGAGAAGAATACCAGGTATTATATAAACAAAATTAAGTTAAGTTTTCACTTTGACTATATCATTTTAAAGTGCTCTTTGTAAATTCTGATTATATGGCTGCCAGATTGATTATTTTGCTTACCTTGTGTTTCAAACTTCTGGGAAGCGTAGCTAGCACTACCTTCCCTTCCCAAATGGCCTGAAGGATTGCTAATAGCATACATGTGTAAGTGACACAAATTGGGGGAGGAGCCCCTGCTGAAATTTAACCATTGAGTGTGTGACATTTTAATATATCAGTCCACACAGTTAACTGGTAAGTGATATTATAATTAATTTATACTTGTCATTATATTATTTTCCAAGTTCAAGTTATAGGTAAGTATATATTGTGTACTCTTAGTTCATTTAAACATGTTGATATCAGTGTCAACCAAATGTATTTCAAACCTCATACAGATTTTTGGTCTTGATATCTAGTAAGCTCTATTCCTTGTGAACCTATTCATTTTGTATTAAATGTATGTACGTGAATATTATTCCTACTCCTCATAGATCACAAGTGAATTACTGGTGCTGCAACACTCTCTATCAGATTAGGTACAAGGGTGTTGGAAAGCAGATTAGTTTCCAATAGTCTATGACAGGTCCTGATTGGAACCTACCATGACTGGTAATTTTTAAAGCCTACAAAGTCCGCATAATGGCACCCTTCTTGCCTACAATAAAGATTATAGTTTTTAT
This sequence comes from Daucus carota subsp. sativus, assembly GCF_001625215.2. Taxonomy (NCBI): domain Eukaryota; kingdom Viridiplantae; phylum Streptophyta; class Magnoliopsida; order Apiales; family Apiaceae; genus Daucus; species Daucus carota. Next base: position 30,873,030 of record NC_030381.2, read on the forward strand.
TAATACTTTATGTAGATATTGAGAATCATGTATTTTAAGCTTGAAAGAAGGAACGACTAATTACTTGTTAGTTTGTTTATAGTGGTAGTGGTTATTACAGGCTGTTTTCTTTTTACTCCTCTTTCTGGTGCTTAATTGATATTCAAATATGTTATAGGTTCATGATACATCAGATCCAATGGTGAAGAAGTTAGGTGTTGGCTCACTTCCTGCTTTGGTTGGTTGGACTTCGAACGGGGAGAAGCATATCTTAAAAACAGGAGTCTCTGTAAAAGATCTAAAATCTGCAGTTCACGATCTTAGTGGTTTACTTGATGGTTAAGAGAAAGGAGAATAAAAAGGCTGGTTCAACAAGCAGAAAACAACAGACTGAACCTCTTTCTCCTTGGGTATCATCTACCTTGGTAGTTGAGCTTTTGTTAGTAAAATCTGGTGCTTGCAAGCAAATTGGGTGGAAATGTGGCTGGTTTAAGATATTGTTTCTTTAAATCTGTTGTTTTCTATAGGTAGAACTACTGTGAGCGGTCTAAACTTATTTGTGTTTGTATATTGTTACTGTAGTTGGTATTTGGTAATGGAAACTTTTGTTGCTAATTTATGGCTTCTTAATTATATTCTTGAGCATAGTTTAATTAGGTTATGTAAAACCATTGTCCGACATAACTAAATACAAAAGGAAAAAAAAGAAAAGAAAACAGTTGTCCCAAGCCTTACAAACAACACAATATTAAGAATAAAAACGTTGTTTAAGACATATACAAACAAGTAAATAGTAGTCACAAACCATTGTCTAAAGCAATATTACTCGAGCATCTGAAAATAAAAACCGTTGTAGAAAAGCTTTCAAGACAATTGTTCTAATATACAGACTATTGTTATATGGGGCCTTACACAAGTGGCCCCTTCTACAAGACCGTTGTACAATGTAGTAAAACACAAGCCGTTATGACACAAATATTCTTGTCTGATACTCTTACTAACAAGTGAGTAAAACCAAAAACTGTTGTGGATACTCCTAATAACAACACAAATCGAAAATATGACTGTTCTTGTGAATTGCTTATAACAACACCTTGTTAAATGATTCCGTTGTTGTTTCCGGATGTAACACAACACGCAGAAAAACATAAACCGATGTGTTTCTTGATCTCACACAACGGTACGTACCGTTGTCTGAGGTGCGTATCAGACGGCATCTCAATAGACCACGGTTTTCTTGGGTATCAGACAACGGGCAAAAACCGTTGTTTGATGCTGTTTTTGTTGTAGTGACTAGAATCAGTTTGTGTTAATCATGTTAAATTGAAACCTTTTTCAGAGTGATAGAAGAATATGTGGCAGATTGATTTGTTCTGTAGCCAAAGAATCTCCACAGCAAGTCGAAGAAACGACCATGGACGTGCGAAAGAAATTTTTCTGAAAGACTACAAGTCACCTGATTATTGTTTTGGCACTGTAAGATACCTTAGCTCCTCATCTGGAATGTCTAAACTGCTTGAACATACAATTTGTGAGCTTCCATATTTGATATATGAAATTACGTACTTGAGTTGATGCATATGCATGCCAGTTCATGCTCAGGTGGATCTTAAATTTACACTAGGTGAGGAACAAACAGTTGGCTGCTCCAACGTAAGTGTTTATTCGAGAGTCGAAGGTATCACTAACAACTAATTCTTCTTCAGTATTTGGATATTTTCAGATTATCTGGCTTGCCACAATCAAGAGTTTGCTATAACGAGTAAGCTTTAAACCGAGTAGAAGTATAGAACAACTTGAGCTGATTTTTTATAGCAGTTTAGAGACTTTAAAATACAGATTTTCCTGATATTCTCAGGTTGTGTTTCTCGGTTGGTCTTAAATGGTGATGATCACAAGCAGCTTTTAGTGAAGGTCAGAATTGCAAGGAGCTGAAGGTTTGCCTTTATTTAGTACAATTTCTTGTAGTCTAGTGTTTAGCGATGTCAGCCTTGTACTTCTGTTGCTTTTGATATATTCTGATTCTGTTTCTGCAAGGTTGAACTTGAACATTTTACCCTATACTAGAACAGTCTGAGACACATGAGTATTAAAGAGATATTGAGCTTCATCCATCTAATTCCCAGAAATTTTTATTGTATGAATGTGTTTCCTAACACTATAATTACATTCAGGAGAGCGACTTCTAGATGGATTCACGGCATCTGTTCTTTGTCTTTTGACAATATTAGTTCTGAATATTTGATGCAGGGTCTTTACCGGTCATTAGGAAATTTCTGCACACAATGTGAAGCAGCGGATTTTCGGACTATCCTAATTGTCGTAGTGTATAAGATGTAAAAACTCTTCAATGTCATGAGTCTGATCAAGTGCCCCCTCATTTCAACGATCCAGTGATACACTTTGGTATCTCTGCTCCTTATTTTATCCGGCCTTCAACATAGGCATTTCATTGGGTTACTGATTCTGCAGATATTGAAGATAGACTTTCCAAAGCTATAATGTCATTTGACATTGAAGATGAATAATTCAAATTTTTAACACGGATGGATCCTCTTATAATTCCTCTTGAAGAGCGAGTGATTATCGAAATATTAAATGACTCACTTTCATTGGTTGTTCCTCACAAAAGTTTTCTCAACTCAAGCTTTTATATATGGGTGATGGGTGACTACAGGAAATAGGTATCTTGGACTAGGCGGTCCATCACCCAAATATAAAAGCTTGAGTTTAGAAAACTTGTGTGAGGAACAAACAGTGAAAGTGAGTCATTTAATGTATCGATAATAACTGGCTCTTCAAGAGGAATTTTAAAAGGATCTAGCCATGAAAAAAATTTGAATTGTTCATCTTCAATGTCAAATGACACTACTGCTTTGGAAAGTCTATCTTCAATACCTGCAGAATCAGTAACCCAATGAAATGCCTATTTTAAAGGTCAGATGAAATAAGGAGCAGAGATACCAAAAAGTATCACTGGATCATTGAAATGAGGGGCACTTGATCACGCTCATGACATGGAAGAGTTGTTACATCATGTGCACTACGACAATTAGGATATTGGACAAATGATCTTCCTATAATGACACTAAAATCCAAAAACGGAAGAACACTCCAGTTTTTTGTATTTCACTACATTCTGCATTTATGTTGAAACTTTGGAAACAGTTATTCTGCATTCTGTATTTCACTACTCCAGTTTTTTGTATTTCACCTGGGATATTGAATATGCAGGAAGGGCTGTTCAGTGATGTAATTCCCTACCCTTGCATAGTATATCTATTAACACTGCGTGACCTAATATCTGAAGCATTGTAGAAGAATAATAAATTATAACTTCCGGTTAAAAGTATGAAAGGAAATATCTCGGTAATAGTTTTGAAATGTTACCCGCAGATTAACACTAACTTATGTTGCTTTTTTGAGCTTTGTCTACTTTACTTTGTAGCGCACACACTGTTCAGTTAAAGCAATGTGGCCTTCGGGAGCTTAATTTGCTCTAGTTTACTTTTTAGCACACACTATTCAGTAAAACCTAATGTGGCTTTTGGGAGGTTTGCTCTCTTTTGTATAGTAGGGCACACATCCATGTTGAGTAAAAACTAATGTAACATGTGATGGGAGCACAACAATTTTTTGAAGTTGATTATTATTAGGTACATTTTCTATCACTAACCACCACAACAATAATGTCTGCATTCCATATATATATATATATATATAGGGGCTGTTATACAGCCACCGTTGGATAGGGAACCACCAGATCTGGGCCGTTGGATGACAAAGACTCCCCGCAATGAAACATTGCGGGTACTCAAGACCCCGCAATGTTTCATTGCGGGTACTTAAGTCCCTGCAATGAAACATTGCGGGTACTTCGGTCCCTGCAATGAAACATTGCGGGTACTTCAGTCCCTGCAATGTTTCATTGCGGGGAACTCTGAAACATTTTACTTTCCTAAACTATCCTTCCACTACTTTAGTTTTAGTTAACATTTTTACTTCCATTTTAAATTATTTTTATTCATTTTAAATATACGATTATCTTCATTAATTCAAGATATATATATATATATTAAAATTTAAATATTATTATTCAAAATAATTATATCACTAGAATGTATAATAATATTAAATTATTTGTATATCACAATTATTTTAAAATATTTAATTGTTTATAATTTTAAATTACAAAATTATTTTTTCTTAATATTTTTTGAAAATTTTAATTATTTTATATGTTATATTTGTTTAAAATTTTAATTTTAATTATTATACTAATACATTATATCACCCCGCAACAAAATTATTTGTAGACTTGCGACTATCCCATCTCTCATCCCCACAATGAAACATTGCGGGTACTAATCCTCCCCGCAATGTTTCATTGCGGGTACCAATACACCCCGCAATGAAACATTGCGGGGATCGTAATTAATGTTTTTACCTACCAGTAACAACAAAATTATTCTATCACCTTCTCTCATTTCATTTTTTGAATTTAATTTATTATTTGTTGTTTGATTTTTTTTATTATTAATGTAATACATTATGTTTTTGTTTGATATTATTTTATTATGATTTGAAATCATTTGAATTTTTAAAAACTTAAATAAAATATTAATTAAATTTTATGTTTTTTGTTTTGAAATTATTTTATTATAATTCGAAATCATTTGATTTATTATTAAAATAAATTATATTATTAATTAAAGTATGTTTTTAATTGAGTTTTTAATTTTTTGGTATTGTGTTATTATTATTTGAAATCATATGAATTATTATTAAAATTAAAGTATATTATTAATTATATTATATAATTAATTTAATTTCTTTTTATGAAATTGTTTTATTTATTCGAAATCATTTGAGCTAATATTAAAATTAAAAAATATTTTATTATTCATTTTATTTATTTTGTTATTAATATAAAATTGAATTTTTATAACCATAATTTTTAAATAAATATATAGAAAAATAACATGCTTATTCATAATGTCAAATTAATAAGAAGCAAAATTAAGTTAAATTACCAATTTCAATATACAATAAAATTTATTTATTATTTATCATTCACAATGTCGTAGAACCGAAAAGTGCAGTGTTCGAATCGTGAGTTATGTGCCTTGGAGTATAACATACTCCCCACAATGATTCATTGCGGGGTATCTTTTAAAAAGTAAACTACCCGCAATGACTCATGGCGGGTGCCTTTTAAAACAAATACCCTATCCACCTCACTCAGCCACCTTTCAAATGAAAATATAACACCCCACAATGATTCATTGCGGGGTACATAATCCCCACAATGTTTCATTGCGGGTATGAAATTTAGGTAAACTATCCCGGCTATGCTTCATTGCGGGGAAGATAATATTATTTATTTTATTCCAAATATTTGAAAAAGTTCAATAAATTGTAAGAATTTATTCAACTTGAGCTAGAGAATATTAATATATGTGTTCTTATTAATATTTAAATAATTTAAGTGACATTTAATAATAATTTAGATATTTTTCTTTGATTTGTATTTGTTCGAGTATATTTGAAAAAACTACTTGTACATACGAGAATTGGAAAAAGTTAATAATTTGTCAAAAATTACACTAATTATATGCGTTCTTACTAATATTCAACCAATTTAAGTGATGTTTATTCATAATTTCGATATTTATCTTTGATTTGAATATGTTCGAGTACATTTGAAAACACTACCAGTACCAAAGAGAATTGGAAAAAGTGAATAATTTGTAATAAAATAATTCAACTTTAACTACAAAAAGTTAATTAACCTTAAAAGAGCATGTGAGCTACATAGTTCAAACATGTGTTCGATATATTTAGGAAACAAGCAGTAGTATTCAAATAAGTAAAATTATTAGTATAACAAAATGACATAAAATAGTTAATAAGATAAAAATATATAGAAATTAGATAGAAAATTATTCATATATTGTACTAAGAAAAATCAAAATTTTCTCTTATTTCTAACCTTAACAATATATATACATATATATATATATATATATTTTTTTTTTGACAAACTTTAACAATATTTTTAGTTTAATTTAAAAATGTTAAATGATAACAATTTAATATAATAAACTCTACAATGCATATGATATGTGAAGGAAGGGGTAAAAGGGTCCAGGGAATAAAAAGAGACTCCCGCAATGATTCATTGCGGGGTCTTTCATACCCGCAATGTTTCATTGCGGGGTTGCAATGTTTCATTGCGGGGAGCTTTTTTTTAGCCGTAGGATCACAAAATGGAGGGACGTGATCTGGTGGCTGGAAACCGGACCCTATCCACCGGTGGCTGTGGACCGGTTTCCATATATATATATATATATATATATATATATATATATATATATATATATATATATATATATAGGCCAACATTCCAGAGAGGGACTCCTTATATAGAGTTACATAGTGCGCCACTATAAATCATCAATTTTACTATAAATTCTGTTATAGAATACATATAAAACGTGTTTCTAATATAGAATACTATAAAATAAATCTATTTTAAGTAATTTAACATTTAAAATTTGATTAAAAAAATATATTTTCGAAACTGATTCCACAACAGAATAATTCTGGATGATAATTATTCTGTTATAGAATCATGTTGAGATATTGCATAATTTTAGATGATCTTTGGAATAAAAAAATTGTATAACTTCGTTTTCGGTTTAATAATCAAAATTTGTAATTATATTTCATAAAAAATATAATAAAATATATATTATGTATATATTTATAATGGTGTGCTACGTAACTCCATATAAGAGGGTATGCTATGGAGTGCTACCCTATATATATATATTCGAAATGATATGTCTTGTCTTTAAAATATTTCTTTCCTTCTCTTTTATTTTTCGAGTACTTTGATTCACATGTGTATTGTTGATGTGATTTATCTCTCTTGTAATACTACCCATTTACAGTTTGTAAAACTAGTTATTACTATTCTATACTTTTACTACAATCGGACCATGGAAAAAAACTTTTCCCGGCCACCTGCTGCAACTTCAGTTATGTTCTATCCCGAGGAAAATAATATCGTTATCGTTGGCAGGGAGGATGGCTCTACACTAATCTATGGTGTTCAGAAAGATATGGTCTTTATCTATATATATTGAAATCTAAGTGTTGTCCATTAAAAAAGAATTATCATTTAGCTATAATGTTCTTATTATCTATTTGGCTTATATAGATGATTGCCAAGATAATGCTCTTATTATCTATTTGGCTTATATAGATGATTGCCAAGATAATGCTCATCAGAAGAGAGTGACTGGCCTTGCTTATTCTAGTGCATTGAATATCCTTTTATCGTCTGGATAAGATGCTCAGGCACATTTTTAAAGTGGAAGGCTAATAGAAGATATCAGATGCATCGGCATATTTCTGTCAAGTGTCACCAGGACCCAAGACATTTGTTGGTTGTACATGAAAGTTGTATAGCCACTCCTGAGATACCTAATCTCGAGCCCTGCAAGCAGGTATCTACAAATTATTTGCAGTGTTGACAATTAATTTATATGCTTTGTTGAATATAACAACATGCTTAATTCACCCACGCTTTATTAGACCTTATTTGAAAGAGGTCGGGGTGATCATTTTGGGTGCAACTATAATGTGTATTAATGATCAAGCACATAACAAATATATATTAATTGTGTGTGTACATATATACCTACATGAACACAATCATATTCGACAGAACTTGACATTGATTTTTCTAAAATAGCCCCTGGTTCAATATCATGTCGCTCCGCTATTTAGAGATCTAAGTTCTTCATGACAGAAGAAAATTCTTAAGCTCTTTAAATATTTCTTTCAGTAGATTCCCCGGGAATTGATCAGTGATGCTGCATACATATTCATGTGATGGCCAGTCTATATATGCCTGCTTTCTTAACAGGCACATTGTTTCCTTGGACTCAGCATCTTTGACCATAAAATTTTTTATCAATCCGAGTGCATATTTTACCTTCTAATTAAAGGTACGTGTTATGTTTAATTAAAATGTATCCTGAAAATATGAGCTTATTAGCGATAACACCCACTTGACTATTGGAAGCTGCCTTCTATATTATATCTACAGCCGGGTGATGTCTGCTTCTACTCTTGCGGCTAATCCTACAAAACACAATCAGTTTGCTCTCGGGCTTAGTGATGGTGGCGTACTAGTTATAGAACTTGAGGAAGAGGATATTGGGGTTGGCATTGTAGCACGCCTTAGCTTGAGACCAGCAACACCTGAGAACTTAATATGAGCTTTTGTGAGAATCAGAGCCCAGTGTCTCTTGAAATCTATATGTTTTAAAACATACATCTAGGGATTGGATTAGTGCAAGAGTTCTGAAGTTTTTTTTTTTTGGTTGACTATGTTAAGTGATGAATGTTCAATGCAAATATACACCTAGTGCGGAATTTGAAATGAGAATTGTCAACAGAGTATGAAAATGAGATAAGAAAGACAATATTTTGCGAGATACAATGTTTCACTTATACAACCTGTAATTTTCAATGCAAATATACACGTAGCTTCCCAATTTCAAAAGAGAATTATCAAAACAAATATGCAAATATACATGCTTGACTATGTTGATTGAAATTTTTTTAATTCAAATATACATGTAGAAGCAGAATATGAACTGAGAACTGTCATCACAGTATGAAATATGAAAATAATAAAAGAAATTCAATATTTTGGTATTCGGGATGTCCGATACCACACATTTCCGAGTATTGGATTTGGCATTATCGAAAATTCCGGACACAGTTACAATATCCAAGTTAATTTTGGACATGGATACGGTGACGTAGCGAATTTTAAAATAATTATTTATTTTCATTTGAGAAATAAATAAATATATATATATATATATATATATATATATATTTCATTATTTTTTAGCTGAAAATGTGCATTTGATTGATTTATAAAATCCAAAAATTAACAACTATAACAAATGTATTAAACATTTTTCTTGCCAATATTCATGTAAGCAAAAATTATGCACAACAAAATAAAAAAAGGGAAAAAGGAAACAGCCTGGATAATGAATGTGGACTTAAAAAAGTCCGAATACATTTTTAATATATAATACATCTCAATACATGTATTCCTCCATCTTTTCACCCTTTTACTATCATCTTATTCATTTCTCTCCACCTTTTCACCACTTCTCATCTTCTTCTTCCTGTTCCCCATCTTTCATAACATCGCTTCTTACACAATTCGTTCTGTAATTCTCAATGATCTTTGATTTTGATTTCTCTGGTAACCATCGACTTTTCCGATGATGAATGGGCTGTATAGAGCTTTCAACGGAGCAGTCCGGCCTCTATCTGTTAGGAGGAGAAAGGTATTTACTGGAAGGAAAAACAGAATAATATATTTCTTGATAATTGGCTTCACATAACAAAATGATTTTAGAGCTTATTATCTATAGCTCTACTATATCAGATACATGATTGCATAATAAGTACTAGATACATAAATTATCAATAAATGAAACTCCTGGTCTTTTATTATTCATGACATATATCTGAAACTTATGGTCTTCCTTTATTCAGCTACTAACCCTTCAACTCCAACTAGCTAGGTTGATATCTCATGACTCATGACTAGCTCCTGATGGGTCAAGTTTAACTTTCAACACCCCCTCTTAAACTTGATCTTCCTTTCCAACTCCAATCCAAGCTCGGAGTCTGAAAAAATCTTCAAACTTTAAGGGTTTTGTAAAAATGTCGGCGATCTGATCATTTGTCTTCCTCCACTTCTTTATTTTCAACACATTCCCTTATGTAATGATATTTGGTGTCTATGTGTTTACTACGGTCGTGAAACACTGGGTTCTTTGCCAGAGCAATTGCAGACTTATTATCAACATATATCGATGTTGCCTTCTCTTGAGGAACTTGAATCATCTTTAACAGCCTTCTTAGCCATATTGCATGACAAACACATGACGCAGCAAAAACATACTCAGCTTCACAAGTGGAGAGAGTCACTATAGGCTGTTTTTTTTTGAACACCATATAAAAGCAGTATCTCCCAGAAAGAATATGAAGCCAGTGGTGCTTTTTCTATCATCAATATCTCCTCCCCAGTCGCTATCACTATAGCCATACAATTCAAATTTTTTTGATGGAAAATAAGTAACACCAAATTCAAGCGTACCTTTGATATAGCGAAGTATCCTCTTGGCCAACCTCAAATGAGTCAGAGTAGGTGCTTCCATAAATCTACTTATCAAACCAACTCCATAAAGGATATCCACGTCAAGTATCTGAGACTTCCTACTAAACTTTTATAAAATGTTGGATTGCAATTTTCCATTCCAAAATTTTTGAGAATTTTTTGTGCATAAGCTTTCTGTGAAACAAAGATCTGGTTTTTCTTTTGTCTTATTTCCATTCCCAAGTAGTATGACATGAGACCAAGATCTGTCATTTTGAACTCCAGTGTCATTGCTTTCTTGAATTCTTCGATCATCTGAGCATTATTTCCTGTGAATATTAAGCCATCCACATACAAACACACCAACATAAAACCTGCATTTTCATCATTTTTAACATATAGCGCATGCTCATCTGGACACTTGACAAATCCATGATCTCGAAAATATTTATCAATTCGATTATACCATGCTCGGGACGCTTGTTTGAGCCCGTACAACGCCTTCTTTAACTTTAAGACTTTATCTTCATGACCTTTAACAACGTATCCTTCAGGTTGTTGAATGTATACATCCTCTTCGAGATAGCCGTTTAAAAACGCTGATTTCACATCCATTTGAAATATATTCCACATATTTTGAGCAACCATAGAAATGATTAATCTAATGGTTTCCAAGCGTGCAACAGGAGCAAAAACTTCTTCATAGTCAATTCCTTGCTTCTGACTATATCCCTTGGCGACGAGTCTCGCTTTATTTTTTATTACATCTCCTTGTGCATTCCTCTTCACCTTATACACCCATTTCTTGTGCATTCCTCTCCACCTTATACACCCATTTCACGCCAACTGTTTTATGACCTCTAGGAAGTGTAGTGAGCTCCCATGTATCATTCCGTTTGATTGCTTCGATTTCCTCATCCATTGCAAGCTTCCAATCTTTATCCATCTTAGCACTTTCAAAATGCAGTGGTTCTGTTTCAGAGAACAAACAAAAGCAGCTCGGATTGTCATCGACATAAAAACTTGGAGTATCAACCACATTTGTTTCAATATAAATATCAGAAAGCCTTCTCGTATGAAGTGGTTCTTCAGAGGATTCATCACTTGATGATGATTGAGAAGCATTAGGTGAATGAGGTAGTGTGGCTATATTTTCTCCTTCATTTGAATTTTCTTCTTGTAGAGGAAAGACCACAAAATCTTCATCTTGAGGCACATCCCAATCCCAGCTATTTTTTTCATCAAACTGAGCATTTCGACTAATAATAACTTTTCCATTAACAGGATTATAAAATTTGTGCCCCTTTGTACCTGGATCATAGCCGATAAAAACCATCTTCTCACTCTTATTTTCAAGCTTTGATCTTTTTTCATCAGGAACATGAATGTAGGCTATGCATCCAAAGACACGCAAATGTGAAACATTAGGCTTTTTACCACTCGAGGCTTGTTCTGGTGTTGCGCCATAAACACTCTTAGATGCTGATCTATTTGATAAATACACTGCACATGCTACTGCTTCAGCCCAAAATTCCTTTGGCATGTTCTTGCTTCTAAGCATGCTACGAACCATGTTCAAAATGGTTCTGTTCTTTCGCTCCACAACTCCGTTCTGCTGCGGAGTTCTTGGCACAGTGAGAAAACGGCGAATTCCATTATTTTTGCAATACTGATTAAAATCAGTAGAAGTAATTCTCCTCCTCGATCTGTTCTCAAAGTTTGGATAAAATATCCACTTTCCTTCTCAACAAGAGCTTTAAATTGTTTAAAAATTCCAAAAGCTTCATCTTTAGTTTTCAAAAAATAAACCCATGTCTTGCGAGAAAAATCATCAATGAAAAGTAAAAAATAATTTGCCTTACCATATGATGCAGGTCTGATAGGTCCACAAATATTGCATGAACATGCTCGAGAGGCTTAGTTGCTCGAAAAATCGCCTTTTGTGGAAAACTTCTTCTTGTTTGTTTACCAAAGAGACATCCTTCACACAGATGATTGGGATGATTGATTTTTGGGAATCCATACACTATTTTTGCATTAGACAGCAACTTCAAACTTTCAAAATTTAGATGGCCAAATCTCAAGTGCCATATCCATGAAGTATCTTCCACACAAGTTTTCAAGCATTTTGGATGATCAACTTCAATTTTCAACAAAAACATTCTGTTTTTCTCCATTGGAACTTTTGCGATTAGCAAGTTTGAGTCATTTCTCAAGGTTAGATAATTATCTTTCATGTGAATATTAAAACCCATCTCAAGCAATTGTCCCAAACTTAATATATTTGTCTTTAAATTAGAAACATAATAAACTTGAGAAATTAAAATATGATTTCCACTTCTGGAACGAATAAGAACATCACATTTTCCTTTGATTAGTGCTTTGGTGTCGTCTCCAAAGGTAATATTTCCTGAAGCCATTGCACTAAAAGTTGAAAACAACTCTTTGTTTCCACTCATGTGATTTGCAGCACCTGTATCAAGATACCAAACATTTTTATCTTTTTCTTCTCTCGTTCCCAATAATAAGAGCAATTCTTCATCCTCCTTTGCTTCCACATAGTTGGCTCGTTCATCTTTTTTTATCATTATTTGGGCTTCTGCATTCATTGGCGTAATGACCATATTTTTGACAAGCATAACATTGAATGCTTGTTTTGTCATACCTTCTGCCTCTGCCTCTGCCTCTGTTAGCACTTTGACTCCCACGTCCTCTTGAGTAGCTCATTGTTCTTTCATTGCTAAAATTCTGGCCTTCTGTAGAACAACCACGACCACGGCCACGACTAAAACTTGCATGCCTTCCTCTGCCACGACCTCTTCCTTGTCCATGATTTTGACCTCTTTTTTGAAATCGCTCCTCTTCTCTATTTTCTCCAAAGGAGACCTTTGTTTGAAGAGCATGAAAATCAGGTTCTTCTTTCTCTATTACCCTTTCTGCATAAGCTTGTAATGATCCCATGAGTTGATCTACTTGCATGGTATCAATGTCGTTTGCCTCTTCAATGGTGACTCCAACAAGTCGTAACTTGGTATTAAGGGATCTGAGAATTTTCTCGTTAATACGTACATCATCAACCTTTTCTCCATATTGCTTCATTTGATTCACTACTTGTGATACTCTTGTGAAGTAATCTTGGACTGATTCAGTCTCCTTCATTTTTAATGCTTCAAATTCACCACGAAGAGTTTGAAGACGTACCTTTTTTACTTTGTCGATTCCTTTAAAATTATTCTGTAATATTTCCCAGGCTTCTTTCGCTTTTCCTGCTGTAGCAACTTTCTCGAACATGGCTTCATCTAAGCCCATGTGAATGATAGAGAGAGCCTGTTGATCTTGCTTGCGGGCTTTTGCCAGGGCATTTTTCTGATTTTGATTCAAAGCTCCTTCATTCTCAGGTTCATCATAACCTTTTTCAACAATATCCCAGGCTTCCTGTGAGCCTAGCAAAGCTTTCATACGGAGACACCAATGACCATAGTTTTCCTTTGTAAGTTTAGGAACAACAAATGGAAATGAATTACTCATTACTTTCTAAGCTCTGATACCAATCTGTTAGCAGGAGAAAGGTATTTACTGGAAGCAAAAACAGAATAATATATTTCTTGATAATTGGCTTCACATAACAAAATGATTTTAGAGCTTATTATTTATAGCTCTACTATATCAGATACATGATTGCATAATAAGTACTAGATACATAAATTATCAATAAATGAAACTCCTGGTCTTCTATTATTCATGACATGTATCTGAAACTTATGGTCTTCCTTTATTCAGCTACTAACCCTTAAACTCCAACTAGGTTGATATCTCATGACTCGTGACTAGCTCCTGATGGGTCAAGTTTAACTTTCAACACTATCCTGTTTCTTGTCTTGTGTCGTGTCGTGTCGACACGGGTACGTTGAACGGAATAGGCGAGTCGGAGTAACACAGCTAAGCAATGAAGAAAATGCTTCAAAACTTGTGGTAAGAATGTGAGAGTATTTAATTATATGAAATCTTGATAATTAAAGACCGGAGTGTATATGATGTAACAACTCTTGAATGTCATGAGGCTGATGATCAAGTGCCCCCTTATTCCAATGATCCAGTGATACTCTTTGGTATCTCTGCTCCTTATTTTATCTGTCCTTTAAAGTAGGCATTTCATTCAGTTACTGATTCTGCACCTATACTGATCTATGATGTTCAGAAAGGTATGGTCTATACTAATCTATGGTGTTCAGAAAGATATGGTCTTTATCTATACTGATATCTAAGTGTTGTGCATTAAAATAAATTATGATTTAGTTATTAAGTTCTTATCATCTATTTGGCATATATAGATGATTGCCGAGATGCATGCTCATCAGAAGAGAGTGACTGGCCTTGCCTATTCCAGTGCATTAAACATCCTTTTATCGTCTGGATATGATGCTCAGGTGCATTTTTAAACTGGAAGGCGTATAGAAGATATCAGATCCAAAGTCACATGACGCTAATAATCCTTTTGGTGTTGCAGATCTGTGCTTGGAACAGATTTGGATGGACAGTTGTCTAGCCACGCTTGAGGGGCCTAACCTCGAGCCCTGCAAGCAGGTATCTGCAAATTATTTGCAGTGTTTTCAATTAATTTATATGCTTTGTTAAGTATCACAACATGCTTCACCACCCTTTATTAGACCATATTGGAAAGAGGTGAGGGTGATCATTTTGGGTGCAACTATAATGTGAATTAATGATCAAGCACGGAACAAATTAATAAATATTAATTGTGTGTGTACATATATACCCTCATGAACACAATCCTATTCGACAGAACTTGATATTGATTTTTCTAAAATTGCCCCTGGTGCAATATCATGTCGCTCTGCTACTGAGATTAACAAGTTTTTAACAACACAAAAAAATTCTCAAACTCCTTAAGTATTGTTTGCAGTGGATTCCCGGGGAATTGATCGTCGGCGATGCTGCATATTTATGTGATGGCCAGTCCATATATATTCCTTCCTTTTTAAAAGGCACATTGTTTTCTTGGACTCGGCATCATTTACCCTCTTGACTGGAAGTTGCCTTCTGTATATTATTTCTACAGCCAGGTGATGTATGCTTCTACTCTTGCGGATAATCCTACAAAACACAATCAGTTTGCTCTCGGGCTTAGTGATGGTGGCGTACTAGTTATATATAGAAGAAGAGGATATTGGGATTGCTTTGTAGCATGCCTTAACTTGAGACCAGCAACAACTGAGAACTTGATATGAGCTCTTGTGATAATCATAGCCCAGTGATTCTTGAAATCTATATGTTTTAAAACATAAATCTAGGGATTGGATTAGTGCAAGGGTTTTGAAGGTGTTTTCTTACTTGACTATGTTAAGTGTTAAATTTTCAATGCAAATATACACCTATGTGTAGAAATTGAAATGAGAATTGTCAACAGAGTATGAAAATAAGAAAAGAAACCAATATTTTGGCATATACAATGTTCCACTTACAAAGCATGTAACTTTCAATGCAAATAAACATGTAGCCACCCAATTTAAAAAGAGAATTAATGTCAACACAACATATATGGAAATAATAAAAGAAACCCAATATTTTTGCTTGACTATGTTAACCCATAAATTTCAATGCAAATATATATGTAGCCACACAATTTGAAATGAGAACCTGTCATCATAGTATGAAAATATTAAAATAATAAAAGAAACCCAATATTTTGATATGCACAAAGTTTCAAAAAAAAAATTGTAATTAGGAGCTAGTATCCAACTCTTTCATATAAATTCTAGGCCCACTATCACCCTCAGGTCCAACATACACAACACCCTTTTAGATGTATAAAAAACACCATCACTTAATAGGCCTCCAAATGGATCAGATCTGATCCGAGTCCATATTAAATATTCATGAATTTGTCTCAAAATAATTTCATTGGCAAATATAATGGGTTATTTATTGAATCAAATATGGATTTAGGTCCATCGACCTGTCTATGATCCAACCCCATCATTATATATATATATAAAATAATATTAATATAATATTTAATACTTATATACTCAATATGTTATTTCTCATCCTATATTTGCACGTCTCTTATCAAATGGGTTATTTATTGAATCAAATATGGATTCTATGTCTAATATGAGCTTACGTGTTATTAGTGTCAATGTATTTGATCTCATTTTTGTAGGTTATGTATTACAATGCTGATGTGAGCATATTTATTATTTTAATTTACACGAGTCAACATGTTTGACTTTCTCTTTTATTTATTTTACCAGGCTCCTCTAATTTGTCTTTTTAAGTTTATATGGTCGGTGCTCCTAATTACCTAAACATTATGGGTGGTAATGCTAGGATTTCCAATGATATAATTTAAATTCATTCAAAGAATTTGTACAATTTTATGTAGATAGCGTATTTACGTCCTTTAGGTAATTTGAAATCCTAATTATTGAAGAAATTTCAGACTGTTATTTATAACTTAGTGTTTCTACCTTATAAATATTAGTGTAATTGTAAGGATAGTGTTTCTACCTTATACACATTAGTGTCATTTTAAGGATAAAGATGGCCACATAATTGATTGTTTAGTATACTTTTCAAATGAAATATAATGTTCACATAAGTTTAGAATTATAGTTTTTACTATTTATATATTTTTTTTGTGGCCTACTTAACTCTTTTGGATACGAGGCTGCTAATCAAATTCCTAAGCTTGTTCCAAATATGGAGGTGGTTATAGGTATTCATCTAAATCTCAACATTAATATTTCATCAATTTCTTTGACTTAAATTTTGTTTGATGTTAAATGGAGAACTTTTAAACAATCCTTGGTAATCTTTTGGAGATACCTACATATACCGAATAGGTAAAACACAGATGGAAAATTATCACAATGGTACCCTAAAGATCGTTTTTCACAAATAAGCTTTTATATGTTATCTACTACTATCGATCTATTTTCTTCCCAGGAAATTTATTACAATGCTACTCAATAGGATTACTTATGAGAATTTTGTTCATTCTTTAAGGCACGCAAATATTGTCAATGTGCAATTGTGCATATTATTATAATTGCTTCATATGATGATGTCTCATTTATTGCTTGCCCAAAAAGAATATATTGAAGCAACATAGGTTTAATTTGTGATATTTTGTTTTGTGTATGTAAATCACTTACTCCCCCTGTTTTTTTTTATATGTCACTTTTGACTTGGGCACGTATCTTTAGGTGCATTGACCGGCTAGCAAAAATTATTATTTTTAATTAATTTTTTTTTTGAATTAAAATTTTGATTATATATTTTTATTCAGAAAAAGAAAATTTCAAAAATAACACTTTTAACTACCCGGTCAAAGCACTTAAAAGTGTGTGCCAAAAAGTCAAACATCATATATTAGAAAACAGAGGGAGTAGTATATACCGGCCATTCTTGGATGTATCTTTGATTTACATGTAAACTTTTGGAGTAAGAATGTTATCATGGCTCAGTTATTCATTATTTCATTTGATTGCTAGTAGAACATTGTAGATACTATGTGGTCAGTGTCATTTTTATCCTAATATTTAAATGCAAAATTAAAATCATGTGTACATTATGAATATCACATTAGGCTATAGCGCAAAATAATTGAATGACATATACAACATGTGAGCTACTTGCATAAGATAGCTATCAAAGACGACTTTTATTTGGAACATACTAGCCGATTTATTTCAATAAGTGAACGCAACTTGTTGGGACAGCCAGCTATAGAGTTCGGAACATTACTAAGCTAGAGACCTGATCTTAATCAATATTCGACAGAAATTTATCAATCCAATTGCATATTTACCTTAACACGCACATTGTTTTGGTGGCCTCGGCATCATTTTCCATAAACTTTGTTATCAATCCGATTGCATATATATACCTTCTAATCAAAGTTACATGTTATGTTTACTTCCAATGTATCTCGAAAATGTGAACTTATAAGCAATACAACCCTCTTGACGGGAAGTTGCCTTCTATATTATATCTACAGCCCGGTGATGTATGCTTCTATTCTTGCGGCTAATCCTACAAAACACAATCAGTTTGCTCTCGGGCTTGGTGATGGTGGCGTACTTGTTAAAGAACTTCGGAGGATATTGGAAATGGCTATGTAGCATGCCTTAGCATGAGACGAGCAACAAATGAAAACTTGATATGAGCTTTTGTGATAATGAGAGCCGGGTGTCTCTTAAAATCTAAATGTTTTAGCACATACATGTACAGATTGGATTAGTGCAAGGGTTTTAAAGATGTTTTTTTGCTTGACTACGTTAATTGATAAATTTTCGATGCGAATATATTTGTAGCCGCACAATTTGAAATGATAATTGTCAATATAGTATGAAAATAACAAAAGAAATCCAATATTTTGGCATATACAATATTTTACTTATAAAGTGGGTAATTAGAAGCTAGTATCCAACCCATTCAAATAAAGCACATGCCCACTATCACCCTGAGGTCCAACATACAAACACCCTGGTAGATGTACGAAAATCACAAAACACATTTTAAATGGACATGGACTGATTAGTTTCAAAAAAATCGGATCCAACAACAATAATCTAATTATTAAATGGACCATATATGGCTATAGGTCAATCTGATCCGTCTATGATCGAACCCCATCAGTATATGCATATATAGAAGAATATTAATATAATATTTAATAATTATATACTCATTATGCTTCTCCGGTCTTATTTATGTATGTCACTTATAAAAATCAAACATTTAGAAAAAATGATACTGAAATACTTATAATTCTATTTTTATAATAATAGTTTTGTTTCGACTTAATTTAGTCAAACTAATAATTTTAATCAACAATTACATATTTTAAAAAACCATGAAACCTTTTGGTATATATTATTTAAACGAATATTTGACCCAAGGATAACCTAAATTTTTTTTAAAATTGGATTATGAAATTGCAAAACATAATTATTTAATGGGATCAATACTTCCAATTGACTAAGTATGAGTCAAGGATCCATTGACATATAGTTCCATATTTAAAAAAAAATAAAAAGCCATTTAAGCACAATAACTGCGTCAAGTGCTATTTTTACCCAAGACTTTGCTACTCCGGGTCTTATAAATCAAATACATCAATCCGCAATATTAGTACCCGCTCTCCAATCCGAGTTGTTAATAATGCACGTAAGTGTGATGATACTGGGCTATGCAGCTCTTTTATGTGGATCTTTATTATCCCTTATGAATTTCAAGGTACTCACTTTAATTAAAATTAATAATTACCGGATTCTCATTCGGGGATAGACTACTCTATAATTTCACACTTTTTCTTGGGCAGTTTATTTGTGAAAATGTATGTATAGCCAAAAATGGACCACATCTCAAATCGGGTCAAGTTCTAATTGTTATAAAATTGTTTCTGTAGTAATACGATCCGCTAAGCCTTATTTGGCCACCCCAGGAGCAACGATTCATGGCCATTATGGGAAAATCCTTTACGAAAGAGATACATTGATTACATTTATATATGAAAAATTGCGATCTCGTGATATAACACAAGGCCTTCCAAAAGTGGAACAGGTATTAGAAGTGCGTTCGATTGATTCAATATCGATGAATCTCGAAAAGAGGGTCGAGGGTTGGCATGAATGTATAACAAGAACTCTTGGAATTCCTTGGGGGTTCTTGATTGGTGCTGAGCTAACTATAGTGCAAATCGCTTTGGTTAATTATAAGATCCAAAAAAATTTATCGTTCCCGGGGTGCAGATCCATAATAGACATATAGAAATTATTGCATGTACGTCAAATAATATAAAAATGTTTGGTTTCAGAAGATGTGATGTCTAATGTTTTCTTACCCGAAACAAAGAAATCATATGCAAGAACCATAGCATTTCGTCATTTATTGGTAAATCCGCTTTGATTCTCTATCAACCGAAAATGGGGGACCATTAACATAAACTACTCCCTCCGTCCCAAAAAGAGTGAGCTGGTTTGACTTTCACGGAGATTAAGAAAAAGGTAGTAAGTTTAGTTGAAAAGTGGGTAAAGTGGTGGGACCTATTAATATTTAATAATAGATTTGAGAGAGTGGAGGAAAGTAGTGGGTGTAATAGTGTTTATTTAATAAAAAGGGAGTATAAAATAGAGAGATAGTGGGTGTAATAGTGAAAAGTAGTGTTCAAAAATAGTAAGTATGATAGGTTCATTCTTTTTGGGACATCCCAAAAAAGAATAAGGGTCACATAAAATGGGAAAGAGGGAGTATTGTTAAAGCTAAATCGCTTGAAGTCCTGATGCAACATGTTACTCTAACATTTATTGCTTAGTCTAGCTTTTATGGAAGCTTTAACAATTTATGGTCTGGTTGTAGCATTAACACTTTTATCTGCGAATCCTTTTGCTCAATTTATAATGTGAAGTTTAAAAGAAAATCTTGTATTCAAAGTAATTTTGGATTGAGTATGATGAATAAAAGATCTTCCTATGTTATACTTTTTAACTCGCGACAACGAATTTATTTGATAGCCCACGAATCCGATTTGGTTATTAGTAAAGCTAAATCAGCGAGGGTACTGCCACGAAAAAATTAAAACCTCGAGCTCGAGGGTGTAGTTTTACTATAAAAAGACCTACTTGCCATATAGCTATTATTGTGAAATATATATGATTAGATGAATATCAATATCTAGGGGTAGACTTTATTATAGACTCTTTCCGATGCTAAAAAAAACTTAAATCGATTGGGATAAAGTTATATATATTTTTACAATTTGACCAATTTGAATATTAAAATGTGTTCAATAGTGGCATATAGTTATTATGAGTCAGATTTAGCAAAAAAAAAAAAGTTATTATGAGTGAGGTAAATGAGTGCTTCACTCCTTTAGTTAAATATAGCACTATGTAAAATTATGTTTTTGTAGGTGATAGTAAACATATATTTCCTTATAATTTGTATCTTCAATGGAACTTTCATTAGGAGAATTATTATGATATAATTTCTTTTTTGATCTTATATATTCAATAACAAGTATACGATTATATGATCAATATTTTCGACAATTTTGACCAAATTTACCTCCTAAATTGCTCGCTAGAGACCGTCCAATATAATTTTATAGCAGAATGTTTTGATTGATTATAATGAACACTTCTAAAATTATATATTGTTTTGAATAAAATCATTAGGGTAATCTAATTTTGAATACATCATCATAATAACTTGTAATATGTAAATTTTCCTAGTCTTTATTGATCCTAATGTATTTGATCTCATTCTTGTATCTATTATTTTAATTCACTCCGGTCAATATGGTGCCTTGGTGCTAGTAATTAACTAAAGATTGTGGGTGGCAATGCCAAGAGCATCTAATGATATTATTTAAATTCATTCTAAAAATTTGTACAATCTTATGTAGGTAGAGTATTTAGGTCGGTTAGAAAATTTGAAATCCTAATTATGGAAAAAAAATTTAGACTTTAATTTATACGATAAGGTTAATACCTTATAAATTACATTAGTGTAACTTTAAGGAAAGTGTTTCCACCTTATAGACATTAGTGTAATTTAAAATATAAGGAAGGCCGCATAGTTCATTTTTAGTGTAATTTACAAATAAAAGTTCACATAAATGTAGAATTATAGTTCTTACATTTTACTCACTTCCCTTTTTAGTTGTCCCATTTGGATTTTAGTGTAATTTACAAATAAAAGTTCACATAAATGTAGAATTATAGTTCTTACATTTTACTCACTTCCCTTTTTAGTTGTCCCATTTGGATTTGTGCCGGTAAAATTGACCAAAGTTTGACTGAAATTTATTAATATTTTCTCAACTAATAAAATTAAAAATAAAGTCATCGGAAATAATTTTTAATCTACTTTAAGATGTAATTTTTAGTTTTTAATATAATGAAAGAGTGACTTATATATAATCTTTGGTCAAAAATTAGTCAATTTGACCGATAAAAAAGGAAATGTGATCACTAAAAAGAGACGGAGGAAAAGTAATATTTTTAAGTGGCGTTACTCTATATCTACTATATGTATTATAAAAGTTATTTAATCATGAGAAAATTCTTTCAGTTTAAAAAGACTATCTAACCCTTTTCAACACTGCTCGAGCGAAAGCAGAATTTTTTATTTAAAATGACTGCTTTATCCTTCAGGAGCTGATTCGAACCTGGTTCCTAACCTTGGCTTTCAGAAGCAATGTTCCACGCCCACACTGAAGCACCCGGTTCATGCTCGACTCCTTCAGTCTTCCACGCCCACACTGAAGCACTGATTCCACGATGATTAAGAGAAGTGAATTTATCTGATTAACAAGTTTATGTATCTAGCTATCTGATTGTTTTAGATCTGTTAATTCTTCATTTTGTGTGCTTTTTCTGTTTATATGTTCTGTTGTCGTCCCTAGATGTTTGGATTTTTGTTGTTTTTTTGGGTGAATTAGGGTTTCGTGTGATATGAATGTGTTGTTTTTGTTCATACGTTTGGTTGATTTGTGCTTGTGCTTTATTCGTGTTCTAAATGTTAATTTGAGAACCAAATGAATTAAGAATTGAAAACCTTTAGGTTTGTATAGTTGTAACTGGTGATTGGGATGCAATTCAGTATTGATATGTATTTGAAACGAATTACTGATATGCATCTGAGCAAAGAGTCGGGAGTGGTTGATATAAATTTGTGTTCAACCTTTTCAGGTGATCAGTAACAAGAAGTTACCCAAATGAGGATTCATTAGACAAATCCATGGAGGTGATATTCATTCCGAATCTCGTCATTTACGGCCAATATTATAAAATCCTGTGTCACTCGTTTCCTGCACAGTTGTATCTTAACTAGAATCAGTTTGTGTTAATCATGTTAAATTGAAACCTTTTTCAGAGTGATAGAAGAATATGTGGCAGATTGATTTGTTCTGTAGCCAAAGAATCTCCACAGCAAGTCGAAGAAACGACCATGGACATGCGAAAGTAATTTTTCTGAAAGACTACAAGTCACCTGATTATTGTTTTGGCACTGTAACATACCTTAGCTCCTCATCTGCAATATCTAAACTGCTTGAACATACAATTTGTGATTAGCTTCCATATTCGATAAATGAAATTACTTGAGTTGATGCATATGCATGCCAGTTTATGCTCAAGTGGATCTTAAATTTACACTAGGTGAGGAACAAACAGTTGGCTGCTCCAACCACAGTGTTTATTCGAGATTCGAAGGTATCACCAACAACTAATTCTTCTTCAGTATTTGGATATTCTCAGATTATCTGGCTTGTCACAATCAAGAGTTTGCTATAACGAGTAAGTATTAATACTGAGATATGCCAATCGAAGAACACGACATTAGATGTTTGTTACTTTATTCCCTCTCCTCAAGTCTTTGCATATGCTTTCTATATATGAATCTTCTTCTGTTATTATGTTTTTTGTCTTTTGACAATATTAGTTCTGAATATTTGATGCAGGGTCTTTACCGGTCACTAGAAATTTCTTCACACAATGTGAAACAGCGGATTTTTGGAAAATCCTAATTGTCGTAGTATATATGATGTAAAAACTTTTCAATATCATGAGCCTGATCAAGTGCCCCTAATTTCAATGATCCAGTGATACACTCTGGTATCTCTGCTCCTTATTTTATCCGGCCTTTAATATAGGAATTTCATTGGGTTACTGATTCTGCAAATATTGAAGATAGACTTTCCAAAGCAATAGTGTCATTTGACATTGAAGATGAACAATTCAATTCTTATTTACATGGATGGATTCTCCTAAAATTCCTCTTGAAGAGCGAGTGATTATCGATACATTAAATGACTCACTTTCATTGGTTGTTCCTCGCAAAAGTTTTCTAAACTCAAGCTTTTATATATGGGTGATGGATGACTACGGGAAATAGGTATCTTGGACTAGGCAGTCCATCACCCATATATAAAAGCTTGAGTTTGGAAAACTTGTGTGAGGAATAATCAGTGAAAGTGAGTCATTTAATGTATCCATAATCACGGGCTCTTCAAGAGGAATTTTAAAAAGATCTAGCCATGAAAGAAATTTGAATTGTTCATCTTCAATGTCAAATGACACTACTGCTTTGGAAAGTCTATCTTCAATAATGCCTATTTTAAAGGTCGGATGAAATAAGGAGCAGAGATACCAAAAAGTATCACTGGATCATTGAAATGAGGGGCACTTGATCACGCTCATGACATGGAAGAGTTGTTACATCATCATGTGCACTACGACAGTTAGGATATTGGACAAATGATCTTCCTATAGTGACAACATATGAGAGCGATTTTTTTTATGACCCTAAAATCCAAGAACAGAAGAACACTCCAGTTTTTTGTATTTCACAACATTCTGCATTTATGTTGAAACTTTGGAAACAGTCACCTGGGATATTGAATATGCAGGAAGGGCTGTTCAGTGATGTAATTCCCCACCCTTGCATAGTATATCTATTAACACTGCATGACCTAATATCTGAAGCATTGTTGAAGAATAATAAATTATAACATCCGGTTAAAAGTATGAAAGGAAATATCTCCCTAATAGTTTTAAAATGTTACCCGCAGTTTAACACTAACTAATGTTGCTTTTGTGAGCTTTGTCTACTTTAGTTTGTAGCGCACACACTATTCAGTTAAAGCAATGTGGCTTTCCGGAGCTTAATTTGCTCTAATTTGCTTTGTAGCACACACTATTCAGTAAAACCTAATGTGGCTTTTGGGAGGTTTTGCTCTCTTTTGTATAGTAGGGCGCACATCCTGTTGAGTAATTTGATGCAGGGTCTTTACCAGTCATTAGGAAATTTCTGCACACAATGTGAAGCAGCAGATTTTCGGAATATCCTAATTGTTGTAGTGTATATGATGTAACAACTCTTCATGAATGTCATGAGCCTGATCAAGTGCCCCTCATTTCAATGATCCAGTGATACACTTTGGTATCTCTGCTTCTTATTTTATCTGGCCTTTAACATAGGCATTTCATTGGGTTACTGATTCTGCAGATATTGATATAGACTTTCCAAAGCAATAGTGTCATTTGACATTGGAGATGAACAATTCAAACTTTTTACATGGATGGATCCTCTTAAAATTCCTCTTGAAGAGTGAGTGATTATCGATACATTGAACGACTTACTTTCATTGGTTGTTCCTCACAAAAGTTTTCTAAACTCAAGCTTTTATATATGGGTGATGGATCCTATTTCCTGTAGTCATCCATCACCCATATATAAAAGCTTGAGTTTAGAAAACTTGTGTGAGGAACAATCAGTGCAAGTGAGTCATTTAATGTATCGATAATAACTGGCTCTTCAAGAGGAATTTTAAAAGGATCTAGCCATGAAAAAATTTTGAATTGTTCATCTTCAATGTCAAATGACACTACTGCTTTGGAAAGTCTATCTTCAATACCTGCAGAATCAGTAACCCAATGAAATGCCTATTTTAAAGGTCAGATGAAATAAGGAGCAGAGATACCAAAGAGTATCACTGGATCATTGAAATGAGGGTCACTTGTGTTAGGTATCAGCCCATTACAAGGTAACATGGACTTTGGTGATCCAAAATATATATAAGGATAATAATTGTATGTTTAGACAATTATTATAAGATATGTCTTGGTCACAAAGATAGAAGACCTAGTTGGAATTGGATTCTGATTTGAGTTGAAGATTTAAGAATTGGATTTCAATTGCAGTTAGGTATTTCAGATTTAGAGTTAGATTCTGATTTGTCTAGTTTGAGATGGCTATATATACATAGTCATATTGTGTTTGATAGGTGTGCTCAAGATGTAGACTTAGGTATCGCTCGAGGGCGGATACTTGGGTAGTAGGCTTGAGTATCCAAGTTTAGTTTGATTGTATTATTGATAATGGTTTTGATTAATAATACAAGTTGGGACGTGGATTTTCCACGTCAAATATATTGTTGTGTGTCCGCTTTGTATTAGAAGATTGAATCTCGTATATTATCTCTAACAAGTGGTATCAAGAGCCGAGGTTAGGATCGTGATTGATGGGGTTGAGGATAAATTCGGGATTCAATCGAGAATGCAGAGTATGGTGAATTTTGTTAGCAGGAATAGGCAAAGTTACGTGCGGTATGATGGTTGACTTGCACCGTGGATCAATCATGATGGACTCAATATGGAAGAAGATTAGATGGTTCTTCTAGATCGAGGCCGGAGGATTGTGAAAGCAAGGATCGGGTGACTCATGGATGGAAGAGCACTCGGGGTTGATGCACGTGATTTTGTAGATGGATAAAATTTGGAAGAACGAGACATGGAGATTCTTGTTCGAGGGGAGGCATTGGCGGATGGACGTCGATGTCTTGATCGTGATTGTTGATTGTATTGGGCTGAAGGGGAGGATTGTTAGGTATCAGCCCATTACAAGGTAACATGGACTTTGGTGATCCAAAATATATAAGGATAATAATTATATGTTTAGACAATTATTATAAGATATGTCTTGGTCACAAAGATAGAAGACCTAGTTGGAATTGGATTCTGATTTGAGTTGAAGATTCAGAATTGGATTTCAATTGCAGTTAGGTATTTCAGAGTTAGAGTTAGATTCTGATTTGTCTAATTTGAGATTGCTATATATACATAGTCATATTGTGTTTGATAGGTGTGCTCAAGATGTAGACTTAGGTATCGCTCGAGGGCGGATACTTGGTTAGTAGGCTTGAGTATCCAAGTTTAGTTTGATTGTATTATTGATAATGGTTTTGATTAATAATACAAGTTGGGACGTGGATTTTCCACGTCAAATATATTGTTGTGTGTCCGCTTTGTATTAGAAGATTGAATCTCGTATATTATCTCTAACAACTTGATCAGGCTCATGACATGGAAGAGTTGTTACATCATGTGCACTACGACAATTAGGATATTGGACAAATGATCTTTCTATAATGACAACATATGAGAGCGATTTTTTTTTATGACCCTAAAATCCAAAAACGGAAGAACACTCCAGGTTTTGGTATTTCACTACATTCTGCCATTATGTCGAAACTTTGGAAACATTCACCTAGGATATTGAATATGCACAAAGGGCTGTTCAGTGATGTAATTCCCTACCCTTGCTTAGTATATCTATTAACACTGCATGATATAATATCTGAAGCATTGTTGAAGAATAATAAATTATAACATCTGGTTAAAAATTTGAAAGGAAATATATCTCTGTAATAGTTTTGAAATGTTACGGAAAGTTTAACACTAACTAATGTTGCTTTTGTGAGCTTTGTCTACTTTAAATTGTAGCGCACACACTGTTCAGTTAAAGCAATGTGGCTTTCGGGAGCTTAATTTGCTCTAATTTGCTTTGTAGAGCATACAATATTCAGTAAAACCTAATGTGGCTTTTGGGAGGTTTGCTCTCTCTTTTGTATTGTAGGGCACACATCCTGTTGAGTAAAAACTAATGTAACATGTGATGGGAGCACAACAATTTTTTGAAGTTGATTATTATTAGGTACATTTTCTATCAGTAACCACCACAACAATAATGTCTGCGCGCGCGCGCACACACACACATATATATATTCGAAATGACATGTCTTGTCTTGACTTATGTTTTTTTGGAAGTAATCTATATACATATATAGTTGGCCATGTATTTTTCAGTCATGAAATTGATACTAAATTTTTTGATCTTTTTATCTTAAAAATATTTCTTTCCTTCTCTTTTAGTTTTCAAATACTTTTATTCACATGTGTATTGTTGATGTGATTTATCTCTCTTGTAATACTACCCATTTACAGTTTGTAAAACTAGTTATTACTATTCTATACTTCTACTACAATCGGACCATGGAAAAAAACTTTTCCCGGCCACCTGCTGCAACTTCAGTTATGTTCTATCCTGAGGAAAATAATATCATATCGTCTGCAGGGAGGATGGCTCTATACTAATCTATGGTGTTCAGAAAGATATGGTCTTTATCTATATATACTGATATCTAAGTGTTGTACATTAAAAATGAATTATCATTTACCGATTAAGTTCTTATTATCTATTTGGCTTATATAGATGATATTGCCGAGATAATGCTCATCAGAAGAGAGTGACTGGCCTTGCCTATTCTAGTGCATTAAATATCCTTTTATCGTCTGGATAAGATGCTCAGGTACATTTTTAAAGTGGAAGGCTAATAGAAGATATCAGATGCATGGGCACATTTCTGTCAAGTGTCACCAGGACCAAAGACATTTGTTGGTTGTACATGAAAGTTGTATAGCCACTCCTGATCGGGACCTAATCTCGAGCCCTGCAAGCAGGTATCTACAAATTATTTGCAGTGTTGACAATCAATTTATATGCTTTGTTGAATATCACAACATGCTTAATTCACCCATGCTTTATTAGACCTTATTTGAAAGAGGTCGGGGTGATTATTTTGGGTGCAACTATATTGTGTATTAATAATCAAGCACATAACAAATACTCCCTCCGTTTCAATTTACATGTCCACTTTTAAAACAAAATTTTGTTTCAAATTACTTGTCCACTTCAACTTTCAATGCAAAATCATATTTCCAAAGTCAATTTTACTCCACATATCTCTTATTTATATTTCCTAGATCAATCTCACTCCACATATTTTGATCATGTAATGCAATTAATTTGTGAACATCCACTTTCCTTAAACTGTGTGATTATTTTAAAGTGGAATCAAATTTGAAACGGAAGGAGTATATATTAATTGTGTGTGTACATATATACTTACATGAACACAATCATATTTGGCAGAACTTGAAATTGATTTTTCTAAAATAGTCCCTGGTGCAATATCATGTCACTCTGCTATTGAGAGATCTAAGTTCTTCATGACAGAAGAAATTCTCAAGCTCTTTAAATATTTCTTGCAGTAGATTCCCGGGGAATTGATCAGTGATGCTGCATATATATTCCTGTGATGGCCAGTCCATATATGCCTGCTTTCTTAACAGGCACATTGTTTTCTTGGACTCGGCATCTTTGACCATAATTTTTTTTTATCAATCCGAGTGCATATTTTACCTTCTAAGTAAAGGTACGTGTTATGTTTAATTAAAATGTATACTGAAAATATGAGCTTATTAGCGATAACACCCTCTTGACGGGAAGCTGCCTTCTGTATTATATCTACAGCCGGGTGATGTATGCTTCTACTCTTGCGGCTAATCCTACAAATTAAAACCCAATCAGTTTGCTCTCGGGCTTAGTGATGGTGGCGTACTAGTTATAGAACTTGAGGAAGAGGATATTGGGGTTGGCATTGTAGCACGCCTTAGCTTGAGACCAGCAACAACTGAGAACTTGATATGAGCTTTTGTGATAATCAAAGCCCAGTGTCTCTTGAAATCTATATGTTTTAAAACATACATCTGGGGATTGGATTAGTGCAAGAGTTGTGAAGTTTTTTTTTTTGCTTGACTATGTTAAGTGATAAATGTTCAATTCAAATATACACCTAGTGCAGAATTTGAAATGAGAATTGTCAACAGAGTATGAAAATGAGAAAAGAAAGCCAATATTTTGGCATATACAATGTTTCACTCATACAGTCCGTAATTTTCAATGCAAATATACATGTAGCTGCCCAATTTCAAAAGAGAATTATCAAAACAAATATGCAAATATACATGCTTGACTATGTTAATTGATTTTTTTTAATTCGAATATACATGTAGAAGGAGAATATGAAATGAGAACCATCAACATAGTATGAAATATGAAAATAATAAAAGAAACTCAATATTTTGGTATTCGGAGTGTCCGACACAACACATTTCTGAGTATCGGATTTGGAATTATCAAAAATTCCTGACATAGTCACAATGTCCAAATTAATTTTGGACATGGATACGGGGATGCAGCGAATTTTAAAATAATTATTTATTTTCATTTGAGAAATAAAAAAAATATATTGCATTATTTTTTAGTTGAAAATGTGCAATTGATTGATTTATAAAATCCAAAAATTAACAACTATAATACCGGTATTTATAGTGCAAAATCAGGGTACAAATTGTGGTCTGAGCAGAATACTCCTCAGCTTGAGAATATGCAATCTGCAGGGTGGAAGAAACTGTGGTCATTAAAGATCCCTCATAAGATCCGTATGTTTCTGTGGAGAATATGCAGGAATAATGTTCCTGTGCGAAATATGTTAAGGGAGAAGGGGGTTAATATTCCCATTTTGTGTCCTATGTGTAACATAGAAGTGGAGCATTTACTTCATATTTTTTTCGACTGCAAATTTGCCTCGGAGTGCTGGAAAGTTATGAATTTATCATATGATATGAGAAATGCAGACTCTGCCTCTAACTGGTTACTTCATAAGCTTGCTACAACAACGGACGAGGAGGCTTCTGTCATTGCTACTGTCTTGTGGGGCATCTGGTATGCTCGGAACTTAAATGTTTGGGAGCTCTGAGTCCCTCTGTTGCTATGGAAGGAAGTAAAAGGCAGGTATCGGATTGGAAGGAGGTTAAGTTAAGGAAGCATGTTTCTCGATCAAATGTAAATGATGGTCAGCAAGAGCATATTCAGAAATGAATGCCGCCTGTCGAAGGTACCCTCAAGCTTAATGTTGATGCATCTGTTATCCAGGGGAGCACCTCGTTTCAAATTGGAATGGTGTTGCGTGATTGTCGTGGCCATTTTATCCAAGGAAAGTGCATGCACTATGCTGGAGAGGTAACAGCTCTTGAGGCAGACTTTTGGAATTTGTGAGGCCCTCTCTTGGATGCTCGCTAGGAGTGGCCAATCTGTTCAAATTGAGAGTGACTCTCTGGTTGCAATCAACTTCATCTGTAGTAAGACGGCAAATCAACTTGAAATTGGTCATGTGTTTGAGATGTGCCCAGAAATCATGCAAATTAGACCCGATTTGTCCTTGCACTTTGTTAGAAAGCAAGCCAATGAGGCGGCGCATTTAATGGCGCGTGTACCTTGTGAGCTAAATAGCTACAATTTATTCTTGTCTCCTCCATTGTCTGTGTTGGAGACTATTGTTTCTGAGGTTTCAGTGTTTTAATGGAAACTCTCTTGTTTTCAGAAAAAAAAAATGTATTTAACATTTTTCTTGCCAATATTCATGTAAAGCAAAAATTATGCACAGCAAAGTAAAAGAAAGGGAAAAAGGGAAACAATTGGATAATGAATGGGGACTTAAAGATGTCCAGATATATTTGTAATATATAATACATCTCAATACATGTATTCCTCGATCTTTTCACCCGTTTACTACCATCTTCTTCATTTCTCTCCACCGTTTCACCACTTCTCATCTTCTTCTTCCTGTTCCCCATATTTCATAACATCGCTTCTTACACAATTTCTTCCGTATTTCTCAACGATCTTTGATTTTTGATTTCTCTGGTAACCATTGACTTTTCCGATGATGAATGGGCGGTATAGAGCTTTCAACAGAGCAGTCCGGCCTCTATCCTGTTTCTTATCTTGTGTCGTGCCGTGTCGACACGGGTACGTTGAATGGAATAGACGAGTCGGATTAACACAGCTAAGCAATGAAGAAAATGCTTCAAAACTTGTGGTAAGAATGTGAGAGTATTTAATTATATGAAATCTTGATAATTAAAGACCGGAGTGTATATGATGTAACAACTCTTGAATGTCATGAGGCTGATCAAGTGCCCCCTTATTTCAATGATCCAATGATACTCTTTGGTATCTCTGCTCCTTATTTTATCTGTCCCATAAAATAGGCATTTCATTCAGTTACTAATTCTGCACCTATACTAATCTATGATGTTCAGAAAGATATGGTCTATACTAATCTATGGTGTTCAGAAAGATATGGTCTTTATCTATACTGATATCTAAGTGTTGTGCATTAAAATAAATTATGATTTAGCTATTAAGTTCTTATTATCTACTTGGCGTATATGGATGATTGCCGAGATACATGCTCATCAGAAGAGAGTGACTACCCTTGCCTATTCCCGTGCATTAAACATCCTTTTATGGTCTGGATATGATGCTCAGGTGCATTTTTAAACTGGAAGGCTTTTAGAAGATATCAGATCCAAAGTCACATGACGCTAATAATCCTTTTGGTTTTTGAAGATATGTGCTTGGAACAGATTTGGATGAAAATACCAGTCGACTAATTTCATGAATGATCATGGAAATGCTTTGTCTCCCCGGCACAATTCTGTCAAGTTTCACCAGGACCAAAGACATATGTTGGTTGTACATGAAAGTTGTCTAGCCACTCTTGAAGGGCCTAACCTCGAGCTCCGCAAGCAGGTATCTGCAAATTATTTGCAGTGTTGACAATTAATTTATATGCTTTGTTAAGTATCACAACATGCTTCACCACCCTTTATTAGACCATATTTGAAAGAGGTCAGGGTGTTCATTTTGGGTGCTACTATAATGTGAATTAATGATCAAGCACAGAACAAATAAATATTAATTGTGTGTGTACACATATACCTACATGAACACAATCATATTCGACAGAACTTGATATTGGTTTTTCTTAAATTGCCCCCTGGTGCAATATCATGTCGCTCTGCTACTGAGATTAAAAAGTTTTTAATGACAGAAAAAATTCTCAAACTCCTTAAGTATTGTTTGCAGTGGATTCCCGGGGAATTGATCGTCGGTGATGCTGCATATTCATGTGATGGCCAGTCCATATATGATATATGCCTGCCTTTTTAAAGGGCACATTGTTTTCTTGGACTCCGCATCATTTACCCTCTTGACTGGAAGTTGCCTTCTGTATTATATCTAGGGCCAGGTGATGTATGCTTCTACTCTTGCGGTTGATCCTACAAAACACAATCAGTTTGCTCTCGGGCTTAGTGAAGGTGGCGTACTAGCTATAGAAGAAGAGGATACCGGGATTGCTTTGTACTACGCCTTAGCTTGAGACTAGCAACAACTGATAACTTGATATGAGCTTTTGTGATAATCAGAGCCCAGTGACTCTTGAAATCTATATGTTTTAAAACATACATCTAGTGATTGGATTAGTGCAAGGGTTTTGAAGGTGTTTTCTTACTTGACTATGTTAAGTGATAAATTTTCAATGCAAATATACACGTACATGTAGAAATTGAAATGAGAACTGTCAACAGAGTATGAAAATAAGAAAAGAAACCAATATTTTGGCATATACAATGTTCCACTTACAAAGCCCCCGTAACTTTCAATGCAAATAAACATGTAGCCACCCAATTTGAAAAGAGAATTGATGTCACCACAACATATATATATGAAAATAATAAAAGAAACCCAATATTTTTGCTTGACTATGTTAGCCGATAAATTTTTAATGCAAATATATATGTAGCCACACAATTTGAAATGCGAACTTGTCATCATCAGAGTATGAAAATATTAAAATAATAAAAGAAACCCAATATTTTGGCATATATATACAAAGTTTCACTCAAAAATTTTTTAATTAGGAGCTAGTATCCAGCTCTTTAGTATAAATTCTAGGCCCACTATCACCCTCAACTAGAACATACACAACACCCTTTTAGATGTATAAAAATACCATCACTTAATAGGCCTCCAAATGGATAGATATGATCCGAGTCTATTTTAAATATTCATGAATTAATCTCAAAATAATTTCATTGGCTAATATAATGGGTTATTTATTGGATTAAATATGGATTTAGGTCAATCGGACCCGTCTATGATCCAACCCCATCATTATATGTATATATAAAATAATATTAATATAATATTTAATACTTATATACTCAATATGTTATTCCCGTCCTATTTTTGCACGTTTCTTATGAAAATAAAACATTTAGAAAAAATGTTAGTGGAATATATATAATTCTATCTTAAAATGATAGTTTTGTTTCGACTTAACTTAGTTAAACTAGTAATTTTAATTAACAATTTTATGGGGCTGTTTATTTCGTACAAGCAAAAGCTGCTTCTGACTTCTGCTTCTCTTGACCCGTTTGTGTAAATAAGTAGAAGCACTTTTATTAAGCTGAAAATGCTAGCTTCTCTCTCGCAGCTTTCATTTCTTTTCCAAACATTTTCTTAACTTATTACATCTCACTTCTATTCCACTTCTTAAGTTTAAGCACGAAGTCACTTCTTTTAACTTAACCCAAACGGTCCCTATATATTATATAACTTCAAAACTTTTTGATATATACATATAAATGTTACTAAATATTCATGAAAAATATTTATGCAAGATATTTGAAACATCATAATGACCCATAATATTGGCACATGAGACAAAAAAAAACATCAAAATAAATCGTAAATTAACAAAGTCTAATGCCTAAACATACCAAATTAGATCAAGATATATTCCTATCGAAAAATAACCGAATAAGGTATAATACAACCGTTTTATGACAAAAAAAAAAAGTTTATTACTTCCAATTTTAAAAAATATTGCACATAAATATACATACAAATAATATAAAAACAAAGTCATAATTAAAAAACCGATATTCAAATCATAACAAATTAGTCATCAATAAAAACATGCACCTAAAAACATGTTAAAACTAAAACTTTTAATATAGTAGATCAAACCACACACTTAACATACCCACACAATCAAGAACGCCAAGAACTCATATCGAAATCTATAACAAACCTAATTTCAAATCAATATTCCGGCCGAGCATATAGCAAATCCGACTAAGACAAAACATTTCGAAAAAATACCGGGAAAAAAGTTACAAAACTCGACCTGATCTACAAATTAATCCAAACAAAATTACCAAGCCAGATACAAATCCATATTTTCGATCACCTAAAAAATCTATACAACTTTAAAATTAGAAGAGGAATGGGGTAAATTGATTACTATATATGATGCAGATATGCTATCATAATATAAACAAAACAAACAAAACAAGCAAACAAAACACATGAAAAACATTTATCCATGATTGCAACAAGATAATGGCGAAAAAAACGTACCTTTTCAAAGAGACGGGGAAATCTTGATTACATATTTTTTTAATTCACACAAGTCAACATGTTTGACTTTCCCTTTTATTTCTTTTACAATGCTCCTCTAATTTGTCTTTTTAAGTTTATATGGCGTGCTAATTACCATAAAAATTATGGGTGGCAATGCTCGGATATCCAATGATATAATTTAAATGCATTCAAAAATTTGTACAATTTTATGTAGATAGCGTATTTGCTACCTATAGGCATTTTAAAATCCTAATTATTGAAGAAATTTTAGACTGTTATTCATAACTTAGTGTTTCTACCTTATAAATATTAGTGTAACGGTAAGGATAATGTTTCTAACTTATACACATTAGTGTAATTTTAAGGATAAAGATGGCCACATAATTGATTGTTTAGTATACTTTTCAAATGAAATATAATGTTCACATAATTTAGAATTATAGTTCTTACTTTTTATATATTTTTAAGTGGCCTTATTACATATTGCATATTAGAGTCGAAAACATGAACTAAGTGTGCACACTTTCCTCTTTTGTTATTTAGTTCCTCATTTAAATATTTGTCTTATCTCAGCGTATTTCTTTTTTTAAAGTCTCCCCTAATTGTTCATCATTTATTACCGGTGTATGTTATGAATAACTTACATTTGATCTAAAAAGTTTATTTTTCGTGTATGCTATGAATTATGTATATCACAATTTTAATTAGACATTACTCTATTGATGTAGCACTGAATTTTTATGTCATTCTATAGATACATGGTACATGAGTTAGACCTACTTGAACTCTTAGATACAAGGTTCCTAATCAAATTCTTAAGCTTGTTCCAAATATGGAGGTGGTTATAGGTATTCATCTAAATCTCAACATTAATATTTCATCAATTTCTTTGACTTAAATTTTTATTGATGTTAAATGGATAACATTTAAACAATCCTTGGTAATCCTTGCGAGATATCTACATTACCGAATTTCATAATGGATATATCTCAATTTGGAAAAAAGATGTCATAGGTAAAACATATATGGAAAATTATCACAATGGTACCCTAAGGATCATTTTTCACAAATAAGCTTTTATATTTTATCTACTACTATCGATCTATTTTGTTCTCTAGAAATTTATTACAATGCTACTCAATAGGATTATTTATGAAAATTTTGTTCATTCTTTGAGGCACGCAAATGGTTTCGCGGCTCGCAAATGTTGTCAATGTGCATATTATTATAATTGCTTCATATGGTGATGTCTCATTAATTGGTTGCCCAAAAACAATATTGAAGCAACATGGTTTAATTTGTGATATTCTATTTTGTGTATGTAAATCACTTACTATATACCGGCCATTCTTGGATGTATCTTTTATTTACATGTAAACTTTTGTAGTAAGAATGTTATCATGGCTCAATTATTCAATATATCATTTATTTCCTAGTGGAATATTGTAGATACTATGTGGTAAGTGTCATTTTTATGCTAATATTTAAATACAAAATTAAAATCATGTGTACATTATTAATATCACATTAGGCTATAGTGGAAAATAATTGAATGACATATACAACATGTGAGCTACTTGCATAAGATAGCCATTAAAAGACCGGTTTCATTTGAAACATACTAGCTGATTTATTTCAATAAGTGAACTTGATGGGACAACCAACTATAGAGTTGGGAACATTACTCATCATTCTTTTTATATTATTTAGGTTATCTTTTATATATACGGGAGGTACCTTAAATGAATTTTCACATATATAAGGTATTATTTCTACCTAAAAGAGATTATAATTTTTTTATATTTCTCTTTAAATTTCCAATCATGGTATTGTTTCTACCTAAAAGAGATTATAATTTATATATATTTCTCTTTCGAAGTTCCAATCATTAACAATTTGATGAATAAGGGAATCAGTTCCACATGGAGGAGTGTGGAGATTTTAGTTGAGTTTATAAGCATAAGCACCTCTGGAGTACTCTTGCCATTGTGGGATAGTACCACCAGCCTTCGTGTCTCCACCTCTGCTAACATGACGAATCAAGCTTTCATCAAGTATTGGGTTTTATCATATATCATTCCTCTCCAATGTAATTATTAATAATTCATACAATTTTTGAGGTTGTGGTTGCTTGTGTTGTGAGTACTCATTTTGCTCAAACAGTTTTAATCATATGACTTTATGCATATTCTTTCTTTATTCAACTCATTTTTATAATTGACCTTTTCGTTACATATTAAGACAAGATATTAATCTTATTTAGTCTATTTTGAATGTCATAAAGGACCGAATTGAATTTGAGAGATAGATATGTGAGGTAAAACGTTGATAGAAAAATATCACAATGGCATTATCTTGCCCCATTCACCCAAAATAAGCTTCTTTTCTTATTTAATATGGTAGCCTTTGCTTTTTCTACGGGTAAATTGAGCTCAGGACTCGTCATTGCGATTCTTTATTCGAAATCTTGCCATTCTTTGAGGCATATACCAATGCAATCTGCAAATTAATGTTTTTGTCTCAGATGAGGAAGATCTGTGAGCTGTTAAAAATAAGTTAATTTGTAATTCTCTTGAATTATCTCTAAGAGTCTAGATGATTCTAGTTATAAGTAATGAGTCAAATATTCAATGTAAGCAATGGAAGGTCTCCTGAACTTATTCATGAACCTTATTAATGATCTAAACTCATAGTCTTCCTAGTCTATCTATATAAAGACTAGATGGATCAGTTGTAAATTAAGCCAGCAAGTAATAATATATAAAGAAAAGCTTTCTGCCTTCTTCCTTTATCAATTCTGATCCCAACAAATTTGGTATCAGAGCCAGGTTCATTCCAGACCTCCAAAACACTTAAGTTTCATAAACCCTCTTATATATGTAATGGCAGCATCTAGTGAAGTGTTATTCAACTATGCACAAAGCAGTATTCCTATTTTTAACGGTGAAAGCTATGACTTCTGGAGCATCCAGATGAAGACGTTATTCATCTCTCATGACTTATGGGACTTGGTAGAAGATGGCTATGAAGCTGGAGCAACGCAAGAAGAAATTGCATCCTGGTCAGCGGCTAAGCAGAATGAATTTAAGAATAATAAGAAGAAAGATGCCAGGGCTTTACTCTTTATTCAGCAAGGAGTCAGTAAAGCAATATTTCCACGTATTATGGGTGCAAAAACGTCAAAAGAAGCATGGGATCTTTTGCGGAATCAGTTTCAAGGCTATGAAGCAGTAATTTCAGTAAAGCTGCAATCGCTATGGAGAGAATTTGAAAACCTGCAGATGAAAGAAAGTGAAAGTATTCAGGACTTCTTCTCTAAGGTGTCAACAATCATTAATCAGATTCGAAGTTATGGAGATACTTTGGATGATAAAAAAGTTGTTCATAAAATTTTAAGAAGCCTGCCAGCGAAGTTCGAGCATGTAGTTGCAGCGATTGAAATTTCTAAGGACTTGTCCAAATTAACGGTGGATGAACTTATGGGCGCTCTTGAAGCTAACGAGGAAAGAATTCGCAGATTCTCAAATCAGCCCATGGAGCAAGCTTTTCAAGCAAAAATCAGCATAAGCAACAAAAACGGTGAAGTAAATCAGGAGAACGAAGCACGAAGAAACTACAGCAGGAATCAAAATACTAGAAGAAGGAATCAGAATTTTCAAGGAAGAGGAGGAACGCGAAATTTTAATCAAAGAAGCAACTTCAACAATTTCAAATGTATCATCTGCAAGCGATCAAATCATGAGTCAAAAAATTGCAAATTCAGATGCAAAAGGTGCAAAGTTTCTAACCATTCTCAGAGAGACTGCTGGTTCCAAAACAGAACTCAAGCAAATGCAAATTTTTCGGAGGAGAGTGAAGAGACACATGTGACTTTTTCATGTATGAATGACCAGCAAGTGCAGCAAAAGAAGTGGTATATTGATAGCGCTTGTAGCAATCACATGACAGGCAGCAAGGAGCTTTTTTCAGAGCTTGATGAAAGCCATAAATCTGAAGTAAAGATTGGAGATGGAAAAATGCTGAAAATTGAAGGAAAAGGCATCATTACATTCTGCTCTAAAGAAGGTATGACTCTAAACATCGCTGATGTTCACTACGTTCCTGAATTAACTCAAAATTTGTTGAGTATTGGCCAACTGATGCAAAGAGGTTTCTCAATAAATTTCGATGATGAGCATTGTGTTATTTTTGATAAGAAGAAGAAATTTACAGTGGCAAGAGTTAAAATGATTTCAAATAAAACCTTTCCATTATCTATGCCATTGGAAGGTAATGTTGCGTTAAAAGTTGAGCAGAATGATGATTCATTTATATGGCATCTAAGATACGGGCATCTCAACTTCAATGGTCTTAAGCTATTGAAAGATAAAAACATGGTTATAGGCCTGCCATGTATCTCCAAAATCAATAAAGTCTGTGAAGGTTGCATATATGGAAAGATGCACAGATTGTCGTTCCCGAAAACAGCCTGGAGAGCAAGGGCTCCATTAGAACTGGTTCACTCTGATATATGTGAATCAAGGACTCCTTCACTCAATGGCAGCAAATATTTTCTCTTGTTTGTGGATGACTACACTAGAATGATGTGGGTGTATTTTCTGAAGCAAAAATCTGAGGCGTTCATCTCATTTATTCACTTCAAGGCGTTGGTGGAAAATCAAAGTGGAAGAAAAATAAAGACACTCAGGACTGATCGTGGTGGGGAGTATTTATCTCAACCCTTTCTTAATTACTGCAAAGAAAAAGGTATAAGGAGGCAGCTAACGATAAGGTATAGTCCTCAACAAAACGGCGTTGCAGAACGGAAGAATCGGACAATAGTCGAGATGGCCAGAAGCATGTTAAAAGCAAAAGGTTTGTCAAATATTTTCTGGGCAGAAGCTGTTTGCACAGCTATCTATCTTCTGAATATCTCTCCAACAAAGGCGGTGTTCAATAAAACGCCTTATGAAGCTTGGTATAAGCAGAAACCAGAAGTACATCAACTCAAAGTGTTTGGATGCATCGCCTATTCTCATATTCCAGCACAACACAGAGAGAAATTTGATGAGAAAGGAGAGAAGCTGCTATTTCTTGGCTACAGCGAAGAATCAAAAGGCTATCGTCTCTTTAATCCTGCCACAAAGAAATTTGTGATCTCCAGAGATGTAATTTTTGATGAAACAAAACAGTGGAACTTTCAGAACAATACATCTCAACCATCACTTCAGAATGTGCCAACAATATCTCCAGAAATGTTTGAAGATGTTGTCTTACCAGAAGAAGGATCAAGATTCACAACTGAAGACACCACGGATACGGAAGTACTTAGACATCGTTCAATTCAAGATATTTATGATTCTTGTAACGTGGCATTCTTTACATGTGAACCAAAAGATTTTGAGGATGCTGCAGGAGAAGAAACTTGGATAAAAGCAATGGATGATGAGATTACTACTATAGAGAAGAATCATACATGGAAACTTGTTGATCCTCCGAAAAATAAAGATATCATAGGACTAAAGTGGGTCTATAAGACAAAATACAATGAAGATGGAACTGTCCAAAAGCACAAGGCAAGATTAGTTGCCAAGGGGTATTCTCAGCAACCAGGAATTGATTTCACTGAAACATTTGCTCCGGTGGTTCGTATGGAGACAATCAGATCTGTACTGGCTGTTGCTGCTCAGTTTCAGTTACCGGTCTACCAACTTGATGTCAAGTCAGTCTTTCTTAATGGAGAGCTCCAAGAAGAAGTTTACGTGGAGCAGCCTCAAGGATACATCAAAAAGGGGCAGGAAAAGAAGGTTTATCGTCTTTATAAAGCCTTGTACGGGCTGAAGCAAGCGCCACGTGCTTGGAATGCTAAGATTGATGGTTACTTTCGTAAAAAAGGTTTCCAGAGAAGCAAAAGTGAGCCATCCTTATATGTTAAAAAATCTGGTGCGCATGATTTTCTCATTGCGTGTTTATACGTGGATGACTTGATCTATATGGGAACTAATGCTAAATTGGTGGAGGATTTTAAGAGGTCAATGAAAGAAGAATTCGAAATGACTGATCTAGGTCTCATGAAATACTTTCTTGGTATCCAAGTGAAGCAAT
The DNA here is from genome assembly GCF_001625215.2 of Daucus carota subsp. sativus. Classification (NCBI taxonomy): domain Eukaryota; kingdom Viridiplantae; phylum Streptophyta; class Magnoliopsida; order Apiales; family Apiaceae; genus Daucus; species Daucus carota. Next base: position 30,914,287 of record NC_030381.2, read on the forward strand.
CTTCTGGTGAAATAACATTATGTCAAGAGAAGTATATTGATGATTTGTTGAGGAGATTTCATATGGAAAATTGCAAGCCGATGGATACTCCTATAGCTGCAAATCTAAAACTACAGCTTGATGATGGTGCAACAAAGATTGATGCAAGGAGATATCGAAGTCTTGTGGGATCGCTTATTTATTTAACAAATACAAGGCCAGATATAGTTTATCCGGTTAGCCTAGTATCAAGATTTATGCAAGAACCAAGCAGCTTGCATTATTCAGCAGCGAAACGCATTCTTCGTTACTTGAAGGGTACTAAGAATCATTGTTTGAAGTACACAAAAGAAGAAAATAACAGGCTGACTGGTTATACTGACAGCGACTGGGCTGGTTCTATTGATGATCGCAAAAGCACTTCAGGTTATGTATTTTTCTTGGGAACAAAGCCTATCTCATGGTCATCCAGAAAACAGAAAACTGTTGCACTTTCTTCTGCAGAGGCAGAATATGTCTCGGCTTCAGATGCAGCATGTGAAGCAATCTGGCTCAGGAGAATACTTAATGACGTGGAACAAATTGAGAAAGAGCCGACTACTATATTGTGTGACAACATGTCAGCAATTGCAATGACTAAAAATCCTGTCTTTCATAGCCGCACCAAACATATTGAGCTACGTCATCACTTTATTCGGGATCTGGTGCAAGATGGAGAAGTTTCGCTAAAGTTCATCAACACAAATGAGCAAGTTGCTGATATTTTCACAAAATCAGTCTCAACTGAGAAATTTACAAAATTCAAGGAAAGTTTAGGAATTACAAATTAAGAGGGGGTGTTAAAAATAAGTTAATTTGTAATTCTCTTGAATTATCTCTAAGAGTCTAGATGATTCTAGTTATAAGTAATGAGTCAAATATTCAATGTAAGCAATGGAAGGTCTCCTGAACTTATTCATGAACCTTATTAATGATCTAAACTCATAGTCTTCCTAGTCTATCTATATAAAGACTAGATGGATCAGTTGTAAATTAAGCCAGCAAGTAATAATATATAAAGAAAAGCTTTCTGCCTTCTTCCTTTATCAATTCTGATCCCAACATGAGCTTGGAAAGGTTGTGTGAAATCTCAGCTTAGGCAACTTAATTTGAAGGTTAATATTTTACTTTATTTACCTAAATAGGTGTTGTTTCTAGCTCAGATGTTTCTTTTCTTTCCTTTCATTGTGTTCTTTTATATGGTATGGCGGCCGCGTCAAACCAAAGTCAAGTCCGCGTTAATACTTGCACAGCCGTTAACTTATACTGAATTGTAACGGATAGAGACGTTAAATTTTTTAAATGGGCTGCCACGTTTCTTAATGGCCTTCCACGTAGACTTTATAACCAGAAAGCCCAACAATTAAACCCAATTAATCAAAAATAATACTGATCCATTTATACTAACCAAAGCTATTTGAGTTAATCAGCCTCGAATGAGATTCAAAGCAAGAGAAGTGAGGAAGAAAGGCTACTCACTTGAAGAAGCTCGATCGAAGATGACAGTATGTCGGAAGGAGTTAAGAAATTCAAAAGGGGATTCAAACGAAGAGGACACAAACTTTAGCGAATCGATGAGGTAATTTCTAGGGTTCATATACCCAATTCCAAGTTCTTGGAGAGACTCTGACATTAGTTTGTGACCAGAGGAAAGGATTTAAAACTACAAACTCCCTGTTGACAATGCAATTTCATTAATTCAGGCACTCATACGGATGCTCCTTCACATGCTTACAAACTGCCTTATATGTTCGGTGCTTCTGTATGGACATATAAATATATATTGTAATTGGGTCGGGTTCTTCATTTAACTACTGATGGGTTATGATAAATCAGCAAGCCTAGTGGATGTTTTTCTTACCCGTCATCCAGCCACATCAGCGCTCAGTTACCTCGGTTAAATGTGTTAACGGTGATCATATAAATGCAACTAAATATTAGTTTAGTTATTTGATTGCAAACTAATATTTAGTTGCATTTATATGAAATATTTAGTTGCATTTATGTGATCATATAAATGCAACTAAATATTAGTTTAGTTTCTGACAGCCATTTTCTGACAGAGCGCTCTTTGGTGTTTAATATCTGACGGGAGCTAGCATCTGACGGACAAGTGAGCTAACATCTGACAGAGCTCTGTTTGGTCGTCGGAAATTGAATATTTTATTTATATAATTTGGTGGCAAAAAAAAAATTTCCCGCTAAATGGACCTTCTGACAGCCGAACCCAGTTCTGTCAGAAGATGTCATAAAATATATCAATTTTCCTTATAAAAAAATAAAAAACATTTTTTTTATTAAAAGAAAATTAAATTCTGAAATGTTTTCTTGCCATTAGATACTTCTGACCGATAACCAGTCAGAAGTACTTGGACAAAAGAAACATTTTTAACACATAGCTACTTCTGACGGACAACCGGTCAGAAGTATTCAAAACAATTATTTTTATCAATTAGATACTTCTGACGGATATCCCGTCAGAAGTACCTCTGTACCTACTGTCCACACACTTTCTTATCACTTCTCATCTAACTTTTTTCACACACTTTCTTATCACTTCTCATCTAACTTTTTTCATTCCAAGCCACATTCACTCTTCACTCTTTAAACATAGATGTATATTGACTAATGAATCAAGGCCAACATTTTGAGTTCATATCTTCCTTTCATCGATGTGAGTATTTAAAATTCTTGATAAATAACTTGTTGATGTTTTTATGTTTAAATTAAATTTATGTTGTGTGCATATGTGATTCATATACTTGTGTGCAAGTGTAGGTATATATGATATGTTTAAACTTTCATGAGCATTCATTAAAATTGAATAATAAACATAAACATTATTTTGAATATTTATAATTCAATATTGGTGTAAATTTTATCTTTGATTTATATGTCATTTTTTGCATTGTTTAGATGTCTATGGATCGTACTTGGATTGGTAGAAGATCCAATCCGAATGGTTATGGTTTTACAGACGAGTATTTTGCCGGAGTGGATGAATTTCTAGTATTTGCGCAAAGAAATTGTAGAGAGCCAAATGGTCTTATCTTATGTCCATGTAAGGTGTGCAAAAATCAGCACTTAAAGAGTGTAATGGAAGTCAAGTATGATCTGATTGCAGTTGGATTTCTCGAGAGTTATGTTGTATGGTATTATCACGGGGAAGTTGTTGCTAGTGGTTCGAGTAATCAACGACGAAATATTCAGTTATGTTGTATGGTATTATCACGGGGAAGTTGTTGCTAGTGCCATATATATTTATCGGCCATATTGTTTTGTATCTTTTCAGGATAGAGAGTGGTCAGGCACTCCGCAACTTACTTGTAATCATGCGATTACACTGGCCAGAGGATGTTATTCATCAATCTGATGTTGAAAGGCTTACACCTGATTGGTGGGATCTTATTATTGATGAGTTTTTCGTAAGTAAATTCTATACTTCTAATAGTTTTATGAGCTTTCTACTTGTGCTTTAATACGCGATAGAGAAATATTAATTTAATACGCGATAGAGAAATATTAAGTTCAAAATGATAGCTATCAAACTGAAAATAATGCCCACAAGTAAATAGCTGTCAAACTGAAAATATTGAGTATTCCAACATTAGTACTTCTCATTCATTCTAATATTATGATACATTTCTATATTTGCTTGATAAGACAGATAAACAAAATGAAGAACAAAACCATTTTGTTTTAAGTAACATAGTTTGTTATACACAAGTCTGAATATATATGGGAGCAGAGAACACTTTTTAGAATATATATGTTAGTTTGTGTAAAGTGACCTCAAAATATTGCAGGACCAAAAAGAACATGCCTTTTTAACATTGATAAGAGTAGCAGGCATTTAGATGAAACAAGATATGATTTTTCATTGCAAAGAGCATGAAGCACAAAATTTTTAACAGAAAGATGGGTTGGCTCTTTATTTGTTTCTGCTATATATTGACAAACTGTGCCAACTTAACGTGATTGCTATATTTAATTATGTACTAAAGTAAGTTTAATGAATTAGATTAATATAAAAGATGTTTAATGATTCCATATGTGACATCCAAAACGGCTTTGCACTGATAAAATAAATTGGTATTAGGTCATTTTATTATCTCTATTTCCTCATCTAAAAACTAATCACATGTAATAGAGCATATAGATGTTTCTCATGAATTATTAGTTGACTTCATAGAGAAAATGATGAAATCTATTACCACTTATAGACTTGTTGTTAATGATAGATTATTACACTTAATTTGTTTTATTTCAAAGAACAACTACACTTGTTTTGTTTACAGAACTACTACACTTTTGATCCTCAATATGCCACTGAAGAACAAGCACGTGCCTCTATTATAGAGCATATGCGTGACAACATGCGAAAGATTCTTAGTGAAGAAAAGGCTCGGGTTGACAAAAAGATTCGAAAAGATGGTGGAGATTATCTTAATCACAGACCTAAATATTTGAAACCTAAAGTTTGGGAAAAATTTTGTGAGTACTGGAACAGTGATCAATTTAAAAAGAGATCTGCCTCTGCTAAAGCCGCCAGAGGACATGTCAGGACCCCTCACACCTCTGGCTCTTATACATTTGACCGTCGTCGTAGGGTATGAATTGATAATATAATTTACTTTTTTAATTATAATGTGTTTTACATTGCACTACATTTGACTTTGTGTTTTGATGTTTTGCTTTATCATATAGAACTACAAAGATGAACATGGTGTAGAGCAAGAGATTATTGATCACTTTATAGAAACACATACATTGCGGAAAAAGAGGAAGAGTGAGCAGATTTCCAAGAAAGCAATTGACGATATCGTTGTAAGTTTTAATATTTAAGTTTTTTACAATTACTTAAAAGAAACATAAATCATCCCTAAATTATATATAAATAGGACTTGAATATTAGATCACTGCTAAATTAATTTTAAAAGGACATAATTTATTATATCTTTCATTATATTATAGGAGTAATAGTTGTTACCTTAATTTTAAAAGGACATAATTTATTATATCTTTCATTATATTATAGGAGTAATAGTTGTTACCTGTAAGATTTAGTAGGTATGTTGTTTCTTTGAATATCTGAAGATATTAAAATGAATTTGATGAGAATGAGAGCTTTTATAGAAGATTACTTGTACCATTGGAATGCTTAGAGAGATTCTGGTAAAAAAATTACATGTTCATGTCCCACAAAATAATATATACTTTTCTTGCCTACTTTGATTGTATTTTACTTGTTCAGTGACCTCAGGATTCCACATTTCTGCTTTTCCAATCATTGGCCCCTTCAGCATTTTGTTTTCATTGGCTTCTGAGATACCAATTATTTTCCGTTTATCAAGTGCAATATATATTTATATAACTAAAAATATGCAATATAATATTATCAGCTAGCATATTGATTTTGTATTCTTCAAGTTTTCTTATCCTATATGGGAGAATAATGTCAAGTCACTGTAGAATTCTGAGGATATAAGTATCTTAACAAAACAAACATTCTTGATTTTAATTAGGACAAAAAAGAGTAGAAATATCAGATCATCGTGTAAGGCATTCATATAATCATATAATCAGCCTTACCAACAATAACCTAACCCCACAACTTTTATATGTTAGTGATCAACTTCTTAAATAATTAGATACTAAATAATTTGTTTACAGAAGCGCTACTTGGAGATATGCGCAGAGAAGGGCATCGATCCTAAAAAAACTCAGATTCGAAGTTGGATAGATGCTGTTGGTCTAAAGAAGAATAAAATTCTGGGATTTCCTAAGCTTCGAGCTTCTGATATTATCGGTATGATAAAAATTTTAGTAATTTACATTTCTTGTATTAAAAATGATAGCTGCATTCATATATTATTTGTAATCTCATGTATTTTTGCATACTTGAACAGGCTATAAGGGACGTAGGGCGACCAGAAAAGGTGAGGGAGGGTCGGGAAGATCTACTCTCACTCGCCTACGCGATGATCTGCTTATGCGTGTAGTTGATGAAACCCTTGCCCATGCTCGGTCACATCCTCAAGATTACCAACTAACTGCAGATCAAATTCAGCTTCTTGCACAAGATTTTGTGGATGGAGAGTCTCATCTCCCTGCAGACCATCCTATTACGCAACAACTTCAGAACCAGATCATCCAGGTGATGGTTGACGTACTCAATCATTTGTACAAGACGCAGGGTCCAGGCAAAGTAAAGGTAAACATATTATGGAGTATAATTTAACAGTTGTCTACACCATATAATTATTTCAAATAATTGTTTCCTTTTATTTTGTAGGGGAAAGCACATGCTGAAGATGATGGTAATGATCATGACGAGGGTGGTGGCGATAGTGATGACAATGACAATGATGGCGATGGCGATGTTGGTTCCTGTAAGAGATCTGATGGTGCAATTAGAATCACAGGGTAGCTTACTTGGTTTTCTTTTTAAGTAAGAGATATTTTGGTATTCTCTACAAGCTTTTGTACTCTTCAAATGTAGTGGACAAGTAGCTAGCTCTTTATGTTGTATGATATCCACGAAACTTTGCTACTGTTGGTTTTGCTTTGTATCTAAGTTTAACTTAAACTCGTGACTTTATGGTATTGTAAATTAGTAGCTTTTCTTTCAATTTCGGTTGTGTTGATGGTTTAATGCTATAGCGGCTAGTTTATTATACAGAGGATATGTTTTAATGTTTGGAAGTCTATTTGGTATTGCTGTTGTTTGTTGTTGATTAGAGCCAATTTGGCTGGGAAATGAAAAAACAGGGTAAAGATCTCTTTGGCAGGGCAAACTTCCAACAACATGTCTGTCAAAAATTCGCAAAAGAAGCTGTCAAAAGTTTATACATGTGACAGCCATAATCGTCGGAATAACATACTTTTGACCGCAGGGAGGTTACACAACATTTGTTGGAAATTAATTCTTCTTACATATGAATTTTGTAAGGAGATAATATTTCTGACAAACAATTACAGTCAGTAGGAAGTTCACAACTTATGACAAGTTTTATCTGTCAAAAGGTTGGTGTTATTTTTTAATGTAAAATTATTTTTATTTAATTTTCTTTTTTATTTAATTGTGAACTTCCGACAGATAGGTTGTAAGAATTTTGTTTTTGATTTCTATTATTATTTAATAGAAATTCATTTAAATATGAATAAATTATATTTCTGACAATGATGTCCGTCAGATGTTAAGTTTAATACTATAATATGCATGAAGTAGGCCCCACATTTATCTTCCGACAAAACTGAAATTTCCAACGAGTTTCAGAACTTTTGACTACAAGTTTTCCGACAAACGTATCCTGTCGGAAGAAAGCATTCTTCTGACAGAATGCAGGCTAAAATGGCTGTCGGAAATACCTGTATTTGGTGTAGTGATTATGATTTAGCCTATTAACCCTCATGGAAATGCTCGGTCTCCTCGGCACACTTCTGTCAAGTTTCACCAGGACCATATTTGAAAAAGGTCAGGGTGATCATTTTGGGTGCAACTTTAATGTGTTTTAATGATCAAGCATATAACAAATAAATATTAATTCTGTGCGTACACATATACCTACATAAACACAATCAATATTCGACAGAGATTTGTTATCGATCCGATTGCATATTTACCTTAACACGCACATTGTATTCTTGCCCTCGGCATCATTTTCCATAAACTTTGTTATCAATCCATTGCATATATATATATATATATATATATATATATATATATATATATATATATATATATATATATATATATACCTTCTAATCAAAGGTACATGTTATGTTTACTTACAATGTATCTCGAAAATGTGAACTTACAAGCAATACAACCCTCTTGACAGGAAGTTGCCTTCTATATTATATCTGCAGCCCGGTGATGTATGCTTTTATTCTTGCCGCTAATTCTACAAAACACAATCAGTTTCCTCTCGGGCTTAGTGATGGTGGCGTAGTTGTTAAAGAACTTCGGAGGATATTGGAAATGGCTATGTAGCATGCCTTAGCTTGAGACCAGCAACAAATGGAAACTTGATATGATTTTTTGTGATAATAAGAGCCTGGTGCTTGATATGAGCTTTTGTGATAATAAGAGCCTGGTGTCTCTTAAAATCTGAAGGTTTTAGCACATACATATACAGATTGGATTAGTGCAAGGGTTTTAAAGATGTTTTTTTGCTTGACTATGTTAACTGATAAATTTTCAACGGCAATATATTTGTAGACGCACAATTTGAAATGATAATTGTCAATATAGTATGAAAATAACAAAAGAAATCCAATATTTTGGCATATACAATATTTTACTTATAAAGCGGGTAATTAGGAGCTAGTATCCAACCCATTCAAATAAAGCACATGCCCACTATCATCCTGAGGTCCAACATACAAACACCCTCATAGATGTACGAAAATCACCAACACTTATTAGACCTCTAAATGGATCATATCTCCCATCCCATTTGAGTATTTTAGATGGACATGGATTTATTAATTTCAAAATAATCGAATCCAACAACAATAATCTAATTATTAAAAGGACCATATATGGCTTTAGGTCAATCCCATCCGTCTATGATGGAACCCCATCATTATATGCATATATAAAAGAATATTAATATAATATTTTAATGATTATATACTCATTATGCTTCTCCCGTCCTATTTGTGTATGTCACTAATAGTTTTGTTTCGACTTAATGTAGTCAAACTAATAAGTTTAATCAACAATTACATATTTTAAAAAACCACAAAACTTTTTGGTATATATTATTCAAACGAATATTTGACCCAAGGATAACTTAGAATTTTCTAAATTGGATTATGAAATTGCAAAACATAATTATTTAATGGCATAAATACTTCCAATTGACTAAGTATGAGTCAAGGATCCATTGACATATAGTTCCATATTTTTAAAAAAATAAAAGCCATTTAAGCACAATAACCGCGTCAAGTGTTATTTTTACCCAAGACCTTGCTACTCCGGGTCATATAATTGAAATACATCAATCCGCAATATTAATTAGTACCGGTTTTCCAATCCAAGTGGTTAATAATGCACATGAGTGTGATGATATTGGCCTATGCAGATCTGTTATGTGGATCATTATTATCCCTTATGAATTTCAAGGTACTCACTTTGATTAAGGGGCTGGTATTGTATCACGACTTTTAATGACAAATTTTGGGAGGATGATTTTAATGGATTTTATGAACTTTTAATGAGTCTTGTTGACTTCTTTAGATTTCAAAAAAAAAATCATGACTCCTAAGACAATGACTTTTAAAAACTTTAACAGACTTTTTTCTACAAATTCATGACTTTCAAATACTTTAATAGACTTTTATTTAAATCATAAATAGCCTCTCAGAAGCCCTCTACCCTCTGGACCTTTTTTCTTGGGTAGTTTATTTGTGAAAATGTATGTATAGCCAAAAATGGACCACATCTCAAATCGGGTCAAGTTCAAATTGTTAAAATTGATTCTGTTATAATACGATCCGCTAAGCCTTATTTGGCCACCCCAGGGAGCAACGGTTCCTGGCCATTAAGGGAAAATCCTTCACGAAGGAGATACATTAGTTACATTTATATATGAAAAATTGCGATCTGGTGATATAACACAAGGCCTTCCAAAAGTGGAACAGGTATTAGAAGTGCGTTAGATTGATTCAATATCGATGAATCTCGAAAAGAGGGTTGAGGGTTGGCATGAATGTATAACAAGAACTCTTGAAATTCCTTGGGGGTTCTTGATTGGTGCTGAGCTAACTATAGTGCAAATCGCTTTGGTTAATAAAATCTAAAAGATTTATCCATCCCGGAGTGAAGATCCATAATAGACATATAGAAATTATTGTACGTCAAATGATATTAAAAGTTTTGGTATCAGAAGATGTGATGTCTAATGTTTTTTACCCGAAACAAAGAAATCATATGCAATAACCATGGCATTTCGTGATTTGTTGGTAAATCCTCCTTGATTCTCTATCACCAAAAATGGGGGACCATTAACATAAACTATTGTTAAAGCTAAATCGTTTGAAGTCCAGACGCAACATGTTACTCTTTCTACCACTATATGTATAAGAGATGTTTTCAAAACGCCAAATTGTAACGAAGATTTTAGTTTATTAACGTTATTAACAATGAAAAATCCTGGAATTCCTCTTCTTTTTTTTAAAAAAATGTATCAAATTGATCAGAATGCAAGAAACATCACAGAACCCTTTATTACTATTACCCGTACTTTATTGCTTAGTCTATTAATTTTGGATTCAGTATGGATAAAAGATCTTCCTATGATATACTATTTAATTCGCGACAACGAATTTATTTGATAGCGAACGAATTCGATTTGGTTATTAGTAAGGCTGAAGTCAGCGAGGGTCTTGCCATGAAAGCATCAAAACCTCGAGTTCGAGGGTGTAGTTTTACGATAAAACGACCTACTTGCCGTATAGCTATTGTTGTGAAAGATATATAATTAGATGAATATCAATATCTAGGGTTAGACTTTACAGACACTTTCGGATGCTCAAAAAAACTTAAATCGATTGGGATAAAGTTTTATATATATTTTTTTACAATTTGACCAATTTGAATATTAAAATGTGTTCAATAGTGGCATATAGTTATTATGAGTGTGGTAAATGAGTGCTTCACTCCTTTAGTTATAGCACTATGTAAAATTATGTTTCCGTAGATGATAGTAATCATATATTTCCTTATAATTTGTATCTTCAATGGAACTTTCATTAGTAGAATTATTATGATATAATTTCTTTCTTAATCTTATATATTCAATAACAAGTATCCAATTATATGATCAATATTTTCGACAATTTTGATCAAATTTACCTCCTAAATTGCTAGCTAGAGGCCATCCAATATAATTTTATAGAAAAATGTTTTGATTGATTATATTAGAGAGAAAATGAACACTTCTAAAATCAAATATTGTTTTGAATAAAATGATTAGTGTAATTTAATTTTGAATACATCATCATAATAACTTGTAATATGTAAGTTTTCCTAGTCTTTATTGATCCTAATGTATTTGATCTCATTCTTGTATCTATTATTTTAATTAACACCAGTCAATATGGTGCCCTCGTGCTAGTAATTATCTAAAGATTGTGGGTTGCAATGCGAAGAGGTTCTAATGATATTATTTACATTCATTCTAAGAATTTGTACAATATTAGGTAGGTAGAGTATTTAGGTCGGTTAGAAAATTTGCAATTCTAATTATGGAAGAAATTTTAGACTTTAATTTATACGATAGGGTTAATACCTTATAAATTAACTTTAAGGAAAGTGTTTCTACCTTATAGATATTAGTGTAATTTTAAAAATAAGGAAGGCCGAATTGTTCATTTTTAGTGTAATTTACAAATAAAACATAATATTCACATAAATGTAGACTTATAGTTCTTACATTTTACTCACTCTTCCCTTTTTAGTTGTCCCCCATTTGGTTTTGTGCCAGTCAAATTGACCAAAGGACGGAGAGAGTAATATTTTTAAGTGGCGTTATTCCATATCTACTATATGTATTATAAAGGTTATTTAATCATGAGAAAATTCTTTCATTTAAAAAGACTATCTAACCCTTTTCAACACTGCTTGAGCCAAAGCAGAACTTTTTATTTAAAATGACTGCTTTATCCTTCAGGAGCTGATTCGAACCTAGTTCCTAACCTTGGCTTTCAGAAGCAATGTTCATTTCACCCAGTTCATGCTCGACTCCTTCAGTCTTCCACACCCACACTGAAGCACTGATTCCACGATGATTAAGAGAAGTGAATTTATCTGATTAACAAGTTTATGTATCTAGCTATCTGATTGTTTTAGAATATCTGTTAATTCTTCATTTTGTGTGCTTTTTCGGTTTATATGTTCTGTTGTCGGCCCTGGATGTTTGGATTTTTGTTGTTTTTTTGTGTAAATTAGGGTTTCGTGTGATACGAATGTGTTGTTTTTGTTCATAAGTCCGGTTGATTTGTGCTTGTGATAGATTTGTGCTTGTGATTAATTCGTGTTCTAAATGTTAATTTGAGAACCAAATGAATTTATAAGAATTGAAAACCTTCAGGTTTGTATAGTTGTAACAGGTGATTGGGATGCAATTCAGTTTTGATATGTATTTCAAACGGATTACTGATATGCATCTGAGCAAAGAGTCGGGATTACTGATATAAATTTGTGTTCAACCTTCTCAGGTGATCAGTAACAAGAAGTTACCCAAATGAGGATTCATTAGACAAATTCATGGAGGTGATATTCATTCCGAATCTCGTCATTTACGGCCAATATTATAAAATCCTGTGTCACTCATTTCCTGCAAGTTGTATCTTAACTAGAATCAGTTTGTGTTAATCATGTTAAATTGAAACCATTTTCAGAGTGATAGAAGAATATGTGGCAGATTGATTTGTTCTGTAGCCAAAGAATCTCCACAGCAAGTCACCTGATTATTGTTTTGGCACTGTAAGATACCTTAGCTCCTCATCTGGAATGTCTAAACTGCTTGAACATACAATTTGTGAGCTTCCATATATATTCGATATATGAAATTACGTACTTGAGTTGTTGCATATGCATGCCAGTTCATGCTCAGGTGGATCTTAAATTTACACTAGGTGAAGAACAAACAGTTGGCTGCTCCAACGTAAGTGTTCATTCAAGAGTCGAAGGTATCACTAACAACTAATTCTTCTTCAGTATTTGGATATTCTCAGATTATCTGGCTTGCCACAATCAAGAGTTTGCTATAACGAGTAAGCTTTAAACTGAGTAGAAGTATAGAACAACTTGAGCTGATTTTTTTTATAGCAGTTTAGAGACTTTAAAATACAGATTTTCCTGATATACACAGGTTGTGTTTCTCGGTTGGTCTTAAATGGTGATGATCACAATTAAGCTGCTCTTAGTGAAGGTCGAATTGCAAGGAGCTGAAGGTTTAGGGTTCTTTGCCTTTTTTTAGGTCAATTCTTGTAGTCTAGTGTTTAGCAATTAGCTTTGTACTTCTGTTGCTTTTGATATTTTCTGATTCTGTTTCTGCAAGGTTGAACTTGAACATTTTACCCTATACTAGAACAGTCTGATACACATGAGTATTAAAGAAATATTGAGCTTCATCCATCTAATTCCCAGAACCTATTATTGTATGAATGTGTTTCCTAACACTATAATTACATACACAGGAGGGTGACTTCCAGATGGATTCACCGCATCTCTGATTCTCCCTTTGCTTCCAAACAGTAAATTTAAACTGAAAATTATTACTGAGATATGCCCATCGAAGAACACGACATTAGATGTTTGTTACTTTATTCCCTCTCCTCAAGTATTTGCATATGCTTTCTATATATGAATCTTCTTCTGTTATTATGTTTTTTGTCTTTTGACAATATTAGTTCTGAATATTTGATGCAGGGTCTTTACCGGTCACCAGAAATTTCATCACACAATGTGAAACAGCGAATTTTCGGAAAATCCTAATTGTCGTAGTGTATATGATGTAAAAACTCTTCAATGTCATGAGCCTGATCAAGTGCCCCTCATTTCAATGATCCAGTGATACACTGTATCACTTTGGTATCTCTGCTCCTTATTTTATCTGGCCTTTAACATAGGAATTTCATTGGGTTACTGATTCTGCAGATATTGAAGATAGACTTTCCAAAGCAATAGTGTCATTTGACATTGAAGATGAACAATTCAATTTTTTTTACATGGATGGATCCACCTAAAATTCCTCTTGAAGAGCGAGTGATTATCGATACATTAAATGACTCACTTTCACTGGTTGTTCCTCACAAAAGTTTTCTAAACTCAAGCTTTTATATATGGGTGATGGATGACTAGGGGAAATAGGTATCTCTTGGACTAGGCGATACATCACCCGTCTATAAAAGCTTGAGTTTAGAAAACTTGTGTAAGGAACAATCACTGAAAGTGAGTCATTTAATGGATCGATAATAACTGGCTTTTGAAGAGGAATTTTAAAAGGATCTAGCCATTAAAAAAAATTGAATTGTTCATCTTCAATGTCAAATGAAACTACTGCTTTGGAAAGTCTATCTTCAATACCTGCAGAATCAGTAACCCAATGAAATGCCTATTTTAAAGGTCAGATGAAATAATGAGCAGAGATACCAAAGAGTATCAGTGGATCATTGAAATGAGGGGCACTTGATCAGGCTCATGACATGGAAGAGTTGTTACATCATGTGCACTACGACAATTAGGATATTGGACAAATGATCTTCCTATAATGACAACATATGAGAGCATTTTTTTTTTATGACCCTAAAATCCAGGAACGGAAGAACACTCCAGTTTTTTGTATTTCACTACATTCCGCCATTATGTTGAAACTTTGGAAACAGTCACCTGGGATATTGAATATTCAGGAAGGGCTGTCCAGTGATGTAATTCCCTGCCCTTGCATAGTGTATCTATTAACACTGCATGATCTAATATCTCTGAAGCATTGTTGAAGAATATTAAATTATAACATCCGGTTAAAAATATGAAAGGAAATATCTCCGTAATAGTTTCAAAATGTTACCGGCGGTTTAACACTAACTAATGCTGCTTTTGTGAGCTTTTTCTACTTTACTTTGTATAGCACACACTGTTCAGTTAAAGCAATGGGGCTTTAGGGAGCTTAATTTGCTCTAATTTGCTTTGTAGCGCACACACTATTCACTAAAACCTAATGAGGCTTTTGGGAGGTTTGCTCTCTTTTGTATTGTAGGGCACACACCATGTTGAGTAAAAACTAATGTAACATGTGATGGGAGCACAACGATTTTTTGAAGTTGATTACTATTAGGTACATATTCTATCATGAGTAACCACCACGACAATAATGTCTGCATTCCATATTTTATATATATATATTCGAAATGATATGTCTTGTGTTGACTTAATTTTTTTGGACCTAACCTACGTTGTGGTTGGCCATGTATTTTTCGGTCATGCATAATTGATACTATATTTTTTGATCTTTTTATCTAAAAAAATTTCTTTCCTTCTCTTTTTATTTTTCAAATACTTTGATTCACATGTATATTTTTGATGTGATTTATCTCTTGTAATACTACCCATTTACAGTTTGTAAAACTAGTTATTACTATTCTACACTTTTACTACAATCAGACTATGGAAAAAAACTTTTCCCGACCACCTGCTGCAACTTCAGTTATGTTCTATCCTGAGGAAAATAATATCGTTATCATCAGCAGGGAGGATGGCTCTATACTAATCTATTGTCTTCAGAAAGAGATGGTCTTTATCTATATATACTGATATCTAAGTGTTGTGCATCAAAAATGAATCATCATTTAGCTATTAAGTTCCTTGTTATCTATTTGGCTTATATAGATGATTGCCGAGATAACGATCAGAGTGACTGGCCTTGCCTATTCTAGTGCATTAAATATCCTTTTATCGTCTGGATAAGATGCTCAGGTACATTTTTAAAGTGGAAGGCTAATAGAAGATATCAGATTGTTCGGCACATTTCTGTCAAGTGTCACCAGGACCAAAGACATTTGTTAGTTGTACATGAAAGCTGTATAGCCACTCCCTAGGGACCTAACCTCGAGCCCTGCAAGCAGGTATCTGCAAATTATTTGCAGTGTTGACAATTAATTTGTATGCTTTGTTGAATATCACAACATGCTTCACCCACGCTTTATTAGACCTTATTTGAAAGAGGTCGGGGTGATCATTTTGGGTGCAACTATAATGTGTTTTAATGATCAAGCACATAACAAAGATATATTAATTGTGTGTGTACATATATACCTACATGAACACAAATCATATTTGACAGAACTTGACATTGATTTTTCTAAAATAGCCCCTGGTGCAATATCATGTACATGTCGCTCTGCTATTGAGAGATCTAAGTTCTTAATGACAGAAGAAAATTCTCAAGCTCTTTAAATATTTCTTGCAGAGTGCAGTAGATTCCTGGGGAATTGATCAGTGATGCTGCATATATATTCATGTGATGACCAGTCCATATATGCCTGCCTTTTTAAAAGGCACATTGTTAATTTTCTTGGACTCGGCATCTTTGACCAAAAAGTTTTTATATCAACAACTGAGAACTTGATATGAGCTTTTGTCATAATCACAGCCCAGTGTCTCCTTGAAATCTATATGTTCTAAAACATACATCTGGGGATTGGATTCGTGCAAGAGTTCTGAAGTTTTTTTTTGCTTGACTATGTTAAGTGAAAAATGTTCAATGCAAATATACACGTAGTGAAGAATTTGAAATAATAATTGTCAACAGAGTATGAAAATGAGAAAAGAAAGCCAATATTTTGGCATATAATACAATGTTTCACTTATACCACCCGTAATTTTCAATGCAAATATACATGTAGCTGCCCAATTTCAAAAGAGAATTATTAAAACAAATATGCAAATATTCATGCTTGACTATGTTAATTGTATTTGTTTTAATTTGAATATACATGTAGAAGCAAAATATGAAATGAGAACTGTCAACATAGTATGAAATATGAAAATAATAAAAGAAACCCAATATTTTTGTATTCGGAGCGTGTGACACGACACATTTCCGAGTATCGGATTTGGCATTATCGAAAATTCTGGACACAGTTATAATGTCCAAATTAATTGTGGACATGGATACGGGGACACAACGAATTTTAAAATAATTATTTATTTTCATTTGAGAAATAAATAAAAGAATATATATTTCATTATTTTTTAGTTGAAAATGTGCATTTGATTGATTTATAAACTACAAAAATTAACAACTATTACAGATGTATTTAACAGTTTTCTTGCCAATATTCATGTAAAGCAAAAATTGTGCATAGTAAAGTAAAAGAAAGTGAAAAAGGAAAACAGCTGGATAATGAATGTATACTTAAAGAAGTCTAGATACATTTGTAATATATAATACATCTCAATACATGTATTCCTCGATCTTTTCACCCTTTTACTATCATCTTCTTCATTTCTCTCCACCTTTTCACCGCTTCTTATCTTCTTGAAGCCTATAAAAGGCTGCTGCTCTGCATAAAAATATTGTACTGAGTTTGAAAACCAGAAAAATAAAACAAAAGAGCCGAAGCTCTAATCAAGTTGTAGCTTTGAGTTGGTGAAATAAAAAGTGTGTGTTTGTTTGTTATACAGCCTATACATATTAATATTGCCTGTGTTTAAATACTTATAAGGTCCATTTCGTTTCCAACAAGTGGCATCAGAGCTAGGTTATTTCGGAGAAGAAAAAAATGTCAAATATGATGGCGCAACCACAAATCCCAAAGTTGACGGCAACAAATTACGGGAACTGGAGTATCCAAATGAAGGTGTTACTCGGTTCATACGATAATTGGGATATTGTCGAAAGTGGGTATGACGAGCCCGAGGATGAAGCCGTTCTTTCTGATGCGGAGAAAACGGCGTTAAAAGATTCCAAGAAAAAAGACCAAAGGGCGTTATATACAATTATTCAAGGAGTTGATGAGTCAACCTTTGAAAAAATTTCAAATGCAAAAACGGCGAAAGATGCGTGGGAGATTTTGCAGAAATCATTCCAGGGTGTCGAGAAAGTCAAAAAGGTTCGGCTCCAAGTTCTACGTGGGGAGTTCGAAAATTTGAAGATGAAGAGTTCTGAAAATATTGGTGAATTTGTTACACGTTTGAAAACGGTGACAAATGAGATGAAAAGAAATGGAGAAAGTCTCGATGATGTTCGGGTCATGGAAAAGTTGCTCCGTTCATTAACAAGAAAATTTGATTATGTTGTGACATCCATCGAGGAGTCAAAAGACCTATCCACAATTTCTATTGATGAGCTCGTAGGTTCTCTTCAAGCCCACGAGCAGCGAATGAATCAGTATGATGATGCAAGCCATTTGGAAAAGGCGTTGCAAAGTAAGGTGTCCATTGGTGACATTTCTAGAAGTAGCAGTTCTGCACGTGGCAGAGGTGGCTTTAGAGGTGGCTACCGTGGTGGACGAGGACGAGGAAGGTAGTCTTTCAATAGAGGCCAGACATCTGAAGGCTATCAGCCATCTGGTCGTGGTCAAAATTTCAGAGGCCGAGGACGAGGCGGATTTCAACAACGAGGTGAAAAGTCTCAGTTTCAATGTTATAATTGTAATAAATTTGGTCACTTCAGTTATGAGTGTAGAGCACCAAAAGTGGAAGAAAGGAGTCATTTTGCTGAAGCAAAAGAAGATAAAGATGTTGGCTCTGCTATGTTTCTCACTTACAAAGGAGATGAAGAAGGCAAGAAAAATACATGGTATCTTGACTCGGGAGCCAGCAATCACATGACTGGTCATAAGGAATTATTCACGGAGATAGACGACACCATTAGCGGAGAAGTTACTTTTGGTGACTCGTCAAAGATTCCGGTCAAAGGAAAAGGTACCGTCACGATCATGACAAAGAGAGGTGAAAAGAAATATGTAAATGATGTTTATTATATTCCTGCACTGAAAAATGATATTATCAGTCTTGGTCAACTTGTGGAGAAAGGATATAATATACAGATGCAAGACAATTCCCTCATTATCAGAAATCAAGCTCGGGAATCGATTGCAAATGTGGAGATGTCGAAGAATCGTTTGTTTACGCTTGATATGCAAACGAAGATGCAAAAGTGTTTAAAGTCGGTCATTAAAAATGACTCGTGGTTGTGGCACTTGAGATATGGTCATCTTGGATTTTCTGGCCTGAAATTATTGTCAAAGACAAAAATAGTGAACGGCTTGCCAGAAATCAACGAACCACAAAATTTGTGTGAAGCATGTATAAAGGGGAAGCAACATCGACAAAGTTTTCCCGTTGGAAAATCATGGAGAGCTAGGAGGCCATTGGAGATAGTTCACACAGATATTGCTGGTCCATTTGATATCTCATCACTTGGAGGTAATAGATATTACCTAACATTTATTGATGACTTTAGCAAGAAAAGTTGGGTGTATATCATCAAAGAAAAGTCGGAGGCTCTTGATAAATTCAAGGAGTTCAAAGCACTGGCAGAAAAGCAAAGTGGTCATTATTTGAAGATACTCAGATCAGACAGAGGAGGCGAGTATACTTCTAATTTGTTCAGAAATTTTTGTAGAGCACATGGAATCAATCATCAGTTGACAACAGCATATACTCCTCAACAAAATGGTGTTGCAGAAAGAAAGAATCGCACTATTCTTGACATGGCAAGGAGCATGGTGAAAGCAAAGCACTTGCCAAGAACTTTTTGGGCCGAAGCCGTGTTATGTGCCGTTTATTTGTTGAATTGCTGTCCTACAAAAAGTGTCAGAAACAAAACTCCAAATGAAGCATGGAGTGGGAGCAAACCATCTGTGGGACATCTCAGAATTTTTGGGTGTACTGCATATGCCCATGTTCCTAATCAGAAAAGGAAGAAGTTGGATGATAAAGGCGAGAAGTGCATATTTACCGGATATGACAAAAGGAGCAAGGCGTACAGACTCTATAATCCCCTGACGAAGAATTTAATCATTTCTCGAGATGTTGAGTTTGATGAATCAGATTACTGGAGATGGAGTGATGAAGAAAGAAAAGTTGCTGGTTTATTTCTCAACGATGATCATGATGATGATGACGGTGATGATAATGCCAACATTGAAGCTGGGGGAGATGATGATCCTACTCCTCCACAAAGTCTGAATCAACAAACTCCCGCATCAACACCATCAGATTCAAGTGGAAGCAGAAGTTCAGGGGGAGCACCAAGAAAAATGCGGAGTCTGGATAATATCAATGAAGCAACGAGTCCGGTACAAACAACCGTTGATTATTCCTTATTTTGTCTAATGGCTGAATGTGATCCAGTTACATTTGAGGAAGCTTCTGAAGAAAGCATATGGAACAAAGCCATGGATGAAGAAATTGGTGCAATAAAGAAAAATGATACTTGGGGAGCTCACAGATCTTCCAGAAGTACACAAAGCAATTGGTGTCAAATGGGTCTACAAGACCAAGACGAATCAGGATGGAGAAGTGGAGAAATACAAGGCGAGGCTAGTTGCTAAAGGCTACAAGCAAAGATACGGGATTGACTATGATGAGGTGTTTGCTCCAGTTGCACGAGTTGACACCATCAGAATTCTCACAGTAATTGCTGCTCAAAATCGATGGAAGATTTTTCAGATGGACGTGAAGTCGGCATTTCTAAATGGTTATCTCGAAGAAGAAGTCTACATCGAGCAACCTCCAGGATATATTCAGAAAGGCCAGGAAGATAAAATCTACCGGCTAAAGAAAGCATTGTACGGTCTAAAACAAGCACCGAGAGCATGGAACACAAGGGTTGATGAGTACTTCCAGAAAAATGGTTTTGTGAAGAGTCCATACGAGCATGCTCTCTACACGAAAACAAATTCAGGGGGAGATATTATGATCGTTTGCTTATACGTGGATGACATGATATTTACCGGAAACAATCCTGGTATGTTTGATGATTTTGAGAAAGTTATGACTAATGAATTTGAGATGACAGATATTGGTCAAATGTCATACTTTCTTGGAGTCAATCAAAGCAAGGATGGAATTTTTATGTCTCAGAAAAAAATATGCCGAGCAGATTCTAAAGAAGTTTAGAATGGGGGAATGCAAGCTAGTGAGCACGCCAGCAGAAGCAAGCATAAAGCTCAGAATTGATTCAACGAGGGAGTGGGTAAATCCGACATTGTTCAAGAGTTTGGTTGGAAGTCTAAGGTACCTAACTTTCACTCGTCCGGATATCATGTATGCAGTCGGATTCGTTACTAGGTACATGGAGAAGCCAAAGGAAGATCACTTCATAGCAGCTAAAAGAATTTTGAGATATATTAAAGGTACACTTGATTATGGTTTATTTTACACTCATTCTCAAGATTCAAAATTAGTTGGCTATTCAGATAGTGATTATGGTGGAGACTTGGATGACGGGAAAAGCACATCAGGATATGCTTTTCATATTGGTTCGGCTATATTCTCATGGTCATCAAAGAAGCAACATACAGTCACTCTCTCAACATGTGAGGCAGAATACATCGCAGTAGCAGCGTGCGCATGTCAAGCTATGTGGCTAGGCTATATTTTGGGCGAGTTAAATCTTGCAAAGGAAGAACCGGTTACTATTTTTGTAGACAACAAATCCGCAGTTTCACTTGCGAAAAATCCGGTGTCACACAGTTGCAGCAAGCACATCAATATTAAATATCATTTTATTCGAGAAAAAGTTAACGATAAAATCGTGGAACTGGTGCACTGCAAGACCGAAGAAAATTTGGCAGATATATTCACGAAGCCGTTGAAGCCGGATACGTTTCAGAAAATGAAGAAGAAGCTCGGGATGGAAAGTCGAGTTTGAGGGGGAGTGTTAGAATTTCAAACTCTCCAGCTAGCAATTTATTAATGGGTTGGCTTACGGTGCATGCATAAATTAAGGTTGGCAGTAGAAAAATATAATGTGAAAGAATGACTGCAGGTATGTAACTTCTGGACAACATTAAATGAAGTCAAAGATGATGGCTCCAGATTTATGAGTTGCAGCAACTATACAAAGCAGGAGTATTAGATAAGCACAGCTGGGTGAAACATCTGGATGATAAGAAGGTGATGCAGCTGCTTAAAAGTTTATGGATGATATTGAATGCTTAATATATAAGTAATTATTATAAGCTACGACATGGCCTTGCACTAAACCAGGAGGAGTAAATACTACAGGTCATAGTCCAAATTGCAGGCTGTAATATTAAATATGGTGTGAGGTATGCAATAATGATGTACGACGGTGAACTTGAAGCCTATAAAAGGCTGCTGCTCTACATAAAAATATTGTACTGAGTTTGAAAACCAGAAAAAGAAAACAAAAGAGCCGAAGCTCTAATCAAGTTGTAGCTTTGAGTTGGTGAAATAAAAAGTGTGTGTTTGTTTGTTATACAGCCTATACATATTAATATTGCGTGTGTTTAAATACTTATATGGTCCATTTCGTTTCCAACAGAATTGAAGTTTGCTAAACAATGAAGAAAATGCTTCAAAACTAGGGGTAAGAATGTCAGATTATTGAATTATACTACAATCTTGAAAAATAAAAATTTTCACTGTACGTTTATGCTATATACTGTTTGGTTATTTCAGGGGTTTTTATGAGTATACAATTGTTTACCAAGTACAGTGAAGCCAGGGGTACCCATTAGCTCTAAGCAGTACATGTTATAACATATAAAACAAAGGCAAAAAGTTCTGCTCTCCTGCTGCCAAGAAGGCCGATGTTGTTGACGTGGAGGCGTGAGAGTCGTTGGATGTGATCTGTTCTGCTAGTTTTTACTGTTTTAGTTTAATGTGGTTAATGGGATGCAGGTCTAGGCTAGTAGTAGTCTAGTCATAAAAGTTCAGTATTTTGGGTGTTTAGATGGATGGTTAAATTTGAACTTGATAGACAGCTTTGTATACAACCCTCTAGACAGGAAGTTGCTTTCTATATTATATCTACAGCCCGGTGATGTATGCTTCTGTTCTTGCGGCTAATCCTACAAAACACAATCAGTTTGCTCTCGGGCTTAGTGATGGTGGCGTACTTGTTAAAAAACTTCGGAGGATATTGGAAATGGCTATGTAGCATGCCATAGCTTGAGACCAGCAACAAATGAAAACTTGATATGAGCTTTTGTGATAATCAGAGCCGGGTGTCTCTTAGAATCTGAATGTTTTAGCACATACATGTACAGATTGGATTAGTGCAAGGGTTTTAAAGATGTTTTTCTGCTTGACTATGTTAACTAATAAATTTTCAATGCGAATATATTTGTAGCCGCACAATTTGAAATGATAATTGTCAATATAGTATGAAAATAACAAAAGAAATCCAATATTTTACTTATAAAACCGGTAATTAGGAGGTAGTATCCAACCCATTCTAATAAAGCACATGCCCACTATCAGCCTGAGGTCGAACATACAAACACCCTCGTAGATGTACGAAAATCACCAACACTTAATAGACCTCTAAATGGATCATATCACCCATCCGGCCATTTGAGTCTATTTTAAATGGACATGGATTTATTAATTTCAAAAAAATCGAATCCAACAACAGTAATCTAATTATTAAATGGACCATATATGGCTTTAGGTCAATCCGATCCGTCTATGATGGAACCCCATCATTATATGCATATATAAAAGAATAATATAATATTTAATAATTATATACTCTTTATGCTTCTCAAGTCTTATGTATGTCACTTATAAAACTCAAACATTTAGAAAAAATGATATTGGAATACTTATAATTCTATTTTTATAATAATAGTTTCGTTTCGACTTAATTTAGTCAAACTAATAATTTTAATGAACAATCACATATTTTATAAAACCACGAAACTTTTTGGTATATATTATTCAAACGAATATTTGACCCAAGGATAACTTAAAAATTTTTTAAATTGGATTATGAAATTGCAAAACATAATTATTTAATGGCATAAATACTTCCAATTGACTAAGTATGAGTCAAGGATCCATTGACATATAGTTCCATATTTTAAAAATAAAAATAAAAGCCATTTAAGCACAATAACTGCGTCAAGTGTTATTTTTACCCTAAGACTTTGTTACTCCGGGTCTTATAACTGAAATACACCAATCCGCAATATTAGTACCTGCTCTCCAATCCGAGTGGTTAATAATGCACGTAAGTGTGATGATATTGGGCTATGCAGCTCTTTTATGTGGATCATTATTATCCGTTATGAATTTCAAGGTTCTCACTTTAACTAAAATTAAGAATTACGGGATTCTCATTCAGGGGACTAGACTACTCTATAATTTCATAATTTTTCTTGGGCAGTTTGTTTGTGAAATTGCATGTATAGCCAAAAACGGACTACATCTCAAATCGGGTCAAGTTCAAATTGTTAAAATTGATTTTGTAGTAATACGATCCGCTAAGCTTTATTTGGCCACCCCAGGGAGCAATGGTTCATGGCCATTAAGGGAAAATCCTTCACGAAGGAGATACATTAGTTACATTTACATATGAAAAATTGCGATCTAATGATATAACACAAGGCCTTCCAAAAGTGGAACATGTATTAGAAGTGCGTTCGATTGATTCAACATCGATGAATCTCGAAAAGAGGGTTGAGGGTTGGCATGAATGTATAACAAGAACTCTTGAAATTCCTTGGGGGTTCTTGATTGGTGCTGAGCTAACTATAGTGCAAATCGCTTTGGTTAATAAGATCCAAAAGATTTTTCCATCCCGAAGTGCAGATCCATAATAGACATATAGAAATTATTGTACGTCAAATAATATCAAAAGTTTTGGTTTCAGAAGATGTGATGTCTAATGTTTTCTTACCTGAAACAAAGAAATCATATGCAAGAACCATGGTATTTAGTGATTTGTTGGTAAATCCGCTTTGATTCTCTATCAACCAAAAATGGGGGACCATTAACATAAACTATTGTTAAAGCTAAATCAATTGAAGTCCGACGCAACATGTTACTCTTTCTACCATTATATGTATAAGAGATGTTTTCAAAACGCCAAATTGTAATGAAAATTTTAGTTTATTAACGTTATTAACAATGAAAAATCCTAGAATTTTTCTTCTTTTTTCTTAAAAAAACGTATCAAATTGATCAGAATGCAAGAAACATCACACAACCCTTTGTCACTGTTACCCGTACTTTATTGCTTAGTCTAGCTTTAATGGAAACTTTAACAATTTATGATCTAATTGTAGCATTAGCACTTTTATCTGCGAATTCTTTTGCTCAATTTATAATGTGAAGTTTAAAAGAAAATCTTGTATTCAAAGTAATTTTGGATTCAGTAGGGATAAAAGATCTTCCTATGATATATTATTTAATTCGCGACAACGAATTTATTTGATAGCCAACGAATCCGATTTGGTTATTAGTAAGGCCGAAGTCAGCGAGGGTGTTGCCACGAAAGAATCAAAACCTCGAGCTCGAGGGTGTAGTTTTACGATAAAAAGACCTACTTGCCGTATAGCTATTGTTGTGAAAGATATATGATTAGATGAATATCAATATCTAAGGGGTAGACTTTATAGACTCTTTCGGATGCTAAAAAAAACTTAAATCGATTGGGATAAAGTTTTATATATTTTTACAATTTCACCAATTTGAATATTAAAATGTGTTCAATAGTGGCATATAGTTATTATGAGTGAGGTAAAAGAGTGCTTCACTCCTTTAGTTATAGCACTATGCAAAATTATGTTTCCGTAGGTGATAGTAATCATATATTTCTTTATAATTTGTATCTTCAATGGAACTTTCATTAGTAGAATTATTATGATATAATTTCTTTTTTAATCTTATATATTCAATAACAAGTATACAATTATATGATCAATATTCTCAACAATTTTGATTAAATTTACCTCCTAAATTGCTCGCTAGAGACCGTCCAATATAATTTTATAGCAAAATGTTTTGATTGATTATATATGAGAGAAAATGAACACTTCTAAAACTATATATTGTTTTGAATAAAATGATTAGTGTAATTTAATTTTGAATACATCATCATAATACTTGTAATATGTAAGTTTTCCTAGTCTTTATTGATCCTAATGTATTTGATCTCATTCTTGTATCTCTATTATTTTAATTCACGCGAGTCAATATGGTGCCCTGGTGCTAGTAATTAACTAAAGATTGTGGGTGGCAATGCGAAGAGTATTTAGGTCGGTTATTTAAATTCATTTTAAGAATTTGTACAATCTTAGGTAGGTAGAGTATTTAGGTCGGTTAGAAAATTTGCAATCTTAATTATGGAAGAAATTTTAGACTTTAATTTATACAATAGGGTTAATACCTTATAAATTACATTAGTGTAACTTTAAGGAAAGTGTTTTTACCTTATAGACATTAGTGTAATTTAAAATATAAGAAAGAGACATTAGTGTAATTTAAAATATAAGACAGGCCGCATAGTTTATTTTTAGTGTAATTTACAAATAAAATATAATATTCACATAAATGTAGAATTATAGTTCTTACATTTTACTCACGTCCCTTTTTAGTTGTCCCATTTGGTTTTGTGCCGGTCAAATTGACCAAAGTTTAACTGATATTTATTAATATTTTATCAACTGATAAAATAAAAAAAAAGTCATAGGAAAGAACTTTTAATTTACTTTAAGATGTAATTTTCAGTTTTTAAAATAATGAAATAGTGGGTTATAATCTTTGGTAAAAAAATTAGTCAATTTGACCAATAAAAATTGAAATGTGACCACTAAAAAGGGAGGGACTTAGGGAGTAATATTTTTAAGTGGCTTTATTCCATATCTACTATATGTATTATAAAGGTTATTTAATTATGAGAAAATTCTTTCAGTTTAAAAAGACTATCTAACCCTTTTCAACAGTGCTTGAGCGAACTTTTTATTTAAAATGACTGCTTTATCCTTGAGGAGCTGATTCGAACCTGGTTCCTAACCTTGGCTTTCGGAAGCAATGATCATTTCACCCAGTTCATGCTCGACTCCTTCAGTCTTGCACACCCACTGAAGCACTGATTCCACGATGATTAAGAGAAGTAAATCTATCTGATTAACAAGTTTATGTATCTATCTGATTGTTTTAGATCTGTTAATTCTTCATTTTGTGTGCTTTTTCTATTTGTATGTTCTGTTGTCGCCGCTAGATGTGTGGATTTTTGTTTTTTTGTGTGTAAATTAGGGTTTCGTGTGATATGAATGTGTTGTTTTTGTTTATGTCTGGTTGATTTGTGCTTGTGATTTATTTGTGTTCTAAATGTTAATTTGAGAAGCAAATGAATTAAGAATTGAAAATCTTTAGGTTTGTAGTAGGCGATTAATTGGGATGCAATTCAGTATTGATATATATGTATTTCAAACGGATTACTGATATGCATCTGAGTAAAGAATCGAGACAAGTAGCTAGTTACTTAAATGAGGATTCATTAGACAAATCCATGGAGGTGATATTCACTCTGAATCTCGTCATTTACAGCCTGGAACTTAACTCTGAGTGTAATAATATCTTTCTATTGTAGGTATCAAGTGGTAGAAATTTATAAAATCCCGTGTCACTCGTTTCCTGCAAGTTGTATCTTAACTAGAATTAGTTTGTGTTAATCATGTTAAATTGAAACCTTTCTTAGAGTGATATAAGAACTTGTCGCAGATTGATTTTTACTGTAGAAAGTCGAAGAAACGACCATGGACATGCGAAAGAAATTTTTCTGAAAGACTACAAGTCACCTGATTATTGTTTGGCACTGTAAGATACCTTAGCTCCTCATCTGGGATGTCTAAACTGCTTGAACATACAAGTCACCTGATTATTGTTTTAGCAATGTCAGCCTTGTACTTCTGTTGCTTTTGATATTTTCTGATTCTGTTTCTGCAAGGTTGAACTTGAACATTTTACCCTATACTAGAACAGTCTGATACACATGAGTATTAAAGAAATATTGAGCTTCATCCTTCTAATTTCCAGAACCTTTTATTGTATGAATGCGTTTCCTAACACTATAATTACATTCAGGAGGGCGACTTCCAGATATATTCACGGCATCTGATTCTCCCTTTGCTTCCAGACAGTAAATTTAAACTGAAAATTATTACTGAGACATGCCCGTCGAAGAACACGACATTAGATGTTTGTTACTTTATTCCCTCTCCTCAAGTCTTTGCATATGCTTTCTATATATGAATCTTCTTCTGTTATGATGTTCTTTGTCTTTTGACAATATTAGTTCTGAATATTTGATGCAGGGTCTTTACCGGTCATTACGAAATTGCTGCACACAATGTGAAGCAGCGGATTTTCAGAATATCCTAATTGTCGTAGTGTTTATGATGTAACAACTCTTCAATGTCATGAGCCTATCAAGTGCCCCTCATTTCAACGATCCAGTGATACACTTTGGTATCTCTGCTCCTTATTTTATCTGGCCTTTAACATAGGCATTTCACTGGGTTACTGATTCTGCAGATATTGAAGATAGACTTTCGAGAGCAATAGTGTCATTTGACATTGAAGATGAACAATTCAAACTTTTTACATGGATGGATCCTTTTAAAATTCCTCTTGAAGAGCCAGTGATTATCGATACATTAAATAACTCACTTTCATTGGTTGTTCCTCACAAAAGTTTTCTAAATTACTCAAGCTTTTATATATGGGTAATGGATGACTACGGGAAATAGGTATCTTGGACTAGGTGGTCCATCACCCATATATAAAAGCTTGAGTTTAGAAAACTTGTGTGAGGAACACCTAGTGAAAGTGAGTCATTTAATGTATCGATAATAACTGGCTCTTCAAGAGAAATTTTAAAAGGATCTGGCCATGACAAAAATTTGAATTGTTCATCTTCAATGTCAAATGACATTACTGCTTTGGAAAGTCTATCTTCAATACCTGCAGAATCAGTAACCCAATGAAATGCCTATTTTAAAGGTCAGATGAAATAAGGAGCAGAGATACCAAAGAGTATCACTGGATCATTGAAATGAGGGGCACTTGATCAGGCTCATGACATGGAAGAGTTGTCACATCATGTGCACTACGACAATTAGGATATTGGACAAATGATCTTCCTATAATGACAACATATGAGAGCGATTTTTTTTTGATGACCCTACTAAGAACGAAAGAACACTCCAGTTTTTTGTATTTCTGCACACAATGTGAAGCAGCGGATTTGTGGAATATCCTAATTGTCGTAGTGTGTAACAATTCTTTAATACCTTGAGCCTGATCAAGTTCCCCTCATTTCAATAATTTAGTGATACACTTTCGTGTCACTGCTCCTTATTTTATCTGGCCTTTAACATAGGCATTTCATTGGGTTACTGATTCTGCAGATATTGAAGATCGACTTTCCAAAGCAATAGTTTCCTTTGACATTGAAGATGAACAATTCAAATTTTTTACATGGATGGACCCTCATAAAATTCCTCTTGAAAAGCGAGTGATTATCGATACATTAAATGACTCACTTTCACTGGTTGTTCCTCACAAAAGTTTTCTAAACTTAAGCTTTTATATATGGGTGATGGATGACTAGGTGAAATAGGTATCTCTTTTGGACTAGGCGATACATCACCCGTCTATAAAAGCTTGAGTTTAGAAAACTTGTGTAAGGAACAATCACTGAAAGTGAGTCATTTAATGGATCGATAATAACTGGCTCTTGAAGAGGAATTTTAAAAGGATCTAGCTATTAAAAAAAATTGAATTGTTCATCTTCAATGTCAAATGACACTACTGCTTTGGAAAGTCTATCTTCAATACCTGCAGAATCAATAACCCAATGAAATGCCTATTTTAAAGGTCAGATGAAATAAGGAGCAGAGATACCAAAGAGTATCACTGGATCATCGAAATGAGGGGCACTTGATCAGGCTCATGACATGGAAGAGTTGTCACATCATGTGCACTAGCTACGACAATTAGGATATTGGACAAATGATCTTCCTAAAATGACAACATATGAGAGCGATTTTTTTTTCCGATGATCCTAAAATCCAAGAACGAAAGAACACTCCAGTTTTTTGTAACTTCAGTTATGTTCAGTTATGTTTCATTATGTTCTATCCTGAGGAAAATAATATCGTTATCATTGGCAGGGAGGATGGCTCTATACTAATCTATGGTGTTCAGAAAGATATGGTCTGTATCTATATATACTGATATCTAAGTGTTGTGCATTAAAAATGAAATATCATAATATAGCTATTAAGTTCTTATTATCTATTTAGCTTATATAGAAGATATCAGATGCATCGGCACATTTCTGTCAAGTGTCACCAGGACCAAAGACATTTGTTAGTTGTACATGAAAGTTGTATAGCCACTCTTGAAGGACCTAATCTCGAGACCTGCAAGCAGGTATCTGTTAATTATTTGCAGTGTTAACAATTAATTTATATGCTTTGTTGAATATCACAACATGCTTCACCCACGCTTTATTAGACCTTATTTGAAAGAGGTCGGGGTGATGGTTTTGGGTGCAACTATAATGTGTATTAATGATCAAGCACATAACAAATATATATTAATTGTGTGTGTACATATATACCTACATGAAAACAATCATATTCAACAGAACATGACACTGATTTTTCTAAAATTGCCCCTGGTGCAATATCATGTCGCTCTGCTATATATTGAGAGTAACATCTAAGTTCTTAATGACAGAAGAAATTCTCAAGCTCTTTAAATATTTCTCAGTAGATTCCCGGGGAATTGATCGGTGATGCTGCATATATATTCATGTGATGGCCAGTCCATATATGCCTGCTTTCTTAACAGGCACATTGTTTTCTTGGACTCGGCATCTTTGACCATAAAGTTTTTTATCAATCCGAGTGCATATTTACCTTGTAATTAAAGGTAGGTGTTATGTTTAATTAAAATGTATCCTGAAAATATGAGCTTATTAGCGATAACACGCTCTTGACTGGAAGCTGCCTTCTGTATTATATCTACAGCCCGGTGATGTACGCTTCTACTCTTGAGGCTAATCCTACAAAACACAATCAGTTTGCTCTCGGGCTTAGTACTGATGGTGGCGTACTAGTTATAGAACTTGAGGAAGAGGATATTGGGGTTGGCATTGTAGCACGCCTTAGCTTGAGACCAGCAACAACTGAGAACTTGATATGAGCTTTTGTGATAATCAGAGCCCAGTATCTCTTGAAATCTATGTGTTTTAAAACATACATCTAGGGATTGGATTAGTGCAAGTTTTTTTTTTGCTGGACTATGTTAAGTGGTAAATGTTCGATGCAAATATAGACGTAGTGAAAAAGTTTAAATGAGAATTGTCAACAAAGTATGAAAATAAGAAAAGAAAGCCAATATTTTGACATAAACAATGTTTCACTTATACCCCCTGTAATTTTCAATGCAAATACATATGTAGCTGCCCAATTTCAAAAGGGAATTATCAAAACAAATATGCAAATATACATGCTTGACTATGTTAATTGATAAATTTTTAATTGAAATATACATGTAGAAGCAGAATTTGAAATGAGAACGGTCAACATAGTATGAAATATGAAAATAATAAAAGAAACTTAATGTTTTGGTATTCAGAGTGTCTAGCACGACGCATTTCGGAGTATCGGATTTCGCATTATCGAAAATTCCGGACACAGTTAAAATGCCCAAAATAATTTTGGACATGGATACGGGGACGCATCGAATTTTAAAATAATAATTTATTTTCATTTGAGAAATAAATAACAAATATATATTTCATTATTTTTTAGTTGAAAATGTGCATTTGATTGATTTATAAAATCCAAAAATTAACAACTATAACAAATGTATTTAACATTTTTCTTGTCAATATTCATGTAAAATAAAAATTATGTACATCAAAGTAAAAGAAAGGGGAAAAGGGGAAACAGCCGAATAATGAATGTGGACTTAAAGAAGTCCAGATACATTTGTAATATATAATACATCTCAATACATGTATTCCTCGCTCTTTTCACCTTTTTAATATCATCTTCTTCATTTCTCTCCACCTTTTCACCATTTCTCATCTTCTTCTTCCTGTTCCCCATCTTTCATAGATAACATCGCTTCTTACACACTTTCTTATCTTTGATTTTGATTTCTTATCTTTGATTTTGATTTCTCTGGTAACCATCGACTTTTCCGATGATGAATGGGCGGTATAGAGCTTCCAACAGACGAGTCCGGCCTCTATCCCGTTTCTTGTCTTGTGTCGTGTCGTGTCGACACGGGTACGTTGACAGGAATAGGCGAGTCGGAGTAACACAGCTAAGCAATGAAGAAAGTGCTTCAAAACTTGTGGTAAGAATGTGAGAGTATTTAATTATATGAAATCTTGATAATTAAAGACGGGAGTGTATGTGATGTAACAACTCTTGAATGTCATGAGGCTGATCAAGTGCCCCATTATTTCAATGATCCAGTGATACTCTTTGGTATCTCTGCTCCTTATTTTATCTGACCTTTACAATAGGCATTTCATTCAGTTACTGATTCTGCAGCTATACTAATCTATGATGTTGAGAAAGATATGGTCTATACTAATCTATGATGTTCAGAAAGATATGGTCTATACTAATCTATGGTGTTCAGAAAGATATGGTCTTTATCTATACTGATATCTAACTGTTGTGCATTAAAATAAATTATGATTTACTTATTAAGTTCTTATTATCTATTTGGCTTATATAGATGATTGCCCAGATACATGCTCATTAGAAAATAGTGACTGGCCTTGCCTATTCTAGTGCATTAAATATCTTTTTATCGTCTCCATAAGATGCTCAGGTGCATTTTTAAACTGGAAGGCTAATAGAAGATATCAGATGCATAGGCAACTGTAAATCCAAAGTCACATCACGCTAATTTTCTTTTGGTGTTGCAGATCTGTACTTGCTTGGAACAGATTTGGATGGAAATATTACTTCGTCTCCCCTGCACACTTCTGTCAAGTTTCACCAGGACCAAAGACATCTGTTGGTTGTACATGAAAGTTGCCTAACCTCGAGCGCTGCAAGCAGGTATCTGCAAATTATTTGCAGTGTTGACAATTAATTTATATGTTTTGTTGAATATGACAAGATGCTTCACCCATGCTTTATTAGACCATATTTGAAAGAGGTGGGGGTGATCATTTTGGGTGACTATATAATGTGTATTAATGATCAAGCACATAACAAATAAATATTAATTGTGTGTGTACATATATACCTAAAAGAACACAATCATATTCGACAGAACTTGACATTGACTTTTCTAAAATTGCCCCTGGTGCAATATCATGTGGCTCTGCTATTGAAAGTAACATTTAACTTTCTAATGACAGAAGAAAATTCTCAAGCTCTCTAAATATTTCCTGCAGTAGATTCCCGAGGAATTGATCGGCGGTGCTGCATATTCATGTGATGGCCAGTCCATATATGCGTGCTTTCTTAACAGGCACATTGTTTTGTTGGACTCGGCATCATTGACCATAAAGTTTGTTATCAATCCGAGTGCATATTTACCTTCTAATCAAAGGTATGTATTATGTTTACTTGAAATGTATCCCGAAAATGTGAACTACTAGTGATAACACCCTCTTGACTGGAAGTTGCCTTCTGTATTATATCTACAGCCCGGTGATGTATGCTTCTCCTCTTGCGGCTAATCCTACAAAACACAATCAGTTTGCTCTCGGGCTTAGTGATGGTGGCGTACTAGTTATAGAAGAAGAGGATATTAGGATTGCTTTGTAGAACGCCTTAGCTTGAGACCAGCAACAACTGAGAACTTGATATGAGCTTTTGTGATAATCAGAGCCCAGTGACTCTTGAAATCTATATGTTTTAAAACATACATCTAGGGATTGGATTAGTGCAAGGGTTTTGAAGGTGTTGTCTTACTTGACTATGCTAAGTGGTAAATTTTCAATGCAAATATACACGTACATGTACAAATTGAAATGAGTATGAAAATATTAAAATAATAAAAGAAACCCAATATTTACCATATACAAAGTTTCACTCAAAAATCTTGTAATTAGGAGTTAGTATCCAACTCTTTCATATAAATTCTATGCCCACTATCACCCTCAGGTCCAACATACACAACATCATTTTAGATGTATAAAAAAACACCATCACTTAATAGGCCTCTAAATGGATCAGATGATTGGAAGTCTATTTTAAATGTTCATAAATTTGTCTCAGAATAATTTCATTGGCAAGAATAATGGGTTATTTATTCGATCCGATATGGATTTATTCCATCATTATATGTATATATAAAATAATATTAACATAATATTTAATACTTATATACTCAATATGTTATTCCCGTCCGATTTTTGCATGTCTCTTATGAAATAAAACATTTAGGAAAATGTTAGTGGAATATTTATAATTCTATTTTAAAATAATAGTTTTGTTTCGACTTAACTTATTTAAACTAAAAATTTTAATCAACAATTTTATATATTATATAACTTTAAAACTTTTTGGTATATATTACTCGAAGGAATATTTGATCTAATCATAATGTTTTTTTAGATAAAGTTTTATATATGGTCAAAATTTAGTCAATTTGACAAATAAAATGTATTGAATGATGACATATATTTATTATGAGTGAGTTAAATGATTTCCTTCACTCCTTTGGTTATAGCACTATGTAAAATTCTGTTTGTGTAAATGATAGTAATCATATATTTCCTTATAATTTTTTATCATCAATAGGACTTTCTGATATAACTTTTTTATCTTACATATTCAATAACAAGTGACCTTCCAATATAATTTTATACCATAATGTTTTAATTGATTATATGTGGGAGAAAATGAACTCTGCTAAAATCATATATTGTTTTGAATACAATGATTAGTGTAATTTAATTTTGAATATATCATCCGGAATACTTGTAATATATAAGTTATCCTAGTTTTTATTGATCTTAGTGTATTTGATCTCATTTTTGTATCTTATGTTTTCTAGGTGCTCATTAAGCTGATCTATTATTAGTCTCAATGTATTTGATCTCATTTTTGTAGGTACCTTATAAATATTAGTATACTTCAAGGATAGTGTTTCTACCTTATAAACATGATGTTTCCACCTAATAAATTTCAAATAGACATTACTTTATTGATGTAGCTCTGAATTTTTTAGATCATTTAATAAATACATGGTACATGAGTTAGACCTACTTGAACTTTGGATACGAGGTTGCTAATAAAATTCTCAAACTTGTTCCAAATGTGGAGGTGGTTATAGATATTAATCTAAATCTCAACACTCATCAATTTCTTTGACTTAAATTTGATTGATGTTCAATGCACAATTTTTAAACAATCCTTGGTAATCCTTGGGAGATATCTAAATATGCTGAATGTCATAATGGATATATCCAAATTTGGAAAACAGATTCCATATGTAAAACACTAGATGGAAAATTATCACAATGATCTAAGGATCATTTTTCACAAATAAGCTTTTATATTTTTTTCTACTACTCCCTATGTCCCTCTCATTTCTTTACAAAATTTTGCATTGCTCGACACGCATTTTAAGGCGCATATAAAACATAGTTCCATGATTTTTTTTGAAAATTTTTCTTTTGTATAAAAGTTTAGATAGTAGATTTTTATTGAGAAGAAAAAAAAGTTCAAAATAATTTATCAAACTATATTTTAATGAGAGTATTAGAATGCGTACCGAGCCACGTCCCCCAATGTAAAATATTAAGGGGGACCGAGAGAGTATTGTCCATTCTGTTTTCTTCCTAGGAAATTTATTACAATGCTACTCAATAGGATTATTTATTAGAATATTGTTCATTCTTACTTGAGGCACGCAAATGTTGTCTATGTGCATATTATTATAATTGCTTCATATGATGATGTCTCATTAAATATATGGTTGCCCAAAATCAATATTGGCCGGGCAATGTAGGTTTAATCGTTCATTTTAAAATTTTGGACATGGATATGGGGACACGACGAATTTTAAAATAATCATTCATTTTTATCAATCCGAGTGCATATTTACCTTCTAATTAAAGGTACGTGTTATGTTTAATTAAAATGTATCTCGAAAATATGAGCTTATTAGCGATAACGCCTTCTCGACTGGAAGCTGCCTTCTTTATTATATCTACAGCCCGGTGATGTATGCTGCTACTCTTGCGGCTAATCCTACAAAACACAATCAGTTTGCGCTCGGGCTTAGTGATGGTGGTGTACTAGTTATAGAACTTACGGAAGAGGATATTGGGAATGGCATTGTAGCACGCCTTAGCTTTAGACCAGCAATAACCGAGAACTTGATATGAGCCTAGCGTCTCTTGAATTCTATATTTATAAAACATATATCTAGGGATTTGATAAGTGCAAGGGTTTTAAAGGTGTTTTTTCTCTTGACTTTGTGAAGTGATAAATTTTCAATGCAAATATACACATAGTGGATGAATTTGAAATGAGAACGGTCAACAGAGTATGAAAAAAAAAAAGAAACGAAAGCCAATATTTTGGCATATACATACAACTCTATGGCAACGTTATTTACTATGTTACCAAAAAATGTACAAAGTGTTAGCAAAACCTCTATGGCCACATGAATTTTCGTCACATCTTCGAATTTGGAAAAAAAATGTTGCCTTAGACACAATAGCAACATAAATGACGGTTTTAGCAACAAAAATTTGGTGTTAGGACAGACCATATATGGTGTAGTGATATATATAATATAATGAATTAAAGAAAGGTTGGCCTAATGAAACAAATAAACATGAATAATAATCAGCATAATGATTTTCAATCAATGTAAAAAACAGACATATGTATATAAAGTACCGAAAAATTTAGTGTAGCTGTGGGTCCCTTATATTTGAGAGCGGCAAGATCATAAGCATGAGCCGCTGATTCTTCATCATCATATGAACCTGCCATATGTCTAAATTATAACTTATAAATATATATTGGAACAATGAATACTAAAATGAGGAGGAACATACCGAGATAAACTAAGCACCGACAAAGTTGAAGAGGTAAGATATCACAAAATTGAAACATGGTTAGAAGACAAAAGTGATAATTTCTACACAAAGAACGTACTAAAGATTACTACCTCCATCCCAAATTAGATG
This sequence comes from Daucus carota subsp. sativus, assembly GCF_001625215.2. Classification (NCBI taxonomy): domain Eukaryota; kingdom Viridiplantae; phylum Streptophyta; class Magnoliopsida; order Apiales; family Apiaceae; genus Daucus; species Daucus carota. Next base: position 30,951,000 of record NC_030381.2, read on the forward strand.
TCCCCGTTGACTTTGGGCACGTAACTTTAGGTGCATTGACTGTCTACTTCCGAAATTTATTTTTTCATTTTTTCTTTTATAAATGAAAATTTCATATTTTAATTTTTGTTTGCAAAAATAAAATTTTAAAAATAAGTCACGTATCTGTGCGGTCAATGAACCTTAAATTGTGTGCCCAAAGTCAACGGGGCCATCTAATTTGGGATGGAGGGAGTATAATATTACATAATAATAATAATAATTAAAAGAAACATCATAGATCTTCTTATAGTTACCATAAAAAGTTGACAAACGATAATCTTAGTAGAACTGTTGTAAAATAAAATAAATTTCACCGTTTTTTCCCCTTCTTTTCAGTTGGTTTGTCGAAGAATCTTTGTCCCATAGATGAGCCTCAAACCTTCCTGTTTTATGCCTACAACCACTATATGCCAATTAACAAAACAAAATTAATACATGTGAAATTGAAATTTACATACCTTGTTATATGAATAATTTTTAATTATGACATAATATTAAAAAACTATCCGATCTTCCAAAAATGAAGAGGAAATTATATTTCCCACAAAGTATAACACGCATATTAGTCAATGAGCAAGATATATACTTGTAAACTCCGGTGTAGATGGAGGCTCTCTTGGTTGGGCCAATGTCACCATTTTGATCTTTATCCTTCGTCTTCTTATTAGAAGTAATTGAAGGAATAGACAGAAGAATTAGAAGGCATCTTGTTCATTTTTGCCTTTCTTGTTTTATGACAAAAATGAGGGGAAGAGGTGGGGAGTGAGAGAGAGAGTCTATGTGATAAAAAAAGATTTGGGAGGATTCAACACATAACGGTTATTGTTTTTGTATTAAATTTGTCTCTTTGTTTACATATTCCAATAAGTTAAAAGTGGTTGGTTGGTTAGAGTAATCTCTAGTCATAACCTTTTAATAACATTTTAATAGGTTTTAATAACCTTCTAATAGGTTGTGGTAACATTTAAAAATAATTAGAAAAGTCTATAAATAATATTTTACTATTTGAGCTCATATTTGTTGGTACTTGTTTGATTTTTATGGTGACTTGTTTGATATTTATGGTGACTTTAGTGCTATCTTGATACGTTTTCATTCAGTGACCAACTTGATACATGAGGCCCATAATTAACCCATAAAAAAACTAGAGTTAGTACTAAATCACGCACAAAACATTGCTTAATATATTTTTAAAGGGATTTTGCTTAATTTTGTTATTAATAAGTATTCTTTGAGAAGTTTGTGGATCTAGCTCAACAAATACTATATATGTGAGTTTTCTATAACATTAATATGTTTTAATAATATGAATTAGCAAGATTTTAATAAACAACAATATTATTGAAATACTATTTATGATTGCATTTATTTTATTTTAGTAATATTAAATAATAAATTTCGTGATTATTATTATGACTTGATTTTGTGTGTGTGTGTGTGTGTGTGTGTGAGAGAGAGAGAGAGAGAGAGAGAGAGAGAGAGAGAGAGAGAGAGAGAGAGAGAGAGAGAGAGAGAGTTTGAACGTTTCCATACATAGTGGTTATGATTTTAATATTAAATTTGTCTTTTTTTTTTATATATTCCAATAAGTTAAAAGTGGTTGGTTAGTTAGAGATAAATATAGTTTGAATAAAAAAACACAGAACACTGCTTGATCTTTAATTTAAAGCGAGTTTTCGTAATTTTGTTATAAAAAGTATTTTTAAGAAGGTTGTGAATTTAACTCTAACACATAATATATATGTGATTTTTATATAACTTTAATATATATATATATATATATAATATGAACTAGAAAGATTTTAATGACAACAATATTATTGAAATACTGTTTTGGGTTTCATTTATTTTACTTGAAATTCATTTGATGTGTTTTAAATAAGAAAAATTCATAAGATTAGAAATATCAAATTATAAAATTCCGGTGATTATTACTATGACTTGATTTTATTGTGCAATTGACAAGTTTTTTTATAATTAAACACACTCTTCACATCCAATAAAGAAAGTGAAGAGTTACCATTCAACCAAGAGGCCTTTGATTTTTTAAATTTTCAATACATACAGTGGAGCTATCTTGTTTAGCCATTAAATATAAATATTATAAATTTAGAAAGCCCTCCTTATATATTATTTTGAACATATTTTTAATAAGCCTAACAATATTTGTTAAACGATCGTGTCTGGATTTAGATTTTTATTTTAGGCATCAGGGTGTTTTATATTAGGAGACAGGTGAACGGTTTAATTGTAGTTAATTTTTCAATTATTTTTAATTGTCTACATTTAAATTCATTAATTAGTTTGATTGTTGTTAATGAAAATTATATTATGTGATCATATATTCCATCAGTGGAAAGCCCTAAGCTCTTTTGTTTGTTTTATCTTATATGTTTCTTTCAATAATCTTCCTCTTCGAGGAAAGATTTATTTCATTTGGTTTGTTTTTTTAAATCTAGATCATCGCAGCTTCCAGTTTACTTTTTTATTCGATTCAAACGGAGTTTATCACATACGAGAGTTAATCGTTCATCTTGTGATTTCGATTGTCAGATCTAAGTTTTTTTATATTCATTTGTTTTCAGTTTGCTTTTATTTCGATTTTTGACTTGTGTTTTCAGGTTGTTTTCTCTCCTGGTGAGAGCTTTGTTTTTCGCTTATTAATTGTAAGTGGGCTCTTGATTTGGTGATGAAAGTTTGGATGGAATCGCAAACGATAGCTCTATTAAGGCATGATGATGAGAATGCATGAAGCGGGTACACAGTTAAAATGCCCAAAATAATTTTAGACATGGATACGGGGACGCAGCGAATTTTAAAATAATTATTTATTTTCATTTGAGAAATAAATAACAAATATATATTTCATTATTTTTTAGTTGAAAATGTGCATTTGATTGATTTATAAAATCCAAAAATTAACAACTATAACAAATTTATTTAACATTTTTCTTGTCAATATTCATGTAAAATAAAAATTATGTACATTAAAGTAAAAGAAAGGGGAAAAGGGGAAACAACCGAATAATGAATGTAGACTTAAAAAAGTCCAGATACATTTGTAATATATAATACATCTCAATACATGTATTCCTCGCTCTCTTCACCCTTTTAATATCATCTTCTTCATTTCTCTCGACCTTTTCACCATTTCTCATCTTCTTCTTCCTGTTCCCCATCTTTCATAGATAACATCGCTTCTTACACAGTTTCTTATCTTTGATTTTGATTTCTCTGGTAACCATCGACTTTTCCGATGATGAATGGGCGGTATAGAGCTTCCAACAGACGAGTCCGGCCTCTATCCCGTTTCTTGTCTTGTGTCGTGTCGTACGTTGCCGGAATAGGCGAGTCGGACTAACACAACTAAGCAATGAAGAAAGTGCTTCAAAACTTGTGGTAAGAATGTGAGAGTATTTAATTATATGAAATCTGGATAATTAAAGACAGGAGTGTATGTGATGTAACAACTCTTGAATGTCATGAGGCTTATCAAGTGCCCCCTTATTTCAATGATCCAGTGATACTCTTTGGTATCTCTGCTCCTTATTTTATCTGACCTTTAAAATAGGCATTTCATTCAGTTGCTGATTCTGCAGCTATACTAATCTATGATGTTGAGAAAGATATTCTATACTAATCTATGATGTTCAGAAAGATATGGTCTATACTAATATATGGTGTTCAGAAAGATATGGTCTTTATCTATACTGATATCTAAGTGTTGTGCATTAAAATATATTATGATTTACTTATTGTGTGTGTACATATATACCTAAAAGAACACAATCATATTCGACAGAACTTGACATTGAATTTTCTAAAATTGCCCCTGGTGCAATATCATGTGGCTCTGCTATTGAGAGTAACATCTAACTTTCTAATGACAGAAGAAAATTCTCAAGCTCTCTAAATATTTCCTGCAGTAGATTCCCGAGGAATTGATTGGGGGTGCTGCATATTCATGTGATGGCCAGTCCATATATGCGTACTTTCTTAACAGGCACATTGTTTTCTTGGACTCGGCATCATTGACCATAAAGTTTGTTATCAATCCGAGTGCATATTTACCTTCTAATCAAAGGTATATATTATGTTTACTTGAAATGTATCCCGAAAATGTGAACCACTAGTGATAACACCGTCTTGACTGGAAGTTGCCTTCTGTAATATCTACAGCCCGGTGATGTATGCTTCTCCTCTTGCGGCTAATCCTACAAAACACAATGAGTTTGCTCTCGGGCTTAGTGATGGTGGCGTACTAGTTATAGAAGAAGAGGATATTGGGATTGCTTTGTAGAACGCCTTAGCTTGAGACCACCAACAACAGAGAACTTGATATGAGCTTTTGTGATAATCAGAGCCTAGTGACTCTTGAAATCTATATGTTTTAAAACATACATCTAGGGATTGGATTAGTGCAAGGGTTTTGAAGGTGTTGTCTTACTTGACTATGTTAAGTGGTAAATTTTCAATGCAAATATACACGTACATGTAGAAATTGAAATGAGAACCGTCAATAGAGTATGAAAATAAGAAAAGAAACCAATATTTTGGCATATACAATGTTCCACTTACAGAGCATGTAACTTTCTATGCAAATATACATGGAGCAACCCAATTTGAAAAGAGAATTGTCAACACAATATATATGGAAAAATAATAAAAGAAACCCAATATTTTTGCCTGACTATGTTAACCCATAAATTTTCAATGCAAATATATATGTAGCCACACAATTTGAAATGAGAACAGTCATCAGAGTATAAAAATATTAAAATAATAAAAGAAACCCAATATTTTACCATATACAAAGTTTCACTCAAAAATCTTGTAATTAGGAGCTAGTATCCAACTCTTTCATATAAATTCTAGGCCCACTATCACCCTCAGGTCCAACATACACAACATCCTTTTAGATGTATAAAAAACACCATCACTTAATAGGCCTCTAAATTGATCAGATGATTGGAAGTCTATTTTAAATGTTCATGAATTTGTCTCAGAATAATTTCATTGGCAAGAATAATGGGTTATTTATTCGATCAGATATGGATTTATTCCATCATTATATGTATATATAAAATAATATTAACATAATATTTAATACTTATATACTCAATATGTTATTCCCGTCCGATTTTTGCATGTCTCTTATGAAAATAAAACATTTAGGAAAATGTTAGTGGAATATTTATAATTCTTAAATTTGATTGATGTTCGATGCACAATTTTTAAACAATCCTTGGTAATCCTCGGGAGATATCTAAATATGCTCAATGTCATAATGGAGATATCCAAATTTGGGAAAAAGATTTCATATGTAAAACACTAGATGGAAAATTATCACAATGCTGGTCTAAGGATCATTTTTCACAAATAAGCTTTTATATTTTTTTCTACTACTCCCTATGTCCCTCTCATTTCTTTACAAAATTTTGCATTGCTCGACACGCATTTTAAGGCGCATATAAAACATAGTTCCATGATTTTTTTTGAAAATTTTTCTTTTGTATAAAAGTTTAGATAGTAAATTTTTATTGAGAAGAAAAAAAAGCTCAAAATAATTTATCAAACTATATTTTAATGAGAGTATTAGAATGCGTGCCGAGCCACGTCCCCCAATGTAAACTATTAAGGGGGCCGAGGGAGTATTGTCCATTCTGTTTTCTTCCTAGGAAATTTATTACAATGCTACTCAATAGGATTATTTATTAGAATATTGTTCATTCTTACTTGAGGCACGCAAATGTTGTCTATGTGCATATTATTATAATTGCTTCATATGATGATGTCTCATTAAATATATGGTTGCCCAAAATCAATATTGGCTGGGCAACATAGGTTTAATCGTTCATTTTAAAATTTTGGACATGGATATGGGGACACGACAAATTTTAAAATAATCATTCATTTTTATCAATCCGAGTGCATATTTACCTTCTAATTAAAGGTACGTGTTATGTTTAATTAAAATGTATCCCGAAAATATGAGCTTATTAGCGATAACGCCTTCTCCACTGGAAGCTGCCTTCTTTATTATATCTACAGCCCGGTGATGTATGCTGCTACTCTTGCGGCTAATCCTACAAAACACAATCAGTTTGCGCTCGGGCTTAGTGATGGTGGTGTACTAGTTATAGAACTTGAGGAAGAGGATATTGGGAATGGCATTGTAGCACGCCTTAGCTTTAGACCAGCAACAACCGAGAACTTGATATGAGCTTTTGTGATAATCAGAGCCCAGCGTGTCTAGAATTCAATACGTTATTAAACATATATCTAGGGATTGGATAAGTGCAAGGGTTTTAAAGTTGTTTTTTCTCTTGACTTTGTGAAGTGATAAATTTTCAATGCAAATATACACGTAGTGGATGAATTTTATATGAGAACGGTCAACAAAGTATGAAAAAAAGAAAAGAAAAGAAACGAAAGCCAATATTTTGGCATATACAATGTTTCACTTATAAAGCCCGTAATTTGAAATGCAAATATACATGTAGGTGTCCAATTTGTAAACAAAATTGTCAAAACAAATATGCAACTATACATGCTTGACTATGTTAATTGATAAATTTTTAATTTAAATATACATTTGAAACGAGAACTGTTAACATTGTATGAAAATATGAAAATAATGAACCCAGTATTAGGTATTCAGAGTATCTAACACGACACATATCCGAGTGTCGGAGTCGGCATTCTCGAAAATTCCGTACACGGTTACAATGTCCAAATTTTGGACATGAATACGGGGACACGACGAATTTTAAAATAATTATTTATTTTTATTTGAGAAATAAATAAAGATATATATTTCATCATTTTTTAGTTGAAAAATATGCATTTGATTGATTTATAAAATCCAAAAAATAACAGCTATAACAAATGTATTTTACATTTTCTGCCAATATTCATATGAAGTAAAAATTAGGCACGACAAAGTAAAAGAAAGGGACAAGTGGGAAACAGCTCGATAATGAATGTGGACTTAAAGAAGTCCAGATACATTGTAATATAATACATCTTAATACTTGCATTCCTCGGTCTTTTCACCCTTTCACTATCATCTTCTTCATTTCTCTCCACCTTTTCACCACTTCTCATCTTCTTCTCCTCTTCCCCATCTTTCATAACATTGCTTCTTACACACTTTCTTCTGTAATTCACAACAATCTTTTATTTTGATTTCTCTCGTAACCATCGACTTTTCCGATGATGAATGGGCGGTATAAAGGTTTCAACAGACGAGTCCGGCCTCTATCCCGTTTCTTGTCTTGTGTCGTGTCGTGTCGACAGGGGTACGTTGACATGAATAGGCGAGTCGGAGTAACACAGCTAAGCAATGAAGAAAATGCTTCAAAATTTAATTATATGAAATCTTGATAATGAATTAAAGATTGGAGTGTATATGATGCAACAACTCTTGAATGTCATGAGGCTGATCAAGTGCCCCCTTATTTCAATGATCCAGTGATACTCTTTGGTACCTCTGCTCCTTATTTTATCTGACCTTTAAAATAGGCATTTCATTCAGTTACTGATTCTCCATCTATACTAATCTATGATGTTCTGAAAGATATGGTCTATACTAATCTATGGTGTTCAGAAAGATATATATGGTCTTTATCTACACTGATATCTAAGTGTTGTGCATTAAAATAAATTATGATTTAGTTATTAAGTTCTTATTATCTATAGTATATGGATGATTGCCCAGATACATGCTCATCAGAAGAGAGTGACTGGCCTTGCCTATTCCAGTGCATTAAACATCCTTTTATCGTCTGGATATGAAGCTCAGGTGCGTTTTTAAACTGGAAGGCTTATAGAAGATATCAGATCCAAAGTCACATGATGCTAATAATCCTTTCGGTGTTGCAGATCTGTGCTTGGAACAGATTTGGATGGAACCAGTCTACTAATTTCATAAATGATCATGGAAATGCTTTGTCTCCCCCACACATTTCTGTCAAGTTTCACCAGGACCACATACATATGTTGGTTGTACATGAAAGTGGTATAGCCACTCTTGAGGGGCCTAACCTCGAGCCCTGCAAGCAGGTATCTGCAAATTATTTGATATGCTTTGTTAAGTATCACAACATGCTTCACCACCCTTTATTAGACCATATTTGAAAGAGGTCCCGGTGATCATTTTCAGTGCAACTATAATATGTATTATACCTACATCAACACATAAATATTAATTGTGTGTGTATACATATATACCTACATGAACACAATCATATTCGACAGAACTTGATCGCCCCTGGTGCAATATCATGTCGCTCTGCTAGTGAGATTAACATCCAAGTTTTTAATGACAGAAGAAAATTCTCAAACCCCCGAAGTATTTCTTGCAGTGGATTCCCGGAAAATTCATCGGTGATGCTGCATATTCATCCGATGGCCAGTCCATATATGCCTGCTTTTTTAACAGGCACATTGTTTTCTTGGACTCGGCATCATTTACCCTCTTGACTGGAAGTTGCCTTCTGCATTATTTCTACAGCCAGGTGATGTATGCTTCTACTCTTGCGGCTAATCCTATGAAACACAATCAGGTTGCTCCCGGGCTTAGTGATGGTGGCGCACTAGTTATAGAAGAAGAGGATATTGGAATTTGGCTTTGTCGCACGCCTTAGCTTGAGACCAGCAACAACTGAGAACTTGATACGAGCTTTTGTGATAATCAGAGCCCAATGTCTCTTGAAATCTATATCTTTTAAAACATACATCTAGGGATTGGATTAGTGCAAGGGTTCTGAAGGTGTTTTTTTGCCTGACTGAGTTAAGTGATAAATTTTCAATACAAATATACACCTGCGGGTAGAAATTGAATTGAGAACTGACTATGAAAATAAGAAAATAAACCTAATAATTTGGCATATACAATGTTTCACTTATAAAGTCTATAACTTTCAATGCAAATATATATACACCTAGCCGAATTTGAAAAGAGAATTGTCAAAACAATATGAAAATAATAAAAGAAAGCCAATATTTTTGCTTGACTATGTTAACCGATAAATTTTTAATGCAAATATATATATGTAGCCACACAATTTGATAGAGTAAGAAAATATGAAAATAATAAAAGAAACCCAATATTTTGGCATATACAACTATTCACTCAAAAGCTTGTAATTAGGAGCTAGTATCCAACTCCTTCATATAAATTTCAGGCCCACTATCACCCTTAGGTCCAACATACACAAGGCCATTTTAGATGTCTAAAACACCGTCACTTGATAGGCCTCTAAATGGATCATATCTGATCCGATTCTTTTTTTTTTTTTTTTATTTTGACAAAATGCAAATTCATTCCATTAAATTAAAACAAGTTTAGTCGGGACAACTCCCCAACTAACAATGCAATCAGGTTGATAAACAATAAAACGAGCTAAACAAATAGCCGCATTGTTTCCAGACTGCTTAACAAACTGAATCCAAGGATTCTTGAAATTGAAAATGAATACAAAGGCTTCTCGAGTAATCCAGCCCACATCAATCCCGAAAATGGTAGCTTCACAATTGACCTTCACAATAGTTCCATGGCTGTTGCGGTGTTCAGACGACTCAATTGTAAAAACTAAGCAATGAGGAACAAGGGTCCTCGAATAATGAACAACTATAATTTGTGAAAGGTGAGCACATGCGATCGCCACCGTTCCAAGCATACCCCAGCTATCTACATGCCGGAAGCCAGCTATAGACATGCCGAAAGTATTAATGATGCGATAAGCCAGATCTCCCAAAACTCCATCACAATCATTCTCATTGATAACACAGAACGACATATCAACGCAGAATCACCCAGGAATGGGGTACTAAATCAACACACGCCAAAAGGCGAGACGGGAAAACACAATCGGATCTTTGATTTCAAAAGATCTGATTTATTCAGAAAGCAATCAAGCCCAAACTCAAATCCGAAACAGATCCGAGAATAAAACTCGATTGGAATCTTCGAGGTTTAAGCAACACTCGATTTTATTGAAAAACAAAAAACTAGTAAATAGTGGAGAAGATGGGAGAGCGAAAATGATTTGGTGGATGAAGAGGATGAAGGTGAAGAATGGAGAAGTGACCGCTAGTTTTGGGAGTCGACTCTCAAAACCCTAATTTGAGAGAGAATAGTAGGTAGGATTGTGTGGCAAGGATTGGACTTTGGAGGTCGATGATCCGATTCTATTTTAAATGTTCATAAATTTGTTTCAGAATCCATTGACAAGATAATCGGCTATTTAGGATATTTAGGTCAATCGGTCACATTTGTCTATGATCCAAACCCATCATTATATGTATATATAAAATAATATTAATATAATATTTAATACTTATATAATCAATAAGCTACTGCGGTCTTATATTTGCATGTCTCTTAGAAAAATCAAACATTTAGAAACATCTAGAAAACATGTAGTTAATGAAATATATATAATTCTTTCTTTAAATTAGTTTTGTTTCGACTTAACTTAGTCCAACTAATTATTTTAATCAACAATTATATATTTTATATAACTACAAAACTTTGGGGTATATATTATTCGAACCAATATTTGATCTACTCCTAATTTTTTTAGATAAAATTTTATATATGGTTAAAGTTTAGTTAATTTGACGAATAAAATGTATTGAATAATGGCAATAATTATTACATGAGTGAATTAAATGATTGCCTTCACTCTTTTGGTCATAGCTTATGTGAAATTGTGTTTGTGTACATGATAGTATTCATATATTTTCTTATAGTTTGTATCATCAATAGGACTTTCATCATGAGGAAAATTATTATGATATAATTTTTTTTATCTTACAAATCCAATAACAAGGATACAATTATATGATAGATATTTCCAACCATCTTGACTAAGTGAAAATGCAAATAATGCATTTAACAATTATTCACATAATTGCAATCTCACAAAATTTAAGGTAGTACAGTTATTCACAAAATTGCATAAATCTTCAAATAGCTGCACATGTGATAATATTATTCACACAATATATCAAGTAATAAAATGTCTATACCCCACCGAAGTAAGAATTCACTATATAATCAAATAATTTTTTTGAAAATCCATCAAGCTGGAAGAAAATATAAAAAAATTATTTATCCTCTTTTACAAAATCAATAACCAAAATAATTAATTATAGAAAATCCGGGTTTTTATAATCTATAACATATTTTTTTTGTTTATAATCCTAAATATTTTATTAAATTAGTAAGAATTGAAATTATAATAAAAATATGTAACTAAATAAATATTAATAATGGCAACAATATTATTCTACACTAGATTTAAAATAATATGATTGAATATATGTGTGTGTATGTGTTTTCATCGTATTTGTAATATGCAACTGTTGTTATATGCTATCCTTTGCATATTACCTTCTTGTTGGTAGCATTGCTAGATGATTATGGATAATTATTTTTGAAATTCATAGAAATATGAATCCGGTCCAATTTTAGGGATTACTTGATTAGTCATAACTGGTCATCATTACCTTTTTTAAGATGAGGATGATTTATTTGGTAGTCATTTATAGGATTTTTTTTATGTGAAGGTCAACTCTAAATCAACTTGTATCAAAAACCAAAAATGTAGTCTTAGGGCCTAAAACGGTAGATTTTTGGTAACATTTTTGCTAAAGGTCCGTGTTGCATTTGTTGCGGTTGCCATAGACCCTTTTGCAACATTTATTTGGTTTCATGCAACATTTTTTGACATATTGCAATAGATTTTCAATTGCAATATGTTGTAACACTTTTGAGTCCTTTGATAACAATTTTATATTGTTACAATAAATTTACTCATGTAAAATTTTTTAACACTATATACTTCAAAGTTTTGCATACCAATAATTTAAACTTTTGTTATAACACTTTTGTGCAACAATATTAAACCAATTGCAATAATTTTTATTTTTTAATAATATATTTGTGCAACAGTTTTGCGTGTGTTGTAATGTTTTAAAATTGTTGGGCCTGATTTACACTAATACTAAATAAATGCAATACTCTAAAATTTTCATAACTTGAAAATTGAACAAAATAGAATTCAAATTACAAACTCAATAATGAAGTTGAAAAGATACATAGAAACTGGACAAAGGTACCAACTTATAAATCATCCTTACAAAAATCAATCCAAAAGCACAGAGAAGATGATATAAACATAAAAAGTGACTACTAAAAATCTTTATTCATCACCATGTTCAGAAGCTACATTCCCATCCTCCTTTTCGTCAAGTTCATCATCACAAGCACGCAACACCGCTTTAAGATCGATGTCGTTGAAATAAGGATCTACCTCTCCCAGTTTGCAAAATATCTTTGTGACCTTATCATGAACTTTTTTCTCGATCATCTCCTCCATCTCAGCAAGAACTTCATCCCTTATAGCCTTTTTCAAATCAGTATGATCAGCAATACTCTGACCATTCTCCAAATTAAGCTGGTCATATTTCTTTATTTTTTTGGATATTCCTGATCTTCCAATATGCCAATTTGTTCCATGGGATGGTATTTTAGTTTTCTCTGCAGTAGGATCAGCATCACCATTATTTGCCTCGCCATGATGTTTGTATTGAAGATATAAAAAGTGGCTTATATATGCATGCACGCACACACACTCGCGCGCGCACACACACATATATATATGTGTGTGTGTGAGTATAATATGTGTGTGTGTGTAAACATATGTATCACTCACTATTTTGGCATGGTATCATACATCATACCCTTAGCAGGCCCTACTTTGAGCAAAATATACTTGATATGTTTGGTTTAAACTTATAATATATATAAATATATATATATATATATATATATATATATATATATATATATATGTGTGTGTGTGTGTGTGTGTGTGTGTGTGTGTGTGAGTATATAATATGTGTGTGTGTGTAAACATATGTGTCACTCACTATTTTGGCATGGTATCATACATCATACCCTTAGCAGGCCCTACTTTGAGCAAAATATACTTGATATGTTTGGTTTGAACTTATAATATATATAAATTTACAAGATGTTACAATAAGTATCAAGATGTCCTCATCATATTTATAAAACAACAACGAAATTGAAAGTGAATATTTTAAAGGATAGGTGAGGGAAGTGATGTAAACCACCAATAAGTAAGAAGCTGTTATTGACAAAGCAGTAAGGATAGAGATAATGGATGTGCTTCATTTGATAATTCCAATTTTTGTAAGTTTGACAATGTGATGGTGATCAATAATGTTGAAATGAAGTATGTAAATATTAACTCCATTGCAGCATTGAATTTTAATAAGATTAAATAAGTGAAGGGTTTCATGTGCTTGAGCTAAAATGCAATTAAGTTTGAAATACATTGAAAATCAGTATTTTAATAATGAAATTGTTTTGATTAAGTATTTTGAGATTGTATGAAATCAATACTAAATGATAACAAGAGAAAGGAGAATACTTATGATAAACTTTAAAATTTTGAAATGATGGATGTCAAATATATGCAATTTTTAATCCTTTGAGTGATATCACCAATAAATAAATATCCTTAAATAACCAACATGTATACATATGAAAACTTTAGATATTGTTAATTCTAAATATCAAGAATATTTCTGTTCATCTTGCTTATGAAAAACATTTATTAGTGGTCAATGCTTAGTCTTCAAAGTAGGTGAAGGAATCAATTTTAATGTGTGACTCATGTACAAGTGAAAATGATTGTGTTCCTCCATAAAGTACATAAAGGATGGTTTGACATGTGAATAACTAAATCTAAATATGTTATGGTTCTGTCATAAATCTTTAAAGCATTACACCAAAAGATTAAGTAAATGACCAATATAATATGTAACCTTATAATTATTATGATAAAAACATATATTTAGATGTGTAAATGGGATAATTTAAAAAATTTATTAAAAGATAGTTGGATTAATAAAAAAAGATTATAAAGGGAGACCCCAAATGTCAACAGATGTAGATAATATGATTATGTGGGTGTTATGTGAAAGGCATATGTTCAGCCTATTTGTATTTAAAGAGATACAACTCAACTCAGATAAGAAAGCTCAGTAAATAGCAAGTCAACGGAATCCGTACGAAGAACGTCAAATGATTTATGGGAATTATATGTCAGATAAATTCCAGGATGCTGCTGCACACCACTGAAAGAAGTTCATTAATATGTTCAGGCCTCAGTGCACAAATAATCTCTTGTGGCACGTCCAGGAGTTCAGAAGATATAAAGTTCCTATACTTTATTTTATCAGAAGATTCCATTTAATGAAGAAGTACTTACAAGACGAAGACTCGACGAACAAATCAAATTCTTAATGTTTATTTGACAAAGAATATTTGATTTAACTAGATACAGATGAACCAGACAGTGCATCTGTGTATCAGTTATTCAAATTGAATATTTGAAGTCAAGCAGAGTTGGTGGTTCGTTCGCTCGACTGATCAAGACGGAGTTTTTATTGTTTAAAGAAGACGGGAAGCAGTTCTGCTGATGAATGGGTGATTAAATATTTAATAGATTATTATTTCACTTCTTAAATAATTAAATTAATTATGTAATTTATTTGTTAAATTAATTCACTCTCGAATTAATTTAATTTATGAATTTATATGATTAAATTAATTAAGTGGATAATTTTCTATTTAAATATAATCTACAAATCACATTCAATCATCCACTCAAGCTCAGCAAGACAATCTGAGATTGTCTTACCGAATTTCCAACTGCCAAGACAATCTTTGATTGTCTGGCCGAGAGAACCACTCTGCCAAGACAATCTTATATTGTCTGCCCGAGAACAATCTGCCAAGACAATTAGGCATTGTCTGACCGAGATAAAATTGTCTGCAAGACATTCTGTGACTTCCCAGACAATCAAAGATTGTCTGACCGAATGAAGATCACCAAGACAATCTTTGATTGTCTGACCGAAGGTGCTCTGCCAAGACAATTGGATTGTCTGGCCGAGAGAACCACACTGCCAAGACAATATAATTGTCTGACCGAACTATAAATTGTCTTGCTAGCCTTTAGATTGTCTTTCTGCCATGCTTTTGGCTTGATAGGCAATTGTAATTGTCTTGCCCTTGCTAGATTGTCTTTTCTACTTGCAATTGTCTTGTCTTTCAATTGTCTTACAAGTACAAATGCTTTGCCTATATATATGGCATTGCATCCTTCATTTTCAAGTGTTCATTCACTTTGTAATCAAAGCATTTGTAAAGCTTTCAAGTTGTTCGTAACTTGCTTGATCGTTATATCCACAGTTTTCTGTGCTTTGATAACCCGGTTGTTTTAATCACTAAATCTAGAATATACCCTGTCGAATTTATTCTACGAACTTTAGTGGACATTAAAACTGAACCATCTTAATTATATAACGACTTCAAACATTGTTATATTAATTAATTATAATCTGATTATCAAATCATATTCAATCAGATTAACTTCCGCGACGATTTGGTACTGATTGTATTCAACCCCCCCCCTTCTACAATCATATCTGGACCTAACAATTGGCATCAGAGCGGTTGATACCATTTTTCCGTATCAGATCCTATACACACTCTGTAACGTCCAAATATTTTTTATTCGAATTAATTTTATTCCAAAAATTAATTTTGATTAAAAATATTTTTCTTTCAAAAATCTAAATCTCTCCAAACACTATTCACTTTAAATCTCTAAAAAATGAGTACACAAAAGATCAGTAGCATTAAAATCCCACCGTTCAGCCAGGAACACTTTGGCCTATGGAAGAGGCACATGTTCCTATTCCTCCGAACTGCGAACAGAAAATACATCGGGATTTTGGACAAAGGTGTTACTACTCCGATGAAGGTCATATTAGCACACGAAGAGGATGGTGTGTTGATACCTCATTAGGTCATTCCGAAAGAACTTTCTGAGTACACTGATGAAGAGAGTGATCAGATGAACTTAGATGATGCTCTTCAACTAATCTTGGTTGAATCTCTAAATCCAGTGATGTACAATGCTGTTGTTAATTGTACGAACGCCAAGCAAATCTGGGATACATTAGAGATTATCAATGAAGGCTCAGAGGAAGTTAGGGAAAACAAGAAAGAGATACTGATGGCTCAGTATGAACAGTTTGGTTCCCATCCCGGTGAAGGGATTTCAGAAGTATTTATCAGACTTAATAATTTGATAAATAATTTAAATCTGAATGGGAAATTCTACGACAAGAAAGAGGTCAACATGAAGTTTCTCTTAACCCTTCCTGAACATCTGGAACACAGAATCACTGCCATCAGGGAAAGCAGAGATCTGAATGAGATTTCTCTGGAAAGACTCTACGGAGTTTTGAAAACTTATGAACTGGAGCAAGTTCAGAGTAAACAGAGATATGGCTGGGGTAAAACACAGAACCATTCGAGAGATCTAGTTGTTGAGTCACCTGTACTGGAAGAAAAGAAGAAGGATGTTGTTGTTCCTTCTGAGACTACTCAGGAATTTGTTGTACCTGAGATGGGTCAGACTGCTTCTACCAGTGGTGACGAAGAGTTCTATACAATGGAAGAGCTTGAACAGTTAGAAGATCAATCTCTATCACTGTTTGCCAAGAAGTTTGGAAACATGAGATTTCGGAAGAACCCTTCCTATAAATACAAACCTACTATTAGTAAGTTTCAGAAGGGAGGCTATTCATCTTCTACAAGCAAAGGAGGATACAAGACTGGGATGGTGGACAGAAGCAAGTTCAAATGCTTCAATTGTGGTGAACCTGGACACTTTGCAACTGAATGCAAACAGCCCAAGGTTCAAGGAAAAAGAAAAGATTCGTATGATGAGCTGAAGCAGAAGTATGATGCACTGGTTAGAAAGCATCATGGTACTTCTGGAAGTCAAAGTTTCAAAAGCAAGTCTTATCTGGCAGAAGGCAAAAGCTGGGATGATACAGATAGTGATGAAGAGGAGCAGCTAGGGAATGTTGCTTTCATGGCTAATGCTGGATCATCTTCACCTCCTCCTGCTGGAAGCTTTCAGGTAGATCCTACATGCCCTAAACTGTTTATGCAATTAGGACTTGAAAGAGATGATGCTATTAAAAGGATGAAAGCTGCTAATCTTAAAATTGATACTTTAGTCTTAGAAATTCATGCTTATAAAATGAATGAGATGAAAGTATTAAAACCTAAAATAGAACAATTGACTATGGACTTAGGATTACAATGTGCTAAAGTCAAAGTTCTAGAGAAAGGTGAGATTGCCTTAAGACTTCAGCTAGACGAAGAGAAAGTGAAATGTAAAGCCTTTAAGGATGCCTCCTTGATAGTCAAAGAACTTAATGATAAACAAGAGATCAAGAGAACTGTTGGAATAGGCTTTGACTATAACAAATCTGTAGGTAAGGCTAGTAACATTACTCCTTTTAAGAAGAGTGCTGAAGAGAGAGGGATTCCTTTTGTTTTGAAAGATTCCCTTAAACCTTTGTTTAAAACCTCAGAAGCTGAACCTCTTTTAGAGACTCCTGTTGTCATTAGATATGAACTAAAACAGGAAGACCTTAAAATGAAAGAGAGTAATGAGATGAGAGATGAGATTCTGACAAACCTGAAACCAATTAAAGTGAGAGGCAATGTTAGGTTGCCTAAAGCTGGTTTAGGTGTCAACTCTGAAAGAACCAAATTCAACAAGCCTAATAGTTTTGTGAATAGTAAGAACAAGAACAATAGATGTCATTCTACTGAGAACTTTAAATCTGATAACAAGGTTAGAGTAGAATCTATTAATGTTCCTACTACTATGACTGATACTCCTGTTGTTCCTGCTTTTGATGCATGTCATAAATACTGTGGTGTTGATAATTGTATGACTTGTGCTTTCAATTTGATGTCTGCTTATTTTAAAAATTTGCATGCCAAAAATGAAAACACATCACCTAGACAACACACAAACAACAAGCATGCTAGATCAAAGACTGCTAGTCCTACTCATGTTAGGAAGGAGACTTATGTTCCAAAGCCTAAAACTAAGGTTTATAAGGCTGTTGTTAAGGAAGTAAGTTCAGTCAAGTCTGAACCAAGTATCAGTCCAAGAGGCTCTGTTGTATTACCTAATAGAAATCAGTTCTTTAAGACTGCCGGACCCAATCAAGTGTGGGTCCCAAAGACTGTCTAATCAAGTTGTCTTTTGCAGGGTGCCAGTGGAGTTGTTCGTGTTACCTGGGTGCTTGACAGTGGAGCGTCAATGCACATGACTGGCAATAAATCCCTGCTGGAGGACATAAGAGAAGGAGCTGGCCCTACAGTCAGTTTTGCTGATAATAGCAAAGGTCGTACTGTGGGATATGGCAAGTACAAAATTGGAAGGATCATCATAGAAGATATTGCAATAGTTGAAGGACTTCAACATAATCTCCTGAGTGTCAGTCAATTCTGTGACAAAGGTTATTATGTTCATTTTGAAAAAGAGATATGTATCATTAAACATATCAAGGATAAGCGTCCTTCACTATGTGGCATAAGGAAAGGCAATATATTCGTAGCTGATTTGTCTTCAGGACCTGGAAACGAAGTTCACTGTTTCTACGCCAAAGCGTCAGCTGAAGATAGTTGGTTATGGCATAAGAAGCTCTCACACCTCAACTTCAAAACCATAAACTCTCTTGTCAAGAGAGATCTAGTGAGAGGTTTGCCTTCCCTGGAATTCTCAATTGATGATCTTTGTGAAGCTTGTCAGAAAGGAAAAGCGAAGAGAGCATCTCACAAAGGCAAAACCATCAATACCATTACAGATCCACTTCATTTGTTACATATGGATTTGTTTGGCCCTGTGAATGTTGCATCTATTGATGGAGGAAGATATGCCTTAGTCATTGTGGATGACTTCTCTAAATTTACTTGGGTTTACTTCCTGTCTTCCAAGGATGAAACTCCCCTGACAGTATTTGATCATATCAAGTTGGTTGAGTTGGAAAAAGGTGTTCCTGTAAAAGCTGTAAGATCAGACAATGGAACTGAGTTTAAAAATCAAACTCTAATCAACTTTTACTCTGAAAAGGGAATTAGAAGGCAGTATTCAGCACCAAGGACTCCTCAGCAGAATGGAGTCGTCGAAAGAAAGAATCGTACACTGATCGAAGCTGCAAGGACTATGATTGCTGAAGCAAAGCTTCCTCTGTACTTTTGGGCTGAAGCTGTGTCTACTGCCTGCTATACCCAGAATAGAACTTTGATCAACAAGGATCATATGAAAACTCCATTTCATCTGTATAACAACAAGAAACCTTATGTCAAACATCTTCATGTCTTTGGAGCCAAGTGTTTTGTTCTCAAGGATGGTGAAGAGAACTTGAACAAATTTGAGCCAAAGGCTTCTGAAGCAATTTTTGTTGGTTATACAAATAATGCTTATAGAGTTTTTATAATTGATACTCTGTCAGTGAAAGTTAGTGTCAATGTTACATTTGATGACACTAAACTTCCAAGTATACAATCTGCTGATCCATCTGAATCTCTGAAGTTTGACAACTATCCAGATTCTGATTCAGATGATGATGTTCCACCTGAGGTTGAAACAGGAGATGACAACAATGATAATGATCCAGGCAATGGTGGAGGAAATGGCAATAATGCTGGAGATTCCACTAATGCTAGTGGTGGATCATCAAGTCAACCTGGCAACAGCTCAGGGGGAGCTGGTGGATCAACTAGTCATACACATCAGCCAAATGATAATACTGCTGAATCATCAAGGACACAACTTCCAAGGGAAAGGATTTGGAGCAGAGATCATCCCTTTGATCTAATTATTGGTGATCCTGATGTTGGTGTAAGGACTAGAAGTGCTACGACAAATGAATGTCTATTCTCTGGGTTTCTATCGCAACTAGAACCAAAGAAAATAGAAGAAGCACTTGCTGATCCTGATTGGGTTCTTGCCATGCAAGAAGAACTCAATCAATTTGAGAGACAAGAAGTCTGGGCCCTAGTTCCAAGACCAAAAGGAAAATCTACAATTGGAGCTAGATGGGTCTTCCGTAACAAGTTAGATGGTGATGGCATTGTTGTGAGAAACAAAGCCAGACTGGTTGCAAAAGGTTATTCTCAGGAAGAAGGAATTGATTACGATGAAACCTATGCTCCAGTTGCTCGTCTTGAAGCCATCAGAATATTTCTTGCATTTGCTGCACACTCCAACTTCAAAGTATATCAAATGGATGTGAAAAGTGCATTTCTGAATGGAAAGCTAGAAGAAGAAGTATATCTGGAACAGCCCCCTGGCTTTGAAAATCCAGAGTTTGCTGATTTTGTATACTTTCTATTCAAAGCTGTCTATGGACTCAAGCAGTCACCAAGAACATGGTATGACACTCTTTCTGAGTTTTTAATAGAAAACAACTTTACTAGAGGTGTCATAGACAAAACTCTCTTTTACAAATTGCATGATAAGGATATGATATTTGTACAAATATATGTTGATGATATTATATTTGGTTCTACTAACGATAACTTGTGCAAGAGATTTGCTAAGTTAATGCAGAGTAATTATGAAATGAGTATGATGGGTGAGCTGTCCTACTTCCTTGGTCTTCAAGTAAGCCAAAAGGAAGATGGAATATTCATTTGCCAATCCAAGTATGTCAGAGATCTTCTTCGAAAGTTCAATCTAGAAGACTCTTCACCGGCAAAGACACCCATGGCCACTGCCACAAAGCTTGACCAGGATAAATCTGGTAAGAAAGTTGATATCACAAGCTATCGAGGTATGATTGGCTCTCTACTTTATCTTACTGCAAGTAGACCAGATATCATGTTTGCAACATGTTTGTGTGCTAGGTTCCAAGCTGATCCTAAGGAATCACATCTTATAGCCGTCAAAAGAATCTTTAGATATCTTAAGGGTACACCTGGCTTAGGTATTTGGTACCCTAAGAATACTGGTTTTGACTTAACCGGCTATACAGATTCTGATTATGCAGGATGCAGGATTGATAGGAAAAGTACGTCTGGAAGCTGTCAATTTCTAGGACGTCGGTTGGTTTCCTGGTATAGCAAGAAGCAGCACTCAGTGTCTACCTCTACTGCTGAGGCTGAGTATATAGCTGCTGGTAGCTGCTGTGCTCAGATCTTGTGGATCAAGAACCAACTGAATGATTATGGTGTTGTAGTAAACAAAATTCCCATATTTTGTGATAATACAAGTGCCATAGCCATTTCCAACAATCCGGTTCAACATTCAAGAACCAAGCACATTGACATCAGGTATCATTTCATAAGAGAACATGTCATGAATGGTACAGTGGTGTTACATTTTGTACCCACGACTGAGCAAATTGCTGACATCTTCACTAAGCCACTGGATGAATCCACTTTCTCTAAGCTGGTTTGTGAGTTAGGGATGTTAAATATGACATAGTTCTCTTGTATATATTTTTCATATGCATTATATGTTTTTATATATTTTTGTGAATTTTCTGTATAATTATATCTATTTTATTAGATTTTATATGATTTTCTGTAGGTTATCTGATAATATTCTGAGTAATTATGCATGTTTGTATATTAGTCTGTAATTTTCTAAGTGCTCATAAACTCCCCTGTACTATTCCCTAAGCATTTAGATAATCATTTGTAATTATATTGTATTTTTCAAAATTAATTAAGCATAAATATTTGATTTTAAGTTAATTCATCTTTTTGAATTGAAGTTAAAGTCATAAGTATTTATATTTAATTAAAGTTGAAATTTACAAAATATTTGTGCAATTTATAGTATTGTTTTTATTTTTACAGATTTTTGATTTTAATTGCGCAAAGTTTTATCTTTTACATTAACCAAAAATCATATTTTTTTTATTTTTATTATTTTTCTGTTAGACAATTGCTTTGTCTACTGATTGGCTCGGCAAGACAATCTCAAATTGTCTTGCTGAACCGGTTTCTCAGTGTATTGCTTTTAATTCAAACAAAACTCGGCAAGACAATTATTTTGTCTTCCCGAGCCTATCCCCTTCATCGCCTCTTTTGTTTATGTAAGACAATTATAATTGTCTTACAGACACGTGACTTGTCTGCTTAGATAAATCTCGGCAAGACAATCTTACATTGTCTTCCCGAGACTTTATTCCCGTTTGTCTTCTACACTTCCTTCGCAAGTCTCGGCAAGACAATTTCAAATTGTCTTACCGAGACTCACCTGCCTTATGCATATATCGCTCATTCAGACAATTGTTCAAGACAATTTCGTTTGTCTTGCCAGAAGTCATCTTCTTCACTTCACTCATATACTTACACGATCGTATATACACACTTGCGTTTATTCATCGTTTTTCAAGTTTATTCGTTAAAAACTTGCTGTGCTTCGATTATTCAAGCTCTATTGCTTGCTGGTTACTGATTATTTTGTGGTGTTGAGTCGAACTGCTGCCCGATTTTTGACTCTTTCCTCGACGATTCTGCTCGATTTTTTAACCAATTCCGTGTGTACTGGTGGTTGAGTTTGTGGTGTGGACTGAAGTAATTGATTCATCTGACTCGTTTTGTGGACCGATTGAATTCGATTTGGTGTTAGGGTTTGTGATTGATTTTAGGGGTTCTTGAACTTAAGGAGCCGTTTGGATTGTGTTTAGTTGAAATTGGGCTTTTTGACTTAAGGGCGTGTTTGGCTGAGTTGGATTAATTGCTTAGTCCCATTTAAGTTAATTAACTTTTAATTCGATTTCTCTCTAATATTTCGAATTATTAATTAATTATTTAAGCTTTAATTAATAGTTGAAATTTGCGAGACATTTGAGAATTCACATTTAATTTGAAAAATTCTCGCTTAATTCAATTTTTAATTATTAAAAATGGCCGGAGAGTTTGTGGTTGCTGAGACTAACTACTGTGCAAGCCTCAACCCTGATGACTGTTCTGATAGATTCCGGACTTGGGTCAGATTTCTTTCGAGACAGAGTTTGGTCAGTACAGCAATGACTGCAGATATTCCGATTAAGCTGCAACCTCTTTTTGACTTCTACTCAAATGCTGTTAACTCTACAACTCTGGAGAATTACAAGTTAATAGGGGATTTACCTAACCGGAAGAGGATTGTAATCACTGTCGATGATGTGAACCGGATCTTAGGACTTCCAAGGGACAATTTTGAGCCAGATCCCTCTGAGGATGAATTGAGACAGTTCTTTCAGGATATTCACTATCAGGGTCAGATTTTTCTCCCGAAGATGTCAAAGGGAAATCTGAAAGCTGAATGGGATGTGTTCTTTGACACCCTTGCCAAGGTGTTTGCTCCCACAAATAGGAAGAATTTTGGAAATATATCTTCAATGCTGCAGATCTTTGGATTCAGCATAGCTTACAACCGACGAATCAATTTTGGGAAGATATTGCTGAGGGAGATTATCAGGAAGATGGGGTCTGTTTCACAGAGATCAATTCAGAAGAATGACAAAGTTGAATGCTTCTACCCCAGATTCCTGATGTTGTTTATGAATGATAAGATGAATGCTGATGATAGGCACATGTACATCGATTCTCCTGTTGTTCCTATTCAGAGGACATGTGCGAAGATCCAAACTAGGCTGGTCAACAAGAAAAAGCATGATAATGTACCGCTGGTAGTGACTCCATTCATGCTCGAACAATTTAGTGTTCCTTTTCAGCCTGTCCAAGTTCCAGAACCACTTCAACAACAACAATATCAATGTTCGGTGAAATCTACACGCAAGCGTACGCGATCACAAGTAATATATTAAGTTCGATCCCACAGAGACTGGTGAATTAAGAATACGCACCTATGCAACAATGTATGATCAATTATCACTGCTAAGACAATTAACAAGGATTGGGTTCTTTTATACTAATAATTAAAATTACTAATCAAATTCAGAATAGGAAAACACATGGGATTCTAACTTCATTATCGAATTCATCTAGAATTGAAATTACTGATTAACATGCGACTGTTGATCCTAATCAGACAACACGGAAGTAATACATGCCAACTCTCGTTGCACACATATCATACCAATCAAAATCCACAATTAAGATAGAAATCTCCTGGACACCAACAAAGCTCAGACCCTATATCTCTATAGCGGTAGTGTAAGCAGAGAGGTTTAATAACAAGTCGTCTATCGTGATTACACAGGGTGATAAAAATAGTTCAAGTCTACCACAAATTATGTTTCATTCACATAATCCTATGTTTACATGGCATAGTTCTAAATTCAATCATCCACTCTCGCTTCAAAAAGAATTAACAAACAACTTAGAAGTTAGCTACGCTTCTAAGAAGAATAAGCACGGCTCATGCAAAGAAATCAACATATGTCACAAAATCACGTAATTATAATCGTTACTAGACTACATCGATAAATCCATTAGAATCCCATGAAGGCGGTTAGTTCATAATCGAACTAATCGACATCATGGGTTCTAATGAAAACATGATAAAGAAAAGACAAGAATTAAATGGAATAAAAATGCTTGTATTAATAATAATAAGGATCACACGTTACAGATTGAAGTTCACGATCTTGCTCGAAACTGTCACTTCCTCGCAAAGAACGATCCAATACAAAACTGATAATGTGCTTCGATTAAAACTAAAACTATGATTACGATATTAAACTCTACTCTAAACTACGACTATGAGGCTAGGGTTTTTACACACGAGAAATAAAAATGCATTGACTACTTCACCCGGGCCTCGACCGCTGCGAAAATCCATCAGAAAAGCTGTAAAAATCGGCCCGGGGAGTTTCTGCGGAGCGCCACCGCGCTACACTAGCGCGGGCGCGCTAGTGATGCAGGCTGTAGCGCGGGCGCGCTACAGGTTAGCGCGGGCGCGCTACTGTCTGTGATGACAGCCTTGATTCTTTGTTTTTCAGCCCGTTCTCGCGTGCATGTCCTTCCTCGTTCCTAGTACCACTTCCGTAGGTGATCACGGTTGCATTTAGCATATGCAACAAGCCCTTTAAACCCCTAGATAGCTCTAGTGGACGAGTGTGTTCTCGTGAGGGTTTGTAGAAGATATACCCACAAAATCCCAAGTCTCGGTGAATCCACAATTCTCTATTCTCGCAAATAATGCACCAAAACCAACCTAAAATGATAGAAAATCACTTCATCACCTCAACTCGTGACCTGCACAGAAAAACAATAAAAACACATCAAAAGACACTACACACTTAAGTACAATCAACCAATTTAAGTGGAAATGAAGGCCTATAAGTGTGTATAAATACCACTTATCACACCCCCAAACTTAAACTGATGCTTGTCCTCAAGCGTCAACGACACTATACAATAATACAATGCAATGCACGAATGCAACTACGTGATGAATGAATAAACTATGAAGTCATTGCCTTGTCAATTTTTAATACCTCAGATTGTGCTAATGTTCTCGACTTTCATCTCTCTCGCTACCAAGTCAATCACTCTTCTATTTACAAGTGTGGAGTGCCCGTGTGTGCAAGCATGCTCTTTTATTGAGACAAGACAAAAACTACTACTCCCACAGAATCCCAATCAAGAATCGTAAAAGTCTAAACTAACACCCCGTCACTCAAGTCCAACTAAAAGCCAAGGTCCCAAAGAATGTCCACACCCTTCTATTCTATTCACTATATTATTTTTTTTCTCTTTTTTTTTTTTTTTTTTATTGGTGATTAATTGCTTGGTCTAAGGTCAGAGCGCTTCGCAGTGTAAATGCGTTACGAACACCACAAGACTTCACACACCAATTATTCACTTTATTCTAGTGGTTTATTTAACTGTGCAATGGTTGAGATCCCTAAAGATTTATGCACTAGTACCCATGTAGCGAGCGTTGGGTCAACAATCCCAAACCACGAAGGGCTTTAGGTTGTTAGGCACAAAGTCCCCTCAGACTTAATTACTCGAGTACTAATGAGCTCAACCTAGTTAATTCTACCACTTATTTTTTTAGTGAATTTATTTACTACTATAATTTTTTTTTTTTTTTTTTCTATATTATTCTTTTTAGAAAGGTATATCTACTCCTCAGTTCCCCCAAACTTAAGATTTACAGACCTAAGCTGAAGGGTGTTCAATTCAATCCTAGAATTCATGGAATTTCGTCTAAATCCTATCTCAAGAACATATGTGAATTACAATTTCCAACACAAGCAATTTCCAAGTACTAACCTAGCATTGCAATTGAAACTACTAATCAAGAACTACGCACATAATTCATCATAGGCAATTAACTTGGCTTAACTTCATAATTCATGCAAATGCTCGTGATACTAACTATGACAGTTATTATGCAAAATAAAAAAAAACGTGAGTAAAATAAAAAAAAAAAAAACGTGAGTAATAATCAAATCAACATAAAATAAACGTGAACTACATGAACTAACTAACACATGCAATAATAAAAAAAACTATCTAATAATATGCTCTTCCTTAGATTACCACCCCCAAACTTAAAATTTTCAATGTCCCCATTGAAAGTGATAAAAAGGCTAGAGCACCCACATACCTACTCGGAGTCCGAGTCCTCGCCCTCCTCTGCTGGAGGTGAATCTGGTGGAGGATACTGCATCCCCGCTCCGAATACTGGCCACTGAACTGTGACCCCTTGTGCCTGAAAAGCACTGCCTAGAGCCTGTGTCAAATCAAAAGCAAACCTCTGGTGGATGTCATGCATGGCGTCCATCCGCCTCGCTAGGCGGCGATAATGAACATCTCCCATCGGTTCGGAGCTCCTCTCTGTCTGCGACGTACCAGCTCCAGAAGCTCTAGGCTGCTCCCTCCTAACAAACTCGGGACGTCCCCCTGGCATCTCATCATATAAGTACCCGAGACCTCGAGGGTGGGGAACTCCTCCTTCCCACTCCGTCATCCGACTGATCGCCGAATGATCAATAGGTGTCCCTGGCAACTGTAATTGCTCGTTGGATGGCCAACGAACACCACTCGATCGACAGAGCTTGGTAACAATTGTGCCATGGGGAATGGCACCAGTGGTTCCTCCTCGCAAGAACCTCAGAATCCCCTGATGAATAACATGTCCCAGGTCAATATACTTGCCCAAGACAATCCCATAGAGCAGAATCGCTCTCTCCACTATCACCTCATGCCCATGTGACGATGGCATGATGTTGGCACATATGAAGGCGTTCCACGCCTTTGCATACCGGTTCAACGCGGCTGCTGGAAACGAAACATGTGCCGGCAAAGGCGGTGCAGTCATCTTCCAACGTGTATCCGGCACACACATATCATAGACTAGCCGCTCCAAATCAACCGGATCATCATCAAATCGGCGTTTTGCACGCCCAATCCTCTCCACCACCCAATCTTCTTCATCAGGGCGCCTGGCACGCCCCCCAATGACTCTACGGATTGCATCCGCACTGTAATCCACCCGGATTCCCCGAACAACCGTGAATCCATCACGATTCTCCTTGGCATTAGCATAAAATTCTCGAACAATAGCCAAGGGCACCGCCTCCGGAGCCTCGCAAAAAGATTCCCAACCACGTTCTTGAATCATGTTCAAGAGCTCACCATCTTCCGCCGTGGGCAAGAATCCCCTCTCCTTAACTAACGACTTATTCATAAGCCGTTGAAACTCGTTTCTCGCACCATCCGAGGTAAACTCAACCTCGCCCATCGAGGAAGAATCGCTAGATGCGGCGGCTCGGGTGCTCGGTCCTTGTGATCTTCTTGCTCTTTTGGGTGCCATTGGTAGAGATTTAGATTTGTAAGAGGTTTGTGTGTATTGGGTTGGAGAGATTGAATGAAGGTTGTGTGTATGGATGTGTATATATAGGTAGGGTTTAGAGAATTATAATGGGAATTGGAGATATGTTTGTGTTTATATAGGGATTGGAGGGCTGAGTTAGGGTTTTAGAGGGTGTATTTCGGGCTAGGCATGCAAAATTAGGATTGTGGGCTTTTTAAAACGAAAAAAAAACTATTTTTGGGGGAAAAATCCGCCGGTCCGGCAGTCAGTAGCGCGGCCGCGCTAAGTATAGCGCGGGCGCGCCGTGCAACTTAGCGCGGTCGCGCCTGACACTAGCGCGGGCGCGCTAGTGTCTGACACCGGAGGCTGAAATTTTTCGATTTTTGTGTTTTTGAGGTTTACAATGGTACAATGTGGTTCCAATGCGTGGGTTGCCTCCCACGAAGCGCTTGTTTAACGTCGTTAGCTCGACGTGAAGTCCAGAATTAATCAGATTCCGATGAAGTATCCTGTGGAGGATACCTCGTTCCATAACCAAACGAATCCCAAGTAACATTGACGTCTAGTGCCAAGAACGCTTCAGCAAGAGAATCCGTTAGTATATCAGCAAAGCGACCAATTCGTTCCTCCAACACGTCAATACGCCTGATTATTCTTCGGTACTGTGCTTCATTCAGTGTTGAATCAGCAGGTGATTGAATTGCAGATTGGTTACTCGCACTGGCAGAGAATAGAGGACAAGTGTCTCCACATGCATTAAAGTTTGAGTCTGAGTGAGCTCTGATTCTGTGCCAATTAGTCATCTGGACTTCCTGAGTGACTTCGACCGCTTCATCCTCCTCCGATTCTTCCTCTTTTGGAATCTTCCACTTTAGATCTTTGTGCTCAGCAGCGGCCAGGTTCTCTATCAGTTCGTAAGCATCATCGAAGTTTTTGTTCCACAAACTTCCTCCAGCTGCTACGTCTAACTCTGCTCTACATTGACTATTAAGACCCCTGTAGAAGTAATTAATTGCCATTCCAGGAGGCATGTCATCTTCCTTGAGGTTTTCGAGAATCTTCTTGAATCGGTCCCAAGCTAGGCAAAGATATTCTCCCGAGAATTGAGAGAATTTGCCTTCAGTGTTTTTGATAGCTGATACTTTGATTAGAGGATAAAACCTTGTACAGAATATTTTCTCCAACTTGTTCCAGCTATTAGTAGTGCTTGCCGAGAGAGAGATAAACCACGATCGTGCTACATCACGTAGCGTGAATGGAAAGAGTCTCAGTTTCACTAGATCCTTAGGTCCGATATTGAAGTCCAATGCAGTAATGAATTTCTCGAAATTCCTTAGATGTAGATTTGGGTCCTCAAGAACAGAACCCCCAAATTGAATGGTATCTTGCAGCTTGAGAATGATTGATGGCTTGATACGAATGCCACTGGCGGATATTGCTGGTTCAATTGTGTCAGCCTGATTATCATTGATTTTCAAACGAGAAAATTCACGGGATGCCTCACCAACTGCTGTCCTAGCATAATCCATTGTTTCAGAATCAGAAGAAAAAGATGAATCCATTGCTTCTTACGGGTTCGAAAACTCGTTAGTAAAAACGCGATCCAAGTACCTGAAATAAAGAAAAGAAGAAAAGTGAGAAGAGAATAGAATCCTAGTCAGTGAATTTTAATGCACACTGATGACAAGTGCATAAACTAATTAATTAACACCGAGTCCCCGGCAGCGGCGCCAAAAACTTGTTCGGTGAAATCTACACGCAAGCGTACGCGATCACAAGTAATATATTAAGTTCGATCCCACAGAGACTGGTGAATTAAGAATACGCACCTATGCAACAATGTATGATCAATTATCACTGCTAAGACAATTAACAAGGATTGGGTTCTTTTATACTAATAATTAAAATTACTAATCAAATTCAGAATAGGAAAACACATGGGATTCTAACTTCATTATCGAATTCATCTAGAATTGAAATTACTGATTAACATGCGACTGTTGATCCTAATCAGACAACACGGAAGTAATACATGCCAACTCTCGTTGCACACATATCATACCAATCAAAATCCACAATTAAGATAGAAATCTCCTGGACACCAACAAAGCTCAGACCCTATATCTCTATAGCGGTAGTGTAAGCAGAGAGGTTTAATAACAAGTCGTCTATCGTGATTACACAGGGTGATAAAAATAGTTCAAGTCTACCACAAATTATGTTTCATTCACATAATCCTATGTTTACATGGCATAGTTCTAAATTCAATCATCCACTCTCGCTTCAAAAAGAATTAACAAACAACTTAGAAGTTAGCTACGCTTCTAAGAAGAATAAGCACGGCTCATGCAAAGAAATCAACATATGTCACAAAATCACGTAATTATAATCGTTACTAGACTACATCGATAAATCCATTAGAATCCCATGAAGGCGGTTAGTTCATAATCGAACTAATCGACATCATGGGTTCTAATGAAAACATGATAAAGAAAAGACAAGAATTAAATGGAATAAAAATGCTTGTATTAATAATAATAAGGATCACACGTTACAGATTGAAGTTCACGATCTTGCTCGAAACTGTCACTTCCTCGCAAAGAACGATCCAATACAAAACTGATAATGTGCTTCGATTAAAACTAAAACTATGATTACGATATTAAACTCTACTCTAAACTACGACTATGAGGCTAGGGTTTTTACACACGAGAAATAAAAATGCATTGACTACTTCACCCGGGCCTCGACCGCTGCGAAAATCCATCAGAAAAGCTGTAAAAATCGGCCCGGGGAGTTTCTGCGGAGCGCCACCGCGCTACACTAGCGCGGGCGCGCTAGTGATGCAGGCTGTAGCGCGGGCGCGCTACAGGTTAGCGCGGGCGCGCTACTGTCTGTGATGACAGCCTTGATTCTTTGTTTTTCAGCCCGTTCTCGCGTGCATGTCCTTCCTCGTTCCTAGTACCACTTCCGTAGGTGATCACGGTTGCATTTAGCATATGCAACAAGCCCTTTAAACCCCTAGATAGCTCTAGTGGACGAGTGTGTTCTCGTGAGGGTTTGTAGAAGATATACCCACAAAATCCCAAGTCTCGGTGAATCCACAATTCTCTATTCTCGCAAATAATGCACCAAAACCAACCTAAAATGATAGAAAATCACTTCATCACCTCAACTCGTGACCTGCACAGAAAAACAATAAAAACACATCAAAAGACACTACACACTTAAGTACAATCAACCAATTTAAGTGGAAATGAAGGCCTATAAGTGTGTATAAATACCACTTATCAATCAACAACAACAACAAGCTCAACAACAAGAACAGCCGCAACCACAATCACCTCCTCAAAACTTTCAACCACTTCAACTCCTACAAGACTACCAATCATCCAGCCAATCCTCACATTACTCTCCCTACAACCCACATTACAATTCACCACAACAATCTCCTCACCAATCTCCTCACCAATCTCAACACCAATCCCCTCCACAATACAACTTCTTCCCAGACCAACAAGCCTCCATTCTTCCCTCTCAATCTGAACCAACACCTTCACCTACACATACACATACCATACCTCAACCTCAATCAACCTCTCAGCCACTGCCTGCTGATTCTGCTATCAATCCTGCCCTACAGGACTTCAGGGCTGATTTACAGGTAGCTCAGGTACTTTCTAATCTCACTGATACCTTTAATATTGATATTGCAGATTTTGATTGTGATATTGGATTTGATTTCCAGACTCCCAGCATTGAACCTGTAAACACCCAGGTTCATATCCAAGCTGATGTTTCCAATTCAACAACTGAGTCTTCGTCAAACACATCAACCGACACTACTCATACACCTGTTGTTCGAAAGGTAGCCCGGAAACGGAGTGGGAGTGCTATTCTGAGAGAACCCGCAGCTCTGTCTCATAAGAAGCAAAGGGTGGCAGAACCGGAGACAACTGCAGCCACATCCATTTCCTCCCAAAAGGATTTGGACTCTGACATGGTAAATATACAGTCTCTAGATTCATTCTCTCCACAGAATGCATTTATTGAAATTGGCCGTCCGACCGCGGTATCCTGTAAAGAGTCAAGCACACAACTAGCACTCACGCTAGTAAACACTGAACCTGTGTCTTTTAATTCTTCACTTAGAGAGAGCACAGAATTTCAAAACATGTTATATGAAAATCTTTCTGATCACTCTTTCTTTTTGGATCAGGATCTACTTGGCAACCTGCAAGTACATCCGCCTTCACAGGCATTCGGAGAACAATTTGTTTCTTCACCTCCTACAGTTCCATCTCAGGGAACTATGGTTGTATATACAGGTGCTGGTGACGGTGTGAAAACTACGAGTGAAATCAGGCAAACACCGAGCGAAACACATGCACGAGAGGATAGTGAAAAATCTTTGAGTGTTCGTGAGGTGAGTGCACACACCAACACAGATCTGTTACAGGAACAAATGGCTTCTCTGAGGGCTGAAATAGAAAGGTTGAATGCTGAGAACGCAAGATTCAGAAGTGGAGAGTTGGTAACTCTAAAAGACAAGGCTGTTGATCCTTCATTCTCTTCCCTCAAACAGGAATTAGATGCTCATGTCAAGGGTATTCACTCTAGGATGGACAAATTTGATACAACTCAGGAGCTCTGTCTGACGAAGCTTGACAACTTGGAGCAAACTTTGGCTCAAGTTGTTCAACACTTAAAGATCAATCCGTCAACATCTCAGTCTACTCCAGAGGATCCCTCAACTAAGGGGGAGAAGGATAAGGATGACAAAGATAAGGATGACAGCAATGCTGGTGGTGGTGGCAATGGTGGTGACAAGGGTGGAGATACTGATAGGAGTGATAAGGGTGGAGAAGGAGCAAGTGAAAAGGACTCTTCTGAAGCTAGCAAGTCTAAAGGCAAAATGCCTGAAACTGAGAACATCTTCACTAATCAGGATTATGATAACATTCCTGAAGATGTTGATGATGATGATGCATTTGATTCTGCTTACTTTGAAGCTGAAGAAGAAGGTCGTTTCGAGGAAGGCTTTCTTTTCAATGAAGATCAGTCTGTAGATCCTGAGCACATGGAAAAGGTCAAGATGTTTAAAGCTCAACATGAAGCTAGCAAAGCAAAGCTTCAGGAACTGCAGAAACTGGTAGATGAAAAGAGGACAACTGATGAGTTGGTCAAGCTGGAGAAACAGAAACTATGGGATGCTAAGTGCAAGGAAAAGAGAGAGGATATCTCCAGGAAAGTTGGTGAAAGCTGGGATATTGCAAGGCAAATCCTCTCTGGACCTCAAAGGGAACCTTTCAATGATGGTAAATTCAAATCCTTCATTTATGACCTGAGAGAGGCTAACCCTAATGAAGATATGTTTATGCGTGCTCTTGCTCTCGAGTTAGAATATATAACTATTGGTGTCAAGAATCTTCTCAATGAATGGGAGATCATTATTTCTACTCAGAGAAACGGAACATTCAGGGTTTCAATTGATCTATTCAAGTTTCTATCTCTAACTGAAATCTGGGTGATTCGTAACAAGATTAGACGCAGCTCGAATTTGAATGAACTCCTACGTGACAGACTTATGGATTGTGCCATTCATAACAGTCCACAAGTTGTCAGAAAGCCTTACTGTGTCAAGTTCATTCACGAGAGAAAATTTGGAACCTTCTACCTGGACCACCAACATCTTCTCAAGTATGATGTGAGTCAGTTGGTTCTTGTATCTACAATTCTACGAACCAAGGGCTTCGCTACTAAGGCCAAAGCTGATGCTGTTACTGAGATTGTGAACTACTGCACAAGAAGAAATATTCAGCAATACTTCAGGAAGATGAAGTATATCAACCAATCTCAGCCAGCAGATTTCATCGAAGACCCTGTGGATATTGAGGTTCAATATTATCTCTCCTTGGCTCGTGAAAGAAAGAAGTGTGGAGAATCCACTGCAGCTGAAGAGCCAACTCAGAATGAGCCGTCAACTCCAATTATTCACTGTTCAGATGCTGAAGAAGGAGAAGTCACTCGTTCTGAGTAAATAGATTGATTAGGATATTTTGTTAGATATGTTCAAGGAACATCCTTTTGTAATCTATTATGAATATGGTTTAATGTTCTATACAAGCCATAAACTTTTGCTATTTACATTCCATTGTTTAAATCTTTATAAAACAACAACGAAATTGAAAGTGAATATTTTAAAGGATAGGTGAGGGAAGTGATGTAAACCACCAATAAGTAAGAAGCTGTTATTGACAAAGCAGTAAGGATAGAGATAATGGATGTGCTTCATTTGATAATTCCAATTTTTGTAAGTTTGACAATGTGATGGTGATCAATAATGTTGAAATGAAGTATGTAAATATTAACTCCATTGCAGCATTGAATTTTAATAAGATTAAATAAGTGAAGGGTTTCATGTGCTTGAGCTAAAATGCAATTAAGTTTGAAATACATTGAAAATCAGTATTTTAATAATGAAATTGTTTTGATTAAGTATTTTGAGATTGTATGAAATCAATACTAAATGATAACAAGAGAAAGGAGAATACTTATGATAAACTTTAAAATTTTGAAATGATGGATGTCAAATATATGCAATTTTTAATCCTTTGAGTGATATCACCAATAAATAAATATCCTTAAATAACCAACATGTATACATATGAAAACTTTAGATATTGTTAATTCTAAATATCAAGAATATTTCTGTTCATCTTGCTTATGAAAAACATTTATTAGTGGTCAATGCTTAGTCTTCAAAGTAGGTGAAGGAATCAATTTTAATGTGTGACTCATGTACAAGTGAAAATGATTGTGTTCCTCCATAAAGTACATAAAGGATGGTTTGACATGTGAATAACTAAATCTAAATATGTTATGGTTCTGTCATAAATCTTTAAAGCATTACACCAAAAGATTAAGTAAATGACCAATATAATATGTAACCTTATAATTATTATGATAAAAACATATATTTAGATGTGTAAATGGGATAATTTAAAAAATTTATTAAAAGATAGTTGGATTAATAAAAAAAGATTATAAAGGGAGACCCCAAATGTCAACAGATGTAGATAATATGATTATGTGGGTGTTATGTGAAAGGCATATGTTCAGCCTATTTGTATTTAAAGAGATACAACTCAACTCAGATAAGAAAGCTCAGTAAATAGCAAGTCAACGGAATCCGTACGAAGAACGTCAAATGATTTATGGGAATTATATGTCAGATAAATTCCAGGATGCTGCTGCACACCACTGAAAGAAGTTCATTAATATGTTCAGGCCTCAGTGCACAAATAATCTCTTGTGGCACGTCCAGGAGTTCAGAAGATATAAAGTTCCTATACTTTATTTTATCAGAAGATTCCATTTAATGAAGAAGTACTTACAAGACGAAGACTCGACGAACAAATCAAATTCTTAATGTTTATTTGACAAAGAATATTTGATTTAACTAGATACAGATGAACCAGACAGTGCATCTGTGTATCAGTTATTCAAATTGAATATTTGAAGTCAAGCAGAGTTGGTGGTTCGTTCGCTCGACTGATCAAGACGGAGTTTTTATTGTTTAAAGAAGACGGGAAGCAGTTCTGCTGATGAATGGGTGATTAAATATTTAATAGATTATTATTTCACTTCTTAAATAATTAAATTAATTATGTAATTTATTTGTTAAATTAATTCACTCTCGAATTAATTTAATTTATGAATTTATATGATTAAATTAATTAAGTGGATAATTTTCTATTTAAATATAATCTACAAATCACATTCAATCATCCACTCAAGCTCAGCAAGACAATCTGAGATTGTCTTACCGAATTTCCAACTGCCAAGACAATCTTTGATTGTCTGGCCGAGAGAACCACTCTGCCAAGACAATCTTATATTGTCTGCCCGAGAACAATCTGCCAAGACAATTAGGCATTGTCTGACCGAGATAAAATTGTCTGCAAGACATTCTGTGACTTCCCAGACAATCAAAGATTGTCTGACCGAATGAAGATCACCAAGACAATCTTTGATTGTCTGACCGAAGGTGCTCTGCCAAGACAATTGGATTGTCTGGCCGAGAGAACCACACTGCCAAGACAATATAATTGTCTGACCGAACTATAAATTGTCTTGCTAGCCTTTAGATTGTCTTTCTGCCATGCTTTTGGCTTGATAGGCAATTGTAATTGTCTTGCCCTTGCTAGATTGTCTTTTCTACTTGCAATTGTCTTGTCTTTCAATTGTCTTACAAGTACAAATGCTTTGCCTATATATATGGCATTGCATCCTTCATTTTCAAGTGTTCATTCACTTTGTAATCAAAGCATTTGTAAAGCTTTCAAGTTGTTCGTAACTTGCTTGATCGTTATATCCACAGTTTTCTGTGCTTTGATAACCCGGTTGTTTTAATCACTAAATCTAGAATATACCCTGTCGAATTTATTCTACGAACTTTAGTGGACATTAAAACTGAACCATCTTAATTATATAACGACTTCAAACATTGTTATATTAATTAATTATAATCTGATTATCAAATCATATTCAATCAGATTAACTTCCGCGACGATTTGGTACTGATTGTATTCAACCCCCCCCTTCTACAATCATATCTGGACCTAACATTATGGGAGTCTATTAGGTGTATCAAAGTAAGAACAATGTTATCATGTTTTCCCAAATAGTATGTACTAGATTAAATAACAATGTTATCATGTTTTCCCAAATAGTATGTACTAGATTAAATTTTTCTGTTGTGTGGTTCAAGTCAAAGGTAAAAGTGGTAGAAGAATTAGCTGACGATATTCAAGGAGTTTTTATAAAAGCTTTTTGAATAAGAAAGTTTTTAATATCTGGTGCAATATGGACATAATTTTTGACATGTAACATTGAAATAAAGAAATATGCATGATGGTAGTATGAGGAGAGGTAAATAAAAGTGAAAAACAAGAAAGGAAAAAAATATTTGATGGCTCTAATACCATAATGGCATTATCTTCTATTATATAAAATATCATAATATATAATTTTAATGATGTGATTGTATATATTATAATCACACATATAAAGAATGTTAAGATAATTTTCCAATGTAATAAACTACTTATTATGGTTATACATGATATAAATAATATAGATATTAGTTATAGGATTTCTATGTTATAAATGTAATCTTTATGCTCGTATTCTCCCTCTTCTAGCAATGTTGTGCGTACTATAATGTATGTTTTTTCGTAGATTCTTGTATGATATATCACTTACCTTTTTATGATTGAAAAGCATAAAGAAACTTGATAAAAATAACATAAAATTAGAAGTTGGAAAAAAATTTAGATCACATGTTAAGCATAAACAACCACCAAATTAATCAACTCAAAATTCCTCAACAATCTCAAATTCTCTTTCAGAACATACTACTTACTAAAAATGATGCTAAGGCAAAGTATTTGTTGACCGCGCACATTATTAAAAAGAAGAGTTGTTTCACTTTGTTTCTTTCATTAGATCTCTAGCTTCCATCACAACTACAAACATTTGTCTTCTAGCATGTAAAATGTATTTTCCCTCTTTTGCTTCTGTTTCAAGTCAATCACTAGTCATGTCACCTTTATGATACTCTTTATCAGGTACCATATCCTTGTATTGAACCCAAAGTTGATCCAAAGATAGCATATCCACGATACTGTTTAAAGCTCTATATTGACTCAATTCATTATTCTCAAATGCAGGATCATTCAAAATCTCATTTATATAATTATTACATGTTCGTCTAAAGAGGAACCATCGAATTCGATATCCATATTGTTTTTGAATTCATTGTCTATGTTAAATAAGGATGTTGATTCACCAAATTGTCTATTATGACCATCTTGTATCTTATTTAATAATTAGATCAAGACAAAAGAGAGGAGCAATAAAGAGAAGATGAATAACAGCACAAGAGACTAGTAGAATGATTAAGGGAGAAATAAGAGAAGAGAAGATAGAATCAAGGAGAACAAGGAGGGCAAGACTAAGGGTCAAGAGGTTATTGAATTCAAATGAAGGGTCCAATAGAGACATTCCAGATCTAGGCATCTTTGAGCCTAGTCAAGAAAGTGAAATTTAAAATCCCAAGATGGAGCCTAAGAAAAGAAATATGAATGTCTCCTCCTACTATAAGCTCATCATTTCCAATATTGATGAAGCTAGAATAAGTATATGACATAAAGCCTCTACAATCTATTATTGCATTCTAAAATCAAGAACTAAGTTTTTCATTGAGCAAGTTGATGTCACCAAACCTCAACTTGGACACAGTGATGAATATAGGAAGATTAAGAGCTAGTGCTAGACTACTTGAAAGGATGGTAATGGAATATAAGAATGGAACCAAGGTCACTTGGCCACATGAGCTAAACTTTGAAATGATAACAATGTTTTAAAAAGGATATTCAAATAGAAGTAAGTTTTGCTTAGGTTTTGTAAAAATCAAATAAAAGTAGGTTTATAAAATTCTCATAGAAGTATGAATACGACATTTATTCTTTATAAGTTCTAAATACCACTGTATAAATACCAATCATTAGACTTTATGTTTGTTAAATGTTTAATATTTATAATATATATATACATAATATTTAAATATGAAAATAATTTATAATTTTTATAATCTAAATCAATTAAAATAAAGTTTGCTAAATACAAAGATCCCCTTTATTTGTGTTAAAACAAAATATATAGAGTTTTTGTAATTATAAAAAAGATGAAGATTTTGTATTTTGAATATGACCTCTTTTTCTTTTTATGTTTAAAATCAATTAAAAGAAAGTTTTGTAAAAAGAATATAATTCTCATTATAAAGTTCATGACTATTTTTAAATTTTTAATTTTATGCTCTAATCTAAATATAATTATTAAATCATCACTAAGTCCTTTTATTTTTACTTATATAAAAATCTTGACTCTAATAGCGTATAAAACAGCATATTGAATATTCTTAAGATAATTTATAAAATAAATCAAATAATAGTATACTATATATATATATATAAACATATTTTTACATTATACGGATTACTAAAATAAATTTATATTTTCACAAAGTATAAATTGGCACAGTTTATAAGCTCTTAAATTTAAAAATTGAAACACTCAAGAAATTGGTTGGGTACCAACCCTTATTATATTTAAAAATGAGAATATTACATGTACTGGTATACGGTTGTAAATGCGGGTATAAAGCCATGTATGTAATAAAGTATAGTTCTTTAAGAAACACAAGTAAGTTTGAGTATAGTTGTTAGGAATTATTTGTGAAGCAAACTAACTTGAGACCGAGTAGCTAAGTGAATTCTTTTATCACATATTATTTTCAAGAAATTTATAAAATTTCTTAGGTGACCAAACAAATCACCAAAAATTTTAAAGAATTGATTTCTTAAATTTGAGATTAGTTTTATTTAATTTGCATTTGTATTTGCTATATTTGTGTTCTTTAAAAACATAAAAAGTTATATAGATTTTGTTCCACCTCACTTCTACAAAGCGACTGTTGAAAAGACCCCAAGTAAAAGAGTTTTTTGTACTAGTTTTTACACATATGTCACTGGTTTTTGCACAAGATTCTTTCTAAAACTGTCAATATTATAATTTCATCAAAATTTCAAAATAGCTTGCAGCGTCAAGTATACACATGTAAAAAAGCAACTAAATATTGTAAATACTTACTTATATCAAAGTTTGTCAAAGCATCTTTTCCTCTTTGCTGAATTACAGCCAAATCATATGCCTTAGCTGCTTCCTCTTCAGAAGCTTCATTTAACAACCAATATAAGAAGAAAAAAAATCTCAAAGTATTCCACAAATGTGAATTAATGATAAATTACACAAAAAATCTAATACAACTGAAATAAAAATCCAAAAAATATTTCACAAATGTGCAATAATGATAAATTATAGAAAAAAATATAATAAAAATTGCAAAACATGATACATGCACTCTAAGGTTTCTAATAAACTCTTAAGTCTCCCATAAAATAAAGGTCTCTATATAACTTTTCTCATATCTATATGTATATGATCTAAGTCATACTTAAATCAGTAATACACTATAACTGGTGGTAATGTGTATGTATATCTATTCTTGTAGAGGTATAGAGTGCAGAATACATACCAAAGGTTCCCAAGTATTGATATCTCTTTCCATCAACATGTCCAATTCGAGCTTCCCATCGACCTTTGGAATGGTGTCTACATTACCAAATCAATAACGTGAGACTTTTTACTTCTCATATATAATACTCATCTATTTATATATATCATATAATATTATCCATCACTTTTTTTTTGGTCTAACTAATTAAAAGTTTTGTTCATATTAATTATAATATAATGACATTAAAGAGGATTTTATATATTTAATTCTAATATTAATTATAATATAATGACATTAAAGAGGATTTTATATATTTAATTCAAAACAATATTACGTAAATGACTATATAATATAATAATACAAAAGAAGGTTTAGCAATCATTCATTATTATATCCATATTTAAATTAATAAATTATACTATACACAACTTAAATGGTAAGAAGAGTACACTAAAACTAATAAATACAATTTTTCTCATAGAGTTGTTTAAGCAATTTTAAGTTTAAATTTATGTAAAATTACATAAAATTAGGAATGAGGCAGTTATGCAAAAATAACAAAAATATCTGTGGAAAAAATTATGAAAAATTGTATAACAGACCTATATATTTGTAACATATTTAAGATACTAGGTGGGACAAAAATTATGTCACCCAAAAAATTATTTATAAGTTCACTTGTGCATGCCACATCATATATAACTATTTTTTTCCCGATGTCTTGGCTAAAAAAAAATACATAGCTAAAAATTCTAAGTACTAGCATGTGTCTAAAAACTTAATCTTTAAAAAATCATATATATATATATATATAATGTTATTTACTTAAATACTCCTCTGTATTGTGAAAATCCCGAGGAAAATCCAGAGCTTTTTCTCCTTAAAGTGGCTACATACTCTTCCTTTGTCAAGCCATTCATTTCTCTTACATCTTTTTCATATAGCTCCACCTGCATTTTTCATACATAATATACATATTATAACAAATATATGAATCTAATTTAATGGTTAGATAACCATTTTAGGGCGCACACACACACACACACACACACACATATATATATATATATATATATATATATATATATATATATATATATAGGCTAGTGATAAAATATTCGTTTTGAAATTTTAGTGATATTTGTAGTTGGTAGAATAAGGGTGTTTGTAATAGAATAAATATATATGTATGTATGTATAGTCACACTTAACGAAGACCATCTTATATAGAGTCCCATACAGAACACCTCTATATATGCACAAATTACATGTATCAATCATATTATCCTTCAAATATTTAATTAATAAATAAAAAATAAAGTTTCATCATTTTTATCCTAAAAAATCATTGAAATTTTAATCATAATATTCCAAATGGTACAACTAGAACCATATTTGTCCAAAGTGATTCTGCACTATAACAAAATTTGAAAAAATCAAATTGTTTGCATAAGTTGCAAGTGTTAAATTGTTTGTGTGATTAGTATTGTACAATAGAATCAAAGTTTTTACATAAGTATACTCAAGTTTAAAATTATTAGAAAATTTTAAAGTAGAATCAAATGGTTCTCTAGGCTACTCTATATAATATGGTTCTCTATCAAATAACGGCGTATCTATACACTACACCATATTTGGTCTATCCTAACATTGCATATTGATGTTGCCACCAAAAATGTTGAATCAGATGCTTAAAATTTGATTGAAGTAGGTGTATACCAACATCATATTTAGGTGTTGCCATTGATAAGAAATATGTTGCCATAACTAGGAAAAAGCCTCAATGCCAACACCTCGTGGGATGTTTTTTGAACTAATTTGAGCAACCGCCCACTCAGACAAAACACTACTTGTCTCTCAGACAAAATACTACTTGTCTCTCAGACAAATTAAAACAAAAATTAAAAACACTCAATCTCTCAGGACTCTCTCCCATATGTCTCACTCTCTCTCTCGCATCTCTCACTCTATCTCTCTGGTATCTCTCTTCGGCATCTTCTCCATCTCGCTCTCTCATCTCTCCCATATCCCTCATCTCTCTCTCTTCTCACCCTTTCATCTCTCGAAGCCGGAATCTGCGAAGTTTGGGAAAGGGTCCGACGACTTTATACACAAGGAGCACGGCTAGCTGCTTTTCTCACAGCTCGAATTTGGTCCGACTCTAACTATAAGGTACCTCTCTCAATTCATCTTGTTTATTTGGGGGTTTTAAAACCCTAATTTTAAGTTGTTAATTTAGGGTTTCTTTAATTGGGGGTTTAATTTGGTGTGATTAGGGTTCAATTTGCATGTGAATTTATATACTTTTGGCGTGTATTTGCTCATCTACAATTACCCTGTTTGTAAATGAATTTATGCATTCTTACTATTTGCCTATTATTATCTTGTTTTTGAAAGTGAATTAGTTTATATAAACTTGTTAAAATGCTTGAGTTTTAGTAGTTGTAAGATATCACGGCCTAGTATGTAGTTGTGGGGATTTTGGAGAATATATTAGTGTATACAAACTTGTTAAATTGGTTGAGTTTTGCAAGTGTATTTTCATGTTAATTAGTTTTTTTTTTGTATTCCTGGAAAATGTGCCATGTAAAGTGTAATTTTCTTGAGTTTTAGTCTTTATTCTTGTAGTGCTAGTGCAATTTTTCTTTTAATAGCATTGTAATTTGTGTTGGGGATTAATTAGTTAGTATATATGCGTAAATTAGTATATATGCATAGTTAGTCACCCCCGTTTTTTAAAGAATGCATAAGTCTTAAATAGTTAGTCACCCCTATTTTTTCAAGAATGCTTAAGTTTTAAATAAGTTTAGTGGTAATGTGCCCTCTTTTGCAGAGTGAATAAGTTTAGTGGTAAAGTTTTTGTAGGAGTTATTTGTGTGCATATCGTGCTTGAGTAGGAGTTAATTTCAGTTTTATATCATACAAGTTACTATAATTACAATTATATAACTATAAATGTATTCCCTAATATTAATTTATATGGCCTCTAAACTATAGCAGTCTGCAACTCTAGAAAGTAACATGTTTAGGCTTATATATTGTATATATGTTTGTAAATCTATTTGTTAGGTACTACTATTAGGTATGATACTATTATTAAGGCTTACATATTGTATAATTGAGTTGTATTTTATTGAACAGAACCTAAAGATGAGTGAAATGTGGATTAATCCTCCAAGGTTCAGTGAAGAGTACAGTAAGGGGGTTAAAGATTTTGTAGGAAATGCTATGGTGCATTTGTTTGTTGGGAATATGCTTGTCCTCTTGTTTGTTTCTATAAGTACGATAATTTGAAGATTTTATGCATCCTTTAAATTGAACTGTTTGATGTGGTGAAAACCTTTTTTTTTGCAAGGCACTTGAAAGTGCATTGAAGGCTACCCGTGAACAACCACCGGCGCCAATATCAGATGCTGATGTTTATGTTAAAACACGCAAATGGGATAACACAAGAACATACAAGCTACCTACTGAAGATGTTGAGAAAAAAGTTGTAAGTTCTCAGACTTTATAATTAGAATACAAATATAAATTAGTATCTGTACAATTATATCCTCGATGTTTAGTTTTGCTATTTTAAATACTTTTTGGTAGTTGTAGATGATTGAAACATTTTTTTGCTCAATGTATGCATGTTATTGTTATAGAAAAATGTAGAGAAACTGTTGAAAGATGGAACAACTGACGAAGTTGATGAAGTTGTTTATGGTGGGAAGGATCATAGTCGCACTTTTTTAGTGGGGAGGCTTATTCAGAAAAGGGAACAAAAGAAAAAAATGCACGCCCTTTGCCTACCATTCTATAGAAGTATGTGGCTAGTTTAACTGAACAAATTCGAGATCAAATTGCGAAGGAGATGGAAGAACAAGTGCAAAAGAGGGTTAAGCTGGCAGAAAAGAATCCAGGCCTTAATCTCGATATCGAGCTAACCAGTGCAGCTGAGCCAACAGTTGAGCCATTACAGGCCAACAATGGCAGTGATTAACTGCCCTTGATTGATATTTTCCGTATTCTGAACTAAACATGTCCTTGCTTAACTTTTATTTAGGTTTTATATTATGTTGGAGAATTTGGTTGTTTGTTTTCTTGGAAACTTGATATTGTTATTTATAAAGTGATGATCTATTATTCAAACAAAAGTTTGAATAATAAAATGTTAAAAGTGATGCTAAGAAAATA
The DNA here is from genome assembly GCF_001625215.2 of Daucus carota subsp. sativus. Classification (NCBI taxonomy): domain Eukaryota; kingdom Viridiplantae; phylum Streptophyta; class Magnoliopsida; order Apiales; family Apiaceae; genus Daucus; species Daucus carota. Next base: position 30,995,061 of record NC_030381.2, read on the forward strand.
AATTTACAGTGATGCTATAACATTAAAAGTGTTGGCATAATCATATAATTTGATTTTAGTTATACTTTATGGTAACATAAAAAGTGGTGTTGCTATTTAAAAGAGGTGTTGCCATAACCTTTAAAGCACAGTGAAATACATGTTGTTAACCAAAGAGATGTTGCCATACAACTCTATGGCAACGTTATTTACTATGTTACCAAAAAATGGACAAAATGTTAGCAAAACCTCTACGGCCACATGGATTTTCGCAACATCTTCGAATTTGGAAAAAAAATGTTGCCTTAGACACAATAGCAACATAAATGACGGTTTTAGCAACAAAAATTTGGTGTTAGGACAGACCATATATGGTGTAGTGATATATATAATATAATGAATTAAAGAAAGGTTGGCATAATGAAACAAATAAACATGAATAATAATCAGCATAATGATTTTCAATCAATGTAAAAGACAAACATATGTATATAAAGTACCGAAAAATTTAGTGTAGCAGTGGGTCCCCTATATTTGAGAGCGGCAAGATCATAAGCATGAGCCGCTGATTCTTCATCATCATATGAACCTGCCATATGTCTAAATTATAACTCATGACACACACACATATATATATACATATATAACTTTTATAATTATGAATATAATTTTTAAGTATATAAATATATATTGGAACAATGAATACTAAAATGAGGAGGAACATACCGAGATAAACTAAGCACCGACAAAGTTGCAGAGGTAAGATATCACAAAATTGAAACATGGTTAGAAGACAAAAGTGATAATTTCTACACAAAAAATGTACTAAAGATTATAATATTACATAATAATAATAATAATAATAATAATAATTAAAAGAAACATCATAGATCTTCTTATAGTTACCATTAAAAGTTGACAAAAGATAAACTTAGTAGAACTGTTGTAAAATAAAATAAATTTCACCGTTTTTTCCCTTTCTTTTCAGTTGGTTTGTCGAAGAATCTTTGTCCCATAGATGAGCCTCAAACCTTCCTGTTTTATGCCTACAACCAGTATATGCCAATTAACAAAACAAAATTAATACATGTGAAATTAAAATTTACATACCTTGTTATATGAATAATTTTTAATTATGACATAATATTAAAAAACTATCCCATCTTCCAAAAATGAAGAGGAAATTATATTTCCCACAAAGTATAACACGCATATTAGTCAATGAGCAAGATATATACTTGTAAACTCCGGTGTAGATGGAGGCTCTCTTGGTTGGGCCAATGTCACCATTTTGATCTTTATCCTTCCTCTTCTTATTAGGAGAAGTAATTGAAGGAATAGACGATGAATTAGAAGGCATCTTGTTCATTTTTGCCTTTCTTGTTTTATGACAAAAATGAGGGGAAGAGGTGGGGAGTGAGAATGAGAGTCTCTGTGATAAAAAAAGATTTGGGAGGATTCAATACATAACGGTTATGGTTTTTGTATTAAATTTGTCTCTTTGTTTACATATTCCAATAAGTTAAAAGTGGTTGGTTGGTTAGAGTAATCTCTAGTCATAACCTTTTAATAGGTTGTGGTAACATTTAAAAATAATAAAAAAAGTCTATAAATAATATTTTTACTACTTGAGTTCATATTTGGAGGTACTTGTTTAATGTTTATGGTGACTTGTTTGATATTTATGGTGACTTTAGTGCTATCTTGATATGTTTTCAGGCCCATAATTAACCCATAAAAAAACTAGAGTTAGTTCTAAATCACGCACAAAACATTGCTTAATATATTTTTAAAGGGATTTTGCTCAATTTTGTTATTAATAAGTATTCTTTGGGAAGTTTGTGGATCTAGCTCAACAAATACTATATGTGAGTTTTCTATAACATTAATATGTTTTAATAATATGAATTAGCAAGATTTTAATAAACAACAATATTATTGAAATACTATTTATGATTTCATTTATTTTATTTTAGAAATATTAAATAGTAAATTTCGTGATTATTATTATGACTTGATTTTGTGTGTGTGTGTGAGAGAGAGAGAGAGAGTTTGAACGTTTCCATACATAGTGGTTATGATTTTAATATTAAATTTGTCATTTTGTTTATATATTCCAATAAGTTAAAAGTGGTTGGTTGGTTAGAAATAAATATAGTTTGAATAAAAAACACAGAACACTGCTTGATCTTTAATTTAAAGCGAGTTTTCGTAATTTTGTTATAAAAATGTATTTTTAAGAAGTTCGTGAATTTAACTCTAACACATAATATATATGTGATTTTTATATCACTTTAATATATATATATATATATATATATATATATATATATAATATGAACGAGAAAGATTTTAATGACAACAATATTATTGAAATACTGTTTTGGGTTTCATTTATTTTACTTGAAATTCATTTGATGTGTTTTAAATAAGAAAAATTCATAAGATTAGAAATATCAAATTATAAAATTCCGGTGATTATTACTATGCTTGATTTTATTGTGCAATTGACAAATTTTTTTATAATTAAACACACTCTTCACATCTAATAAAGAAAGTGAAGAGTTACCATTCAACCAAGAGGCCTTTGATTTTTTAAATTTTCAATACATACAGTGGAGCTATCTTGTTTAGCCATTAAATATAAATATTATAAATTTAGAAAGCCCTCCCTATATATTATTTTGAACATATTTTTAATAAGCCTAACAATATTTGTTAAACGATCGTGTCGGGATTTAGATTTTTATTTTAGGCATCAGGGTGTTTTATATGAGGAGACAAGTGAATGGTTTAATTGTAGATAATTTTTCAATTATTTTTAATTGTCTACATTTAAATTCATTAATTAGTTCGATTGTAGTTAATGAAAATTATATTATGTGATCATATATTCCATTAGTGGAAAGCCCTAAGCTCTTTTGTTTGTTTTATCTTATATGTTTCTTTCAATAATCTTCCTTTTCGAGGAAAGGTTTATTTCCTTTGGTTTGTTTTTTTAAATCTAGATCACCGGAGCTTCCGGTTTATTTTTTTATTCGATTCAAACGGAGTTTATCACATACGAGAGTTAATCGTTCATCTTGTGATTTCGATTGTCAGGTCTAAGTTTTTTTATTTTCGTTTGTTTTCAGTTTGCTTTTATTTCGATTTTTGACTTGTGTTTTCAGGATGTTTTCTCTCCTTGGTGAGAGCTTTGTTTTTCGCTTATTAATTGCAAGTGGGCTCTTGATTTGGTGATGAAAGTTTGGATGGAATCGCAGTTCTGGTCGATAGCTCAAACGATAGCTCTATTAAGGCATGATGATGAGGGTACAGTAATTCAACGAGACTGCATGAAGCGTGTACACAGTTAAAATGCCCAAAATAATTTTCGACATGGATACGGGGACCCAGCGAATTTTAAAATAATTATTTATTTTCATTTGAGAAATAAATAACAAATATATATTTCATTATTTTTTAATTGAAAATGTGCATTTGATTGATTTATAAATCCAAAAATTAACAACTATAACAAATGTATTTAACATTTTTCTTGTCAATATTCATGTAAAATAAAAATTATGTACATTAAAGTAAAAGAAAGGGGAAAGGGGGAACAACCGAATAATGAATGTGGACTTAAAAAAGTCCAAATACATTTTCTCAATACATTATTTCTCGCTCTCTTCACCCTTTTAATATCATCTTCTTCATTTCTCTCGACCTTTTCACCATTTCTCATCTTCTTCTTCCTGTTCCCCATCTTTCATAGATAACATCGCTTCTTACACACTTTCTTATCTTTGATTTTGATTTCTCTGGTAACCATCGACTTTTCCGATGATGAATGGGCGGTATAGAGCTTCCAACAGACGAGTCCGGCCTCTATCCCGTTTCTTGTCTTGTGTCGTGTCGACACGGGTATGTTGACCGGAATAGGCGAGTCGGAGTAACACAGCTAAGCAATGAAGAAAGTGCTTCAAAACTTGTGGTAAGAATGTGAGAGTATTTAATTATATGAAATCTTGATGATTAAAGACAGGAGTGTATGTGATGTAACAACTCTTGAATGTCATGAGGCTGATCAAGTGCCCCCTTATTTCAATGATCCAGTGATACTCTTTGGTATCTCTGCTCCTTATTTTATCTGACCTTTACAATAGGGATTTCATTCAGTTAATGATTCTGCAGCTATATTAATCTATGATGTTGAGAAAGATATGGTTTATACTAATCTATGATGTTCAGAAAGATATGGTCTATACTAATATATGGTGTTCAGAAAGATATGGTCTTTATCTATACTGATATCTAAGTGTTGTGCATTAAAATAAATTATGATTTACTTATTGTGTGTGTACATATATACCTAAAAGGACACAATCATATTGGACAGAACTTGACATTGAATTTTCTAAAATTGCCCCTGGTGCAATATCCTGTGGCTCTGCTATTGAGAGTAACATCTAACTTTCTAATGACAGAAGAAAATTCTCAAGCTCTCTAAATATTTCCTGCAGTAGATTCCCGAGGAATTGATCGGCGGTGCTGCATATTCATGTGATGGCCAGTCCATAGATGCGTGCTTTCTTAACAGGCACATTGTTTTCTTGGACTCGGCATCATTGACCATAAAGTTTGTTATCAATCCGAGTGCATATTTACCTTTTAATCAAAGGTATGTATTATGTTTACTTGAAATGTATCCCGAAAATGTGAACTACTAGTGATAACACCCTCTTGACTAGAAGTTGCCTTCTGTATTATATCTACAGCCGGGTGATGTATGCTTCTCCTCTTGCGGCTAATCCTACAAAACACAATCAGTTTGCTCTCGGGCTTAGTGATGGTGGCCTACTAGTTATAGAAGAAGAGGATATTGGGATTGCTTTGTAGAATGCCTTAGCTTGAGACCAGCAACAACTGAGAACTTGATATGAGCTTTTGTGATAATCAGAGCCCAGTGACTCTTGAAATCTATATGTTTTAAAACATACATCTAGGGATTGAATTAGTGCAAGGGTTTTGAAGGTGTTGTCTTACTTGACTATGTTAAGTGGTAAATTTTCAATGCAAATATACACGTACATGTAGAAATTGAAATGAGAACCGTCAACAGAGTATAAAAATAAGAAAAGAAACCAATATTTTGGCATATACAATGTTCCACTTACAGAGCAGGTAACTTTCTATGCAAATATACATGTAGCAAAATCATCCGATGGCCAGTCCATATATGCCTGCTTTTTTAACAGGCACATTGTTTTCTTGGACTCGGCATCATTTACCCTCTTGACTGGAAGTTGCCTTCTGCATTATTTCTACAGCCAGGTGATGTATGCTTCTACTCTTGCGGCTAATCCTATGAAACACAATCAGGTTGCTCCCGGGCTTAGTGATGGTGGCGCACTGGTTATAGAAGAAGAGGATATTGGGATTTGGCTTTGTAGCACGCCTTAGCTTGAGACCAGCAACAACTGAGAACTTGATACGAGCTTTTGTGATAATCAGAGCCCAATGTCTCTTGAAATCTATATCTTTTAAAACATACATCTAGGGATTGGATTAGTGCAAGGGTTCTGAAGGTGTTTTTTTGCCTGACTGAGTTAAGTGATAAATTTTCAATACAAATATACACCTACGGGTAGAAATTGAATTGAGAACTGACTATGAAAATAAGAAAATAAACCTAATATGTTGGCATATACAATGTTTCACTTATAAAGTCTATAACTTTCAATGCAAATATATATACACCTAGCCGAATTTGAAAAGAGAATTGTCAAAACAATATGAAAATAATAAAAGAAAGCCAATATTTTTGCTTGACTATGTTAACCGGTAAATTTTTAATGCAAATATATATATGTAGCCACACAATTTGATAGAGTAAGAAAATATGAAAATAATAAAAGAAACCCAATATTTTGGCATATACAACTATTCACTCAAAAAGCTTGTAATTAGGAGCTAGTATCCAACTCCTTCATATAAATTCCAGGCCCACTATCACCCTTAGGTCCAACATACACAAGGCCCTTTTAGATGTCTAAAACACCGTCACTTGATAGGCCTCTAAATGGATCATATCTGATCCGAGTCTATTTTAAATGTTCATAAATTTGTTTCAGAATCCATTGACAAGATAATCGGCTATTTTGGATATTTAGGTCAATCGATCCCATTTGTCTATGATCCAAACCCATCATTATATGTATATATAAAATAATATTAATATAATATTTAATACTTATATAATCAATAAGCTACTGCCGTCCTATATTTGCATGTCTCTTATAAAAATCAAACATTTAGAAACATTTAGAAAACATGTAGTTAATGAAATATTTATAATTCTTTCTTTAAATTAGTTTTGTTTCGACTTAACTTAGTCCAACTAATTATTTTAATCAACAATCATATATTTTATATAACTACAAAACTTTGGGGTATATATTATTCGAACCAATATTTGATCAACTCCTAATTTTTTTAGATAAAATTTTATATATGGTTAAAGTTTAGTTAATTTGACGAATAAAATGTATTGAATAATGGCAATAATTATTACATGAGTGAATTAAATGATTGCCTTCACTCTTTTGGTCATAGCTTATGTGAAATTGTGTTTGTGTACATGATAGTATTCATATATATTTTTCCTATAGTTTGTATCATCAATAGGACTTTCATCATGAGCAAAATTATTATGATATAATTTTTTTTATCTTACAAATCCAATAACAAGGATACAATTATATGATAGATATTTCCAACCATCTTGACTAAGTAAAAATGCAAATAATGCATTTAACAATTATTCACATAATTGCAATCTCACAAAATTTAAGGTAGCACAATTATTCACAAAATTGCATAAATCTTCAAATAGCTGCACATGTGATAATATTATTCACACAATATATCAAGTAATAAAATTTCTATATCCCACTGAACTAAGAATTCAATGTATAATCAAATAATTTTTTTGAAAATCCATCAAGCTGGAAGAAAATATAAAAAATTTATTTATCCTCTTTTACAAAATCAATAACCAAAATAATTAATTATAGAAAATCCGGGTTGTTATAATCTATAACATATTTTTTTTGTTTATAATCCTAAATATTTTATTAAATTAGTAAGAATTGAAATTATAATAAAAATATGTAACTAAATAAATATTAATAATGGCAACAATATTATTCTACACTAGATTTAAAATAATATGATTGAATATATGTGTGTGTATGTGTTTTCATCTGTATTTGTAATATGCAACTGTTGTTATATGCTATCCTTACAACAACAGTTACATATTACCTTCTTGTTGGTGGCATTGCTAGATGATTATGGATAATTATTTTTGAAGTTCATAGAAATATGAATCCCGCCCCATTTTGGGGATTACTTGATTAGTCATAACTGGTCATCATTACCTTTTGTAAGATGAGGATGATTTATTTGGTAGTCATTTATAGGATTTTTTTTATGTGAAGGTCAACTCTAAATCAACTTGTATCAAAAACCAAAAATGTATTCTTAGGGCCTAAAACGGTAGATTTTTGGTAACATTTTTGCTAAAGGTCCGTGTTGCATTTGTTGCGGTTGCCATAGACCCTTTTGCAACATTTATTTGGTTTCATGCAACATTTTTTGACATATTGCAATAGATTTTCAATTGCAATATGTTGTAACACTTTTGAGTCCTTTGATAACAATTTTATATTGTTACAATAAATTTACTCATGTAAAATTTTTTAACACTATATACTTCAAAGTTTTGCATACCAATAATTTAAACTTTTGTTGTAACACTTTTGTGCAACAATATTAAACCAATTGCAATAATTTTTATTTTTTAATAATATATTTGTGCAACAGTTTTGCGTGTGTTGTAATGTTTTAAAATTGTTGGGCCTGATTTACACTAATACTAAATAAATGCAATACTCTGAAATTTTCATAACTTGAAAATTGACCAAAATAGAATTCAAATTACAAACTCAGTAATGAAGTTGAAAAGATACATAGAAACTGGACAAAGGTACCAACTTATAAATCATCCTTACAAAAATCAATCCAAAAGCACAGAGAAGATGATGTAAACATAAAAAGTGACTACTAAAAATCTTTATTCATCACCATGTTCAAGTTCATCATCAGAAGTACGCAACACCGCTTCAAGATCGATGTCGTTGAAATAAGGATCTACCTCTCCCAGTTTGCAAAATATCTTTGTCACCTTATCATGAACTTTTTTCTCGATCATCTCCTCCATCTCAGCAAGAACTTCATCCCTTATAGCCTTTTTCAAATCAGTATGATCAGCAATACTCTGACCATTCTCCAAATTAAGCTGGTCATATTTCTTTATTTTTTTGGATATTCCTGATCTTCCAAGATGCCAATTTGGTCCATGGGATGGTATTTTAGTTTTCTCTGCAGTAGTATCAGCATCACCATTATTTGCCTCACCATGATGTTTGTATTGAAGATATAAAAAGTGGCTTATATATGCATGCACGCACACACACTCGCGCGCACACACACACATATATATATGTGTGTGTGTGTGTGTGTGAGTATAATATGTGTGTGTGTGTAAACATATGTATCACTCACTATTTTGGCATGGTATCATACATCATACCCTTAGCAGGCCCTACTTTGAGCAAAATATACTTGATATGTTTGGTTTAAACTTATAATATATATAAATATATATATATATATGTGTGTGTGTGTGTGTGTGTGTGAGTATAATATGTGTGTGTGTGTGTGTAAACACACATAAACTTTAAAATTTTGAAATGATGGATGTCAAATATATGCAATTTTTAATCCTTTGAGTGATATCACGAATAAATAAATATCCTTAAATAACCAACATGTATACATATGAAAAATTTAGATATTGTTAATTCTAAATATCAAGAATATTTCTGTTCATCTTGCTTATGAAAAACATTTATTAGTGGTCAATGCTTAGTCTTCAAAGTAGGTGAAGGAATCAATTTTAAAGTGTGACTCATGTGAAGTAAAAATGATTGTGTTCCTCCATAAAGTACATAAAGGATGGTTTGACATGTGAATAACTAAATCTAAATATGTTATGGTTCTGTCATAAATCTTTAAAGCATTACACCAAAAGATTAAGTAAATGACCAATATAATATGTAACCTTATAATTATTATGATAAAAACATATATTTAGATGTGTAAATGGGATAATTTAAAAGATTTATTAAAAGATAGTTGGATTAATACAAAAAGATTATAAAGGGAGACCCCAAATGTCAACAGATGTAGATAATATGATTATGTGGGTGTTATGGGAGTCTATTAGGTGTATCAAAGTAAGAACAATGTTATCATGTTTTCCCAAATAGTATGTACTAGATTAAATAACAATGTTATCATGTTTTCCCAAATAGTATGTACTAGATTAAATTTTTCTGTTGTGTGGTTCAAGTCAAAGGTAAAAGTGGTAGAAGAATTAGCTGACGATATTCAAGGAGTTTTTATAAAAGCTTTTTGAATAAGAAAGTTTTTAATATCTGGTGCAATATGGACATAATTTTTGACATGTAACATTGAAATAAAGAAATATGCATGATGGTAGTATGAGGAGAGGTAAATAAAAGTGAAAAACAAGAAAGGAAAAAAATATTTGATGGCTCTAATACCATAATGGCATTATCTTCTATTATATAAAATATCATAATATATAATTTCAATGATGTGATTGTATATATTATAATCACACATATAAAGAATGTTAAGATAATTTTCCAATGTAATAAACTACTTATTATGGTTATACATGATATAAATAATATAGATATTAGTTATAGGATTTCTATGCTATAAATGTAATCTTTATGCTCGTATTCTCCCTCTTCTAGCAATGTTGTGCGTACTATAATGTATGTTTTTTCGTAGATTCTTGTATGATATATCACTTACCTTTTTATGATTGAAAAGCATAAAGAAACTTGATAAAAATTACATAAAATTAGAAGTTGGAAAAAAATCTAGATCACATGTTAAGCATAAACAACCACCAAATTAATCAACTCAAAATTCCTCAACAATCTCAAATTCTCTTTCAGAACATACTACTTACTAAAAATGATGCTAAGGCAAAGTATTTGTTGACGGCGCACATTATTAAAAAGAAGAGTTGTTTCACTTTGTTTCTTTCATTAGATCTCTAGCTTCCATCACAACTACAAACATTTGTCTTCTAGCATGTAAAATGTATTTTCCCTCTTTTGCTTCTGCTTCAAGTCAATCACTAGTCATGTCACCTTTATGATACACTTTATCAGGTACCATATCCTTGTATTGAACCCAAAGTTGATCCAAAGATAGCATATCCACGATACTGTTTAAAGCTCTATATTGACTCAATTCATTATTCTCAAATGCAGGATCATTCAAAATCTCATTTATATAATTATTACATGTTCGTCTAAAGAGGAACCATCGAATTCGATATCCATATTGTTTTTGAATTCATTGTCTATGTTATATAAGGTTGTTGATTCACCAAATTGTCTATTATGACCATCTTGTATCTTATTTAATAATTAGATCAAGACAAAAGAGAGGAGCAATAAAGAGAAGATGAATAACAGCACAAGAGACTAGTAGAATGATTAAGGGAGAAATAAGAGAAGAGAAGATAGAATCAAGGAGAACAAGGAGGGCAAGACTAAGGGCCAAGAGGTTATTGAATTCAAATGAAGGGTTCAATAGAGACATTCCAGATCTAGGCATCTTTGAGCCTAGTCAAGAAAGTGAAATTTAAAATCCCAAGATGGAGCCTAAGAAAAGAAATATGAATGTCTCCTACTATAAGCTCATCATTTCCAATATTGGTGAAGCTAGAATAAGTATATGACATAAAGCCTCTACAATCTATTATTGCATTCTGAAATCAAGAACTAAGTTTTTCATTGAGCAAGTTGATGTCACCAAACCTCAACTTGGACACAGTGATGAATATAGGAAGATTAAGAGCTAGTGCTAGACTACTTGAAAGGATGGTAATAGAATATAAGAATGGAACCAAGGTCACTTGGCCACATGAGCTAAACTTTGAAATGATAACAATGTTTTAAAAAGGATATTCAAATAGAAGTAAGTTTTGCTTAGGTTTTGTAAAAATCAAATAAAAGTAGGTTTATAAAATTCTCGTAGAAGTATGAACACGACATTTATTCTTTATAAGTTCTAAATACCACTGTATAAATACCAATCATTAGACTTTATGTTTGTTAAATGTTTAATATTTATAATATATATATACATAATATTTAAATATGAAAATAATTTATAATTTTTATAATCTAAATCAATTAAAATAAAGTTTGGTAAATACAAAAATCCCTTTTATTTGTGTTAAAACAAAATATATAGAGTTTTTGTAATTATAAAAAAGATGAAGATTTTGTAATTTGAATATGACCTCTTTTTCTTTTTATGTTTAAAATCAATTAAAAGAAAGTTTTGTAAAAAGAATATAATTCTCATTATAAAGTTCATGACTATTTTTAAATTTTTAATTTTATGCTCTAATCTAAATATAATTATTAAATCATCACTAAGTCCTTTTATTTTTACTTATATAAAAATCTTGACTCTAATAGCGTATAAAACAGCGTATTGAATATTCTTAAGATAATTTATAAAATAAATCAAATAATAGTATATTATATATATATAAACATATTTTTACATTATACGGATTACTAAAATAAATTTATATTTTCACAAAGTATAAATTGGCACAGTTTATAAGCTCTTAAATTTAAAAATTGAAACACTCAAGAAATTGGTTGGGTACCAACCCTTATTATATTTAAAAATGAGAATATTACATCTACTGGTATACGGTTGTAAATGCGGGTATAAAGCCATGTATGTAATAAAGTATAGTTCTTTAAGAAACACAAGTAAGTTTGAGTATAGTTGTTAGGAATTATTTGTGAAGCAAACTAACTTGAGACCGAGTAGCTAAGTGAATTCTTTTATCACATATTATTTTCAAGAAATTTATAAAATTTCTTAGGTGACCAAACAAATCACCAAAAATTTTAAAGAATTGATTTCTTAAATTTGAGATTAGTTTTATTTAATTTGCATTTGTATTTGCTATATTTGTGTTCTTTAAAAACTTAAAAAGTTATATAGATTTTGTTCCACGTCACTTCTACAAAGCGACTGTTGAAAAGGCCCCAAGTGAAAAGAGTTTTCTGTACTAGTTTTTACACATATGTCACTGGTTTTTGCACAAGATTCTTTCTAAAACTGTCAATATTATAATTTCATCAAAATTTCAAAATAGCTTGCAGCGTCAAGTATACACATGTAAAAAAACAACTAAATATTGTAAATACTTACTTATATCAAAGTTTGTCAAAGCATCTTTCCCAATTACAGCCAAATCATATGCCTTAGCTGCTTCCTCTTCAGAAGCTTCATTTAACAACCAATATAAGAAGAAAAAAAATCTCAAAGTATTCCACAAATGTGAATTAATGATAAATTACACAAAAAATCTAATACAACTGAAATAAAAATCCGAAAAATATTTCACAAATGTGCAATAATGATAAATTATAGAAAAAAATATAATAAAAATTGCAAAACATGATACATGCACTCTAAGGTTTCTAATAAACTCTCAAGTCTCCCATAAAATAAAGGTCTTTATAAAACTTTTCTCATATCTATATGTATATGATCTAAGTCATACTTAAATCAGTAATACACTATAACTGGTAATGTGTATGTATATCTATTCTTGTAGAGGTAGACAAGAGAAAAACTTTAGTTTATACTAGAAAAATCAATAAATTTGAATATAATATTGTTTTAATGTGTCTGGGGCGAAGGAATAAAAATCTGTAACTATTAAATAATATTTGCGCCCGGGGAAAAATAATATTTACTTTTGTACGAATAAGTAAAATAGTTGGTTTTTATCTATAAATATCAACTCAATATGCAACTCATTTAAACAATTCTTTAATATCTCTTACATATATATAGTCAGAGATAGGGAGGTCGGCTGAGAAAATATAAGAAAAACGAAAGAAGCATGGACTTCTGAAGAAGATAGTAAGTTGGTATCTTATGTCCAAAAACATGATACATGCAATTAGACAACCCTTCCTAAACTTGCTGGTATATATGTACTTTTTTTTTTGTTAAACTGTGCTATTAATTTATGTCTCATTTTAGCGAGTTTGTATTTGTTTATATATCCTGATTAGTTTTGTAATTTAACAAGGTTGCATAGGAATCGTAAGAGTTGTAGACTAAAGTAGGTGAATCATCTTAGCCCTTATATCGGTGATATTTTACCCCCGAGGAACATAAGATATTGTCCGTCATCAAACTCTCAATGGCAACCGGTAACAACACTTTTATTTACTAATTTGTCTTGGTCTTTTAAATAGGACAATTAAAAGAATAATGTATTGCCCTATGTGTTTAATGATACAATCTCAAAACCGCTAATAAAAATGTCAAACAAGATTTTATTACTATTTACAAGTATTAACTACTCTAAAAGTATTGCTTTAAAAAATATCAGTTAAGGATTTCAATTGAAATGTTTTGTTCTTTAATAATATTTATGTTACTATGTTAATGCATTTGACATTTTAAATTTTATTTAAATTTTGTGTAAGTGTAGATGGGCTGCCATTGCAGCACACATGCCTGGTAGGACGGATAATGACATTAAAAACTACCGGCATGTCCATCTGAAGAAGAAGCTTGGTAAAGTTAACAGTTGTGGTGTTGAAGGAAAACAGAATTTTGAAGACTATAAACATTATGACGATGTTGCTACTATTGGTGGATTAGACTACATAAAGGCCTACTATGACAAGATGTGTAAGAATGCAATAGTAGTGAATTCGATAACTACTCAACAGAATAATCAGGAGAAGGCAATTGGTTTTACGAATAAGCGGCTTTAAGATTGTATATTAAACACGTACGCTAATAAATTCTACTTTTCATTGTCCTATTTAAGAGGCTAGGAGAAATGAATAAACAAAAGAGCCAGTACCGGTTGCCATTAAGAGCTTGATGACGGATAATTATCTGATCTTCGTCAGTAGTAAAATTTCCCCTTTCAAATCAGGGCTGAGATGATTCATCCACCTTACTCTACATTGTTACCATTCCTACGCAACCCTAATAAATTATGAAACTAATCAGGATATGTAATCAAATACAAACTCATCCGAAATGAGACATAAATTAATAGCACATTATAGCAAAAAAACAGTTATATACTAGTACTTTTAGGAACGAATGTCCAATTGCATGTACCATATTTTTGGACTTAAGACACCAACTTGCTATCTTGTTCAAAAGTCCATGCTCCTTTGTCTCTTTCATTCTCTGACCTCATTATCTCTTACATATATATAGTCAATGATAAAGAGAAAGAGAGATAAGGAGGTCGGCTGAGAAAATATAAGCAAAAACGAAAGAAGCATGGACTTCTGAAGAAGATAGTAAGTTGGTATCTTACGTCCAAAAACATGATACATGCAATTAGACAACCCTTCCTCAACTTGCTGGTATATATGTACTTTTTTTTGTTAAACTGTGCTATTAATTTATGTCTCATTTTAGCGAGTTTGTATTTGGTTATATATCCTGATTAGTTTTGTAATTTAACAAGGTTGCATAGGAATGGTAAGAGTTGTAGATTAAGGTAGGTGAATCATCTTAGCCCTGATATCGGTGAAATTTTACCCCCGAGGAAGATAAGATAATTATCTGTCATCAAACTCTCAATGGCAACCGGTAACAGCACTTTTATTTACTCATTTGTCTTGTTCTTTTAAATAGGACTATTAAAAGAATAATGTATTGGCCTATGTGTTTAATGATATAATCTCAAAACCGCTAACAAAAATGTCAAACAAGATTTTATCACTATTTACAAGTATTAACTACTCTAAAAGTATTGCTATAAAAAATATCAGTTTATAAGGATTTCAATTGAAATGTTTTGTTCTTTAATAATATTTATGTTACTATGTTAATGCATTTGACACTTTAAATTTTATTTAAATTTCGTGTATGTGTAGATGGGCTGCAACTGCAGCACACATGCCTGGTAGGATGGATAATGACATTAAAAGCTACTGGCATGTCCATCTGAAGAAGAAGCTTGGTAAAGTTAACAATCGTGGTGTTGAAGGAAAACAAAATTTTGAAGACTATAAACATTATGACGATGTTGCTACTTTTGGTGGATTAGACTTCATAAAGGCCTACTATGACAAGATGTGTAAGAATGTAATAGTAGTGAATTCGATAACTACTCAACAGAATAATCAGGAGAAGGCAATTGTTTTTACGAATAAGCGACTTTAAGATTGTATATTAAACACGTACGCTAATAAATTCTTATTTTCATTGTCCTATTTAAGAGGCCAAGAGAAATGAATAAATAAAAGAGCCAGTACCGATTGCCATTAAGAGCTTGATGACGGAAAATTATCTGATCTTCGTCAGTAGTAAAATTTCCCCTTTCAAATCAGGGCTGAGATGATTCATCCACCTTACTCTACCGCTGTTACCATTCTTATGCAACGCTAATAAATTATGAAACTAATCAGGATATGTAACCAAATACAAACTCATCCGAAATGAAACATAAATTAATAGCACATTATAGCAAAAAAACAGTTCTATACCACTCCTTTTAGGAACGAATGTCCAATTGCATGTACCATGTTTTTGGACTTAATACACCAACTTGCTATCTTGTTCAAAAGTCTATGCTCCTTTGTCTCTTTCATTCTCTAACCTCATTATCTCTTACATATATAGTCAATGATAAAGAGAAAGAGAGATAAGGAGGTCGGCTGAGAAAATATAAGCAAAAACGAAAGAAGCATGGACTTCTGAAGAAGATAGTAAGTTGGTATCTTACGTCCAAAAAAATGATACATGCAATTAGACAACCCTTCCTAAACTTGCTGGTATATATGTACTTTTTTTTGTTAAACTGTGCTATTAATTTATATCTCATTTTAGCGAGTTTGTATTTGGTTATATATCCTGATTAGTTTTGTAATTTAACAGGGTTGCATAGGAATGGTCAGAGTTGTAGACTAAGGTAGGTGAATCATCTTAGCCCTGATATCGGTGATATTTTACCCCCGAGGAAGATAAGATATTGTCCGTCATCAAACTCTCAATGGCAACCGGTAACAGCACTTTTATTTACTCATTTTGTCTTGGTCTTTTAAATAGGACTATTAAAAGAATAATGTATTGGCCTATGTGTCTAATGATACAATCTCAAAACCGCTAATAAAAATGTCAAACAAGATTTTATTACTATTTACAAGTATTTAACTACTCTAAAAATATTGCTATAAAAAATATCAGTTAAGGATTTCAATCGAAATGTTTTGTTCTTTAATAATATTTATGTTACTATGTTAATGCATTTGACACTTTAAATTTTATTTAAATTTCGTATAAGTGTAGATGGGCTGCCATTGCAGCACACATGCCTGGTAGGACGGATAATGACATTAAAAACTACTGGCATGTCCATCTGAAGAAGAAGCTTGGTAAAGTTAACAGTCGTGGTGTTGAAGGAAAACAGAATTTTGAAGACTATAAACATTATGACGATGTTGCTACTATTGGTGGATTAGACTACATAAAGGCCTACTATGACAAGATGTGTAAGAATGTAATAGTAGTGAATTCGATAACTACTCAACAGAATAATCAGGAGAAGGCAATTGCTTTTACGAATAAGCGGCTTTAAGATTGTATATTAAACACGTACGCTAATAAATTCTTATTTTCATTGTCCTATTTAAGAGGCCAAGAGAAATGAATAAATAAAAGAGCCAACACCGGTTGCCATTAAGAGCTTGATGACGGATAATTATCTGATCTTCGTCAGTAGTAAAATTTCCCCTTTCAAATCAGGGCTGAGATGATTCATCCACCTTACTCTACAGCTGTTACCACTCCTATGCAACGCTAATAAATTATGAAACTAATCAGGATATGTAACCAAATACAAACTCATCCGAAATGAGACATAAATTAATAGCACATTATAGCAAAAAAAACAGTTATATACCACTACTTTTAGGAACGAATGTCCAATTGCATGTACCATGTTTTTGGACTTAAGACACCAACTTGCTATCTTGTTCAAAAGTCCATGCTCCTTTGTCTCTTTCATTTTCTGACCTCATTATCTCTTACATATATATAGTCAATGATAAAGAGAAAGAGAGATAAGGAGGTCGGCTGAGAAAATATAAGCAAAAACGAAAGAAGCATGGACTTCTGAAGAAGATAGTAAGTTGGTATCTTACGTCCAAAAACATGATACATGCAATTAGACAACCCTTCCTAAACTTGCAGGAATATATGTACTTTTTTTTTGTTAAACTGTGCTATTAATTTATGTCTCATTTTAGCGAGTTTGTATTTGGTTATATATCCTGATTAGTTTTGTAATTTAACAGGGTTGCATAGGAATGGTAAGAGTTGTAGACTAAGGTAGGTGAATCATCTTAGCCCTGATATCGGTGAAATTTTACCCCCGAGGAAGATAAGATAATTATCCGTCATCAAACTCTCAATGGCAACCGGTAACAGCACTTTTATTTACTCATTTGTCTTGATCTTTTAAATAGGACAATTAAAAGAATAATGTATTGGCCTATGTGTTTAATGATACAATCTCAAATACGCTATAAAGGATTCAATGTTGTGTTTGGTAGGGGGTGAATGGAATGAATGAAAATAAAAGGAAATAATAGGGGGTAGGAGGGAGGACTTTGAATAAGGAGTAAGAGCAAATTTTGTTAAATGAGATTTGGATAGAAAATAGGTATAATAAGGAATATTACATTCCTTCACAAAGTGGAGGTTTTGAGCTCTAGTTAAGGATAATAAGAATGGAATAGTCAAATGAATGAAATTATTAAACATTCAACAAATTTGTAATTCAAATTTCATTCCATTCCTTTCATTTTCATTCACACCATCCAACACACAGAAGTTTCACTTTGATTAGTGCCTTTCAGTTATATAAGGTTCTAATACACTTTTAAAGAAAGAACAGAGAGTGTGTTTCGGTTTCACCACATCTGAAACATATTTAATCAGAGTCCATGGGTATAAGATTTTAACTCCAAAACAGTTAAGTAATACACTCTGACAATTAAGCACAATTAGGCAGTTAACGGAGGGTTAAGTATTGAGTAAATATGTACACATAAAGTCGCTAATTGCTAAAAAAGATATTTGAAAACTTATTTAGATGTATTCATTATTCTAAAACTATTACTATAAACAATATTAGTTGAGATTCAACAGGCTCAACAATAGGCTAGAAAGGATTCTATGTTGTGTTTGGTAGGGGGTGAATGGAATGTGTGAAAGTAAAAGGAAATAATCGGGGGTAGGAGGGAGGACTTTAAATAGATTTCGTGTATGTTTAGATAAGCTGCCATTGCTGCACACCTGCCTGGTAGAACTCATGATGACATTAAAAACTACTTGTATGTCCATCTGAAGAAAAAGCTTGGTAAAGTTAATAGTTGTGATGCTGAAGGAACAATGAACTATGAAGGCAATAATCATTACGACAATGTCGCTACTGTTGGTGGATTAGACTAGATTAAGTCCTGTGACAAAATGTATAAGAATGCAATAGTAAGAAATTCGATAACTACTTCATTGAACAGTTGGGAGAAGACAGACGTGTATATGAACGAAACGAGGAGGAATTCAATAACTCTTCTTCCAACAAAACAATTGAATGAAAGCATTTACGATGACACTGGAATCCCGACCATAGAAGAGATTGATAAATTGTTGCATGAGGATCCTACTCGGCTTGAAGATCTTCAAACACCAATTTAAGAGATCTTCAAACACCAATTTATCAATTTCTTTCATGGTCAGGATTCCAATGTTATCGTAAATACTTTCATTCAACTGATTCCTTGGAGGAGGATTTATTGAATTTCCTTTTTCATTCATATAAACGATTGAATTCTCCCGATATGGAGTAGTTATTAAATTCCCTGCTATTCCATTTTTATACATCTTGTCATAGTAGGCCTTTGAATAAGGAGTGAATGCAAATTTTGTTAAATGAGATTTGGGTAGAAAATAGGTATGATAAAGAATATTACATTCCTTCACAAAGTGGAGGGTTTGAGCTCTAGTTGAGGATAATAGGAATGGAATAGTGAAAGGAATGAAATCATTAAACATTCAACAAAATTGTAATTCAAATTTCATTCCATTCCTTTCATTTTCATTCACCCCAACCAACACACATAAGTTTCACTTTGATTAGTGCCTACTCCAGTTATATAAGGTTCTAATTCACTTTTAAAGAAAGAACGGAGAGTGTGTTTCGGTTTCACCATATCTGAAACATATTTATTCGGAGTCCATGGGTATAAGATTTTAAATCCAAAACAATTAAGTAATACACTCTGACGATTAAGCACAATTAGGCAGTTAACGGAGGGATAAGTATTGAGTAAATAAGTAATACATACCTCAAGGCTTAGGAGTCTCAGGAGTAAATCGTTGATCACTGAGGAAGCACAATTCTGAATTATGATGTATAAATATCAAAGATTATAGCCTTCCACCTTGTATTTAAGACCTGAATTTAGGAACCCAGTTTACAACAATCAATTTTATGAATAGTAAAAGCCCTAATCCTGAATGAAAAATAAAGAGGCAAAGAGGTGTAAACAGCGAACTTAAAGAGATTAATTGATAACTTCTTACCGATTAATACTAATTTGTAATATCTTAAATCAAACAAGAACCGTGACTCTTCCGTGACTTGTTTGCAATCCTGTAAGTTGTATCGCCATTTTATTTTTTTTTGAAGGAGAGGAGACACAAGAACACAGCGATTGAAATAATACAAATATATATATATGTGATGTGATTGTGGGCTGCATTCAATTCGTATGAAGGAATATTCAATTCAAACAAGACGTTATATTCGATATTCAATTGAGATTTTAAAAGATATTTTTCATTCTAAGAGATTTGAATGTAGTCATTGTATTTTTTAGTGTCGTATTTTTATTTTTATTAGTCAAATTGACTAACTTTTGACCAAAAATTATAAGTCACTCTTTTATTATTTTAAAAAATTCAAAATTACATCTTAAAGTAGATTAAAAGTTATTTTCGATTACATATTTTTTAATTTTTTTAATTGATAAAATATTAATAAATTTCAATCAAATTTTGATCAATTTGACCGGCACAGTAACAAAGGTGACAAGTAAAAAGGGACGGAGGGAGTATTAATTGAGATTGTTTGAAATTTATTAAAATCTTGAGATATTCGGTTGAGATTTTATATCATGTGATGAAATCTGGAGATATTCAATCAGGATATTAAATTATCTTTAAAAATCCGATGTTTCAATTGAATATTCAATTCAAATAAGACACTATATTCAATTGAGATTTTATAAGATTTTTTTCATTCACAAATTTTGAACGAATTAATTGAGATTATTTAAAATTTATTAAAATCTTGAAATATTCAATTGAGATTTTATATCATGTGATGAAATATGGTGATTTTTTGGTATTTTTAAGTGTATCTTAAAATTTTTGAAATCCCAACAAAATTGATGAGATTTTAAAATATTGTGCTTAAATCTTGAAAAATCTACATCAACTCTACGACATTTTATCAACAACCCGCATAAAATCAAAGTCACATACAATTCATTAAAATCCATAAATTAAATACAATCCATTAAATCTTAGTCGAACACACCACCTAAAAGTTTGATAATAAGAATCGTAAATTATCTTTTAAAATTTCGAGATATTGAATTAAAAGTTTAATTATTTTTATAAACTACTGATATAAAGATATATTTTCTAAATATTTTATAATAAAAAATTTCTGATGAATTTACTAGTGTCCCTTGTAATTTTGGAAATCTTTTTAAAAAAATTGAAATTTTGTGAAAGATACGTTTTTCTTTAAAAAGTATAATTCATGCAGACAAATTCTCCATAATTATTCAACTAGTAACGAAAAAGTTGATTATAATACTATGATATTGGACAAAGATAAGAAATAATCTTCTCATAGCACATAAGATTTCCCAACCCACTCAGTGCCAAATCAAGTCTCGGGTTAAAAATGATTTTTCGGAAATTTTCTAGAATCTCTAAACATTTTAGGGGATTAAAACAGATAGAGGAATCACTTTTCGAATAATTAATCAAATCCGGATACTCAAAACTAGACTTGAAATCATTTATAGACAATTGAAGAGCCTTGAACATAATTTAGAAAAATATTTCAAAACTTGAAACTATTTTTCGGAATTTTTAAATTAAAAGGAATAATTAAATCCAATTAATTAATCAATTAAAATCAGTTAATAATTAATCAAATCAATTAACCAATTAATATTTAAACTAACTGATCAATTAAAATAATTAATTAATAATTAAAATTAATTAATAAACTAATTTAGATTTATTTTTGGAATTAAATAAATAATTAAAACATTTTCAGAAATATCAAAATGAAAAGGTTTAAAGTGTAAAGTTTCTAAAAATTGAAGCCATGAGCTAAATTGTAAGTTTCTAAAAGTTTGGTGGGGGTTTTGTAAACTTCAGAACTAGGGTGGTGCCACTTCATCACCTACAAAAGTCTAGGGGCCAAATGGCAAATTAGCCGTCGCCAACCCTAGAACTTGCCGGAGCGTTGCCGGACACCGCCACCGAGTCCATAATTGCACCAAATGCTACAGATCGATAGCTTAACCTCTCAGGAAAACGTTTATGTGATTAAATAATTAATGATAAAAAAATAGTAAAACAATAAGAGAAAAAATTAATTAAATTAATTTTGAAGAGTATGAAAAATGAGGTTAGATAATCAACAGAGGAAAAAAAAATAAAAAGGAGGTTGGTGGTGCACAAGACTTTTACAACTCATTAAGTCCAATAGTTTACCTAAATGAGTTCTTATACTCACATTTAGGTAATGCACAGAAAAATAGGTGATCCAACACTATCCCAGTGTTACCTAAATCACACGCACATCCTCAAATCTGTTGGCCATTACCTATTCTCAGTTAACCATTAGCCATTACCTATTTAATATTTACGAATACAAAACCCATTTCCTATTTATTTCTTTGTCTTTTCTCTCCTTTTCTCAGTTAACCATTAGCCATTACCTATTTAATATTTACGAATACAAAACCCATTTCCTATTTATTTCTTTGTCTTTTCTCTCCTTTTCTCATTTCTATCTTAGATTTATTAATCCCTTCGTTTTGAAATATAAGTCGTTTCACTTTTTGGCACACACTTCTAAGTCTCTTGACTGTACAGTTAAAATCATCATTTAAATTATTATTTTTTCTGAATAAAAATATATAATTAATATTATAATTCAAAAAAATAAAATTTGAAAAATAATGATTTTTGCTATGCGATCAACGGACTTGGAAGTGTGTGCCAAAAAGTCAAGCGACTTATATTTCAAAAGAGAGGGAGTATTAAAAATATAATAAGGGAACAATTTTAGGGATTGCTATTGGAGTTAACACTAAAAGTAGATTACCATGAACACTAAAACTCACTAAGATTCATTATTTTATATTATTAATAGGTAAAAAGATAAGATAATCTATTGGACTTGCTCTTACGTGCTATCCAGTTCTCTAGGCGTTGTCCATTGTGTATTTAGAGTTAACATTGGAGCTTGCTTTTTTCAAAATAAAAATAAAAATTAGAGCGTGGTTGGATAACCCAAAAATCTAGATTCGACTACGGCTAATCTCAACAAATATTAAAATAGATACCATATATGTTATTATAAAATTTATAAGTCTAATTATCAAAAATGAAATCTCCAAAAATAAAATTAAAGAACAAGAATCAAATCGCTGGATGGAGTACGCAAAGATATCCAAATACTTTCTCGAAAACCACAAACATCACATTTATAAAGTCAGTGTTCACTGGTATTAATTATTTATCAATAATTAATTTAATATTTGCTTAAAAAGAACATGTAATTTAATAAATTTTTTTATCAATGGCATAAATTCAGCTAGACCCGTAGCCCTATGTTTCGAAATTCTTTTTGAGTCAGTCCATAAAAAAAATTCTGAATTATTACCTTCCATCTCACTCAAATCATTCCATTTGGATAGAGCGTTTGACTGAATTGGATTGCTTAAAATTTGAAAACGTGTAAAACATTTTACTTTCCCGCAGTGTAATAAAAATTTCTAATTTAATTGATTACTTTTGTATAATATTACTGATCGATTTAGTTTTTGAAATCCGATTTATTTTTACAAATTTTTGTAATCAAAAAATATATAATAATTTATTAATAATAAAATACTATATCATTTTAAATACGAGCAATTATAGAATTTATGATATAGTAAATATATTTTTCAATAAATAACTAATATTATGATAACTAAATATTAGAAAAAAATTAATAAAAAGATATTTGATTTTCACCCGGTTAATTCTCGATCATGATTAATCCTAAATTAGTAACTTAACCGATTACATCTCCCAATTTCTATAACACCGCTTTCATGATATTAAATGACTATTTTAAAATAATATAATTATTATTTCAAATTATTATGAAAAAAACATACATTATTTTAGTATTAATCAGTATTAATTATTTTTAGTTAAAAATTAGAGATATCAATGTCTTAAAATTGAAATTCTTTTACATGTCTCCAAAAATTTTATTTATAATCAGTATTAATTATTTTTAGTTAAAAATTCTATAAGTTGGAGATGCCGTTGGGGGTGAAGAAAAGTTGAGCCAGTGCCCAGTAGGAGTAACAGTTTTTCAAGTATCAGTAGTTCAAGTAGCAGGAAACATCAACACATGCCACAAGACAAACCTCTTATCTAAGCTAAAATTTAAGACCAAACTAAACTGTCTGTAAACGAATTCTGCATAAAAAGAGAGCTCTTGCCTGGAATCAAAACAGAAAAGCAATCATAATTCCAATTTTAAGAAGTAAACAATATTCAGAGAGGACAAGAAGTTCTTGTTAAATATACAGAAGCCCGCAGACGGCAACAATACATTACAGAAATTACTAAACCAGAGAAGCAACATTGCCATTAAGCTTCAGGCACTATTGCATATAATTCCAAGTCCCTGAATTTCGTAGGAAGAATAACAAGGCCACCATACCTTTGCTGCAAATATATGACCGCAACGAGCAAAAAACTTGCCAGTGGAATGATGGTATCCCAAGCGGCAGAATAAAAATCTGCACTAGGATTTGCGTACACATAGTTGTTGACATAAAGGTGGTTGGCATGAGGAACTGAATGAACCAATGTCGTTCCTAGGATAAACGGCATAGACAGAGCACTTTGCCTTGACATCTGGAATAGATTGAGAATGACTTGGGGAAAGAGAAAGCCATCGAGTATCAGGGTAGCATATGATCTCAAATATCCCCAGAGAGTATATTGCTGGTACTGAACTCGTGAATAGTTAAGTGCACGCGATGACTTGCTATAGTTATACTTCTCCCATTTCAAAAGATATGCATCCATCCCACCAACAATGTATATTGGCAACAAAATTAGTAAAGTCTTTATCTCAGCAACTGATATGTCCGGATCAGTACTCTGGCCAGCATGTCGTGCAGTCCAGGCTAATTGAAGGAGACGGAATTGCATGATGAAGGCTACCATTGTAGCAACTGATACTAGTATACATGCATTCATGTTCGAGATCAAAACCATTGTGATCTCTAAATCAATCCTCCATAAGGATTGCCGTTCCTCAGAACTGGTGGAGGCGGATGATGTCATGTTCAACTGCTCAAAGAAAAGCGGGTCACTTTGATTCCTTGTGCTTTGTATGCTACCCTTCATAAAACCACCTTTAGCCCTGGTTGATCCGGGGAAGTGGAAATGCAGGACTATATCACAGTCCTGAAAATTGCGAAAGGCCAGATTTCTACAGCCTGTCATACAAAGGGATCCTGTCCCAGAATCATAAACTCCTTCAGCAGATATAATTATATAACCGTGTGGTCTGAAGGATGTATGCAGTATAGAATGACGGCCAGATCCCGATTTAACACCACTCATTAATGAAATCCCCAATTTGTAACTAACATTCAATTGAACATTATCCGAAACAACATTCTCAAACTCCACTTCGGATTTTACATTCTCTCCATTACCTCCCTGTCTTGAGTTTGTTCTGAAAACAGAATAATCCAGATACGATTTATTGCCTATGAAGATCGGTTTTGCAGAAGCCCCACCAATATACTCTGAGTCTTGCAAAGACATGTCAAACCTCATATCATAGAACTCTCCACTTGGGTATCTCTCTCCCCTTGTAAGAGCCTTCTTTGGGCATAGCTTATATACCTTCTCAATTTCAGTGTATTCATACTTAAAACCAGGCACTTTTATGAATCCAACAGAATTCCTGAAATTGATCGGGTCGAAGTACCCTACATCTTGTGCAGTCTTATTTGTCCAAATCCGTCCCACAACTTTGTCCCTGTTTTTAATTGACCATACTGAAGGGTAATACAGGCTTAACCGAAATGAACAATCCCCAAGATGAGCATCTCCGGAAGAACTGGAACTTGAAATCCTGCAAGCAACAATGACTAGAGAATTCGTTTTCTCATCCCACAATCCTTCCCCAACTAATGTTGTGTTGGGATCCAACATATCATACCTCTCATCATAGCCGCATCATCTTTCTGTATTCATTGCATTGAATGATATACAAGGAAACATAACCAGGCGAATATTTATCTACTCCGTCAAGCAGAGAACAATTCCTTAAAGAACTGTTGCAACTGCGCGCATACTCCAGAGAAAAATCAGAGAGATGCATTTTGTTGAAAAACGAACATATCTTTCCAAGTTTTGAACCAGGAACTGAATATTCAGCATTATGAAAAACATAGTATTCTTTCACAGTTTCCTCAGATATTAACTTATACTCATACCAAGTTACTTCCGGAACAGAATATACTGAAATCGGATTAAAGTAACTATCATCATTCAAATGACTCAAGCTTTCTAATTCCCCAGATACAAAACTGTTAGAATATATTCAACTCATAGAATAATCTATCTTAAACATAGCTTCAAGAGTGATATGCTCACCTTTACTTGAGTACCAAGGAGCAGATCCCACTAAGCAGCCTTTCCCAGAAGACTCTGACCAGAATCCATGTATCAACCGTTCAAACCTCCTAGGACGTCGAGATGCTCACAAAATCATAAGTATCATCAATATAATTATAAACCCGTATTCTCAACTCAGCATCAATCTTGTAAACACCTTTAAGATCTGTTTCATAGATACGTCCTACTGAGCGAAAATTGAGAGAAGTTACAGAAGAATTCTCGCGGAAGATTCTTCGACCCTCTGGCACAAAAGAATTTAAGGTATCCAGTTCAGAAAAGGTGACATTTGTATCATAAGTTGTTGGAGTTGCCTCAGGGACAACAGAAGCACAGTGTTTGGTGTAAGAGACTGATTTACTTGCTGAAATTGTCAACTTGTACAGAATCAACAAGACAAGAATACGAGGCCATGTAGATTGGCCAGAACTCAACATTATTTATAACAAAGCAGGATATTATGAAAATTTTCACCTTGAAGACTGAATGTTTCAAGAACTCAAGTGTTTAGTTACAAATAGTTTGGCTTGCATGGATGTAACAGTTCAACTCATAGTCTTGTATCATATTTACTCGCTAAATGGTATCAACTAACATTTTTAACGTTTTAATGGACGGAATAGTAGTATCGTTAGCGGCTCATAAACTGAGTGATACCACTTGTAAGTCAAAAACACGAAATGGTACCATTTAGAGAAGTCAATTACACAATGGTACTATTCATAATTTCCCAAAACATTTTAACGAACACATAAATCAAATCTCATATCAGGTTCTTTTGTCAAGCAGTGTGCTAGCAAGGTGACTCTTGAGTTAGTCAGAATGCTTTGTATGCTCAAGTTTCATTGTTTTTACATCTCCTCCTCCTTTAGTATGGAGACTCTATTGATGATTCATCTTTTTAGTGGAAAGTTTGCATTATTTTAAATAAAATAAAATAAACTCAGGCTTATATAAAAACTTAAAAAATTGACAAAAATCATTAAAAAAAAATGTGTTACGATGTCAAAAAGAATTTTAGGAGAGACATGCCCTGTGCCTCTCACCAATCCAACCTGGTCTTAAGTAAATGCTCATGACTGTTAGATGCTTGAGTGTGCATGAGCCATGAAAATGAAGTCTTCACTCATATAAGAACCCAACAGTAAATAAGATAATACACAAGAATTCTGACCCCGAGAAAGAAAAATAATGAACAAGTGTCTAGGAGCTCTTTAGCACAGTTCATGCTTCGGAAACATAATCACTGTGACCATATATATATATATATATATATATATATATATATATGGACTAATGTTTAAAAGCTACGTGTTTTCTTCTTGTTGAGATGCCTGGATCATAGACGTAAGTGAAGGATGCATCCGAGCTGTTCTCAATGACCTGGCCTCACTTTTCCCTCTGGCATATTCTTCACCCAGTGGCCACCTTGGCCGCAAATCAAGCTGATCACAAACATAAAGATGTTCGACAAAATTACTACTACACTATGAATTAGTATTGAAAAGGTACCAAACAAAGTTGATGCCAGATCATGATTCCAAGGTGACATACACAGTAAACAGAAACAAAATAAACAAGGAAAAAAAGAATAAGGAAAATATATAGGGAGGCAATTAAATAGATAATTTTCCTCTTCAGCACTTCCGACAGAACTAGGTGTCAGCTTTACCAGTTCACTGTCACTGAGACGATGTATACCAAAATTAAAGTAAATGTAAATGTTTAGCAGCTCTGGCATAAAGGAGAAGACCACCGTATCACTTGAAAGTAATACATGTGTTCCAAATGAAATGGAAATTCTCTATCACATTTCATTCTCAGAATGAAACAACAATGAAGGCAGATGGACAATTAAATGTAAGATTACAGTAAAATAATTTTACGTTACCAGAGCAACAACTTAATCAAGAAGTAAATGTAAGATACCATTCCAATTAATGAATAATCAAGACGAAAAATTCCAAAAGACTCACTCTTGCATCTTCTAGCTCATTCGCAGGAGGTGGAGGATCAAATCTTCCCACACGAAAGTGCTCAATACCAGTCCAAGCCACCATGACACCTAATCATTTGATACAAAGACATAATAATAGTGTGTGGTACAAGTAGTGGTGAATCGCTAACTTTAACTATAAAATTGCAGAAATCTTTTTTGCAAAGTAATCCAGACACTTCTGTTTAGTTACAATCGTTTTCCTGATAAGTAAAACATGCACATGCAATGTTTAACATGATAATAATCTAAAGGAGTGCACTTTTAGTTCAACTTCTACAAAACTTATCAATGCAGTAAGCTGTAAGCCTGTCACGAAGCAAGTGAGACCTCAAAAAGTTATTCATCTGTAGTTTCTCTGACTCCACATGTCTATGTCTGTGTCTCTGTGTCATCTCTCTCCAACAGGTAACTAAACCAATTTCCACATTCATTTGTAACCAATGCACCTCCCCACCCCCCCCACCCCCCACCCCCACCCCTCCCTCTCCCTCTCCCTCTCTCTGTCAGTCTAACACCATATTTGTCTGTTTTGGTAATCTTGTATACATAGTTCACTGCAAATAGCAAAGAAGCAAAAGCTCATATGATACTGTAACATATGACATCTCATCCTCTGGCCTTTTCTTCCTTTTTTGCTAATTATGGCCTTTTCTGCACAGCACAATGTAGTCGCAGCACATCTTAAACAAGATACATTGAAGTCTGACTTGGAGGCAGCTTATAACGATGTTAATCAAAATGCAACAAATAATTACAGAAATATTATAATTATTTCGCTTTCGTTTAGTAAGTTCCCTCGCTTGAGAAAATGCCAAATCATCTAAAGGGTGATTACCATTGTCAGTGCAAAGACTTGGAGGAGGGCAAACAAGCTGCAACCCTTTCTTCTTAGCAACCTGATCCAACCGATCCCTGACATACTGATTAGATGCCACACCACCTGAGACCACCTTTAGACAAGCAGACAAAGATTGCTGACAAGAATCAAAAAATATATATATCTATAGCTACTATTTGCAGCAAAGTTGAAGAGTACCAAATGTTTCATAAAAGGTTCCATCTCTAATGCCCATTCTATTGCTCTCTCACACTTCTCTTCCAAATGCAATACCGCAACTCGCTGCAACAGGAGTTTATAATGCACAGGTGCATATACAAAATCTAATATGTGGGTAAAAATTGGATCTGAGTTAACAAATAGTAAACAAACTATGATATTAAACCTGAAATGAAGCTGCAACATCAGCTCGTGAGCTCTGGTCTTCAGTACTAGCTGAAGAAATGGGGATTTCAGCATCACTGCACAGTACCCATTTAAGAATAAATAGGTAAAGATGCTAAAAACAAAATGAGGATCTAATCCAAATCAGGGTTTGCTTGTGCAATAACTCTAGCATCCCGAATATATAGTGTACCAGGCAATAGGATCACATGCAACTAACGATTAAAAGCTATATATTTGCACTTCTCTGCCAATTACAGGTTCAAGATGTTTTCCAACAAGACGAGATTCCTAACTATGCTATACAGTCTGGCTGGAATAATTGCTTATAAACTCAACACACATGAATAACAACTACAACAGGGATAGTAAGAGGAAAAAGGTATATAGTTGGCATTTTTGCAAGGAAAGAGCGCAGCTCATATTTCAAAGAGCCAATATTCCTCAAGAAAGTACGACTGGAGCCAGTTTGCAAAGAAGAGCGACAGTGTAGGTAACAATATTTCATACTACACTGAAATATATAAGCAGACTAGTAGTAAAGAGAAACCGTAAAAAGATCAAGACAAAAGAACAGAGAGAAATGAAAAACTTCCAAGACAGTTTACATATTCTTAGATTCAATTGCCAGTCTCACTTGAGTCTTTAAGCCAGCATAAGAAAAATTGCAATCTTTATGTTGCTTCATAGGGACCTGAGCAATATAGTCAAAACATCAGTTTTAATGCAGATTCACTGCTTGCCATTCTATAATACACACACACACACACACACACACACACACACACACACACACACACACACACACACACACACACTCAAACACTCTTAAAGAGTAAAAACTACTATTATACATTAGTAGCAGTAGGAGATTAACTTACTTTAAACTTGATGGATCCCGCATCTCCTTCTCGAGCAAGCTCCTCAATAGCTAAGCCCCCACTCCTCCTCAAATCAAGACCTAGCCACTTTGCGGTCTTGTCATATGCCTCACCAATGGCGTCATCAATCGTAGTCCCAAGTTGCAAGTATTGACCTAGTTCTCGTGCAAGAATTAGGATGTTATGTCCTCCTAAGAAGCAAACGAATAAGAGAAAAAAATCATGACTAGAAGCCCAAAAGTAATATAGTATCTATGCTTTAGTAAGTCGTACAGGGCTCAATTAAAAACAGATAATTTTTGTCTTCAGTTGCAAATTTGCTAAAATGTTGACAAAGGAAAAGTAACATTCTTTTTATGATGAGTATCCACCAGCTTATATTAGACAAACTGAACTCTTACAAATTACAAAAGCATTAATTTTCACATAGCTCATCAATAATTGCTGAAAAAAGAGTAAGAAACTGCAACCACTAAAGTAATTAAAAAAGGTAAGGGATATTCTCTAAAGGTAGCATTGTTCAATTGGCTTTTGCCAATGGTAAATCACATTTTTTTTTTTTGCTTCTATCTGTGGTGACCCTATACATTTGTTTTTCCTAGTATGATATTAAAATGTAATAGAATTGATTTCGGACTATACAAAATATTACATATTTGAAATCTCTGCGAAAAGATACACGATATAGTCCCTTAAATCATGCAAAATGTAGTAAATGAGTGACATAATAAAGGTTAAAGTTTGGTTCTGGAGTTTGAACATATCTCTCATTGTAACTCTGTTTAACATGATTCAAGGGTCTATTTCATGTAATTTTTTCGCAAAGATTTCAAAATATACAATTGTTTTCTGGTCCGGAATCAATTCTATTAGTACGTTTTACTTACCAAAAGGGATTTATATGTGGAAAACCAAATGTATAGGGTCACCACATATAGAAGAAAAAAAATGTGATGGTACCATTGGCAAAAGCCAATTTTACAATGGTGCCCCGGAGAAAATGACAATATGTAAAACCCCACAACTACAAAATAATCCACACCTAAAATATACCTTTTTGCATTAATTTCTTACATACATGCACAAAACAAGACTAAAAGTTTGTTAACAAATTATAGACTTAGACATGTAGTTGGGAAGTGAATAATTTTTTATTTATAACCGTTTACCTTCCGACCTTCTCGTTGAGTGCATGAAACTGTTTACATGTGTAAGAGATGGTCAGTTAACAAGGCATATGATCATATAGAGATGTAAGGCGTATTGTAACATGCCAAAGAATAATGCAAGCAAATATTTCGAAGTATCAAAGTTAGGTTCATGATTACCTGAACTCGAGTGAATTTAAAAAAGAAAAATATCTTTCCTATATTTTTAATTACATGTTGTAATTACTTTTAATTAACTAATATATAACATAAGAAAAGATATGAAAGAAGAGGCTGTGTTTTACATCGACCAACAGCTTGCAATTATAATAAGATAATAACCTGACTTCCATATTATATTAAGCATCTATAGTGGTAATCTCGTTGGAATATAATTAAAAAGTACATCATGTTAAAATAAGGAACCAACACTCAAAGTAGGGTTCCACATGTGCCAACACTACTAAAATCAATCATGAGTTTTCCAAATCTCCAAAACCAATTAACAGCATAGCAATACACTGAAAGCTATTAAGCTACGTAAGAACATCAATTTTTAGGTTATTACCTGATATAAGAAGGGCCATAAATGGAAACTGCACCTCTCTTTCAGTTAACCTAGATAGAACAAATATAGTAAGATAATGTAAGAAGTAATATATGTGCATGTGTATGCATATCTAATTACTTATCACTTGTCTTCTTTACAAAATACGGCGCAACATTTAAATGCCCGTGATGTGGGAGCAATTCCATTTCATATTGGTAAATATGTAAGATGATTGGGAGCACCGGGTCAACATGCAAAGGGGTAGCTACTTATCAAGATTCTAGGCTAAAGCAGGCCTACAAGGATATGTTTGATCTACATTCTACCGCTCCCTTGTAAAAGCAGTGTTGTGAAAAGCGCATTAAGCGGCGCTTAAGCGGGCGCCTAAGCGGAATCGGCCTTAAAACGCTTCGATTTTGTACTAAGCGGGTGACTGAGCGTTTTTGAAAGTTAAGCGGGCTATTAAGCGGATTAAGCGGTCATTAAGCGGATTAAGCGGTCAAAATGATGTTGACTTGCAATTTTTTTATTTTTAAAATATTATTTTTTTATAATATACTATAATTATATTAAAATATTAAAAATATATATTTCATTTAAATTATTATAAATTTAAATTCTTACCACAACATAATATTATTTTTTAAATATATTATTATTATAACAAAATATTTTAATTATATATTATTAATCTGCTTATTGACCCGCTTAAAATTCCGCTTAAGCGTCCGCTTTACCGCTTAAGCGCCAGAAGGTCCCTCCACCGCTTAGAACCGATTTGCGCTTTTCACAACATTGTGTAAGAGTAAAAGAATATCAGTCTTGCGTCTCTGTTGATTACCAGATAAGTGCATAAGAAGGGTATGGATATGAGGCTGAACTAGCAGTTAGAAAGAGCGACTTCATCATTGTTTACCAATTATCAAGCTTTTAACTATTTGTACTTTCACGTATCCTCTCTTTTCCTGATTAAAGATCCAGATCCTTCTGTTACAGAGATATAAAAAGAGACTGGAGTATAACCAGAAAAAAATAAGTGATTGTAGTGTCTAAAACAAAGAATGTCTGTTATTAGTCTTTATTTTACTTTAATATGTATGTATTCAATTTTGAGGGTTTTGTTTGCTAGCCTGGATCCCTTGACCAAGCCATTTATGCTTCAGTCTTATTTGGACCATCGTCCAACACTCTCACCACACACCCTTATACGGAATAAGCTTCGTCCACAAACACATACATGAATACCTTGCCAACTCTTTTACTACTGAAAAGCATCATATGGAGATTAAATTAACTATTTTTTTCATTTAGTTGGGAAACAAAAAAAAAAAGTTAATTGCTATGATGGACCACACAGACAACTGCTGACTCCTTTCTGGATGTAATCTAGTTAGGTGCATGTTAATTAATGATAGTTGACCAAAACTGCCATAAGTTATCAACTTAATTTCTTAGATGCTTCAGTTTCAAGATGACATACCGAACTACTAAAGCATGGGCTTCCATATGATGGACATTGACAAGAGGAAGACTATGACTCCCGGCAAGTTTCCGGGCT
This sequence comes from Daucus carota subsp. sativus, assembly GCF_001625215.2. Classification (NCBI taxonomy): domain Eukaryota; kingdom Viridiplantae; phylum Streptophyta; class Magnoliopsida; order Apiales; family Apiaceae; genus Daucus; species Daucus carota. The sequence continues at coordinate 31,028,657 of NC_030381.2, forward strand.
TTCTGCACCCCAACTACATGCATACATAAAAAAATGTATCTGTTGAAGAGAAGCCTACTGTTCCCAAAAATATTATAAAGCAATTGATTAAATTATAACTGCAAAGAACCAGCATAGAAATGAATTACCACGTAGACAAAGACTTAAACCAGGGCCAATAGTAACGGCAACTGCAGAAAGATCTGACTCGGTCAATTTAGCTTTATCGAGTGCTTCCTGAACCACCTGAATACAAGCAGTGAGGATGAATATATTTGTGAAGAATTTGAGAGATGGAAGGTGTTTAAGATGGCATAGAAGCAATTTTAATGAAGTTAATCAACTCAGTGCAGCTACAATACCTGATCAATAACTTGTGAATGTGCTTCTTCTGCCATTTTCGGAGCAACTCCTCCATATTTAGCAAGCAGATCTGCCTTGATTTAGGCAAAGTATTAGTGCCACACAATAAAACAAACCAGGAGACATTATAAAGATTGCTTGTAATGGTGGTGCACTAATGCTGGCTAGGAACGGTAAATGCTACTGGTGGTATTGGAGGCATAAGACTCAAAGATATAGTTAGGACATACAAATTACAAAGTAACGTTTTGCATCGTCAAAGACATCAGTAAAAGGAAATCAAGTGTGAAGTATTGTCCCCATTAACCAAGGGCCCATCATTTGTTTTTGCAAAGTAAAGAAAGCTATTTATAAAAAAAAAAAAAAAAAAAAAAAACTCAGACAGAAACTCTCTATCTTCAAACATCCCCTCAGTCCAAAAATACCAAGTTGATACTCTCTTACATTTATAGTACACATCACTTTAACCCATAACATTATACTCATATGCACATTAGGTTCCCCAGGATAATAATCGTCCCAGAATCACAGTACATTAATTTTTCTTGATCCTCCGAACACACAATACATTTTCCTCCTACCACGCATTTCCTCTACTTCAATTGTTTAACTTTATAATAATCACCTTAACCACAAGTCCACCAATCTTCGTAAACCCTCAAGTCCACTCATTCATGTGTATACATGTACAATTCACACAAAAAAATGACTAAAGGCAATCTAGTAGAAATACTTGAAAACCCAATAGATACACACAAACCAACATTGAAAGTGATATTCTAGTGTTTGTAGATGTTATACCTGGGAAGACACAACTTGGCTAAGAATATCACCATTGCTTCGAACCTAAAATCACAAAAAGACCCAATCTTTACTCTCAACAAACCAAACCAAAGAAACCCACCTCACATACATAACTACACACACAAAATTTCAACAAAGCACAAGAAATGGCTTACAACAGCAGCCGCAGTGTCATCACAACTTGTTTCAATACCAAGAATCACCAAATCATCATTTGAAGCAAGTGGGGTTTGTAAATATGATTTTGGGTCACTGCAATTATGGAGAGATAAAGAAGATAAGGATTTGGGTGAGAGCATGAGTGAATAAAAATTGGATTTTTGGGGTTTAAAATTTTTTAATAAAGTGAAATTTTTGATGAGGTTTATGTGGTTGAACAGGGGTTTTGGGAGGAGGGTTAAGCAGGTGAGTGAGGATATACATGTCACCATTTTTTGTGAATTTCTGGAACTGAGGAAGCCATCAGCTATGTACTATTGTCTCGGAGAACGAAAATTACAAATTATAGCCTTTTTGGTTTATTATAGTTACTAGCATTTAACCCGTGCGAAACACGGACGGGTATATAGTTCGTAATTTATTATTTATAATTTAAATTTTAACATCATTCCATTAGTATTTTAATATTAATAAATTGAATTTTAATTAAATTATATTATTCAACTGATTATATTTTCTCCCGATTACTTGAAAATACCCTAATAAATACACACACATATCAGGATTTTAGTACATTTAATCCAAATTTAATACACGTAGATTTAAAAATAAAAAAAAAATCAGAAAATTCAAATCTTTCAAAACATAGACGATCGTGTAATGTTTTTGAAAGATTCAGTCATCTAATCAATCGAATTTCAACATAATTTTGTAATCTTGGTTTTTTTGACAACAAAAACTTTCAAGATTAAAGTTAAAAAGGGTTATGTAATGGTTCGTGTTTATATTGAAATAGAAAACGTTAAATTTTAAAAAAGTTATATAAAAGTTCTTGTTAAAAAAAAAATTCAAGATTGTATATTTATAATTTTATTTATAACATCATTATAATTTTTTTAATAAAATATTATATGATAATATATTGTTATGAGTGGTTTTGGTATTTGAAACTGTTTAACAATGTATGACTAATAGATAGACTCCACACTTGTAGACTTGTAGTACCAAAAGGAGAGTACCAAATCAAAAAATATAACTAAAATTTTGGACTACAAATTATACCCATATTGACTTATTATAGTATAGTATAGATATATATACCCATGTTGACTTGGCTTATTATAGTATATGCTAGGGATAATATAGATTTTTTTATCAGCACTTTTTGTGCTTAATGATTATTTATTTCTTCAGTAAATTTTTTAGCTAGATGACTGAAATGAGCATTTTACAAATTTCACGGAAAAAGCGCTCAATTATTAGAAAAAAATAATTATAATCTTGATCGCTCACATTAAAAAGGATACAAAAAATTAGTAATATATTTATGGAATTTGTATTTTGGTAAAAGTATTTTAATTTTTTTAGAAATGCCATTTTTATTTTCTAAAAAAGTATTTTCTTTTATAATATTTGTAATCTTGATTATAATTTAGGAGTTTATTAAGTAAATCTTTCGATTTTCGATTAGACGATAAACTTTTGTAGATGAAGAAATCCTACTTTACTCTCATATGTGTTTTAAATTTTATCAATAACACGTTGAACATTTTAAAAAAAATATTATGTTATTTCATTAGATTAAACAATTAATATTGTGAACTGTATCTTCATTCAATAAATTACTAAAATAACATGACAAATATCTTCCTAAACAACATTATATAATTCTATTTTACATTACAGGGTTGATAATTTTTTTTATCAAAATTCAGTTAACTAATTAATATGGACATTTTTTTTGTGAGATAAATAATATAAACATTGAATATGATAAATATAAGAAAAAATTATAGAAAAGGCCATGTATATCACAGATTGGATTGGAATTGAAATATGATCCTCAGTGCCACTATTCACACTAACAAGATGTTAGATCATGTTGTATTAGGTTTGTAGTGCCACTATTCACACTAACAAGATGTTAGATCATGTTGTATTAGGTTTGTAACGATAAAACGTTATTTGATGTAATATAAGATCATGTTGTATTAGGTTTGTAACGATAAAACGTTATTTGATGTAAGGGTTAATTATCTAGTTGGTCACTGAAGTGGGCTTAATATATCAAGTTGGTCACTGAACTGAAAACGGTATCAAGATGGTCACTAAAGTCACCATAAATATCAAATAAGTACCTTGAAATATGAGTTCAAGCAATAAAAATATTATTTTTAGAGTTTTACACATCATTTTTAAATGTTACCACAACCAACTAAAAGGTTATGATTTCTAGTATATACGATAATATATTAAGATTTTATAAAATTAATTTATCATTTATTTTTTATTATATAGTTATTTTCTTTGTTTAATTAAAAATAAATAATAAATGAACTTGATAAAATCTAAATATATTATCCTAAATATTAGAAATCATAACCTTTTACTTGGTTATGGTAACATTCAAGAATAATGTGTGAAACTCTATAAATAATATTTTTGCTGCTTGAACTCATATTTCGAGGTACTTGTTTGATATTTATGGTGACTTTAGTGACCATTTTGATACCGTTTTTAGTTCAGGGACCAACTTGATACATTAAGTCCACTTCAGTGACCAACTAGATAATAAACCCTTTGATGTAATATAACACTACATGATATAACGTTTATATTTTTTTTTAAAAAAATTACAAACACGGCGTCTATGCTTTTTCTAAAAAGAAATTATGATTACGAAATGATGTAATATTATAAAATGGTATATGAGACCATATTTTCTCGATGTGATCTTTAAGTCATTATTATTTGAAATTATATACATAAGACCAACACTACGAGAAAAAAGAGCTGGTGGGGATTATTAATGGTCTAAACAAAGCGTCAGTCTTATCGAAGACTAAATATCATGTTATTGTCCTGGATTTATGCCCAACTGGCAGCAGTCAGCAGTCAGCAGAGATAAGAGGCAGGGTAGCAAGAATAGGATTATCCATCTGGTGTATAAACTAAAATTATTAACTCAAATGGAGCAACTTCTTTTCTTCCTTTTTTTTGACAATCAAATGGAGCTACTTTAATGGCATGCAATATGTGATAAAGGTACTACTCTAGTACAATGCAATTAACTGATAAAAAGTGGATCAAAGGCGGACTTTAATCACAATGGCCAAACATAATAGCAATTACAATACAAAGTACAGAATCATGTGATGCTTGAATAAGCACTCTGCATTTAGTAAAGTTTTACAACACGGGACATCCTCTCAAAGAAGACGGGGCACATTTTGGTGTTAAACATTAGGATTTCCTTCATCCACTCTGGCGCAATGCTTTCAATGGTGCCCAGTGACAATACACGATACAGCAACTCATCATCTCCTTGTGAATTCTTCATCCATGTTAGACTAAAAGAATAACCTGTACTCAAGGTTAAAGTTATGAAAATGATGAGTTAACAGACCCCAAAGTATATAATAGTTACTAACCATATTAACTCAATATGTGAATTTTAGACCAAGTTTGTAGCCTACTTTTAACACCTGAGTTTTCATTTTACACACATGATGAATACTTATTCTTTGGATAACTGGATTGTATAAAATTAACAAGACCCAGATATAAGCAATTTAAGCAGCTACAAATCAAAGCACCAGTCGTTACTTTTAAAAACAAAAGAATATTAAGTAATTAAAGAAAGCATTCATCCATTAGAAAGATGGTGATGTGTTGCCTATCAAGCTAACAAAGAGAGTTTTTGAGCTGGTTGATTGGTAGTGTGTTCCTTTTCTCAAAGCTAGCCTAGGTTATAACGTAGTCTTTTGGATTTTCTTGCTTGGTTAATACAATTATTACTTATCAAAAAAAAAAATGTAAACTCATCTTTGCAATTACCACTTGACTGATGAACTGCAGAAATACATGTTTCGTCAGCTTTGGTAACAATAGAAACTTTCATGCCAACTAAGCACTCAACAAGCTCTTGAAACATGCAGATGGTAGTACCAGGTACATTTTCTTCACCGCCTAAAGACATGCCTTGTAGGGAATTAGAACTAGAAAAGTAAATGGCATAAAAGTACAAGATTTTGCAGAATTAAAATATACCTGAAAGGCTTGTCTTTTGTTTACAGCATTTTGGCTGGGAAGAAAATAAGTAGTCAGTTTGCAATATATCTTGTTGTTGACAGTATGTAAAATTTGCGATGTACCTGATCACTTTCCAGTAGTTTTTCACTGAACCTGCTTCTTTTGGAGGATCGGTCAGTTGAATTTCCCAAAGCAGCCTGATCAAGTTCCCCAACTCCACACTGTGTATCTATAGTTTCTGTACTAGCTCCAGAGGTACTAAATTTCCTTTTACTTGAAGCCAATTTATCCACCAGATCTGAACCAGCCTGAGACCTCTCAGGTGAACTTGGCTTCTCATGTTTCTCAAACCTGGAAATGCAACATAGTCCCTCCCGCTGTAGACTTTGCAGCCTTTCAATTTCTTGTAGAAGTTCTCTTTCTGAAACAAGTATAGCCATCACAAAATAGCATGGGATTAATTGAAGATACTCTAAATTTTAGAAATATATGAACTGATTATATACTACTTACGCAGGTAGCAGTTTACAATATGTACAGGTCCAACTGTTTGAGATAAAAACAATAAAATACACTAATACACATGATGACAAGCAAATTCTCAGCAAGCATATCAGTAATATAAAGTAAGAAATTTCACATATTTCTCACTGTCCCTTAGACAAACAAGATTCCACACATAAGATGACATAAGTGTATCCTGTACAAAGAATATTTTACAGAACTCGTCCAAGGTTCTAGTTACTAGCAAAGAACGATTGAACTAGGTTTGCTTTCTTCTGAAGGGGCTTCTACTAGTTCAGAGAACACATGAAATTATACTTCAAAACAATTGCTGACACTTTCCAGTTCATTTTGGGCCAAACATTAACTTTTTCAAAATATTGCACTTGGATGTGTATCCATGTTTAACATTTCCAGGCAGCCGTATGGGTCAACCTTCGCCACAGCTGCCTGCCTGTCAGATACAGATATCTTGTTTGTTATAGTTATACTTGATATCATATAGAGTAATAAAATAGGCGGTACATGTCTGTTTTACATATACCTACTGTAGTAGATTGAAAAAAGGACTGGCTGCTTTATTCCTGTTTTCCAGAGAGACCGAATATCATGTACTTCTTTAAACAAAAGATAAAACAAACTCAAATTACAGCATATGCCACGTAAGAATGCTTGTTTGATTAGTCTTGAGGCATACAATATTAATTTGACAAAGAAAATGAATATCCTCCACCATGTACCCGCATATCAACTGACTGTATCTTTCACAAACATATAATATTAGATTCATTTCCAAAGATCTCAAAAAACATTAATAGCAGATAATTAGCTATAAATTCAGGTAGTCAGTAAACTTCACATATCAAAATTTCACCAGAAAGAATCACTACGGTTTTAGATTTTGATCTCTAGTATATTTTGTAAGACATAATAAGAGGCTGCCTTGCTGTTTAATATAAGCAAAAACATGGAGCTTAACTGAAGGAATTCTAAATAGCAATAAATTTTCTGTTAAAGCTCAATAGATATTAAAGTCATGTCAGATTATCCTACTTATACAACGATCAAAAGAATGACATACCTGATTCCAATAAATTGGATATAAAAGGATCACGAGTCCTTTGTCTTCCAAAGGCTAAATTTCTTTCTCCATACGCATTCACTCAGATTATAGCAATGGAGGAAAGATTCTTTTTAGCCCTATGAGTTGGGACCACACCCAAGAACATTTTTCATATGGTAGTCTAATTAGAACCCCAATCAAATTTAATATAGGTAAAGGGTCATTGACAATTCCAAGTTCCACTAAGAAACTTGTAGGTAGAAGTTCATAGAAGTTGACCATATTCATCATCTCGACCATAGTTCTCACCACCCAATCACGTTTAATAGTTAAATCTTCTTTTCAGGTTGGTTTCAACGTTGGCTCTGAAGGCCTTAAATGGCACAAGGTTTGTGACTTTTCATGGCTTGAGCAAAGGTACCGATAGCAAAAACAGTGATATATGATTCTAGTAAATTACTGTTGGCCATATCAAGGTGTTCAGAGAAATAAGCCACTTATCTCACTGTATGTAGCAATTTCTGTAAGCACTCAACTTCCTAATGTTTATCTGCCTCTGTTTAACACATTCAACAATGTTCAACATATACATTAACGGCTTTAAGTATTCCGCCCAACACAAGCCTCTCTATCCTCCCTTTATGAATAAAGCAATTGTATATAGCAAACATTAACTATTTATTAAAGACCTAATATATATCGTTCAAAAAAACCAGCCAGCACTATATTAGAAAAAAGTAACAAGCCCACATATTGTCCAAAACAAAAATGAAAACCTAATTCCATCAAAATGATGGCACTATATTAGTCTCCCCTAATTTAATAGACTGACCGATATCAAAAGATAATCCAAAAAAAGCTAACGAGTTCAACAAGTCCTGCATCGTCATTGACTCAACCCCCACACAGATCAATCCTTCAACATCACTTGACGACTAGCTCCAAATTCAACCCTGTATAGAAATACTTGTGTAAATAGAAGCACCAAGATCTACCCAGCGACCATTACTAGGTGATAAATTAACTTTTAAAAAAAAAGGACTAAAAATCTACCTTTCTTCATGCGCCATGCAGCGAACTCGGGACATTTCTTTTTTACGTGACCGGATTTCTTGCAAAAGAAACAGGTACGACCTTTTTCATTAGTCTTTACATTCTTGGGTTGTGAAATTCCCACTGCAATTTCTCTTTCTTTACTTCTCTTTCGCTTATTGAACTTTGAAATAGTTGAAATATGAGCACTATCAGTCTTCTCACGCTTCGGTCTATGTTCTTCTTGCACACAATGAGAACTAAGCTCATTAACAAGTCCATTTATCTTCTGGAGTCATAACTAATGATAAATGACCATATTGTGCAGGAAGGGATATTGATGTAGGAAAAGTATTATTGAGTAGTGATTAGGGAATGGATGGGTGATTAATACAAAAAAGGCTACTATCCTCAGGATTTCCAACCATGGAAGGGAGAAGAGTTCTTGGATTGCAAGCCATAAAACGAGAAGAATCTTAGTTTAATATCAATAGAAGTCTAAAAATGATAGAAGACTATATTGTTTATAAAATTAGCCCTATATATAGTCATGGTAATAAGCAAACTACTTCTTGATACTAATTTACTACTCTACTGATTAAAGGAAAATTCTCTTTTTGTTACTGCACTATCATAACTAATATAACCTATAATTTTAAATCTAATAATTTATATTAGTTCAAATATCAACATACAATAACTTTTTATATAATTTTATGTTTGCTAGATCCGCATCAGACATGTTGTACCAAATGCACAAGAAAATTAACAATGAAAACAAGCTTTAGTGTCTTGATTTAGAAGTAATGTTCTGCATGATATGCACCCTATTTAGAACTGATGTACTGTGATATGTACCCTGATAATTCACTTTCCTTCATATCTGACATAAAGATGACAAGCTAAAAGATTGCTTGTCCTGCTTTTTGACTTTTCGTTCGTAAAACATATTCGATTTAGTCTAGAAAACCCTTGAAAGATATCTATCATCAAATCATGCTGCCCCTAATGCTACAGGAATGTTGTGCCTTGGGATTTACTAAACTACAACTTTTCTGCTTCTCGGAGTTTGGGTTTTCAATTGGAGGACCAATTGAACAAGATAATTAAGACAACAGCAATGCTTAGTTTTTAGCTAGAAACGTTAACATATAAGTTTGTACTCTCCATAAAGTAAAATGTCAGTACTAAACTTGGTCAAACTCAAAGAACCACCTTCCATTACAGTTATATAGTGGTATGTTGTTCACATTAATAATTAAATATTTTACAAATATCACACATTTGATTCTCCATGGGATTTTTTTCCGTTGGCCATTCAATTGCATTTAATTGGATAAAGAATAAACACGCATCCTATAATATCAAAAGGAATAAATCTATGCAAAAGATGTTACATTGAAAATATTGTGCTTCAATTAAATTAATATTAAGATAGAAGATGGTAAAGTAGAGCAGGTGCCCAAATCCATTTTAATTCTATGGTGGAATTCAGAAAAGGTCTGTAATAAGACATTAGTAAGTCTTAACAAGGTGGAGCAGCGGAGTTTTTGATAGATGATATATATTCCATAAAAATCAAGAATTACACTTAAAAGCCCGCCTTATGATTCCATAGATGCCTTCAGTAAAGAAATTGAATCATATCTCGTATATATAAAAAAGGGTGTGTAGATACTACATACTCAAAATAACAATAACAAAAGAAAATCAAACATGTGGCAACATTATTATATGTAGTTGACTAAATTTTTATAAATTGCACCTACTGCAGTAATACAAATTGAAGGAGATTTACACAAACATTATCATGATTATGATATTCCCAAAAGAAATCATACAATCACAATGAATGAAAAACACATAACCATAAGTCAAATTCCTACAAATATAAATGCACAAAACATATGCATAAACATCAAATTCAACAATCATATACAAAACTATCCATCTTGAGACAATGGTCTGATGCCACTAGGTAGTAAAACTCTATACGCTTATAATATTATATATAGATTTTTCACTCACGTCAAGTTGTCCCAATTATACAGTGACCTTGCACAATAATATTTATTGCATTTGGACATGAAAGAACTATACACATATGGTCTTTCTTTTTATGTATTCCCATTCAACTGAAAGGAATGGTGGAGAAGTAATGATTAGCTTTAGCGACTAAACCTAGTAACATTCTTTATATGGTAATCTAATTAAAACCACAATAAACCTCAGTATGCTAAGTCTTGGGAATTGCACATTACAAATCTCATACTGCATAAGATGTTGTACCTGATTTCCACGCAATGGGTATTATAAATAACCCAACACTATATATCTAGCTGTATAGACATATTCCTTCAATTTTTTTAAGAATGATGTTTGTTGTTTTAGCATTCAGGTTTGTAAAACTGAAATCTCTTCCTGTTCTCTCCTTCCAATAAATTTCTTAGAATTTTCCAGTTTTATCAACCCAAACAAGAATGAGCAACAACATTAGAATTGCCTCGAATCTTAATCCTTCTCGTTTCATTGTTTCAAGCAAAATCAACTCAAGTGTTCAAAGAGTTATATTTTTTTCATTGTTCTGTAAACTAGTAATTCTTGACTACATGCTATGAGTCTTTATCATAAATATCAAATCCTCCAAATAATTTTGTTCCCAAAGAGATGTCATTCTTTAATTCAAAATATACACTTTGTACATTTGCAAGATAATAGTAAAAATAATTGGCAAGGCAGTAATTATTTTGTCTGTATGGCATAAACAGTAACCAGTATTAAAAACATGGGTTTAACAGAGTGATAGGCTAAATTATTGCAGTCACATGCAATCCCCTATATATAGGATGCACCAAAACAAGAAGAACTCAAAAAATTTTATTCCAATAAAATATTTAATTTTAAAGACAAAAACAATCAGTGTATTGCCATCATGTATTCCAATAAAATAGTCAAAATTTGAGGACATCACTATATCCTTACTTTTGTGATTTTCTTCCATCAAAAGCTTCTGATACTCAGCGATTTTATCATCCATGCGAGATCTGCATTAAAGCAATATGGCATCGTAAGATATTATTCTAGATCTTCAAAAAATATCAAGAGCACTTCTCAATTGTTCTTGCCTTGTTGAAGCCAGTTCGCATCTCAAATCATCATTTTCTGCCATAAGTCTGTCATTCTCAATTCTATACTGTTCTAGGAGTTCATCTGAGGCTGCATGACAAAATAATTGTCTTATATGTTTATTCTTGATTGAAACATGCCTGTGCTTAGATGATGAGAATAAACTTAAAAACATTGTAGCTCAATAACCCACGAGAAGATAAATTATAAGCTCAACTAGTCATCCTTCAACTTAGATTGAACTATAAATTAGTTATGCACACAATTGATTTATTTTGAATTGGGGGGAACATATGATAGTGAAATGCTTTGATATTGGGCATACTAAATAATTTGGCTCTTGTATTCTAAAACATGATCTGACATGAATTGCTATAACAAAACATATTCAGATAAAAATAACATTCAAAATGATTCCTCCAATCTATATAACACAAATTGATGTATTGCAATGTTCAGAAGGCAATATCAACGGAGAATTGTAGGCACACCTAAGCATCATGTTCTATGAGGGATTTCAATGCCAGCATGAACTATGCCCACTGTCTTTTCTTTGTCATGTTATCATGTTGTACGACAGAATCAGTTGTCAATTGCTTTTGTGCTATCTTAAGAACATTGTGTTGCTTTTAGCATCCCCACTGTAAACATGATAACCACCAATGACTACCAACAGTAGAATAATCATTATCAGAACGAAATATATTACCCTCATCCTTCTTGAGATGCAAATTATCACCCTATCTATCCTTCTCGACTTTGGACCGGATCTTTTGGTTACTAATTTTAATACAAGGATATTGCAATCTCTCTATTTTGTAAAAAAAAACTAATAAAAGCAGCATTTACTAGATTTGCAAGCCCGTAGGATATAATTTCATTCGGTATCTGAGTCCAATAGAAATTAGGGTTTCATAGTGCTGTATAATACTCTAATCAAAGTAAAATGATGAAAAAACACCTAATATCGTCATGTGATCACTTAAAAACATATGTAAAATTATAACGGTTACCTTTTGTAAAAGCCATGAATTTCTCTTCTTGGTTGCGATTGAGCTCCTCCGTTTCAGTAAATTTCTTAGTCTGCAAACGAAAGGAGAGAAAAGATAATTACATACGAGATAGATAGAGAGAGAGAGGGGGGAGAGAGAGGGAGAGAGAGAGAGAGAGAGGCACAGAGGGGAGAGAGGGGGGAGAGAGAGAGAACCTTGAGATGAGTGTATTTTTCATGGAGCTTGGAGTAAAGCGCTTCCATGGTGAAGTCTGAAAGGAAGATGAAAAGAACAAAAGGGGTAATTCAAGAGATGAAGAAGCAAGTAGAAAGCCCTCAAATCGAACTACTGAAGCGGATGGTAACTTCAATTTTGATTTAAGCCCAGCGGTGAGTGGAGCGCGATACTCTCAATTTCAAATTATTTCGGTTTCTCGCATTCCAAGGCCATAAGTTCTCGTACGGAACACACTTCTTTTCTTAAGTTTCCACTGTTAAAATTTAATTTTTAATATTATTTTGTTAGTATTTTAATATTATTGGATTGGACTTTAATTAAAATATAATAATTGATTGATTTGAAATTTTATTAAAATTTAGTTTATCCAGTATCTTTATATATTTTAAATTGATAGTATAACTGTATAAGTTATAAAGTCAATATCTAAATTCTTTTAAAAAATATATTAACTACTTTTAACTGATGGTAAAAGGACATTTTTTATTTTATTATGTATTATGTATTTGAAAATTATTGAAAGTTAGAATTGAACTTAAATTAGACGAAAATTTGTATGTCCTCCGTCCCGCTGGATAGTATATATTGGGGAACGGGGACGCGGCACGAACTTTAATGCTCATGTAAAATATAGCTGTGTAATCTTTTTTTAAAATTTTCTTTTTTTGAATTAAAGTTTGGATGTAATATTTTGATACAGAAAAATAAAATTTCAAAAATAAGTTACTGGAACTATTTTTTATAAGAGCATTGAAATGCGTGTCGATCAGTTGAAAATAAACGTATAAAATTAAATGGGACAGAGGGAGTAATTCTTAACACTTCTTTCACGAACACATCAGGGAATCTCCCATCATATCTTCCCATCTTCAACCACTTTCATGTTTTTGTGTGTCTAAGGAACACCTTAAAAATTCCTGTGAAATTAAGTTAATAATTTAATATAAAAAAGTATAAATTAGTCAGTAAAACATGATAAAAAAAAATCAATGGATTTTGCGGATATTACAAGTAAAACCTCCTTGATATCATTGTAATTTTATTTTTTTAAATATTAAAATATATTTATTTTTATCACTATTATGAACACATTATGCAATCTACATATAAATTAGAATGTTATATCCCAATTTTTTTAATTCGCTACGTGAAATTCTTATCATGTTGCTGCAAACATCTTTGAAGAATAAAAAAAAATATAACGTAAGCTAGTACAATGCATATATTTCTTCAAAATAAATTTCGAAAACAACCAATTTTTTCGAAATAAACGTAATTGGAATTATTTCTACTTCCCGAGATATAATGACAGACCGAGAAACTCGAATAGAACGAATTGGCGGAGAAGTTTTGTGTTATATATGGTAATCTTTCTAATATACGAATTGAGTCCGAAACTTATTATTTGTGAAAACAAAAAGAAAAGAAGTAGGTTGTCTAATATCGTTCAATCGTCAAATAAAATATTAAAATTATTATTTTACTTGAAAATTTAACATATTTTGTAAGATTATAGTACCAGCTTCTAATGAAATTTTGATATAAATAATTGATGATTGTAAATATTTAACAAGAGCTAACAATTTTTAAATAAATTTAATTACTAATATAGTTCATGCCTCGTGTCGATATATCAATTCCACAAAATTTTATCCAATGATAAAAAAAAAAAAAATTAATTAGTTATGATTTCTTTAGTTATGTTGTAAAAATTGCAGTTCTCAGAGAGAGAACATTTCATCTTACTGCAACCATCTTAATTGTTCAATAGTTGTAGCAACACCTTGTAGAAATTAATTGGTATATACATTGAGGACTCTCTATCACACAGCTTAGTTAATCTCAACTATTGCAACTAACTCCTGCGAAACGAGAGGGAAAAATGGCTGACTATACAAAATTATGAGTTCTTTAAATCCGATAAGGCATTCTTTGTTGTGGCGGATATAACAGCATCTGAAGCATTTGGCAAGTAGTAATATTTTCCTGGGGCACAAAGTGTTTGTTAAGCAAAAATCGCAGAAGTGGAGACATAAATTTACTAAACTTTCAATGGAAACTTTTGCCAACAAACCTTGTGCAACTCTAGCAATCTCTTTTGCAAATCCAGTTGACACGAACTTATTTTCTGTGTCGATCACCAGAAGTGACATTCCTGCTTTGTATATCTTACCTGCCACTTCAAGAATCTCATCCTTTATGGATGCAAGGAAAGAGTCAGAATGGAAATCATAATTCTGAATTAGGCATGCAGAGCCAATGGTTATCCTATCTTTTACAGTTAAATAGATAATTTCATATGCCCACTTCACATCTCATAATCAAATAATAATTTTAAATTATCAATTTTTGTTTTAATCTAAGCGACACTCAAGTCTGCCGTTTTCCTTAAAATTGACATATTTTTACCCCAGATATAAACTAGATCTTCCAGTATAATTTATGTGTTGAGCTTAGAATTTTGGTTGCAAGGTCTACTAATCTTACCTTTAAGTCCGATGCAGATGGTTTAGGTGCATCAGAAGCAGCAGCAGCTTCGGGATCAGTGGATCTTTTTAGTGATATATTAGCTCTTCCATCAGTTATTGCAACAATCATTATCCGCCCAACATCACCACTCTTTTCAGCATTCAACCCTACTCTGACCGCCTAGACAAGACCAATTGCAGAAGGGCGCCAAAGTGCAAAATGAAGTAGCAGTTAATAGAAAAACAGGCTTAAAAGAATAAACTAGAGTCATTATGTTCAGAAATAGTGATGGTACAGTTTAGACAGTGGGACACCTAATAAACAAATCCAAATCCGCATACCGTTGTAAGACCATGAGCTAGAGGAGAACCTCCTCCACATGGAAGTCTCTCAAGACGTTTTCTTGCCATTGAAATTGATCTGGAAGGAGGTAAGAGAACTTCTGCAGAATCTCCTCGAAATGGAATAATGGCAACCTGGTGCATGTTATCATTAGCAGTGTATAGAACAAGAGAAGAAACGAAATATTAGTTAATGAGGTATCTGTATTTTTGTTGAAATGAGTAAATGGAGATACACCATTAGGATGTGATACAAAATCTATATCTGTATTTTAATACATGGAAGGCATTTACTATTTACTTGCACCTGGTGACATTTTCCTTAAAATTTATGCAGAAAAATTAACTTTGAGCAACAATCTACATCTTGATTCCTGAATTTAAGATAACAAGCTGCACACAAGTACATATTAATTCCAAAACTGAACTTGATGAAACAATGTATAAAAATAAATCCCCTTCAGATATGGTTGTATTTTACAGCCGAGTTACTTATCCCATAAATCCTTATTGAGTTATGTATGCATAGAGTTGTCCGTTGTCTTAAGAAGGTTCTCATGATCTTACCTATCCATGGCAGCTTAAGAGTGAAGGTGACACCGATATTATTGAAGCAAACTTCAGAAGTAAGAGTTCAAAGGAAAAGTTTAAAATGAACCTGATCTCTGCTTGTATAACTCTCAGCTAGCAATTTTAGGGCTGCACCCTTTGCATTCTGCATTCGATTGAGTGCCATGCTCCCACTAGCATCAACGACAAATATTACCTGTTGTATAAGATAGAATAACAGATAAAAAAACCAAGAATACGAATACAGTGTCAAGGATGCCTACAGCTGACATATCGTCGGTGTTAAATTTTATCAAAAAGTTTAATATAAACTACTTGTGAGAAATTTGAATTCTACATTAACTGTATTGTCAACTGTAGGATGAAATAAATGCTTACCAGGGCTCCAGCTTTCCGTGCCATTCGTTTAGCTCTCATGTCAGTTTTCTCGACAAAGACTTTCCTAATCTTTTCAGTGTCCATCTCTCTTCGCAATTTCTGGTAAGGCGCAGCTGCTCTAAGAGTTGCATCAACTGCTAACCTTCTTACAGGACCCTGCAAAACCCATAATTTCTTGATCAGAGGGAAAAACACACTAAAGGTTATTAAATGCAAATAAGAAACTTCAGTTTGTCGACCAACTACATGTACCACATTATCAGATAAAATATGTGCTTGAATAGGAAAATTTTCAGTAATATAAACACAGGAAAATTGAAGATTATAGTGTTTTTTCTTCTAATAATTATTTCAAACTTCAGTTTGTTGAGATGAAAGAAAAGAAACAGAGAACCAACTTTTGGAAGCATTGGCTTAATATATCGCCCTCTATCCTCAGAAAATATAACATTTTTTGCTCTCCCAGCTTTTCCTTTGCGTCTCTGTGCTTGCTGTGCGAAGAAGAGAAGTTTCTCATCCACCAGACCACCTTCTGCATCAAATATAAACTCTTCAGGTATTTGATCCTGCTGTTGTTCATTCTCCTCATCTTTCTCGTCCTCATTTTCCTCCTGCTTTCAGAATATAAATGTCAAAGGAAAGCTCATAGCTGTCTTGAAACATTTAATCAGAAGAGAAAAAAAAATAAGCAATGAGTGTATGATGAAGGAACTTCGGAAATGACCCCATCTCCCTCACAACAAATAGACAGTTTATCTTATGAACAAACCTCCTGGTCCTTGTCTTCCTCTTCATTTTGTTCTTCAGAAGAATCTTCTTGACTTTGTGGTGGAGGTGGTGGAGGTGGGGGCTGCTGATTTTGTTCCTCAGGGGGCGTCTCAGAGATGTTTGAACGTGGAAGTATGACCAGTTCAACCTGTGTCATTGACAGTATTTAATGGTTCCAGTATATGACTTTAAACAACACGATACCAATTTAAAGAAGGCGAAACCATGCCTATATAGATCTTTATGAAAATGAAAAGTAAAAGTATCCTGTTATATGTACTCTTATCTTATTAATCATATAAGAGACATCATGGGTATTTTCATTAGTCTTAGTTTAGAGTTTTACCTATCTGATATTCTTAAAAAAATTATATGCCATTTTAGGTAATTATATCGAGTATTACCACAGTACATGAAAGACATTCTTCAAAAATATATGCCACCCATTCTGTTACAACATCACACAAGCTTCTGATCTACGTTCTGCTACACACGCCAGCTTCTATCTAGTATAAAATAAAGTGTAAGGTACATCATACTAAAAAGCATCCTGCATTTGATTGAAAATCCTTCAAATATTGCATTTTTTATTTATAAAAATTTCCTATCTCCACACTCTCTTTCTAGAAATGGCTTATTGTTTCACTCTTTTCCCCTCTGTTCTAAAAGTCGGTGATTAATCACCGATTAATCCCTGTTCCGTAGCTCGCCGAACTGATTAATTATCCGATTAATCATCGATTATTCCGATTAATCCCCGATCAATTCAATTAATCTCCGATTAATCCTTGTTCCATGACTTCACCGATTAAGTCTGATTCCCGCTTTTTACAACACTGCTTTTCCCTGCTCGTTAAATTCCTGACCCAAAATATTATCTCTTATCATACCTCTTCTACCAAATTTTAATGAGTCGAGTTCTATAGATTCATATTCAGTACTTAAAACAATGTCAGTGCATGTTGAAAGAAGCTCATGGAAAGACTTGATTAAGTATCAGTTAATATAAGTATAATAAACAGACAGAATAACCAAGTAGTTGAAGAAGCAAATATCCCTGACTACAAGGCTGTGTGTATATATTTCAACGTGCTTGACTAACAGGACGAAGATTTGAATATAATTCAGGAAACTAACACAGGATGCGCACTGATTGAATACCACCCAAATTCAAGCAGTAGTTAAACTTTTTCGTATCGCCCTAAGCCAGACAGTAGCAGCTACATGCCACACACTTTTATTTATTGTTTAATATATGCCAGAAACAATTTTCTACTAAAAAACAAGATTCTTGAAAGATTATACGTACATTAACTTATTATAATGGGATGAAACTCCCCCCTCCAATAAAATTGATTCCAAGGCTGTTTAGTTCGTACTTATAGCGTTGAGGCTTTCAGTAGTGACCTGATATCTAACAAACAAGTTGAGGTACTATACGGTTCAGGGACGTTGCGATGGTTTAAATGAAGTGATTATAAATCTTTAGGATCAGGGAACAAACAACGAGTGGAAATCCAGTCTTATACAATATAGTGCATAATTCAAATTAATTACATTTGTTTTAAAGTTGAAGATGAGAAAATTGACATATTAAAGGTAAATGGGTCATCCGTCTTGCCGTCTAGGAGTCAGAGAGTAAATCATCTAACAAAACTGCATACAGCATTATTTAACATATAAAAACATTTACTTACAGCTTTCTTTAAGTCTTCCACAATGACTTTCTCGCGCCCTTCAAGAGCAGTTAAGCATTTTGCAACACGGGCAGCATATAGTTCAGCTCTATGACCCTGTAATTAACCATATGTGTTACTATAATTACCAAGCTGACCCTGTAATTAACCAAATGTGTCACTATAATTACCCAAGCCGACAATGCAATGCATTACCGGCCCAAAGCCCACAATGTAAAGCACTGGTCTGCATTTCAGAGGTCGGTCCAAAAGTTAGCATTTTGGCAAAAATTAGTTGCTCACTTGTGCTTGTAAAAACAAGCACACTAAATCTTATCGATGTAGGATGTTACAGTTGTGTAGATCGGATACTCTCATACTTATGTCATAACACTTCATTTCGCAGTGTAGATCGGATAGTGTCATACTTATGTCATACCACTTCATTTCGCATGTTTAGTCACATCCTTTGCATTTTTTGTATAAGTTGGTTTCCTTTTTCTTTTGAAATGATCTTACGCCGAATCTTCGTGTACATGACTGACCTCTAATGTGCATTTTAAAGTCATTCTTATCGTCGGGACAAACTATGTCAAGAATTAAATTAATAAAGCCTCTTTGGTTTTTAAAACCTCAAATGACCTTTTTAATATATTTACATAACCATGCCATGCATTATCCAACACAAGACCTTCCCTATACAATTTCAATTTGGTTTTTTAGTTTAAAGTTAAATCCTCAATATTTTTGCAGCAAATTAGGATTCAGAACTAAAAAAAAAAATAAGGTAGATTTCTGTACAGGACCTGGCAACCTCCTCGGAGGGCTTCCATAACAAGATACTTCAGTTGCTCTCTGCTAATAATAACATCTTTCAAATATTCCCTTGCCAATATAATCTGCAGGAGAATATCATGTTTTCTAATGAAATACTAAAGGATAAAATTATACAAACAAAAAAGAAGTTATACCTTAAACAACTGAAAAGGTTATCCTATTAAGCAATAGTCACTACAGGAATACATGTATATAAACTATGGCTGTGCCCGTTGTATATTGTTCATAAATGCCTTCATAACAATGCATTTATTAGTCAAAAATTACAAATTAGACAAAAAGATAATATATATTAGTCTAATTTGTAATTTTTTTTGCCGTCATTATATTTATCAAGGGAATATTGTATAATAGTGATGATTAGTTTAGAGATTACTACACATCCAAAACACTGTCAAATACAACATCGTATTATACCATTTATACTTGTCTTTAAACTTATAATGTTGCAATGGAAAACCCTAACATCTGGTCCACATGATGTTCATGTTACTGACTTGCTTGTAAACAATTTAGGTAGTTCCGAATATAAAACGAAGTAGCTGACAAATATGAACTTTTAGATTGCTTAGTAGAGGGAATCTTAAATAAAATCTATTTTCCATGTTAGAAGTCGGCAAGCAGTAAATATATTCATGACGGAAATTTTACATGCTGAATGTGCTTTCTGAGTGATTATTCTCAATTCATTTTACAATTACCTGAGTCTTTGCATAGTCTGTCTCTTCTGCCATCATGTTAAACACTTCATTACTACTTTCCTGAAATTCTGTTGCAATACCAACAGCTGCAACGCGGTCTTCAAAACTCATTGGGATATCTGCGCTGCATAATAACGGTGTCAAAGGAACAAGTAAGAAAGAAAGTTATATCATAATTTTCTTTAAAATTACAGGAAGAAATGTATTCGGATCACCGCGTACTATAATAACATATTTCCTTAAAAAAATCATGTGTGTAAGTGAATTTCTAGCTCTATGTTATGCAAATGTTAGTCACAATTATTACCTTAAGTTTATTGCAATACGGTCAAGAAGATGTTCGCGTACAGCACCCTCTTCTGGATTATAAGTTGCAATTAGAAGTGGCTTGCATGGATGGCGAAAGCTGATGCCCTCTCTTTCAACTATATTGACTCCTTCAGTCAACACATTAAGGAGCAAATTACTGATACCCTCGTCCAGAAGATTAATCTCATCAACATACAGAACTCCTCTATGAGCTTCAGCAAGAAGGCCCGGCTGGAAAACAGTTGTCCCTGATTTCACAGACTCCTCTACATCCACAGATCCGATCAGTCTATCTTCTGTGACACCAAGTGGAATCTGTAGCAGAGAATGCAACAGATAACTTTTACATGATATTAAACTGTCACAAATATTAGCACTTCTCCATCACATACCTGTATAAAAGGAGATCTGATTATCTCTGTTTTGACATTTTTATCAGAGTCATATGCCCTATCAGCAAGTCCATCTTCCCACCTTGAAAAATCGTAAGACAAGAAGGATAACTTTAAATGACAGTTTAAGTATCTATATCAACCTCTGAGCTATAAATAATATACTGAAGTCAGTTCATTCAGAATGATGGATATCAACGTGATATAAGAGATTTAGAAATATCTCATCCATAGTGAAGCCTGCAAAGAAACTCATAAAAACATATTATTATTTTCTGCATAGAATATAGATGCTTCAGAAAATAGTTAAATATTTTTGCAGGTGACCTCTGTGTTGATTGGTTGGAAATTGGAACGCAACATTAAGTATAACTAAGGCAATATTTGCATATTAAAAGGTATCATTTGAGTTTATGCCATGGCTAGGCTAGTTTGCAAATTTAGTAGCACTGCTGTAGCTGTAGTATAAGTGTGTAACTGCTTTGGGTACTGTTCAGAAGAACCGACAAACAGACATACAGGAATAAAATGTGACCTTACTCTTCTGGGCAGGCTGGATCAGCATTTGATATTGAGCCAACCACGACCTCAATGGGCGGAAGAATTGCATGCAAGCCACGGGCCATTACTGTTTTGGCTGTTCCTCGCTTACCAGAGATTGCAATCCCTCCTATGTCACGGTCAATAGCCCCGAGTAAAAGAGCAGTTTTAATAGCATCCTGCAGAGAGTTGATTGCATCTATCAGGAGCATATTGATACCCAATGTTGTAAAAACATAACTCTAGATTTCCTGATGTTCCCATATGAAGCAAGATTGACAAATAGACTTATTAAAACCAAAACATATACAGCATAGTGTTCTTCTATGAGTAGTGATGGTTTCTACTTTCCAGCAAGTGAATACAGGAATATCATCCATGATTCCTACTAAATACATTATACAATCCAGCATCCAAAATCTGGCTTACAAATCCTCACATCCACATATAAAAATGATGAGTTGTGTACAACAGTCCACCTCTCTCAACAATTTCCAGCATGGACTTGTACCTCTCACATATATCCAAGTCTTTATAATCCTACTATAACTTAACATCTCTTCCCACCATTTTACTTCAGATGCTAGCTCTTGTTATTTAGAATTCAACTGTTGATTCATGAAGTCGGCTCTTTATTATCTATGAAGTGTGTTTCATTTTCACTGTTTACCCAAATTTCCCTCACCACTCTAATCAGCTTAAACCAATAATTCTCTTGCATAAAAACCTATCGAAAACATATTTCAGGATCCCATTTTCTAAAAAGCATTACCAAATATTTAAGTGACATCAAATTAAATTATTTAAACACCCTTGCTACTTTTTATATGGTAAGTTGTGTTTGGTTGGGGTGAATGAAAACGGAGGGAACTGAATGGAATTTGAACTATAATATAGTTAAATGTTTTAAAATTTCATTCCTTCCACCATTCCATTCCTATAACCCTTAACTAGAACTCAACCTACCATTTTATGCAGGAATGATTCATTCCCTATCATCTCATTTTCTACCCAAATCTCATCATAGAAAACATGCATCCACTCATAATTTTTTATGTCTTCCCTTCTACCCTCAATTATTTCCTTTAGATTTTCATTCATTCCATCCATTCACCCCAACCAAACACAACATAAACCACACATAGAAAAATGGCATGAGGGGTGGTACATAGGTAATGCCTACATGACCAGCTCAAATATACAGACACGGATTCAAAAACGAAACCACATAGCTCCTGTTACCCAAATATGACCCAAATGACTCGTCATCCAAATTCAATTTTTTTAAGCCTATACACACACGAAAGCAACCCAAAACCTGAATCCCCCCCCCCCCCCCCCCTCTCTAATTGTAAACAATACCCCCACAACTCCAGCTCCAACACATTAACAATCACAACCCAAATTCCAAAATCCTACTCATTCACAACTTACAAACCCAAACTTTACTCCATAAAAACACTCAATGCAGTACAATCATGACAATTTACAGACCAACCATAACCCCAATTACATAACAGAGAGTAAAATACAAAGTAGAGACCGAACTTTATCCGTTTTTGTACTTCAGTGATCGTAATTCCAAATTTACAATAGGATGGTCAAACATTGTTTGTATGTTTCAAAGAAAAGTGACCCTTTATCAGCTTTCCTATGAATTAAAACAAATCTGATCACTCAAAAACATACAAGAAACAAAAGAATGACAGTACCTGGCCCACAACAGCAGCTAAAGGAAAGTACTGCCTACCAAAAGAAGCATCTTTTGGTGTAACTATCCCAACAGCGCCATTGTTATTAGCAGCAGCTGAAGATTCAAGCGTGGCTGCAGCAGCTCCACGAATTGTGAGCACCCTGCGTTTGCTGCTAGGCTTGAAAGAGCAAGGAGCGAGAAGAGTTGGGTGTAATACTTTAATGGGTTGCTGAAAAATGGAAGATTGCAGAGAAGAAGGGGAAGGTGAAAGAGCCATTAAAGTGATGAAGTGGGAAAATCTGGAGTAGTTATCAGATTGCATATATTATCCTCTTCTATGCACATGTCATGTGAACAATAATATACTTTACTAGATACGGAGTTTTGTTCAACTGAAACAATTAGTTAAATTTAAATAATTACTACATGAATATACAATTTGATTTTAGTTATTTTTAAATTTTATTTATTTATAATTTATTACACAAAATCTGTTTATATTATCCTATTTTTAATTATGAAATTTGAGGGTTTCGATTGGGACTTTGAAATTCATTCAATTAGAATTTTAAATTATGATTTAAAATGCTATAGTATTCAGTTGGGATTGTTTAAAATTCATTAAAATTTGATGATATTAATAATTGCCGATGGATTTTTTTGGATTTCATAAAATGATGGACTCTGTGGTATTTCTTGGTGCATTTTAAGTTTTTTAAAATTCCACCAAAACATGAGATTTTGAAATATCATGCTGAAATATTAAAGAATCTGTGTCAACTCTACGACATTCTATCAAGAATCCGAATAAAATTAAAATCACATGCTATCCATTAAAATTAATAGATTAAAAACAATCCATACACCCCTTGAGATTTGTAATGTAATATGTTTTAAAAGCAACTTAACACTTTGCTGTGCTTTAATCTTTTCACTTTCATGAGTTGTGTGGAAAAAAATATCCACAAGAAATGCTTAATTTTGTCATCCTGATATTGCTTTCTTTAATTGTTAAAGCATATTCATGCGCTGTATGAAAGATGTCATTAAACATTCAAAAATCACATTCTTAAACTGGGTATATATTACTTTACAATATGTGAACTTAGGAAGAAAAAATTAACTATCAGGCTCAATTCATCTCCTTTGTATTCTTCAGACATCAACCTCGGCCATTCTGAAAAAGATTTGCACACAGTCATTTCATGGAGTTGTTGAACCTGTTTCAACACAGATTTCGCAAACGAACAAGTAGTACTTCTGCATTACAGTTTCAGATCAGCACTGCAGATTGGACATGGTTCATTCACAGGCACCTTCTTGATTCACAATTAATATTACAAGATTTTAGTGAAGAAATCAATCATGGAAGTCTTTTATCCCATCATTATATCTTTACAAGATTTTAACGACAATTAATCTTTGTATTAACTAAATTCACCAATGTCAAATCAGAGATGAGTTTTATAAATGAGTAGCATGAGTCATTTGTCTAACGAATTTATCAGAACCCATAAACACGGAATATGTATTTCTACATGATGGCTTGAAAGTTGAATTTTAGTTCATCAAAAAAGATACTTTAAACAACACAGACAATAGAAATCACCGCAGAGCAAAGACATAGTACCAAGAGTAGTGTCGCAAACCTAATTAGCATTCAGCTTCATGTTATGAAGTTTCTTTTACAAACATAATTTTACTTTTCTGGTGCAAAAAGAAGAAATTAGAGAACTTCATAAAATTGAAACTAAAAAGTTTAACAATTTCACCTTCTACACCTCCAAGCAGAAACTGAGTAAAGTGCTCTATCTTGCCAACAAATAACGACACAGCCATTCTCTTCTTTGATCCGATAGCCATCACAGCTGTAACCTTGTACCAATCTTCTTGCTTGCAACATGCCATAATAGCTCAAAGGCACACTGCCAAATCCTGCAAAATCAAGCCTTTGGATCCATTTTTCAAGTTTTTCGTGTCTTTCCTTCCTACTGGATCCCTCACAAGCTATAATGTTCTTGACTTCCTCTCCGAAAAGAAACTTTTCCAGCTTTAGTCTTTCCATTGATGACCTTGGAAGTGTAGATTCTAAACAGTCGAATAATGCTGCATAAAAGTATAGAGATTCTGATAGTCTCTCCATGAGGCTGGATCCATTGTGATTAGAGTCTTGCTCTGCTACTACCATGACTTTTGGTGACAAGCCCCACAATGCATTGAGAAAACCATCTATTTGAACTGCAGGAGCTGAGGATTGCGGTGAGGAGGATGCTGAGTCGGCACCAGGGCTTTGTCCATTAACCATATCCTTTTGGAGCAAATCACCTAAAGTGCTCTGCTTGATTTGTGAGGCTCTGAGCAAGTTGACTCCATTTGATTTCATTGTAGTTAATGGAGATCTCTTATGAGGCTCATCAACCGGGCATAACAGTGAATGTAATTGGAGAATTGAACTAATTGCTAATGCCTCTCCGGTTTTTACACGTAGCTGTTCAATATCAAGATTGTCTAGCTTACTAACTACAGGGTTAAACTGAAATGGTATATCTAACTTCTCAGCTTCCTCGGTCAATACATGAGCCATTTGGTCCAATACCTCTTTTTGTGGATGAACCCCGGTTATTCTCAAGTGCGGAGGGCCTTCTGGTCGTGCACTCAGATCTTGAAGAAGGGCATGCCATTGCATTGGATATGCTGCATTTAGGTCAATTATATGAACCATTTTCTCCCCTTCCATCGCTTCAATAATAGCTTGATTTGTGACAATAAAAGCCACCTTCAAGAATGGAAAGACCTCAAAAAATATCTTCCGCACAAGAATATCTTCTGAAAACAATGACAGTTTGGTGGAATGAAGGGCCTTGTAAAGACCAGGCCACGCTTTAAGTATCCTATCAGCAAGCGCCTCAGCAAAATATGATGCAATACGTTGCATCGTATCTCCATCAGGCGAAGCAAGGTGGGAGATTTGGTCAAGCGACAAATTAGCATTTTCAAGGCTTCCAGTGGCTACATGAGTTGCACAAGTGAGCAACAAGTGTATCAAATACAGACCCCTATCCTCGGATTTAAGTTCTTTGAGCAATGGATATGGTGATCCAAGGCCAGGAGAGAGTGAAATCATGGGAGAATTCTGAAAAGGCGATGAAGTCACAGACGACGATCCATCATCTTGAAACATCATATTCAACAAGAGCTTCCTATATCGAAAAATATGAATTACTAAAAATTGTCCAACAAGGCTCAATTACCAAAAGAACAATCAATAACCCAATTTTATCAGATTTATTAACCTAAGAAACACTTGGTTTAACCATATGTCCACACATACTTAGGTTAAAGACATACAAGTAGTGTATTTAGATTAAACAGTCAACAATGAACAATGAGAAAGCCTCGACTCAACAAGAACTAAAATACAAACTAGAAAGCACTAAAATACTGTAATGAAAATGCAACCATTGACCAAACAAGATTCAAAGAGCAGTCCAATTCAGGTTAAGACAATAACAAACCTCAAACACAAACATGTAAGGGAATTATAATACTAAAGACTGCAGAGAGCTTACAAAGAATGCCAGAGAAAGTGCTCAAAAACCCATGTGATTTACCTAAGAATATTCACAATTCTCTGATTTAACAAGTGATTAAAGATGTTTATGGGGTTTGTTTAATAAATTAGAGAAGAGCAGTTGGAAGTTGAGTTAAAGTAGATTGAAATCTGAGTCTGAAAGCAAGCTGTTGTAATAAGTTGTGGAGAGGAGAAAGAATGTGTGGAGCTGTTTTTGTCTTTACTGTTTTGGTGTCCTTCCACCTTTCAGAAGAAAACGGAATTACAGAGAAATAGTACCCCACTCAAGCTCTGACAGAATAACAGATACCAGCACCAATTTTCGCTCGGCTCGGTTCAGTTCGGTTCGATCTGGTTTCCTCGATCTAAAATAAAATAACTGTTTTTTTTGACAGAAAATAAAATAACTGTTTACTTAAACACAAAAATTCTATTAAAATTTTATTAATATTATTTTGATAGAGTATTTTAAAAATCTAATAATTTACTAAAAAATCTCCTATTATTCCCCGCTTAATCCTAAAAATAATTTATCAATTTATTGATTATACCCAGATTTGAACAAAAATATTGAATTTATTCAAAAAAATCTCTGCAAAATCCTGTATGAGTAGGTTAACTGATTCCAAATTTTTACCATCATGTTTTGAAACCATAGTGAATAATTCACATCTAATTGATGAGATGCCTGTTAGTGTTAATATATAGGATGAGAAAGGAGTCTTTTAAGTATACCAAATAGATACAAGTATTTGTCATGGCTCAATTTGGATAGGGAATCAGGGGCTGTCACTTGAAGAATAAAGTATTCTCTATCTTTCCACTCGAATCCAAATACACTCTAATAGAGACAAACAAATCCCACCAGTTTTGTCTCCTCATGGACAAAGTTTGAGAATTGCAACAAAATACATTAAACTTTTGTTTTGTTTTTTCCTGCAAAAATAAAAGCCTCTTCAGATTGTCGATATCTGTTTGTATCAGTCGACAGAGGCAATAAATCTTACAGCCATCCAAATCTGATAGGATTTACCCTGCACTCAATTTAAAATGGAACGGTTTAGTATGTGCACATGAACACATGCTAAACACTAAGAGCATCTCCAAGAGGCTCTTTATTTAGGCTCCTAACTTGAGATTTGAGGAGGTTGAGGAAAAATGTTGCTCCAAGAGACTCTTAAGTGGCTCTTAAATCTTAAGAGCCTCTTGTTTCTCTCTCCTCTCTCCTCAAAGTTAAGAGCCACCACATGGCTCTTAACTTATTTTTTTACAATAAAAAAATCTTTCCCTCCAATTCATCTCCATCTTTCACTCTCTTTTGTTGTAGTGGAGCCCAATATATGAATAAAATATTAAATAGAGAAGAGATGTAGAGAGTATTGTTGGAGTTTACACTCTTAACTTTGTTCTAAATTGCTAAGAGCCACATTTTTTATATTATATTTAGGAGCCAACAAGGAGGCTCTTGGAGATGCTCTAAGATTGATGAATTTAGTCTATCTTTATTGGTGTGGTTGTTTTGAATGCATGGGTCCACTATTATTAAAGGATGTAATCCAATCAAAACAAAACAAAACAAACTTATCAATTTTTGTGCTTATTGTGGATCCATGGGTATAGCATAGAAAAACCGACTTAAAATTTAACTTACTTGAAAATGAAAATGACATAGTCGACAACATTTATAAGGAGTGTTTGGATGTACATAGAAAATGAGATATGTATGAGAATGGACGAAAAATGTGTATCCAAGGAGTGGGGTGTGGAAAGAAGATTTACCCATCGTGATTTCTCATATCATAAAATGATAGTGATTTCTCATATCATAAAATGATAGTGATTTCTCATATCATAAAATGATAATCCAAATACTAATATATGAGTTGCAGATTCCGATTTTTGTTAGCCAATTTCATTAATCATGAACCAAACATTTTCATAATATTAATATAAATGGAATTCTATATTCAACTTGTACAAATATACGAGGCATTGGGATGGTGAGTAAGAATCAGAATCGATAATTAGAATGGAAAGTATGAGAGTGGGTATCACAAATAGAGTATAGAGAATGATTTAACATCCAAGTGAGATTGGCATTCTCATGTCATAAAATTGCTAATCCAAATAACAACCCATGATTTTGAAATTCTAGTTTAAGTTAACCAGACTCATCAATCGCACCTTCATGAAGAAACTACAAGAACATATTTGAAATTTATTTGCACAAAAAAGTTTTAAAAGTTAAGTATCTTAAAAAAAATCATTTTTTAAATGAAAGACAAAACTAAAAAAAAATTGTAACAAACATTTTATTCAATTATGTATTTTTTTTAATTTGTCTAAATTAAAATTAAATCTAAATGCGTAAAGGATCATGCCAAATCGTTGATTTTGATTTAAACTGATCGATAATTATGGAGCGCTTAACCCTTTGTTGAAACTCTCTCGCAAGAAGACTCGAACAATCTGGAATATAATATTTATATTATTTTGAGAGATCGAAAGAGGAAGAGAAGTTAGATCTAATCCTGCGCTATACAACTATTAGATTAGAGCAACTCAAAGCATTAGACCTCTCATGTAAAACTGTTTATTTGACACCTACATGACATTTACGCGCCACATTTTAGATAATAAGGTAAAAATTCAACACTCTAATCATTACCCTTTGACAAAAAAATATAACTAACTAAAATTACGGTAGTTACATTTGTAAAACCTCTAAAACTATTATGTATAATTTTAGATAATATAATTATATATAACACCATTAGAGTGAACCTAGAACCTCTTAATTTTAATTTTAGATGATTATCCATATATTATATTATAGCTAAAATATATACATTTAGACGTCATAATACTTTTAAAAAATAAAATAAAATTTATAAATATTGAAAAGAAATAATTAAGTGATTAAAATACTTTAAAATTTGTCATAACAATTTTTTAAAAATTAAAATTTTAAATTATTATATAATATAACATATTTACATATTTTTTCAAATATAGCCAACATCAGCTGATTAACTATATTTCTTAATAATGATAATGCATAATTAAAATGAACAAAATTTTATATGATATCTATATTTTTTTAATTATGATATGATTTATTGAATATCACCTAAGAGTTTGAAGGTCGAAGATAATCCGTGTTTGGTTTGGATGACTGAAAATGAAGGGAATGGAATGAGATTTGGAATAAATGGAATGGAATGAGATTTGAACTATAATTTAGCTGGATGTATAATAATTTCATTCCTATTGTCATTCCATTCGTATCACCTTTAACTAAAGCTCAAACCTTCCATTTTGTGAAGGAATGCTCCATTACTTATCATACATATTTATACCCAAATCTTATCATACAAAATGTATCTCTACTACTCTCTCATATTTTTCAAAGTCCTTCTTCTTACACTCTATTATTTTCTTTCATTTTTACTCATTCCATTCACCCCAACCCCCTCCGGTTTGTCTCATTTAATCTTTATCTTTATTATTGTTATAGATATAGATTATACAATTATTGAGACAATTTAAAAACAACGTTTTCTTATTCTGTGATCCTTTTTCTTTGTTTTAAATCTTTTAAATCATTGAGTTTAGACATTAGTTCGGTGCTTATTAATCCTTACAAAATTGCAGCAACATACCCTTTTGTGATTTGTTTCTATCAAAGAATCATATAAACTCTCGATTCCCGCTATCGAATATAAGGCCGGGTTTTATCAGTTTGATCGGATTATGTACACCAATGATATGAATAATTTCAGACACAAGTATGATCACCAATCACCAATGTGAACAAAACATTTATATCATATAAAAAGTAAATTAAGTTATATGCTAGCAATTAGCATGAGGTAATGGGCTAGTATAACTTATATAAATAATTTCAAATAAAACAATATTTATTAAGAAAAAACTCTAAAAGTTTGTTGGTTGAACCCTATGTGAAACAAACACACAGAAACATGTGGATTATGTCAATAGAACTGAAATTCATTATTAGGTTCCTCGCTCAATCACATAAGAGTAACCATTGTGAACAATGAACATTCAAATTTCAAAGTAACTGTATGAACTATAACAGGAGGATAAAGTCAAGTTGGAGACCTGTCCTTTTAATTATGATACAAAAACCCTCTCACCTAGAAGTCCCACAGGGTTGTGTCGTACACTTGTATGATTGTTTCTGCATCACTCTCACACTATAAAGATTTCAAGTGAAAAAATCAACAGATAAGCTTTCAATCCAGCAAGGACATGAAGGCCTTGGCCTACAACTTCGAACAAGTTACTGTAAAACAAAATGAAATTGCTAGATTAGAATGCCAGTCTAATTTCGGAAAACAGCTGTGATGTGTCTTCTAATTAGCATGATATAAGCCATTACATAGCTCGAAGTAGATAAATCATGTTCTCAACAATATTAAATAACTGCAGGAATGTCCTCACCCCCAAAATTCTACCATATGTTTCTATACATATTATAAGCAACAAGCCAACAATAAAGATTTTGTACTCACCTTTAGGTTGTCGAAGCTGAGCAAGACAGGTGGCTATTTGAGCTCCCACAAGTGCATTATTTTTCACAAGTGCAATGTCTTAGACTCATTAAGGAGATTTCAAGCAGGGGTAGAGCTATATAGTACTTGAGGTACAGGTGGTGTACCCCTCTATTTTAACATATAATAATTAGTCAATCACAAAAATATTAATATACTAGTATAAGCTCTTATAACCAGGAAAATAATGTACATTGCGTGCATGGAGGCACCGTTGCCTGTTTAAGCTCTTATTACCAAGAAAAACTAGTGGGGTATGTGCTGCCCTATATATTAATAAGTACAGCCTTTTTTTGGCACCCCTCAATCCGTGCAATCCTGCCTCTCAAAAGTTATAAGTAACTTAGCAAATTTGTTGGCTGCCTAGCTCACACCACAAAATTCCTTACTGAGAACTTGATTCATATCTTAAGCCACTAGTCAGCTAAATTTATGCATGTATCTATATGTAAAGCTCTGTTACTATTCTTTGCTAGGAAAAAATTCATTTATCTTGTTAGTCCGGTTCCACAACATTTTTAATGTTCCAAATTACAATCATATTTTTCGGAATGAGGTAGGCCATCTGATTCTGCCGCTCCTTTATCTTATTCACTCATCTTCTTGTTCCATTTCTAGTACTTCTTGTCTACATTCCCCAGTAATCATTCAGCCATTCCATTCCTACAAAGGCAACATTACTTTAAATAAACCACACAGAGAATATACTGCTAATTAGGCCTGTACATGAGCCAAACTAATGTAAACCTAGCTATGATCTTCTATGATGTGTCGACTTGTACAATAGAGCATTGATCGGACCCATCCGGTGGTGGGGCATGATTTTTTTCATGATCCAACAATACAGATCATGATTTAATCGTATTTTCAACTCTAAAAATTTACAAACACTGGTTGAGATAATGAGGCACCCATGTATGAAAATAACTCAGCAACTAAAGACAACTACACAATTAGCGACTAGTGACTCAATGTGTGAACGCAACTCAATATAGAATGTTGCCTGATAAACATGTATAATTTATTTATGCTATAAAAGGTGGTCTGGTGGAAGAGGCAAAGCAATGTGTATGGTGGAGGGTAACAAGGCACACTTCTATTTTACTTTCAGATGCCTCCAGACAGAGGCTTGGATCATGAATCATATACTGATGTTCCATTGCAGTTGCATTTTCAATTCCGAACAATCCAGATCAAATTAAATTCATGATCTTAATCAAGATCCAATTAAATTCATGATCTTAATTAAGATCCAATTAAATTAAGTTGAGGATGCTGCAATAATACTCTAGTTACAGAGCACCGACAAAAGGATACTTGAAGCCAAAGAGGCCCCTCCAGTCAGTTCATTCACTCTTGCAAGCAAGAAAGGAGTCTGAGCATTGCCTGTTATGTTTTTATCCCTAAATACGTACCAATACAACCAGGTTAACATATGATGAGTATTAAAGAATATGTTAATTATATCAGGGTCAGTATTTTATATAGTTACACTTGGAACTTTTACCTAGCTTCTTTAAGGGATCTTTGTATTGCAGATTCAATTACGCTTCCTACAGCAGAGTGTTTCTCAGGGATTGGAACAGCTATCAATATACCGGCACCAAGCTGAAGATTCAAGTTTGCATCTGCTTTAGATAATAACAGAGAACAAAGAGTTTTAAGCATTTTACATTAGTTGTTACATGAAACTAAAATTTTAATATATTCTCCATCACTTACCAATAAGCCGTGCACAGTCTTCAGGTGAATTTACTCTGCAAGGTGCCTAATGTATGTCATATTATAAGAATTTGTTACAGAACGGAATAATAGAGAAGGCTAAAGAAACTTGTATCAGACTGAAGTCCAGGATTACTGTATTAGTAATCTTATGAAAGATGTGACTGAACACTATGCATGCAGTGCCAACTTTTTAAGAATATATAGCATCAGTAAAACTTCCAGCAGTTAATGTTTTGCATGAAAGCGACGGGAACTTAGGCTGCCCTGGAGAGTTGAAGAGCATAAGTGGGTGCATGCACCATAGAACAATCAAGACATTAGTGATGTCCTCTTGTTCTTTCCTTATCTCTTTTCTTGACAGCTATGTTACAATACTTCATATCTGATCAAACACCATGTTCCGAGGAGTTTTGTGCTAATTGCTTAACATTATCTCAGCTAAAGACTATTAGGTCTCTGATTCTCTACCAATGCAAATATTTTATTACAAGACAAGCAATGGAGGCATTACCACATTCATCATGAGCACATATATTCCAAACATGGTTGTTATGGCGGTACATCGACTCGACGGGCCTCGGGCAAGGAGGCTCATCAACCAGTCTACGACTATTCGAGCAACTAATATTAATACATTTAGTAAAATATGTTATATCTTTAACATAATATATTACTAAAACAGTTTTTATATATAAATTATAATAGGTACCAAGTTTAATATAAAGTAACATAAAAATAGAATTTCTTTTAATGCAAATTAAAATAAAGGTATTAGTATACTAATACCCCAGATATCTCTGATATGAATGTTTGGGTGATTGAAAAGCTGGCAACACTAACTTCTGAGTAAGTGTCCACTATGTAGTCCAGGTATAGATCTAGTCCATTAATAACCCCAATATGTATATAAAGTAACATAAAATATCCTACACACAAAAAAAACATAAAAAATTAGGTTTTTTTAGTGTCAATTAAAATAAAAGTAATAATATACTAATACTAGAGATACCCGCCCCCCCTCTCCGGTATCTATATATATATATAGAGAGAGAGAGAGAGAGTTGGGCTCTATGGAGACCCAATTTTATTGGAAACCTGGAGACCACATCTCCCACCATTGATTTATATACCTATTCAATGGACACGATTAAAGATATATTAATTTGCTTTTATATCAATTAGCACATCACGTGCATTTAATATACGTATTTATAGTCGGCATTACCATCAAGCGGAAAGCAGTAATCTAAACTACGTGAGAAGGGAAGATGATGAGAAACATGTATCACATATACCCAAAATCCCGCACTTCCGTCAACACAATGGAAAATTGTAAGTTATTACAAATCTATTAAACAATAAAGTAGAAGAGAAATACAATGAGAAGACGATTGTGGAACATATTTATACTTCCAATGAGTGCAGGATGTAGTTGAAATTAGATGAGAAGAGTGAATAATGTCATGATGGAGACGATATGAATTTAAATCAGGAGGGGAAAAATGCAGGACAGCCACAAGCAAATTAGAAGGTGGAAGGATAAGATGTTGAATTCAACAAAAAAATTGCAGAACAAAGAGATGATACAGTGTTTGTTTGGTTGAATACATGAAGATGATTGCGGAACATATTTTTATAGTTCCAATTGGTAGGATGGAGGTAAAATTAGATGAGAAGGGTGAACAATATTATATGGGAGACAATATGAATTTAAATCAAGAGACAAACTAAACAATGCAGGACAACGAGTTTTCATAGAAGATAATGAATTTAAATTATCTAAAAAGGGGAATGATAGATTAGCAGGGCGGCTAGCTAATTCACAAGAAGGTTGAAGGATAACATTTTGAATTCAACAGAAAAGTTACAGATGAAAGAAAAGTTGAAGAACAAAGAGATGGTATAGTACAATTTCTTTAATAAGAAAACCGGTCAAAGCATGATGATCATCTCTAACGAAATCCTATAATATTTTTCGTACTAACTGCCACCATTAGATATGCCATATATACATTTAATTGAATGTTTATTAAATTAATTTTTAGTTTTGATTGTAGACCGTTAGATTAAAGATTGGTGGACGGTTTAGACGATGGTCTCCAATACTCCAAAAAAAAGAGTACTCCAAGGAACTTTTCTCTCTCTCTCTATACATACATACATATATATATATATATATATATATATATATATATAGAGTCCTACTCCAATAGAAACCAAATTAGCCTAAAAACTAAAAACCAGTTTCTGGACCGTTTTTTATCACTATTTTTAACTACAGAAATCACTAATTTGTACATAACAAATCACTAATTTATATATAGCAAATCTCTCAAATATAAATATATATATACACATATATGCAATGTATATGACCATCATCTTCACCCAAATCGTAATAATGGACCTCTTACCACCATTACCAGACGTTTCTATGACTTACCACCATTGTCTATCATCACCAATAGTCACATGCAATTTTCATCATAACTTACAAAACTAACGACTACTTACCATCATCATACAACTTCTCTTGCGGCTTCCTACCACCAAAAACCTTCCTACCACCAAAAACCTTCCTACGGATAAAATTGATCATCTATAATCGATTATTAATAGTTTAGATAAGTAGATTTTCTCAATTTTGATAATAAAAGTCATGGTTTACATACTGTCTAAAAACAGTTATTAGTGCAGTATAAATTAGTGATACCCGTAGTTATAAATAGTGGCAGGGAAACTGGTTTCTAGTTTTTATTTTAAGAGTGGTTTCTATTTGATCATGAGCCTATATATATATATATATATATTCATATAAGTAACTATATACATGCATACATATCTATATATATATATAGATATATATATATATATATACGTATATAATATTATAATCAATTATGAAAGAAAGGAGAAGTCTGAAGGTCTTACCTGCGATTGGGCAGTTGGATGCTGGTTAAGGTTTAAAAATTTAAAATATAAGTTTTTATTTTATTTTAATCAACTAGTCAGTGACCCAAACCGTCTCTAGTCAGCCGCCCAGTCGGCCAAGCTATTGCAATATTGACATGCACCTAGTCGACCTCCCTTAACCACTTACTTGACTAGCCGCTGTGACAACAATGATTGTGAAAGGAGTAGTCTATAAAAAATCAGTTATAAGCAAATGCATGTCGAATTTGATAAGCACATTCTTACTTTAACAAAGCGCTGGTTACTGTATATTGAGGACAGACAACCCGAGGCCCACCCTTTATCATATACAGTTCAGTCATTTTCTCCTATCACTAGCTACTAATAATTCTTTGCTCATTCGACTAGCATCTTTTTACTAACTTTAAAAAACGATGAAAAATCAAAAAGCACCATTACTTAGGATTGCAGCAGGAAAATTAATTCACATAGAGCAATCACAGTTACAACACAGGTATACATCATAAATTCATACAGGTAGTTAATGACACCATCGTATTCTACTAAAAAAAGGACAACAGTATAATCCCGCACAACAAATCCATACCTTGCAGCTACTTTGTCCAGAAAAAAAAGCGGGGAACTCATCAGTCTTATAAGCAGTAACGCAAACTCCTTGAGTTTCCTGTGCAACAGACATGCAGATTTGTTGATAAAATGACAGCATATTTCTTTAAGATTAGTACTAAATGTTGTATACCAGATACTCGAGTGTTCTAGGAATATCTAATATTGATTTTACGCCAGCAGATATTACAGCTACAGGAGTTCTTCCAAGCTCTGTAAGATCAGAAGATATATCCATGGCTGCACAGAAGTATCAAAGAGAAAGAAAAGTCATCATAAGAACTTGAGTTCTACTTGCTATAGCGCAGTTTTCATCACAACACTTTTGTACAAATCACTCTGTTTAGTTAATAAAGTCCCACTTGCCGACTGTTAACATACGAAGATCATCTTTTCACCCATGTTAAACCGGAAGATAGAGAAGTTCAGTGGAAACTGCTGGCTTGACAAAGAAACTGTGTCAAACTTGAGGACTTTGTCAATTTATACTACCAACAATCTAAGAGGACTCTACTCGAGAATGTACGGAACTACTAAAAACAGATGATCTTTTGAAAGAATTAGTAATTCAGGGAGATAATCATAATTGAAATTAGATATGAAAGCAAAATGGCAAGTACATGTGTAATAAAACTACTCCATAGTTCACATCTCTTTAAAACTAGATATGAAGTCACTGGAAGTATAAGGATATTAATTTAGGAGGCTCCAGAATACTTAATCTATGGACACAATTAAACATATAAAGGGTAGAAATATGTAAGTAATGCATGTATGTGTGATCATAAAATTGACAGGTAATACAGAGACAAGTAGATTTCTGCCAAGATATCATCTCTGTTATGAAAATAAAATATTGATAATTTATGGTACTGATCCTACGCATGCCAGAAGCTCTTATATGGTCCTACTTATATATTAAAATTTTGATACCTGTAGCTTATGAGATGTAAGTTCTGCAACCCAATAAGCTTGTGTTGCCCACTTCATAAAGATAGATATGGGTTTTCTTTAATCTATTATGTATCTTTAAAACCTTGATGTTCTTAGATAAATAGCATTTGTGAACACAGTGTAGTAAAAAAATAAATCTGACAAAGAATATGTAAGATATATATATATATATATATATATATATATATATATATATATATATATTTTGATAGGGATGGAATATTCTATTTTATATGTAAAAGATTCTTTTTGGTGTAAGATATCGTGTGGTGCAAGATATCGTGTGGAGGGGTTGGAGTACATTTTGTGGATGGTGTAATTCTGACATCAAAATGGTGTAAAAGTTGTACCATTCTGGATACAAGATACTGAAAGAGGAATTCCGTCAGCAACTCCTCAACCTTTGGACTTCCTCCACCAATTGAAAGGTTTCCGCTTGTCAAGTGGGTGGGCCTTTCAACCGAAGATACAACTCGGATTGACGTAGATGCCTGCTACCCCCCAATTTCAATGCTGGGGGGGGGGGGGGGGGGGGGGGGGGGGGGCTTTGTTGCACCCAACGCAGCATTGCCCATTCAAGTAGCCCAATATCATTAGTCAAGACCATATCAGCCCATTGTCATTTTCTGCAACTTTTGTTGTTGCCGGGAACTATGTAGTATGGTTAGGCAACTACCCCAATCGAATTATTGAGGCCTACTTGTTATCAATGGGATCAAGGGTACTTCCAGCAAGAGATATATCAAAGAGTTAGTGTGGGGCTAGCCGAAAATCAAAGTTTATCATAAATTTAGTCTAAAATTCATGAAAATTTAGTTGTTTTTTTTAAAAAAAATTAGCTTTTTATGATTACATCGGCAATATTCCGGCAAGAGGGGGATTATTCAAGGCAGGCTCAAATGCTCAATGGATAAGGGGGATGCAATAGCGGTTGGATGGTTAGGACGTCCTATCACTCACAGGGCCGGCTCCAACAAATAATAGGCCCCATGCAAGCATAAAAAATTAGGCCCCTGTATATTAAAAAACTGAATTTATTTCTTAAAAATAGCTCTACATGCATTTCTAGACGCAAACTCATTCATCAAACTCTCGGAATCAAGACTGAGACATAGTTGAACGGAGATAATTTTTGATTATCTTCAATTTTGAAAAGCTCCTCCCGGCTGAAGCAACTGTAACAGGCACTGTTAGCAAAATTTTATATGCAATCTAGACATTCGGGTAGCATCCACTTAACTCTCTTATAAAATTCAACACTCCAGGTGAATCTGTGCAAGTGGGAGGGAGAACTCTTTTCAAGTGTTTTAACTCTAAGAACATATCACTGCCTTCAATATCAAAGACCATGTCATTCTTTAAGTATGCTTCAAAAATTTCACAAGAAGTCTTCAAACAACCATCTTCTAATGACTTTAACTTCTGTACATCAAACAAGAAGCCAAAAACACTCTCATATACTTGAAATTGTTCGAATCTAGAAGCAAGTGAAGATTTTTTGTACGCCCTTATGCTTGCCCTTCATATTTGATCCGTTGTCATACCCCTGTCCTCAAATGTCATCTATATCAAGATCGACATCTCTTAAAGCACCCAAAAGTGAGTTAAACAATCCTTCACCAGAAGTATCATCCACCTTTATAAAATCTATAAAGAACTCTTCCACCTTTGCTGAAGTCGTCGAAACATTCACACATCTTATTACCAATGACATTTGTTCCATATGACTTTTGTCAGGAGAGCAATCAACGATAATAGAGAAGTACTTCGCTTCTTTGATCTTCTTCACAATAATCTTTTTAATCTTACCAACCAATAAGAGGATCATCTCATATTGTATATTATGACCAAGATAATGTCGGCGAGTCTTCCCCTTTGCAATTCTTTGAATATCCTTCTTCATACACGGATCAAATTCAGCAATCATTTCAATTATGCTCAAAAAGATTCCATTATGATCATCCCCTGTATTCTCATTATCACCACGGAATGCTAAATTATTTTTAGCCAGGGTCTTTACAATTGCAAATATCCTCAACAAAACTTGTCTCCAATGCTCCTTTTCCTTCTTGATTTGTGCTTGCAACTCACTATCAATAGTCATATTTTTTTGTAGTCTTTTCTCTGCCTCCCTCCAATCAATTAAACACTTGACATGAGCATGACTAGTATCACGCTCCTTAAGTGTTATACTTAAATTTCCCCAATCTTGATGCCCCATTTACTAAATAACTATTAGATTTCTGTTGAGGGAATAATTTGCAACAAAAGCAGAATACCTTATTCACAGCAATTGAATACACTAGCCATCTTCTATCTTGTTTCTCTCCATTTGGCAAAATTTTACTCTAGTAATCATCAGAGGAAACTGAAAGTCTGCTTGTAAAATTCTTATCAGGCCTCTCTCCACCGGAAGATCTCTAAAACTTTGCTTGAATTTATCCCAATATCCTGAATCATAAATATCTAATGGTCCGAATGGCTGGTTATAATCAACCACATCTTCAGACACAAATGTATACACATTCTCCATATTGTCTTCAGCATTCACATTATCTTGTATATTTTCAGTATCTTGAAACACATTCTCCTCCACTATATCTTCACTTGCACCACTCGAAACTTTTATTTTCTTTGTGAATTTCAGAATTCCCCCTTTTAAAGATTTTTCTAATTTTTCTCTTTCATTCAATTTCTTTCTCTTGGCAGAACCACTTAATTGTTTTGAAGGCATGTTATGACTGATTTTATGACAACCAAACAAACAGATAGCAACAACAAACAATCAAAATTAAACTAAATTTATTAAGAGCCGGAGTGAAAACAAGATAAAAGCAGAATACTTACTGTAATTGCTATTTGATGTGATGAGTTCCTTAATCTCCTCTTGCAGTTCTACTAGTAGCCCTCTGGTTGTAGTTCTCGTTGATCTTGCTTGCTATTTGATTTTGTTGTTAAAGATTAGAGATCAATTAAGAGTTATCGAGCCCTGAACGATTGAGCAAAGAGGGACACGGGTCAGGGTGAGGGAGCGTTGTTTGGCTTTTTAATTTGCAGCAGGGTTGTTTTTGTTTCAATCTACTACCAACAGAGGTTGTATATTATATATTATATATAATTTTTAATTTGAAAATGGGCCCCCCTTTAAGCAAGCCCCATGCCATTGCATGGGCTGCATAGGGTTAAAGCCGGCTCTGATCACTCACCAACCTTAATATCTCATTCCGCCTTCGACTTGATTCACATAAAGACCGATCAAGGATCATTTCTTTGCAGAAGCTTTTTATTGATTTTTAATGCACGTCGCTCGATCACTTCCTTTTCCACCAAGTGATTACTTAGGGACCTTAGCGTACGATCTGGGATGTTTCCCTCTCGACTTTGGATCTTAGCACCAAAAAGTTTGTCTTTACAAACGATTTGATCAGGTGAATGACATAGCTTAGCTTTCTATATGATAAATCTAGGCCGCCACCTTCCCGGTAGGGCATCTCCTCTTTGACTCCCCTGATCCTGTACCTAAGGACTATGCTTTCTTTTTCCCTAAACATCCTCATATCTTATAGGTAATAGAGTCTCAAGGCAGGGTTCTATTTTGATTTGCTCCGCCACAGTGATTGATCGAGAATCGAGAGGAGGCTTGTGAGATTGACGTAAGAAGGCAGGGATTTCTATATTTCTAGGAGCGAATTGAACAAGACACCTACCGAGACGAAAGCCAAAGGTGAGCCTCGTAGTCTAATTGATTCACCTTCTATTTTTCAATCAAGGAAGCAAAATCAACAGCCTTTGGAAAAAGATGACTAAGATATTAAGTTAGAAGTTGGACAAAGTCACAAAAGCCCAAAGTCCAAGAAAGAGAAAAAGGGGCAGGGACACGAAGCGTCCAATCAATATACTTATATAAAGGAGAAGCGAGGGGCGTGTAGGTGGCGCCTCTCACATCGCTCTGTTCTATTTTTCTAATTTTCTGGAATTTTTGGATGAAAGATATCAAAAATTAGAACTACTTTTTTTAGTTTCGGATATATTAGAAGCAAGTTTCAGAATCTGATTTTGTTTCAAATTATTTATGGAATATAGTAACTTGAAAGTTTTAATCTGATTTTGTTTCTGATTATTTAATTATGGGAAAGAGTAGCACACAAATCTCTCTGCACCTATAAATACCCCTATAGATTGTAGGGTTTTGGATCATCTAAACACAACCTCCTCTCTCTCACTACCACAACCCTACATATCTCTGGTGATAGTTCTCTTGCTCGATTTCAAACTAAGATTTCACACTTGGAGGTGCCGTTCTTCTGCAACAATAAGTGAAGGCTGTTTATACGGTATTAAAAAGATAAAAGTTGTTGCAAGTAAAGGTAGTTATAAACCGCTATATTGGAGTCTGACAAATCCAACCACGGGAAAAGAATATAGTCTTGACATGATATTGATGGTCGATATCAATAAATTAACTATCAGTGATGTATGTTTCTTGGTTATTCTTTTATAATATTTGTTTTGTTCATCGAATATGTTTGTTGTTAATTTTTATATGATTTACTTTGTATACAAGAAAAAATTATTCATGCATTATCTGTTTGCTCCGTTCAAGCAACTTTTAAGTAAATGTTGTTTATACAATATTAAAAGATAAAAGTTGTTATAAGTAAGGGTAATTACAGACGGCTATGTCACAGATTTAAGTTAGATGTTTTTGTGCACAAATCAATAAAAAAAATTGGAGGAAGATGACCATGTAAGAACATGATAACTTTTCATAAAAAAACAAATAAAATTAAGATTCGTCATGTTTTAAATTTTTAATTACGTATATCAATTTATTTTCTTTTTTTCACCATGAATCATAGTCTAATTTTGCAATTTTATATATTAGTATTGGTATTACATCAGGATTTTTATAATATATATTTATTTTATCCGACAAATATTAATTTTGAAACATTAATATGTTTTTTATAGATAGTCACAAAATTATTTATTCTGCAAATATTAATATTGAATCATTAATATAATTTTTATAGACCGCCGCAACGCGCGGTTTCTCAACTAGTGACTTGAACTTGAGAATCACAAAGATGTATATAGTTTATCTCGTGGATGCGCGTCTTGGGATCTTTTACCTGTAACTAAAAATCTCATAAGAAAAGAAAGTGCCTTTTCCTAGAGTAGATTCCCGGCCAAAGCTACCCCTTTCGTCTCTATGTTTTCGTATCAAATATAGTGTCGGACCGCGATAAATTTTTTTTGAGTCTTTTTCTAAAGATATTTTTATGTTGCAAGGAACACAACCGCATAAAACCACAAAATAATACCCCTAGTCCAACGTACATACATAGATAGTGAATAAGGTAGTGGAGATCTATTTAAGATGTTTTGTGATTGGGCAGCCTCATGAGTAAGCAACTGCGCATAGAGTATAGTTATGATAGTTGGGCATAGTATAGTTATAATGGTGTTGTGCATTCAACCAAATCTTACTCTCCATAGCATTATATGTTCAGGCCACCTTCCACACATTCAAGGGACAACTTCACATACGTGGGTAAATAGCATCAAAGAGCAATTGATTGAGAGGGATGCGATGTCAGATGAACTCGAATTTAATCTATTAGGGACCAACAAAAGATGAATATGTATGAAGACATAAAAAGGAGGAAAATTGGGTTTAGAGAAGGAGAATGGGTCCATTTAAAAATTTAAAACTTCAACCTTACCCCAAACAATATTTGGCAAGACTTGCATGGGAGAAATTATAGCCGGTTTTTATGGCCCCTCTCAAATTGTCTAGCGCGTGAGTAAGGTGGCTATCAAATGAAATTACCAGAAACATCCAAAGTCCACCCCCTCGTCCATGTGTCCGAGCAGAAACAAGCTAGCGAACTATCATGGACTTGCAAGCATCCCCAACTACTCCAACCAACTAGCTAACTTAGTACTTATTGCATAACCATAACCAAAAGGTACTTAGTACTTATTGCATAACTAAAAGGGGTACTAAGCGTGCGTCTGCTTCTCTGGAAGTCCAAGTGATATGGTAGGGTATGCAATAGTTTAAAGCGACATAAGAATATTTTCCGGCTCTAAATCGGCTATTCTTTAAGTTTCACCTTAAGGACAAGGTGGCTCTTTGGGAGGCGGGATAACCAAGGAATGACCTCCAATAACACGTTAAGTTTAAATACACTTTCAAGTATTGGTGGATTCTCGAGCTATTCGAGACTGTTTTGGTGCTTTCTATTGATAAAAGGCAGGAACAAGAAGTAAAATAGAGATAACATGCAGATAGGGGGAGTTTAGAGAGAATTCATAGAATTGAGAAAGATAGACACATAAAAAACAAAGATTAAGCAGAGAGATAGAACGGGGTTAGAGACCCTAGAAAGAGAAAGTAAAGTGAGAATCAAGCAGAGAGATAGAATGGGGTTAGAAACCCTAAAGAGAGAGTTAGAATCAGTTATTGAGAGAGAAAGAGAATTGGTGGAAATCATTCCATTTCATATATTCAAATTTCAACATAACTGGACATACAAGTATTTATAGGCAAACCTCACCCGTAAATAACTTCTAGCATTGAAATGACACTCCTACCCTTACTATAGTTTACTCATGTGCTGATATTGATAAGTATATAGTAATACCCTACTGGTATATTGCTAAGTACTAATCCTAACAACTACTATTAGCAAGTACTACAACTAAGATAGCCATTCCTGACATACACAAGGAGAAAGAAAACAATGCCAATATTCAGGAGTAAATAGATCTTTAGGAAAGGAAGGGCAGTTAGGTAAATTAACAAGAGAAAGGAGTAGAGTAAAATGGGGGGAAAAGAGGGAATTAGGGTTGGTTCGAAAAAGTATCCAGCCCGTGTCTTAGTATCTCAGGAGAGTTCCAAGCCTCTCAAAACCTACAGGTTGTGTTGAACTAGAGATACCTGTTCAGCACAATTCATCTTATAGTTACTGTTATTAATACAAATATCTGCTATTCAGTTCTTTTGCTTGTTAATTGTTGTTGCGTTGTGAATATCCAGTAGCCAGGCCTAGCAGTATAATGACAAATATGAACTAAGTATTATATGTACTATTAGTCTTTCGCAATTTAACTTGGTTCCAGAAAGAATGTAGCTAATGTACAATGAGATTTTGTCTACTTAAATGCGGAATCATGGCAGTAAAAGAGGTTAAGATAATCAATATAGTAAAAAAATTTAAGTGAGTAATTAGCTGATGGAAACTCACTATTTTCTCCATATCTGTGTACTCCTCCAATACCTCCAGTAACAAACACAGGAATGCCAACCTGAAATATGAATTTCACATTTTCAAAGTATATCTAATTTAATAATCTTTACAAAAACGTGACTTAATTACCCCTTTCCTAAAAGAGGGGTCTTAAAAGAATTCTTTGTGACACACTTTTGGGTTGTGGACTGGAATAGGGTGGTGAAGTGAAGCTAGTAAAGCTTGTAATTACCATAGAAGCAAAGATCATAGTTGCAGAAACAGTTGTTGCACCATTCCCTTTAGTAGCTACCTAAAAGAATATAAAGCAAATGAAACTTGCTAGGATTTAACAAATATTGGT
Source organism: Daucus carota subsp. sativus (assembly GCF_001625215.2). Taxonomy (NCBI): domain Eukaryota; kingdom Viridiplantae; phylum Streptophyta; class Magnoliopsida; order Apiales; family Apiaceae; genus Daucus; species Daucus carota. The sequence goes on from NC_030381.2 coordinate 31,073,588, forward strand.
ATATTATAGTTCACTATTTGAAGATTAATTAGCGTAAGATATTGGACTTGCTTGTCATTGCTTACCCAAATTACAGCTTACTTCAGAATATAGGCCCATGAAATTGAAATGTGTATGGTTTATACCAGAAAATATAATGCACTGGTAGAAATTACTAGAACTTGAAATCGAATACATATAAGCCACAAGTTGGAGTACAACACTCCTTAAGCACCCATGAAAAAGTTGTTTACAATACCTATTAAGCAGAATGAGTACTGAGAGTTTTGTATTGGATCCCAGTCCTTGGTGCATGACAAGCAATCAGATATTTTACTTTTTAAATGAACCAAGGAACACATTTATGTATATTGCATTAACTAAACACCTAACATGAGGTCTACGAGAAAAAGACTGGTAGCAGTCGAGTTGAACTCACAACATGAGCAATGTCCCTGCGAGCTGTCTTTTGACATTTGGTACCCAGAGTAGCCAGCCTCTCCAACTCCTCTGAAGTCAGGCCTGATGTAAGATTGACCTCAACATAAGAAAGTAGAAAACAACCCACACTTGTAACATTTCTAAACACAATACCCACTGAGTACCCTTATACATCAGATCAGAGTTTGTATACTTTTACACAGTTGGGCGACAGATTTGTTTGCAAAGACCATGGTGTTGGTATCCACCATATATCTGCACTGGCATGTTTCACATGAAAACGAAATTTAAGCCCTTTTCAACAAATCTAGAACGATGAAACTCTACATCTTGGGGTAATTTTATACTCTCCAACTATGCAAAAGTATTATACCATTTTAAATAGATTTAGTTTCCCTAGGACAAAGCTATGTCCAGTTTTACATTGTTCCTCATTCATATGTTATTGCAGTTCATTCTTGATTGGTACTACTCTTCATCATACAGCAAAAAGGCTTTAGCGAGTTTTTGGGCTACTTGGATCAAGTGAGTCACTCATTGCAAAAGTGACTCAATCTAGTTCCTAATTTAAAATTTTGTATCAAGGACATCAATTAATGATTAGCTTGATACAAATTTTCAATTTTTTAATGACTAAGTTGATACAAAATTTTATATTGAGTAAATGACAAAGTGGTGGCTGAGGTTTGGCGAATTTTACAAAACGGTGGCTGGACTTCAAAAACTCCGAAACAATGGCTGGAGTTTACTTCCGCCTTTTAAAAAGGTGGCGGCCGTCCATTGCCGTTAGTTTTGCTCCGTTAAGTCTAAGAGGTCAAATAAAATGAAGGGTATATCAGGAAATCAACCTAATATTTATATTATCAAATAAAGTTTGGGTCTTTAAACTATGCACACCAACTGTTTTGCTCCCTCTGAAACGTTGCCGGCGATGACTCGCGGAGGAAAAAGGAGGACGGGGACAGTTGTGGAGGGAAAAGAGAAAGGAAAAGCACGGGTGTGTGTATTTGTAGGTGTATGGGTGGAGCAAGGTTGGTGTTGCAGCGGTGGAGCAAGGATTGGGATCGATTATTGAGGGTGAAAAAGGCTAAGGGTAGGTCAATCGGAAGGGGAAAGAGGCCCAAAAGCTCGGCCATGGCAAGTCGCCGCGGCGGCGTTTGGCATCGACGACGCGAAGAAGCGCATGGGTGGAGCAAGGATTAAACATGATTAGGAATGCTAAGTATTGTGTGTGATTAGTAAGCTGTAAGAAAGAAAGAAGCAATGCTTGCGATGTAATTGGACTGAGAATGCTTGTACAGTTGATGTGTAAGTTTCTAGGGAATATGAGATGAAGCTTATGATGGCAGTGTATGACTATTTGTTTTCTTTCTTGTGTGACTGAATTAAGGTTTGTGCTGCAGGGGCTGAGCCTCGTCGTGGTGGTCCTGAGCAGAGAACAGAGAGATGAGACAATAGGGAGCCAAAAGGAGGTAGTCAATCCGCTTTTACCCTTTTTTTATTATTTTTTTAAAATTTTTTTTGGACTTAACGGCCAGATTTAACGAACCTTGACGGCAGCCACCTTATTAAAAGGCGGAGGTAAACTCGAGCCACCATTCTGTAATTTTTGAAGTCCAGCCACCGTTTTGTAAAATTTGCCAAACCTCAGCCACCACTTTGTCATTTACTCTTTTATATTAGTGATTCAGTCGAGTCACGTTCACAATAAGTGAATCAATTGATGCATTTGGATCAAATGAATCATGACTTTGGTGATTAACCCCGTTAAATAAAACAGAAGAATCATCTAGTTCAAATAAGAGTATGAAGTCGGCAAAAATTTGTAAGCAGAAAATTGCTTTCGTACAAACTACTGGGAACCAATATCTGTAAATGAAACACTGAACAGGACTGACTGCTCAATAGAGTTGAGAGTTTGAGACATAAGAGTAAGAAGATGAATCATTATAAACTGAGGAAGAACGTAAAACTGAGGATTGACTACAAAAGTAAAGAGGTATATGATACACAGTACTAGGGATGATCTAATTAAATTGGAAGGGACGTGATAATTCAGTATTCTTGAAAACCATCCAGTATTTTGGAGTTAAATTTTTTTACAACTAGTTAGTGAGGAATGATTTAATCTCAAAACACATAGAAAGTGTGATTCCAATAATAAAAAAACTGATAAGTCGAAGTGCATCAAGTCATCAACAATACAATATTCATCCTTTTAAACTGACATGATGTTCAAGGGGAAGATGCTCCTAAAAAAATCTGAAAAGAAACAGGTTAATACCAATACCTACACATGGCATGCCATCTAAAATTGCAATCGTAGCTGGTTCAGCTCCATTTTCCCTTACAATAGCCTCCACCTCTTTCGCTGTCTTTAAATTTTGAGGATAAGGCATTCCTGAATAAACCAATAGAATTAGTATTACTGAAAAGATATGAAATTTAAAGATAAGACATCAAGGAGACCCAAAAGCTCATCTAAGAATAAAACTTAAAAGATATACGAGAGTGCAAAAGCGATCTTCGTTCAGATGAGCATGCCCAGAGATTCTGAACGAACTTGTATAAAGTAACAAGACTGTCTTAACATACTTTCCAACTACTTATGGACAACAAATTTTAGGATGAAAAGTCATAACTTGACAGTTCCCGCTTATGGATTAGGATGGGCACTATCTTTTTTATTTAGCTGGGTGCTCTGCATCAATTAGAACAGAGTTCTTTCTCTGTTTCTTTAATATATATATAAGAATTCATGAAGGACCGTAAGTTTTCCATAGAATTTAAGAACCTCTACTCATAAACTTGTTGTATAGAAAAAGATAGAAGATCAAACTACCCCTACATAAAATGAGCCCTAAGAAGGACTACTTTCTGTAAATTACAAAGAAAAACTTTCATGGATGAGGCTATTCCTTAATATTCCTAGCAGAATCTGCTACAAATTAGAGACCTTATTTTGTGGATCAATAGGTTTAAAAAAAAAAACATGATACAACATATATTGAGTATTGACATGCGTTTTAGTTAGGAACATGGTGAGCGAGTTATCTCCATGTGTTCATAGACATATATGTACATAGGCATAGAGGAAATCGACCCAAACAAGCCAAAGCTTAGTACCCGAAGAGATAAGACCAATAGATGGTGCATTGGAATGTAAATATATATATATATATATTATACATTTACATATATAATAGCACTAAACAATGACATAACATAACGAACAGAAGTTTAAGAGCATGGAGTATGGAATTAGCGGACCATGAGATATTATGGTGGACTCTAGAGCAACAACTGCTTTCCCTTGTGACAAAGCTTGAGAAACAGCGGGGGAAATCTTCACCAGCCCTGATGCACAATTAAAATTGGCACCCTATAAGCAGAAAGAGCACTAAATAACCACAACATTTTGAAAAACTCATGGAAGACAAAAAAAACAAAATTATCGAAGTAATATGGCTCAATTAACCTAAGTTACCCGGACTCGGCTAAAAGTGTCCAACATGGATACGTGTCGAGTGTCGGACTCGGCAATAATTTGAAAACTTTACATCTTTTTGGCTTAAAATAAATGTCGGAGTGTCCATACCCATGTCCATGTCCGAGCGTCGAGTGTCCGACACGGGTACTCGAGACAAAATGAAGAGTCCGGGTAACATAGCAATTAACAGAAAAAGTAACGATTCTTAAAATTGTCACGTCAACAGTGAAAATATTATTTCATATACAAGTATATTAGTAGCTGTCAATCATCAAATACAACCCTAGCACTGACCAAGCACAAATACAAGAAATTCCGAGCACAAAATGAAATAACCCCTTTGAACTGCATTAACAGGGTCTCACCTAAAATCCACAAGGTGCTAATTCTATCATTTTCCCCGTTATTATAGCAACTTCAACCATGAAAAACCTTTAGCTAAAAAATAGTTGCCATGCCGAAAATAAAAAATATAGATTATCTCATGAAAATATCAAAATTTAACCATACTCTCCCCTTGTCTATAATTGTAGCCAAGCTCCTATATATAGCTATATTTGTCGAACCAATACAGATTTGTAGCAAATGACATTTCATCCATTAACATATTAAAACAATACATTCTAATTATAACAACTTGAAATAATAATAACATGCCATATTTAATATATAGTCGATCAATATAATTAGTACCATCGAAACAAAATGTGTTGCAGATTCATACAAGTCCAATTTAGCCAACCATTATAGCCAACCTCATTGGAGATACTATTATTCAGCACATTTATTTATCAGTATGCAAACTCCAAATTCTCTCTTGTTCAAATTTATTGCCCCTGTCTAGTGCCCGAGCACCTATCGTGACAAATAGGTCTCAGGTTCGATTCTCCCCCCTCCACTTTAAGGTAATTAACATATATATATAATACAATTACAGAAAAGGCTGCCTGGATTTGGAGTGATTAAGTTAACACTTAACAATAATACAAGAACACACACTGGTTACTAGTACTAACCAAACAGATTCGTAGTTACCGATGAAATCAATCAATTATAAGACGGACACAAAGTATATATACGATGTTTATACATATATGTATTACCTTGTTGGTAGTAGATTGTGTAGGCGCCATTTTTCAATAACAGAAGTAAGAAACCGAGGAGAAGCAAGTCCTGAGAGCGTCTCAGCGGGTCACCGTATTTTTATAAAATAAAAAATAAAGGATTCTGGTCGTCAAACCAAATTTTGATTCCGGTGACAGAATTTTCATATTCATTCCACATTCAATATATATTTATTTTTCATTTTTTATAATATTATAAAAGTCTAGTGAAATAAAATCATAAATAATATAAAATGATAAAATAAATATTTAGAAGAGAACAATATAAAGTATTTATCTAAACAATAAATAAATAATAACCACTGATCCTCTCGAACAGAAAATGATTATTAAATTTGAGAATCCGGTGATTGAGAAAATTGTCAGGATTCCTTCGAACTATATTTTAATCACATTCCTCATACCTGAGTTTATGGGGTCGTTTGGACAAGCTTAAAAGAAGTGACTTCTTGCTTAAACTAGAGAAGTGGAGCAGAAGTGAGAAGTAAATATGTTAATAAAGTGTTTGGAAGAGAAGCAGAAGCTGTGAGAGAGAAATTAGCATTCTCAGCTTCTTAAAAGTGCTTCTACTTCTTTACACAAACGGGTCAATAGAAGCAGAAGCCAGAAGCGGCTTCTGCTTCTCTTAAACAAACAGGGCCTATAACTCTTTTTGAAAAAAATCTGAATTTATTCTAATTTTCACTAAAAATATGTAACAAAAAATTATCTTGATCGTCTAATTTGGTCCATACCAATTCGATACACAGCATTTAAAAAAATTATCTAATATTGAAATGACCCTACTTATTTCGATAGTTAATCTCCGTCCCCTGAGTAGTATACATTGGGGGACGGGGACGCGGCACGGACTTTAATGCTCCTATAAAACGTAGTGCAATTTATTTTTAAAATTTTTCTTTTCTGAATTAAAGTTTGGATGTTATATTTTTATACAGAAAAAGAAAATCTCAAAAATAAGTTACGGAACTACATTTTATAAGAGCATTAAAATGCGTGTCGAGCAGTTAAAAAGAAACGTATAGAATTAAATGGGACAGAGGGAGTATATATTTAATATGATTTGATCCATCCAAATATATAATTTACATTACAAATATATATAATATTATATTGTATATAACATATTTTTTTTACTTTTTATATTGATTATAAAGTATGTGAGGAAATTAGTTCACATTTTATTCATTTAAAATAACTAATTTATCCTTGTGTATGATATTTATTAAAGAATCATCATTTAACGAAATTCAATTAAAATTCATCATCAAACATTTACTTTTTTTTCTTATGAGTTGGGCTTCTTAGAGTATAGATACATGGGAGTTTTGGAGACCTCATCCTACATTGTTAAATTATGATAAAATAAACGGTAGATTGAGAGACATGTGGAATTGTTTTTGTGATTTAGAAAACTGCCATTGACTTTTGTATGCGTGCAATACGGGACACACTGTCTTTGCTTTTTGGTGAGATCGATGTGCAGAACAAGTGACGCAGTGTTTAATTCCATAAACTACCACGAATTGAAAAATAAATAGGTGAGTAACCATTTGCAGAACACTTTCAACTAAAGTGCGTAACTGAAAACAACTTACAGGACTGTTCTTCATGAATAACTATTTGCAGAACAACCGGTTAAGTCTAACATAGACAAAAAATCAGCGAGTAACAACTTTGTAATCAATTACAAAGAGAAGAATTGGGGAACAAATTAAAGATCAACATGAGGATAGATTCCAAACCGACACTTAATCATACCAAACAGTTACAAGTTTTTTACACATCTAAAGATAGTATACGTATACGATAACAATATATACACAGATTTTCGAATAAAAAATTAAAAAATTACAGTAGTTAGATTTCATTAAAACGAAGGGACCGGATGGAGAACTCCAGTACTCCATGCGGTCTCCATATAACTTACCCATGTTAGATAATTTTGTTTACCTTATATGATTTTAATAATCTTTCACCTTTTATGATGGACTTTGGACTGAGCATGCTTCATGACCCGCTAACAAATTAAAATAACCTTCTAGGTAAATATCAATACAATCTAACTTATTGAGCCTCAATATTTTAAGATTATTATATTTATAAATCAGAAATCTAAACAAATTCAAAATAGAATCAACAAATAAATATATCAAAGAGATGTATTTAAATTAAAATCTTTAAGAAAAAATAGAAAGAGCTAGATTCATGAATATAAATTTTAAAATTAAAGAAACCTGCAAATTAATCCAAATTTGTTTGTGATTTACATATAAAACTTTATGATTTTCCCTCAACAGAAGTACAGAACCCCTGGTTGTTGATGGAATCTTATGAATCATCATAATATTAAATCGTTTTGTTTTTTAATTATTCAATAAAATAATAGCAAGTTCTATAAGGAATGGGACGGTTCCTTCCATGTTAGTTTATGTGAGGTAGGTTTAGGTATAATATTCTTTCCTCTTGAAATTTTAAACATCTTTCTTCCAAGCCAAGACAAAAACAACATACAACTCCTATTGGTCTTATCGATCATAATTTACTCTTCTACAAGAAAATTGGTTTGGCCAAATTATTTAACTCCAACGAGATTAAAGTGTAGCACAATCAATCATGGATGAATTTCCATATGATATAATCTGCAACATCTTCTTGAGAGTGCCTATTAAAACACTTCTGAAACTGAGGTGTGTTTCCAAATCATGGTGCAAAATCATCGATGATCCATGTTATGCCTACATGCAGTATCGTTGTGGAGGGGCTCAGCAAGATGCTCTGCTGATTAGCCCCGAATTTGGTGAATTTACGCGAAAAACAATAAGTTTGTATGCAGGATGTGACGATGAGGAGGGGAGGATGATCCAGGCAGCCAAGGTTCCGATGGCTAAGTTTGAAGCCAAGGGGAGTGTTTTTGGTTCTTGCAATGGCTTAATGTACTTTGCGGAATTCAGGGGGGTTAGGATTGTGGTGTCGAATCCTCTGAGGAATCAGTTCAGAACTCTGCCTCCATTGAGCATTGAAAACTACTGGTCCGAGAGTGAGAGGGCTTATGGATTAGGCTTTGATAGTTCAACAAACAAGTTCAAGATGGTTTGTACAATCTACGGAGCATCAGGTTGTTGTTACACACTAGTGCACGTTCTAGGGACGTGGTCCTGGAGACGGATATCTAGTGTTCCTGCTCCGTATGTCACATATGGTAAGCCTGTCTTTGTTCATGGTTTTTTGCATTGGATGACAGAGCCTTTTACAACTTCTGAGGATTGTGAAGGGCGGATCATGGCGTTTGATGTTAGCAACGAGACGTTTAAGTTAATTTCTCATCCCCAAATATGTTTGGATAAAGACAGAAGGCTATTTACAGTATTGGATATTCAAGGCAGTTTAGCAATTCTTGATCTCTCATGTAATACCAGTATTGATATATGGATTTTGGATTACGAAAGCAAGTTATGGAGCAGAGATTATACTATCAGTATCGATACTCTTCTTCCTGATCATCGGCTTACTGAAGTCATAGGAATGTGGAAGCAGGACGAACTATTGTTGACCACTACTCAAGGATACTTCAGTTACGGTCTGAAGACTGATTGCTTAAAATACAAACATACTTCGGGTTTCAGTTCCAGTGCACAAGTTTATGGACACAGGGGGAGTCTGATATCGATCTCTGATGAAACGGAAGTTGCCTAGTTTGAATGTACAAGTTTAATTGACATTTAGCTCAAACATATCTCATGCCTGTTTTTATGATTCTAATCTTTGTACATGTATAATTAAGGGCAAGATTGAACTTCAAAGACAATGATTGACAAGTTTCAATGTTTTTTCAGTTTATGTTAGTTAAGCAGATATCAAGCAGAGCTTCTGGCGGATCAGTTCATATGTTTGACAGATTGGTGTGTTCTCAAGAATCATATAATGGGTGAATTCCAGTTTTATACCATGACAAAAATATTTGTTCTTGTGTCAGGCTAGGATGGAGAAGCACGGGTCACTACTTTATTTTATAAAAATTTATTATTAAGATGGTACTTATGTCATTATATACTTATATACAATAAGCGTAAAGGATGTAATTTAGTCGCATGGTTATATGATCCAAAAGTTTATCATCCGTTGCGGATTGTATATTGAACAAATAAGCACCGTTAGATTAGAACAAAATTAACTTATGTTCTATAAGAAAACTGATATCTACTTGCATGTTTATAATTACTTTTTTGAATTCAAAACAAATTCTGTCTTTCACGTGTTTATGGTTTATTTAATGCAAAATAAATATTTCCTACAAGTTTTATTTGTAGAATCATATAAATCACATCGTCACAATTTTTATATAATATATTTTAAAATTAATATGTCGGATTTATGTGAGGAACGAATACAAAAACTTTTTCTTAATGCAAAACAGATTCCACCTTCTTATTGCATGTTTATGATTCCTTTTCTTAATTCAAAACAAATTATGTTTATCAATTTTAATCTAGAACCATATAAATTTTTAGAAAAATATTTAAATCACATTATAATAATTCTAATATAAAATACATTTATAAATATAATCTAATAGAAGTTGACGTTACATATTCTACTCAAAATATTTCAAAATTTGATTGAAAGAATTTAATATTTTGGCATAATACATACGAGAATAGGAAAGGCTTGACTACAATAGTTTATTTGAATCCATTAATGACTGTGATGGTGTATTTAGAGTATCACCGACGGTATCCCAACTAGGTTCCCTAAATATATAATAAACAATTCAAATTCTAAGAAATAGAGATCATGTATTGATTGAGAACTCCAACAATGATCCCTTTTTGTGTTCCTTATTATTATTATAGTATTAAATTCAAATTCTTTTAACAAAAAAATAATAAGAAAAAATATGAGAAAGAGAGTCCAAAAAGTGAAAGTTGAATCTTTAATTATTAAAAAAAACAAATGAGGAATGAGTTAGAGCATCTCCAGCAGCTGCTCTATTTCACGTCCTAAGTCCAATTATAAGGAATGTGACATAAATTAGTGCTCCAGCAGTGTCTTAGAGGTGTCTTAAATCACTAGGATCCTCCTTCCATGCCTTATTAATAAGGCACCACTAGTCATGCCTTATTTGATTTCTTTAATAAAAAAATCATTTCTCTCTCTTATTGTAACTTATTTTCTCTCTCTTCCTTCCATCTTTTATCAATCTCTTTCCAAATTTATTATTAATAATAATAAGGAATGAATTATAAGGATCATTGTTGGAGTTGAAATACAAAATCTTATCCTAAATCACTATGATTCAATATTTTATAATATTTATAAGGAAGACACTAAGACACTGCTGGAGATGCTCTTAGGGGTTACCTATTTATGAGGAATAAAAAGTGGATCCTAAAGTTTAGGGAATGAGTAGGAATTCTGCTGGAGTGAATTTTTGTCCATATTTCTTAAATTTTTAGCTTAGGATATGGTATATGTAATCTGCTGGAGATGCTCTTGCAATAGTTCTAACTTACAAACAAATCATAATTTCAAATTTTATATTATTGAGAATTTTAATTTATTATTTATAAATTAAATTTTTTCACACCATTTAAAATATTTAAAAAATTTATAAATAACTAAAAAGCTCTCGTGTCTTGCACGGGCTATAAGCTAGTATATAAAAAAGAAGAGAATGGTATTGTATGTTAAAGTTTAGCCCGGGTAAAGAAAATAATTCTTCTCTCAAATTTGATGACCTAAAAACACTGACATATTTATCGATAAATATAAAATATTTTATTATTAATAATAATAAGGAATGAATTATAAGGATCATTGTTGGAGTTGAAATACAAAATCTTATCCTAAATCACTATGATTCAATATTTTATAATATTTATAAGGAAGACACTAAGACACTGCTGGAGATGCTCTTAGGGGTTACCTATTTATGAGGAATAAAAAGTGGATCCTAAAGTTTAGGGAATGAGTAGGAATTCTGCTGGAGTGAATTTTTGTCCATATTTCTTAAATTTTTAGCTTAGGATATGGTATATGTAATCTGCTGGAGATGCTCTTGCAATAGTTCTAACTTACAAACAAATCATAATTTCAAATTTTATATTATTGAGAATTTTAATTTATTATTTATAAATTAAATTTTTTCACACCATTTAAAATATTTAAAAAATTTATAAATAACTAAAAAGCTCTCGTGTCTTGCACGGGCTATAAGCTAGTATATAAAAAAGAAGAGAATGGTATTGTATGTTAAAGTTTAGCCCGGGTAAAGAAAATAATTCTTCTCTCAAATTTGATGACCTAAAAACACTGACATATTTATCGATAAATATAAAATATTTTATTAAAAGAAATATCGACATACTTGCATAATATACTTCTAATTAGTTTACATTCATTTAAACTAACTACCGGGATACTTTATATGAAGTAACCTGGTAACGGCCAAAACCAATTTTTATGTAATCTAAAAAAATATTGAGCATGGATCAAAAGTTTGAAAAAAAAAAATTATATACATCCTAGCTTGTATAATTAAGGTGTGGTATGATTGGGATTTCATGGATTGTTTTTAATCTGAAAAGATTTTAATGACTTGGGTGTATGCTCCTTTATTTTATAGATATGTAATGTGTAATTTATTCTGTTTTATCCCTGAATTAGTTACTTCTTCCTTGACAGATTTCATTACAGTTAATTTTTTTTACTTGAAAATAACATATCTACGCCCTTAAGACAGAAATTTTCTGACTTCATGTATCCTGACTGGGGTTAAACTGTTTTTAGGTATTTGGGAAGAGCATCTATATTGGTTTGGGCATAATTTTATTTTCAGGACTTTGTTTTTTATTTTTTCCGGCATTCAACCTAGCAATAAATGACCAATGAAAAACTTTAAGAGAAGATGTCTCTCACTTATGTGTGTACACTGCATTTTTTTGATTTTAGATCTATTACTTTGTGATAGCTATCATTCTAAATATCAGCTTTTCATACCGAGTTGTTCTGAACTTGACTCGATCATCATTTAAGGATTATCCGTCAGATTAGGATGGAAGAGGTTGAGCATCACTGGCTGGACTTTATGTGGTTTTGGAAATGGTCTCCAATTTATGGAAGGTCAAGCTGCTGGTTATGCAGCAGCAGATATCGCAGGTAAATTTGCCAAATTTATATACAGCAAGTAGTGGCAAATTCTTGGTCTTAATTTTGGATTTTGGATAGTGGAAAACTGAGTGACTTTGTTTTAAGCGATATGTATGTTAACTTATAACAGGCTTATCCACTTATGGGCACATTTTGGAATATTGTACTGTTTAGGGCATGTCCAACCATGATCCAAAATCAGAATTTAGGACAGTTTTGCCCCAAAACCACTCCGACTATGGACTAAAAAGTGATCCAAATTTGGATTAGTGAATAGTACTTATCCAAATTTGAATCACTACTGATTCAAATCTTTTTAACATTAAAATATTGTTACTTCTATTATTTGATGATATTGTTAACGTTATTAAAGATAGATTAATTAATATTAGAATATTATTAAAATGATGATTAATTATAGATTAAAATTTCAAAATACATAAAATTTTGAGAATGCATGAAAATTAAAACATGAAACAACATAATACAACACAGACAATTAAACGATAATACAATTTTAAATAAAAATTAAATTATTAATTTAGACTAAATCGGTAAATATTCATCTTGAACTTCGAAATGCACTAATTGAGTATTTATGGAAAGAATATACTAATTTTAGAATTAGTATTCTTATCTAATATTTTAATTTATTTTTATGTACTATTTTATCTTTTTCGAATTATCTTGTGATTTTTTTAACTTTTTCTAGTTGTTAATTTTATTATCATAATAATGATGAAATTAGTTAATCTTTTTCAAATAAATCAAAATAGATGAATATAATAATGTTGAATGAATTTGGATCTATAGTTGGATTACATGAATGGAATATGATTTGGATCCCGCAATTTGGATCATTTGGTGATCCAAATTTGGATCCATGGTTGGAGATGGACTTATTAGAGAGTATCATAGATCATCAAGGAGAACTTATACATTGCTTATAATAATGTTGTTATTGTTCATTGTAGCTGTTGGAGTGCTGAAGGCATCGTCTGGGCCATGAAAACGACTGTGAAGCGGTAAAATTTAAATTACCTGTATCAAGTTTGATAAACTATAGAGTTAAGTATGTGGAATTACTCTTGTAGGAGCAACTCCAATTTGGTGCCAAAAAGAGTGCTAAAGTTCCATATGACATGACACTCTTGTTGGCTCCTCTTTGGATGAATGTAGTGCCAAGTAAAGTTATGTATACAAATATGTGGCAACTAATTTGGGCGCCAACCAGTGGAGCAAATCTTTATGTAAAAGTTGCCAAAAGAGAGAAAAAAATAAAATAATAATATTTTTGATGATTTGTCATTTTGAGCAATTTTAGTTAGCACCCCCCATTGGAGATGCTCTAAGAAACACAAAAGCTAAAAAGCAGATTGCTCTGTCAATGAAAACAAGTTACAAATCAATTGAAGTTTCATTTGCTGTTTAAGTTTTATTTTGCAGCGTGCTATGTAATATCCATGAAATTTTCGATTTTAGTGATACTTACATTAGCAATATTGGTATTAACTGAAATAAAAACTTTAAAAACTTAAAATACCCGTAAATGTAGTTATAAAATATAAATAAGGTAAAGGGTGGTGATTCATTATATGCTTTCAATAATCTTGATAACTCAACAATAGAACAGGACAAGTAAATAACACTACGCCTGCACCGGAATCGGAAAATACGAAGACAAAGGTTGAAGAAGCCATCTACAGTCTTGAAGGAATAAGTTCACTGGAAGAAGTTCATTAATATGTTCATGCCTCAGTGAAGAATAAAGATTGAAGTATTCAAGATTGTGGAAGCAATGAAGATGTTGTCCAAGTACTCGAAAGATTTCAGTGCAACCCCTGAAGCAAGATATTTTTATATATCTTGGTTGGTTATTTATAATCAACAAACTGAAGCATAAACTAACCCGGAACCGACTGATCAATGTTTGCTGACAAAGAAGGTACAATGTTTGACTTCAGTGTTAGTCGCTTGTGAACCAGACCAGTGCACTAAGCGTCAGCACGTACGGAGCTTTGCAAAGTATTTATCGATCGAAGAATTGATCCAGTCATATCAAGTCATTTGTTCCAAAGCCAAGCCAAGTCAAGCCAAATGCCAGCTATGCCAAAGCTTACTGCTCAAATGCCATATGTCAAAGCTTCCACAGAAAGCCATATCAGGTAGTGACATTTTATATATGTGTGCACTTATATATTTGTATATGTACAAATATAATTATATATGTATATATGTATATTTAATTAAATATAATATATATAATATATATGTATATATGTTTTTAAACATATGTATATGTATATTTATATGTATATATATTTAAATAAATATATATGTATATAGTATATGTATTTATATTTTACATAAACATTTATATATTTAAGTGTATATATATATATATTATATTATGTGCATAAATATGTATATATTTATATCTATAAGTAATTATATATATATATCCCTATATATATTTATATTTATATTTACATATAATTTTATGTATATTATATATATTTAAATATATGAGAATATATTTAAATATATGTATATATATATATTACTATATGTTTATATAAATATTATTTATATACATTTATATATATATCTTTATTTATACATATATTTATATAATATTATGAATATAATATAAATATATGGATGGAGCAAACTCAGGTCAACCTCAGTCAAAGGAGTGATAACAAGGAAAGATCTTACAATGTGAGGAACAACATTTGACCGAAGTCAACAACTCTTCCTCACTTAGAAAATTCTCTAAGTACATCACAGTGAAGACATAGCACTCTTGAGGCGCAACCTTTGACCAAAGTCAAAGTTCGTCCCCAAGAGATGAGAGATAACAGGGGAAGCATTACAATGGTGGAGCAAGTTCATATTTGCCTTAGAATTTCTCTAAGTCACCAAATACCTCTTGCACACTCTGTGGCGCAACATTTGACCAAGGCGCAAGGTTTGACCCGGGCGCAACATTTGACCCAGGCGCAACATTTGACCCGGGCGCAACATTTGACCGGTCAAATGTTGCTCCTCTACTAGCAACTCTTGGCACTAACCCTTTGTGACTTAGAATAATTTCTAAGTCACAAACTCTACAAGGGATGCACTATATTGGAACAACATTTGACCTGGTCAAATGTTGCTCCTCTAATCAACAATCATGGCGCAACTTTTGTTACTGGAATTATTTCTAAGTACCAAACAGAGGAGCAATGAAGCGCAACATTGTTGAAGCGCAACATTTGACTTGGTCAAATGTTGCGCCCCAAACCAACATCTCCTGGCGCCAATTCAAGTACTTGGGAGTTAGATTTATTTTGTTAAATCGAATCCGTCCAGGACGAACTCAATCCGTCCAGGACGAACTCGTTAACCATGGTTAGTTTATGAAAGCCTATAAATATGTGATTGTGGTTCTCACAATTTACATCATCCTTCGGGATGGATGGCCAAGTGCTATGCACAAACTCTCTCAAATATACACACACCCTAGCCTAGTTTTGTACCATAAATATTTGTAGTGGATAGGGCTTGTAATATTTAGAGGAGTGGTCATTGTAGCCAACCTTCGGGTTTGGATTTGTAGCACCCTTCGAGGTATTTATCAATATACAGATATACCTTGAAAAATATTGTGTGTTGGTTTAATATTTTCATATCCTCAGAAACCGACCCAATAAATATCCGGAACACGAAACTCATTACAGGACTGCAATTTATTTATCCGCAAGATTCGAAAGAATTTTAAATTGTAGTGAGTATCGTATTCAACCCCCCCTTCTACGATACTTTGGACCTAACAAATTTGAATGTATTTTGGTTAAATGAAAAGTATATTATAATGTTTAAATCTATACTATACTATAATAAGCCAACATGGGTATAATTTGTAGTCCTAAGTTTTAGTTATATTTTTTGGTTTGGTACTCTCCTTTTGGTACTATAAGTCTACAAAAGTGGAGTCTATTAATCTTACATTATTAAACAGTTTCAAATACTAAAAACACTCCTAACAATACCTTATCATATAATATTTCATTAAAAAATTATAATGATGTTATAAATAAAATTATAAATAATAATTTTGAATATCTTCTTTTAACAAAAAGTTTTATATAACTCTTTTTAACTTTAACGTGTTCTATATCAATATAAACACCAAATATTACATACCTTTTCTAACTCTAATCTTAAAAAAATCAAGATTACAGAATTATGTTGAAATTCGATTGATTAAATTACTGAATCTTTCAAATGTATTACAATATCGTTTATGTTTGGAAAAGATTTGAATTTTCTGATTTTTTTTTAATTTTTAAATCTACATGTACTCAATTCGGATTAAAATGTATTATATATATATATTTGTTAGGGTTTGTCCATTTTCAAGTAATTGGGAGAAAATATAGTCAGTCGAATAATATAATTTAATTAAATTCAATCTATTAATATTAAAATACTAATAAAATGATGTTAAAATTTAAATTATGAATAATAAATTACAAACTATATACCCGCCCGTGCTTCGCACGGGTTAAAAGCTAGTATATATAGGAAACTGGACTTAAACCATTTTTTAGCATTTAACCAAAGGCTCCCCTTGGTTAGATATTTCTTTCCTTTTCTTATGTTATTTATTATTTCTTTTTTATATTTTGAAAAATCATATGATGTTGAGACTATGATAATGATGAGTGATTTTCAGTTATTAATATTGCGTTTTGATTTTATGTATTCAGGGATGAGGTGGAATTAGCGTGGAGTTAGAACTTGCGATGTTTTATTTCGGACAATAAATTTTATTGTCGAAACTTCTGGAGACATTTTCATATTTTTCGGTTAGATAATAAGCTTTTTGAATGAAAGAAACTCCTCGGAGTATTGTGTATTCACGATAAGAGCAAGAGCATTCCTGTCCATAAAAAAGATTTTAATAGATTATATGTGATTTTGATTTTGTTCGGAATCTTGATAAAACGTGGTAGAGTTGATATAGATTTTTTAGGATTTGAGGACAATTCTTCTCATTTATTTTGGTGGAATTTTAAAAAACTTAAAATACACCGAGAAGTCCCAGAAAATTCATTATTTTATGAAATCCAAAAAAATCCATCAGCATTTGAATACCATAAGTTTTAAATGGATTTTAAACAATCTCAATTGAATACCATCGGATTTTTAAGCATAATTAAAATTCCTGATTGAATACCACCAGATTTTGTAAAATAATTTAAAATCCCAATTGAATACTCAAGATTTTAATGGACATTAAGCAATTCCAATTGAATACTCCCAAATTTCATGAATAATAAAAAAAAAAATCCTTAAATCACAGTCGAATACACCCCCGTTAAGATTGACTTGTAATAAAATTTGATTTGTTTTAAATTAAAATTAAATAAATACCAAAAGGGATATTTAGTCTTTAAGTTATTTAAAAAATGTGTTAAAATTTCAAACAGTTGAATGTAATATTCATGTCAATGGCCGGTCCCAGGGTTTCTAGACCCAGTGATATCAAACGGATAATTTGAATACGAATCTGTTTATATTCGTATGTTAATTCCAAAATTCATATTCGTATCCGGATTCGAAATTAAAAAAATTTAGAAGATAATATCCAAATTCGGACCCGCAGGATACGGATAATATCTGAATCTGATTTTTAATCAGATTTTTCTTTTTATATTAAAACTTAAACGAAAATTAAAAATTATTAAAAATTAAAATTTAAAATTTAGTTATGAATTAAAGTAATTAGAAACGGTTTTTATTTATTCAAAAATTAATTTTTATTTATCTTTAAATATAAATTTTTTATCTTTAAAATATTAAACTAAATTAATATTATGATATATGTCTATGATATTTTACAATTATATAATTTATATAAATATTTTTTTTAAGAATTTATATATAAATACACACACATTATATATTTATAAAGTTAAAGAATAATAATATAGGTATAAATACACACACACACATATATAATATTTATATATCAGATACATATAATCTAATTATCGGAAACGAATATGTCTATATCTATATCCGTGTCCGGAATTGTCGGATTCGGATTCAGATAGTGTCCGACTTGTTTCGAATATGAATAATATCGGTTTTATCTCTGATATCAATGCGGTTTTTCGGACGTTATCAGATTTTTCAGACTTTTTTGGCAACATATCTAGAGCCTTTTAAAATACTAAAAATAAACTTTTAATAGAAATATCTTTAAATGAAGAAACAAGTGCGTATAACAATACTACTTACTACTTACTTACCGTGAATAATACACAATTTATGTCCACAAACCAAATCATAGTTCTTGGTTGTTCGCCCTAATTACCACTGTATTCATGATTAATGCTCTAAATATCAGAATTTGGAAAAATGGCCCCAAACATCATTTATTAATGCTACATCGTGTGTTTTGAATATTCATCCAAAACGCAACATCGTCTTGCGTTCTGTTAAGTTTAACCTAACAGAACGCTAGCTTATGTAGCATTTTGTTGGGATTAATCGTACAGAACGCTACATCGTGTAGCGTTTTGCTGGGTTAAAATCAACAGAACGTTACACGATCTAGCATTTTCTTCCCAAATTGAAAACACTAGATTATCAGGCGTCTATAACTGGTATTTGAGGCCATTTTTTCTAACTTTGTTATTTTGTGCACTCGTTCCGGATTTTCTGAGCTCTGGGACCATTTTTCATACTTCTTCATCTCATAAATTAATTAATTGATGATAATTGAGATATATAGTGGTAAAATTTGAAAGTAAGGCTGTGTTAGGATAAAAAAAAAACTCAAAATCCACATGTAACTCACCTAATGCGGTCGCAACCTTTGTGATGTATTATAATGTTTGAGAGTCCTTACCTATATTATTGTCATTTAACAAATGTCGGAGTTCTTGTTCGAAATATTTCCTCAAATCATACCACTTTCGGCTAATAAATTTTCGAGTGAGACATATTAATTGCTTCCCGATCATTGTCACATCATTATCAATAGAAATCATTAATACAAGTACGAGCTTTCTAGTGCCCATGGGCATATAATAATTACCATTTTTTAATTAGGCGAACGTTTTTTCTTTTTTATCATCAACTATTCTATCTATTAAAATATATTTATATTTGGACAATATCTTAAATATTATATTTAACATTTAGCTCACACATGTAGATAACATCATTGTAACGAAATTTTTTTTCGCTTTCCTATATTATAGGTAATTGATATTTTACAATATTCTAGGTAATCGATTAAGAAAACGTTATTAATGTTGTTTTCAGTATCTAAGAATCATGACAAAACTTATATTCTAAAGTCAAGTGCATCCATAAGATCTATGTATATGACTGTATGCATCTTTTGTTAATCTTCCTTGCAATTTTCATTGTTTCATGCCATCCATCACTATCGACATTGAATTCAAGTGAACCAACATTTTAATGAGTTTTCGCATGGTTTATTTTGATAAACGTGTTATATTACTACACTTAGTCTACATATTGGATTGTGAGTTGCAAGTTCAACATTAAACTTATGACATCAAAGCAAGGAACACCGCAAATCATCACGATAGCATTGTGTTGTTGGATTCATACCCATTTTTTGGTCAGGGACAGTCGGATCATGATGTTGCATTTTATGATATGTAATTAAATCGAGTTCTAATTAAAAATTAACTTTATTCACTATACAAAATACTTGGATCAATCGAATTTTAATACTTGGATTTTAATAACATAACATAGATTACACTCCCAGCTTACATTCACGGGTTATGGTTAATAATTATTATAATTATAATAATTATAATTATATTAGTTACCAACCTTGTGCTAAATTATAAATTTGAAAACATTAGTTAAATAGTTTTTTCTTTATTTTTTGCATCAACTAATTAAAACTGTTTTTTTATATAAATGCGGAAACGAAAGAAAGAAACGAAATAGAGTTTGGCAATTCATAATTAGAAGACCTAAACAGAAAGAGATCGAACCACAGAGAGATACACCGAGAAAGAGAACGAGAGAGAGAAAGAGATTTTGTCGCTGGCGAGAATCATCGGAGGTACTTAATTCAATTATTTTCTCGAAGATCGATGTTAATCCTTTAATTATCTCCTATTCCATTCATTTCTCTGCTTTCGTTTGCTTTTCCTAGGGTTTATTCATCGTCTCTTTCTCGCAATTCGCTGACGATTCTGATACGCATATACATACATATATCTGTTTCTATATTACCAGTTGGCAAGTGACGGCAATTGCAATTTCGCCTCTTTTCGATACCGTTTCGACTCGGTCGAGTTGGTCAGGTATTTGCTGCTCTATGTTCAATTTCACACATTTTTATGTATATGTGTATCTGTTACAGTATGGATGTGCTCGAGTTGACTTGGATTGTTAAGGCTTACTTCCTGTTTACGAACTTGGGATTGCGGAAATTGTTGTAGTGTATGTTATTTCTTATTTAAAAGTTGTGATTCACGGAAGGTTTGGTTAGTTGGACTATTAGAAGTTAGTTGTAGCTTTTATTTAGATTGACGGCATTAGTTATGGTGATGTGGCGGTGTGTTGTTTTGTCGTTAGTGGTTTATATAAACGAATAAATTTGTTTTAGTTTGTAACGTTATCGTTTGTTTTTTGTACAGGTTTGTGGATTGTCGCGGAGTTGTCTTGTTTTGTTGGTTAGTGTGGTTTGTTATTGATAAAGAAGGTATTGTCTGACGTTGGATGTGAGAGGAATGGCGTTTTATAGGAATTACTCGAGGGAGCCGGTTTCGGATGGTGTACTGGATGAGAAAGGGCCGGGACCGGATGTGGAAAAAGGTGACAGTATTGTCGGAAATGAAGATGGGAATTTAAGTGATAGGGATTTTGATATTAATTTAAATGCTCAGTATAGGAGTGATGGTGAAGCAGATGATGTCGGCAAGTTCCAGGAGGATGTAGGTGCCGGTGGTGCATTACTGGATTTGCAGCCATCTACGGGAAAAATGGCTTCTTCTGGGAGATGGGGTTCAACTTTTTGGAAGGACTGCCAACCTATGCGCCATGGGTCTGAATCAGGACAGGAATCAAAAAGTAGTTCTGAATATAAAAATGGGGAAGGGTCTGAAGACGAATCATTAGGGGTCAGAGAGGATAAGTCGGAGTCAGAAGATCCGGAAACTGTTCGAAGACATCAGGCTGATGTACCCGTAGATGAGATGCTGTCTGACGATTATTACGAGCAGGACGGTGATGAACCCTCTAATGATTTAATGCATCATAGACTAGGAAATAGTTCAGCTGCCTTCATTTCAAATATAAAGCCTAGGCCTGTTGCTGCTAACATACATCAGTCGAGAAAGGCAAAAGCTTTAAATGATGATGTATACGGCGATGATGATGCTGATTATGAAGATGGTAATAGTATTTTTAATTATATACATTTGTCATCTATTTATTTATATGCACTATTTAGTTAAGAGATATATTGTATAGGTTTAATGTCTCTTTATACCGTGCCTCCAAATTTTTGTACTCTTATATAATTTGGTTTTTTTTCCGCTTCTCATTCTATGCAGGAGACGATCCCGATGACGCAGATTTTGATCCAGACTTCACGAGTGAGCGCCTGGTAATGAAGGTTTTTTTGCTAAATATCTTAGTTAATACACTTCTTAATTGAGTTTTTGGTAACGGAATTTAATTAGAAAACTGATAGAGTGCTTTATTACTTCAATTTTTCACCTTTTCATTGACATGAGTTCTGACCTTCCCCCTGATGAATATATGATATTGAAGTCATACCTTTCATTGATATGAATATATGATATTGAAGACGAATTGTTTTGCCGCAGTTTTATCCTCAATTAGGATCTATTGTCTTGGTAGAATCATATGGTTACTACGTCTTAGATGACCTTTTTTTGGAGGTGTAAATGGCACTAGACAATGTTAAATAACTCTTTCCAGGGTGGGTACAAGTGTAGAGGTATTGTCATAGTGTGTAACTGTGTATAACATAATTGCAACTACCAGCTAAGCAGAACTTGGGTGAATATTGCTGTATCATTAGATTCAGACCCTGGAATCTTTTTCAAAGATCATGGTATGCACAGGATCTAACAAGGAGCTGTTATAAGACTGTAATAGCTAATGGGAAATCACCTTTGGAAGCATGTTATAAGAGTAACCCGCACCTGAAGAGCTAACAAAATCCGTCTTGTGAAAGAGTTGCACTTCTGCACTAGTTTGACTAATACAACTAAAGCCAGCAGATCTGCTAGAGGCCCTAAGTTTATTGATGCATATTATTTGAAGGATAAAATTGTCTGTTGTTGGGTTGAGCTGTGAAAGATAGTTGTAGTGCTGTCCAGTTTTTACCAAAGTATTACATGCCATATGGCCAAGAATAGGATAATATATGGACATGATCTAGTTGAGAACAGGTTGAATTTATGTTGATCATAAGTGCGTAGTTTTGACATCCTGAAACCAAAATTTTTACTTAATCGTCAAGGGACAAGAGTCTCGAGACCACAATGGACTTATGGACTGATATTTTAAAGTTCTCATCTAGCTTAAGATGTCCTCTCTGTATTTTTTTTTTTTGGGGAATATTAGGAAGAAGGTGTATTCGAAAACCTATAATATAAGCTATTAAGAAGCGGTTAATTAATGATCATTCCCATAGGGTCCTTAATCCTCATGTTGGGTTAATGATGCATTTGATTAAATTTTTTGTATTTTGGAGACTACTGTAAAGTGTTAAGTTTCTTTCATTATGGAAGATGAACTTTTACAAACAGTAAGAAAGCATTTGACCTAGTCATTGAGTTGGTGTTTGGGGGCTACATCTTGTTTCTTCCAGAAGGTACATTCTAAAATCTAATCACAGACTTCATTTTTATAAGTAGAGAAGCGTAATAAGCATTAAGAAAATAAAGAATGAACAAGGTAAATAAATAAAGTAAATGACGGAGTGAAAATAAGTAGATTCGAACTAAGATTGTATTGCAAGCATGAATGTGTGTGATGAGATATACAGTGCTAAATAAAACAAATATAAGGATAATTAAAGATCTCTCTCTCCCTCCCCCCCCCTCCCCCATTATCAGTTGCTATTTCTCTATAGGTGACCATTTTAGTCGAACCATTAGTTTGCACGTTTTTTTAATAAATGCAAACATTGCAGTACGTATATGTGGCTTTTTTTAGCTTTTTGGGCCTACTTAACATTTCCTTGCAAGTTTCTTCACATTCCTTTAATTTTAAAATAGCTCACTTTTTGGTAGGTGTTGGAGGATTTCTTTTAGTGCAGTCTTTTTAATGCTTACATAGATATTTTTGTACAAAATAATACTCTTATTAGTTGTCTGCAATTTTAATGCAGAACCAGGATGATGACTGGGAAGGTGAAAATATGGATGAAGATTTTAATGATGTTGATGACCTTGATATTTTGGATGAAGATGATGATTTTCCAAGAAAATCCAAAGGCAGGCAACGTGGAAAAGGTGGGCTTGTTTCAAAACATGCGAGGGTAGGTAAGTCGATTACATCATCTAGTCAGCGAAAAAGAGGTGGACTAGCATTGGAAGATGATGAATCATCTGCAAATGATTCTGACAATGAGAGTGATGAGGGTTTTAGCAGCAAAGTGAGGAGAGGAGCTAGTTTAAGGAAGAAAAATGTTGCCCGTGCCACATCTTATATTTCTAGCCGAGGGAGGGAAATTCGAACTTCAAGACGGTCTGTTCGGAAAGTCACATATGCCGAAAGTGAGGATAGTGAAGAAAATGATGAATCTAAGAAAGGGAAAAGTCAAAAGGTGTGATCTGTAATCAAATATATATGAACAAGTGCATGACTCTTTTGCTCAGTAAAGCTTTGTTTTGAGCTTCTGCCTATCTCATTTTAATGATAGCATCATTGCAAGCTGCAAAAGTATCTGGTATATGAACTCAACTTAATTGACTCGCACTGATTTTATGTACCTGTAGGAGGAGATTGAAGAGGAAGATGGCAACTCAATTGAAAGGGTACTGTGGCATCAACCAAGAGGCATGGCCGAGGAAGCATTAGCAAACAACAAATCAACAGAGCCCGTGTTGTTAAGCCACTTATATGACTATGAACCAGACTGGAATGAAATGGAATTTTATATTAAATGGAAAGGCCAATCACATTTGCACTGCGAATGGAAGTCATTTTTTGAACTACAAAATGTAAGATTTGGTTCTGTACTGCTATTCTAATGTTCTGGAACCCAAATATTGGTTGTAAAAATGCTTATTCTAAAATAATCATTCTGCATGCTTATTTATGCAATGTAGTTGGATGACAATATTCTTGTATGTTCATCTGTCTATTTGTTCTGTACACACACACACACACATATGTGTGTGTGCGTGTGTCACTATATATGTCATGCACTAAGCCGGGGGTCTTCATGGAAAAAGGCTCCTTACTATTTTAGAGTAGGGGTATGGTCTGTGTATTTTATCCTCCCCAGACCCGCTCTAAGCGGGATATACTGGGTATGTTTGGTTTGGTTTCGTTTATACACATCTATATATTTGTATATTTTGTGGTGATCAGATCTGGAAGACCTTTTAAGTTGATTTGATTGATTGATTTGCAGCTTAGTGGGTTTAAGAAGGTCATTAATTACACAAAAAAAGTTATGGAAGATGTGAAGTACCGGAAGTCTGTCTCACGGGAGGAGGTATTTTTTCCCCCCTACACATGCATTGCTGTTAAGTTCCTGTTTCACTTTAACATGGAAAGAAGAAAGTTGCTCCATTTGTGAATAGATAGTAAAAGATTATTATGTGATTTTTAAGTTCCCTTTATCTGTGTAAACATGCTTGCAGCTACTAAAGTCCCAGGGCTTACTGTGTATGTGTTGATTATATGGTTACATGTACTACCGAGTTAAATGTTTACGTAGATTGGGTTGGGATTTATCATGTATCTGAGGATAAAAAATCAAGGCTGGTGTTTCGTCCACAGTGCCCCCTCCGTGCCATTGGTGATTGATTGAATACACTCAATGGATGGAAGGGAAGCCCTCCGACGCAAGCACAAAATCAATGTTGAGTCAACAATCAATCATAGTGAGGGGCACCTACAAGTTAAATAGACTAAAGAAACAAGGGTCTAACCGAGATCTATGGAAGTTGGGAATACTGTCCCTAAATCTTTTTAAGCATAAGTTGAGCATTCAATTCTTTTTTTTGTCTATTTTAAGGCTTTTAAATTGTTTAAACCCTTATTGTTGGCTGGTTCAGATGCATAACCAAGTGTCTCATCACTTCCAAACTCAATCATAGTCTTGGAAAGATCTTTAAACTTAATCAAAGTTCAGAAATGATCTTTCGCATGTCCATAATCTTTATAATGGCGAAAAACATATAATGATAGGTCACAAGAAATTAAGATGCTTCTGATGAACATGCTTATGCACGGAGAGAATTAACAGTTGATGTTCTTACTTTTCCCTACCCAATTTTTGTTTTATTTTTAAAGCACCTGACAACGATCCATAACTATCCTGTGAGGTTTGTCTGTCTTGCATCGTCACACCTGATCTAGTGTATAAATTTAGATCCGGTATGGTCGTTTTTGAATTATTATAATATACGGAAAAGCAAAATTTTAATGAACACGATGACTCCAATCCCGAGGATCAAGCCCTTCCACTGTTGTCTATGCCTTAGCTGGTTGAAAATCTTCCTTGTTAGCTTTTCAGTCTTGATATGTATGAGCAATCACATATTGCCTGACTGTATAAGAACAGTAGATCTAGTAATATTGCTTCTTAATGTTAAAAACTTTTTTTTTTGGCATGTGTGTGGAAATCTGGATATCCGGCATGGTTGTATCGGTTTTGAATTAGAATGCTAAAACAATTATCATTATATAGCTGCCACGGTAACAAAGATCTGCATAGATACAGTTAAACAGCTCAACTTCATGAGGTCTTTGTCTTGTGAGTGAAAGCCAATAGGCTAACTCTATATGAAGCTTTAATTAGTTAGATATTCATTTTGACTACCAAGCTGCATTACTTTGAACTAATTGGTCTAAAGCTAAGCTTTTCTATGCACATCTTCTTTTCGTTGCCTAGCTTTTATACATGTCCCATCTTTATTTTATGGAATGGATGACTCATTGTGGTTATTTTATTTTATTTACTACGTGGCTCGGCTTATTAGATTGAGGTCCATGACGTGAGCAAGGAGATGGACCTGGATCTCATCAAACAAAACAGTCAGGTTCATTATTTGTACCACATTGTTGTTTACATTCATCCATTGCTTTTCCATCTAATATATTATATTATTTTGATGTATTGTCAGGTGGAAAGGGTAATTGCAGAAAGGGTCAGCAAGGACAGTTTGGATGATGTGGTGCCAGAGTACTTGGTGAAGTGGCAAGGACTGTCTTATGCTGAAGCAACTTGGTTAGTGATCTTGTTCTCAACATATACCGTCTGTACTTCATTAGAATATAAGGCATCCAGTTTCTGATTTGTTATGTCAGTTCTGTTTGGAAGAAGTACAAATTGGTCTAATACATGAAAGCACATAATTCTCAAATATAAATTTAATTGCGAGTTTTGGTTTGACTTCTAAAGAAGAGGGAAAGTGGAAAAATAAATACAAACTTCTCTAGTAAATGAAAGCACATACTTCTGTAGTTCTCTAATATAAATTTAATCAAGGGGTTTTCTTTGATTGTAGAGAAGGGAGAGGGGGAAGTTACTTATCTTGCTTTGTAATTGATTGCATGTATCATCTCCATCTGTATGATATTGCAAATACTCTGACAAATACCTGTCATTTCAGGGAGAAATACTTGGATATATCATTTGCTCAAGAAGCTATCGATGAGTTCAAGGTAATCTTCACCTTGTACAGTGAATTTGTCCTATTTCCATTGTTTTGCTGAGTTTTTTTTGCGTGTCAGACCTTTTGGAAGTCATGAGTTGTATGTACCTTATGTATTAAATGAGTTGCCTGACTATGTTCAGCACTCTATAACTTATGGAATATGTTACCATGTGTGATGATGGCCATGACAAGACAGTGGTGATACAGTGTGTACTATGGGTTAATATTTTATCAATTTTTCTTAGCAGAAGGGCCAGAGTTATGAGACCAGTGTGGCTATGTTTTCATTTCTTTTGACCTGTGTATATATTCAAACAGAATTATTATCATGGGGGCGGACATAGCACACAACTTTCGTTAATATTACCAGTATAGGCTCATAATCAGTCTAATGATTTTAGAAGGTTTTTCAATATCTCATGAAAGAAACTATATTATGATTAATGTTCTCAGTATCTTGCATTAGACATGAACAATGTTATTAAAAGCGCACATATGCGCAGGCATATGCGAGTGTGATGCGATGCGCACCTAAAGCGCATCGCTTCAGAGATGTGATGTGCTCGCTTTTATGCAACTTGAGCGCTTATGTGCAGTTCCAAAACCGCAAGATAAGCGCGTTCTGCGAAGATGGGTCATTTTTAAAGGAAATGGTCAAGAAAGCCCTGCACACGCTTAAAACACCTGAGACAGATAGACTCAAACCAGATATACATACAAGAATGAGAGGTGCCGGACGAGCGGAGAGACAAAGATTCAACTCATCTTCTTATATGATTCTTGCATAGATACGCACATATGTACATATACACATAAGTATATATACATACGATATGAGGATGATGATGAAGAAGAAGACTTTGTCTAGGATTTGAATCATATTAGTGAAGAAGATTCTATTGAGAATCTTGATGACAAAGATGAAGAAGAATAATGGACTAACTTTGCATTTTTTTGTTACTTCGACTTTAAGTTGTTCTACTTTGGATCTATGTGAGGTTTCTTAACTAGTTAAATGTCTTGTTATGTATAACTTAACAATATTCTATATTTTATACCAATATTTTATTCCATTTATATATGTATATTCTATATTTTTTACCAATATTTTATACCATTTATATATGTATATATATTTGTCTTTAATGAATCCACCAATTTCACGTTGCGCGTTGCGCTTATGCTCCAGGGGACCTCTGTGCTTCTGTGCGTATTGCGTTTAATAACACTGGATCTGAATTTATGCTCCCGGACTGATGTTTATATCCTTTCTTTATCAACTTCAAGACTGAACTCCCTAACGCCTGGTAGCTGGGGCATTGCTCTGATAAATCTTTTTGTTTAGGTGAAAAAGCCTTCTATTGCCCCAAAGTACTGAAATAGACGATTAAATTTCCTCACCAACTTAAAAGAATTCCCCAATTCTCATCAACTTTGGACAAAATGAGTAATCTGTCATCTACTCTATTGGTCCCACAACAAATGGGGAAAGAGTTCTTTTTATATGTCACGGAACTTTAACCTTTTGATTTATGTACATAAGTACCATTTTTTGATCTTATTATCTGCATCTATGAACAATTCTTGTTTATAATTATCAAGTACTATGTGAAAACTACCAGTTATTCGCTATGTTTTTAGTGCACATTGAAGTAGAACACAAGTGCTGTATTTTTTTCATGACTTCTTAATAATTGTACTATATGCAAATATCTTTGTCTGTGCTGCTTATTTTGTAGATCATAATAAATTTTAGTTATTGGATAACTAGCAATCAAATCTGGGTATAAATCAAGAAGACATATATGTGTGTGTGTGTGTGTATATATATGTGTGTGTATATATATGTATGTGTATAAATATATAATATATATCTTTAAATCTTATACCAACAAAATGTTGCCCTATTTGGAATCATATTATCAATTAGTGATTGATCACCATAATCGACACTGCCTTGTCAGGTATTCAAAAGTGTCATTTGAACAAAAGTTTTTGTAGTTATGCTGATTTTTCATTTGTGTTGCGTTTTGACAAACATGATGTTAGCTTGGAAATATATTTTGCTATTCTGATAAGACAAAATAGATTTCTCACGCCTGCAAAAAAGCTTATGTCTTATATTGTATGCAGGCCCGTGAGGCAGCAGTAGCAATACAAGGAAAAATGGTAGACGTTCAACGAAGGAAAAGCAAAGGTGTGCTGTTACATTGTTTTATGCATGCTCAGTATATGGATGTTTGCATCTTGTGTTGTCTTTTTCCACTTTTAATATGCGACTGCCCATCAGTTTTTCAACTTATACTGGTGAATGGTGGCATTGCATATCTGAGCATGATTACTGCTTGATAGTGAAGCTTGACCCGTTATGTTATTATGTTATTTATAGTAGGTCCTATTCATTTACTGAAGGTATCTATTTGAAATTAGTTTTTGCTCAAAAAGTGTATACCACTCAACCTTCAACTTCAGGTGACAGGTTATTGTTATAAATTGACACTAAATACATTCTTCTGACAGTTCCTTTTTTTTTTTGTATGAAACTAATTTTTTTTTTCAGACTGAAGTGATTTATGAAAATTCAGAAAAATTAGTTTTTGTAATTGGCGACAATTTGATAAATTAAACAAAATGTGTACATGTCTATAGACTGAATTTTGATCAAGTTCAGGGTTTGTAACTGACAGTTGGCTTCGCGATTTCGACTTGTGAATGTTTTGTTGGGGTGGGATTACAATATATCAAAAATTTGGAAATACTGATGTGGAATAGAGTTTTTATAATCTTGTACTCACCTAAATTTGAAATGTTCTTACTAATTATTGTTTCCAATGCTAATTTGTACTTTTGACTTTACTTCTAGTTGTCAAAATTGATTGTCAAGTATTTAAGATCTTCTCTTAAATTGTTTTAGCAAAATTATGGAAAAAATTAGTTTGCTCATGTGTCAATTGCATTATGTTTACTTCAGCTCTTGATATAGTAGTGGGAACCCTGTGCTACTGGTATCTCTAAAGTAGAAAAGTGTGCAATAATAATAAATTTTGTATGAAGAACCTTTATAATGTTGATTATATGTGATTTATATGCCTTATTTTTTCCTTCCTTTTTCACTATTATATGTGATTTAGAGAAGTTACAAAGAAGTGATTTCTGTTTTTTTTTTCCTTTGGACAATGTTGATTTATAGAAAGTTTGAGGAAGCTTGATGAACAGCCTGAATGGTTGAAGGGTGGTAAACTTAGAGATTATCAGCTTGAGGGATTGAACTTTCTTGTTAACAGGTATCAGCCCTTAGTCTGATGCTAGGTTTGATTTATTTAGTAGGGGAATAATTCTAATTCAAGTCAGTTTTACAATGCAGTTGGAGAAATGATACGAATGTCATATTAGCTGATGAAATGGGTCTGGGCAAAACTGTTCAGTCAGTTTCTATGCTTGGTTTTTTGCAGGTACTCCTTTACTTTTGTTGCTTTGGTGTAGGGGAGCTATCTGTAACTTTTAGGAGGAATTATGTCTAATAGAGATCTTAACCATTAAGATTCCACATTTTTCTTCCTACAGAATGCTCAACAAATTCATGGCCCATTTCTTGTTGTTGTCCCATTGTCGACACTATCAAATTGGGCAAAAGAATTTAGAAAATGGCTGCCCCAAATGAATGTCATCATATATGTTGGAGCCCGTGCAAGCCGAGAGGTATCATATTGTCTGATTTAATTGATTCATGTTCTTGTCTATGTATACATACTGACTGAAGGGAGGATTGCTACCAGTTTTCCAGCATACTAGATATTATATACATTAAAGAATTGAAGCATGTATGTTATATAATACAGTACTGCCAATTGCTTTGGTTATCCTTGATTTTCATGGGGAAGCTTTGAATTTACTAGGAACCTCGCATTGGGTATAGAAGAAGATAAAATATGGTGCCCTACTGAAACCGAGCTAACCAAGCAATATTAGAATGTTCTCTATGTTATTCAAACTTGAGGCTTGACTTGATTCTTTGCTGCTCTTGGTTTTAGTACACTTTTTTGAGTACAAGTATTACACACACACACACACACACACACACACACACACACACACACATCTGCACGCGCGCGCGTACAATTTAAATATATTGTAATATATATGAACTTTACGTAAATACTTATATGATATATTAAATATATTAATATCATATTATGTTACGATTGTTAGTATTGTCTTTATATGAAAATGTCTAGATATATACGAAATATGTAGCTGTAAGGAACATCCTCTTTCATGGTAAGATGATAATAATTTGATGAATTCCAGTTATCATAATCTCAGTTTTGAATAGAAGACCCTATGTTAAAAACTCAAGTGTCATTTTGAGTCTTTGACACTGCCAATGAATTTGGAACTCCAAAAAAATGATAGGTGACATTATTACAGAGAAAGCCAGTTGGTAGTTTCTTTAAATCAGTTGGTTGTGATTGTACAACCGAAAGTAAACATTAGTTAACTTGACACCCTTTTTGACTTTCGTTATGTTAAAAGTTGTGAAGTCGATAGTATTCATTGAATGCATAATTATATGTACCTAATACCTATGCATGAGTTTATAAGAACATGAAATAGAACTGTAACTACTGCAGCAAAAGAAATTGTGAAAGCTTCTTAACAGTACATTATGGTATTTAACATGAAGCGCTTTTTTACAGTACATTATGTTATTTAATGTGAAGTGAACAATATTCTTCAGAAGAAAATGATCTGTACAGGATGTTAGGCTCCTACGCACAAGCTTATAAAAATAGAAAATAGAACACTTTTTACTGATTCGATTATAATGTTCTGTGCGTATTCTTTGTTGATTACACCATTATTTGCATCAAGCACTATTTATATTAATCAAAGTTGATTTTGTTTCAGAAAGTGCTGGGTAAATATAAGCTGAATGTCATTGTAAGCTTGTATTAAAGTTGCCTAAATTGGCTGGAGATTACACCATTATTTGCATCAAGCACTATTTATATTAATCAAAGTTGATTTTGTTTCAGAAAGTGCTGGGTAAATATAAGCTGAATGTCATTGTAAGCTTGTATTAAAGTTGCCTAAATTGGCTGGAGAAACTCTACTTTATCTCTCTTAACTTTTGTTCTATAATTTAAACTGGACTGGATATTGTTTTTACCAAAGTGGCTGAGGTTTACAACCTATCTTTTCAAGATTCTGTTATTAGTTAAGGTAAATTAATTTGTTATAGAAATTATTAGGTCTGAAGGCATCGTGCTGAAATTTCGTTGAATGCTTTCAGTCAATTGTAATGAATTGTATTATTTATGTATGGGCAATACAGTTTAGTCATAGCGTCTGTCCTTGTCAGGATGTAATAGACTAATAGGTTATCAAAGTTTATATTTTATTCTGTCTTTGTCAGGAATAAACGGGATGTAATGTAAAAGACTAATAGGTTATTTAAGTTTTTATTTTACTCTGTCAAGGTAATTATCCAAGAAAAACAAATGATGAAGATGCTCCATCTCAGTGTTTATCTTATTAAATAATCTTGGTGTACTTTTTTTGAGTATTAAATAATCTTTTGTCCTTGCATTGTTATTACTGGTAGCTTGAAAGTCAAACAGTGGAAACAGACCTTTACACAGTCAATGTGGAGAATCACGTGGAAGCTTATTACTTAATTGAGGATGTTGATGTTGTAAACTTAAACCGGCCATAGTAAATATATCGCCTAGTTGCTTTAATGTGACCATTCCTCACTTTATGACAGAATATAAACCCTTTTGTCCAGACTATCTTTTACTAGCAACATTACCTAGTTTATTTTAAGAGTACTTTCTCATATCCTGTAGGTTTGTCAACAATATGAATTCTACTCTGATAAGAAGAATGGCAGGGGCATAAAGTTTGATGCCCTGTTGACTACATATGAAGTACTACTAAAAGACAAGGAAGTGCTTTCAAGGCTTAAGTGGAACTATCTCATGGTTGACGAAGCACATAGGTTAAAGAACAGTGAAGCTGCATTATATATAACACTTGCGGTATTGCCAATTCACAGAGAGCTATAGGTATTGTAGTTGTTCTCTGTTCAGATTTCTAAACCCCTAAATATGCTCTTGCAGGAATTCAGCACGAAGAACAAGTTGCTTATAACTGGTACTCCATTGCAAAACAGCGTCGAGGAACTTTGGTAATTTCTTTGTCTGTATTATGCTATTTATCAGTTCATTTTCCTTTGACCATTCTAGGGGTCTCATCAAGAAATTTATCTCATCCGTGCGTGTTGATTTAGATTAAATATGTAACTAGGCTTGTATACTTAATTTATAGGGTGGTAGGTATCTGAATATCATTGTTAGTTTGAATGACCACGCTCAGTGTAAGGTGAGGGGCGCCTGATCCTCCTGGAGCCTAGGATCGTTCATCGTCTAAGAGAAGCGCACGAGTTATAAGTTTAATTTATACACATGAAACTGATCAAATGAAATTTTAGTTTTGGAATACAACTTTCGATGGGTAAATTTATTGGACGCTGCAGCAAGATGAAACAATATCATCAAAGTGATTGATTGCAATCATGAAACTAAATCATATTTATTGAAAACAGTGTTATAGTCTTGTCATATAAATTGAGAAGTTTATTCTACCAAATTGAGTAATAATAAATAATTATATGAAATTTGTATACATTAGTCATCTGTCAGCAAGAACAAAAACCTTATATGTTGCATATTATATAATGAAAAATTTATTTAAGTTTAAGAATCTATCTGTATTAAAGTTTTACAATTGAAGATTTAATTGATTAATATAGTTGAGCTAATTTAAAATTCTTAGATACTTCCTATATATTCCTTCTATCTCTTCTTTTAATTAAACTTTTCAAAATAATAAATTGTGGTTCAGAGAAGAACAATTTATATATGTCATAACCCGGGAGTCGGAATGGTGGGGAGTAATAGAGGTCTTATAAAGATGATGCAGAACAGTACTTGTTCTGGTTCATAAATTTTCAAGGTTTTCTTTGTTTACAGACAGTGTTGTTCCAAGAAGCATGAGTGCGGTTTTGGGGCTCACAGTAGGGGGAACAGGATTTTGGAAAATTCAAAATTATGGTTATTCAGATGCTGGGGGATGCGGCATATATAATAATTTTATAAATATATAAAATATATTTTTGGTGTTATGAATGATTAAATCCAGTAACAAAACTAATAACTTCTTGACAATATGTTCACATACATTATATAAGCATATATAACACAAGAAGTCACGTCAAATAATTTATTTTTTGTTGTAAAAGTTTTAGTTGAGATTTATGAGTATATACGTATTCTAGGAATCCTAGTATGTGCTTTTAGCAATTAGCAATGAAAACTTGTCTTTAAATATTACTGTCTTTTATTCTCACTTTATTATACTATTAATTGAGAACTTATTTCCTCTTTAGGGCTCTGCTTCACTTTCTTGATTCTAACAAGTTCAAGAGCAAGGATGAGTTTGTACAAAATTACAAAAATCTAAGTTCGTTCAATGAAAATGAGGTATGGATAATCCTGGAATGTCCTATTTCCATTAACTTTTGTGCTAGACTGCTTTTTATTCTTTTTTTGTTTTTTTTGATTTATTGCCATATTGTATTGTATTATGGTTATGATTTTGATTATTTCCTTTATCGTATGCAAGCTCGCTAATCTTCACATGGAGCTGAGGCCTCACATTCTCCGGAGGGTTATCAAGGATGTGGAGAAGTCCTTGCCGCCAAAGATTGAACGAGTTTTAAGGGTTGAGATGTCTCCTCTGCAGAAACAGTAAGTCTCTTTAGCCTCAGTTCCTTTTTTTGTGAATTGATTAATACAATACAAGGAGTTAAGTCAGCCCAGTAGTTATGGTGCCCTATTTATGAACAAAAAGTCATGGGTCCCTGGGTCCAACTACTTGCACAATTTGCCTTGGTCATTCCTGAAAATAGCCTCTGTACTCTCTTGGGTAGAGGTAAAGCTGTGTACACCTTAGTCTTACTCGCCCCAGACCCTTCTTTACGAGCGAGATATATTGTATACTAGCCTTCTTTTAGTTACTTGATACTTATTATGTCCTCTGTTGGTTCTTGTTGTGATGTAGGTACTACAAGTGGATTCTAGAACGCAATTTCCAAGATTTAAACAAAGGAGTTCGTGGGAATCAGGTGGGTTATCTTTCTTTTATATTATAATTACGTATATATCTTTTGTTCAGCATTTGCTTCGAAATGAAAATATATGTTGCTGTCATGTTCTTGTGATCGTTTCATGATTCTTGCCACATTTATTGTACAGTTTAATGTTTGTTATGAAGCTGGACTGAATTGATTTCTAATGATTTTTTCCTAAGATCTAGAAATGAAGTCTGTTTTAGTACTTTTAGTGTGTTCTTGGCTATGATACCTCGAGTCTGAGTTGGACAAGGGTATGGATCGCATTCCATATCTTTAGACCGTGAATAGTCAATTTTTTTTAGACTTCCTGGATGTGTCCAAAATGGACATGTATATGGGGACTGCAATCCAGAATTGCCATGTAAATACATTATGCATGTATACGGTTAGATTCCTTAGACGAGCATATATTCCTTTTAAATGAGCATATTAATTTATATTAATTTTATATTAATATGAACATATCATTTTATATTAATTTTTATATCAAAAAATTAATATTGTAAAACCCAAAACCAAATGTGTGAATCTCGGTGCTTATTTTAATTGGGGTTTACCCACGCTGACAAGTAACTTTTAATCATTCTTATTGTTTTGCCTTTCTCGTGGCACTTCTTCTGACCTCACCAGTCACCAGTCTCTATTTGTTATTATATGTGATAGTGCAAAAAAACTTTATACTTCTTTTGGCCATGTCTATCACGGGGTCGAATTTTGTGGGCTGGAAGATTGAGATGGGATCTACACCCAGTCTGTGTCGTGTCTTGTCATTGCACGGTACAACATGAAAAGGGGAGTCAAAGTGACAGGTTTTTTGGTCATCTTGTAGAAGGATTATTCTCCAGTTTGTTACCTTGTTAGAAGCCAAAACTATCCAAAGTCTTTTGGCATGAATGTTCGTCTTGATTCTAACTAGAATATTTTGTTCAAAAGTTCGTAATAACTGTTAATCTCATAATGAGAATATGGTGTTTTGAGGACATGTGAATATATTTAGCAACTTTAGAATCTATAGATGTTGTCAATTGTTATGTTTTTTCTTAAGCTTTCACATAGTAACTTGATTTGAAATGACTAATCTCATGGACCATAGCCAGTATTAGACAGGATGCTAAGATTAATGATACTCAAAATCTTGATTTTCTATTGTTGGGTAGTAATTGTTAGACTTGTTCTTATAGACGTAAGTCTGTATCAATATTACGAGTCTCTGAAGTCTCAAATTTGCAGGTTTCTCTTCTAAATATCGTGGTTGAGTTAAAAAAATGTTGCAACCATCCATTCCTCTTCGAAAGTGCAGATCATGGTTATGGAGGGGAAACTAATATTACTGGAAGTAGTAAACTGGAAAGAGTTATTCTGAGCAGCGGGAAGTTGGTTATACTCGATAAACTTCTTGACAGACTAAATGAAACAAATCATCGTGTATTGATATTTTCACAGGTATGTTTTGAATTGAACTTATGTAAAATTTACTTGGTTTCTATTTTCCCAAAAGTAATTATGCTGATAGTTGCTTTCGATATAATTCCTGCTAGAAACGAGCCTGCATTATTGAGTAAGAATAATTGTGATTTCAGAACTTTTTTGTTAATCATCAGTGTTTACTTCCATTGGAAGTTATAATTCCTTGGTATTTAATTCCTAGATAAAGTTCCATGGAAGCAGAAATATTGCTTGATTGAGATATAGGTATTAGCACTTCCTAGGAAGTGTAAGTTATGAAAGGGAGGGTGTGTAAGCAACTTCCTACTTTATGTGGGAATTAAAACTTTTGAGGAAGCCGTATTTCCCATGTTATTGTCAATCAAACACCTCTATTGATAATCACTTACTAGATAATTAAAATTTCTGGGTAAATCGATGTGAACCAAACAAGCACCTAGTCATTCTGCTGAATTTGTCTTCTTTATAATGGCTAACATTATATGTCTTTTGCAACTAAAAAGACTGTACTTGGTTTGTTTATGTGTCTCAGTTTTCACTTTTTGCGTTCACATTATTTGAAGAATTAGCAATTTAAAGCCCAACAACTATTACGATATATAAGGCCATACATCTGTGGTTATGCTATTTCAAAATAATTAATAATTCGTTTAATTAAATATTTGTTGATTCCTCCACTCTTATCTTTAAACTTATTTAATGTAAGGAATTTACATAAATTTGTATGTCTGCATGCATAGCCCTGTAAGTTTTGCTTAATGTATCTACAGCAGTTGGTTTAAATAATTACAGCTTTTCTGTAAAACAGATTGGACTACAGAAATGTATTTCCACAACTTAAATGTATAATTTAGTGATTGTCTCTGCTCGTCTATTTCTGTAAAACATTGGGGAACGGGGGCTCGGCACGCATTCTAATGCTCTCATAAAATATAGTTTGATAAATTATTTCGATTTTTTTTTCTTCTGAATAAATATTTGCTATCTAAATTTTTATACAAAAAAGATAAAATTCAAAAAAAAGTTATGAAACAATGTTTTATATGCGCCTTAAAATGCGTTTCGAGCAATGTAAAAAAAGTGTAAAGAAATGAGAGGGACAGAGGGAGTAATTTTTTTTCATAACCTACTGCAATGATCAATAACATGATGATTATGAAATACAGATGGTTAGGATGCTTGATATTTTGGCGGAATACCTGTCGATTAAAGGGTTCAAGTTCCAAAGGCTTGATGGAAGTACAAAAGCTGAAGTGCGCCATCAAGCTATGGAGCATTTTAATGCACCTGGTAGTGATGACTTCTGTTTTCTTCTTTCAACACGTGCTGGTGGCTTAGGTATCAATCTTGCAACAGCAGATACAGTTATCATATTTGATTCTGATTGGAATCCCCAAAATGATTTGCAGGTTAAGTTCAATACAATCTAATACCGTTTTCCGGTTACTTTCCTTCAAAAGCTTTTGCCTTTCATTTTATGTTCCTTTGTTAATTCTTCTCCTGTTCTGTTATAGGCCATGAGTAGAGCACACAGGATTGGGCAGCAAGATGTTGTGAACATTTATCGGTTTGTTACAAGTAAAAGTGTTGAGGAGGATATTTTGGAACGTGCTAAGAAGAAAATGGTAAAATGTTTTAAGTGGTCTTGTTTATCTCTTTCTTTTTGTTTTTTTCCTCTTTGTAATATATTTTAGAAATGCTCATGATGTGTCTTTATGCTATAGAGATACACATGTCAGCTAAAAGTGCAGTGCCATATTACGTCCATTCTATCTATTTGTAATAACTATCATATCCTAGACTCTGTAATTATACATTTCGTTTAGGAATGAATAATAACTTCAGAAATTTAATTTGTTTTTAAAATATGCCTACACAATGAATTAAAGTTTCAATTTAGGCAGACTTAACCTACTTGTAATGTTCACATTCTGACACACAAAATGGTACCTTTGTAGGTTCTTGATCATTTGGTTATTCAAAAGCTGAATGCGGAGGGGAAGTTGGAAAAGAAAGAAACAAAGAAAGGGAGTTCCTTTGACAAAGTAAGTTTTGAAGACAACAATATATTGGAAATTACTAATGGATAACATGTGAATTTGTGTTAATATTTGAGAGTTTCATTAGCACGGTGTGATTATCAATTTTGACTTCTCTCCTAGACCATTCAGTTTTATCTCACGATGTATTTAAGTCCTGCTTTTGCTAATTATAATATTAAATTTCTCGATATGATATCTATGGTTCCAGAATGAGCTATCAGCGATCTTGAGGTTCGGTGCAGAAGAACTATTCAAGGAAGACAAAAACGAAGAAGAAAGTAAAAAGAGGCTTCTAAGTATGGATATAGATGAAATTCTTGAGAGAGCAGAGAAGGTAGAAGAAAAGGGTGCCAATGACGAGGAAGGAAATGAGTTACTGAGTGCTTTTAAGGTAAGTTTGTTACAACTCCTGTTTATTCTGCATGTGGAAGATATGCAATGGAAGATGTGTTGTTTATTTAACATCTGCTAGGTTTTGGAGAGGGGTTCATTATTTTCGTTTGATACACTCTACTCAATTGTGATCAGGTTGCTAATTTCTGTACTGCTGAGGATGATGGGAGTTTCTGGAGCCGGTGGATTAAACCTGAGTCTGTTAACCAGGCAGAAGTATGAAGTGTACCTACCATTCCTTGTTTTGCTGTAAATCTTACCATAATTCGCCTGCTCATATATTTTGTAATGCTGTTATGATATTAGGAAGCTTTAGCTCCTAGAGCTGCAAGAAATAGCAAGAGTTATGCAGAGGCTAACCTACCTGAAAAACTTGATAAAAGGAAAAAGAAAGGTGTTGAGACTCAGGAAAGATTTTCTAAGCGCAGGAAAGCAGATGCTACTTATTTTTCTGTACCGGCAATTGATGGAGCTGCTGCTCAAGTAAGAGGGTGGTCTCATGGTAACCTGCCAAAGAGAGATGCTACACGTTTTTTCCGTGCTGTGAGCCTCTCTCTCTCTCTCTCTCTCTCTCATACCTATGTTCTTGGTCTTTGTTTTCTGATCTTCCCCTAATATATCTGGCGGAATGCAAAACTAGTGCCCTATTCTTCTAGTTCTACGATTTTGGAGGAGGCCTTTTTTCTGATTTCTATTTAATATACCATATTCATTATCATTTTGGTTATATATATGTATGTGTGTGTGTGTGTCAAGTTTGAGGTTGAAAGAATGTATCAAAAGTGTTCGGGCGGTAAAATTTGTTGTGAAATCTTGTTCCCACATGAATAGCTTATTATGTTGTAAAATATGTTGAATTGAGCTTCTAGTCCAGAACCATAAAGTAAAATGTCTATGTTCCTTGGACCTTAGGTTGGTAATAGCTTTAGTTTCAACCTTAGTCTTTGTACCTATATTTATCACATCAGTACCGCAAATCACGTCTCATTATCATTCCTCGAGCAAAATAAAATTATCATCATCTCATGTAATGAAAATATAAAGAGATTTACCGAATCATCTTATGGGTGCTCTCATCATTTAAGCTTTAGATCTATGTACACTCCAGTTTTATTTCCATACTTAAGGTAAAACAAAAAAGTCGCAGAAAATATCTGCTCAATAACATTGTTATATGGATACCGTTACTCTACAAGACTATAACTTGCAGTTGCAGGATCATCTACAGATATATATATATATATATATATATATATATATATATATATATATATATATATATATATATATATGAGGTGCCGTTAAGCCAACTTTCCCTTGTTTAAAATCTGAATACGGGTGACGTTTGTCTTATTTGTGTCTAGTTTCCTCATTATGGATGTCTTAAATATGACAGTCAATGTAATGTCATCATGACAAAACACAAATAAGTATCTACTACTTAAAGTAATTGTGCTTGGAAGGAGTTTCCTTGACAAAGACATTGCATGTGTTGAATCATTAAGCTGATGGTAGTGTATAATCCATAATTTTAAATTGATTCTCCCTTGATGACATGTAAATACTGACATCTCTGCACTCTGACTGCGGGAAATGTAGTATTCTGTTTTTTTTGGAACTTGTGTAATAAATGGGTTGTGTTAACGTAGGTCAAGAAATTTGGCAATGATAGCCAAATTGACTTAATAGCAGCAGAGGTTGGTGGGTCTGTTGAAGCGGCTCCAACTGATGCACAAATTGAGCTTTTTGATGCTTTGATTGATGGCTGTCGAGAAGCAGTCGACGGAATGAATCTGGACCCGAAGGTTTGCTTTTTTAAACTCTAGGGTGTATTGCAGCTTCTTTATTACTCAGATACCCTGATAAATACATGAGAAGATTTGTTTAAAATTGCTAGTTTAATTATGAAACTGGAGAAGCTTGGAACCTTAATGCAGCTTATGCACCCTTGTACTTTCATCAATACTGATTGAGGTTTTTTTTGTAGGGGCCTGTGCTAGACTTTTTTGGTGTTCCTGTTAAGGCTGATGAACTATTAACCCGTGTTGAAGAACTTCAACTCTTAGCAAAGCGCGTTAGTCGTTATGAAAAACCAATCTCACAGTTCCAGGCATTGATGTACCTCAAACCTGCTACTTGGTCTAAGGGTTGTGGGTGGAACCAGAGTAAGTTAGACTGTTCTTTGACTACTCTTTCTATGAAGTTTGGCTTTTGTTATTGGATGAATTTACCATCTGCCCCTTCATAAATCTAGAGGATGATGCAAGATTGCTTCTTGGAATCCATTATCATGGGTTTGGCAATTGGGAAAAGATAAGGTTGGATGAAAAGCTTGGTCTTACAAAGAAAATTGCACCAGTAGAACTCCAGCATCATGAGACTTTCTTGCCTCGAGCTCCCCAGTTAAAGGAGAGGGCCTCCCAACTGCTAGAAATGGTACAAGTTTCTGTAAAAGTTATTTGTCTTGTTGGTAACTGTGTAATTGAGATGTTTAACTTAAGCTCTTTTTCCATAGACTGCCATCTTCTGTGCACTACTTTTTCTTATATTTTGCCAAATTACTGAACTGAAACAATACGTGCATCTACATGTACAGAAGGAAGTTTCTGAGAGGGAGGTGAGTAAATGTTGTCATTTAGTAGTAGTATAATTGTAAATACTCTTGCATATATGGCCTCACGGTATAGCAAAACAATGGCGCGAAGTGGATGAAGGATTGTAGTTGGTGGGAAATGTCTTCTGGTTAGAACTTTTTCGAAGTTGAGTGTTGTGCCGGAGTGCTGGTGTTGGTGGAGGTTTGTCTCGTTAATGAATATCTGATTGTAAATGAAAATGGTGGTTTCAAGTGAATTATGGAAGCTAGGTCATTAGTTAGTTGAAATTACCAATTGGATACACAGGGGGGCGCTACATATATTCTGATGCTCTGATATATATGTGTGTGTGTGTGTGTGTGTGTGTGTGTTCTGTACTTTGGTAGCTCGTCTTGGCCCATTTGAAATGAAATAGTCACCTTGTAAGAGTCTCTAAAATTTTGAAATTTACATACGTGCTTGATTAATTAAGTTGAGAATGAAACATATAAAATTTTAATCTATTTTTACGTTAGTGCTATAATACCTATATACTAGCTAAATTTTGAAGAATTATAATGAAAAAGTTAGTATAGCTTTTATTACAAAAAGTACAAAATAGTGTAAACCAATAAGGTTTGCTGTTATGATTATACTTATGTTTTTGTAAATTGTGAAGATCTAAGATATCAAAGCTGTTTTTGAACATAATACTGTTTAATCACTGATGTTGTATTTCTGTTTCATCTGAACTCCGTTTCGGCTCCTCTTTCTAGGAATTTACTGCTGTTAGTGGGAGCAACTCAAACGCCAAAGCTAGCCGCAAAGCTACCAAGAAGCAAAAAGAAAATTCTTTAGGCATTTCATTGTCACGCAGCAAGGGCAAGCAAGGCAAGCAGGGATCGCCAAAATATAATCCTCAGGTAATTAAGGTGAAGACTGCAAGAACACAGAAGGTCGAACCGTTGGTAAAAGAGGAAGGTGAAATGTCAGATACTGAAGAAGTCTATGAACAGTTCAAGGAAGTAAAATGGATGGAATGGTGTGAGGATGTCATGGCTGATGAAACAAAGACGCTGACACGTCTTCAAAGGTTACAAACTACCAGCGCAGAGCTCCCTAAGGAAAAGGTTCACCTAAATAAATTTTATATTTTTCCTAGGTTCTTAGTTTATTGATAGTTACTCCGACTATGGTGGAGTGTCAGACATGACACATATCCTGGTGTCCGACTCCAAAAATTTGAGAGATGGGGACAAGGGAACAGTGTCCTATGTACGGACACGGGTACGTGGACACCCAAATATAATAATAAACAAGTACGGTAAGAAAGACACCTTAACAAAAAGTAACAACAAAACTCTTACTAAACATGACTTTGATTGAAATTCTGCAAAAATGGAATCTTTTCTACATTTTTCACATTTTTACTTCTTTCTTCTCTTCATGTGTATTTTTAATCGTAAGTTCAACTGATATTATGTCTCTTAGTTGATTGAAGTGCCCACATCTTATTAAAATAATCCGACATGAATTAAGTGTCTTGTCTTAGTGTCCAGGTGTCAGACACAAGTACAGGGACTGAAATAGAAGAGTCGGTGTAACATAGGACTTCATTGTTCCAAGTTCCATCGTGTAAAAGACTAAAGTTGTATGCTTTTCTCAGGTGCTCTCCAGAATAAGAAATTATTTGCAGATCCTTGGACGAAGGGTTGACCAAATTGTTTTAGAGCACGAGGAGGAACTATATAAGCAAGAAAGTACGAGTTCCCCCTCCCTGTATTTAGTCTATTTTTAGTTTTAATTTTGTATTGGCCTGTGACCCCATTCATATCAAATTTCCAGCTCTCTTTCCCATCTTAAATGAAAAATATTTGCACATTCTTAAAGCACGCGAACATTTCATGGAGATGTGTTGCGGTGTTAGTTGCCTTGACACTAAGGCATTCACAAGTAAATAGGTTACTACTCAGACCTCAGTAGCTTTTTACTTTATGTCGGTGTGGCTTGACAGCTGTCACATACATGTGCACATAAACAAATTTTTATATAAAAGTTTGCTTGTAGATCACCAGGATATTTTAGCGAAGTTCCTTTTAATAATTTTTTCTCAATCTGAAATTATAGAAGCACTTAATAATGTGTATTTGACCTACTTCTCTTGATAAACTGTACTTGATTAAAAAATTCACTGTCTGCAGGGATGAAAACACGATTATGGAAGTATATATCAACTTTTTCGAATTTGTCTGGAGAGGGACTGTATCAGATTTATTCCAAACTAAAGCAGGAGCAGGTAGGACTAGCACCTTCACATGTTAACGGTTCTTCACGTGGTTACAGACATGAAGCCTCCAACCAGATTTCTGGAGTAGTTCAAAGGGGTGTTGATACAGGAAAATTTGAAGCGTGGAAACGAATGAAAAGAGCTGAGGCTGATATGAACTCTCTAGTTCAACCCCTGCATGAAAGATCTTCAAGTAATGCTACATCTGGGATTCTAGGATCAGGACCATCTAACAGCCGATACTCTGGTAATGAGAAGTCTTATAATATGCGTCAAACTGGTCAACCTCCGCGACAAGGCTTTCCGTCGGGTGTAAAGTAGCCTTGATACCTTATTGAAGGAAATCTGTCTCGGAAAGTGGAATGCAAAAAATTTCCCCTTCCATTCAATTCAGCTGCTTTGGCCATTAAATTTTTTCTGGGTTCTTTTCCCTTGCTGGGAATAAACAATTGCAGATCTTGTGGAGAATGTTTTAAAATCATCTCAAGCCTGCATCAGAAAGTGGGCCCCAAGCTTTTGAGAGTGGAAAAAATGTCAACAAAAATACATATAATCTTGGGACCAAAGTATATTATTGAACTTTATTTAAACAGCTCCCCAATTTCTTGAAAGTACATAGTGAATAGGCAAAGAATCAGCTGCTCACCAGTTGGTATGAGGAAGACAACGAATGTAACATCCTTTGGATAGTGTAAATTACCCAGTTTTGCTTCTTAAATGTCTGAACACAGAGATTACTAAAGTTGATCGCATATTTTTATGAAAAGAATGATAGAATATTGAATGTCTTACTCTCTTTTAATGTTCTGAGTTGGATCTTTCATTCCATACTCGGAATAGATATCTTGTTACCTATAGTCTCAT
Organism: Daucus carota subsp. sativus; assembly: GCF_001625215.2. Classification (NCBI taxonomy): domain Eukaryota; kingdom Viridiplantae; phylum Streptophyta; class Magnoliopsida; order Apiales; family Apiaceae; genus Daucus; species Daucus carota. Next base: position 31,118,497 of record NC_030381.2, read on the forward strand.
TTTATAATTTATGTTTTACGCTGCTTGCTGATTATGTATTGTACTCTGTATATTTTTATTTGAGATATATTATTAGCCGAGCAGGAACCCTAAAGGCTGTCAGCTTGAAGGCGGAAGCTAGGCACAGGTTACAAAATTATTTACTCTGAAGGCTGTCAGCTTGAAGGCGGAAGTTAGGCCCAGGTTACAAAATTATTTACTGGAAAAGAAGTTATCTGGATTTCATCTTTATGAAAGATTGTCCTACAAGTACAAGTATGTATAATCTTTAGAATGTTGTTTCACTAATCTTGGTTTATTATATCATGAACTCAGTCACCTGGATATATAGTTCAGCCTTTCAGGGGATTCCAGTCTGCTTAAAGGTTTAGTGTCTTTACCAGTTGGCTTGGTATCCCACTTAGGACGCCTTTGCTTTATTTTTTGTTTCATTACTAGGAACCATTATCTGCACAATCAAGTGTTACTCCGGCTTCTCCAAATTAGGTTGTCTGTGCCGAAAGGATTACTCTGCTCCCCTTTGGCTCGAGATTTGATGGTCCTAAGGTTGTCTTAATCTTCTATAGCAGGATTTGATGGTCCCAAGATTGTCTTCATCTTCTATAGCAGGCATTGCTGAATGCAAAGTTACTTGTGTAAAATGTTCAAGTTAATATGAAATTTGCTTAACGTTAGTTATATAGTTTGATACTGATCAATGCAAGTTGGGTCTAGTTTCGGAGGTTAAATACGTCAACTTTTATTTTGAAGTTTTTTAAACCCTAAATACAAATTCGAGGGATGTTGGTCCTATTTATCACAGTTTTGAAATAATAATGTGTCAAATATCATATCCGGAAAATATGATCCTAAATACCACTTTATAATGTTATATCGTTTAAATATTATTTTATAATGTTATATCGTTTAACGTTTATTACATGAAAAAATAATAATTCATAAATGCAACATCATGCAGTGTTCATTCTCCGAACCTTAACGCTATTTGATGTAATGTTACTTTACCTGAAGTCTAAAGTCTCTGAAGCCTAAAGTCCATAAAACATATTCCTTAAGCGATAGATTTATTGTTATAGCGTGACATGCGAGAGCGAGACCAGAACATGATATTTCAGTTATTTCAATCCCAAATTATGATATCCATGGTTTTTTTATGATATTCATGGTTTTTTCTCAAATTTCTGTCGGTCTTTATGTTTGATATAACCTCCGAGATGTGATTATTTGGCTTAAAGCAGTAGTTTAGAATTTAACATTGTCAGCTGATGATATTTTTAGAGGCCAGTATGTTGAAAATCTCATAATGAAGTTTGCTGATAACTATTTCTTTAAATAACTTATTTTATTTCAAGGAAATTATATTTTTTATTATTTTATTATTAAATGAAGAATAATAAAAATTATCAAAATCGATGATAACTTAAAATTTTTAGTTTCAGCTTATCATATTACATACTAAATTATTATTTTAAATTTAGTGAAACGGGGTCTTGAGCTGGGGTGTCCAATTTCATATCTCGGTGTTTAGTGGGTTAAATTTGAGTATTTCTCACTGGCCAAGCTATCCTTTTCCTTATCGTCCAAACTGACACATCTACGTGATTCAGCAGCCTCAACAAGGATGTAAAAATCTATAGAATTGTCCAATAATTAAGAAAATCAAATAAACTAGTAAAGCCAAATTTGTTAGAATCAGAATCAAGAGAAGGGATTTGGTGACATTTTTCTCCCACAGATGAGGAGGGTGTGGCTGAAACTGCTTTATCACTTTATCTTTCACCACTTCTTTCTTAGCCTCACATCTCCTCTATCATACATTATTTTACTTGCAATTAGTTAAGTAATATATCAATTATCTCAATCTTAATGATTTTCTTGTAGATTAATTATTATTTTCAAGTGAACATAAAGTAGAAACTTAAGTGTTTGTTTATGGTTAATGAGTCCGGTTAATGGGGATTGGAATCTCAATCTCATGCATAAGTGTTTGGATTAGCTATGTAGTTGTACGGAGTGGGAACCTCAGTACTTTTATATGGTTAAATCATACCCTTCCCATCCCTAAATTTCTATATCATTTTCATTTCAATTATCCCCATTCCCGATTTCCATCCAAAAGCCCGATGTCATATGTTCAAAACATGTGAACTTAGTTAACATAGCCTATCTCTTTTTTGCAAATTAGTTAAATGTAAAATTTTTCTGGTACTGATGGAAAATGCATGCAATATCTGTGAAGCTTTTATATGAATATAATTGTGTTCTAAATCTTTTTCTACCGTGGCAAAAAAATAAAAAGTTTTTTTTTATCCGGTAATAAAAACATGCAATAGTATGTGACATCAACATTCAACAGCCAAGAAAGTCCCACATATTCTCTTTGGTTCCTCTCTTATCTGTTGTTCAAGTGGGACCCTTGCGATACTAGCGACTGGTGTCCCGGGCTCATATAAAATTTGTGTTCACTACTTCACTTGTCTCAGCCTTGGGCTAGCTAGGGAAGAAGAGGAGGAGAAGGAGCTTGCATCTATCTATACTCTCTTAAGTTTCAACAACTTGTCAAGGTATGTTTCTATTTACTTTACCATCTTTTATGTTTATTTGTGATTGTTGACACCAAACTATCCGCGCTTATTTACGTCGGATATGTGAAAAATTGTAGAATAGTTATATTATACGCACATAATTAGCTGCAACAATCGTTTGTCAGAAATAAAACCTGTATGTGTTATAATATTTGTTATTTGAAATTCTCTTTGTGCAACTGCAAGGTGTTAGATGTGTGTAGTCTTATATCTTTACATATTAATAAAGATGATAAATTCTCAAAAATACTCATTTTTTCAAAAATATCATCAACGTTTCAATTGATTGCAATTTTAGTTGCATACATGGTTGCATCGTATATTTGAGAATAAATAAATTTATAACTTGGATATTCAAAAAAATAATAATATACTCCGAACAAGGCCTTGAAACAGATAGAGTAAAAATACCGGGGACTTGGAATTACATGATTTATATAATTAGTTCGGTTGTGTCACGAGGTATATGATGAGGTTGTAGTTGATTATGTTTTTCTGCTGATTGTTACAGCTAAAATTGTGTTATACTAACTGAGCACAAATTTTCAGGGGGAAGATGGATTATTATTATGGACCTGGGAGGAACCATCTTTTTGTTCCGGGGCCAGTCAACATCCCGGAACAGGTCCTTCGTGCGATGAACAGGAACAATGAGGACTATCGCTCCCCGGCCATTCCAGCAATGACTAAGTCTTTGCTGGAGGATGTCAAGAAGATTTTCAAGACTACTTCAGGAACCCCTTTCCTTTTCCCAACCACAGGTACTGCTTTCTCAGCTCTCTTTTGTTATGATGTCCTGTTTAAGTTACTACATCCTTTCGGTGCTTGTGTATTTGAAATTTGATATGTGGCCTCTGAGGCTCGGTACATAAAAAACTGGTTCCAATCAGTTTCCTCATTCATTCTATGTCATGCATAAATTTGATGATATGAACTAAAAATTTACAGTCGCGCGCTACTGTAACTTTTTTTTTTTGTTCTGGTAAAAAAAAGTTACAGTAGCTACAAAATGATCAGTGTGCTGAAACATCCTTGCTGTATCCAATGCTCTTTAAAGACTATCTCTGCTATATGGATCTATATTGATAAATAAAGGCGGAGACCATACTACTACATGAACTTGAAAGACTTTCTTTAGACTCTAGAGCCACATAGATACGCTTACTGATGGAAGGAGAAAGGGGATGACAAAATAATTAGTGTTAATCACTGTGTTTCTTGGTTTAAGTACGACATATCGTTTCCCTACAGAATTTGGACATTTGTTATATTCTACTTCACTCTTTATGTAGTGTCTGGTTAACTCTGTTAAATCAATGTCAAAGAACTAAGCTTTCTTCCTTTATTATTGTAGATTAGCTGAACATAATGATAAATGGGCTGCAAAAGCATGTGTTTTAAACTAGATTACTGGTTATCTGATTTTATAGGTACTGGTGCATGGGAAAGTGCATTGACGAATACACTTTCACCTGGAGACCGAACTGTATCATTTCTCATTGGTCAGTTCAGTTTGCTTTGGATTGATCAACAGCAACGCCTCGGCTTCAATGTTGATGTTGTTGAAAGTGATTGGGGCCAAGGTGCCAATCTTGAAATTCTGGCATCAAAACTTGCTGAAGATACTACACATACTATCAAGGCTGTCTGTATTGTGCACAATGAGACAGCAACTGGAGTTACAAACAACTTGGCTACAGTTAGAAAAATTCTCGGTAAGCTTTTAACTGTGAAAAATATAGAACTTTAAATGCAAGAACAGAATTTCTTTTATCATCAGCTGGCTTCTACTTTCTCTCTTTTCTGCGTGTATCTTGTTCTTTTACCCCCACTTCAATGTAAATCATACCTAGTACTGTGATAAGAGAAGTCATTGCATTTGTCATTTTTAAACAAAAATATATGGAATTTTATTAATGATTTTATTATATATCAAACAGCATCATTAAGAAAATATGAAATCTGATATATTACATGAATCTCAGATCACTACCAGCATCCAGCTCTTTTGCTTGTTGATGGCGTGTCCTCCATCTGTGCACTTGATTTCCGTATGGATGAATGGGGTGTGGATGTGGCTCTAACTGGCTCCCAAAAAGCTCTTTCTCTTCCCACTGGATTGGGAATTGTTTGTGCAAGCCCCAAAGCTCTTGAAGCATCCAAAACTGCAAAGTCGGTCAGAGTTTTCTTTGACTGGAAAGACTACTTAAAGTTCTATAACATGGGATCATACTGGCCATACACTCCTTCCATCCAACTATTATATGGGCTGAGGGCAGCACTTGATCTTATCTTTGAGGAAGGGCTTGATAACGTAATTGCAAGGCACACTCGCCTCGCGAAAGCAACTAGGTAACTGCTTCATAATGGCTTTGATAAATACATTTCAAGCTGGTTCATTCATAAAGTACACATATCATTCAATTGGTTAACTACAGTAAGGATATTGTACTTAGTGAATTCATATTATTAAATCCAGTTGTTTACTATTTGGTCAGTAAGTTTAGTGTCATTGTAGTCACTCTTCTTTTGTGCTCTTCGTTGTTTCACAACAATACATTCAACTTTAAATTACAGGCTTGCTGTAGAGGCATGGGGTCTGAAAAACTGTACTCAAAAGGATGAATGGTTTAGTGACACAGTCACTGCAGTTGTGGTACCGCCATACATTGAAAGTTCAGAAGTTGTTAAAAGGGCATGGAAACGATACAACTTGAGCTTAGGACTTGGACTTAACAAAGTTGCAGGAAAGGTTTTCAGGATTGGTCATCTAGGAAACCTAAATGAGGTATGTTTTTACACTTCATTTGAACTTTCGCGCCACTCAAATCCCTTAGCATATATTTTAAATGAAAACGCAACCACTATGTCTAAATTTGATGTTGCTTCTCGCAGTTGCAACTGCTGGGATGTCTTGCAGGAGTGGAGATGATCCTAAAGGATGTTGGTTACCCCGTGCAGCTTGGTAGTGGAGTTGCAGCTGCTTCGGCATACTTACAGAACAGCATGCCGATGATTCCATCCAGAATTTGAGTTACAGATGAATTAAGTTCCTTTTCTCAACTCATGTTGTGCAGAATACCGTGTAAAAAAACAAACCTAATATTATATGCCTGTGGCAGATGCTCTCTAGTAGGCTTGCTACTCTATGCTTATTGCATTGATCTGTATCTACATTTTATGTCAAACTTATTTTCCCTGTAATATCTCATCTCATCAATTCTTCAAGACATTTTAACATAAGCAAGATCATTTTGATGGATTGCCAGTGGATTTCTTAAAAGAGCATGAAAGACTTTTCTAGCATCAAGTGGTCTTTGGTGGGTATGGGATGAAATCAGGAAGCGGTTAAAATGGTTAAAATGGTCGTGTTTGGTTAAGTGGTGGTGTGAATATGTTTGGTTTAGAATATGCATTTTTTTGCATATTCTGTGTTTAAGATAATTTATTGGAGTAGTGTTTAACATAGCCTTATATGTTAATGGGGAAATGAGAGGTAGTGATCACAAGAGGTCCAAGTTTTAGGAGCTGGAAAGTGGAAACTGCATTTATATGTCAGTGGAGGTGCACCGAGAATTTGTATAGAAGAATAGCACAATAGCTTTTGAATTGAGCAATTAGCAGTTGCTTGCTCTTGCTCCATGGACTTTACACAATTATTTCTCTACTATATTCTGTACTATAATTTTTGTGCCTTTGTGTGGTTTTTCCAGGCTCATCAAGCTGGAGGTGCTGATTTATATATATGGTACGTTGGAGTTCAACTACGAGAGGCTGTGGCAGTAGAAGCTGATCGGCTTGTGTTTAATTTTCAAGATCTGATAGATTCATTGTAGTAGCCTTGCTTGATCAATAACCTGCATATCTGTTTTTCTTTTCGGAATGCAAAAAAAAAAAAAAAAAAAAGATTTTCCCTGTTGTAGCACTATAGGAATTCGATCATAATATTTAAGGAAGGAGAGGGTTTTACATGTATAAGTTTTTGTTTTTGCTAGTCCAAATTCTTGCAGATTAGCTACTACTACTCTCTCCAACAATACGACACCTAACTTGACAGGAAAGTTGACCTAGAATGCTGTTAATCATAGTGCAAGAGTATTATGATTGCATAGTTTTTAAAAAAAAATATTTTCAAAAATTCAGAAATTCCATTCTTGGAAATTGACTAGTATTTGAAATGACTCTTGGAACAGAGAAGGGACAGATGATTTAACATATGTCATTACAGCCGCAGTAATAAGTAGCCTGTTGCGCGACATGATTTTTTTTTTTTTTTGAATATGAGAATAAATCTCAACGAGGGGCTCCGGCAAGATCTTGACCGAGGAGTTCCTTTCATTCAAGAAAGTTTATCATCTAACCTTCAGACATGCAAGATGACCGAGGACACTTAGATAATATAACTTAATTGTCTGATAAGAAAACACCTTTCTTCTGGACAACCTGAAATAAAACACAAGGTATCATATCTCAGTAACAAGAAATAACAAATTTTAGCTAAAATTCTTTATTATCACCAGCAAGCAACACATTTTGAAACCATAGATAAAACGATATTTACTCAGCAAAATAAGGTTAAAGTGAAACATCGTGTAATCAAATCAAGAACAGAGGTCCAAACCAAAGGAAATCCTTTGGTTTAAACCTCTAGCAAGTAAATTCTAACTTTTATCTGCTCAATCTAACTATGTCCATTCATTCAAAGTAAACCAAGAGTAGATAGATTTATGATGAAAGAAATTGAAGCTGATCCGAAATAATCAATTCATTTAGAATCTTGTCAAAACAAATACATTAAAGAGCTTAGGAAATTTCAGCATCAGTTTTGGTTTCAGAGTAAAATTGAACAAAATAAACCAAGTATTATACAAATTAATTATATTATAATCATATCATTATAATTATCTAAGCTTTACAAAACTAAATGAGTAATTATTTAAAGTTTAATTCAATTATGATTATTATACTGTTAAACAATTAAAAGTGAGAGTTACAAATGGCCAGAGAAAATCTGAAAATGTAGTATAGTGGTAAGTATTCCCGCCTGTCACGCGGGTGACCCGGGTTCGATTTCCGGCAGCGGCGCCATATCCTTCACAGGGAAGGACTAAATTCAATATCAATGGAGAAAATAATCCAGGGTCAGGGGTTCTTCAATTGGTTTCCATGAATGTCTACTATATGTGATATCTTGTTCTCTCACTTTGCTAAAAACAATTCTTCTAATGTTTATATAGTTCTCTCCCAAGATAAAATATATTGTCTACAACTATATCTTGAACGCCACTCCTATGATCAATCAAAATATAAGCCATAAACTATTGATACCCAAGAATTTATAGTTTCATAACTCGCATATTAATCTCCCGATTCAATAATTGAATTATGTCCATCATATCATGTACTAGATTTACAAATCCTCTCCCGATTCATTATAACACAACATTATCAGACAAACATATTAAACCAACGAATACTTCCCAATCCCCGGATTAGAGGATTAGTTACTCATAATTGAATAAGAAACTGTATATGTATGAGTAAACCAAACCATGAGTACAAGAGTCAAGAGTAGAAGAATACAACTTTAAAAGCTCCTTAAAACACCGGATGAATCCCTTCAATCCTTTGCTCTATCTCCCTCTACAAGTGTTTCTCTCTCTCTCTCTCAATACAAAATAATCTCCGATATATCTCTAATAATCTAAACCCTAATAATAATAGTGTTTTTAATGGGCTCCTTGGAAAACAAATCCGGTTTCCTAAAATAAATTGGATTCTGAAAAGAAATTCGCAGGCTGACTTTCAGGCCTGATTTTGGGCTGCTCCAGTTGGATATTGACATCTGGACCACTTTAAACTTGTAGAAAATTCCGATATCTTCGTGTGGGCTGTTGAATCGCCCAATTCTGATGTCCAGAACTCAAGTTATGGCCCAAACAAGATTTGCTTTGCAGTCTATCCATAAAATCTGAATTTCTATATGATTAAGCACAAATAAGCTTGATTTAATCCAACCTTAGGAATATTTATTTTCCTGCCATTAAACACTTAAAATTAATTAGTAACATCCCGATTATTTACAAAATACTAAAATTATGGGAATAAAATCATATAAAAACATATATAAATATATGCTCTATCAAATATCCCCACACTTAGTGTTTTGCACGTCCTCGGGCAAATAAAATAAATAAAACTTACACCTAATAGATATATACCACTTCCGTAGGTGATCACGGTTGCATTTGGCATATGCAACAAGCCCTTTAAACCTCTAGGCAGCCCTAGTGGACGAGTAAGGTCTCGTGAGGGCCTGTAGTGAATGTACCCACAAAATTTTTTTTTTTTTTTTTTCAGTCTAGTCTTAAGAATGCAACTAATATGAATGCAAGCTAAATGAATATGCATAGATTCCATCCATGAAATTATCAACCTTGTCAACATATGATCCTCAGAATATGCAATAATCAAGGATTTCATCTATCACACATATTAGTCATGCAACTCTCACTGCAAGTACGGAGTGCATCGTGTGTGCTCAACATGCTCTCTAATGAAACGAAATAGAGACCAACAAATTAAGTTCAATAGAATCTTAACCATGAGTCGTTAATTAGAATAATGCTTAAACACTTCGTTACATTAGAGCCAACTACAGTTTAGGGTCACCAAGGAACTTCCATGCCTCTCCTATATATGCTTCTCTTTTTCTTTTCTTTTTTCAATATCTATTATTTGGTGTGTACATGCTCGGTCTAAGGTCAGGACGCTTCTCAGTGTAAATGAGTTACGACCACCATAAGACTTCACCAACCAAATTGTTCACATGCGGTTTAGGTGGCTTATTTGACCGTGCAATGGTTGAGATCCCAAAAGATTTATGCACTAATACCCATTTAGCGAGTGTTGGGTCAGTAATCCCAAACCATGAAAGGCTTTAGGTTACTAGGCACAAAGTCCCTTCAGACTTAATTACTCGAGTATTAATGAGCCCAACCTAGTCAATTATACCACCATTTTTTTTTCGTGAACTTTATTGCTAATACATGTATATATTTTCTCTCTCTTTTTTTTTTTTGAAAGGCATGTATATCCCAAAGCTCCCCCTCACTTAAGAATTATAGACTCTAAGCTCAAAAGGGAATAGTCAAAATTCTACGCTCGGCTCATAGCTAAGATTCAAGAAATAAGCTAGTCTAAATCTCGTCTCTAGAACAGTTATAGTGTAATACAAGTTCCGCACAAGCAATTTCTAAGCATGCAAGACATCACATATGATCAAGATTACTATCCAAGAAATCATGCAAATAAACTCATCATAGGAAATTAACTTGGTCTACAACTTTCATCGAATCATGCAAATGCAAACTAAAAAGAAATAAGAAAAAAAAAATCCACTAAAAAAAATGCATGTCAAATTACATAACCATATGCTCTAATTTAAATGCAACTATCATGAATTTCCTAAATTTAAGACAAGACAATATACAATTTTTATTATTTTTTTTTAAAAAAAATATTATTATTCGTGAGAACAGTGATTGAATTTTCTTAATGGAAGCTGGTCGACACAAAATTCGACCCCTTTAGTTGAGAGCAGTGTCTAGTCGGGGTGTTGGCCCAGTCTACCACTTTTTTCAGAGGCAAGACCCCAAATATCATTATCGGATAAGAAGACCCCAAATCCAAAATGCTAACTCGTGCAATGTCCATCCATCTTTCAAGTTTTAACGCCAAATCGTCTAGTATTTTGAAGTCCTAAACGCTATGTTATGTGGCATTCTGAATTCTTTGTTGCAAAACACTCTAACTCTCTGGCATTTACATCAAAAATTAAAAATTTAGTGCCTTGCAGCAAAAAGCCGAAAAACCCGAATGCGGTAATGTTATATGCTGCAACATTCGTATGTTCCGGAACTAGTAAGAATATGCAGCAACCTTTATGATACATTGTACTAAGCGAATCCTAGCAGCATTCCCAGCCTCACAGCCTTATTCATTACTTCTTCTCCTGTCCCTAATGCTTATAATGAACATAAATTCAGAAAGAGAGAAGAAACTTCTGGTAGTGTTGTTTGGGTCATTACTCATTACTCATGTCGAATAAAAGTTGATTGGGCCACGTTCCACTTATATTATAAAAGAATGGACGGAAATTAAAGAGATGGCCAAGAGGAGAGATTTAACAAGAAAAATAGTTTTTTTCTGAGTTGAAGCTCGAACAAATATATATGGGTTCAAATAACAAATTTCAGTTCATTGGAGCTTTTAACGAGCTCTACTCATAGCTGAACTAGAACCCGACTCGAACCCGCAACCCGATTTACCGAGACAAAATCCGAAAGTGACTCGAAAATCACCCAATTGACACGAAATGGACCCGAAATGACCCGAAACTTCAATTTTCAGTTTTATTTAATTTTAAGTGATTTTAGCTTGACTCGAAATCGACTCGATTGCTGACACAAACACGACCCGTTATCTGAAGTGGCAGAAATCGCCCCGATTGCTGATACGAACACGATCCGATTACTGACACGAACACGACCCGGTACCCGAAATTGCCGCTGTACGTACTCGACTAGCTGGACTAAAGCTCAATATATTTCAATGTAATTTCAGGGATGCGCCTCACTGCAACTAATAAAATTTGATCAGGCTCTGTCTTTTGAATTTAGTAGAATACTTTAATATTGAAAATAATTGCACTCCTGACAAAAAAAATAAAATAAAATAATTGCACTGAAAATTACTAACAAACTCAAACTCGACTTTTTTATAATTTGTTCGAGTTTGAACATAATTTTTTAGCTCTGCATGTTTGAAGTTTGATACAATTTGGGAAAAAATTAACTCTCACCTCATTAACTAAAAACTCTCGGAAAAGACTCTAGACTACCTTAAACAAGAAATTCTTGTCTGATATTTAGCTAGATTTTTTATTATTCAATTTGAAGTCTAATTTCTATGCATTTTTTCGGTAGAAATCCTAATTTATCTTATTAATAAACATGAGTTTAGTGGTTTCGAGTTATTCTTTACTGAGTATTGAAAGAATATAAAAACGTTGAAATTATTTATAAACAGAATAAAAGGATTATCAATAGTCCTAATATTTATTCCTTCTACGCCACCTAATATTTAGAAATTCCGAATGTATATAGAAAAATCAAATGATACGGAGTAATTAATCTGGATATACAGTATCATCTCGCAGCGAGATTATTGTTTTTATTTCTGTTTTCGCGGCGGGTCACATAAAATCTTTGTTTTTAGAAAACTAGTTGAGAAACCGGGCGTTGCGGCGGCCTATAAAAATTATATTAATAATTTAATATTAATATTTGTAGAATAAAATAATTTTGTGGTAGTTTATAAAAAATATATTAATGTCTCAAAATTAATATTTGTTGGATAGATTTTATATTATAAAAATCTTGATGTAATACCAATACTAATATATAGATTATAATTCATGGTTAAAAAATAAAAAAAAAATTATACACGTAATTAACAATTTAAAGCATAACGAATCTTAATTTTATCTGTGTTTATTTTTTGAAAAGTAATCATGTTCTTACATTGTCACTTTTCTCCAATTTTTTTGGATTGATTGTGCACAAAAACATCTAACTTAAATTTGTGCTTGTAACAATTTTTATTTTTTAATACTGTATAAACAGTCTTCACTTAAAAGTTGCTTGAACTGTGCAAACAGATAATGCATGAATAATTTTTTCCAGTATACAAAGTAAATCATATAAAAATCAACAACAACAAACATGTCCGATGAACAATACAAATATTATAAAAAAATAACCAACAAACATAGATCACTAATAGTTAATTTATTGATATCATCCATTAATAATTCAATATCATGTCAAGACTACATTCTTTTCCCGTGTTTAAATTTGTGAACTCCAACAAAGCGGTCTATAACTACATTTGCTTGCAACAACTTTTATTTTTTTAATACTGTATAAACAATCTTCACTTATCATTTTATCGTTGCAGAAGAATGGCACCACCGAGTTAGAAATTGAGCAAGAGAACTATCACGAGAGAGGTAGGGTTGTAGTACTGAGAGAGAAGAGGTTGTGTTTAGATGAACCACAACCCTACAATCTATTGGGCTATTTATATCTATTGGGCTATTTATAGATGCAGATAGACTTGTGTGCTACTCTTTCCCATAATTAAATAATCTGAAACAAAATCAGATTAATACCTTCAAGCTACTATATTCCATAAATAATTTGAAACTTGTGTTTAGATGAACCAAAACTCTACAATCTATTGGGCTATTTATAGGTGCAGAGAGACTTGTGTGCTACTCTTTTTCCATAATTAAATAATCTGAAACAAAATCAGATTAATACTTTGAAGCTACTATATTCCATAAATAATTTGAAACAATTAAAATTTTCAAGCTACTATATTCCATAAATAATTTGAAACAAAATCAGACTCTGAAACTTGCTTCCTGTGAGAGGCGCCACCTATACGCCCCTCGCATCTCCTTTATATAAGTATATTGATTTTATGTTTTGCACCACCGCCTTCGATTACTATGGTATCTTCTCGTGGAGCAGGTCTATTTATATATATGACTTTTGGAACTATTAAGATACGTTCAAGCGTGGAACATGTTTATTCGCTTAATGATTTTCTTGACTTTATTTATGATATTTGGTGACCGGTCAATTTCTGAACAAATACAATACACCCAGCAATACAGATCCATCAAGCAATATAACTTATAAACATATAATTTTGTCTGAAAGTAGAATTTACAATGCTTATATATATATTTCTAATTTTTAAAGTTTTGACAAAAAAAAAAATTCCTGTAATTACAAAACTATTTAGTTATTATGGTATTTAACTCCAAAAAAGATAAGCTTAAAAAAGAAGGAAAGAAATCAATAAACTTTAGCATAAATAAACCTTTAATACCTCAGGTTTCATTTCTCATGAATACAGCTACGTTTCAAACATTCTTTAGTTTCTGAGAGTTTAATTACTCAGGATTTGACCTTAACGAAAAAAAGAATTCTCACTATTTACAATTTAATACTTTTAGTTGCAATTTTACATCCACACATGTTATGGTGTATATAAATATTCTGTACATAATACTCTACTATATTTAGATAATATAAATATTAAATATTTATGTACTATATATGTATTTTTATATAAATATTGATTAATGTAATTTTGGTGTCGCAGACATTGTAATTTATAGAGTTTTTCTCGTAAATACCCAAGTTTACATGATTTTTTGCAAAATTATTTTCATTTTTTAAAACAAATTGCAAAAATACTATATTTCAAAATATATTTGCAAAAATACGATGGTTGCATATGCAACCATATCTGCAACTCTAAGCAACCCTATATGCAACCACAAACACAATTTTGAGTTTTTTTTTTTTTAAAATTACGTTTAGTTGCATAACTAGTTGCAAATGACTAAAAATGAATGCCCCCGCACGGCCGATAACAATAACACAAAAACAACCACAAAAGCAAATTCAACAAGTATTGCAACCAAAAAATCAACTCAAATTATAAAAAATCAACTCAAAAGCAACTCAAATATTTATCTCTCTTTATAGACATTATTTCTCTCCGGCAATCGCGCTGCCGCGGTCGAGGGAATCCGTCGTCGTCAGAATTGCAAGAGACGACGACGGATTTGATGGGGTATGTGGGAGGGGAAGGAGAAAAGGGGGTTAGGGTTAGGGTTTCAGTGGAGATGGAGACTCGCTGTCATCGGAGCCATCGGAGACGGCGGCGGATCTGATGATGTGCGGCAGGGGAAGAGAGAGAAAAAGAGATAAAGAGCAAGAGAGATGCGGGAATGAAAGGAGAGAAGTAGAGGGAGAGAGAGAGAAAGTTGCCACGGTGTTAACGTATATTTGCAAGTTTTTAACTCTTTCTTTGACAAAATCGTACGCTTGCAATAAAACCTTGGAGACTGTAGTTTTACAATTATTATTTTAAAATGACGTATGTATGCTAATTATCCTAATTTAAAAATTTGTACAAATACTAGTATATAAGTATTTGATAAATTTTAGAATTTTATGTAGTTAGTAAATTTGTAGGATATTGATGATACTGAAAAGGATAGGGGTTGCATGATGTGGGGCTATAGGAGGAAAAGCTACAATAATTTAGCACAAAAACCTACAATAAGTCAATTTCTGCACCGGCTAGTTAGCTCGTGAGTGTTGAATTTAAGCGATTGGGACCTTAGGTTTTGTTTGTTTGTTAAAAAAACTTGTAAAGATAAAAGTTTGCATAAACTAAATTGTGTATTCTTTTTGGTTAGCATTTTTAGAGGAACTTGAAATAGTTAATCACGTATAACTTTTTAAATGCAATGGTTACTGTAGAATTGTTGTGTTTACCAACTTAAAAGGAGCTAGGTGAAAGAGATAATTTTCTTCGGCGTAAATATTCTGCTGTCATCATTTTCCTAACAACTCAATGGAAGTCATCTTAAAATCTCTCATTCCTAACAAATTCATCTATTGCAAAGTCTCATGTATCGTGAAGTCAGTCAAATTGTAGGGGACTGATCACTTGCAGTGAAGTCAATATGCTACCGTATGTGTATCAAACTCTGAAAAACTTGTAACAAGGTGGACGTGTCGATAAATTAATACTCCCTCTCGCCCTTTTTTAGTGGTGACATTTTTATTTTTGTTGGTCAAATTGACTGATTTTTGACCAAATAATTTAAATCACTCTTTCATTATTTTGAAAAACTGAAAATTATATCTTAAATTAGATTAAAAGTTATTTCTGGTGACATATATTTTTTTATTTTTTCACTTGATAAAATATTAATAAATTTCAGTCAAACTTTAGTCAATTTGACCGGCACAAACTCAAAAGGTGACAACTAAAAAGGGACGGAGGGTGTATTCTATAGTGCGAAATAGAGTAGTCGACAAATCAATTCTGTAACAATGTCAAGTTAAAGATGTATTATGTATTCAAAATAGAGTAATCGACAAATCAATTATGTGACAATGTCAAGTTAATTGACATACATCTTGAATATTCGTATTATTGTATCTTTAAAATGAATATAATATTGATTTTGAAATTAAATTTGTATGCATTTATTCATATTCCTACTTCATGCACATAATTCTACTTGTTCAACATCATTCTTAAGAAACATACACAAGCACACATTCATTTCATCCTCACACAACTGTATCCAATTACTTCTTCCGTTTGTATCAAATATTTGTGCTAAGTGTTTGTATCCACTTTTGTAGTGGTCGTGGACTTCTATCTCCTTTTCACCTACACTATAGCATCACATGTCTTTAAAAAAAATGTTATAAATCCTCTCTGCATCTATTCACATCCTCCCCATCTCTGATAATTTCTTTTTTTTATCATGTAATTATTAATCTTCCCTCTCCTTAACAAACCTCTTAAAAGAAGAACAAAAAATTATGTATCTTTAATCTTTATTTGTACGGTAAGATAGGAACAATTCGTGTCTTTTTATTTTTCTAGTTCGAAACTGGAAATTTCCAATATATCACGTTACTATTTATATTCATATAAGTTGTCGAAATCCATATATACCATCTTTCCTTCTAACCAAGATAGGAAGTTTGTCCACGCAAAAATATTCTACACATTTTGTACACAAAAAATAGAACTAGTACGTGGCTTTTGATTTTCACAGAAGACAGAACTAGCGAAAAAGTGAAGAATGGCTGAGACTGAGGTTGGAGCACAGACAATGCCAGGGACTCCTGGAACGCCAGGGACCCCGGGAGGGCCGTTGTTCACGGCCCTCCAACTGGACTCCCTCACTTATGAGCGGAGTGATCGGAAAACGGTGCCCGGGTGCATGTGTTTTCCGGTTGATGCACCTGCATGGAGTGCACCTCAGACTTGCTTCAGTACTGCTGTCTCAGTCCCTTATGTTTCTCTCACGCGGAAGGTACTTTTTTCAGAACTAAGTGACTCGTTTCTCGACTATTTGTTTAGCTCGTTATTTGTTTCACAATCAGATTGTTGTTGACAGTTCAGGCGTCTGTCCCGGCTGGGTTTCAATATCTATCTTGTTAAGCGTTTCGTCTTAATAAAATTATTTGTTTGTAAAAAAAAAAATGACTCGTTTAATTTGGAATTTGATTTTTGATCCAGCTTGGAGCAGAGTTCATCGGAACATTTATCCTAATATTTGTGGCAACAGCAGGGCCTATAGTGAATCAAAAGTACAATGGCGCGGAGACGCTTATAGGCAATGCAGCTTGCGCTGGCCTCGCGGTTATGGTTGTTATTCTCTCCACTGGGCATATTTCTGGAGCTCATCTTAACCCCTCACTCACCATTGCCTTTGCGGCTCTACGCCATTTTCCATGGGTTCATGTCCCTGCTTACATTGCGGCTCAAGTTTCAGGTTCCATCTGTGCTTCTTTCGCTCTTAAAGGCGTATTTCATCCGTTCATGTCTGGCGGTGTTACTGTCCCTTCCATTGGTAATGGCCAGGCATTCGCCCTCGAGTTTCTCATTACTTTCAATCTCCTCTTTGTGGTCACTGCTGTCGCCACAGATACTCGTGCAGTAAGTATTCGTGCTCCTACATTCTAACATTTATCTTGTAGTTGGGGACATCTTTTTCAATATTGCAAAAAAATTTAGATAATACGAGATTTGAAATAGGTATTTTTTAGCAGAACTCTTTCTGAATTCCCCTTTTCGGTGATTTTAGGTGGGAGAGTTAGCAGGGATTGCTGTTGGAGCTGTTGTTATGGTTAACATTCTTATTGCAGGGTATGCAATTATAATTATTGTTTTATATCGTTCTTTTTCTGACTTACGGGGATCAGATATGCCTTTGCCATTAGGCTATCCATCGATTCATAGACAGATAATTTCATATTTAAGATGATATACTGTTTCAGTTAAGTAAAAGACTTAAGAGCCACTGTCTTCTATCTGATTTGTGTAATAAGGTTAAGGACATATCTATGATTGTTTTATGGTAGCCGGTCCAGAACATATATATGTTAGTAGCATATGTCTAGTGGAAAAAAAGGGTTGTACGTTATGCAATTTTCCCCTAGATGATACTGTAACACTCCGGTATATATATATATATATATATATATATATATATATATATATATATATATATATATATATATATATATATATATATATATATATATATATATATCAAAAAATTAGGTAAGCTGTCCAACGATTTTTTTTTCCGTTGAATTATGTTGCTGACATACGTATGTCAGGACCTGGACCCTTATTTTAATACCACAAATTAAGTCAAAAATTGCAGCAGCAATAATGCAGCATAACAGGGATGTTTATGTCTGACAATCTGTCACGTTGCTAAATACTGATCAAGTAAATTCCTCAATAATTTCCCAAGCAGACCATCGAGTGGTGGCTCGATGAATCCTGTTCGTACACTTGGACCAGCAGTTGCAGCAGGAAACTACGACGGACTCTGGATCTACATGGTGGCACCCACGCTGGGTGCACTGACAGGGGCAGGCATTTACACATCAGTGAAGCTCCACGAAGACGAGGCACCCTTGGGATCCAGGAGGAGCTTCCGTCGCTGAGCAAACGACAGCAATGATTATACAGAAGAAATTCACCAGCATTGATGTCAATGAGATGAAAGAATGTGTGTTTGAGAATTAAAGTGGAAGGCACAAACATCTGACTTTAAGTCCCACTCCAAAAAGCTTTGTAACATGTTCAGAGTTCCTAACATCTGCTTTGGTGTTGAATGGATTGGATATCTTCTGGTGCTTGATTGTACTGCTGTAATAATAGTGTGTGCTTATAGAAAGTCTGGTGGCCATATGTTATCTGTTATAGCTCTGTAGTCTTATTTAGCATGTTATGATTCGTCATGAGAATATTATGTATGAGCCAACTTTTCATTTGGGACAAGTATTTTTAGTGGAAAGATAAATGATGTTCCCTCCTTAAGTCAGCTCTTTGTAGGTTCCACAGATGCCCAGATAAAGTTTGCAGTCATTTCAAGCAACTGTTTCATTTACATTGCTTTGCTATTTTGTGAAGGGTGCTGCTGGTCCCGGCAACTGCCGGGATGGTTCAGGAAGAATATGATTTATGAATATCCACATACATGAATATGATTGTAATAATATTTGAATACATCTAGCAATTTTTAATCGCTGGACGAGTAAAATATCCATACAGTGATTAGAAACGTTGACGAGTCTAGTTCAGTGTTTAAAGAGTGTTGAATGTGTTAAAAAAAAAAATTATAATCCCGATCGATAGATATCTATCCAACGACCCAGAAATCATGTCAACTAAATCGTCCCTGACAGTCGACTGCCTAGAACCAGCCCCTTCTGTGAAATAGTCTAGCATAGCATCTCCTTATGATTCAATACATTCTTGACAACTTAAAATCGGAGGTGCGCAATTTGTGATGTAGCATCCCTTATCCATTAGAATGGTTTAGGCCCATCATGTATACAAGCTAATATTTAGTCTAGACCAATTTGCTACTCCCTCTGTCCCAATCAATTCTATACAGTTTTCTTTTTGGGATGTCCCATCATTTCTATACATTCCAAATATAGTAACTTTTAATAATATAAAACACTATTACATCCACTTCTTTCTTCCACTATCTCCATTCTATAATAATATAAACACTATTACACCCACTATATTCCTCCACTATCTCAAATCTATCATTAAATATAAATGGGTCCCACCACTTTACTCACTTTTCATCTCACTTTACTCATTTTTTACACTTTTTCTTGGTCTCCGTGTCCAAACCAAATGTATACAATCTACCGGGACGGAGTGAGTAGTTATTTTAGACTAGCCTATTGTTGGATTCTGATCAGTTTAAGATTAAATGCTTTAGAATTTGTTGAACACCATTTCAATATCTCAAATTGCTTAGACATCTACCAGTCTTTTCAATCAAATTGGAGTTTTATGTAAAATGCTACTAACAGATATTTGTAATTACTAATTTGAGATCATTTCAACATGATATATTAAAGGTTCTATGAACAATTGAACATTCACCTTAACAGTAGGTACTATGCAAGCTAATAGGTTAGGCCAACTCCAACTAGGGATGAGCAAAAACCGAACCGAAAACCGAAACCGAACCAAAAACCGCAAAAACCGCATGAAACCGCACCAAATAAAACCGCACCGAATGAAAACCGAACCGCTACTTTGGTTTTGGTTTTGGTTTTCAAACATTTTAAAACCGAATACAAACCGAACCGAACCGCAATAATATTTATATTAATTTATTTATTTTATATGTTTAATTATAATATATAAACTATGTCTGTTAGAAATATATAATTATGTATTTAATTGTTGTACATTGCCCAGTGACTTTAGTTAGACTAAATATGCTATGTACGAGTTAATTTAGGTAGATAGATTGATTAAGTTTGTCCAGAAGTAAATTGCAGAGCCTAAAACCATTTGTTTGGTGGCAGTTCTGTGTTAAAAGTATTTGTATTCCTTTCGGTTTGAGCAATGCTCTTGCAATAG
This sequence comes from Daucus carota subsp. sativus, assembly GCF_001625215.2. Lineage (NCBI taxonomy): Eukaryota > Viridiplantae > Streptophyta > Magnoliopsida > Apiales > Apiaceae > Daucus > Daucus carota. The sequence goes on from NC_030381.2 coordinate 31,138,671, forward strand.
CTCTAGCAACACACAATACTGTCCACACTATCTTGGCAATGCTTCTCAAACATCGAATTTTTATTTTCTCCAGTCTATTCATATGCCAGAAATGAGGCCAGATTCATATACCTGATCATTAATTCATTCTGAAATCTTATGAATAACAATACACTTGTTCAAAATAAATGGTTAAACAATTATTATACCCGATAATGAGCGTAATCACAAAGATGACAACATGGAGTAGATTCGAAATTTCACTTGCCATAGAGGATGAGGCTAGATATAATCCCTCACTCTTCACGGTTATCAAACCGAACCGCACCATATAAAATCGAAACCGCTTATATTATAAACCGAACCGCACCAATGGTATTTGGTTTGGTTTCGGTTTTAAATTTTAGAAACCGCACCTATATGGTTCCGGTTCCGATTTTAGGTGCAAACCGCACCGAACTGCACCATGCACATCCCTAACTCCAACCATCGATCCAAATTTGGATCACCAAATGATTCAAATTTAGGGCAAGATCCAAATCCTATTCCAACCATGTGATTCAAATACAGATCCAAATTCACTCATCCTTATAATATTCATATACTTTGATTTTAAATATTTTGAAAAATGATTAACTAATTTCATCATTAATTATAATAATACAATTAACGACTAGACAAAGATAACATATTACAAAATAATTCGAAAATGTTAAAACGGTACATAAAAATAAATTCAAAGCATTAAAATATTACATTAAAATATTAATTCTCATAATTAGTATATTTTTCCCACAAATGCTCAATAAGTGTATTTCGAAATTCAAGATGGGCACTATTTATCTTTGATTTTCTGTAGCGATTGATAAATTGTTGAAATTTTAATTTATAATTAATCATTGTTTTAATTATTTTAATCTAATCTTAATTAATCTATCTTTAATAACATTAACAAAATCATCAAATAATAAAAGTAATAGTATTTTAATGTTAAAAAGATTTGGATCAGTGAATAGTATTGATTCAAATTGATTCAAATTTGGACCAGTATTATTCACTGATCCAAATTTGGATCATTTTTTAGTCCACGGTTGGAGTGGTTTAGGGCAAAACTGCCCCAAATTTGTATTTTTTGATCACGAGATGCCTTTAACAGGCAAATAATCGCATCCAACACATACCCGACCTCCGATCTGATTTGATCTTATAGAACTCGAAATCTGAGATTGAGTTTAAATTTTAAATTCTAAATAATTAGAATTTGGATTAGGTCCGAAATTAAAGAAAACTAAACAAATAAAATTTGAAAAATGTGTATCTATATTTTTGTCAAGTGTCTTTAAATATAAAATAAATAATATATTCATATATTTTATTAGTACTTGGTAGTCAATATCTTTTATTTTTATATTATAAAATATCATATAATCGTAGAAATTGGTATCTAACAAATATCCAAGACAGTAGAGATTTATTAGCAAAAAGAACCAAAAAAAAATATTAGCTTTATATTATATTTTTAATTTTGGGATACTTGAGAATCCCGTCAAAAATCTGATAGATTTGGATTTAGATATTAAATTTTAGATTCAGATTTGGATATCATTTTAACTTTCAACTAACCTACTTTGGATTTAGATTTTGACATTTTGACAACACCACTGTTGTCTTCAGTCTGGACTTAAATATTCCTGTACATAAGTACTACCGCAGTTAGCATCTTAAACTTGGTTTCAGGATCAAACAAGATGCACAAGGCTATAGCTTATTTTCTTTTAATCAACATATTTTTCCTTAGTATCAAGTGTCAAGAACAAGTCCCTGTCAACATTCGCAGATCAGGTATCTGTTCTTGAGTTTTAAACAACGTTTCGACGAATTTAATGATTCCAGATATTCCATACATGACATGTCTAACAGCTTCTAAACCAAAAATTTATCAGGTACTTACCAAGAAACAGCTCCAAGCGAAGCAGGAAAATTCGATTCGACACACTGTGAACCTGAGATGACGTTTTTATCTCCTAACTGCAGGCTAACTGTATGCATTCCTAAATGTGAACATGCCCAGGCTCAGAAACTTAACCAAGTTCTTTGTATTGAAGAAAAATGGTGTTATTGTCACTATATATGTTAAACTTCTTTTGAAACTATTTATATAATGAAAAACTTTTCTTACTAGTGAACTTTATGTATACTAGCTAACATATAAATCCAGTGATTGACTATATGATGTTTCCATGAACCTGATTTACAATAGTTTGTAATTGGTTTTTCATATAGATGTTGTCTGAATTATTTTCCTGAAAACTGGATTTTAATTAGATGACGGATTTTATTAGCTTCATTTTCATGATAATTTTATATTTACAAAATTTCTGTTAATAAAAAATTTCACCTAACTAAAGATAATTGTTACTAGTATCAACACCAGAAAGTCCTTGTTCGAAAAATAATAATTAAGCAATGAAACGCACCCTCCATTATGAGTAACAATTAACATGGACCAATAAATGTACTAAAAAATCCGACATATTTATTACTCAAACCGGTTACAACAAAAAATCAAACGCATCTTCTCAACATAAGCCACACAATCTCACCCTCCATTATAAGTAACAATTAACATGGACCAATAAATATATCAGAGAAAAACTGACATACTCAAACTGGTTAATTATACAACAAAAGATTAAACACATCTTCTTAACATAAGTCACAAAATCTCAGTATAAGTTGTATTTGGAAGATGAAGAAGATCAGAGCTTGCTTTGTTTTGCTCACCATATTCTTTCTCAGTGTGCAGTGCAATGACCATGTCCCCCTCAACTCTCACAATTCAGGTACTCATTTTTCTTTTAACAATATTTCTATATATTATTTGTAAGAATGCAATGCAGTGAATGAATTGCATTGAATGTGTTGCTAAGGAATGGGTGTGAGTAGAACAAGAACAGTCGAATCTCCCAGTTGTCGATCTTTCTGGAGAATCATCGACCCCGGATGCTTGGAAGACGAATGCACAGCCCAATGTAAAGACGCGAAGCCTGAGCAGAAATTAGACCATATCTCCTGTGTTGCCAACCACTTCTGTGATTGTTACTATGCATGTTAATCTTTTCTTTAAATTAAATTCACAGAATATATATATATACAAACTTTTAAACCAAATATGTGGCTGATAATATTCAAGTTGTCGTCCTGTTTTAATACTCCATTCATGGTCTGGAATATAAGTGAACAAGCCTTGCGGCTTTATAAAAAATATAGGAGCCGAAATATATGTAGTGCTTTGTCCCCTACTTATAGCCAATGTATTTTCTTCTTTAATTTGTGGGTATTAATTTGTCACTTAATATGCTGTAAAAAGCTGGATTCACTTGAGCCGAGTTGAACCCTACCATTCATGATCGAGTTCAAACTTGATTGTATTATGAATTCTCAGTGCAATTTTTTTTTCGTATTCATCTTACTAAAAATTGGAAATTAACAAAATTTTAAATTGATAAGTTTAATCCTATGAGTTCGACTCTAAATTCAACTAATATAAAAAAATATTTTATTTTAATTGACCGGCGTAAATCGTGACTTAGTCGACTGGTCTTTATATAAAGTACTTATATAAAGTAGAAGTTAGGGCTATTGAGATGACGCTTCTCACGTATTTCCGATCTATATTTATATTTTTCTTGAATTTTTTAATGTTGATATCAAAAATATAAAATATATTTTTTCAAAAATGTTGGAAGAAAGTTTTGATACCTTATTTTAATTTTGAATTTATGAAAATACAGTTCCAAAGAAAATATTTATAGGAGGAAAGTTTATATATGATGGGAGGCGCTAAACTTTCAGTCCTGAAAAATTTATACCATCGTCTGGATGCTACTTTCTACTTTCTGGAGAGGCTTCCAAATAACTCACTTTTTCGGCTACTTAATATTAAGGATGCTGATTTGCTTGTTTCATTTACAAAGAGTGTCCTAACTTGCTACGACCTCCACCTTAATATCATCACAATTGAAGGACACACACTTGGAGTAAAATCTGGAACGAGTTATCCTGGGTGTGAGGATGACAAATGCAGAGAAAAATATCAAGAGGCGGAGCCGCAACAAAAATTGGATCATATCAGCTGTTTCGGCCACTTTTGTGATTAATTGTTACTATGCATGTTAATCTTTTCTTTGTTTATCCTCTATCGTCTAGGTATCTGGGTTCGATCATGTCTCACCCTGAAAATTTCTTAGAACATATACTCATTTGTGAGGTTAAAAATCATATTTTTCAAAAAATCATATTTTTTTTTATTTTTTTTTAACGTAGGAACCCGCAGCCGCTACCCTTCGGGTGCGCTGGGTAAACCCACGAGCTCACGCAATATTTGTGAGGTACTTACCAAGAAACAGCTCCAAGAGAAGCAGGAAAATTCGATTCAACACACTGTGAACCTGAGATATCGTTTTTATCTACTAATTGCAGGCTAACTGTATGCATTCCTAAATGTGAACATGCCCAGGCTCAGAAACTTAACCAAGTTCTTTGTTTTGAAGGAAAATGGTGTTATTGTCACTATATATGTTAAACTAATTTTGAAACAATTTGTATAATGAAGAACTTTTCTTATTAGTGAACTGTATATATACAGGCTAACATATATATAAGTCCAGTGATCGACTATTATATGATGTTTCTATGAACCTGATGGTTTGTAATTGGTTTTTTATTTTTTAATGTTGTTTGAACAATTTTTCAGACCACCATATTTTAATTAAATGACGGATTTTTATTAATTTCAATCATCGTAGTTATCTAGTATACAAAAGTCTTCATCAATAATAATTTGGCATTTAACCTAAAATCAATTGTCAGCGGCGACGAAAAACCTTTGTTTGAATAAATGGTGATTGAGTTTTCTTTTAGATATTGTTTGAGTATAAACTCACCTAGAACTAATAATAGTTTGATATCTTGGAAAAGGAGAAATTTATCACTTTGTGCAGGTTATTATATTGAACCATGTTACATTTTTCTAATAAGGTAGTTATAATAAATTATAACATGTTAACACTCATTACATATATCATTTTAAAGCAATATATTAATTATAATATATTAACGCTTTCTACTAGGTTAAAATAATAAAAATAAATTTGATAATATTACCTAAATTGACAAAAAAATCATAAATATAATACAAAAAGATATCTTAATTAAGGATAACATAAATGATAATATTTGGTGTAAAAGTTGTTCAACCAAAAATTACAAATAAAGTATTATTTCCTCCGTCCCTCCTGGAAGTTTACGTACACTGTTTGCACGCATTTTGACGCTCTTGTAAAATATAGTTCTATAACATATTTTTGATTTTTTCTTTTTTCTAATAAAAGTTTAAATTTCAAACTTTTTTCAAGAATTTTTTTAAAAAAATTTATATAATGTAAGTATATTTTATATGAGTCTTAAAATGCGTGCCAAAAAGTAACGTAAAGAACCTGGTGGGACGGAGGGAATACAAAATATTTTTTATGAACGTATATAAAAAATATGAATATAGTCTAAATTTCAATCTTAGCAAAAGTTAAGACTGATTATTAATACTGGCATTTTCCTAAAAATATATTAATAATGAAAATTATTAATTTTAATATTAGTTTTGGAATTATTTTTTAAAAATTATTTAAAAATTTCTACCGTGTTATATATCCTAACATGTTCCCGGTATTTGAGCCCAATATTTGAGCTGCTGGTATTTGAGCTCAATAGATCAAAACAACTTGATACTTAACCTTTTTAGGAATCCAGTAGTAATATATTTTTATATTTAAGTGATAGAATATATTTTTATATATATTCAATATGATTTTATTCCCATATTTAATTGTATTTTGCACTGATTTGGATTTTATTTAATAAATTTTTATTGTTTTATTGTAGGAAATAAAGAATTTCAAGTTGAGAAGGATTTGGAGATAAATTACTTATTTGGAGCTAAATTCTATTGAAATTCGGATTTGTTGGATTATACCCGATTTATGCACTGTTTGGGCCAGTTCCGGATGTCGGATTTGGACGATTTTACAGCCCACACGAATCCCTTGAAATTTTCCTTAATTCAGAAGTGGTCCAAGAAGCAAAGCCCAACTGGAAAAGCCCAAAAACTGGACAGAACAGAAAGCTACTAATTTTCAGACTAAATCCTACTTGGTTTTGGAGTTTTATTTATATATTAGTTTTAAACATTAAAAGACCTTTAATTATTAGAGATAGGATTAGTTTTTATCATGGTATACTTTTAGAATAGGATTAGGGTTAGGGAGAGAATGAGGAGGCCATGACTTTTGTGTACGTGACAACAATGAAGGTTCAAAGTTTTATTATATAGTTATCATATCTTTTCTTGTTATTTTAATTATTTGTCTTTATTATTCTACTTTTTTAGTTATTTTATTATTGTCGAGTAGTGTATTCTAGAGTTTAAAGGAAAGTCATGTTTGCACTATGATATTGGCACGATTTCACAGTGATTTGATCTATTGACGTAATTTTGATTGATATGTTTTAATATCGATATGTGTAATCGGCCGATAGCATGAATTGATTCTATGCAAATAGGAGTATAATCGAGAGATATATTACTAGAGGCACACATATAATTAGCAGAATTGAATTTGAATGCGAGAGCATCATTGGATTTCTGAGAGCGTTAATACTCGAGAGGGATTAACATTGCTTTAATTGCCCGATTAATTGAATTACTAAAAGTGATTATATGTGTAATCATGTTTCGAGAGTGTTGATACTTGAGAGAGATTAACAAACTCTAGTTGCATGAACACTTAAATTGCTTTAGCTTAGAGCCATGGTGGACCTGATTGCCCTAGGTTTTTGATATATTATTTTCGTGTCTTTTTAGCTAGTGTTAATTAGTTGTATTAGTTAGTTAAAAATATTTCTCATAATCGTTTGATCTAGAAACAATCGACTGTAACTGAATAAAATTGATAACATCTGTCTCATTGAGATACGACCCGCATTTGCCAGTCTGCACTACGATAGACACCGTACGCTTGTGGTTAGTTATAAAATAACACATCATTAAGCGAGTATATAATTATTATTTTCTTAATTCTGACAATGAGGACCATATCATGTCATATCATGCCATTTATCTCAAAGTTAATTATATAAAGTAGTATAATTAATATTTATATGATTAATATATTGGTTAAGGTTCAATAAACTAATTCTTAAAAAGATAATTAAAGGAACTTTTTATTTAAAAAATTAACATGTGTTTGTGTAAAATATAAAAACTAATTAATTAATCAAACATTTCTTTCAAAATATTGAATTTAATATATTGATCATAAGAATCAAATTAACACTAAATCATTAATCACTAATCACTAATTGTTAGAGATTACAAAGATAGAAACGTGTGTGCTCTTGTTATATGTACTCGTTCTGTCCAATTTATTTCTATATAGTTTATATTTTTAAATGTCACTTCATTTTTATACATTCTAAAAGTAGTAATTTTTAATAATACTCCTATAAAACATTTAACATGTACTTTTTTCAATATCTCTGTTAAATAATAATATAAACATTATTTTATTCATTATTTTCCTCCACTATCTCAACAACTTGACCACTTTTCTTATCTTTTTCATTAAATTATACTTTTTCTTAACCTCGTGTCACGCCTCATATATAACCCGTTGTGACCGATGGAGCATTTGTAAGAGTTTGAGGTAATTTAACTTAATCGAGGGTTTTTCTCTAAAAAAAAACCCTTATTAGAGGGTTTTATTCAGGAAAAAATCTTAACAGGGACTAAAATAATTCAATAAAATCATCTAAACTAGGTCGAAAATAATCCCAACTAATACTTGCATCTTAGAGTACTTGGGATATCTCCAAGAGACTCTTTAATAGGCTCTTAACTCAAGATATATAGAGGATGACAAAAATTGAGCTCTAAGAAGCTTTTAATAACTTTTTAAAAAGCTTAAGAGCTTTTTCTCTCTCTTCTATTTTAGAAGTCATGGAGTGGCTCTTAACTCGTTTTTAATAATAAAAAATGCATTCCCTTCGCTACTTGAATTTGAATCTTTGACGTAGTGAGTTTTTTTTTTTTGACAAATTTGGCTTATAACCTTACAATTGAGCATTTGTCGAACCCATGACCCGGGATAACAGAGGATAAAACCTTAACCACTGGGCTATCGTGCTCTGATGTAGTGAGTTTAAATATGAATAAAATATATAATAATGCAAGGTTAAAGAGTCATTGTTGGAGTTGACCCCTCTTAAAAAAGCGGTTTTTTTAATATTATATTTTCCTGTAACAATTAACATGGACCATAAATATACAAAACAAAACATGACATATTTATTACTCAAACCGTTTTGGGGTTTAGGTGGGAAATCCAGTTAATTCTCCTGTAACAATTAATATGGATCATAAATATACAAAACAAAACGTGACATATTTATTACTCAGACTGGTTACAACAAAACTATAAACATCTTCTCGACATAAGTCACACAATCTCCACCCTATATCTATCTCCAACATTTTATAACAATTATCTAGTTTAAGTTAAATTAAGAATATGAAAACTACAGCTTGCTTTGTTTTACTCACCATATTCTTTCTCAGTGTGGAGTGCAACTCTCACAATTCAGGTACTCATTTTTTAACATCATTTCAATTTATTATTGCAAAAATGCAGTGAGTGAATTGGATTGGCTGTGTTACTAAGGAATGGGTGTGAGTGAAACAGGGACATTCGAATCTCCTGCTTGTCGATCTTTCTGGAGGATTATTAACCCGGGATGCCTGCAAGACGAATGCACGGCCAAATGTAAAGACGCCAAGCCTGAGCAGAAATTAGACCATATCTCTTGTGTTGCCAACCACTTTTGTCATTGTTACTATGCATGCTAATCTTTTCGATCTCTAATTTATTTATTTTTCGAAAAGATCTTTTCTTTAAATTAAATTCACAATATGTATTTGTTAAAAAAAAAAAAATCACAATATGTATACGAACTTTTAAACCAATTACGTGGCTGATAATAGTTAAGTTTTCAGTCCTTTTTTGATACTCCATTTATGGTCGGGAATATAAGTGAATAAGCCTTGCGGCTCTAGAAATATAGGAGCCGAAACAGTGACGGATACTGGGAGAACAATATATATAACGGTATTATTGAAGGATGGGTTTAAAAGAAATATACACCAAGTTTAGAAATCAATCAAAATTTTAATGTCAAAAATATAAATATCACCAGTTTTGAATCATAAATCTTTTTTTTTAAGAGCAAAGAAGTTTCTTTAATGAGAAAATGATCATACGGTAAAATCTCCAACACACTATGTGGAGGAGATATAAACACATCATAGCAACCTGTCAAACAGCTAAATTATGAGCTATCCTATTTGTGTGCTTCTTATTATGAATTCTCAGTGTAATTTTTTTTTATCAAGATTCTTAATTCAAAATTTTGTACAACAAAAATTTGTTAAGATAGACGAGAAATTTAGTAATAATTTTTTTTGTTAAGATAACCAATTTGAACTATCGACAGAGAATGTCTAACAACATTTATTGCTAAATCATCACGTGCCTCACTTTTATTACTAATATAATAATAATATTTGATTAATATTATATTTCAAAACCAAAAAATTTAAAACATAATGATTTTAATTATGCGGACAAAAAACTTAAAAGCGTGTGTCAAAAAATCAAACGATCAAAATTTAAAAACGGAGGTAGTAATCCCTCATAGTCTGCTAGCTAGTCAATATATCTGACTTATTTGGATAATTATTATTATTATTAGTACCACGGAAACACGTGTGCTCGTAATCACAATATGTACATGCCCGTTTAAGGTGATTTAACTTCCAAACACGGACAAAAAACTATTCAATAAATCATGCAAATTAGCTCGAGAAATTAATAGTACCTCACATATATTTATTACTCAAATCGGTCGCCAAATAATCTCCAACACAAGCTATTTAAACATAAGTTACACAATCTCCAACACTTGTACAACAATTACATAGTATCAGTTGAAATGTCGAAGATGAACAAGATCACAGCCTGCTTTCTTTTGATCACTATATTCTTTCTCAGTGTGGAGTGCAGTGACCATGTCCCTCTCAACTCTCACAATTCAGGTACTCATTTTTTTAAACATTATTTCTATTTTATTATTTGTAAGAATGCAATGCGGTGGATGAATTGGATTGACTTTTGTAACTCATTTTTTAATGAATTTTTGTTACTAAGGAATAGAAGTGAGTAAAACAAGGACATTCGAATCTCCGACTTGTAAATCTTTCTGGAGATTTATTGACCCCGGATGCAAGGTTGACGAATGCAGCGAAAAATGTCAAAAGAAGGCGCCGCAACGAAAATTGGACCATGTCATCTGTTACGGCCTCTTTTGTGATTGTTACTATAAGTGCTAATTTTTTCTGGAAATTCAAATCAAAATATGTACAAACTTTTAAATCAGTTATTTGGCTAATAATATATAATTATCTTCCTCTTTTAATGATGTTGAGGATGATCTGGTCTATAAGCGAACAAACAATCTCGGAGTCTTGAAATTTTTGGGGTGCGGGAAAATTTTCGAATCCTCATATTCAAAATAAATTGTTTATAAAATTGAAAAACATATAGGGTCTGTTTTGGATAAATAAGTTGGGAGTTTATTAAGGGCTTATTTTTTTAAAAATAATACATGTTTTTTTTACATATATAAGTGTTAAAAGAGGTGTTTAGTATTCACTATGAGAAAAAAATAAATGCTTCTTTCATATTAAAATAGAATTACATATATTTTTTCCAAAAATAAATCTTCATTTATGAAGAATTAAATTTAGCAAAACGATCAAAACATACTTAACAATGACATAAATAAAATAAATTGATAACATACACCTAAACACATGTTAAAAAACTAAAATTTTTAATTTAGAAGATCAAAATATACTTAACATACTCACACAATCAAGAACACCAAGAACACGTATCAAAATCTGTAATGGACTTGATTTCTAAATAATATTCCGGCCGAACATAACAAATCCAGCTAAGACAAAAACATGTGATCTATAGAGTAATTTAAACAAAATTTACAAACCCATGATTTCGATCACCTAAAGATTCTATACAACCTTGAAATTAGATGAGCAAAAGTATAAAATGATTTCTATAAAGTAGATATGCTATTATAGTATATACAAGATAACAAATCAAGCATAAACTACACAACAAACATTTATTTTTGATCACAACAAGATAATCGAGAAAAAACATACATTTTCAAAGAGATGGAAACATCTTGATTACATATAACATTGAGAGATTAAACTTATCGAATCCAAAAATTAATTTCATAAAATCGTCATCAATAAACCGCGATGATATACCTTGAAACATATTAAAACCCGGTAGATACAATTTCACTATTTGCAAGTACTGCAAGGGAGGGAGTGAATGAGAGAGAGGGAGAGGGGAAGAGAGGCTCCGGAATTTTATTTTTCTAGATTGTATGATTTTTGATAAAATCTTATTTGGGTTAGTCTGTTTCCAGTTTATTTGGTTTTTTTATTCTCTTTTTGTGATAGTTTGGTGTGTTTTTTGTGTATTTTGATGTGATTAAATGTCATGACGTTAGATCTGCCGGATCAAGGGTTTGATTCAGTGTTGAAATTTTGTATGAGATTGCAATTACGGTTGATAGCTCAAATTAGAGGTGTCAAACGGATAATTCGGATACAGATTCGTCTGTATCCGGATCTGAATCCGAATTTTATAAAGGATAATATTTGAATCTGTATCCGACGGATACTATATGGATCTGAATATATGGATCTGAATATGATTTAAATTATATTTTTTATTTTTATATTAAAAATTCAAAAAAACTCAAATAAAATTAATATTAAAAATTAATCTTAAAAATTTGAATTAAGAATTAAAGTCATTAAAGACGGATTATATTTATTCAAATATTAATTTTTATTTATTTTTTTATATGAATTTATTATAATTAAAATATTAAACTCATATTATATTATGATATATGTCTAATATTTTACAATTGTATAAAATTTATATAAATATAGTATTTTATGAATACATGTATAAATACACACTATAAAGTTATTGAATAAATCTTATATATATAAATATATTATAATATTTGAATATCATATATATATATATATATATATATATATATATATATTTAATTTCGGATTGGATATGAATATGCCTATATCCGTATCCGTATCTGTATCCGGAATTGCCGGATTCGGATGCGGATAATATCTGCTTTATCTCGAATATAGGATTTTTCGGACGTTTTTGATAGCTCAAACTAGTTGTGGTGAAGCCGATACATGTACATATATCAACTTTCACAAATCGACTAGATTAATCAGGAATATTATCCGTTTTATATTTGTTCGACTCGATTATTTTTATAAATGTCTTATGATTTTTTATTATTAAATTAACTTTTCATTTCATAAAAAAAATACTCCCCGATGGTCCTCCGTCTGTTCCACCAAGTTCTATACTTTACTTTTGGCACGCATATTAAGGTTCCTATAAAGTATACTTACATAATATATTTTTCTTTAAAAAAAATTCCTGAAAAAAGGTTTGACGTTTAAACTTTCATTCAAAAAAAATACATTATAGAACTCTATTGTACAAGAGTCTCAAAATTCATGCAAACGGTGTGCGTAAACAATCTGGTGGGACGGAGGGAGTATTATCTTGGGAGCACTCATTTACGGTTAAAAAATAAATTATCCTTTTTCTGGAATTAAGAATTTATTATATTGAAATAGTATTCTAAAAGCATACGATTAGTCGGGATTAATCACTGTTCGGACGGAAATGTCTCGATTAATCATTAATCGGATAAAAATCATCTTTTAGAAAGATTGATTTTCAATCAGTAAAATCGGTCAATTATAGAAAAATTATTTTTTATTTTTTATTACGTTTATCAATTTTAATTTTATAAAAAATCAAAATATAATTATAATATCACAATTATTCAATTATAGTTTTATCAATTTTTAAATTGTACTTAAAAATATATTTATGATGTATACAATTTTTTACTAGACTATGTCATGTAATTATGCAAACTACTTAAAAATATATATTTTTTGTCTCTTACTTTGATATATAAATATTTGCTATTTTAATTATATATATATATATATAATTTATAAAAATAATATTAAATCGATTCCAACACTATCTTAAAATCAATAACACGGTCTAGACCATCATTCATGAGGTCTAATTTCATATAAATCAGTTAAAATTTGGTCCAATTTCGAGATTTTTGTTTCAGTTTTGACTTGCAAAAATACTTCAAATGTCGTAACGAAAAATATATGAGAGTTCATACTTTAGAGTTTGATTCGGTGAATTTAAAATAATAGATTATGATTTATAGTAATTTATTGTAATATATGCTCATTTTTTTTATATGTTTGAATGGTTATATTATAAGTGACTTATAACTTATTAAAATATAATTATAATAATAATAATAATAATAATAATAATAATAATAATAATGAATTTGATAAATTATCTGTCTAAATACTGATATTAATTTTTATTTTTCTGAAACTAATGAAATTATTTTGTAAAAATATAAATTGTTCAAAAAAGTACATCTTACCAATTTCTGATTTTAAGTTAATTTTTATCTTGTTTAAAATTTAAGTCGGCTACTATCTTAGTTATTATACAAAACATTTATTCTTCAATTTAAGTTGAAAATTAATTAAAACCGGGCATTGATGCCCGTCAAACAGACTCCACCGACATCTCAGCATGTGAATGGAATGAGAGAAGAATAGAATGAAATTTGTATTATAAAGTGTAAGTAATTAATGAAATATTTTTAATTTTCACTATTTCAATCATTTCATTCTAACTATTTAAACTAAAAATTCTAATGCATATGTTTTGAAAGGAATGTTGATTCCAATGAAAAATTTTAACTCACTTATATTTAATCATTATTATCTCATACTTCTTCTTTCTCCATAAAACTTGTCCATATATTCATCCCTCTCTTCCCACTCCACTTCATGCAAGTGAACGTAATTTTAGTATAATTTTGGTATACCGATAAATTATGAAGCAAACATTACTGATATTTGGATATTAGTGTCAGCTCATTGTTAAAAATATTATTCAACCCGATCGGGAAAACACACTATCCACCACCGCCTTCCGAGTTGTAGAAATATTCCTAACCTTGAAATCCAATATCTCAATCAAACTAGAAGGGGATAACTCAAAAGAAAATGTGGTACTGGTTCATGACTTCATGATGAGGGTTGTTTGCCACTCACCGTCTAATATGCTTGTAGGATTCTTTATTTGTGACAAGCAACAATCATGCAATCGCCTTAGTTCATGAACCACCATTAACATTTATTATGTGGCACTTATTGGTTTGTTTCCATGTAGGGGCCTTTTGTACAACATTAGCTTTATGTAGACACGTTCCTTTTATCATAAAACAAATCATCTTCCTTTTTCAAGTCCGCATTGTCTCTACAACTGCAACTGAGCCCATTCTTGGACGTTTCATTAGGTAAACATCACTACATGTCTACGCAGCAATATATTTGGATATATGTATTATTAATTTTTGTAGATTAAGGGGGTGTTTGTTTTCCGAAAGTAGGAGCTGCTTCCGGCTTCTGTTTTTTTTACGTAAATAAGCAGATGCACTTATAAGAAACTGAAAATGCTACCTTTTCTCACGGAGCTTCTTCTTTCCTAAACACTTTATTAATTTATTTACTTCTGACTTCTACTCTACTTCTCTAATTCAAGTAAAAACTCATTTCTTTTAAACTAACTCAAACGGCCCCTACAATGCATACTCTTTTATTATAATAAAAGTAATTGTTAAAAAGTTTTCTTTCTTCTCTCGTCAGTCGTCACTTAGGATAAACAACCATATTATGATCTCCGTATATAATTATGGAATCGTTTGGGTAAGTTTAAAAAAAATATCTCTTGCTTATCTGAAATTTACATATATATAATATAATTAAAAAATTAGAAAACATATGAGCACGATCGGATAACCCAGTGGTTAAAGGCTTATCCTCTGTCGTCTGAGGTCATGGATTCGACTCTGGCTCTCCCCGGAGAATATCTTGGAACAGATGCTCACTTTGTTAGGCTATAAGCCATAATAGTCCAAAAAAAAAATAGAAAACATATCATTGAAAAATATATAATTTATTTAGAAAATATTTTTAAACCAGTGGTTAACTAAAAAAAGCATTAGTAATAATTTTAAGGATGTCTGGTGATTCAAAGATCACAACAGAATACTGTTTAAAACCCATGTTGCGTTATACTTTCTATAATTAAATTTAGAAACTCTGTGTAGGAAAGCCACCACCCACCGGCCACCAGAGTTGATCTTATATCACTTAAATAGTTAATAACGGGAGTAAAAAATGTTAGCTTCCTTGAGAGAGAACCAAATTTCTTACTTAAGAAAGTACTCCTATACTTAGCGCCGAAAGTCGCTAGTTTGCACCAATCACAAATTTACAATTAAATAATAGCACTACTTGGGTAGGCCACCTAATTAGCCGAAAGGCAAACAAACAAATCTTAACAATTTTAGGTGTTACATCCTGATTTCATAACCTTAAACATGTTGATTAGAGATGATTAGTAGATTGTTAGACAATAATGCTTTATCATTTAAATTCCCATTAGGAGTGAAGCGTATTTATCGTAAAAGTCGCTAAGAAAACCAATAAAGAAGCCCAATTGTTGGTGCTGTGACCGCATATTCACTGAAGTCAGAGGTAACCCTTAGATTTTGATAATTTTTGTATAGGGTGCTGCATAATATTAAGGGTATTTTAGATAATTATGTTGGTGATATGTGAGAGGTTCTCAAAATTATTAAAATATAATATAATACC